>NC_139001.1:58516356-59951510 GCF_964374135.1 Grampus griseus
CAGCAACTAGCTTGTGGGGCAGCTGCAATTGTATCTTAAAAGTGGGTCTTTCATAGGAATCAGAAGAATAGTATACCAGGGATTTGTCTCAAGAAAGTTAATTAATTTGTAGATGGACATTTATAAAAAGATGATGGTAATGATATTACAGAGGATATAACATAGGTGACTGTGACCAAAAAGAAAATAATGCTGGAAAAAAATTCTGCTTCAAAAATTAAAGGATTTTTGTTGTTGTTGCTGTTGTTCTGACCGTACTGAATAGAATGTTCATTTTTAATCATTCCTTTGAAATTATGAAATTATTGTGAAAACTAACCCTTTCATATCTGGTGGGTTATATTTTTGTTTCAATTCAGTAGTGAGTGTAAAAAGTTCATTACTAAAAAGGTTAGACCTTGAAAATTACAAAACTTCTTAAATACTTGCTATTAAAATATGTTAAGACCAGTTGAAATTTTAGTATGTATAAGTTAAGCACTTTCTAAAATTGTAGCAGAAAGTTCTGAAAGAAAATAATGATAAAATAGTTATCTGGAGATCATTTGCCGCTTAGCCGCCTTCTTTTATGATGACAGTCTTAGAGTTTCCTCCTCCCTGAGCCCTCCCATTCTCTCCCATTTCACACTCCTGCAAGACTGCCCTTGTCCCCATCCATGGCCCTTTTGTGCTCCTCTGTGATCAGAAGACCATTGCAGTGGAGTGCAGACTCCCACCTAGGCCAGCCCTTGCCTCTCTACTGTGTTACTTTGTTACACTAAAGATAAGGAAGTTTTAAAACACACACACATAAATTTAACATTGAAAGTTACTTAATGTAGCACAAAAAGCAAGAAAAGAAATGATTTTAAAGGCAATTTGCTATACAGAGGAAAGGTTGTTTAAAGAGGATTCAATTGAGTAATGAATACAGTTTAGAAGCTCTTTAGTGAGTATGTTGTTTTTGAGAATCAAATAGTGATATTCTTTTGCTAACATAAAAATTAGTAAACTTCAGCAGGGAAATAAGAATAAAATGAAGTGAAAAGTTGTTTTTTTATTTTTATTTTTTAAGAACTGAGTAAAACATAAATGAAACTCAGGTACAGGTGCAGTTAACCAAGTTTGCAGTGAAAATTCCTGTTGTATTTCTATACTGGAGGAATGTAGAGATTAGTGGCTTGTTAGGGGTGTCAGCAGTATAAGAAAAAAGCCAATCTCTTGCTTTTGAGTCCTTTCCAAAGTAAATTGCATAGACTTCTTAAAGAAGTTTGGAATCTCATTAAAAATCCTTTAAGATTGTGTAATTTTACTTTCTCTAATTTCTAATGTGATAATTGCATATTGTAGAACAGAACCATTAATAAGAGAAAGGAATTAGTTTTGAGGTAACTGCCTTCATTAGGGGCTGAAATTAAATGCTAAAGATGTTTAATTTGGTTAGAAGTTCTGTAACATTCTATATATGTATACAAATTTGTATATCAACAAAAGTTGAGAATTCCAAGAACTTTTGCATATAGATAACTGGGTATATGCCTATTTCTTCATGTTTTCCCTCCTTTAACATTAGTGATAGTTAATGTATTTTTAGGATAATAAGTGAACATTTTTCACCTAGCTGTAGATCCATCTTAATCAGATTTTTAGTTAAGAGAAATTTTATTTGAAAAAAGTCCGTGATAGCATTTTAGTTTAGTTTTATCATATTACCTTCATAACTTCACTTTGGGCATGGCTCAGGTCAGAACCCCCCAAAAAGCACAAATGCTTTTATCGTTAACATATTTGTGTGAAGCTTCTGTTCACTTATAATCTGCCAGCCCCATTTGGAGAGTAAATTTTCTAACTCGTGATTAATCAGTTTTCCTGCATCAAAATCCAGATTGATGTTTATCTCTAGTTGTCTCTTAGTATTATTTTCTCAAAGCTCCTTTGTAACATCTCTGTCCCCTCTGATTCAAAGTCAGAGACAGAAAATCTCTTCATTTCCTGTCCCTTATATTTTTCTGATTAGTCTACACGTAATGGTCTTTTGTTACTTTGCCAGAGACTTCAGAAATGTTGGTTCTAACAGCACAGAACATTAACTCGGAAAACTGATCTCATTTTAAGCTTGTAAAAATACACGATTGTGATAGAATAAAAGAGCTAGGCTTGACTTTTGAGTGACTTTGTCTCTGAACTAATTTGGGGCCTCATATAAAAACTGACAGTTCTTGGTTTGCCTTCATGGTCTGTGAATATCCTGAGCCACTTGTAAATTAGTATCTCAGTGGAAAGCCCCATGATGCAATTAGGAGGTATAAAAAAGAGGGGACTCACTTGACCACCATCACCCCCCCGACCCCGCCCCACCTATCCGATCTGGTCCTTGGCTTTACATGTCTAGGGACTTGATTTTTTAAGCTCAGCTGATGCTGTATGTGACATTTTCCAAATTCTATGAGTCTAATTTATAAACTAGAATGCCAATTTCTTTTGTTTACAGTAAAAGATGTTCCAGATATATAAATAAGAAATGGTAGTGAAGGCCCATACTCAGGAGGCCAGGGTTTGACTCCTGACGACACCACTTCCTAGTTGTGTGACCTCAGTTAGGTAAGTTACTTGACTACTCTGAGCCTGTTTCTTCTGCTATAGAATGGGGATAATGGACCACCCTCATGGGGTTGTTGTGAGGATTAAGTGAATTTGTATATGTATAAGCATACCTCAGATATTGCGGGTTCCAGACCACTGCAATAAAGCTAATATCTCAAGAAAGCGAGTCATACAAATTTTTCATTTCCCAGTGCATATGAAAGTTGTTTACATTATAGTCCATTAAGTGTGCAATAGCATTACGTCTGAAAAAGCAATGTACATACCTTAATTTAAAAATACTTTATTGCTAAAAAATGCTAGCCATCATCTGGGCCTTCAGTAAGTTGTAATATTTTGCAATAGTAACATCAAAGATCACTCATTACAGATCACCATAATAAATATAATAACGAAAAACTTTGATATATTGCAAGAATTACCAAAATGTGACACAGACACACAAAGTGAGCAAACGCTGTTGGGAAAATGGCACCGATAGACTTGCTCGACACAGGGTTGCCACAAACCTTCAATTTCTAAAAAACACAGTATCCATAAAGCACAATAAAGTGAGATATGCCCATAAAAAGCTAAAACTGCTTAGTAACTAGTAAGTACTTAGCCAATGTTAACAATTCTTTTAATTTATATTCTTTTAACGTATATTCGGAGTGGTCCCTTCTAGCATCTGTATCCATTCACGAGGCAAAACTATAGTATGAACAGTAAATTGCTTGGTGAATGTAAAATTAAAAGAGAGAAATGTAAATGTTCATTAGGAAATCACTTCCAGGACTTCTAGTGGTTGTCCCCAATTGAGGATACTTCTGTCTACTTGATCATTAGGTCATTTTATTAGTCCTGCCTCTGTATGGTCACAGTAAAAAGATGGGAACAAATAATTATGGTATTTCTTCTAAAGACACATAAAAATGGGAGATAATAGGGGGATTTACTCTTTTAGCATCATAGACCTCCAAGCTCTAGGGTGTGCAACAAAGTTCTTAATGAAACATGAAAAAAACTCAAGTCACATGAGTTGGAATGCTCAGATCCAGCTGTTCCTTTGACTTATGCTTCCCAGCCCAGAGAGTGGTTTATTTTGATACCATTCCCGGGGAGCACTTCTGTATCTGCTTTCTTATGTGGATAGCAGAGTTGCTTTCATGCTTGGGCAAGCAACCAAGGAGGGAAGAACCTGTCATAAGGGGCCTGTGTATGTGGCTTGCATTTGAGGGCCCACAGAGTCCATCCAGTAAGGTCAGAGCAGTCTCTTGCCACAGGAGTTGGGGAGAGAAAGGTAAATAATGATATGTTCAGTTCTTGCACTCTCCTTCAGGTCTTCCTGCAAATTGCATTTTTTTCTGGTGAAATAAACCATCTTGGTTGCCTTAGAGTATAAGGAGTAGATCTCATCTTCAGTTAATTAAGTTTCAGTCACATTTTCCTAGTTGTCTTAATATTGTTTCATAAAACACTTTACTCTCCAGATCATGACTATAAACTATTTGTTTGAAAAAGGTTATTTGCCGATTATTTCATCCATCCTATGTTGATTTTACCCTGAGAAAATGACATTATACGAGAGTATGCTAGTTTTCTACCAGAATGCGTTCTTCTTTCTTCATAGTTTAAATAGAGTATAGCTGGACACCTGGCTGTCCTGCTGCAGACTCTGTGCAGCTAGGTGTAGGTTCCCTGACTAAGTTCTTGTCAGTGGAATGTGAATGAAGGCCTTAAAACCTTGAATATGTGCTCACCTCAGCAGCTACTTTCCTTCCAGGGAACCCCTTGTTAATAATGCAAACAAGGACACCTTAGGGCACAGCGGAGCAACAGTATAACAGAAAGCTGCATCTCTGAAGGACTCTGGCGAGCAGAGCGCCCAGGAACCTGACCGCTTCCCTTGGGACTGGTATGTGAAAGAGAAACTGCAGGGTTCTTTAAGCTACTGTATTTGAGCTACCATATTTCTGTTGTAGCAGCCTAGCTTTTTACCCTAGCAGATATAGACATTTTCTGTTCTTGTCTCCATTATACCTTCTTTGGAGTTTATACCTTCTGTGTTATGAGCACAGCTTTTATTGGGTGGAAAGAGCTAATCCAATCTGGATCAGGTACCACTTCCACTGCTTCCGCAAATTACTCCTCCTGTCTTACATTCTTCACACGTATAATGAAGATCATAGACTAAATGGCCTAGTATGAAAGGACTAAAGAGCATTCCAGATATACAATAGCCACACAATAAATGTAAATTCCAGATTGTTCCCTTTAACATCACCCAAAAGTAAGCGCTCCTAATAGGCCCAATCCTTATGTACCACACTCAAGAAAACTATAGAGCATGTTTTTCTGGGGTTATTTAAATACCTGTGCTGTAGAAGAAATATTAATATTTTAACGTTGCTAAAGAATATTCCAAAAGAGGAAATAGTTGAATTGAGGGATAAATGTTGACATTTTGCTAATAACATGCCAGGACCTCATATAAATCATTGAATTCCGAGACTGAAAATGTCATTTCTTGCTTAACCTATCCTATAAATAAGAAGTAACTGAGGGGACCTTCCTAGTGGTCCAGTGGTTAAGACTCCACGCTCCCAATGCAGGGGACCTGGGTTCGATCCCTGGTCAGGGAACTAGATCCCGCATGCTGCAATGAAGATCCCGCATGCTGCAACGAAGATCCCACGTGCTGCAACTAAGACCCAGCACAGCCAAATAAATAAGTAAATAGTTAAAAAAAAAAAGAAAAAAGTGAGGAGCAGAAAGATTAAGATTAACCATAATGACAAGTCATAAAATAATAAACTGTTGCAAAGATTAATTGATAAAGTTGTTATTTGGAAGTTGAAATTAATTTTCACACGGAAAATGGTTATTACATTTTCAGAGTAGCCACAAAATCCTATTCAACACAGTGTAACTGAAATACTGTAGGGGGTTTTGGACAGCCAAGGGAAAAGAAAGGGTAAGGAAATCCAAACATCTCAACTTGGCAATTGAGGCCATTGATGATCTGGCCACAGCCTATTTCTCTCTCATTATTCCTTTTTTTGGTAAAGGCACAAGGAAATTAAATCCCTTAACCAATTACACAGCTCATTATTTTCTCTGTCCAAAAAAAAAGATGATTGTTCATAATTTTTAAACCAGTACAGTAGAGCATTATTTGCATTGAATGACCCATTTTGGCCTTAATGAATAGAAACAAGTTTGGGAGGGTAGAATGAAAATCCTGCCAGCCTGAATCATATAAACGCAAAAGGTTTCAGCAATCCATGATTTTCCCATTAATCCAGCCTAGGATATCCACGAGCGGTTTCTAAAAATAAATAAATGATTAGGGATGAGTAGAGATGAGAGAATACCTAACAGACCCTTGTGAAGCCTCTATTCACCTTACCCTCTTCTTCAAATTATTGTTACCATGAGAATCATAAAGGAGTATTTATCCTAAATAAGTGAAGAATGTGGAAATTTAAAGAAAAAAAGGCAGTTTAAAAAGTATTCTACTTGGGACTTCCCTGGCGGTCCAGTGGTTAAGACTCAGCACTTCCACTGCAGGGGGCCCAGGTTCAATCCCTGGTCAGAGAACTAAGATCCTGCGTGTGCTGCACAGCAAAAAAAGAAGTATCCTATTCAGTGAAAATGTGCTGTCCCTCTCTACTTGCTAAGGTGGAGGACATGCTCTATGCTTTTATTTGGGGAACAGTTACTCAGATGTACATATATGTAAATTTTCATCCAGCTGTACAGTCAAGACTTGAGTCCTTTACTGTATATAAGTTATACCTCAATTTAAAAAAAAAAAGAAATGCATCCCTCAATTAAATGATTGGTTGGTACGGCCCTTATGCCCAAAGTGCAATATTGAGTGTTCGTAAAGTGCTTATATACTTAAAATTTTTAAAGATGTTGGCTAGGGATAATATCAGTATATAAACCACAGACCAAAAAAGTTTGTTAATGCTTAAGACGGACACATTTCACAATTGAACAGGAGGTATTATTTCAGAAACTATGATAAAAGACTCATTCCCACAGATGAGAAGGTAACTGATTTTCTGTGGTCAAAAGAATTGAAATCCATATCAGCTGTAATAAGATTCAATTGTAATAGCAAAAACAATTGGAACAATTTAAATATTCATCAATATAGGAAAATGGTGAAATGAACTATAATACATCCATAGAAAAGACTACCTTCGGCCATTAAAAGAATAAAGTACATCAATATGAGCAGCATAGAAAGATTTCTTATTCATTTTGCTTTGTGAAAAAGTAAGTTGCAGAACAATATGCATAGTATGGTCACAGAGGTACCCTCAGTTAACTGTTTGGTGTGTATCCTTCCAATAGTTACTGTTGTACTTACATATATGTAAACCTCTACATATGTTTTTACATAAATGGGATTATAGTCATTATGCAATGTTTTCACTTAAATAACTGAATTAAAGATTTGAAGGCAATGTAAAAAATGCATCTAGAATTACATCATATCTGAGAACTTTCATGTATTCCTTTAAGCGAAGACTTGGAGAATGAAAAGTATGCAGCCATCAAAACAAGTAGGGTAGGGCTTCCCTGGTGGTGCAGTGGTTGAGAGTCCGCCTGTCGATGCAGGGGACATGGGTTCATGCCCCGGTCCGGGAAGATCCCACATGCCGCGGAGCGGCTGGGCCCGTGAGCCATGGCTGCTGAACCTGTGCGTCCGGAGCCTGTACTCCGCAACGGGAGAGGCCACAACAGTGAGAGGGCCGCGTACTGCAAAAAAACAAAAACAAAACAAGTAGGGTACAAGATTCCCAGGCAGAAGGAACAGCAAATGCAGAGGTTGTGAGGCAGGAAAGGACCTGGTGTTTTGGAGGAACAGGAAGCTGGAGTGACTAAAGTGTAATAAGTAAAAGGTTCTTGGTTATGCAGGATCTTGCATGCATGAGAAAGTTCTGGCATCTTATTCTGACTTAAATAGATAATCACTAAAGAGTTTTAAACAAGAGAGACATGCAATCTGATTCATATTTTTAAAAATCACCGGGGACAGCTACATGTAAAAGAATGAAATTAGAACCTTCCCTAACACCATACACAAAAATAAACTCAAAATGGATTAAAGGTCTGAATGTAAGGCCAGACACTATAAAACTCTTGAGGAAAACATAGGCAGAACACTCTTTGACATAAGTCACAGCAAGATCTTCTTTGACCCACCTCCTAGAGTAATGAAGATAAAAACAGAAATAAATAAATAAGACCTAATTAAACTTAAAAGCTTTTGCAAAGCAAAGGAAACCATAAGCAAGACGAAAAGACAACCCTCAAAATGGGAGAAAATATTTGCAAATGAAGCAACTGACAAAGGATTAATCTCCAAAATATACAAACAGCTCATGCAGCTCAATATCAAAAAAACAACCCAATCAAAAAAACAACCCAATCAAAAAATGGGCAGGAAACCTAAATAGACATTTCTACAAAGAAGACATACGGATGGCTAACAAACACATGAAAAGATGTTCCACATCACTAATTATTAGAGAAATGCAAACCAAAACTACAATGAGGGGACTTCCCTGGTGATCCAGTGGTTAAGAATCCACCTTCCAATGAAGAGGACATGGGTTCAATCCCTGGTCAAGGAACTAAGATCCCACATGCCATGGGGCAACTAAGCCTGTGTGCTGCAACTACTGAGCCTGCGCGCTCTGGCCCACGCACCACAACTAGGGAGAAGCCTGCATGCCTCAACTAGAGAAGCCTGCACACCACAACAAGGAGCCCACGCACCGCAATGAAAGATCCCACATGCCTCAGCGAGGATCCTGTGTGCCGCAACTAAGACCCAATGCAGCCAAAAACATAAGGAAAATAAGTTTTAAAAATGTTAAAAAAAAAATCAACCTAAAAATTACTAATAAGATGGTTTCCATTTTTTCTTTCATACTGTTTTCAAAATTTGAAGTGTATTTTATACCTACAACACTTCAATTTAAACCTGCCACATTCCCAGTGTTCAGCAGCCACATGTGCCTTAGTGGCCACTGTAGTGGATAGCACAGGTCTAGGGCTTTGCCCTTCCTCCTAAGGAATTTAGCCAAAACTCTCATCCCCACCTGATTTCAACAGAGCGCATAAAAACCCACTTTGCTCAGACCGGTTGTGTTTTCATTTAAGGCTGAATATAAAAAGTATATGATAAATCTTCATTCCTGCTTTTTTTTCTTTTTGAAGAAAAGAGAGTGAGGGGGCTCACTGACTGTAGAGGATACATGGGAGAGATCAGTTATAAGAGGTACCAATGAGGTTGACTCTAGACTTGAACTATGAAGAAATGGAGAGACGTAACTTGATTCGACCTGCTTACTGGAGGAAGAGTTCACAAGACGTACTGATGGAATGGATGAGAGGTGGGGAGGGAAGAATCAAGAATGACTCCTAGGTTTTTAGCCTGAGCAGGTAGATGCATGATGATGCCACTTCCTGAGATGGGAGAGACCTGGGGGAGGAGCAGGTACAGGATGTGTGGGGGGCATGGGGATCAAGAATCTGTTTTGACTGTAGCTGACACTGCCCAACTTGAAGACTTACTATAAAGCTACCATGATCAAAACAGTGTGATATTGGTGAACGAATAGACAAATAGATGAATGAAACAGAATGGAGAGCACAGAATAAATACAGTCAACTGACCATTGACAAAGGAGCCAAGGCAATACAATGGAGCAAAGATTTTCAACAAATTTTCAAACAAATGATGCTGGAACCAGTGACGGCCACATACAAAGAATGGATCCCTACACAGAATTATACCCTTCACAAAAAGTAATTCAAAATGGATCACAGACCTAAATGTAAAATGCAAAACTATAAAAATGCTAGAAGATAACATAGGAGAAAATCTAGATCACCTTGGATACAGTGATGACTTTTTAGATACAACACCAAAGATAATCCATAAAAGAATTGATAAGCTGGACTGCATTAAAAATTTAAAACGTATGCTCTGTAAAAGACACTGTCAAGAGAATGAGAAGACAAGCCACAGACTGGGAGAAAATATTTGCAGAAGACATATCTGATAAAGGACTGTTACCCAAAACATAAAAAGAACTCTTTAAAACTCAACAATAAGAAAAACAGCCCAATTAAAAAATGTTTTAGAGGTAGGTTCAAGATGGGTAGATGTGAAGTTGGCCACTAGCTACAAGTATCTGAAGCTCAGAGGAAAGTTTGAGGCAGCAGATATATAAATTTAGAGTCATCACTATATGGATGGCATTTAAAACCTGGGGACTAGAGTAGATCACCCAGATTACATAGAGTGTATAGAAAGAGAAGAGGAGAGGACCAAGAATGAGTCTGGTCAGAGGTCAAGGAAAGGAGTAGAGATCAGCAAAACAGACTCGAAGAAGCGACTAATGAGGTAGGAAGAAAACAAGGGGGTATGGTCAGAGCAGCCAGGAGAAGGCAGAGTTCCAAAAGAAAGCAAATGCTGCTGAGCAGTTGGAAAAAAATGCTGGTTGACAAGTTGTTTCATTTGAAAGCAAGTTTGAATTACTCTTTTGAGAAGTTTTTCCACAAAGGAAACAAGAGAAACGGGGTAGAGGCTGGAGGGTTTTTTGGTTGGTTGGTTGTTGGTAGGTTTTTTCGTTTTGTTTTGGTTTTGTGTGATGGAAAATGCTAGAGCATGTCTGGGTGTTGATAGGTATGCTCCCGGAGAGGAGAGTTTGAGGCTGATGAGGTAAGAGAGAAAGGAGAGGACAGAAGAAGTGTAGTTTTGAGAAGCTGTGGGGTGGGAGGGTTCCATCTGGAACCCAGGTGGAAGGACTGGCCTTTAGTAGATGCAGGAATGCTTCTTCCACTGGCATAGAAGAGAAGACAGTGAGAACATGAGTAGAGATGTAGCTTGTTTTCCCAGTGATGTTTAAATCAAAGCCATAGCAGAGGGTATGTGAAGAGAGTAGGTTTGAAGGGTTAGTAGAAGCTTTTCCACAGCTCTCTTCAACTTGCCTTTTTGATTTTGTTTCTTTTTTTTTTTTTTAAACCAAGTTTCCATGGGCTAGCACAGAATCCTGGAAGCCTCCATTTATTAACCTTTTATTTATTGGATCATGAAGTGGAGGAGCACTTGGGGTTAGTATCAGTGGGGACAGTGTGCCAGCTGAGTGTCAGTCCTGGGGGAATGGGTACCTTCTCACTCCTTGTGAGCCTGCCCTTTACCTTGTTCCAGGAAATAGAAAATACCAGCATTTAAGGTAATCTCTCATGAGGCTCTGCATTTTATCTTTCTATTTTGTGGTAAAATTCCTCACTTCTTTCTCTTGTGAGGGCTGCCCAGTCTAAGCAGTTTCTGTTTAGGGTAACTACCCTCTTCAAAAAAGTTTGTCTCAGTAGAGAATAGCAGTCGCAGCTGCTGCTACAGTGATATAAATAAGGGTGTGGGGAGTGTACAGTTCCTAGCCTTTCATGTCAGTCCTTTGAAATCTCATGACAGTGCAGACCAGAGAGTACCCCTTGGACTTTTGTGACTCTTGCCTGAGTGGATTAACTAACCCTGTTTACTAATATCTTTCAGCCCCCTCTTTTTTTTTTTTTTTTTTTTTTTTTGCGGTATGCGGACCTCTCACTGCTGTGGCCTCTCCCGTTGCGGAGCACAGGCTCCGGACATGCAGGCTCAGCGGTCATGGCTTACAGGCCCAGCCGCTCCGCAGCATGTGGGATCTTCCCGGACCAGGGCACGAACCCGCGTCCCCTGCATCAGCAGGCGGACCCTCAACCACTGCGCCACCAGGGAAGCCCCTTTCAGCTGCCTCTTGAAGACCCTCATCTTTAGAATCCACTGCTCTCGTTACTTTGAACAAAGCCTCCAGTTTGCTGCTCTTCTGATCACAGCATGAGAGCAAGCATATTTGCTTTGGTCAAATTTTGTGTGTAAGTGATTTCAGCCATTTGGCTTATTGTATTTGTATCATTTGGGGGTGAATTCCAGGGACCTCAGGACATCATTCCTGTTTTTACTTGAAAATAGATGTAATGAAGAACTGTATTAGATTTGGCCAAGTTTTATTTCCGAGGAAGGAGCCTGTCTTGTGGTTTAACTCATCCAAAGGTACATCTGAAGTCTGGTTTGACTAACATCTTTACTCAGTTTAAACAGTGTAACAAAGGAAAGATCTAT
Source organism: Grampus griseus (assembly GCF_964374135.1). Lineage (NCBI taxonomy): Eukaryota > Metazoa > Chordata > Mammalia > Artiodactyla > Delphinidae > Grampus > Grampus griseus. The sequence goes on from NC_139001.1 coordinate 58,528,109, forward strand.
TTCCTTTCTTATGCATGCCTTGAATAGTGATGCCCAGCTCAGGCATTGGAACCAAAGTCCCACCTTTTACCTGCTAATGCCTTCAAATCTCACAAACACTGTTGATTATTTACCCGTAACCATTTCTCATACCCAGCACACCCCCTTTTCCTTGCAACAAAATCTTTTTTTTTTTAACATCTTTATTGGAGTATGTTGCTTTACAGTGGTGTGTTGCAACAAAATCTTAATTTTGTTCAACAGACAGTAAGTGTGCCTAGCTCCAGGAAGTACATTATTATTGGTCTAAATTCACCATGTAATCTCGTTTCTCCTCTGCCAGGGTTAAGGATAGGCAGGTGATCCAGTTCTGGCCTGTGAAATGTAAAGAAGTCTGGAGAGGGGCTTGACAGAGCTTTGGGGGAAAAATTCCTCCCTGATAAAAAGAGGGAGACAAGAAGACATTGCCACTCTCTTTTCTTTCCTGCTACCAGGGACTTGGGATGAATTCCAAGGCCCTCTGTACATCAGTCCTTTGTTATTTGAAAATCGATTTAATAAAGAACTGTGTTTGGAGTTGTGGAAAAGGAAAGCCAAGAGATGGGCAAAGAAGCATCCCTAACTGTTAGCCAATCTTGGGTCAGCCTCCCTCCAGATTCTTGTTTTGTGCAAGAATTAAATGCTCTCATTGTTTAAGCCACTTTTAGTTGAGTATTCTGTTACTTGCAGCTAAAAGCCTTCAGACACATCTGACTTCACAGAACTTACTGTGCTTCACAGAGCATGTTTAACACTCTTTATCCTGACTGAACAAAAACAATTCCCCATCTTCTACTTGGCTGTTAAACCATGGTTCCTGAGTAGCTTATTAAATATAGTTGAAGATCCAAGAGTATTATAAAAAGCAAAGTGTTTTAATTCTTCTGATTTTTCTAATGTACTTTGGCCAAGTGGAATACTATAAATAAAATGATTTTTCATTAACTGATCTATAGGAGAAAGAATGTCAGTATTCCCAAATAGCCATTTTAGAGTTTTCTTCTTTTTTTCCCTCAGTGTAATCACTATATATTTTTTTATTTTATTTTTATTGGTGTATAGTTGTTTTACAGTGTTGTGTTAGTTTCTACTGTACAGCAAGAGATAATTGGATAAAGAAGATGTGGTACATATATACAATGGAATATTTCTCAGCCATAGAAAGGAACAAAATTGGGTCATTTGTAGAGACGTGGATGGACCTAGAGACTGTCATACAGAGTGAAGTAAGTCAGAAAGAGAAAAACAAATACCGTATATTAACGCATATATATGGAATCTAGAAAAATGGTACAGATGAACCTGTTTGCAAGGCAGAAATAGAGACACAGACGTAGAGAACAAACGTATGGACACCAAGGGGGGAAAGGAGGGGTGGGATGAATTGGGAGATTGGGATTGACATATATACGCTAACTAATATGTATAAAATAGAGTTTTCTTCCTTAAAGTGTTTTTCAGGCTTTCTGGTTCAGAATTTGAGTTCTTTTCATTTTTATTTTTTTTATTTTGGCTGTGTTGGGTCTTCATTGCTGCACGCGGGCTTTCTCTAGTTGTGGCGAGTGGGGGCTACTCTTTGTTGCGGTGTACGGGCTCCTCATTGTGGTGGCTTCTCTTGTTGTGGAGCACAGGCTCTAGGTGCACAGGCTTCAGTAGCTGAGGCACACGGGCTCAGTAGCTGTGGCTTGTGGGCTCTAGAGTGCCGGCTCAGTAGTTGTGGCGCACGGGCTTAGTTGCTCCGTGGCATGTGGGATCTTCCCGGCCCAGGGATTGAACCCATGTCCCCTGCATTGGTAGGCAGATTCTTAACCACTGTGCCACCAGGGAAGCCAGAATTTGAGTTCTTAATTGAGCCAGCCTTTGGAAATTATTGGAAATCAACCATAAACAGCCTCTGCTATTGCCTAAGACAGTCACTATGGGTTTATTATTATTATTGCTATAAAAGCTCACCTGTGTTATTAAAACCCAAAATATTCTTCATCCTTTATGGCTTGGCATTTTTAACCTTATTTGTCCATAACTTTAGCACTTTATCCACTTTTTATTACTAGAGACTTAAATTTGTTCTGCATTTAATATTCTTATCACAGTTTTTCTCCTTTCCAGTCCATTCATATCTTTATACCTTTTGTCCCTGAAAATGTGGGAATAAGGCCAAATCTCATTTTGGGAACGGCTGGGTCAAATCGAAGATGATGATACTGTCATTTATAATTAACTACCAAAAGTACATCTCCAGTTTACCAGGTTTTCTGTTTTCCATATCTTTACCTGAGAGTACCATTGAGGTGTTTGGGTTAAAACCAGCTCCAGGAAATTGACATTTTGTAATAAACAAAAACAGTCATAAACTAACATTTCTCAGAGCCTGAAACAAACCATGCAACAAGCCTGGAAGGAATAAGCACAATCTTCTCTTCATTCAGAGTTTTAGCTTTTATGTTGGCCAAGTCGGATTTAGTTACTGACAGTAGGTACAAGCTTCTTTTCTAACTAAATGAATTGGGGTGAAAGTGGGGGAGAGGGGAGGGAAGAGTGGCAAAACTACAGTGACCAAGTTAGGACATAAGTGCTTAGTAAACTCAGTGAAGAATTTGTAGGCCAATGCACATTTCCACAAGTGGTTTGTGGAACTTATTTTCAAATTCCATGTAGAGTGCTGATTGCATCAAGCAAGATGAATAATTTATCTTCTGCATCACTGGAGCAATGACTGTAAACTTGTTCATTAAATTCAACAAGCATGTATGAGCCAGGCTTGTGCCAGCTAGTAAGGACTATCACCCTTTTGAAACCTAGACCCATGGAGGAGGGGTTTTAAGGTTGTCTTGGTTGTACCCACAGGATTTTAATTTATGGAGATGACTGAGAGGCTAATGCCATTGAAAGAAGATTGTGATTACTTACATTTCCCAAGAGAAGGGAGCTTGCCATACCATGCAGGGCCTCATGGGGAAGCACCAGGTTTGGTCAGAAGGCAGAAGCAGCAAAGGGAAAACATGGTCCAGACTTTTATTGTTTTCCTCGGGAAAAGCAAAGCAAGGCAGGGAAAATAGCTTAGGATTGGCTAGTTTAAATAACTTTGGCAGGCTCTGGGCTATAGGGATGGTGTCTGGTTTTGTGCTACCTAGCTCTGGTGATTAGGGGAGAGGAATGTTGGGTTGGTGTGTGAGAGTTAAATAAAGGAGGTGGTTGGGAGTGTGGACTCATGATTGTTTAGAGGCCTCGTAATATGATTTTTGTGCATCCACAAAAGCTAGCTCACAGGGGAGATGTCAACAATGGTGGCCATCAGTTTGGCCCTGTGAATAATGAATGCCAACTAGACAAATATAGAATCTAAGAAAACACAGAACAAAAATCCACATGATCAGGAATTCTCCGTGCAAATCAATCCTCTTACATAAAAACATAATTTAGAAACTATACTACGTATGGACAAGCACATGGGAAACAAACCACATAGCTATTGCAGGTTTTAATTATAAAAATGTGCAGTAAAGAATTTGGCCTTGCCCAAAGAGAGGTCTGGCCTTTGCCCTCAGCTTACAGGATTAATCTGTGTCATACCTGATAAGACCGTCTTTGTGTAGGGCCCATGATGGCCACACTGGATTGTAGCGTGGGGACTGGACTCTCCAGAAAGACTAGCTGTAATTTAAGGTAGGGCTTAGGTCACACAGTATCAACCTACAGGCTGAGTTCAACCATGTGGGCACTCAATCATGCCTACATAGTGGAACCCCAATAAAAACTGGACACTGATGCTCAGATGAACTTCCCCAGTGGGCAGTACTCCATGCATACATGTAGATGCCAGGAGGGAAATGGATCCTAACTCCACAGGACAGGATGATGGAAGCTGCACATCTGGAACCCTCCCAAACTCTACCCAATGCCTCTCTTCCTTTGATTTTAATGTCTCCTTTCCCAGTAATAAACCATAGCCATAAATATAAAACCTCTCAGTGAGTTCTGGAGCCCCTCTAGTGATTTATGAAACTTGAGGGTGGTCTTGGGAATCACTCCCCACAAAACATGCAGTTGGTGTTAGAAGAGAAGGCAGTCTTGGGAACTGGGACCTCAAACTTTGCAGTTTGTCTAACTCCAGGCAAAAAGTATTAATGTATACACATGCATTGTACATAAAGAAATAAAATTTAAAAGTAAAGAAGGTATTAATTTAAAAAATGGAAGGTTTTCCTCCCCTCTCTAGCTTCACAAGTCCCAGTTCCCCACAGAATCCCACTTGAACTGTTTCTTTCTGGTTTATCTTTCTAGACATTTTCTGCACAAATATAAACATATATACATACTTTATTATTCTTTTAATCATAAATGAAATTGTGCTCTATAGACAATTCTGAAATTTCCTTTTATTCCTTCTATTTCACGAATAGTCTTTGTGTCAGCACATCTGGACCTACCCCTGTGCTTTTGGCTGTATGATGGCTGTACAATCATAAGAAGGGAACCAACTGTCAGGGTTCCTGTGAGATCACATGATTTCACACATGTAGAGCTCTTAGAAGAGTACTAACACAAAACAAGCAAGCATTCCATATGTTATCATTTATTTGTTTATTCAGCCTGCCCTCTATTGGGTACATTGCTATTTCTAGCAATGTACCTATTTTCCCATTATTTCTAACAAGGCCAGAATGAATTTCCTTGAGCTTGTACTTATACATTCACATCTGGGATAAATTTCTAGGAATGGAATTGGTATGCCAAAGGCTATATGCATTTAACATTTTGCTAGGTGTTGTCAAATTGCTGTCTAAAATGGTTGTACCAATTTACATTCCAACCCCTGGCCTGTGATCTGCCTGATTCCCCTTACTTCCAATTACTGAGCATTATCCAACTTTTTAGTCTTTATCAACCTGATAGGCTTTTAAAAATTGCATCTCCTTTCAGTTTACTTTGCATTTCTTTAATTATTGTGAGGCTGGGTATCTTTTTCTTTTATATTTATGCATTTATGTTATATTTATAGTACTTTTTTCTTCCAGCTGCTTAATTCATGTGCTTTAATTTTCTATTTGATTTAAGCAAACTTCCCATGCGATTTGAAACTACTATTTTGAATAAGACTCAGGCAAAATGAAAAGATACCAAGATGCTTTCCCAGCCAGCATTCCACACCATCATGACTTCCACTATGGTTTTAAACTTCTTTAAAAAAAAAAAAAAAAAGCTAAGCTAAATGAAAAATGATATACTGGAAAGAAGTACTTCTTGCCAGTGGTTGATTGAAGGGCTTTTGCTTATTTGTTTATTCCTTTCAACTAAATAGAACTCATTCCCTTTAATTCAGCTTATATCCATTTCTCCAACATGGAAACCAACCCACCAAGAACTGAATCTTTTTATTTTTTAACTTAAGCCAACCTAATAAATAAATATTCTATTATTTCTCACCCAACATAAAAGGTGATAGAGAGCAAACTGGTAACAACTTTTGTGTGTATTGGTACATTTTTTGCACTTTTTGTAAGAGTGAATTACTTTTCTAAAAACAAGTTGACTTGGAGGATGGTGGAGTAGAAGGACATGTGCTCATCTCCTCTTGCAAGAGCACTGAAATCACAACTAACTGCTGAACACCCATCGAAAGGAAGACACTGGAACCCACAAAAAAGATACCCCAAAGACAAAGGAGAAGCTGCAATGAGACGGTAGGAGGGGCACAATCATGATAAAATCAAATCCCATACTTGAAGAGATAATAGCTGAAAACTTCCCTAACATGGGAAAGGAAGCAGTCAACCAAGTCCAAGAAGCGCAGAGAGTCCCAGGCTGGATAAACCCAAGGAGGAATATGCTGAGACACATAGTAATCAAATTAACAAAAGTTAAAGACAAAGAAAAAATATTAAAAGCAACAAGGGAAAAATGACAAATAACATACAAGGAACTCCCATAAGGTTATCGGCTGATTTCTCAGCAGAAACTCTGCAAGCCAGAAGGGAGTGGCATGATATATTTAAAGTGATGAAAGGGAAGAAACTACAACCAAGAATACTCTACCGAGAAAGGCTCTCATTCAGATTTGATGGAGAAATCAAAAGCTTTAGAGACAAGCAAAAGCTGAGAGAATTCAGCACCAGCAGACCAGATTTGCAACAATGCTAAAGGAACTCCTCTAGGCGGGAAAGAGACTAGCAACTTAAACAAACAAACAAACAAACCCAAAAAAACAAAAAACCTTGTATGCATACAGACTGTTATATCAAAACCTCATGGGAACAGCAAACCCCAAAACTACAAAAGAAACACACAAAAGAAAAAGTAACCCAAACACAACACTAAAGATGATCATCAAATCACAAGAGAAGAGAACAAACAAGGAAGGGAAGAAAAAAGACCTACAAAACCAAAACAATTAAGAAAATGACAATAAGAAGACAGATATCAGGTCCCTGGTGGCGCAGTGGTTGAGGGTCCGCCTGCTGCTGCAGGGGACACGGGTTTGTGCCCCGGACCGGGAGGATCCCACATGCTGCAGAGCGGCTAGGCCCGTGAGCCATGGCCGCTGAGCCTGCGCGTCTGGAGCCTGTGCTCCACAACAGGAGAGGCCACAACAGTGAGAGGCCCGCGTACCGCAAAAAAAAAAAAAAAAGACAGATATCGATAATTACCTTAAATGTAGATGGATTAAATGCACCAACCAAAAGACATAGACTGGCAGAGTGGATACAAAAACAATACTCGAATATATGCTGTGTACAAGAGCCCCACCTCAGACCCAGGGACACATACAGACTGAAAGTGAGGGTATGGAAGAAGCTATTCCATGCAAATGGAAATCAAAAGAAAGCTGGAGTAGCAATTCTCATATCAGACAAAATAGATTTTAAAATAAAGACTAGTATAAGAGACAAAGAAGGACATTACATAATGATCAAGGGATCAATCCAAGAAGATGATACAACAATTGTAAATATATATGCACCCAACATAGGAGCACCTATAACAATAATAGTGGGGGACTTTAACACCCCACTTTTATCAATGGACAGATCATCCAGACAGAAAATCAATAAGGAAACACAGGCCTTAAATGATACATTAGACCAGCTGGACTTAATTGATATTTATAGAGCATTCCATCCAAAAGCAGCAGAATGCTTTCTTCTCAAGTGCACACAGAACATTCTCCAGCATTGACCACATGCTGGACCACAAGGCGAGCCTTGGTGAATTTAAGAAAAATAATTTTTTTCACATCTTTATTGGAGTATAAATGCTTTACACTGTTGTGTTAGTTTCTGCTGTACAACAAAGGGAATCAGTTATATGTATACATAAATCCCCATATTCCCTCCCTCTTGAGCCTCCCTCCAACCCTCCCTATCCTATCTCTCTAGGTTGTCACAGAGCATTGAGTTGAACTCCCTGTGCTATGCAGCAGCTTCCCACTACCCATCCATTTTACATTTGGTAGTGTATATATGTCATTGTTACTCTCTCACTTCATCCCAGCTTCCCCTACCCCTCCTGTGCCCTCAGGTCCATTCTCTACGTCTGCCTCTTTATTCTGTATGACAGATTCTAGATCCATCCACCTCACGACAAATAACTCAATTTCGTTCCATTTTATGGCCCACTAATACTCCATTGTATATATGTGCCACGTCTTCTTTATCCATTCATCTCTTGATGGGCATTTAGGTTGCTTCCATGTCCTGGCTATTGTAAGTAGTGCTACAATGAGTATTGTGGTACATGTATCTTTTTGAATTATGGTTTTCTCAGGGTATATGCCCAGTAGTGGGATTGCTGGGTCATATGGTAGTTCTGTTTTTAGTTTTCAAGGAACCTCCATACTGTTCTCCATAGTGGCTGTATCAATTTACATTCCCACCAACAGTGCAAGAGGGTTCCCTTTTCACCACACCCTCTCCAGGATTTATTATTTCTAGATTTTTTGATGATGGCCATTCTGACTGGTATGAGGTGACACGTTGTGGTTTTGATTTACATTTCTCTAATGATTAGTGATGTTGAGCATCTTTTCATGTATTTGTTGGCCATCTGTATATCTTCTTTGGAGAGATGTCTATTTAGGTCTTCCACCCATTTGGTGTTCGGTTGTTTGTGATATTGAGCTGCATGTGTGGCTTGTATATGTTAGAGATTACTCCTTTGTCAGTTGCTTAATTTGCAAATTTTTTCTCCCATTCTGAGGGTTGTCTTTTCATCTTGTTTCTGGTTTCCTTTGCTGTGCAAAAGCTTTTAAGTTTCATTAGGTCCCATTTGTTTATTTTTGTTTTTATTTCCCTTACTCTAAGAGGTAGGTGATAAAGGATCTTGCTGTGATTTATGTCATAGAGTGATGCCTGTGTTTTCCTCTAAGAGTTTTATAGTGTTTGGACTTACATTTAGGTCTTTAATCCATTTTGAGTTTATTGTTGTGTATGGTGTTAGGGAGTGTTCTAATTTCATTCTTTTACACATATCTGTCCATTTTTCCCAGCACCACTTATTGAAGGGGCTGTCTTTTCTCGATTGTATATTCTTGCCTCTTTGTTAAAGATAAGGTGACCATAGGTGCATGGGTTTATCTCTGGACTTTCTATCCTGTTCCATTGACCTGTATTTCTGTTTTTGTGCCAGTGCCATACTGTTTTGATTGCTATAGCTATGTAGTATAGTCTGAAGTTAGGGAGCCTGATTCCTCCAGCTCCGTCTTTCTTTCTCAAGATTGTGTTGGCTATTTGGGGTCTCTTGTGTTTCCATACAAATTGTAAAATTTCTTGTTCTAGTTCTGTGAAAAATGCCATTGGTAATTTGATAGGGATGGCATTGAACCTATAGATTGCTTTGGTTAGTACAGTCATTTTCACAATATTGATTCTTCTAATCCAGGAGCATGGTATAACTCTCCATCTGTTTATGTTATCTTTGATTTCTTTCATCAGTGTTTTATAGTTTTCTGAGTACAGGTCTTTTGCCTCCTTAGGTAGGTTTATTCCTAGGTATTTTATTCTTTTTTTTGTGATGGTAAATGGGATTGTTTCCTTACTTTCTCTTTCTGAACTTTCGTTGTTAGTGTATAGGAATGCAAGAGATTTCTGTGCATTAATTTTGTATCCTGCAACTTTACTAAATTCATTGGTAAGCTCTAGTAGTTTTCTGGTGGCATCTTTAGGATTCTCCATGTATAGTACCATGTCATCTGCAAACAGTGACAGTTTTACTTCTCCTTTTCCAATATGTATTCCTTTTATTTCTTTTTCTTCTCTGATTACCATGGCTAGGACTTCCAAAACTATGTTGAATAATAGTGGCAAGAGTGGACATGTTTGTCTTGGTTCTGCTCTTAGAGGAAATGCTTTCAGTGTTTCACCATTGAGAATGATGTTTGCTGTGGGTTTGTCACATATGGCTTTTACTATGTTGAGGTAGGTTCCCTCTATGCCCACTTTCTGGAGAGCTTTTATCATAAATGGGTGTGGAATTTTGTCAAAAGCTTTTTCTGCAGCTATTGAGATGATCATATAGTTTTTATCTTTTAATTTGTTAATATGGTGTATCACATTGATTGTTTTGCATATATTGAAGAATCCTTGCAACCCTGGGATAAATCCCACTTGATCATGCTGTATGATTTTTTTAATGTGTTGTTGGATTCTGTTTGCTAGTATTTTGTTGAGGATTTTTGCGTCTATGTTCATCAGTGATATTGGTCTACAGTTTTCTTTTTTTGTGATATCTTTGCCTGGTTTTGGTGTCAGGGTGATGGTGGCCTCATAGAACAAGTTTGGGAGTGTTCCTCCCTCTGCAATTTTTTGGAAAAGTTTGAGAAGGATACGTGTTAACTCTTCTCTAAATATTTGATAGAATTTGCTGGTGAAGCCAGCTGATCCTGGACTTTTGTTTGTTGGAAGATTTTTAATTACAGTTTCCATTTCATTACCTGTGATTGGTCTGTATATATTTTCTAATTTTTCCTGGTTCAATCTGGGAAAGTTGTACCTTTCCAAGAATTTGTCCATTTCTTCCAGGTTGTCCAATTTATTGGCATACAGTTTCTTGTAGTAGTCTTTTATGATCCTTTGTATTTCTGCAGTGTCAGTTATAACTTCTCCTTTTTCATTTCTGATTTTATTGAGCCCTCTCTTGATGAGTCTGGCTAAAGGTTTATCAATTTTGTTTACCTCCTCAAAGAACCAACTTTTAGTTTTATTGATCTTTGTTATTGTTTTCTTCATTTCTATTTCATTTATTTCTGCTATGATTTCTACTCTGATTTATTTTTTCTTTTACTAACTTTGAGTTTTCATTGTTCTTATTTTTCTAGTTGCTTTGGGTTTACAGTTAGATTGTTTATTTGAGATTTTTCTTGTTTGTTGAGGTGAGCTTGAATTGCTATGAACTTCCCTCTTAGAACTGCTTTTGCTGCCTCCCATAGGTTTTGGATCATTGTGTTTTTGTTGTCATTTATTTCTAGGTATTTTTTAAATTTCTTCTTTGATTTCTTCAGTGATTGCTTGGTTATCTCGCAGTGCACTGTGTAGCCTCCACGTGTTTGTGATTTTTACAGTTTTTTTCCTGTAATTGATTTCTTTTTTCAGTATTCTTTTTTTCTGTTTTTTAAATTAAATTAAAATAATTTATTTATTATACAGCAGGTTCTTATTTGCAATTGATTTCTAATCTCACAGCATTGTGATCAGAAAAGATGCTTGATAAGATTTCGATTTTCTTAAATTTTTAGGTTGATTTGTTGACCCAAGATGTGATCTGTTCTGGAGAACATTCCATGTACACTTGAGAAGGAAGATTATTCTTCCGCTTTTGGGTGGAATGTCTTAAAAATATCAGTTAGATCTGTCTGGTCTATTGTGTCATTTAAAGCTTGTGTTTCTTTATTTATTTTCTGTCTGGATGATCTGTCTATTGGTGTAAGTGGGGTGTTAATGTCCCTACTATTATTGTGTTACTGTCGATTTCTCCTTTTATGGCTGTTAGCATTTGCCTTATGTACTGAGGTGCTCCTATGTTGGGTGCATAAATATTTATAATTGTTATGTTTTCTTCTTGGATTGATCCCTTGATCATTATGTTGTGTCCTTCCTTATCTCTTGTAACAGTCTTTATTTTAAAGTCTATTTTATCTGATATGAATATTGCTACTCCAACTTACTTGTGATTTCCATTTGCATGGAATATCTTTTTCCATCCCCTCACTTTCAGTCTGTATGTGTCCCTAGGTCTGAAGTGGGTTTCTTGTAGACATCATATATAAGGGTATTGTTTTAGTATCCATTCAGGCAGTCTATGTCTTTTGGTGGGAGCATTTAATCCATTTACATTTAACGTAATTATCAATATGTATGTTCCTATTACCATTTTCTTAATTGATTTGGGTTTGTTTTTGTGGGTCTTTTTCTTCTCTTGTGTTTCCCACTTAGAGAAGTTCCTTTAGCATTTGTTTAAAGCTGGTTTGGTGATGCTGAATTCTTGTAGCTTTTGCTTGTCTGTAAAGCTTTTGATTTCTCCATCAAATCTGAATGAGATCCTTGCTGGGTAGAGTAATCTTGGTTATAGGTTTTTCCCTTTCATCACTTTAAATATGTCCTGCCAGTCCCTTCTGGCTTGCAGAGTTTCTGCTGAAAGATCAGCTGTTAACCTTATGGGGATTCCCTTGTATGTTATTTGTTGCTTTTCTCTTGCTGCCTGTAATATTTTTTCTTTGCATTTAATTTTTGATAGTTTGATTAATATGTGGCTTGGTGGGTTTCTCTTTGGGTTTATCCTCTCTGCACTTCCTGGACTTGATTGACTATTTCCTTTCCCATGTTAGGGAAGTTTTCAACTATAATCTCTTCAAATATTTTCTCAGACCCTTTCTTTTTCTCTTCTTTTTCTGGGACCCCTATAATTTGAATGTTGGTTCATTTAATGTTGTCCTAGAGATCTCTGAGACTGTCCTCAATTCTCTTCATTCTTTTTTCTTTATTTTGCTCCTTGGCAGTTATTTCTACCATTTTATCTTCCAGCTCACTTATCCGTTCTTCTGCCTCAGTTATTCTGCTATTCATTCCGTCTAGAGGTTTTTTGTTTTTTTGTTTTTTTTTTTTTTTTTTGCGGTACACAGGCCTCTCACTGTCGTGGCCTCTCCTGTTGCAGAGCACAGGCTCCAGACGCGCAGGCTCAGCAGCCATGGCTCACGGGCCTAGCTGCTCCGCGGCATGTGGGATCATCCCAGACCAGGGCACGAACCCATGTCCCCTGCATCGGCAGGTGGACTCTCAACCACTGCACCTCCAGGGAAGCCCTAGAGTATTTTTAATTTCAGTTATCGTGTTGGTCATCACTGTTTGTTCTTTAGTTCTTCTAGATCCTTGTTAAATGTTTCATGTATTTATTCTGTTTCCGAGATTTTGGATCATCTTTACTGTCATTACTCTGAATTCTTTTTCAGGTAGGTTGCCTATTTCATCTTCATTTATTTGGTCTTGTACGTTTTTACCTTGCTCCTTCATCTGCAACATGTTTTTGTTGTTTCATTTTTTTCTTTTTCGATGTGTGAAGCTGTATTCCTGCCTTACTGGTTGTAGAGCCGGATTTTGGCGCTTAGATGAGGACCTCCGGGAGACCTCACTTCGATTAATTTTCCCCGGGGTCTGAGGTTCTCTGTTAATCCAGTGGTTTGGACTTAGCGCTCCCACCACAGGACTTAGCGCTCCCACCACAGGAGCTTGGGCCTGACCTCCGGCCTGGGAACCAAGACCCTGCAAGCTGCGTGGTGCAGCAAGCAAAAACAAAAAAGAAAAAGAAAAAAAGGAGCAGTACAATAACAAAAAATTAAAAATAAAATAAAATTAGAAAGGTAAAAAGTATAAAAGCGTGGTGGGGGAGGAACAAGCCAAAAGGAGCAGAACAATAACAAAGTGTAAAGAATAAAATTAGAAAAATAAAAGGTTTATTGAAAAAATAGAAAGTAAATGCATCAACAACGTAAAACAGAACCCCAACTTAAAGAAGAAGAAAAAAAACGGCCTTGGCTATGGGGGGTCTTAGTTTAGGTGGCGGGTGGAAGTTAGGCAGGGTGGGGTTTAGGGTGGGGGTGGCCTAGGTGTGGGGGGGTGATATTCAAGCGTGGGGTGAGGCCTCTGCTTAGGACCTGCACGGAAGGGGAGAGGCAGCACCTCCAAAGGGGGACCTCCAGAGTGTGGAGTTCCAGAGTTTGAAGGTAAGGCCCTGGGTGAGGGTGTGTGGCTGGGGTTTCGGCCCAGCGTAGTTGGAGGGGGTCTCAGATGGGGTCTCCAAGTGTAGAGGTGGGGCCCTGGGTGGGGGTGTAGGGGCAGGGCTTGGGCTCTGTGCAGCAGGAGGGAGGCTCCAAGGGCAGAGTATTAGGCCTGGGAACCCAACAGTCTCCCTGATGCCTAAGTGGATAGGGAAGATGCTGGCCATGTTCCCTTCTGTTCCTCTGCCCACCCTCCCAGGGTCCACCCCGTCGCCGCTGGACCGCTCACCATGGCTGGGTCCCACTGGGTGTAGGAACTCCTCCCCTCCCCCAGCCTCCTCTCAGGGGTGCCCTGTAGGTCCTGTAGGTCCGGCCTTTACTTTTGCTCCCCCTTCCCTCCCTCCCACTGCCTCAGGACTCGCATGGCTGGAGGGGGCCTTGGTGGGCAGAGGATCAGGCCAAGGATCTCAGCAGGCTCCCAGGGGCCCAAGTGAGTAGGGGAAATGCTTTCCATGCTCCCTTTTGATCCTCTACCCTCACAATGGTCCCCCGCTTTCCCCCTCTGGGCGTGGGATCCCTTCCCCTCCCCCAGCTGCCCCTCAGGGGCACTGGTCTCATCCCACCTCCACTTCTCCTCTCCCCTCACTCTCCCCCATGCCACATGTCCTACCTGTTTGCTGGGGGTTCCTCCCATCCCCTTAGGTGTCCATAGTCCCCCACTGCTGCCCGGTAAGTGCCCTAGTTGTGCGGAGACACGAATTCTGTGTCCTCCTAGTCCACCATCTTGACGCCGCCCCTCAATTTAAGAAAATTGAAATCATATCAAGCATCTTTTCTGATCACAATGCTATGAAATTAGAAATAAACTACAAGAAAAAAACTATAAAAAAAACACTGTGGAGGCTAAACAATATGCTACTAAACAACCAATGGATCGCTGAGGAAATCAAAGAGGAAATAAAAAGATACCTGGAGGCAAATGACAATGAAAGCACAATGATTGAAAACCCATGGGATGCAGCAAAAGCAGTTCTAAGAGGGAAGTTTATAGCAATACAATCTAACCTCAGGATACAAGAAAAATCTCAAATAAACAACCTAACCTTACACCTAAAGCAACTAGAGAAAAAGAACAAACAAAACCTAAAGTTAGTAGAAGGATAGAAATCATGAATATCAGAGCAGAAATAAATGAAATAGAGACAAAGAAAACAATAGCAAGGATCAATGAAACTAAAAGCTGGTTCTTTGAGAAGATAAAAGTGATAAACTTTTAGCCAGATTCATCAAGAAAAAAAGGGAGAGGACTCAAATCAATAAAATTAGAAATGAAAAAGGAGAAGTTATAACTGACACCACAGAAATACAAAGGATCATAAGAGACTCTTACAAGAAACTGTATGCCAATAAAATGGACAACCTGGAAGAAATGGACAAATTCTTAGAAAGATGCAGTCTCCCAAGATTGAACCAGGAAGAAATAGAAAATATGAACAGACCAATCACAAGCACTGAAATTGAAACTGTGATTAAAAGTCTTCCAACAAACAAAAGTCCAGGACCAGATGGCTTCACAGGCGAACTCTATCAAACCTTTAAAGAAGAGCTAACACCTATCCATCTGAAACTGTTCCAGAAAATTGCAGAGGAAGTAAACTCCCAAACTCATTCTATGAGGCCACCATCACCCTGATACTAAAACCAGACAAAGATACCACAAAAAAAGAAAATTACAGGCCAATATCACTGATGAACATAAACACAAAAATCCTCAACAAAATACTAGCATTCGAAAGCCAACAATACATTAAAAGGATCATACACCATGATCAAGTGGGATTTATCCCAGGGATGCAAGGATTTTTCAATATCCACAAATCAATCAGTGTGATACACCACATCAATAAATTGAAGAATAAAAACCATATTATCATCTCAGTAGATGCAGAAAATACTGTTGACAAGATTCAGCACCCATTTATGATAAAAACTCTCCAGAAAGTGGGCACAGAGGGAACATACCTCAACATAATAAAGGCCGTATGCAATAAACCTACAGCTAACGTCATACTCAATGGTGAAAAGCTAAAGCATTTCCTCTAAGATCAGGAACAAGACAATGATGTCCATTCTTGCCACTTTTATTAAACATAGTTTTGGAAGTCCTAGCTACGGCAATCAGAGAAGAAAAGAAATAAAAGGAATACAGATTGGAAAAGAAGAAGTTAAACTGTCACTGTTTGAAGATGACATGATACTATACGTAGAAGATCCTGAAGACACTACCAGAAAACTACTAGAGCTCATCAATGAATTTGGTAAAGTTGCAGGTTACAAAATTAATACACAAAAACCTGTTGCATTTCTATACAGTAACAAAGATCAGAAAGAGAAATTCAAGAACCAATCCCATTTACCATCACATCAAAAAGAATAAAATACCTAGGAACAAATCTATCTAAGGAGACAAAAGACATGTACTCCTAAAACTATAAGACACTGATGAAAAAAATTGAAGAAGACACAAACGGATGGAAAGATATACCATGTTCGCGGACTAGAAGAATCAACATTGTGAAAATGACTATACTACCCAAGGTAATCTACAGATTCAATGCAACCCCTATCAAATTACCAATGGCATTTTTCACAGAACTGGAACAAAACAATCTTAAAATTTGTATGGAGACACAAAAGACCCCGAATAGCCAAAGCAATCTTGAGAAAAAAACCAGAGCTGGATGAAGTGCGCTCCCTGACTTTAGACTATACTACAAAGCTATAGTCATCAAAACGGTATGGTACTGGCACAAAAATAGAAATATAGATCAGTGGAACAGGATAGATATCCCAGAAATAAACCCACGCACCTATTGTCAATTAATCTACAACAAAGGAGGCAAGACCACTCAATGGTAGAAAGATGTCCTCTTCAACAAATGGTGCTGGGAAAACTGGACAGCTACATGTAAAAAAAATGGAATTAGATTATTCTTTACCACCATACACAAAAATAAGCTCAAAATGGATTGAAGACCTAAATGTGAGACCGGACACTATTAAACTCCTAGAGGAAAACATAAGCAGAACACTTCCTGACATAAATCGCAGCAGTATCTGTTTTTTGATCTGTCTCCCAGAATAATGGAAATAGAAACAAAAATAAACAAATGGGACTAATTAAACTCAAAAGCTTTTGCACAGCAAAGGAAACCATAAACAAAACGAAAAGACAACCCACAGATTGGGAGAAAATATTTGCAAATTATGTGACTGACAAAGGGTTAGTCTCCAGAATTTGCAAACAGCTCATGAGGCTTAATACCATCAAAACAAACAACCCAATCAAAAAATGGGCAGAAGACCTAAATAGACATTTCTCCAAAGAAGACATACAGATGGCCAAGAGGCACATGAAAAGATGTTCAACTTTGCTAATTATTAGAGAAATGCAAATCAAAACTACAATGAGATATCACCTCACCCTAGTCAAAATGGCTATTATCAAAAAGTCCACAAACAGTAAATGCTGGAGAGGGTGTGGAGAGGAGGGAACCCTCCTACACTGTTGGTGGAAATGTAAATTGGTACAGCCACTATGGAGAATAGTATGGAGGTTCCTTTAAGAGCTAAAAATAGAGCTACCATATGACCCTGCAATCCCACTCCTGGGCATAAAAACATGGTCTGAAAGGATACATGCACCCCAGTGTTCATTGCAGCACTGTCTACAATAGCCAAAACGTAGAAGCACCCTAAATGTCCATTGACAGAGGAATGAATAAAGAAGATGTGGTACGTATATACAATGGAATATTACTCAGCCGTAAAAAAGAATGAAATAATGCCATTTGCAGCAGCATGGATGGACCTAGAGATTGTCATACTGAGTGAAGTAAGTCAGACAGAGAAAGACAAATATCCTTTGATATCCCTTATATGCAGAATCTAAAAAGAAATGATACAAATGAACTTATTTACAAAACAGAAACAGACTCAAGACTTAGAGAACAAACTGTGGTTACCAGGAGGGAAGGGTGGGGGGAAGGGATAGTTAGGGAGTTTGGGATTGACATGTACACACAGCTGTATTTAAAATGGATAACCAACAAGGACCTACTGTATAGCACAGGGAGCTCTGCTCAATGTCATGTGGTAGCCTGGATGGGAGGGGAGTTTGGGGGAGAATAGATACATGTATATGTATGGCTGAGTCCCTTTGCTGTGCACCTGAAACTAACATTGTTAATTGCCTATACTCCAATATAAAATAAAAAGTTAAAAAAATAAAAACAGGTTGACTTGTATGTTCTAAAATATATTTTTTAATATATATTTATACTTATAAATATATATATATATTTTTTGGCCACACGTAGCATGTGGGATCTTAGTTTCCCAACCAGGGATGGAACCAGGGTCCCCTTCAGTGAAAGCATGGAGTCTTAACCACTGGACTGCCAGGGAAGTCCCGAAAGCTATATTCTTGATTTTCAAGTGAATTTCACATTTTGCAAAGACCATTTGCATCAACTCCTCAGGAATTTGGTTTCTCCAAAAAGGAGAAACCCCCAAATATGGTCCTGCCTTTTGTCAAACCTCCTTTTCTTCCAAAACTGACCTCTTGAAAGCTTCCCAAATGGGGCTCCTTATTTTTCAACTGTACAATCTCGTTCCCCTTCCTGCCCTCCATTTTTCAGAACTTGTAACAGTCAGTATATGATTATACCCATACTGGCTTCACATATTTGGATATACCCATATCTATCTTTTCTCCCCTGCTAATTATAAAGCTCCTATAGATTAAGTACTCTGTTAGTTATAAGTTAGAATAACAAATTACGTCCAAATTTAGCAGCTTAAAACAACAATAAACATTTATTTTCTAGCATAGTTTCTGCAGGTCAGAAGTTCAGGAGCTGGGCTGCAGTCCCATTAGCAAAGGCTTGACTGGAGCTGGAGCATCTGCTTCCAAGATGGTGCACTCTCAGACTGGCAAATTGATGCTACAGAGTTTCTCACCACGTGGACTCCTCCATAGAGCTACTCAAGAGTCTTCATGACATGGCATCTGGCTTCCCCCAGTATGAGTGATCTAAGAAAGGACAAGACAAAAGCCACAGAGGCTTTTACGACCTAGACTCATAAGTCACACATTCATTTGCAAAATATCCTACTGGTTACACAGATCAGCCCTTTTTAGGGATGTGAATACGAGGAGGCAAGAATCATTTGTGGCCATCCTGAAGCCTGGCTACCATGGGGACCCTGTCCTTTATTCATTCTTTATGTTGTGCCTCATAGGTCATAGATCTTGGCATTGGTATAATCATTTAACCCAATTATGCACAAATATGGTAATGAATCAGGAAACTGTTTCCTTTAATCAAAACTGATGACACATGTATAAAAGGACAAGTCCCAGGTCAGGTCTGCAAGGCAGAGATTTGCATGCAAGAATTTTATTGTGGAGAGCCCTCTGGATCCCCACACGCCCACTGTGGGGAGTGCCAGCTGAAGGATTGGGATCAGGGAGTTGTTGAACTAAAACAAAGACCTCAGCAAATGCCCGGGGGAGCTCTGGAGCTAGGATGGCCCTTCAGAGTATTTACACCATGGAAATGGGCAAAAGCTACAAGTCAGAGTTTTTAATCCCTGATCTGATCCTTGAGTCGGTTATTGACCATTTACCAGCACACAAGTGATCTACTGAATCCCTTTCTCTGAGGTCCAGAATGTGTTATTTTAGAAAATTAAAATTCTGAGAAGTCCTACAAAAAGGAAAAGTATTTAACTTTGTGAAATGAGCATTTCCCAAACATATGACATGGATACAAATCTTAGGCACAGGCTCAAGTATACAAGAAGCTATTTAATTTCTGATTCTGAATCCCTTTCTTTCAGATTGATGAGAAAACAAAACATAACCTCCCTCCTTCCTGAAATTCCCTCACTACCCCTACCCCCTAGGGTTGTACACTGGTTCCAAGTGGCAGGAGAGGTGCCCTTGAGTGGTTCTGGTTCTCACTCACTGGTCCACCCAGGTACTGCTCAGATGCCCCACATCCCTGCCCACAGCCCGGCCAGGTCTGAGGTCTGAGCTAGTCCTTCTGTGACAAAGTAAAGGAATATCCTGTCCTGTAGGCGGGAGACACTTTCTCCAGCTCACCTGTCAGCACCACTTCCGTCGCCTCGGGCTGGTCTCCCCGATTCTCCAGGCTCCTGAAAGCCTCTGAGCTGCAAACCCTGGTCTCCGGGCTGTGCTGACCTTTTCCTTCGCCACCTCCCTGGGCTCTGTTGCACAACACCGCAGACACAGGATCCCTCCCTACCTCCTTCTCTTCCCGACTCCCCCTTCCAGTGCCCCGCGCCTCCACCCCCCACCCGGCCCCCCACCGCTCTCCCCTCTCCTCGTTCCTTCCCTCCTGTCCTTCTCTCCTCCCCAACTCAAATACTTTCCGGCTGGGGAAATCCCTCTCTAGTCAACCAGTCTCTGCTTAAAAATCGGCTGAATTCTCCTAAGGATTTAGGTTTTAAATAACAAAAGCCATAAAGGCTGGCTGTTTTGTTTTCTATCCTAACAGAAGCCTCTTTTAAGGCACTGTACCCCCTATCTGTTTATATGGGTAAGAAAATATGAAATTGGGGGAGGTGGGGTGAAGAAGTTCATGTCTGAAAATACCTTTCTCTCCATCACACCTCTTTGAACTTCGGAAAATTTCAGGCAAAGTCTGCCAGCAGCTTCCCACGTGGCCTATTGAGTACCCTGCCGGGTGCCCAGCAAGTGCCATGGGATGGCCTCAGGGCTCAGTCTGCAGACGGACACAGACAGTAGGGAAGGCTTTCATCTCCGGACTCTGTCGGCCGTTCTGGAGCGTAGGTGCAAAAGAGGAGGGAGGGTGGAGGCCAGGGAGTCCCAGTTGATCGGGAGGTACTGAGTCCCAGGACTGCAGAAGGCAAGTTAGGGGAGGTTGCTGTTCTTGGTGGCTTTTTGAAAACTTTCTTACAAGATTGCATCTTCGCCGCCGTTACACTTGTGTTTACACCGGTACTGCTTTCTGAGGCGCCGATGGCACTTTTGAAAAGGATGCTGATCCCCACAGAGCTCTGAAAGCATCTTAATATCCCTTGGAAAATTAACATATTGACTTAGAAGTGATGCCAAAATGCAAAGACTCCACCAGACTAAAATAAACTCAAACCTGGTTAAACGGGCATGATTTAATAGCAGGCCACTTCTACACTGTTTATTTCACATAGCATTTATATTGGTGGCAGCTATGATAGCAGGTCCTAGGGCCTCGATAAGATCAACAGATTACCAAGTGCTAATTGTTTCTGCCAGGTGTAAGTGAGGCGATAAATAGCTTATGGATTAAACAGCAGTGCCCGAGGGTACCATTCCCGGACTCCAGGCTCTTCTGCACCCTGGCAAAATAACTTCCTCTTATCCCATAATTAGGCACTTTTACCTTTAAAAACTGCACTCATTAGTGAATATGTTATCCTTCCTCTGCCACATTTAGAAGAGAAGAAAAAAGATAAGGGGGGAAAGTAGTCTAATAAGTTAGATGTCAATGACATTTCATCCTTTTGTCATCATTGAAATACAGACTATCTTGGATCATATCTGGTCATCTATGTAGTTTTTGCATAAGGAGCGACTTTCCAGTGCAGAAGTGCGGTAATCATCACTTCTGGTCCTCCGCGGCCCGGCGCATTTCAGTGCCCGCTGGCCCACTGCAACTGTTTGCTACCATTTATGGTTCTGCCTCACATTCACTTACAAGTGTTATGATACCATCACACTTATTCAATGCCAGTTAATGTGTCTTAACTTTATCACGAATGCAGTTGTTCCCTTCACAGCTTCCCATCTCAAGTGAGAATCGTATGGGTTGAATATCACTACCACATTATTTTACTAGAAATGCAGACACAGAGTGCAGACACAGTGTGACAGTTTTTGGTTTTTTAAAAAATATATTTATTTATTTATTTTTGGCTGCTGCACGCGGGCTTTCTCTAGTTGCTGCGAGCGGGGGCTACTCTTCCTGGCGGTGCGCAGGCTTCTCATTGCGGTGGCTTCTCTTGTTGCAGAGCACAGGCTCTAGAGCACAGCCTTAGTAGTTGTGGTGCACAGGCTTAGCTGTTCCGTGGCATGTGGGATCTTCCCGGACCAGGGATCAAACTCGTGTCCCCTGCATTGGCAGGCGGATTCTTAACCACTGCACCACAAGGGAAGCCCTGAAAGGTGGTTTTTGTTTTTTTCCTTTCTTCTTCAGCCTCTGAACATCTGGTTGGAACAGTGTTACCTGGATAATGTTATTTTTCACTCTGCTTTAGTCATGGTATGTCAAATGTGTTGGATATTCTAAAGACAAAAATGTGTCCACTTCTTGTTATTTCATCCATCCATTTGTCCATACATTTACTTCATCATTTATTCTTTGCATGTTTACCAAACTCTTTTGTTTCAGACCCTGTGCGGGGCGCTAGATGAAAGACAAATGTGAGTCCGGCACATGTCTTTCTGCTGAGCTCAGAGGGAGAGGCCGAAATTGTAAATTCTGACTACAGTATAAAGCTGTGGGCAGGCCCCACCCAGCTTGGGCTTAGGCCAGAAGATTCCAATGAGGAGATGATAAAGCAAGGAGGAGCAGCAGAGAGCAGGAGCAGGGACTTGTAGGCCCCTCGCTGAGCTCCCCTCGGTAGCATGTAAGAGCCCACTGTGTCTGGGGTATGAGTGCAGGCTCGGCCAGGAGGACCCTGCAAGGATGAAACACAGAGCTTACCAAGGTTCTCCCATTTTATTCTCCCAGTAACCCTGTGATTCGGGTACTGCCCCAGCTGCTCCGTAGTGGGGAGCAAGAGGGATCGAGGAAGAAATTCCAGCTGCCCCTGCTTACTGTGACCTTGGAGAAAGGAACTTAACCTCACTGGCCTCCGTTTCTTCATGTGTTAAATGGGGATCAAAACAGTGTCTACCTCTCAGGCTTGTGAGGCTGAAATGAATTTATACATGTAAAGCACTGAGAACAGTGCATAAGTTCAATAAATAATAGCTATCATTACTAATCTCGCTGATTAAGTTTAGTGACTATAATTAAGTGACAAAAATCAGCCAGCTAAAAAGGGGTAGAGCTAGGGGTCAAACCACTTCCTTACCCACAACACGGCGTAGTGTACCGTGGGACCGCATAGGTCAAGCCTGGGTGCAACGAAGGAAGGCTTTCTGTGGAAGTGGAATCCAACCTGAGTGTGAAAGAAGGGCCAAGAGTTTGCCAGTGGTGGAAGGCATTTCAGGGAGTTGGAGCTGATTGTGTGAAGTCCCCCTGATGGTGCGAAAGCATGACTGGTGTGTTGGGGGAACTGAGGTACCTGAGGTATGGGGGGCAGGGAGTGGGCAAAGCACACAGGAATACCAGCTGAGGAGTTTGGTCTGGATCTTGAGGCCTTGCAGATTCTTTGTCTCATTTTTGGTGTTAGTGATGTGCTTATATGAAGAGTGGGAAAGAGTGAAAGAGAAACTTTAAAATATAGGTCATCTGTACTTACAATTTACTTACTGTTTTTCTTTAAATGACTTGCTCTTTTAACTTCAGTTTATTTTTCAAAGAAACTTTATATCACAGCCATAAGTGGAAAGCTCAAAATGCCAGATGTGTTTTGAAATTCAGATTTTTTTTCTGATTCAGAAAGGTGATATAATGCATATACTTAACGTTAGTTAACACACCCCAGGGGGCAAAAGAATCAATGAATATTTCTGCAGAGAAATGTATGAATATTTACACTAAGATGAAGACTATATATAGCTTGCCTTGAATCAACTTTGGCTCCAGACTTACAACCTTTCGTTTTTCAGAGTTTTTTGCATTTTAGAATGTGGATGAGTAGTATCACTTGCCGGAAATGGAAGGTAACAGAAAATATATTCATTGCAAAGGAAACCGTGTGATTCAAGTCCAGCTCACCCTCCCTGCTGTAGGTGTTCACAGCCTCCCCCAGCAACGTTAACAGTGCCGGGAACTGGAGGTAGGGTAGACAGAAACTCTAAGTGATATTCTTTCAACTTTTCTAGAAAGTTGAAACTATTCTAAAATTAATTTTTTTTAAAGTCAACTTTCTCTTGACATTGATAACTGAAAGAGAATAAAAAGCAGAATCACCTTCTCATTCGGTCATTTCTGGGGTTTGTTTTTTTTTTTTTAATTTATTTTTCTTTTGATGTGGACCATTTTTAAGGTCTTTATTGAATTTGTTACAATATTGCTTCTGTTTTATGTTTTGGTTTTTTGGCCGGGAGGCATGTGGGATCTTATCTCCCTGACCAGGGATTGAGCAGGCACCCCCTGCACTGGAAGGTGAAGTCTTAACCCCTGGACCGCCAGGGAAGTCCCCGTCATTTCATTTTTTAATGCTCCCTCCTCATTCCACCTAAAATCAACCCATGGATTTGCCAGTCCCCAGGGCAGGCTCCCAGCCTTGGGAAACCCTGGCTGGCTCTGGGCTGGGCCATGCTCTCTGAAGATCAGGCCAAGGGCTTGGGCTTTTTCTGTGGATGATGAGCTTTCATTAATGGTGTTTAAGTAGGTTTGGGGGTGCCTTTGAGAGTTTCACCTGGGAATGGGGTAGACAGTTTGGCTGAAGCGGGAGAAGCTGGGCAGGGGGAGGGAAAGGTTGGTGGTCATGAAGGGACGGATGTGGGACAGCTATGGGAGGACAGGAGGGTTCAAAGGGGTAGGGATCCACGCCCACTAGAGGTATTGGGCCAGGGCCAGGGTATGTAGAAGAGTGTGTCAGAGGGCTGGTTGAGGCAGGATGCTGACTTTGAGGGGACGAAGGGCACCTTACAGAAAATGTCCCTCGTGGGACTGGAAGTCAGAGCGTAGAGACAGAGATGCTAGTATGGATGCCATCCTTCTGCATAATGGGGCCCTGGAGCTGGAGGACATCTCCAGGAAAGAGAAAAAAACACTCCACTCCCCCAACCCCTTACATCCCCCACCTCCACCCCCCAACTGCGATTTAAATTGGGGAGGAGACCCAGGCTTCTTACAAATTAGGAAATAGGCAGAGGGGCCCTCATTGTAGGTAGAAAAGGAAGCTTGGTCCTTGGTTGTTAATCGTGATGCCAGTGGAATCGGGATCTAATTGGAGAAAGATGGAGACCCTCCCCTAGAGGACACGATGCCCAGGGCTGCCAAAGCAGGGAGCTGTTTTACCAAAGGCCAAAGAACCAATACCAAAAAAAATGAAAGAGGCACATGAAGACATCCTGGAGAAAGCAAGGAAACAGGGCTTGCCTCTACAGAGTCTGGGGGCCTGTTTGCACACAGAGGACACCCACCCTGCCCGCCTGCCTATTTTTGCCCCCAAACTCTCTCCTGCCCATCAGCCCCTTGTCTGAGCTACCGACTCCAGGGACCCTGTGCCAAGCCAGTGCCATTCTGGGGCTTAACCCCGCTGCTGGAAGCAGGAGAGAAACTGGGGGCCCCGGGGCCAGTTGCTGAGCTTGGATCTCAGCTAAGGGAAGAGCAGTGCTGAGCAGAGGCCCCCTGCCCCTGGCCTGCCCCTACAGCCCTGGCCCCCTGGGGTCAGCCCCCTGCCCTCCCAGGGTGGGCTGACTGGCAGCCGGCTGCGGGCCTGCCTGGGAAGCCGGTCAGCCTGACATCCCCAGCAGATGTCAGTCTGGGAACAGGAAGCAGCTTGTTTGGGGCTTCTAAAAATAAATAAATAAATAATAACCACAACCACAAGAACGGTCTTTTATTCCAGAGTTAAAAAATGCTTTAATGACTAGAGCATTTAGCACATCGGGGGTTTTCATTGTTTTCAATTATGTGCAATTCTGAAAGGAGAGCACAAATTCTGAGCCTGAATGGAGAATTGTGGGGCTGTGGATTGGTGCTGTTTTAAACATTTGCTTTACTACTTTAAGAAGAGAACTGTAAAATGGAAATAATGATATAGTATTACAAGTAAATTACACTGTGGAATAGCATTAATATTGCAGTTGAAACCTAGAATTTGAAGTAAAGATGGAAATATTCATTTGTACATAGTTTTTGTTCTCAGAAAAATGATTTGGAATTAGGCAAGAAGCTTCCTTCCCCGTGTGTGCCCTCGGTCTGCTCCCTGGCCCCCACCCCTGCCTGGGCCCACAGCAGGGCCCAGGCGCCCACCCGCTGGGACAGGAGACCAGGAGTTCTTAGCCCTCTGGAGCGCTGGCACAGGTGGGGTTCTCTGTGCTTCCCCCTGCAAGGGGGAATATTAATGCATTACAGAAACGTGGGATTTAGAATGTAGAAATCCCTGCTGTCTTGGGTGGTGGGTGGTGTGTGGACCTAACGGTCTTAGGTGCTTGGGGACAGAGGCTGGATAACGGGTTGGCGGCAGACGAGGTGACAGATGAGCTTTAGTCTTCGGCAATCACTTTCTCTCTTCCCCTTCGGAGAAGAGGGCTGGGAGAAGGGCAACAGGGAAAAGGTTAGAGTCCATAACTTCCTTCTGTTTGCCAATTCAAGTGTTGTGTTCCCCGCCACCATGGGTTGCAGGATCTTAGGTCCCCAGCCAGGGATTGAACCTGGGCTCTGGCATTAAAGCGCCAAGTCCTAACCATTGAACCGCCAGGGACTTTCAACTCAAGTATTTTTAATTTTTATTTTATCTTATTTCTTTTCTGTATTGGGGAACTGTCCTCCAAGAAGTGTTTTGTAAACTAATATAATACAGCTGAGCTCTGCTGGTTCTATTTTCTGAACCAAACATCTAGGCCCCCGTGGTCAGTGACAATAAAAGATCTTTGGAAACGCATCCTTTAGGGGCACCCCATCATCCTAGACCAGGGCCCACACGGCTCACAAGCCCCCACCACCCATTTCCTGACCTGGCCCTTCCCACTCTGCCCAACTCTCTTGACCCTTTGTCCCTGAGAGCCCTCCGTGCAGGTCACTCTCCTTCCCCATCATCCACGCAGGCCACCAAGCTCACCGTTCCAGAGTGCACTGCCTCTGTGAAGTCTTCTGGGGAAGCCCCTCACCCCCCACTACGTACCCCACGTGCTCCTGTCACAGCCAGCACTGACCTTTTAGTATTTATGTGCCCCCATCCGCATTTGACCATGAGTTCCCTAAAGTAACTGGAGTCATATTTGTATCCCTTGCTCATTACAGGGCATGGCGATAAATGGTTATTGAATACATGAATGAATGAATGAATGATTTGACAGGTTGGGAGGTGTGACTAGGAAGTATTATTTATTGAGTACTCCTGCAGGGTAGGCATGATCTCTCTTTTTACAAATAAGAAAACTGAGGGTCAGAAATGTTTAGTAACTTGCCCCAAGTTAACACAGCCAGGAAGGGACAGAGCAAGGATTAGAGCAAGTCTGTCTGACTTCTTAATCCACCTTTTCACCCACATGATGGAATGAGGATTCATTCAAAGAACATACACTGGGCACCACCAAGAGACCTTTGTAGTGCTTATCGGTTCCTTGGAATCTTCATTACAGCCTAGCAAATACCAAGGGTCTTCTTCATAGAGATTTGCACTGAGTTCCTTGTAACCACTCCTCTCCCCCACCCTGTCTCCCACCCCCATAACCTTTTATTTGGAAAACTTTAAACCTGGAGAAAAGTTGAAAGAGTAGGACAGTGAACATGAGTATACCCTTCATACTAGCAAATATATATATATACATTCATATATGTATTTACACATTAGCGGTTTAGGGTTTTTGTGTGTTTTGTTTGTTTTGCTAAACTATTTGAAAATAATTTGCAGACTCCTAGATATTTTGGCATGCTTCTGTTAAGGAGAAAGATTCTCTTCCATAGTCACAACACCATTATCACACCCAATCAATTAACATATACTTAACAGTTAATATATAGTCTATACTCAAATTCTCTAACTGGTTCAGGAATGTCCTTTTATAGCTATTTTTGTTTTTTGATCCAGGATCTAACTGAGTTATCTTTTCTCTTTGCTCTTCTGTAACCTAAAACAGTTTGACTTTTTTTTTTTCTTTTTCATGATACTGACATTTTGAAGTACAGAAAATTTTCTTGTAGAGTGTCCCACATTCTGGGTATCTCTGTTTTTCACTTGTATTTTTTCACCAAGAGTAGTACATAGTGTCATTGTGTATCTCCTGCTGTATTGTATCAGGAGATATAGAATGTCAGTTTGTCTCATTATTGGTGATATTATTATGTTTGATTACTTGGAGTGATGGGCAGCCTCTAAGATGGTTCCCAATGGTTCCTACCTCTTGGTATTCACATCCTGTGTGTCCCCCTCACCTTGACTGTGATCTGGATTTAGTGGCTCACTTCTAAAGACGAGACTATGGCAGGAGATATAGAATGTCCCTTCTGAAATTAGGTTATAGAAAGACCGTGGTTTTCATTTGGGGAGCTCTCTGTTTGCATCACTTGCCCTGGGGGAAGTTAGCTGCTGTGGTGTGTGTGTGTGTGTGTGTGTGTGTGTGTGTGTGTGTGTGTGTGTGTGTGTGTGTGTGTGTGTGTGTGTGTGTGTGTGTGTGTGTGTGTGTGTGTTTTGAGGTGGCCATATGGAGAGACCCACAGGAGTGATCTTGGAAGTGAATCTTCAGAGGGCTGCCACCTGAGTGATATAATCGACTATCATAATTTCTTTCTGGTAGCCAAACTGTCCCAAATTGGTAGAAGTTCCTTCAAGCTGAGGTCTGTATCCTTTTGACAGGTTTCCATCAGTCTTTGAGCACTTTCTTACTTTCTGGCTCACTTTTTATTTTCCCTGCCCCAGACCTGGAATCAGCCATCTCGCCAAGGTTTCTTTTAGTGGAGAATGGCATTCAGAAACCGGGCTCTGGTCCCTAGGTTTGCTCATTGTTACTAGGATATCATTGCTTATAGACCTTTCAGTGGACAGAGGTAGGAAATGCATTTTTTCTAAAATAAATGTCCTCCAATTCAAATCCAACTCTGTAGGGTTCTTCCTCACCTTCCCATTCCAAATTTGTGTCTCTCTTCCTCCACAGTGAGAACCCTGATTCAACAGCAGTATATTTAATCATTTGCTCTGTCCTACAACATACTCAAAATAGTTTCAGAATTACTATCCCAATACCATTTCCAACAAGAAGACTTTTAAGAAAAATTCAAGACTTTGCTGTTCTATTTGTTCTTAGAATGTATCCCACTAAAGGTATACAGAGGACAGTATTCACAAATCATTGAAATTGACTCTGTGTATGGGTGGGGCTCCATACTGATCTGATAGGCAGTTAGGTTTCTTTGTTTCTATTTGCATTTAGTTTCAGGATTTGCTTCTTCATATCTTCAAATCTTTTTTTGTTTGTTTGTTTTGTTTTATTTATTTATTTTTGGCTGCGTTGGGTCTTTGTTGCTGCCCACGGGCTTTCTCTAGTTGCGGTGAGCAGGGGCTACTCTTCGTTGCGGTGCGCGGGCTTCCGTTGCAGTGGCTTCTCTTGTTGCAGAGCATGGGCTCTAGGCGCCCGGGCTGCAGGAGTTGTGGCTCACGGGCTCTGGAACGCAGGCTCAGTAGTTGTGGTGCACGGACTTAGTTGCTCCACAGCATGTGGGATCTTCCTGGAGCAGGGCTCGGACCCGTGTCCCCTGCACTGGCAGGCGGATTCTTAACTGCTGCGCCACCAGGGAAGCCCTTCAAATCTTTTAAAATTTTATATTTTTTATAAAAGTTTATAAAACTTTTACATGGTTCAAAAGTCAAAACTCTCTATAAGTATACTCAGAAGTCTTCCTTCCATTTTTATTCCTTCCACTCCATTCCTATCCATCCACTGTAAGCAACCATTTTTATTAGTTTCTGATTTATTCTTCCTGTGTTTCTTTTTCTTATACAAAAAGTAACCTACTAAATCCACCCTCTAGCACCTTGATATTTTTACTTAATATATCTTAGAAGTCACCACATGTTAATTCATCAAAATATTTCTCTTTTTCAGCTTTATATTACTCCACTGTGTGAATTCATCATAGTTTATTCAGTTAGTATTTACCTAACAGATAAGCATTTAAGTTGTTTCTAATATTTTGTTATTATAAATAATGTCTCAGTGAATTTATAAATATATTGTTTTATATTTGGGGAAGTGTACTTTCAGGGTGAATTTCTGGAATTAGGATCACTGGGTCAAAGGGTGAACGCATATGTAGTCTTCTAGATATTCCAGATTACCTCCATAGGGGCTGTACCATTTTGCAGTCCCACCAACCGTTATGAGAATCCCCTTTTTCTTACAGCCTCGACAACAGAGTGTATTACCAAACTTTTGAATTTTTGACAATTTGATAAAGGCTAGTATCTTATTATAGTTCAGATATGCATCTGTATCATTACGAGTGAAACTGAACATCTTTTCCTATTTTAAGGTCCATTTACATATTTTTTATGTGTGTAAACTGTCTATCCACATTTTTGCCCAATTTTCTATCAAGTCTTAGCCTTTTTTTCCCAATATTTAAATGTTCCTTATATTCCTAATATTACAGACTAGCCTGTATCTATGATAAATGTTACAGAGCTTTTCTCTCAGTTTGCTTTTTTTTGTTTTTGCCATGCAGCAGGGTTTTAAAAAATGTTGAATTTATTAATATTTTCTTTTTTTGTATCTGGATATTTTACTTTTCATTAGAAAGCGTTTATTTGGGAGTTCGGCTGGGCTTGGACTGGGTTTCCGTGCATGTCGGTATTGTGTCTCCCTTTTGTGAGTCACCATGGTGAGACCTCTTTCCCCTTTTGCCGAGAAGATGGGGTCTGTGAGCCTAGACAGTCTGATTAGTTTTTCATCTGTTTCTCTCTCAGGGGTTCCACATCCCTCCTTTACCCGAGGAACCTGGGTTGGGGATAGTCGCTTAGCTCTCATTGGGAGGGGTGGATGCTACGTGGGAGAGAAAGCTGCCTCACATTTTCTCTCTCAACTGGAGGAGCAGGTACCCATAGCTGCCCTTGGATTGCATGGGGTCTGAGTCAGAGAAAGACTTTTCCCACACCCAGGGTATAAATAAGTCCACCGTATTTTCTTCTAATACTTGTGTGGTTTCATCTTTTACATTTAGATTTCTGGTTCATTTGGCGTTTATCCTGGTGGTTGGTAAGAGGTATGGGTCCAATTTTCTGATCGACAAGGTGCCCCTGGAGAGCTGCGGGAGAGGGTGGCGGTGGCGGTGTGGGGAATAAGCGGCCATCCTTATGGTCTTGGCCACTAGGTGGCGCTCCGCTAGACTCTTTTCTGCGGGACTGTAGGAGGAAAGGATGTAAGTCTTCAGAAGAAACAAGAAATGACTGGTTAGGTTTCATTGGCCAAGAGGAAGCCTCTAGTGGGAAGTTCCCCTCCGTCCACACAACCTTGACTTCTATAGGCAGCTCCGTGCTTCTTTCCTCATGTTAGAAAGTATCATTTCCTCCAAGTCTCTGTTTCCCAGCAGAAAGGCTATGTGGGCCAAGAGTGTGTGTGCATAAGATTACCTCCTCGGTATCTTCAGGCCCTGGGGTGAGGCAGTGGGCAGAGAGGTCACGATGGCCCCTGCCCTGACCTGTACTTCTCTGGTAGCCTGGGCCTGGGAGTGACAAGACCTTGGTTCCTGCCCAAAGCCACTGCCAACTGGCATTATTATCACAAGCATGCCGCTTAGCCTCCTATTCCTCAGTGTCCTCATCTGTAAAATGGGACAACAACGCCTTCTCTACCTGTGTGCCAAGGCTGTCAGTGGGATAAAATGATATAAGTGGAAATGGGTGTGCAAAGTATAAAACACTGTACAAATGCATTTTTACTATCATCATGGTTATATCTTATCATATATGGATTTATCCCTCTGGAAGATATTATGGTCAAAAGAATTTGTAGTGATAGGCTACTTTGCTATATAAGGTGATTTTTCCACGTATCCTCTCATGGAAGTGACGCAGCCTTAATGAGAAAATGGACAAGGTTAGCTTAAAAAGAACTGCCGAAGTAGAAACCCTAGAAGAGGTCCACGATGAGCTTTCCTAAGGGTCCCTAAACCCCCTGAAATTGTGTACAGAATTGCATACCTGTGTATTTTTCACAGCTTGTATCAGATTGATAAAGGAGTTCTTAGTCGAAAAATGGTTAAGAACCACCTGAAAAAAAGGAGCCACGCTGGCCCCAGGGCCCTCTCCCCATTTGGCTCTGAAAGGACTGAACTGGTTCTACCTCCTTCCTCAGCCCCAGATTGGATCTTATAGCTACTGGTCTCACTTCCAAGTGGAGCTGGTCTGGAGAGAAGGAGAAAAGAGATGTAGGAAGGGTCTACAAGAGGTCTGAAGTGTCTAGAAAGCAAGGATGAAACCCTAAGGCAGTGTGGGTCCAGGGACAGCTCAGCAAATAGGTCAGAAAACAATTTTGTCTTGCAAAACTTGTCGTGCCACAACGGTCTTCCCTCTGCTCCTGAAATGAGCCAAGGTCATGCCCATCTTGGGGCCTTCTGCAGAGGCATTTTTGATTACCTAGAGTGTTCTTTTTGCCCTGGGTCTTCTCCTGACTGGCTGCTTCATATCATCCAGGTCTCAGCTGGAATATCAATTCCTCAGAAAAGTCCTACCCAGTCACACAATTCCCCCAGCCCAAATTATCTTCCAAGAGCAACCATCACCTTGTGGGGTCATCTTTTTTATTTGCTTACTTGTTTGTTGTCTGCACTGCCAGCGCCCCACCCAGCAGAGGGAAAATGTGATATGGGCAGAAACATATTATTCCCAGAGTCTGCAACAGTATCTGACATAGGGAAGCGCTCAACACACACTTGATAGGTGAGTGGATGGGTGCTGTATTAAAGAACCGTGTTCTCATTAGAAAGGGCTGCATCAGCATCTTCCTCTTTCTTCCTCTTCCTCTTTCCTTGGTGCCCATGTCAAAGTCATCAGGTCCTGCCTGTGTGCTCTACTTCTGAGAAATGCCTCACAGCTGTCTGTCTGTCCTCTCCTACTCCCCAATCCCCCGTAGCCACTGCTTGCTTACCCTGTCTCTCTCTCCCTGCGGCCGGACTTTCCTGAAACACAGGTGTCCCTGTCCCAGCTCTGCATCCTCCTTCCTTGCTACTATTCACCGCCCAACTCCTGTGATAGCCAACCTCCTCGTGTATCCTCCATTTTGGGGGCTGTACTGAAGTGTCTTTCCCACAGTAACTCCAGGCCCTGCTTTTCTAGCCAACAGATCTTGCCTTTCTCATTAGTGGAGCCCAAGCATGGTGGTGTAGGCAGCACCTTGGTAGTCCCTGGAGAAGACATAAGTGTCTGCCTCTGAGGTGCACAGGGCTTCTGAAGGTAGCAGGATGGGTGGGTGGGTGAGAAGGGGCGGGAGCTGGGGCAATAGCCAGAGAGAGATTTCTGAGGATGTCTCAGAAGCAGACAGAGAAGGGCCCCCCACAGGGCAGGCCTGGGGCCCCTAGACAGCTCTTGGGGAGCCTGTGGGCAGAGATGCTGGAGCTGGCCTTCCACAAATCAGTGAAGCCCTTGGAAGGCCTGGAATGGAGCTGCACCCAGGTGACGAGATGGCCTTGTCCCTGCCTATTTTGCAGCTGTGGAGAGCCATCCAAGGGTGGGCAGGCGGTTGTGTAACACTT
This sequence comes from Grampus griseus, assembly GCF_964374135.1. NCBI lineage: Eukaryota > Metazoa > Chordata > Mammalia > Artiodactyla > Delphinidae > Grampus > Grampus griseus. The sequence continues at coordinate 58,560,953 of NC_139001.1, forward strand.
AAGAGGGGAGAAAGCAAACCCAGTGAGACAGGAGATCTTGGCTTTGGTGACGGAACAAACACTGACCACAGTTGATGAGGTGGCCCTTCTCTCCATCTACAGCTATTGCTTGCCCCTCAGAAGAGCCCACACCGGAACTGAGGTGGGAAAACTTTACATAAGGTAGCACCGTTTAGAGACCTTTCTTATGAAAGACACTCTATTTCCTGTGAGTTACTGCCATGAAGAATATTTATTTTTAATATCAAGTGTCTAAATTCACCTACCCTCTAGAGATCATTTCATCTTGTACTGTGTGCTATCTCAGCAGAAAAAATGCTTTCCCCAAATGTGTCAGTTCTATTTTTAAAAAGGTTCAGTGACCTATTTCTGTTATTCTCACAGACACCGAAAGAACAGTAGAGTCTATTTAGGCTCAGCTCTGTCACCGAAAAGTTACCCCTGCCAGGTGTTGCCTACAGAGGCACCATCTTGCTTTGCAGTAAAGAAGCATAAATAAATAAGAGGAGTATTGTCAGAGTGAGATCATGGGAGCGTAAACACACACACATACACACACTTCTCCATTTTTGAACAATGTGATGATGACTACAGTCCAACCTCAGCCAAACTCACATTAGGAGATTGCTTAAGAGACAACCATTTACTGGAGAAAGAACTTGAAAAGACAATTTACAAAAGAGGAACTACAGTTCATCAACTAACACACGGAAAAATGGTTAACTCCTCTAGTCATCAAGGAAATGAAAATACTTAATAATGCCACTTTCCAACACTAACCTACGGTGTGAGAAGTCAGGATAGCAGTTACCCTTGGCTGGGGTAGAGGAGGGTGAACGGGGCACAGCAGGGGCTTCTGGGCTTCTGGTAATGTTCAGTTTCGTGATCGGGGTGCTGGTTACTTAGGGGGTGTTCACTTTGTGAACATTCACTCATGATTTGTATACTTCTCTGAATGTATGATAAACCACATTATAAAGTTTACATAAGAAATAAGCTCACTTTCTACCTATTAAGTTAGCAGAAGAAAAAACATTAGTGATAATAGCCATGCCATTGAAGCCATCAGGTAGCTGGACTTTTTATGTATTGCTAGAGGCAGTGTACATTAATACAGTCCTCTCTGGGGAACAATTCAGCAATATGGATTTGAACTCTTAGAAATATTCATATTTGTTAACTCAATAATTCCACTTCTGAGATCTCTCTTAAGAAACAATCCTAAGTGTCAAAAAAGGTTTAAATTGCAATACCACTGAAAATAACAAAAAAACATGTATAATAGCAAAACATTGAAAGCAATTTAAATGTTTGACTATAGGGCAATGGTTAAGAAAACTTTGATAAATCCCGTGATGACATTTTATGTACCCTTACTGTAAACTGAAGTGAGTAATGACAGAAGGAAACACAATACAGTAAGTAGGAAAAGCAGGATATGAAATAGTAGGCACAGTTACAACTACATTAAAAAAAAAAAAAAAAAAAAAAAGGAACGACTCTTTGCAGAGAAAATCACCAGAAGATAAAAAAAGTGAGCAATGCTTGTGTTTGGCTAACAGGTCCAGGTGGGATAAAATTTCTTTAATGTACTTTCCCATGTTATCCAAATTTTATTTAATGAGGCTGTATTACTTTGGTAAAGGAGGGAATGTTTTAAAAGTCAGCCTTGTGCCTTCCACTCAGTTTCAGAAGGTGCTGCCCTCTGTTTCCCCCGGGTCCCCTACACCCCTGCCAGTCTGTGTTTAGGTGCCTAATGTCACCATTCTGGGTGGAATGGAACCAGCACTGAAAACTGTCACCTCTGGGGAGAGCATAAAGCCAACTGTCCTTTCTGTCCTGGCTGTTGAGGGCTTGTCTCTGATGACCTATGTATTCCCTAAGTTTATCACCAGGGCTACAAATGTGCCAAGGTCTTACTAAGACCCTTGTAATCTGGAGGAGCGGGGGTGGGGAAAGCATGGACTCAAAAAGATAAGAAGAAAAGTGCAAAATTAAAATTTACAGATTTTTATTGCAGTGGCTACTCTCCCTGAGAGTAGGGACCACTTTGTAAAGATCTTTCTTAACCTTGTGAATGCTCCAGAGCGTTGAGGATTGAATGTAAATTATGTCAGCTCCTTTCATCGTTACCTTTGATTTCATAAAAATGTCATTAAATTTGAGATCAATTGTAGGTTAAATTTCTCTCCTATCCAAGAGTTTCGGACTATTCATGACCTTTGAGAGAAATTCACAGGTAATAAATGTTAAATTCTTTTTTTGGTAGCTATATAATTTTTATAAGCAAAATGGTAAGAGATCTCTCAGCAACAGCAATATACTTGTTTCCTGTGGGATAGACATGTATTTAAATGCCTGTTCTAGGACTTCCCTGGCGGTTCAATGGTTAGGACTCTGCACTTCCACTGCAGGGGGCGTGGGTTTGATCCCTGGTTGGGGAACTAAGATCCCGCATGCCATGGGGCACGACCAAAAATAATAAGAATAATAAATGCCTGTTCCGAAGTAGGACAGAGTCTCCTCAGGCGAGTGACGAGGGCCTGGAGGTCAGTTATTTCTTCCCTCAGGTAATAAGCAATCGATTAAGAGGCCTTCCACCACACCCTTGCCCTGCTCCTAGATGAAAATTTATTCAAGTCTGTTCCTGCTGAGCACGCCCTCTTAAGAGACGTCAGCCCGGACCCCGGAGACTAGATAGGCCCCCTCCTGCCCTCTCTCCTAAGTCCTGTGCTTCCTTCTGTCAAACCTCTTTCTTCTTTGAATTGTAATTATCTGCCCCTGACCTGGGAGAACCCTGAGAGTGGGGACCACTTTGTAAAGATCTTTCTTAGCCTTGTGAATACTCCAGAGAGTTGAGGATTCAATGAATGAATGACAGGATGGGAGAGAGGGAGTGGAAAAGACAGACGGGGATTGGAGAAGGTGGGGGGTTGGTGGTGTGGAGTTGGAGGCGAGGGCAGTCTGAAACAGGTTTGGATTGAGTGGACTGCGAGACAGGTGCTTGGTCCACAGGAATACTCCAGTCTGGAGGGCAAGCGAGGGGCTGGGATAGAGAAATCAGGTGGTGGCCACCAACATATATGCGGAGGGAGGGAATTGAAGCCACTGCTATGGTTGCGAAGAGGTCACGTAGGAAGTTTGGGCAGAGAGAGCCTGGGAAACCTCAGCACTCATGGGGTGGGCAGGAACGTGATAAAGAGAGCAGGGGCTGTGAAGTCTGAGTGGTTCCAGCAGAAAGAGGAAGAAAGCTGTAACAGGAGGCATGAAGCCCAGGCGGGAGGCCGGTTACAGCACTGAGCTCTCGTGTGGGTCGACTGTGTGCCAGGCCCCAGCCCTGTGTTTTGTGTGGATTATCTCAAGTGAGCTGCAGGACAATGTTAGGATAAACCCCTTTCTATAGATGTGTGAACTGAGGCACAGATAGGCTGAGTTGCCCAAAGACATAGAGGAAGGAAGTGAAGACTCGGGGACTCCGCTCCAGACTCCATCACAACGCCGGATTACCTCCAAGTGCAAGTGGGGCTGGAAGAGTGTCCCTAGGAGAAGGTATTAGAAAGGCTCAGAGCAGTGTCTGTGATGAGGACCCCGGCCAAACTGCAGGGGAACTAGTGAGTCAGCGACAGATCAAGGAGACAGCAAGCGACTGTATAATGAAGGGTGGCTTGCAATTTCACGAATGTGTTTGTTATCAAGAAGCGATTGCCAGTTAATACGTTTCTAATTTTAATGTCTTTTAAAAATTATCTTAGCTGGTTTTGGGTGGTGTGTAGGGTTTGAGAGCTGCTTCTGCTGCCAAAAACATGGAGACTTTGTCCTGAGTCCCATGCTTAGTACTCCGATGTCCCAACTTGAGCTAAAGAAGCCGCCCTGGGTTCCTGGCCACGGCGGCCTGCGCGCTGGTATTTTACGTCTCATCACCAGAGGATTAATTGATGACATCACTGTGGAACCTCCCAGTGTTGGCTCCGTGACTGATGAACATGGGCCTCGGAGGCCTGCCGGTTTCTTGGCCTACAGAGCAAATGGACGATATACTATGAAGGACCGCAGACAGCTTCCTGTTTACAATGGGAGGTTTAGGTTTCACAATCCTGGGCCGATCCAATGCAGCAAATGTTCCAAAACTCAATAGATTTCTTGTTCTATTCGTTGGATTTGTGTCCTATTGAGTTTTTCATGGCTAGAGTATTCATGAGAATGAAACTGCCGGGCTATCTGAATGTTAGCCTGCCTTTTGAGAAGAAATCAGTGGATAATGGATTTGCTCCTGTTAATGAAGTTTTAAAGGTTGTATCAATCCTCTAACATGAAATGTGGGAAAGAATGAAAAGCAGCAGAAAAAGAAGCATCTGTGAAAAGATAGGAAACATTAAAGCTTGGACTAGAATGCTTTCTGCGTATGGAAGAGATAAGCTTATCACAGTATTTTTGTCCTGCTGACCTATGGTGACATACTGACGATGTTAACTGGCACGTTCTTAGTTTTTTGTTTCTTAAAGAAAATATGCTCCATTTCTACAACTATGCTACTAAAAACAATGATCTTTCTTACAACGCCCTTAACGTTTTTTGGAGATGCCATTTCTGATTTTCAGAAATTAAGGTAAAATCAGGAAGCAAGATCCCATATGCTGAGAACCCTGGATGGCTGATCAACTTTACCTATGGTGCTTTGCCTTTAAACAGTGGGTGGTAGTACATGACTTCAGACGTGTATCTAAGACTGTTTCCTCAACAGTAAGAAAGGAGCAGAAATAAATAGTTTTTTTCGAATTAAAAAAAAATTACCTCTGAACATATCAATGAAAACTGAAGCACCTCTCCATTGCTTTGCTGTCTCCTTCCTTAATGCAGAATTGGCCACAACAAACACTGCGGGCCTTTCTGTTCAATATTTGACATTATGGATTTTCCTACATTTCCTTTGTCTACAGACACTCTTCCAGAGCCATATGGCCTGCAGAACCACCTAGAAAGTGAAGAGGAAGCAGGGGCCCTCCATCCCTCCTGGAGACTGGGTGTCCCTGCCTGGGGGCCTTCGCGCTAGATGTGCCCATTGCCTAGAACCCTCCCTTGTGGTGTCTCCCTAGCTAACTTCTGTCCTCCCTCGAGTCTTCCACCATCACAGTAAGACCTACTGTGACCATCCTGTAATACTGCAGCTGGCCCCCTGCCCCCAAACTGCAGGGGCTCCTATCTCCCTTTCCCTGCTCTATTTTGTTCTTTTTTTCCATAGCAACTGTCACTAGCAACTGTCCATAGCAACTGTCATAGCCACTAAGCCAGTAATACTACTTATGCATTATCTTTAGCGTTTGCTGCTCATTTCCCCCCTGACTACTATATGGCAAGCTCCTTGAAGGCAGGCATCTTTATTTTGTCCTCTGACTTATTCCAGGTGCCTAGAGCACTTGTGGGCATCTAGCAGGCCCTCCATTCATATTTTTGGAACAAAAACAAGGGAGTTCTCCCAGGTGGCTGTGACTCCTTCATAAAACGGGAAGGGCTTTTGCCAAGCCTTGGAAGATGGGCAGGCTTTCCATAGGAGAAACAGGGGAGACAACCAGGTAGGGGAGCAACATGAGCAAAAATGCTGGAAGAGAGGAGGAAGGAAATCATTTGGGAAGCAGTGAGTAGACCGATTTGGTGGTACCCAGGGTGTGTTACATCAAATACCAGGATAAGTGGTGTGGATTTTCTTTCATAGACAATGGGAGGGAAGTGAAGGACTATGGAACGGGTTCTGAGCAGGGAAGGTACTTGATGCCCGTAATATTTTAGGAAGATGAATCTGGAGGTGGAGTGCCTTTGGGTGGGAGTGGCCCCTTCCGGGAGATTTTCCTAGATCCCCACCCCCTGTGTCCCCCACCTCATGAGCCCTCTCCATCAGTCTGAGGATTTTCTGTGCCCCCATTTTCTTTGTGTTCTCACTGCTCCTTACTAAGCAGAATCAGAATCTGAAGGTGTGTTGCACAATCTTAGATTTGGAGGGAGGCAGCTTTAGCTCTGCCTACTCTCCTTTTTCTAGGTGAAACTGGGGGAGCCATTACCCATGGCCTCTGGTTAGAAATGGCATGCAGCACTTGGAATCCTTCCTCCTGCTTCTCCATCTTCAAATTCATGCCATGTTCCCCAAGAGGGATGAGTGAAGGCTTTGAGATTTCCCTAAGCAACACTGAAATTCCAAAGGAGGAAAGGCACAGAAGACCTTTGCCCGGTACATCAAGAACGTGGACAAATTTAGAGCTGGAGCCTTGTGTTACAATTGCAAGTCAAACTCCAAGAGGGGTAACCAGCTTATTAGCGCAGGCACCTGGAAACTGACTTTTCTGCCATCTCTCCAAGCACACACACACATGCATGCACGCACACACATGTGTGCACGCTCTCACATACACACATCTACTGGGCCATAGAAAGATCAAGGCCAACTGCAAAGCACCCATTCCCCAAGACTCCTAATTTATATTGGGAACTAGCTGTAAAGCTCCTCCTGGCCCCCAGCCTTCCCTTGCAATGATAAAGAGCATGTCACATCACACTAAATGTGACACTTAATCAAAACCCATCTTCTTTAACAAATCCTTAACCTCCAGCACAGGAGAGTCACCAAGGCCAAGGGACGAGACAGGGAGCCGACTCAGGTGGCACATGCTTTGATCAAGATGATACAGATTTCCTTTTATTTCACTTTCATCAGAGTTGTAAAATTCCAGATCTGTCCCCTTTTTGATTTGACAACAGCACATTTCAGTAGAGGTTGACACCAAAAAAAGACCAGGACTTGTTCTCTCTTCAACTGGGAGTAGGCGATAATTTCTCTGAATCCTCTTCAGTAATGATCGCCAGAGCTTCTGATCTTCCCATAAGCAAGTTTTGCAGGGAATGTGGTTAAACTGAAGCGCAAACCTGGCTGGCATCTGGTTCCTTTCTTAAGTGGTATCTAAATACCCTTAATCTATCGGCCCTGGAAAAGACCTCCCCTTCTCTGCTTCCTTCCCTCGGTCTTTTTTTCTGAGACTTAAATCCTCGAGTGAATTCTTTCGCCAGATTTCTGGGGCAGGAAATTTACTTCCCTGGCACTCAGTACGTTAGAAACTTCTGGGGTTCCAGCAACCGTTCATTTCTATAGCATGGCCCATGGATTTCTCATGACCTATGTGGGATTTTGTTTTTAAATTATTTAATCACTAGCTAGTTCCCAATAGAACATATTTCCATATTGAATTTCCATATTGAATTTCCATATTGAATCCTAATTATGGATGATGTAGGTGTTATGAATCAGAAAGATTTACTTCTGCTTCCGAGAAACTTTCCATCTTGAATTATGATGACATAATAGTAATAGTAATGGTAGCATGTGACAGGTGGCTACAAGAATTCCAAAGCACAGATCATTCATGCATCCAGTAAGTATTAAGCATCTACCATGTGGCAGACCCTGTTCTAGACACTGGGATACTGCTCTGTACAAAATGGATAACATTCCTGCCTGCAAGGTGCTTATATTCTAGTTGGGGCTGGGCTGAAAATGGGGCAACATTTTCAACTTTTGTATATTTGGCTTTGAATGGCTTACAACTTTATCCATTGACCTTCCCCAATCACCTTTTGTAGACTGAATTTGGACTTTCATGTACCCACCGACAAGTGAAATGTCTGAGCTATTGCGTGATGTCACACCAGCCCCATTTGTGTAGTGTCAGTACCCTTATTATTCACTAAAAATGAGCAGAAATTTGAAAAACGAAAGTGTATAAGTTCTCGTGAACTTATTATAATTGAGACAAAGATGGAAACCACTAGAATGGAAAAAAGGAAAATGAGAGCACCTATTTAAAATGTTGTAGGAATATCACATATTGAGTCTCACAAAGTAGAGTTAGTAGAATTAGGATTTTTCAAATGTATCTTTTGTTTCTGTGAGAGTAGTCTTCCTTATAACATGCGTTAGAAACAGCTTGGGCAGGTTCTCGGCAACAGCACTCTCTAGGCACCACCTCTACACGGGCAGGCCTTTTTCTACTCAGGAGGGCTGGGTCTGGGGCGGGGACCCAGAAAGGACCAGGCGTGGCCCGGCACCAGGAAAAGGCACTCACCTTTTCCTCAGGACTTAAAGGAAAATAGAATATCCAGCATATTTCAGAGCAGGAGGAAAAAGATGGTTTTCTAGAAAGGACTGCATTTCAGCCAGAAAGAGGAGATCAGAAACTAGCAAAGAATCATCTCCTTCCCAAGACCAGGTTAAGGCTAAAGATTGTAGACTAACCTGGAATGGGAAGGTAGAAGCTGGGAAGGTGGCAAGGGCCAGAGCTAGGAAGAGAGTAAGTGTCACACCTGCTTTGACTCTTCTAAGTAGAGGCCTCACCCCCTTTGCCCCTGGAGGAGAGGAGACAGGCAGAAGATTATTCCTGAATACAAGTCTGTGAGGGAGTCAGCGCAGGACGACAGTCAGCACACTGATGGGATGGTGTGGAATGTTGGGAGTGAGGGCAGCAAGAGCCATCTGAAGCTGGAACAACCAGAACTTTACTTTGTGGTTCCAGTGGCTTATGATCTGTGTCCTACTTTCCCTCCTGCAGGCCCCAAACTGCTCATGTAGCAATGCAGCACACACGGAAGGAAACCACAGCCCTAAAAGCCAGCAGGAGCTGGAGCGAAGGAGGCTGCATTTGTCCTGGGAGACAAGCTCCCTCCACTTCTGACCTGGCAGACGAGCTGGGAGGTAGGCTACAACCCCTGGTCAAAGCTTATAAGGGTCATCTTCCACTGGCCCCTCTCTGTCATCTCCCCATTATACCTGAGACCTGACTCCTGGTTTGACCATCGGATTAAGAAACTTAGTGCAGAATTCAGCCACCATCAAGGTTGGTAAATAGGTGTTTGGTTCTGTGAGTTGTTGCGATAAAATAGTCTCTATTTTAAACTTTTTATTATAAGAAAATTTTCAACATACATAAAAGTACAAAGAATCTCAAGTTGTACACCTTAAACTTACACAATGTAATATTACATCTCAATTCTAAAAATTAATTTAAAAAATACAATTTAAAAAAACTCCTCTTCCACCATATGATAGACTACTATGCAGCCATTAAAAACTTAAAAATCATTTTACTAAAAAAAAAAAAAAAAAAAAGACTCCCATATACCCATCATCTAAATTTAAACATTAACACCTTGCTATATGCTATAGACTGAATGTTTGTGTCCCATCCCAAGTCATGTGTTGAAACCTAATCCCCACTGTGATGATATTAGGAGGTGGGGCCTTTGGGAGGTGATTAGGTCATGAGGGTGGAGTCCTCATGAATGGGATTAGTGCCCTTATAAAAGAGAACCCAGAGAACTCCCTCACCTCTTCCACAATGTGAGGTTAAGTGAGAGGACAGTCATTTATAAACCAGGAAGGGGGCTCTCATCAGACATCAAATCTGCCAGCACCTTGATCTTAGACTTTCAGCCTCCAGAACTATGAGATATAAATGCTTATAATCCATTTATATCTTATAAATGCTTATAATCCAATTTCAGCCTCCAGAACTATGAGGTAAAAACATTTATATGAGATATAAATGTTTATAATCCACCCAGTCTATGGTATTTGCTACAGCAGTCAAAATGGACTAAAATGCCAATTTGCTTCATCAGTTTTTTCTTTCCTTAAGTATTTTAAAATAAATCCCAGACATTGTATTTCACCCCTGAATATGCAGTATATGCTTTTGAAGAGACGAGGACATTTTCTTATAGAATAACCATAGCACCATTATCACACATATCAAAATTAACAATAAATTCTTAAATATTTTCTAATACCCAGTCCAGATTCAAAACCAGGCACATTCAAGGTGGTATGGCTGTAGACATACCCAATCCAAATGCAAATCTTCCTGATTATCCCCAAATGTCTTCTTATAATTGGTTTGTTTGAATCGGGATCCAAACCAGGTGCACAGTTGCATTTGGTTGTTATTTCTCTTCTGTTGCTTTAATTTAGAGGATCATTCTGCAGCACTAACAAGTGGGTTGTTCTTACCACCCACCCCTCTGTCCTAGGCTCCTGTGACTCTTTCCAAGTGTACTCTGAGGCCCCTCTGGAGCAGTTCAGTTGACCAGACCAGAGTGACCACGATTTGAAGGTATCAGCCCTGTCATGGAACCAGAATCGCAGATTTTCAAAATTCCAGGTATGAGACCATGAGATTTGGGGAAATGTATGATGCAGTTTCTGTCCCTGGCTCCAGACAAGATACAGCTTCCACCTGGAGGAGGAAGAGGAGGAAGCTGGAGGAGAGAGAGAGAAGAGGGACCCCAGGATAGAAGCAGAACTGAGGGGGGAGCACTCCACACACTGAGGGTCCAGGCAGAGGGGCTCCCTCTGCGGCTTGTGCTGAGGGGCTAGGCAGCCACCCTCCTCGGGGTCCTCTGGTGAGCACTGCCCCTGACTCTCCTCTTCTGTGTTCAGCGGAAGGGACGCCCATAGCTGCCGGGGGAGCTTTGCGGTCAAAGGCCCACAACACAGGGAAGCTCCTTCATGGGGTTCGGGGCCCTGGCTACCTAGAGGGTTAGCGGTGCTTGGAAGGAAGCCCCTCACCCACCCCAAAACTGGCCAGCACCGAGTTGAGGTCATCCATGCAGCTGGGCCGGGTCACACAGGCCCTCTCTTACATCTTCGTACAGCTGCCTTGTCACTGGCATACTCTCGTGCTCCCTCTGAGAGTTCAGCCTTATGCTAGGCTGATTTCCCCTAGATGTGAAACTTTGATCCAAAGAATAGCATTTCTTACATGAGAGCAGGAAGTGCCTGGAGCCTGAGCTTTGTCCTCTAGTGCGGTATTGCAGCGTTAAGTATGCCTCTGGACCTCTTGGACCAGAGCTAGACATGCTGGTGAACAGAGTGGAGAGGTGTGAGCCAACACCCAGATGACAGCTGTGCCCCGGGCCTAGGCCATTCCAGAGCACTGGGCTGCCTCTCTGCTCGTGTCTGTGTGGAAATGTTCCTGCCGAGCGCATCTGGGGGACATTCATATCTTCTTCGATGACCCACTTAGCGCTCTTTGGGCTCTTGTCTTCCCTTTATTGGCTTTGGTGACCACGGCGCTGGGAGCACTCTGCTCTCAGACGGGCTCCCCGGGGGACCCCAGACATTCTGACTGTAACCAGGACAGTGGGAACTTTGGGGGGATGCTGCTCTGCCGGCCCCCACATGTAGCACAGAGATCCTGGCAGCTGGAATCTGGTCTGCATCTGATCCATTTTATCTGCGAAGTATTCAGAAAATTTCTCCCCCAAAGAACATGCTGACTCTCTGAAGGAGGGAGTGCAGGGTGGGTCGCTTATTTGAAGACATTCTCGGTTTTGATGAGGCTTGTGCAGAGACCCAAGATAAGCCTCAGAACGTGAGCCAAGCGGGTGGGAAAAAGGCTCTCTAGTGACACTCAGCATCTTCCCCTGCCTTCCATTTTACATGTTTACCAATTGTGAAAGCAAATCCAGCTGTTGGGAGGGATTGCTTCCAGATGACATTATGGGAAAGGAAAACACACTTTATAAAAAAGCTGCAGAATAAAAAGCAGAACATGTACGCTCTGTGGGCCAGGATTTCATATGGACTATTTCCTGATATTGTGCAATAAGCCAGCTCCTGGGTAGTAATCAGAACGGTGCAAATGTTCCCTGTACGAGAGTAAGGAGACCAGAATTGGGATCAAACGTGGCAGAACTTGGGGAAAATCACTTGACCTCGCTGGGCCACCATATTTGTCTCCTTTTGGAGAACTGCTTCCCACCTTCACCCGGGATCTTGTGAAAGCCTCGGAAAATATTTTCTGTATGCTGAATAATGTAAGAGAAACCATGGGAAAGCAAGGACATTTTGCTTCTGAATCCGGGATGGATTTCTCAGCCCCCAGCACAGAAATTTGCTGTGTTGGCTTTCTCAAAGATTTTAGAAGCTCTCTAATGAGCTGGAATTAAAGTGTCCCTTTACTAATTTGGTTTTACAGGTCACTGGATAAAACCTACTTAGAGTGGTTTGGAAGAGGATTAGGACATTTGCATCTCTTCCAAGTTGACTTTCCAGGCAGGGTCAGTCAGCAGCTGGAGACTCCCTTGGCTAGGGGCCAGAGCTCTTTTGTAAGCTGCAAGTTTGCAAGGGCTTGTTGAGCACACTATAACTCTATTATCCAAGGAACAGAAAGTTTGCAAGGAAATAAAAATGTAAATATATAAAAGCAAGACCTACGTTCCCAAGTTTGCCAGCCTAGAGAGAACGCCGGAAAGCCCAGCGCTGCAGTTACCCAGGGCAAAGGAATCAGCCAAGGCCCTTGAGTTACTCTTGTTCAACCCCTGTTGGGGCAGAGTGGCAGTAGTCAGACAATTGCCTTGAGCTCAGGAAGTCTCCTTAGACCAGCACTGTAGCCACTAGCCATGTGTGGCTGTTAGAAATAAATAAAATTAAAAATTGTTTTTCAGTCGCACCAGCCGCATTTCAAGGGCTCCGTAGCCACATGCAGCTTAGTAATTACAGTAAAGATAAAATGAACACTCACTCATTTACTCAACAAATATTTTCTTCACAGCAGTGAAGGAAGCATACAAAATCTCTGCCCTCGTGGAGTTTCTGTTCTAAAGGGCAGGATAAACAATAGACAATAAACATATCAGTTGTGGTCTCAGCAGGAAACAGATGATGCATTCAATTGAGTAACTGAGAAGAGTTTAATAAAGGGAGGATTTACCAAGATGTGGGCTGACTTCAAGGAAACCAGCAAGGAATGGTGCCAGACCCCAGAATTACCCACTGTGGGGAAGCACACCCACACCTAGGCTGGAGGGGCCGAGAGGAGAGGCGATCACCAGAACCCAGTGAGAGCTGTGGGGAGGAGCTGTAACCTGGCCCAGAGAGGCCACAGGCGAGGAGTCCCCTGGGGCACAGAGCAGGGCGGAAAAGGGTGGAGAGGGAATCTGAAGGGGCAAACGGAGTATCTAGTAAAGGCAACAGGTGCAAGAGGAAGAGGAGCAGGTAAGAGGGATGAATTATGGGTCAGGGCAGCCACGTAAAACAGATCCCCTGAAGCACAGGGTGTCCTTCATTTACTCTCCCACCAGCCCTCCTTCCCCTGTTTGCTTCTGACTAATTGTGTCCCCTCCTCCACGTCCATCTATCTTCTCTGTGGTTCTTCTGCCACTTGTCCCATCCTCTCTGTGGCACCGTCACAAGTCCTTGGAGCCAAAGCAGGGCAGCTCTGCTGAACCTTCGGTGAATCTTCATGCTCTGTTTACCTTAGGAGCACAGGCAGGGCAATTTTTAAGTTTTCATTTTAAATAGGCTCTATTTTTTGAGAATAGTTTTAATTTTCCAGAAAAATTGAGAAAATAGCACAGAGAGTTCCCATATTATCCTCACCCCCACCCAACAACTACCCTTATTATTACTCTCTTCTGTTAGCATGGCACATTTGTTACAATTAATGAACCAATAATGATATATTATTAATTAAAGTCCATACTGTATTCTAATTTTCTTAGTTTTTGCCATCAACCCAAGCTGTCTCCATGCCTACTCTGTACTCCCTAATCTGGCTACCTGTTTCCACACATCTTCCTCCAAGCTTTCAAAAGCTAATAGAGAAAATCCTGAAACTGGGTGAGTTGTTCCAGTCTGAGGAGAGAACATCTAGAAGCACTAACAGTCACAAAGCAACCTACAGGTGCAAGGGATTATCGACAGCCTCGACCCAGTCCTCAACCTCTGGGCACTCCCCTCCCTGAAGCCATCACATAGGGGTCCCTTCAGCCCTTCATCCAACTTCCCCTACTGTTAATACCTTACATATCATGATACACTTATCAAAACTGAGAAACTAGCATTGACAGGGGACTATTAACTAGACTTTGTTCAGATTTCACCAGTTTTCCTGCTAATATCTGACTTTTTCTGTTCTAGAATCAAATCCAGGATACCACGTAGGATTTACTTGTCCTGTCTCAATTTTCTCCAATCTGTGACAGCTTCTCAGACTTCCCTTGTCTTTCACGACCTTGACACTTTTGAAGAGCACTGGTCAGGAGTTTTGTAGAATGTCTTTCAATTTGGGCTTGGGTTTGATGTTTTCTCATGACTAGACTGGGGTTATGAATATTTGGGAAGAAGACCCCAAAGGCAAAGTGCCTTTCTCATGACATCATATCAGGGGGCTCATGATATGAGCATGACATATTACAGATGATATGAACCTTGGTCACTTAGTTAAGGTGGTATCTGCCAGCTTTTGCCACTATAAAGTTACTAATTTTCTTTTCCATAACCTTGTTACCAGTATGTCACTAAATCCAGCCCACACTCAAGGGGAAAGAAATTAAGCTCCTTCTCTGGAGGAAGGAGTAGCAAACCTTTGTGGGTATATGTTAAACACACCACAGTAATTAATTAATATCTTTGGGTGCATGCGTTGAGGCTATACAAAGATCCTGTTTCTCCTTAAAGTTTCACCCACTACTTTTCACATTCCTCAGTGGATCCTGCCTACAGCAATGGGGCTTTAAAGGTAATTTCTGATTTCCCTCATTCCTTTCACATTTATAATTTGGAATCCTTCTGTGAGGACAGTTCGTCTCTTCTACTCATTTATTAATGAATTCAATCATTTATTTATACCACTATGGACTCATGGATCTTTATTTTTTCTTTGAGTTATAATCTAATAATATTATTATTTTGTTGCTCAAATTGTTCCACTTTTGGACATTAGGAGCTCTTTCAGATTTGCTCTTGTGTCCTTTTGGCATGCCCTCATCCTTTTTTGTGTTTTGCTTTGTTTTAAGCAGTACTTTACTTTCTGTGCCCCACAGTCTCTTTGTATTTTCAGCCCCAGCTACTCCAGCTATAGAATCTGCCATTTTTCCAGAGGGTGTTCCAGGGCATTTTAAATTTCCCTGCTGATATGCTAGTGGCTTTATTTAGGGCCTGCTGCTTTGCCAGGATCAGAATCCTTTCCTTACAGGCAACTCTCACAATGGTAAAGAGTCTGACAGAATCATTGTCCCTACCCTGGCACGTAGTAGTTGGGCACACAACTATGTAATCCTCAGTGTTCTCTTCCACAAAATGGGGAATAATCGCACTTCCTTATGGGGTTTGTGTGAGAATTAAATGAGAGAATGCATGTGAAGCTGTTCACTTGCCTGTCATAAGTATTCAATAAATATTTTTTTATGATAATGAAGATGCTGCTGCTTCTGGTAGGGGCAATCGGTTTTAAGGGCATGGACTCATGGCAGATGCCCAGCTATGTAACCTTAATAAAACTCTCTGCACCTCAGTTTCTCGTCTGTAAAATGGGGATAACAGTAACCATCTCATAGAGTCTTTGTTGGATTAAATAATATACACAAAGCACTCAGGACTGGGCCTATAGTAAGTACTTGTTAACTGTTAGCTTTTTTTTTTTTTTGCTGTATGCGGCCCTCTCACTGTTGCACAGGCTCCGGACGCGCAGGCTCAGCGGCCATGGCTCACGGGCCCAGCCGCTCCGCGGCATGTGGGATCTTCCCAGACCGGGGCATGAACCTGTGTCCCCTGCATCGGCAGGCGGACTCTCAACCACTGCGCCACCAGGGAAGCCCTAACTGTTAGCTATTATTGTTTTTGTAATTATTATTATTATTGAGTAAATCTCTGGTTCCTTTGGTGTTATCTTACCCATAATTGGTAGGCCAAGAATTATGGTAGAAAAATTAAACTATGTACAAACTATGAAATGTAAAGGTAATAGGTGGTTAACATCATGCAGTTATAATCCTTAGAAGGAGTATAGCTGAATTTGAATTCATAACTATTTCAATCACAGTCATGTGCTGCTGACATTTTCTCCTCTGAGGTGTTCACAAATGGCTGAGACGGAATCACTCAACTCACACTCATCTCGCGATGATGCATTTGGCTCAAATGGCGTGCGGCTTTGGGGAAACTCTTTGTGACTCCATCAGAGTTGAACATTAAAAAATGATAACTACGATCAGCCAATGCTGAGGGACCCATCTTGTGGAAAAAAGAAATGGAACCAACACTGTTAGTGACACAATAATTAGGACACACGGGAGACTGCTGACAGTTTGGAGATATTTTCTTGGAGAAAATATCGAATTATTGAATGACTTGTTTTTGGGAGGGGGAAGGTCTTTATTGATAAATAGGTTACAGTGAAATAGAGTGATAGTTTTTAGGAGACATTAGTAGATAATTAATTTGGCAATTTATTACTGCAGAGTGACAGTCGTGGCCCTCTCCTCTGAGCACGTGAAGTCAAATACCCAAAGGTACCTTCTGCTCTGTCTGTGGGATTCAGTGTCATGAAAACTCCTGCCCTCCTGCTGAAAACCCCAGTGAGTTTTCTCGTCAAGAACTGTCAGGCTTTTCTCACTATTAGTGTTACAGTGCAGCTGAAGCTCCGCTCAGGGAAGAGTGTGGAGGTGTGATGCTGTGGGGGAAGGCCCACTGGCTCAGGCTGGACACACAGGATTCCCTCCCCTTTCTCTCACCCGTCTCAGTCCCCCACTCCCATGCCCGGCCTCCCTCATACCCTCGGGGCACTCCTTGATGCCAGGTGAGTTATTCACTGGATGCATGTTCCCTCAACTACAGCCATTTGTGAACAACCCTCATGATTTTGCTTTACCCACAAACCATATGGATTATGATTTATTTACTATTTTTCTTTTAGTAAAACATAATGCCCAAGTTAGCCTCATCCTGACCAACAATATCTGTGGAGCCACAAGTCTCTCGTGACCATGAGGTCAGTGACCTCAGCCAATGGCTAGGTGGGGTCTCCCCTCTCAATGAGGAAAAATCCACCGTGGCCTGGCTGGGAACAGGAGCGGAATGCACAAGGGCCTAGAGGAGAAACCGGGCTCTCTTCCTGGAGGCAGTTTTCTCTAAATAAGAAGACACTGGCAGCAAGCCCTTCTAACACGAACGGGCACATGTCTGTTCACCATTGACAAACATTAGGGTTCCTGAGGTCCAAGAGGGTGAAAGGCGAGGTGACTGAGAAGAGTGAGGGTGAAGGTTGTTGAATGTGTCAGGGGTCTGCAGGGTGGAGGCAGGCACGTCGGGCCTATAAAGCCATCTCAGGGGCACTATGGTAGGAGCTCACTACATGAGGTGGTGGCCCCTAGAGTCTGTTCCCGTGATTCTGCACTGCACGACTCTCTGCTTTGGTTATTGCCCACTGTCAGGAAGATGGGGGTCTTTCTGGGTAAAGGCTTAAGGCTGACAAAGATGCCAAGCTGCAGACACTTGGATCCCATCAACATTAGCACAACTATTAGTAATAATTTTTTTTTTTTTTTTTTCTGGAGCATAACATACCAAAGGCTCTGAGGAATTCTGTAGTAAAACAACAAAGAAACAACGGGGTTTATTTGGCTTAACTGAATGTTTCCTAATCCTCAACTATATTTTCACTATCTTGACACCCAATCTTTGATTCATAACATTCCCTCTTCTCAGATGGTAAGCTTTTAAAAAATGATGGTGAAATACAAGTATCCCAGTTAAAGACAATTTTGCAAGAATTTTGTGACAGTCCCACAGGTCCCTGGAGTCTCCTCCAGGGTATTGCTAAAACAGTGTTGGGAAATATGGCTTTCACTGTGGTCTTGCTGGAAGTTGGGGTTAAGCTATCCTGTTTTCTTTTCTCCTTAGATTGGGCCATAAATCTCAGAAGATATAATAGCTTACATTTGTATGGAATTTTATAGTTTACATTATCACATACATTACCTCAGTTTCTCCTCACAACAACCTTGAGGGCAGGGATTATTATTCCATTTTATAGATGAAGAAATGGTCTCAAAGAGCTTCAGTAACTCATTCGAGGCCTAAAACTAGCCTGAGGCAATGCCAGGGCTTAAGTCAATCTTTTTACTTCAGATCTGGCGAACTTCCTGTATTTCTAATTTTTTTTTTTTTCCCTTGAGCACACCACTTTGCTTTTTGGTCACATCAGACTGTTGGCTCTAAATTCCTAGGATTTGGGGTTGTAATCCCCTCCCCCAATCTGAAATACTGTTTTCTAGTGAAGCCTTGAGGATCACCAGGGGAAGGCACTGACGATGGTTCTAGCACCTTGAGGGCCTGGAGGGCACCTGCAGGGACGTCAAGGGGCTCAAACCCCCTTGAAGAGGCCCAGGACACAGGTGAGCTGGGCCTGACCTGGGCCTTTTGCTCCTTCACCTAAAATCTTTCCCACTCTCCACCATGCCTCAGGGCCGAGAGCGTCCAAACATTTTCTCTAAGGAGCTGCAATGTTGCCTCTTACTTCCTGACCCTAAGGGAGGAGCCATTCGCGTGAAAACTTGATTTACCGAAAGAGCCTCCTCGAAACACCTTTGCTCGCCTTTAACCCGTTTGGCGGGTGTCACTGGCTCAGTGTTTGCCGATTCCGGGTCCAGAAGCGCCGAAACACAGGCGGCCAGCGCGGCCAGGGCCTCAAGTGTCACGGCTTCTAGCTCCCTGGGGAGGGAAGGGGTCTTCAGCTCCGCCGGGTGCCCTGTTCCCTGCAGGGCGCGGGGGAGGGAAGAAGGAAGGAGGGGAGAGAAGGAGGGGGAGGGGACATGGCAAAGAGAGAGGGAGGGGAGGGTAAGAAGGGAGAGGGAGGGAGTAAGAGTGGGAAGAGAGTGGGCGCTGGGAAAGAGGGAGAGCCGGAAGGGGTGGGGAGAGGTGGAGGCGGAGCGGAGGTGGGGGGAGGGAACGCAAGCCACGGGGGGCGGGGCTCGGGGCGGGGGTTCCTGGCCACGCCCTCCCGCCTGGGTCCCCGGAATTCTGGTCGGGCCCGCGGAAGTCGTACGAGGTGGCTGGTGATCGCTTGCGTACGTCGAGGGGAGCGCCAACTCCTGTTTCCCGGACGTCCCCGGGCGGCCTGGGGGACAGCTGGGGCGTCGCGGCCCGGGGAAAGGAGCGGAAGTCAGCGTCGAAGCCGCGGAAGGAGGGGCGGCTGGCGGAGGCCCCGCAGCCCTTGAGGCCGGTTCAGCTGCACTAATGACCGAACGCGGTGTGAGGCTGGAGTGTGGCCGCGCGGTGCTTTCTGTAGAAGGCATTGGCCAAGAGCGCACCTAGCTTCAGGTGCTCGTCTGAATGGCGGGAGCCTGATGGCCCGGGGTTCAGTGTGACTCCTCCGATTCCCCAACCAACCTCTCCAAGGGGCTCCCATATCTGAGAGTGAGGTCTGCATTTCTGTGGTCCTCATGTGGGAAACTGTCAGAAGAAGTGAGGGGGAAATTTCCAGGTTAAGGTGTGTGAATGCGAGCATGTACCGAGGTATGTGAGCCGGAATGTGCATCCATGAAGAGGAATGTTTTTGTTCCAGGAACCCCTCTCCCCAAACTTATACCGAGTGGTGGGGTGAAAGCGAGACAGTGTGTCCGAAATCAAAAAGCCAGGAGGTCCCCTGGGAAGCCGTCTTCCAGTAGGACCGAAGTGCTGAGCATCTTTGAAGAATGGTCCAGACACCTTGTCTTCCTTCCTGTCCTGCCCGTGGTGATCTCCTAGGAAGCCTATCATTGAATAGTCATGTTTATTGCATTTGTTTTCCTTTCTTGCCTATTACTCTCTCTTCCCGACCCCAGGTAACAAGCTCATACTTTCGTTTCTGCTAACACTTAATTGGATGTCTCCCCTTATTCTTTGACTCCCCTGGGCTTTTGGACACCTCATAGAAGGCAGTGCTGAGTCCAGCTCTGGAGAAAGACTTTGATTGAATCTCAGCTTCACCACTAACTAGCTCTATGCTTTGAGGCAAATTACTTAATCTCCCTACACTGCAGTTTCCACCACTGTGAAATGGAGATAATAATAATACTCACCTTACAAGGTTGACTGGAGGATTCAATGAAATGATTCATGTAGAGTTTATCTAGTCTTATCTGTCAGAGCCATGAGCCCCCTTTCTCCTAAGCTACCCTGGGTATTCCCTCTTATGCACCCCATTATTTTGCCATCTAATCCATTAAGCAGGGGGTTGCTTGACATGTTTTCTTTGTGTACATATAGGTAGATTGTTTCCTCAACCTGCTTTTTAAGTTCTTTAAACATACTGTCATTTCTATGTATACTCTGACACCAATTTGATACATTTCACATAGCTTGTGTTCAATACATGTGGATTGAATAATTAATAAAATTTATCTAGAGAGAGATTTTTCTAGAAAATTTGAAGTTATGAAAAAGGAAAGCTCTTCATGGGGCAGGGTAAATAGAAAAAACTTAATAGATGGTTATCTTGTTCATTATCTTGTTCATAAAAGGTATCATTATAGTAATTTCAATTATATAAAGAAAACTGTAAAAAAGACAATTGGAAGTGAACATCACGAAGTATAGAGTTGATGCCCTGCTGGAGTAGAATTATGAGTGATTCTTTTTCTCCTGCTTTATACTTTTTAGTCCTTTCCATACTTTTCAGAGTATGTATTACTGTGTTACTTAGGAAAAGTACTTTATATAATTTAGGTTATAAAAATGATCATATTTTGGATACTTAGAGATGGAGGGAAAAAAAATCCTGAGAATAAAGCAATAGTTTTCTTCTTTTTCAGACTAGTGAATCTTTTCTGATTCGTGCTAGAAAATCAACTGATTAGTTTGAAGTATAAAGACATTTCCTTTTCAGTGACCAGAATACTTGTCTTGCCTATTTAGGCACTTCCTTTGAAGGATCAAGATCCAAGGCAGGGAATGAAAATCATAGAAGGGTTCATATTAAATCCAGAGTCAAGGCAAAATGGTTTTAATGGTTATCTCAACCAAGCTGTAGCAGTCTAGTGAATTTTGACCTTTCCAGTGATTTTCTTTTTTGGCTTAGAGATGCACCAGTGCCGTTCTGCTTGTATTACTGTAACTTTTTTTTTTTTTTTTTAGTTAAAAATGCTTTATTGCTAAAAAAATGCTAACCATCATCTGAACCTTCAGTGATCATAGTCTTTTGCAGTAGTAACATCAAAAATCCCTGATCACAGATCACCATGACAAATATAATAAAAATGGAAAACTTTGAAATATTGCGAGAACTACCAAAATGGGACCCAGAGACATGAAGTGAGTGAGCAAATGCTGTTGGAAAACACTTTTTTTTTTAAATTTCAAATTTGCAATTTACTTCAAACAGAGTTACCTTGTTTTTATTGAAAATGAGCACAACAGCTTGATTTATTTGCACAGTTATTCTTTCATTCAACAAAAATTTACTAAGCACCTTCCAAATGCCACACCCTGTGCTGATGCTGGGAATACCAGTCAAGACCTTGTCCTTATCTTCCAGGAGGTTAGGGTCTCATTGATGGACATGCATATATAAATAATGATGTTATTTATAGAGAATTATCACAGGAGCTTTGACACATCCATGAGTAGGCATACTTACAGCAGCCAGTGGGACACAAAGGAGTAGCCCGTTGTAGTGGGGCAAGAGCACAGTGAGAAGGAGGAGACAGGAGAAGCTTCATAGAAAACTAGTTATCTGGGCCGATTACAAATCTTTAGCTTATAAGTGGGTAGTCCTTCCTGATGTGAAACTATTATTTTTTGCATACTTTGCCCTAATTATGTTTTCTTATTATATTCTCTGATACATTAAGGGTATGCTTTGTGATTCCTTACTTGATAGGGGCAGTGAGTTTATAATGGTCAAGTCCTATTCCACCATATTCCAAGGACTGGCCAAAATTTAAAAATATGTAAGTCCTTTTATTAGATATGATTGAGGCTTAGAAAACACCTTAAACCTTAAACTTCTTATTTTTACTTAAAGTGTATACATTCATTCCCTAGTCTTTAGGTGTTGGGCTCACTGTGGGTCCTCTGATTAAACTTACTCATAGTTTTGTCTTGCGTTAGTTCCACTTTTTTTGTTTTTGTTTTTTGTTTTTTGTTTTGCGGTACGCGGGCCTCTCACTGTTGTGGCCTCTCCCGTTGCGGAGAACAGGCTCCAGACGCGCAGGCTCAGCGGCCATGGCTCACGGGCCCAGCCGCTCCGTGGCATGTGGGATCTTCCCGGACCGGAGCATGAACCCGTGTCCCCTACATCGGCAGGCAGACTCTCAACCACTGCGCCACCAGGGAAGCCCCCACTTTTTTTTTTTAATAAATAAATAAATTTATTTATTTATTTTTGGGTGCATTGGGTCCTTGCTGCTGTGCGTGGGCTTTCTCTAGTTGCAGTGAGCGGGGGCTAATCTTCTTCATTGCGGTGCGCAGGTTTTTCGTTGCAATGGCTTCTCTTGTTGTGGAACATGGCCTCTAGGGTCATGAACTTCAGTAGTTGTGGCTCAAAGGCTCTGGAGCACAGGCTGAGTAGTTGTGGCTCATGGACTCTAGAGTGCAGGCTCAGTAGTTGTGGCCCACGGGCTTAGTTGCTCTGCAGCATGTGGGATCTTCCCTGGCCAGGGCTCGAACCCATATCCCCTGCATTGGCAGGCAGATTCTTAACCACTGTGCCACCAGGGAAGCCCTAGTCCCACTGTTGAGTCATTGTGTTTATGATTTCCAGCCTCTGTTTTTCTATAGTGGAGACAGAACATAAAGACACTTGTAAAACAATTATAAGCGGGGAGTTTTTTAGGCTTTACAATTTTTTTCTTCATCTTTTACCGTTTTCTAGCTCACAACTAATTTGACATCAATTTTTATTATTTATTTTTTAGTGACCTGCCTTTATAGAGTCTTTTCAGAAATCATTCAACTTCATTTTTATATCATTTTTCATGTCCACTTTATTTGTTTTGAGTTTTTTTCTTTTGCACTCATTTCATTATTTTATGTAACAGACATCAACACATTTTAGAATAAATAACTGATTCTAAGGATGCAATTCAACTGTTCTGTAATGTTTCATTCAAAAAATGTTAGTCATGACCCAGTGAATTTATTTCAACCCAGTAAATTGATATGAAGACCTACAGTTTGAAACATACTGTTTTAAAGAGTAGTCACCTAGCATTCAGTGCACCTGGCATCAGTGGGGGTTAGAGAGGGATAGAGAGTGAAGGTTAATCCAGTTAGTTAGTTAAGCATTGTTTCATTAAGAGGGCTTCTACTATATTAAAATTTTGTTGGATTAAATTTCTGGGTCAACCACCAGGGTTTGGAAATCTCCTTGCACTCAAGTTTTGGATGTGTGGCTTGAGTTTTAAAGAAACCTGGCTTGGATCTAAAACTCTCAAGCTTAGAGTTAGTGCTAATGGCCCACAGAGTTCATGTTATATAGTTAACCAAACATAACTGAGCCATTTTAAGGCCATTTATATTGTATCCTTTTCTACGGATAGAACAAGGAAGTTAATTGATAAAATGTCTAAGCTAATATAAGAAAACAGTTTTCCTAGTTTGTGACAATATCTGGGCTTCTGAGAACCTCCATTTAAGTCCTGTATTCTTTCCAGGGACACAGCACTTGAAAGATATTTGATGGTACCAGAAAAGGACATGGCAAGCAAGAATATTTAAGTTGAAGTCAAGACCTTCCTTCTTGGTGGAGCTTCCCAGATAAAAAAGGTATTGGGGGCTATCCTGCCAGAGAGCATAGTAAAGACAGATGGGTATTTTCCTGGGTTGATAAATGTATTTACCCTGATCTGCAGGACTAGCTCTCAGAAGTTTACCCCTTTTCAAAATGCCTGTTGTTCACAGAAGATGTGGCCAGGGAAGGATGGACCATCTTTGGCAAAATATCTGGGAATACCTGCCTGCAACTCAGGTACCTCTAACCCCTTTTAAATGAGGGCACACAGTGTGATGTTCTTCATTTTTGAGGATGTTAGGCCTGGAACCTTAGGTTTGGTGTGGAGATTGCTTGGAAATAGGGCTTGTAAGGGATATGCACTAGGCATATCTCCTAGCTTCACGAGCTGTTTTTCTAAATCCTGAGATGGAGCTCCCTCTTGTAGATATAGAGAGAACACAATAATATCAGAGAGAGAAGCCAACCAGTTCTGCAAACAGGCCTAATGAGAGGTAATCACAGTTGTGTAGTCCCCAGAACTCACATTGTCAATGCAACTAGAATGATGAGGTTCTCAGGGACTGATTCATGCTAGCCAGACTCACTGAAGTCTTTTGAACAGAATGCCAGTTCACAATGGGGAAATTCATCTCCAGTGATCAGGAGACTCCTGTTTGTTCTCCAGGACCCTCACTGCTAAATCCTGTGTACCTGGGGAACCAGAAAGTTGTTTGGTGATCTCAGAATCACATGAGAGAAGTGGATGGTTTTATGGGTTGAATTGTGTCCCCTCCAAATCCATATGTTGAAGTTCTAGCTCCTTGTACCTTGGAATGTGATCTTATTTGGAAATGGAGTCATTCATTGCAGATGTAATTGATTAAGAGTAGGGTGGCCCATAATCCACTATAACTGGCATTCTTATAAATGGGAATGGCAGAAAACTTAAGTTGTTATCAACGTAAAATATACTGTTATAGATGTAAGTTGTTATATGTAAGCCACATGGTAACCACAAAGCAAAAACCTATAGTAAATACGCAAAAGAGAAAGAGAACGGAATATAGGCATACCTCTAAAGCAAGTCATCAAACGACAAAGGAAGAGAGCAAGAGAAGAGGGGAACAGATAGGGACTACAAAAACAGCCAGAAAACAATTAACAAAATGGCAATAAGCACATACCTATCAGTAATTACTTTAAATATCTATATAACTGGACTATATTCTCCAATCAAAAGACATAGAGTGGCTGAATGGATTAAAAAAAAAAAGACTGAGGGCTTCCCTGGTGGCGCAGTGGTTGAGAGTCTGCCTGCCGATGCAGGGAACACGGGTTTGTGCCCCGGTCCGGAAGGATCCCACGTGCCGTGGAGTGGCTGGGCCCGTGAGCCATGGCCGCTGAGCCTGCGCTTCCGGAGCCTGTGCTCCGCAACAGGAGAGGCCACAACAGTGAGAGGCCCGCGTACCGCAAAAAAAAAAAAAAAAAAAATACTGACCTATATGCTGTCTACAAAAGACTCACTTTAGATGTAAGGACACACAGACTGAAAGTGAAGGGATGGAATAGTCTGTGCAAATGGAAACCAAAAGAAAGCTGGAGTCGCTATACTTATATCAGACAAAATAGACTTTAAAACAAAGACTAAAAGAAAAAGAAGGGCATTACCTAATGATAAAAGAGTAAATCCAACAAGAATTTATAACACTTGTAAATATTTATGCACCAGCACAGGAGAACCTAAATATATATAGCAAATATTAACAAATCTAAAAGGAGAAATAGATAGCAATACAATAATAGTAGGGGACTTTAATAACCCACTTAAATCAATGGATAGATCATCCAGACAAAAAATCAATAAGGCAACATTGGTCTTAAATGACATGTTAGACCAAATGGACTTAACAGATATTTACAGAACATTCCATCCAAAAGCAACAGAATATATTCTTCTCATGTGCATATACATTCTTCTCTATCTATTTTTCAAGATAGAAAATATGTTAGGTCACAGAATAAGTCAATAAATTTAAGAGGATTGAAATCATATCAAGCATCTTTTCTGACCAAAATGGTATAAAACTAGAAATTGATTTTATGAAGAAAACTGGATAATTCACAAATATGTGGAGATTAAGCAACATGCTACTGAACAACAAATGGATCAAAGAAGAAATCTAAAGAATAATTTTAAAATCCCTGAGACAGATGAAAATTAGGAATGTAACATATCAAAATTTATAGGATGCAGCAAAAATAGTTCTAAGAGGGAAGTTCATAGCAATAAATACCTACCTCAAGAAACAATAAAAGTCTCAAATAAACAACCTAATTTTACACCTCAAGGAAATAGAATAAGAAGAACAAATGAAGCCCAAAGCTAGTAGTAGGAAGAAAGTAAGATTAGAGTGAAAATAAATAAGAGACTAAAAAGAAAAGGAAAAAATAAAGTAGAAAAGATCAATGAAACTAAGACCTGGTTCTTTGAAAAGATAAACAATGTTGCCAAACCTTTAGCTAGACTCACCAAGAAAAAAAGAGAGAGGACTCAAATAAATAAAATCATAAATGAAAGAGGAGATGTTAAACTGGTGCCACAGAAATGCAAAGGATCATAAGAGACTACTATGAACAATTATACACTAACAAATTGGACAGCCTAGAAGAAATGGGTAAATTCCCAGAAACATACAACCTACTAAGACTGAACCTTGATGAAATAAAAAGTCTGAACAGACCAATTACTGGTAAGGAGTAATCAGAATTATCCCAACCAACAAAAGTCCAAGACTGGACAGCTTCATTGGTGAATTCTACCAAGCATTCAAAGAATTAATACCAATCCTTCTCAAATTCTTTCAAAAATAGAAGAGGAGGAACTCTTCCAAGCTCATCTTCCAAGGCCAGCATTACCCTGATACCAAAACCAGTGTTAAGGATGCCACAAGAAAGGAAAATTACCGGCCAATATACTTGATGAACATAGATGCAAAAATCCTCAACAAAATATTAGCAAACTGAATTCAATAATACATTAAAAGGATCATACGCTATGATAAAGGGGGATTTATTCCAGGGATCCACAAAGCAGTCAATGTGATACACCACATTAACACAATGAAGGATAGAAACCATATGATCATCCCGCTGAAGGAAAGCATTTGACAAATTTCAACATCCGTTTATGATAAAAACTCGCAACATAGTGGGTATAGAGGGAATGTACCTCAACATAGTAAAGGCCATATATGACAGGCCCACAGCTAACATCATACTTCATGGTGAAAAGCTGAAAGCTTCTCCTCTAAGATCAGGAACAAGACAAGTGTGTCCACTCTTGCCACTTTTTAGTCAACATAGTACTGGAAGTCCTAGCCAGAGCAATTAGGCAAACAAAACAAAACAAAACCCAAATTGGAAAGGAAGAAATAAAAATGTCACTATTTGCAGATGACATGATATTACATCTTCCTTCTTCTGTTTATACGTTCTTTTTTCTGATAGGTCAATGCCATGTATTATATCTCAATTTTCTTTGCCATACTCCAGATATGTCTTACAGTACACCTGGGTTGCTCCTGCCAAGCATTTACACGTACTACCCAGACTATTCTGTTTTAGTTAATGAAAGAATCAGCTGCAGACTGCTGATTAAAAGAGACAAATGAACACACCAAAAAAAAAAGCAGATTTGTGACCCCTGCCTCTCAAAATTTTGATTTGTAAGTTTATGGTGGGACCCAAGGATAATCATGTTAAATAAGCATCATAGGTGCTGTTAACCTCACTGACTATCTGTTGATTTGTGCTAGATTCTTTCTTAGAGCATAATCTAAATTCCAGGTTCTGGAGACACCCAGCTTGGTCCAACCTTGGTAGGTTGTACTCTTAGCTTTAAGGACTTAGGCATTCCCCAGCTAAGAGTTCAGAAGAAGAGTGGGTATCCAAGCCAGTCCAATTTGTTCATTCATTCATTCAACAAATTTTTGAGCATCTGCTATGAACTAAATACTGTTCTAGGGTCTGGAGATACATCAATAATACAAATAGATACAAATCCCTTACATTCTAGCTGGGAGTCAACAGTCAACAAATCAATAAATACACTAGGTGAGCAGTGCTATAGACAAATACAAGCAGTGTAGAAGGACTGTGAATGCAGAGGGTCTGCGGGCATTACAGTTTTCAAAGGCGTGTCCTGGGTAGGCCTCACTGACAACATGACTTAGGTGGGCCATGTGGTTCTCCAGAAGAAGACTGTCCCAAGCAGAGGGGACAGCCAGTACCAAGTCCCTGGTCAGAAGCTGAGCACACCTGGCCTGTTAACAGAAACAGGAGGCCATTGTGCCTGGAGTGGAGTACGAAAGGGAGGGAGGTGGCAGAGGCTGAGGTCAGAGGTTACAGGGGAGTCAGATCATGTCCTTACAGGGCATTGCAAGGCCATCGGCTTTTACTCCAGTGAGACGGGAATCAATTGGAAGATTCTGAGCAGTGACAGGATCTGACTTATATTTTTAAAGTATCATTCAGGCTGCGGTAGGAGGGACAGGAGCAGAAGCAGGGAGGACCAGTTAGGAGATGACTCCAGTAATGCAGATGAAATGTTGATGATTGGCAATAGGGTAGTAGCAGCAGAGATGGTGAGAGGTGTTAGATGTTGGATAAAATTTGAAGGTAGAACCATTTTCTGACAGATTGGATGTGAACGTTGGAGAAGACAGATGTCAAGGAGGACTCTAATCAGGGTGAACCTTACAATTCTTGCTTGGAATGCTGAACAGAAGCATGTCCAAATGAGGAAGCACATGGCAGGCATCCTATGCCCATGAGGAGAGTCAAACTGTGGGTGGCAGGGCAGAGCGGCAGAAAGAAATGGTCCTGAGGCCTGGTCCATCTCTGCACTTCCAGTTACAAGAGCCAATGAGTCCTTTGTTACTTGCCTCCGAAATAGGCTTATTGCTACTCCCACCCAGACTCTAAGGTGTCTCTGAGATGTGCTATTTACCTAAAGACACTTATCACAGTTCCACCAGAGCTAGTCTTCAGACCTCAGGGATGACTCCCAAAATATTCCTTCTCATGCCTCCCTATCTCATTGGTCTCTTGGCAAATTGTAAGCCCCTTAGTGTACTGTGTCAGGAGCAGGGCCAGACAGACCCGGCACGGCAGAAAGTGTGAAATTATTAGCACAAGATCCCTGTTGTTGGTAGTAGTGGTGGTGCTAGTATCACCTGTATTTTACAAAATTGAGAGCAGAGATTAAGGGATTTACCGTGGATCAGAAAGTCTTCTATTTCAAATCTAAGATGGGTTTGTCTGATTAACCAATTACAATCCATCTATCACATAGAAGAGAGTAGAGCTTTTCAGGAGGAGATCATCTGGCTGGTTGCTTCACTGACTGGCAGTATACTGGTGCAGATACCACAGATGTGATCCTCAGCCTTACACATCAAATAACTACCGGGCCCCTTCCCTCAGGGTGATTAGGCTGGAAAGGATGAATTCATATAGCCCAACTTATAAGAAACAGACGTGTAGACCAGCTTGTCAGATTATTTAAAATAGGAAATATTTCTCAAACTTGAGAACTTGTAGACTCTTGAATATATCCCACTTTAAGAAACATTGTATTCGTACTTACATCATGAGACTTTATGTGATCACTTGATCAAAACAGTCAGAAATGCAAATCTAGCCTGAACATTGGCATTATTCTACGAAAAGGTGGCAATCCAGGTGATGCTTGTGTTAAAATTTTTATATTATCTTTAAAATGAAAACACAAAATTTAAAAATTATTCTAAAGAATTCCTGGACCTCTAAGAATATGATTGAAGACTCCAATGTGAAAAATAATGCAATAGAAGAAAGGCTTTGTTTGAAAACGGGAGTTAGTTATGTATACAGGATGCTCTAAAGCAAGTCCACTCAGGAAACCAGATTGCAGATCAGAAGGCAGATTGGTGGGTGTAGAATAAGAACAGAGGGAGTTGGCTGTTCTCAGGGAACACAGTCCTCAGACAAGGGTAGCTGGTTATCCTAACCTGCATTTGCTCTACAAATATTTTTGTTTAAGACTCTACCAGTCATGGAGAACAGAGCTCCATCTTTCTTGCCTTATGATAGAGAAGGCAAGAACAAATTATTGTTCACTAACTTTCCTTTTCCTAGACTTCATCATGAATCCACGAACCCTCCCTGCCAATGCATCATTTCTAGGTAAATAGGAATTGTGCTCTTCTCCTGACAAGGAAGGGACTTGGACCAGATTAGGAAACTCCAGAGACCACACTCTTTCCAATTAGCACGTAGCTAGTTTTTGTCATTCAACTAAAATTATGAGGGTCGCTTATATTCTATAGGAGACGGTAAAAACAACTTTTAACTCTCTTCCAATTTTGTCTATAGCAGACTCTGAGAAATCCATCATTCTTCTCAAATGACTTCTCCCCGTGTTGTCTGCCTACTCCTATTTTAAATCTGCCTTTGACCAACCCTCCCCTTTCCCACCTCCAGCCTCAGCTGAGTCAGTGCTAGGAAGTAGGGAGCACCCACCGCCCATTGCCACGTACTCTCTCCTGGCTCCCACACTGGACTGGACTGGAGCCAGGTTCAGCGCTGGGCTGCCTCCAAGCAGGCTGAGAGAATGCATCCTGTTCCTGGGCAGCGATTCCAGGGGCAACATTGAATCCTCGGAGCCAGGCAAGGGCATGTAATCCCTTAGGCCACTTGGCAAATGCCTATTTGTTCTCTAGTATTGTCAGAACGGGGAGGGGGTGTGGAGGGAGCGCCTGGCCAGTTTGGAAATGAGAGGGCCCTTAGGGAGCACGCGCTGAACCCCAGGGAGCCTTGATCCGAGCATGTGGTCCTTGCTGAGCCCCCTTACCTGGTCTGCCACACCACTCGGAGCAGATGCCTACACAGGCACCACCAGTGCCCTCCAGCGCCTTTCAGTCCAGCCACTGCTGACTTTCTCTACCCTACCATTTCTCAGGAATGTGTGCCGTTCATCTTCTTCCCGCAGTCTGGAATGTTCA
This sequence comes from Grampus griseus, assembly GCF_964374135.1. NCBI lineage: Eukaryota > Metazoa > Chordata > Mammalia > Artiodactyla > Delphinidae > Grampus > Grampus griseus. Next base: position 58,591,506 of record NC_139001.1, read on the forward strand.
TCCCTTTTAGCTCCTCCTCGCTAAATCCTCCGCATCATTCATTCATTCATTCATTCATTCATTTCTTTTCCCTTCCAGTTTTATTGAGATGTACTTGCCATACAGTGTAAGGTTAAGGTGTACAGCATAATGATTTGACTTATATACATCATGAAATGATCGCCACAATAAGTTTAGTGAACATCCATCATGTCATATAGATACAAAATAAAGCAAAAATGTTTTTCCTTGTGATGAGAACTCAGGATTTACTCTCTTTCATATATGTTAATTATATTTATCATGTTGTACGTTGTATCCCTACTACTTATAACTGGAAGTTTGTACCTTTTGACCACCTTCATCCAGTTCTCCCTCACTCTACCCCCTGCCTCTGGTAACCACAGATCTGATCTCTTTTTCTATGAGTTTGTTTGTTTGTTTTTGAAGTATATTGACCTACAGTGTTAGTACCTGGTGCACAACATAGTGATTTAATATTTCTATATATTATGAAAATGATCATCACTCCTCCCCACCCTTTAAAAGCCACAGCTGTAATGAGCCCTCTAGAAGGCCTTCTATGATCTACAACCAGAAAGGATCTCTTCTTTTTTTGTCAACAGCCATACCCATTTTCCTGGACCTATCCTAAAACATAGACAAAGTTCTGGTTTGTATTGTAGCTACTGAGATACATTTTTTATCTATTCTACCAGGGAATAAGGTAGGACATGGGGGCATGTGTGACTGCCTTTGCTTTTCTCATAAGGTTCCTCACATTGTAGTTACTTAATATTTGTTGAATGAATAATAAATCGGAAGCATTGTGCACATGGTGCACAAATTACAGAAGACGGGATCCTTTACAAGTTTCCCTTCAGAAGCTGGCCCTAAGCAGGGCTTTCCTGGAGTCTCCTCTCATCTCCCCCCACACCTGCAGCTACAGGGGCCTATTGCAAGGGGAGGGTAGCCTCCAGTCCTCCAGCAGTAAGCCAGCATCCCTTCTGACTGGTCAGTGCCTAGGCCATACCAGTTGTAAAATATTTTGAATATCACCGCTGCATCTAAGACAGGCAACACTCAACCAAATGACATAGAAGAGTGTATTCAAGTGCATGTTATAGCAGTAAGACATTCCCATTGTGTGTGAGGCACAGGCTAGGTGTGTTGAGGGAGGCACTAGAGGGTAGGGGAGTTGGGTGTTGCTAGAAGCTGGCAAGCAGGGAATAATTGTACTTTTCGTTAATTACTTGTGTAACCTTGGGCAATAGAGCACCTCTGCAGTCTGGAGACCTGAGTTCTGGTGCTGACACCTGTGCTTGGATCTTGGGCAGATCACTTGACCTTGTCACAGTCAATTCATCTACACAATAGGGGGATGGTTGAGGTTATAGTGAGATACAGTGTTGCTCGATGCGTGTAGAAAGTCATGAATGGAGCCTCAAGAATGGATCAAGGGGTCAAGGGGATAGTGCTTGAGCTTTCCTGTTGAGCCTTCCTGTGGAAGAATCTATTTCCTGCCTGTGCTTTAACAGGAAGTATTTATTGGTTCTAGACCAAGTCTTGGAATTGAACATCTGGCAAAAGATGGAGAAAATAAACAGGGGTATTCAAACATCAGTCTGATAATGTGCCTAATAGTCTGAAGTTTTTTTGCTTGAAGCAGGAAGTGTTTCTCATCAGGTCAAATCACAATTAAACCATGCTTTCTTTTCTCTGTAAAGTTCTTTTAAGTTCGTTGTTATTTCTCCTCTGAAAGGGCTCACAACACATTGCCAGATGTCACCAGTGAGCATGGAGTAGGTTATGTAAATGTCTGGCATAGTTTAGTTTATTATCATTGTTTTTATTACTTGGTAAAAAGAAAAGTCACTTGTTGGTTATATTTTCCTGTGCAAATAGAATTGCTTAACAGAAGAAAAGGAAATAGAGCAACTGTTACTAAATGATCCAAAAGCAGAAGTTGAGTTCCTTTCACATGAGCATTCAAAAATGTTTCAGCCACGTACTCTGGTCTTGGCAGCCCAGAATCGGGGAAGACCTGAGCTGTGTTGAGCAAGGTCAGAGTGAAGATTTATACACCAGCAGAGGAATGCGGGCAGGAGGCAGGCATGTGGAGGTATTGGGGGTGAATCTTTGAGCAGACCACTTAGTAGCCGTGAACACCACTCACAAACCCAGTTATAATCATGTAACAGAAACACATGTTGTGAATTTGCTAATTTCTCAGACACATTATGTTTCAGAATTCTTGAAAGTACCCCAGGGGAGCTCTCTCTAAACTGGTTTCATTCAAGGTCAACGCCTTGGCTAGCTGACCAGTAAGATAATTTTCTAGATTTGGGAGCCATTTGAAATATGAAAGTCTTGAAAAGAAGCATATTACAATAGATTAGAATCTGGAAGAGAGATTACAAATTTAATAATATGCACTTAAATGTGAATTGTTATCATTGGTTAGACAGATATCAAATTTATTCAATCCATAATTCTCAACCTCTTTTTTTCCCCATAAAAGCCATAAATATAGTACCAAGTGGGAAATAAAGGCTGCTGGGTGATCGGTAAGACAGCTGATTGCTGTTTCTCTAGCAAAGGAAATTTTTGTAATTTGTTCATATGCTGCTGCATTAATGCTAAAACTTGCTGTCGGCTACTAATTATTCCCTACAAAAATTTGGTTTCTGTTTTTAATCTTGGTAAGAGAGCAGTTGTTATTGTAGTCTTCAGAGGAAGACTGGTACCTGAGAGAGAGACCCACTGACAGGTGGGGCCAGTGTTTTTTTTTTTTTTTTTTAAGGGAATTCCTTTATTTTTATTTATTTATTTTGGGCTGTGTTGGGTCTTCGTTTCTGTGCAAGGGCTTTCTCTAGTTGCGGCAAGCGGGGGCCACTCTTCATCGCGGTGTGCGGGCCTCTCACTATCGCGGCCTCTCCTGTTGCGGAGCAACAGGCTCCGGACGCGCAGACTCACCGGCCGTGGCTCACGGGCCCAGCCGCTCCGCGGCGGCATGTGGGATCTTCCCAGACCAGGACTACGAACTCGTGTCCCCTGCATCGTCAGGCGGACTCCCAACCCCTGCGCCACCAGGGAAGCCCGGGGCCAGTGTTTTAACGAGGGGAGTTGTGTTACACAGAAAGATTTTGGAGATGGTATTTTAACACAGTTTCCCTTGGAAGATTAAGTTTTCTAATTGCTTTTGTTGTTAAAATGCAAGTGTATAAAATATGTGTCAGATTAGTTTCATAATAAGAAGGCCAGTCCCCAATTCTCCTTATACCAGATATAAGCTAATGTTTTATTTTTACCTTAAGTTTGAAGAAAGACTTTAAATTTAAGTATTATAACTAATGGACAACACGGACAGTTATCACTTTCAGGTCGCTTATCAATATCACCTTCTCAATGAAGCCAACTTTGACCACCTTATTTAAAATTGTGATACCACCCGCAACCATCATACTCTTTCTTTTCTCCATGGTACTTATCACTTTCCAATCTACTAATTTACTTTTTTATTATATTTATTGCTTATCATTTTTCTCCTTCTACTAGAAGGTAACCTTCATGAAGGCAGGATTACCCATGTTGTTTACTGATATATTTTTAGCGCCATAAACAGTGCCTGGCATATGTGTGTGTGTGTGTGTGTGTGTGTGTATGTGTGTGTGTGCATATATATATATATATAAATATATAGCAGGCACACAGCAAATGTTTGTTGAATGATTGATGGACATCTATATATCTGTACTTTCAAAACGTCTTCTGTTCAGAGAATACTACTAATATCTAAGAACCCTAAGGTGCATTTCTTAAAGGCACAGCCCCTGTGGGTGCATGTGATCAAAGTGTAGTCAGAGAACTGATGTATAGTCAGAGAACTGATGTATAGTCAGAGAACTGATGTTGGACACAAGTGTTTGATGCTCCAGTTGCTCTTTGAGCATTTACCAGAAGCAGCTGAGTGCCAAGTCTGCATAGGCCATAAGGACAAATCTCTCTCAGTGACTAGAAAGTCAAGACAGTATGTATTTGTGAAGTGTTCATTTCTATGTAGCCAGTGCTGAATCCACTGTGAGGTTCTCCTGAAAGGAGAAGGCCCCATCCTTGTTCTCAACAAGCTGGCCATCTGGCTGGGGAATTTTCTGTACAAATGGCCACCTATGGTTCCTAACTCTTATTAGCAAGAGGATCCACCTAATTTAAACCAAAGAACTGCTTGAATTTGAGGACTTAAAAACTCAAGTCAATGAAGATCATTAAAGGTACATGTAGGGCTTCCCTGGTGGCGCAGTGATTGAGAGTCCACCTGCCGATGCAGGGGACGCCGGTTCGTGCCCCAGTCCGGGAAGATCCCACATGCCGCGGAGCGGCTGGGCCCGTGAGCCATGGCCGCTGAGCCTGCGCGTCTGGAGCCTGTGCTCCGCAACGGGAGAGGCCACAACAGTGAGAGGCCCGCGTACCAAAAAAAAAAAAAAAAAGTACATGTAACCATTTGCTTAGACCAGTAGCCAATTCCTTTGACCTGGTATCCAAAGATTTTTAAAGGTAATTGTTTGTACAGTGAGGCTTAGCTGAATATTTTCAAAGTATCTCCATATCAGAGTGCCCTGGAGATGAAGAGAGATTGTATGTTTCCCTGCAGTCCTCTGCTTGCTGTAAACACCTCCGTCTCTTGTCTAACTAAGACACAAGTTTGTGCTTGCCTCTTACCCTAGCTCACCAATCAGAGCCCCCAGGTCCTCCTGAGTGAGTCCCCCAGTGTTCATCGTCTGCTGGTCTCACTGTCTCTGGTCCCTCCACCTCCAGTCCCTCCTGCTCACTAGAGCCAGATGAATCCTTCTAAATCATGGCTTTCACCTTATCGGGTCCCCCTTTAGGAATTAATTTTACAACATGCATAGGACTAAATCCAAACTGCTCACACTACAGTTTTCTCCCATCAGATAGTTCCACCTGGCTTAGATGACCTCAGCTCCCTGCCACAGTGAATACTGTGCTCCAGTCTGATCTCTTTGTTCTTCTTTCCCCTTCCACTTTCTCAGTTTCCCTTTCCCAGCCCTTGCTCCCCATACTTGGACCCGTCTCTTTGTCTTTATTTGTACTGTTTCTCATTCATTCATTCTTTAAATAGATATTGAGCATATACCATATATGAAGCAGTATTTTGTGTTCTGGGGATACAAACTCAGCGATTTGGATTATGCTGTCTTCCCTTCTTCCTTAATCCAAGGCAATCCAAACCATACACTGCCCTCAAGCGCCAATTCAAGCTTCACCTTCCTAAAGGTTTCCTGATTCACCCCTCCGGACAATGGTAGGCAGCTGAGTATAATGGTAAAGAGAAAGGGCTTGGGAATCAGATAAATCTGGATTGGAAATTTTTGTCTACCACCCAATATCTATTGACTATTAGGCAAGTTACTCAACCTTTCTAAGCCTCCTATTACCTCATCTATAAAATGGGAATCATAGTCCCTCATGGGTTTGTTGTGAGAGTAAAGAGAGATAGTAGTCAATGGTGATGTTGCTGTTGTCTTTCTCTTCTCTGAAACTTTATAGCAGATGAATTATGCTTGGTCACTTAAGAATGAGTGAATATTACTTGTAGTGTTTTTGTGTTTCATGAAACTCCTTCCTCATTCAGCAGCACTTAACAAGTGCACAGTGAATGTATGTACAGTAAGAGGACACTTGGCTGTCTCATTGCCTCTCTCCTATTACGTCCCCAGTTCCTCAGGGACACTGGCTTCTGGCTGTCCTTCCTATACCACCTCCTTGTCAAGATGAACCCTTTCCGTGGACTGAAAGCCATCAAGATAGAAATGGAGATGCCTCTATTTGATCTGGGGCTAATGGGAGAGGGAAACTTTTACAAACTGAAGGGTGCCTGAATTTCCAACTAGTGTTAAGTGACCATAGCAAAGTATAACCCATGGCTGCAATTTGCTCTGTCAAAGATGGAATTAAAGGTAAATTTGAAGTTTCACAACATAGTTCTCTCTATTATGGGTGCCGCTGTGCATTAAAATTGTCTGTGTGAGGCTCATTGGGATGGGCAGAGATTCAGTCACTGCTAATGCCTTAAGGAAATGGGGTGGTGAGAATTAGGGTCATTCATCCCAACTGGGGCAAGAAAGAGAACCAGGAAATGTGTTTTTCAATCTTGACATCTTGCCAGCTGGAGCTAGAGGGAAATGTTTTTTTGAACTCATCGAGCAGCCTACTCACAAATCACAGAGATAGCTGCGCTCAACAAGAATAGAGAGAATTTTTATGTGGTCTAGTTAAAGATGTGCACCACCCATTCAGAGCTGTGCAGAGCACCCCTCAAGGACCCTTGAAACCAGACCACATCACTGGTAGAAGCCCACTTTAGCAAATGCTGTGATAACTGGTTTTACGCAATGAGGCTATTTACATATATTCTCAGTAAGAGTTTGGACTAGTATAAGAAAAATACAGTATAGCAGGTGTGCCCACCAAATTCTGCATATTTAGCCATCAACTGATAACTAAGATACTATCCAGTAGGTATAAGTAGTCTTAAAAAGAATAAATATTCTAAACGGTTACAAATCAACTTTGCAGTTTTCAAAATAACTTTCGTATGATCTCAACTGATTCTTATGACACCTTTGGGACAAGGGCAGCACAGATAACTATAACCATTTTACAGGTGAAGAAAGAGAGAGATTAAATGATTGTCCAAGGTTACAAAGCCTCTAAGTAGCAGAACTAGGATAAGACTCCTCATGGCCATTATTATTTTTGTTATTATTATCATGCTGATTATTATATTGACTCCCTGATATACTTCTGTGTCTTTTCTGCTCTCTTTCCTATACACAGAGATTTCTGGAATGCACGTGCCCCTGAGCTGCTCTGTCTCCTCTGGGCTGGGGAGTAGGGTGTCCCTGACTGGGTTCTTGGCTTTTACAGGGGCAGATGGGGCTGGAAGCCTGGCCTGGCCCGGCTGGCTGGGTTTCTCATTTTGCCTGGGGCCAGGTCTGAGTGGGATGGTTAGAACTGGAGCCCTTTTTACATTTCATGTTTTTCTGGTTTCTAAAAACAAAACAGGGTAAGAAACCCCTCTAGCAGGAGTGCTCGTTCCAGGCAGGGTGTTCCTGCCAGTCTCCTCCTGTAGGAGGACCTGCCTTTGGGCATTCCTATTCCCTTTCCTTGGTATGTGATCACTCTGATAAGTTTTAAAGATACATCACATTCAGTGTCCAGTCTGACTGTTAGATTAGAATGCAAATACAGTAGGTTACATGGTTTCATTTCATTAAAAAAACACTATTCTTGAAGTTGGGAGGTACACATGTTTACTAATATTATGCTGAAGCTCTAAGAAGGGACCATCCCCCAGCCCCAGAGGAGTCAGCTGGACAGCTTGAGTCTGGAAGGAGTGGTGGTGACCAGCACAGGCTGACACATACTGGTTTGGTGAGGCACAGCTCAGCCTGGCCTCTGGAGGTTCATTATCTGAAAGAGACATCATTCACTCTCATTTGGTCATTGCTTGAACTTCTTTGGAGGAAAAAAAAAACGAAAGAAACACACCCAGAATTTGAAGTAATGGAACTTCATTAAGTTGGAAGCACCAAGGTCGTGTAAATGGGGAGGGTTTTAATTGAACAAGAAAATGTAAACCCCTGCTCCTTCCTAGCTGGAACCCATCTGTGTTGCACATCTGCATTAGTCCTGCTGCCCGTGCTTTTCACGATTGTTTCTGAGGGCAAGGACCTGAGTTTTGGACGCTCACTAATCAGAACCGTGCCAGGGGAAACCCAGAAACATTTAGCAACTCTACCCAGAGAATGCAAATAGTCACCCGCTCCGGTTCAGTCCCCTTCACACAGCCTGGACACGGTTGACTCCAGAGGCTGCAGGGGAAGGCATGGCTTTGAAAGTCTCTTTCATAGCGGGTAAGCTCATGCTTTCCCACATAAACCCTGAGACAGCTGGGGAGAGAGAGATTGGAAGAAAGACAGGGAGAGGCAGGGAGACCTTGTCTGTATAGAAGAAGCCAAGAGCACAACAGCAGCCGTCAACGTGCCAGAGGGAGGCTGGCAGAGAGCCAAGAATCTCTGAGCGAGAGCTGAGCATCAGGGCAGGCCCCTCTCCCAGCACCGTTCCGACCAGGAGAATCAGACGGTGCCCACCAGTTGCCTCAGCAACCGGGGGGGTGGTTGGAAGCCCCGGGGGTTTGTTAGAACTCTGGGCTCCAAGGAGGGGCCTCCTTATTCTTTCCAAACTGTGTGGTGAGCAGCTGGAGGGTCTGAAGTGGCCGTCGTGTTTGGGGGCTTCCGGAGCCACTTTCCCCAGGCCAGCTGAGTCCTGTGACCAGGAGTGGCTGAGTCACGGCAGCAGCTGTGTGTCTCTCCAGCTACGATCTGCATGTAAAATCATACTCGTTATTGTATCCTAACCTTTTCAGCATAGATGTGACTTAATTTTTAAATTGCCCTTTTGCTGGCTGGGGATTGTATTCTCTTCCCAAGTCTCTGCATCACAGTTCCTGAGTCTCCAGCGTCCTCCATAACTTAGTTTTCCCCCTCTCCTACCCAGGCAAGAAAGAAACTGAGAATTATGACTCCTAAAGTATCTCATCCTCCAAGTCCTAAGAGAATCAGACCCTGGGGAGAGGAGGTGACCTCACGTACACCAGCTGTGTGCCGTCACATCCAGGGGGGCCTGGAGGACCACCAAGGCCAGCCTCCCCCCTGCCCTGGCACCTCCTCTCTTTTCAACCCCTTTCTCTTTGAAAACTAAACTGCATTCCCTAGGCTGTGGTACTCTATTTCCTGGCTCCCAGAAATCTTTGGTGTGAGAACAGGCAGAGGAATCTCCTGGGGTGTATTTGGAAGGAAGGGAGTAAGCTCAGGGTTGGATAGCTTCCACGAGCTAAATCTTAACGCTGCTGCACAATGGAATCATCTGGGAGCTGTTAAAAAATTGAGACTCTCAGGCCCAGGCCCAGATTCAGTGCATCAGACTTGCACAAAGTTTTTGTTTGTCTGTTTTCTGTTTTGTTTTTTGTTTGACAAAGGTACTTTTTGTAACCATTCCCAGGTGATTCTGAGATGCAACCAGGGTTGAGAACCACTGATGTAAAGGTGAATAGCCTGGGCATGAACACAGTCAAGGTTCCTGTGTGCTACATAATGGGTACAAACCTTATTTGTCTGCAGGAAGTCCCTCAGTCTGGGCCAGTCAGGCAGCTGTACTTGCTGGTGAAGACCTCTTTCTTTCTCTCTTTATCTACCAGATACCTCCTCTAACTTGTTCTAAGCTTGAGGGAGGTGGTCCTGGGTAAAAAGAACCCAGTTCTGTGGCACCATTATAGTAAGGGAGCTTTCGGAAAGTTAGCAGAGGAGGAATACAACTTCAGACCACTGAGGGGAGAGGGGATGGTTTGCTGATTTTTTCTTTACATCTAAAATAAAACCCAGAGGAGGGGTGGGCAAAGACAGAAGGAGGGAAGAAGCAGAAGTGAAACAGAAGATAGAGTCATGAACGAAAATGAGAGAATCCAGGAAGATTACCACCCCTACCCCTCACCCGCCCCCATACCTGTTCTTAGAGAATCTGAGAAGGTGGGGCTTTTGACTCTAATAATTAAAATTGCAAATGGCCTTCCTTGAAATCTGTCCTAAAATTCTGAATAGCTTTAGCTCTGGCAGCTGCCTTGGGACAGTTATTTCAGTGTCCCAGAGGAAAGATATTTTGGGGTTTAGTCCTTGCCAGAAATAAGAAGCCAAGGGAAAAGGAGAAACATTACAGAATTTCCAAAAATATTTTGATAGCAATGCAAAACTTTGTGGAGGCTTAAAGAAAAGTTAGAGTACACTCATTTCAAGAATGCCTACTGGCTTTGTATTTTGGCTAGTAGATTAATTATGTTATCCTATGTTGTCATCTGGGGAAGGGCAAGTTCACAGATACACATGTGGGAGTGTGTAAACGTGTGTATGCCATATGCCTGTGTACACTTATTTATACATTTTTCTGTTATGATTTGTGTATATGAAATAGATAAGTTCTATTTAAGTTTTAAAATAACATATAAAATAACTTTTCCTATTTGGAAAAGTGAGGGAGGTGACATCAAGTTCTAAGTCTGGCAGGAAAATGAAATAGGGAAGGCTTCAGTTAGTGATGTAAAGTTGGACTACACATCTCAAGAAACCAAATATGACCTACCTACCTATGGTCCTCAGGGCAGATGTGGGCCAGTGCTGCCTGGGCCATATGTGGGGACCTTTGGTGGGCCTGCTGGGAAGTAATGTGCTCCAAATAAAACTCGATGTTTTCCTCCTCCAGCCCTCTTCCCTCTACCTACTCCTGCTTCTCCTGCATTGCCTAAGCAAAGTCACTTCTTTCCAGTGCATCCCGGTGTTAGTGGTTAAAGGATTTTGTTCCTTCCCAGTGGCGCAGCAGTAAGGCTATTTTGTGGGTTCTTATTTTTAATGGGTTTAAACTATTAGTTGTTCTGTAGTATTTTATTTCTTATAATGTGCTCATTTTCTCTACAAGTATCCAAGGGCTGTGTTGCACAGGGTGCAATTTTAAAAATAAAATAATTATGCCCTGGAGGTTGGCAGATTTGGGCTTAAGAATTATTGCATTGTAAGGGCATCCCTCAGTTATGTGCAGGCTCATAAATATCTGCCCATCAGTCGGCTTGTCTGGGCAGCCAGATCTGTAGAATCAGTTTGCGATCAAAAGTACTAAAAATGTCAAAGCTTTGTTTATCTCAGTAAAGAAAGTCTTCATGCAATTTGGGAGCAAGTAACAAACGTTTCTATGGTGTAAAATGAAAGTAGAGGATCTGATGAGACAAGATTTTCCTGCAGTCAAAAGTGTGAGCCCTTTTGTTTTTGTTTTTTAAAATATTTATTTATTTGGTTGCATGGGGTGTTAGTTGCAGCAGGCGGGCTCCTTTGTTGCGCCTTGCTGGCTCCTTAGTTGCGGCATGTGGGCTCCTTAGTTGCGGCAGGCGGGCTACTTAGTTGCAGCTCCAGGGCTCCTTAGTTGTGGCTCGCTGGCTCCTTAGTTGCAAGCACATGGGCCCCTTAGTTGTGGCAGGCGGGCTCCTTAGTTGCGGCATGCAAACTATTAGTTGTGGCATGCATGTGGGATCTAGTTCCCCGACCAGGGATCGAACCTGGGCCCCCTGTGTTGGGAACGCAGAGTCTTATCCGCTGCGCCACCAGGGAAGTCCCGTGTGAGCCCTTTTGAAGGATGGGCAGCTAATACTGATTCTTACTCTGCTCCAGCACTCAGCAATTGAGTAAATAATATCTTATCTGCTCCCTGAAGTGTATATTAGAAAATTCACCCCAGTGGCTCTTTTTTTAAAAAACTTTTCCTGACAAGGGAAAGAAATTGTATTTTTCATTTAAAAGAGAAAGAAAAGTAATTTTTATTCATATGATTATACCTGTAGGAATTTGTTTTGTTTCTTTGAATTTTAAAATTTTGATGTTGGTAACATGCAACCATCGCCCCTGCCCCCACCCCCAAACAGAGTGTCAAGTTCATATTGTTGCTAAATTTAAGATTGAGTTTAATTAGGAAAATTTTCAAGTTGAACGTTAATTGACAATGATAATTAAAATCTTATAGTTCTTTACAGTTTATAAAAAGCATTCATATGCTTGCTCATTTAATTTTTGCAACATAGAGAGTAAGATGAGGCAGGTTTTACTCTCTCTACTTTATGGCTGGAGAGGTCAAGTCTCAGGAAAGTTAAGGATCTTGTCCCAAGTCATAAAGCTGGCACATGAGGAATGTAAGTCTTCTGATCCCAACCCCATGCTCTTCTTTAACTGCTAACTGATTAATATGGTAAGGACTGTTAAAAACTAATGAATTATGTATATGTGCCTTGAATCATATGGTTTCTTATTAAAGTTTTAAATTTTGTGAGGGTTCTTTAAAAGAAAATCTCAGCAGGTGGGCAAGCCCAAGCTTCCTATGGCTTCAGCTCCCTCTGTCCCATGGTCAGGTTTGTTGGCTCAAGCAACTGTTTTTCCTCATCCCAATATTGAATGAGATCTAGAAATATTCTCTTTCCTCTTAGCGGAGTCCAGCCCAGCTGTGACAACATTGGACCCTTTCAAAATTGGCTCACCCTAGTAAACTGAGAAAACAATTGTAAAAACACATACATGGATTAGTTTATGGAACACAGGTTTTTAAATTCTAACTTACCTACAGTCTGGCCAATAGCTGCATTAGCTTTCAGGACAGACCCCCAACTCCAGGTCCTGGGCCTTGCTTTCATCCTGTCTGGGGTGCTGGAGAGGATGTGATGCCAAGGTACTCAAACACGTAAGCTAGGGTGGATTTCAGGTCTAACAAAATAGTCAGTCCTCCCTAGTATTATTCTTCAAGTGTGAGCTGTCTCTGAGTCTGTTCTGCTCCACCTCTGTTCTATAGTCACTTTTGGCTCTTTTGGCCTGTTTGATCCCAAGAATTATGTTATTTATCATATGATAGAAAAGCACTAGACTGGGAGGAAGGGGCCAAGGGATAAGACCAGGTCCCCGTGTGTGACACTGGCAAGTCACTTTGCCTTTCTGGGTCTCAGTTTCCACATCTGAGAAGTATGTGGGTTAGACTGGATATCTGTCGTATTTTCCCCAACCTTTGTCCTGGAAGTCTCTCTCAGTCATCACAGATTTCCACTGGTCAGCCTGAGGTGGTGAGGAAAACGGCATGTTTAAATGTGCATATGGGAGAGGGTCAAGTTGCACCTGGGACCCAGAAATGTAGAGACCCTGCTTCTCTAAAGACTTAGGGAGCTGAATACAAACTCATTTGGGGTCCAGAGATGCAAATGACAGAGATAAGCAAGATAATGACCCCTAGACCTAGAGAAGATGCAAAACTACTGCAAGGATTGACAGATGATGCCCAGATAGGACTCTTTGCTGCTGGGATGTAAACTTCACAAGGGCAGGGATTTTCGTTCTGTTTAATGATGGATCTCATACCTAGGCACTCAATATATGCTATTGAATGACAAATGAATACTTTAAACTTGTGATAAGCTAAATAAGCAATGTGAGAGTATCTAATTTATCGAAATGCATTCACCCCAAAATACCCCCTGTGCCCTAGGGCCGATCTCTGGATAATTCTGAATCACTAGCTAAGCTACTATTCATGTAGCCACTAATTGGCTTGGCCTTTCCTCCTTCTACTTGCACTTTCTCTGGTGTGACCCTTGCCTGTGGAATGGTTGGTCTGACATTTATGGCTCTGCCCATCATCAGTTAATAAACTTCCCCAGAATAATCATACTGTATCAATTCAGTCATTAAGCTGAAATGGTTAGCAAGATCACACAATCCTCCAGACTTTGATTGTGGAGAACTAAGGGTATGGTAACGTGTGGGTGGATATGTAAGTAAGTAAATATTAAACTGAGACCAAGAGGAGAAAAAGAGGAGAGAGCTGCCCTGTCTTTGCGCGTGCCTCTCTCTGATACTCAGGGATGTGCTCAGAGCAGTTGAAAAATTCTCCGCTTGGCTTGTGTTCCACTCTGAAAACAGATTTAACTTCGTAAAACAATTTCATTAACATCATTGCACATATAATAATGGCAGTCAGGGTTTTTTGAACACAAGAAAAGCCCGACACAAATAGGGAACAATCCAAATAGGGTAACAGGGCTAGGAAAAACCTGGCAGCTCTTGCAAAACCTGCATGGAGCCAGGGCCAAAGCTCTGAACTGCTGTCCAGCCACACCTCCTCTGAGGCAGGGCTGTTTCTGGTTCACACTCTTCTTCCTCAGGCAGGTTCAGGCTGTTCTCTTTGGTTTATCTCCTCTTTATAATTCAGTTCCACAACCTGATGAGTTTGCTCTTCTGCTTAGTTCCTGTTAAGAGTTGCTTTTTTCTTTTTTTACCAACCTCTGTTCCATCTGAGTCTGTGTCTTCTTATGAAAGATTTCCTCTTGGGTGTGTTGGCCAAAGCACTGAACTCATTGGTTAGCCCCGTGTGTTCCTCCCAAGAGGCATGTGGGTTTACCTAGTTTGAGTTATACATGATCCTTGCCCTCTAAGCAATTTGCAACCAAGTAAACAGATAAAGCAGGTAAAAATTGGATAAGGTGTAAAGAAGTAAATCAATTAACTACGACAATATAAATTACAAGGAATACGTTCAAGATGCATAATTTACAAGAAAATAGGTTAGTTGCTTTTAGTAGAGAGAGTAAAAAAGTCTGGCAGATAGGATGGATTTGTGATCTGTTCACTCCCTCATCCAGCAATAACTAAGTAAATATGCTGTGTTGGACACGGTAACAGAAAGAAGATGGATAAGACATGATGCCTACTCTCAAAGGTTATAGTTTGTAGAAGAGACATGACGTGTGCACGTGCCTATCTGAAATACAAGGGGGAACGTGTTCAGTGTTTCGAGAGGTACACCAACAAGGCTCAGGCAAGGGAGCAACACTTTTTGGCTGGGGAGGAGGTGCGGGTATTTGAGGTGGGCTTGAAGCATAGGTGGGATTTCATATTTTCAATGTTTCACCAGGTCACTGATGCCTCAAGGTAAAAATAAGTCACGGTAACTGAAAAAAACAGTATTTTTCTGGCTTTGGTCCAAATCTACTATAGTGGTGTTCTAAACCTTACCCAGTCTGCCTGCCCCAGTATTCTTTGGCACTTGCCAGTTCTTAACCATTTGAGAATCATATCCTCTTTTCAGCATCTGTGCAACTCATAGAACCTATTTCCAGAGAAATAAACATACATACCCAGTTAGTTGCATGCAGTTTTCAAGAGTTCATGGACACTTGCAGCCTATTCTTGGACTCCCAGGAGTCCATGGTCTCCAGTTTAAGAATTCCTGATGCAGGGCTTCCCTGGTGGCGCAGTGGTTGAGAGTCCGCCTGCCGATGCAGGGGACACGGGTTCATGCCCCGGTCCGGGAGGATCCCACATGCCGCGGAGCGGCTGGGCCCATGAGCCATGGCCGCTGAGCCTGTGCGTCTGGAGCCTGTGCTCCGCAGCGGGAGAGGCCACAACAGTGAGAGGCCCGCGTACCGCAAAAAAAAAAAAAGAATTCCTGATGCAGACAGTCCCTTAAGTGTGGAAGCCATCAGTGTTCAGAGCTACGCAGCCGGGTCCTGCTGTCAATGCATTGGGAGCTGTCACATACGGAAGCCACGCTGTATTCTCTGGGGTCCTCAGTGCTCCTGGTGCAGGCTGACCTGTGTAACTCCGAGGGCCAATTTTGGTTCCAAAGCAGTGCTCCTTGCTAGTGTGCACCCATGTGTACACACGCACACGCTCACACACACACTATCAGAATGGGGAATGCATTTGTGCAGGGTGTACACATTTTTAAAAGTTTCCCTGGTGATTCTGATACCTGTGATGTGTCCCTCCACGCTCACTGCCTTAGGATGCTATTATCTGTGAGCCTCCTGCATCCCTTGTGCTGAGAAACTCCTGCCTGGCAAGTGCACCAGACATGCCTAGACAGATCTGAATCCTGGCTCTGAGCCCAGCTTAGGCTCAAGCTGGGACATCCCTCCACTCCCCTTCCATGCTGAATTAATATTGCAGCTGGATGGCAAAATAAGGTCATCAACAAGGAAACTCTAGAAAGCAGGCAGTTTACAAGTGTTAAAATATTTATCACAACTTCCTTGAACAGGAGCTGGGCTGGAACCTTTTAGAATCAGGGATGTGACTGGGGTTGTTGGCTGAATGTTGAGCTGTTCTGATCTGCAGCTTCAGAATTAGACTGGCTCCTGGGAGTAGTGAGTAGGTTGGGGTGAAAACCACATCCCCTTTCCTATTTTTAATACCTCTGAACATCAGTGTGGTATCTCCCTCAGGACCAAGGCTGGATTACCTGATGGGCAGAGTAAGCATGTGCGTCAGGCACCAGCAGTGCCCTGTCCCAGTTCCTACTCCCACTTTATTCAAAGCTACATGGGCTGTTGTCCCCATCAGGATCCCCTTCTCAACTGGAAAGGGCAAATCAAGCAGAATTTTACTCTGGGGGTATAATGGTACCTCTTTATTCTGGAGAGCAATCTGTATCTCTGAAGACTTGAGGACAAACACCTAGTTCATATACTCCAGTACTTCCCAGGAATTTCTACGTTTCTAACAGTTACTCACAAACACCCACTCTATCTGGGTATTGGGTCAGGCACTTCAGAAAGGAACCATTGGCTTCCCTGGTGGCGCAGTGGTTGAGAGTCCGCCTGCCGATGCAGGGGACACGGGTTCGTGCCCCGCTCCGGGAAGATCCCACATGCCATGGAGCGGCTGGGCCCGTGAGCCATGGCCGCTGAGCCTGCATGTCTGGAGCCTGTGCTCCGCAACGGGAGAGGCCACAACAGTGAGAGGCCCGCGTACCACCAAAAAAAAAAAAAAAGAAAGAAAGGAACCATTTATGGTGAGTTTGTGGTAGGGAGATATTCTGGGGAATGTGTGAGGAGGAGGCCTTCCTGAGACCCCTTGATTCACAACACAAAAGCGACTATGTCTACTGTCCTGTGAACCAGGTCTTCTTCTTGCCTTATGTTTTTCTTTTCTATTTGTTTTTTCTTGGCTGAAATTTAATGTAAAACTTTTGCTGTCTTAAATGTTTTCATTAAAAAAAAAAGGGAGGGGGAGAAGAAGGCTTTTAAATCTTTCCGGTTCTTTCTAATAACTTTCAGTTCTGACATTTGCCTTGAAATTGCCATGACTTTAGGCAAGAGGAAGGGGAAGCAGGAAGAGAACTCCTGGCCTCCCTGAGCCTGGCTTCGAAGCCCAGGCTCTCCTCCCTGTGCAGAAGGAGCCAGGAGCCCCCGGGAAGGACTTGAAGGCGGGGGTGCTCACAAACAGTGGGCTGGGAAGCCTTACTCTGCACAACAGTAAAGCTGCTAAAACAGATGATTTTGAGGTTTGGGAGCTGATTTGTCTTAAGAGGTGGGCTTTTTTTTTTTAATTTTATTTTAACTGAGAGTTACTACTATCTTTGGAATTTATTTCCTTGGAGGTTGGTGGCAGCCTGAATTTGGCAGTGTTCAGGGCAGTGTGCTTTTGAATTTGCTTTCATTTCTTTTTTGTTTCTTTTTTTCCTCTCCTAAAGCTTGGGGTTGTGAGGACTCAGGGCATTGCTTCATTAGGAAAGGGAACATGTCAACCTTTGCTGAAACTGCTGTGCTACAGGATGCCTTAGACTCGCATGATGTGCCCTGAATAGGGACAGGCAGGATTCAGGACTGAGCTCAATATTAAAACCAAAACAAAACCAAACCCAAACCCAAAAACAGCTATCAAAGGCAGAAAACAAATGAGAACATTTCACACCTCTGAATTTCAAAATTAAAAGACAAGTTAAAGACTGGGAAAAGTGTGTTTGAAACATATGTAAGAGAAGTTTAATGTCATTTGAAAGTGCACCTTCAGGACTTCCCTGATGGTCCAGTGGTTAGGACTCTGCGCTTCCACTGAAGGGGGCACGGGTTCGATCCCTGGTCGGGGAGCTAAGATCCTGCATGCTGCGTGGTGTGGCCCCCACCGCCCAAAAAGTGCACTTTCAAATCAAGAAGAAAATGGCGAATACCTCAACAAAGGGTATAATAATATAATAATGCACAGTATAAGAAATACAAATGGTACTAACTATATAAAAATGCTCACCCTCGCTAGTAATCAAAGAATTTCAACTTAAACAAAAAGCCATGTTTTTGATTATCAAATTGGCAAAGATTAAAAATAAAAATAGAAACTGAGGTGGTGAGTATGTGAGAAATGGGTACTTACTTTTATAAGTAGCTAGTGAGTGTATAAATTGGAGGGCAATTTGGCAGTGCATATCAGAAACCTTAAAATTGTGTGTACCCTTTGATACAGCAAATCCAATTAAAGGAATTTAACTTTAGGGAACTCCCTGTCAGTCCAGTGATTAGGATTCTGTGCTTCCACGAGTTAGATCCCTGGTCAGGGAACTAAGATCCCACAAGCTGCATGGCGCAGCCAAAAAAGAAAAGGAATTTAACTTTAAGGAATTATCATGGATCTGTGTAACTATTTAGCTACAAGGCTGTTAAATAATATACCTATACTATGAAATACGCAGGTATTAAAATGATGTCATAGGTATTTAATTATATAAAAGGATATTCATAATATGTCAAATTTTAAAAGTTAATTAAAATTAGCATATAACGGGACTTACCTGATGGTGCAGTTGTTAAGAATCCGCCTGCCAATGCAGGGGACACGGGTTCGAGCCCCGGTCCGGGAAGATCCACATGCCGCAGAGCAACTAAGCCCGTGCGCCACAACTACTGAGCCTGCACTCTAGAGTCTGTGGGCCACAACTACTGAGCCCACATGCCACAACTACTGAAGCACACGCACCTAGAGCCTGTGCTACACAACAAGAGAAGTCACTGCAATGACAAGTCCGTGCACCGCAATGAAGAGTAGCCCCCGCTCACTGCAACTACAGAGAGCCCGCACGAAGCAACGAAGACCCAACACAGCGAAAAATAAATAAATAAATAATTTAAAAAATTAGCATATAACAGTATAATCCAATTTTTACAAAAGAAAATCTGATGGATAGAGAAAAAGACTAAAAGGATGGAAAAGAAAGTTAACAGTTAAAACCAGTGGTTTTTCTAGGGTAGTGGAATTGCATTTAATTTTTCTTCATTTTCATCATCTCTGTTTTATAAATTTTCTACAGAGAATATATTTTCTTTTCATAAATAGAAAAATAAACCTTCATAGCATTATATATTTAGCCAAATGGTGGTATATTTTTATCCCCTGAGGATGGTGCCAGTGGAAGAAGCCTTATGGCTTCAAAGGTAACTTGGGCAATGAGCTCTATCATTTTCAAATTTTAAATAAGAATTTTTTGAATTTGAAGCAATTTGATTTTGCTCTTTGTGGAATAGTAATGTGAGGACTCTCTCTAGAATTAAAAATTCACTCTGACTCTTAGACAAGTGATTTAATCCCCTTTTAAAATTAAAATGATGTTCTGAGGAAATTAAAGTCCACAAGGACTAACGTAACCATGAAAATAAGCACTGACATTTGCAGAGTTTAAAAATAAATTAGGGCCCCAAAGCCCATTACACCAGTCTAAACATGAGAAAAACATCAGACAAACCCAAATTGAGAGTGGCATTCTACAAAATACAATTGCTCCTCAAAAGAGTCCAGGTTGTGAGAAGCAAGGAAAGACTGAGAAACTGTCACAGGTCAGAGGACACGAAGACAGGACAACTAAACACAACGTGGTATCCTGAGTTAGATCCAGGAACAGAAGAACATTAGTGGAAAAACAGGTGAAATCCAAATAAAGTCTGGAGTTTAGTTGGTAGTAACTCACCAATGCTGGTTTCTTAGTTTTGACGAATGTACCAGGGTAATATAAAATGTTAACATTGTACGGTGACTAACCATCCTGGTTTGCCTGGGAGAGGGACTTTCTACATATGAAATATACACTACTCATCTTTTTATTATCTTGCCGTTTGTGTTTTCAGAGATACTTGTTTGCAGGTGGCCTTTTAAATGTATTCACTTTTAGTATACATTAAATAGACTTCTAAAAGTTTTTACTTCTTTCATTCCATTGCTTTATCCATGGATTTTACTTACTTTTGAAATATTCATTTCTAAGCCTTTGTTCATATGCTTTCATCTCTCAAAAAAGTTTCCATGATTGGTTGAACCCCTTTATGCACAGGTCCCTATACTGTTCTTATAGAGTCTTTCACTCCAGTATTCTACTAGATTTTTAAAAGTGAAGATTCTAGTTACTTTTTTTCTTCCCATTTAAAAAAATCAAGGTAAAATTTACATACAATAAGACATCCTTTTCAGGCACAATTCTATGGATTTTGGACTATACTAGATTTTTTACAATTGTAATTCAAATATTCTCTTCTTGATTCTTAATAGATGTTTGAATTCATCAATCAAGATAAAGATGACTTGAAATACTTATGGACTATGTCTATACCAGTTATAATAAATACAAACTTCATTAAATTATTGTTCATTTCCTAAATATTCCTTTTCTCCTGAAGATTCAGAATTATTAAGTTTAAATTTCATGGAGGACAAGACATTGGTAAATTCTGCAGGAAATCAATGATTGAAAGTATCAGAAAGTTATGATTTAATTTAAAAAGTCAACATGAATTCACATCTTATCTGCCTCAGTTATGTGAAATAACCTCTGGGTCTAACAACAAATATCAGCTGAGGGAAGCCATGAACCAATTACTTGGGATAAAGCACCATGAAAAGAATACTATACAAACAACTAATCTGGAAGTTAGAGAAGTAAGGTGTGAGGATGAACTACTTAAGTAGATTAAACATTGACTTTGATATCAAAGTGTGGAATAGTTTGGAATGGATGGATTACAAAGCTCTAGGGATCAATATTAGGACCAATTTTACTCATTTTATATGTCAATGACTTAGAAGAAGGAACATGCAGTTTTGTATGTTATACAAAATGAGAGGCAGGGACAGTCAATACAAAGAAGGAATGAAAAGACTTGAGTAGACTAGGAACAGAAGCAGATAAGTGGCTTACTCAATTCAAGGTGGAGGAAATATGAAGAAGAAAGATCATCTCATAGTAACACGAAATCACAATGTTCAAAATAGAGTAAAAGAATGAAAACTCATTAGGTGAGTAAATAAGCATGCTAGAAATAAAATAATTCAAATGCTATGAGTAAGAAAGGAATATTAACTATAGAGTTTAAATATTAATATTCTAAGTAAAAACATTAAGTGTATTTTTAATGTAGTAGACTAAAATAATAACTCACTGGAATATATATAATTAGAGCAAATAATTATGCTTTGGGAATTCCCTGGCGGTCCAGTGGTTAGGACTCCGAGCTTTCACTGCCAAGGACCCAGGTTCAATCCCTGGTCAGGGAACTAAGATCCCACAAGACACGTGGTGCAGCCCAAAAAAAGAAAATAGTGACATTTGCTGTCAGGGATGAGAGAACACTTGTATTCTGGGTAGTCTATCAATACCAGAAGTATCTTATTAGGTGGTAGAGTCACCTAATTTATTATTTATTATGCTTTATAATTTACATATATATTGCACATATTTTATATATATCAAACGGTATATAATAAAGACATTTAAAGATTTCCTTACAAGTTTGTGATGATTTGTTCAGCTGGTGAATGCTAGTTTTGTGGCCCCTTTACAATCAGCAGGTCATATCACTAGCAGTTTCTCCATGAAATAAGATGTCTGAGACTTTCATCTTAACAGAATACAAATTCGTGGTGTATTGAAATCAATGAACCATTTAATAGATGTTTGTTCATTATTTTCTCTTTGCTCAACAAATAGAATTGTTTCCTGAACTTATATCAAACATGTCTCTTTTGATAAAGCGTAAAAATCTAACATTTTCTTTTAATATTTGAAATTCAAATAAGTTAATGTCATAGCTTTAAAAAAAAAGTCCCAGTGGGACAAATGAAGAGTTGTTTTCTTTTCAAATCATACTCCTCTCCTTCCTTGAGAATCACCACTTACAAGTCACAGAAAAAGGGTGAGACATCATGCTGGGGCACAAAACATGTAGGATTGAAACAGTGGTGACAACGTGGTCATGAATTAAGCGTAATATTAAGGGTACATACTCTTTGTGTCTTGGAAAATTAAAAGCAAGGGAATTACTAATTGCTGGAAGTAATGGCTTTATGGAAGAGGTTAAGACTTGAACTGAGGCTTAAAAGCTTGTTTGAATTTGCAAGAGCACAGGGGAGAGGGCAGGACAAACCTGGTGGTAGAGTGAGTAAAGGTTCAGGGGTAGGAGTGATTACACACATAGGGCAGTGAGGGGTTTGTATGCATTAGATCATGAGAATCACTAACATTTTTTTGTTTTTTTGCGGTACGTGGGCTTCTCACTGTTGCGGCCTCTCCCGTTGAGGAGCACAGGCTCCGGACGCGAAGGCTCAGTGGCCATGGCTCACGGGCCCAGCCGCTCCGCGGCATGTGGTATCTTCCCGGACCGGGGCACGAACCCGTGTCCCCTGCATTGGCAGGCGGACTCTCAACCACTGCGCCACCAGGGAAGCCCTCACTAACATTTTTGAGGCAATGGAAGGTTAATTTGGTGGCAGATGCAGAAAAGAAGGGCGCAGGAAAGTCTGGAGTACCATCTAGAGCTACAGAATTCCAGACAGGGCAAAGCACCCTTTGATCTCTTTCAGAAGGAGCTGTCTAACCCTCAGTGATTTCTGAATTTGGAAGATACTCCTTTAGCAATGTATGTAGTGGACTTTAGACTTTGTTATTTCTCTTCTGTTTTATCTGGATTTGTGTATGTTTATCTTTTGTCTCTTTTTTTTTTTATCTTTTTTTTAATCTTTTTTTTTTTTTTTTATCTTTTGTCTCTTAAATGGATTATCTGCTTCTTGGCAGTAGAGACCAAGCAGTATCTTATGGAATAGGGTTCAATAAATTTTGTGGTTTCAGAGGGTAGCTGAGAGAGATTCTGCAGGAAAACTTGTTAGCACCTCGTAACTGGCTGCCAGTGAGAGAAGAAAGAGAGAAATGTGTCAAAGGCAATTTCATGTATGGGCATCTGAGAAAACGAGAACCTTGCTGTCAGAGATAGGAAAGTCACAAGGGAGAGGGGAGCTGGTTCTGTAGAAAGTTATCAGTTTAGCTTTGAACATTCTGAGTTTGAGGTGAAAGTGAGACATTCCAGAGGAATTTACAGTGCTTGAGGTTATGGAACTGGAACTCAGATGACAGGAGACAATTACAGAGATTTGGGATTGAATTTAGAGATGGCTAAAGTTGCAGGAATGGTCGAGCTTCCAGGGGATGAGCTTGTAAAGAAAAGCTCAGGGAATCAAAACCTGAGTCTGGAGTAATGTTCATCATTTAGGAGCTGGAAGGAGGGAAAGAAACACTAAACCTGCACTGTCCAGTATGGTGGTCACTAGCCACATGTGGCCATCTAAATTTAAATTAATTAAAATTAAATACAATTAAAAACTCAGTTCCTGGGTCACAATAGCCACATTTCAAATGCTCACTAGCCACGTGTGATTAGTGGCTACTGTAATGGACAGTGCAAACAAAATGTTCCCCTCATCATAGTTTTATTGGACAGCATTGCAAAGATATAGAGAAATACTCATTTGAGAGAAAACCAGAAAGCCGATGACCTTTCAAGGGAGGAGAAAGTTTAAGGACGAAATGTTTACAGTGTCAAATGCCGAAAAAGAATGAAAATCTGCGTAGGGACAATCCATGGATTTGGCAATAAGGAAGTCATTGGAGACCTTTAAGAGCAATTTCAGGTAGCATGGTAGGGACAGAAACTGATGTAGCATTGCATTAGTAAGGCAGTAGGTAGAGAGCAAGTTATTGAGACCTTGGGCAAGCAAAGGAAAGAAAGAAGACAAAAATTAAAGAAAACTGCAGAGTCACATGGAGGGGTTTTAAAGATGGGGGACTTGTTCATGTTTGGAGAATGGACAGAGGCGTATGAAGATGTTAAGGGCTTTGTCTGGGGAAAACTCCTGGTTTCTCTTTTTACTGTCACAGTCATAATCCTCAGAACGCTTCACTTCTAGTCACCAAATGTGTGTTTTCTTAAAAAAACTTATATATTTATTTATTTATTGGCTGTGTCGGGTCTTAGTTGCAGCACGCAGGATCTTCGTTGAGGCATGTGGGATCTTTCGTCGCAGTGTGTGGGCTCCTTGTTGCAGCACTTGGGCTTCTCTCTAGTTGTGGCCTTTGGGTTTTTCTCTTCTCTAGTTGTGGTGCACGGGCTCCAGGGTGCGTGGGCTCTGTAGTTGTGGTGCGTGGGTTCCAGAGCACGTGGGCTCTGTAGTTTGCGGCACACAGCCTCTCTAGCTGAGGTGCGCGAGCTCAGTAGTTGTGGTGCACCGGCTTAGTTGCCTCTTGGCATGTGGGATCTTGATTCCCTGACCAGGGATCGAACCTGCATCCCCTGCATTGGAAGGCGGATTCTTTACCACTGGACTACCAGGGAAGTCCCCAGATGTGTGTTTTTAATCCCGCACTAACCAGCTCTCCAACATCAGCTGATGTCCTACAATTCAGTTCTGACACTGTCTGGAATTAGGGTCAGATCTCACATGTTAAAGGCTCAGCCCCACAAGCCTGTCCCCACTTCAGACACCAGTTGCAAGTCTTAGATTGTTTCCAGTACTTCTGACTGACCAGCGATAAGTTGGGGTCCCTACAACATCATATTTGGGTTTGATGATTTGCTTGAATGTCCCACAGAACTCAGGAAGACACATTTACCCTAAGGGATATAGATGAGCAGACATGAAAAATACGTATGGTGAGGTTTGGGGAAGGGGTTAGGAGCTTCCATGCCCTTTCCTGGCATGCCACCTTCCTAGCATCTAGCAATCTGGAAGCTCTCTGAACTCCATACTTCAGGGATTTTTATGGAGGCGTCATCACATAGGCACGACCGATTATTGACTCATTTTCCAACCCCTCTCCAGAGGATAGGGGGTGGGGCTGAAAGTTCCAAGTTTCTAATCGTGGCTTGGTCTTTATAGTAATTGGCCCCCATCCAGGAGCCCACTTGAAGTCAGCTCATTAGAACAAAAGATACTCCTATCATCCAGGAAATTCCAAGGGATTTAGGAGCTCTGTGTCAAGATCCAGGGTCAAAGCCAAATATTTGAACAAAAGATCCTCCTAGTGCTACTATCACTTAGGAAATCACAAGAGTGACAGGAGCTGTGTGCCAGGAACAGGGCTGGGGGTGTGGGGAGGGGGCAGAGAGCAATACATGTATTTTCTGTTATTTCACAGGCACCCAAATCCCTGCCCTGCATTTGCTTCTCTTTTTAGCTATGAGTTCAAGTTTACAATAGTCTGTAAACTTGGATAGCTCATGAATATCCTGCTAGCACCTCCAACTCAACACATCTAAAATCAAACTCATGATTGTCTGTCCCATACCCATTCCATTTTTTATATTCTTTATTCCCAGCTCATCTTTCCAGTTACTAAAGCTGGAAAACTTAGTCATATGTGAATCATTCTCTCCCTCCCCTCCACTCCTTCAGTCAGTCAGCTGCCTGGGCATGCTTATTTTTAATACCTCTGCCATAGACTCATGTATTAATTTATACTTTTTGTTTGTTTGTTTAAAATAATGATTATGAAATATTTCAGGCAAACAGGGCAGTAATAGAGAAAAATATCATAAGGATAGTATACTCAGCCTAGCTTAAGAAAAACTTGAAATATGAAATCCGTTCAGATCCCATCCTTCTCTCCATACCAAGGGTAATCAACATTTAAAATTTAGTATTTATCATTCCCATTCAAGATTTATAGTTTTACTCCACATGTATCCATATATAGTATAGAATATAAGTTGGTATGTTTTTAAACTTTATATAAATGCTGGTATATTGTTTATTCTACTATAACTTTTTTTCACTCACTATTGTTTTTGAGATTTATCCATGATGAATCATCTTTCATTTATTTTAAATGTTATTTAATGAATATACCATAATTTATTAACCATTGTGCATTTTACTGTATATAATGTGTATATATATATATATGTACACCCATATTTCTATATATAATAAATATATGTGTGTGTATAATTGCTTTTATTTTTTTACTCGACTCTAGAGTTGAAATGGAGTGATGACATGGTGCAGCATTTCAGCCATTTTTTGGGTAATTGGAAAAATTCTATTCCTCAAGGCAGGTAAAAACTCTTTTCAATATTTTCTACAGTTCTATCCAGCTTGCTCTCTGCCACCTCATTCTTTATTTTTTCCTCTTTCTCTTACCTCATCTAACTAGGCCTTGGGCATTGTTGGCTCTTTTTGAGAATAGTTGGTAGATCTGTCTGGCTTATAGAATTAAAGGATAGAAAAATGGAATTCCCTGGCAGTCCAGTGGTTAGGACTCGGCACCTCGGCCGTGGCCCGGGGTTTGATCCCTGGTCAGGGAACTAAGATCCCACAAGCCACACCGTGTGGCCAAAAACAAACAAACAAAAACAAAAAATTCCATTATAAGATAGAGATTTAATCACGAAATAAATTTGAATACACTTCACGTTGAAGGTTATTGTTCATCATTGAGAGACACCACAACTTAATGGCATCAGGTTTATTTATTTTTAAGTATTATTAAAGTATATATATATACTTTTTTATAATAATCTTTTTTTAAAAAATAAATTTATTTATTTTTGGCTGCATTGGGTCTTCATTGCTGTGCACGGGCCTTCTCTAGTTGCGGCGAGCAGGGGCTACTCTTCGTTGCGGTGCGCGGGCTTCTCATTGCGGTGGCTTCTCTTGTAGAGCACGGGCTCTTAGGCACGTGGGCTTCAGTAGTTGCCGCACGTGGGCTCAGTAGTTGTGATTCGCGGGTTCTAGAGCACAGGCTCAGTAGTTGTGGCGCACGGGCTTAGTTGCTCCGCGGCATGTGGAATCTTCCCAGACCAGGGATCGAACCCGTGTCTCTTGCATTGGCAGGCGGATTCTTAACCACTGCACCACCAGGGAAGTCCCTTAAGTATATTTTTAAGTGTTAATATTTTTAAGTAAAGCTACCTCATAAGTTTGCTAACTTATAACCAAGAGAATTTCTAGCATTTTTATATTATTCAAAGAAAGATAATTCACAAGATACTTTCTAGCACTGTATATTCTTCTAAGACAGATTATTAACAAGGTAGAAATGCATAATCCACCTTTTCTTAGAAAATTGCAACAACTCAGAAATATGGCAGTAGACTAAGCTTCCTGGACTGACATGAAGATGACTTCAGAAGTGTTACGGATACTTAGAAAATTTAGAATACCCAGGGACATCAATAGCCTGAATGAAAAGAATGGGATTTCTTGAATTGTAAAAATATCAGTCCTTTTGTACCATGGTGATATCATTGGTGTGGAACTTGAATGAAAATAAGGGTCTAACTCACTTGGGAAAGTTGATCTTGAAAGAGGTGAACTATTATAAGGTCAAAGAAATTTTATCATACAGTATGTATTGCTTAATTGTAATTTTTTAATTCATCATTCATTTTCCCACAAGATAATTGTCTTGACAGTCTTTCTGCTTAGTATTAATTAAACATCCACAACGTGTTCAGTATTGGTTAGAGCATTCAAAATATATGACCCCTAACACAAAGAGTTCACATTCTAAGAAGACTTGCTTTAAAAATGATCTTCCTGGGCTTCCCTGGTGGCGCAGTGGTTGGGGGTCCGCCTGCCGATGCAGGAGGCGTGGGTTCGTGCCCCGGTCCGGGAGGATCCCGCGTGCCGCGGAGCGGCTGGGCCTGCGCGTCCAGAGCCTGTGCTCCGCAACGGGAGAAGGCCGCGGCGGTGAGAGGCCCTAGTACTGAAAAAAAAAAAAAATGATCTTCCTTATAAATACGTATGTTTGATCTACTTTATTGTGTTTATCTTTTCTCTTTTCTTTATTTTTTACATAACGGGTAGGTGAGTCTTTTCAGTTGATCATTTAAGAAGACTTGATATGTTGATTGGTGAGACTGACGCGTGGGTTTGAAGCCTGACTCTGCCATTTATTTGAAAATGACACTGAGCAAGTCTGAAAACCTTGCTAGCCTCAGTTTCCTTATCTACACAATGATGAACCTATGATACTTACCTATTAGGGCTGTGAGGATTAAAGATGCAAAGGAGTTGGCACATAGCAAAACCTCAAAAAGCTCTCTTTTTGGTAGACTAAGTAAAAATAAGACAGGAGACACGGCTTTTGAGGTATATATATATATATATATATATATATTTTTTTTTTTTTTTTTTTTTTTTTTTTTTGCGGTACGCGGGCCTCTCACTGTTGCGGCCTCTCCCGTTGCGGAGCACAGGCTCCGGACGCGCAGGCTCAGCGGCCATGGCTCACGGGCCCAGCCGCTCCGCGGCATGTGGGATCTTCCCGGTCCGGGGCACGAACCCGTGTCCCCTGCATCGGCAGGCGGACTCTCAACCACTGCGCCACCAGGGAAGCCCTTTTGAGGTATATTTTTGAGAAAGTAGGGAAGATATGAAATATGAAGGAGGTTAAGTACACCTAGTCAATGTCAACTAGAATACTTCTGAAATATGATAGTGATTAAGTAGAACAAACTTGAAGATTCTTGAAATCCAGTGTACACAAGCTGAAGAGATTCAGAGGTGGGTAAAAGGAGGGTCACAATCATAGCAACAAATTCAACAAATTTTATGTTAAATAGACATTGACTTAGGTGGAACTATACAAAATTGCCACCTTTTTAGACAAAAAATGGATGAATATTGGCAATTTAATACTGTTCACTTAATAGATGTTCAGAAGGGAAGAAAGGCAGTAGGGGCTGTGAAGGAAAGGGCAGAGCCCTTTAGCTGTGGTGCAGTTAACCAGAGCTGTCGCTGTTTTTAATACAGAATGGCTAGGCTCCTGCAGATGTGAACCAAGTATTATTTAGTGCCCTCTTCTCTTTGTAGAGAAAAAGGGGATTGAAGATGCATGAAGATGTCATGCCAGTGGGTCTGTAGGTCTTTGAGGCCCTTTGACATTCATCACGGTTTCCAAAGGATTTAACTTACAAAAACACAAATAAGATTTAAAAAAGTAAGTGAGGAAATTGAGAAAAAGGGAAAATAAAGTGACATTCAGATCTCCTGCTGTGATGTAAACAGTGACCAGCATAGAGCTTCCTCAAATCATCTTTGGAAAGGAGAAAGTATAAATAATATCCAGCACAGCGCTTCCCTTCTTGATAAGCAACTGCAATTTCTGAGTTCCTATGTAATGTAGCAGTAAGTGCCATTGAGAGGCCGTCTTCTACCGAAAAACAAATATCTTTTAATTAACACAAATTGTATTTCAAGATTTGACTACAGTACTGGAATAGCTAAGAAAAGATGTTCTTTCCAGAGACTACCTTCATTTCCAGTCTTCTTAAGATATTCCATGACAATAACTCTTTTCAGTGTGGTCTGAGCAGGTCCTCTGAATCTGATTATGTAGTAGTGATACTTTTGGTATATGTGTCTCTTAAAAGCATTTCATTAAAAGCAGAATAGTTAGCTCTGGTAGGTTATTATTTCTCCAGTTAGATTAGATGAACTGTTTTTGCATCTTGTCAGAATGGTATATGGACCAAAAATGTTTGAAAATGATTTTTTATTTCCATTTGTCAATTGGTATCAGTGAGGAAATGAACTGAATTTCTGTGGCCAAGTACTTTGCTTTCTATGGGTGGCTAGACTAAGACTTTGTGAAAGGGGCATGGAGGTAGTATGCTTAGACTCATAAAACACATCCCCACTCCTAGAAAAACACCTGAAAATGTCTGAAGTATCTCTTCTAGGGAAAGAGCTATTCTCTATCCACTACATCCATGTCAGTAGAAAGTGACAATACTGTGACTTCCCTCCCTCTCTCCCACTCCACTTGTTTTCACTTGTCCTCCCCTGAAGCCTCCCATCCCTCTTTTTCTTCTTCAAAAATCAGCTTATTCTATAACACTTTAATTTTCCTTTAGAATTTAAGTGTAAAATGGTACAGGGAGAGTTTATACAATTTACTTTAAAAAGTGATTCTTCTACTTATGAGACAAAAGTTCTCACTGTTAGAAGACATCAACTTCATTCTTAGATGTAGAATTTCAAGTCTTGTTTTTGCATGTTTGTGGTTTTTAGGTCATTTCCCTGGAAATTCCGTCTTTTGTACAATTAAGTGCCCATTAACCATGCAATGTTTCTGATCCTATGAGAAGATGAAAATATAAAAACTGAGATGCAAGCTCTGTCTCTCATAAAAGAATTCTTAAATTCTTTTCAGTTAGCGCACACAAAATCTAGTTCAAGTGCTTGGGCTTTACAACTCCAGCCCCCAGCACAACTTTATTTACGAAACAAATATAATAATCACAGTTGGAACACTAATTCTTGGAGTCAGATTTCTAACAAAAAGCGTATGGTGGACAGCATTTCTACCTCTTGAGCTTAACCTCTCTCTTGGCAATTAGATCTAAAGGTAATAGGCAGAGATGTCTCTTAGTTGGCAACATACAGACACACACACACAACTTGAGTATTTCTCCCACCCAGGATGACATCAAGATGTCAAGCATGCCAAAGAGCAAAGGAGTGTTAACCTAATCCAGTAAGCGAAACGGGATTTTTAATTAAAGTGTAACTAAAATGTTCCAAGAAAAAAAAACTTCGCTGAGATTCACTATTTTAAAAATGCTGGCAATTATTGATGGGCTTTTTCAGATATTTCACTCGTTACCAAGACGATTAAGAAGCAGGGAATAATTTATGTTTGTGCAACAAAATGATTATGTGGCCGAAAAAAACATTTTTTTAAAGGATTGTGTCCCTTTGAATATACGCACTACGTATTAAATGAAATATATTTGTCTGCTTTGGTGCCACTGGCCAGAATGAAAGCTCTCCTATCTGTGAGGTGAATTGAGATTTCTTTTCTGCTTAAAATGCCTGCTTCCAGGGTACGTAAAAGTGGGAGACTGGTTGGGAAACCAAGGGCTAAGGGGGATGGGAACGAGATGGCTCAGACTGAATCTAAGAGCTGAACGTGTACGAGAGAAAATCCTCCTCCAGCCTCGGAGGGGGTGTCTCCCCCAATACCAGCTCCCTCCTCCCGGGCTCGCGGGGCGGGCCCGGTTTGCTCAGTAGCAGCAGCGGTCGCAGCAGCAGCCCCGGGGCTGAGCGGCGGCGGCCTCCTGGCAGCGCAGGGAAGCAGAGGCTCCGAGAGCGCCCTGGGGAGATCCGGCTGCCGCCGGGATGGAGGAAGCGTCGAGTGGAGCCGGATCCTCCGGGGACGGATTTCCTCCCCAGCTCAGCCCCCCTACAGCTTGCTGGGGCCTGCTCCGAGCGCCTGCAAGGTGGAAGAGGCCTTCGCCTCGGCCTGGCAGCGGCAGCCGGCGAACTAGGCGGCCACAGCGGGGTAACAGGCGAGCCGTGGCCGCTCTCGGGAACCTTCGCCGCCACGACCGCTCATTGTCTCTCCCCTTCCACCCGGGGGGCAAACAGGAAGCGCGCCGCCTGGCCGAGTGACGGACGGGCATCCGGGCCAATGAGCACTGCCTACGAAGAGCGTGGTGGCGAATGAGCGCGGAGAAGAGGGGCGGAACTTCCGGGCGGGCTGTCACCCTCTTCCCCCCTTTTGGGCTGGAGGCTCCACCTTTTGTGTTTCCCGCACAGTCAATCAAAATAGGAAAAAAAAATCCCCGGACCGCTCCGGCCGTGTCCGCCGCCGCTTCCCGCATCCTCTCCCGCCGCCGCCGCCTTCGCTCCTCACCATGTGTAAGGCGGCGGGGAGCCCCGCCTGAGGTGCCCTAAACACACTATGACCGGTACGTAAAGCCGAGAGAGAGCAACCCTTGCTGCTGCCGCCGCCGCCGCTACCGCCGACCACAGCCAGCCGGGGGCCACCGCCGCCGGCTCCCGGCCCCCTGTGTGCGACCGAGTGTCTGTGAGAGGCAGAAAGCCGCAATCCCCTCCGCCTCCCTCCCCTCCCCGCCAGCTACCGTCCACCCCTCAAGCCCCAGCAACGCAGTGTCCCCGCCGGGCCCGGGGCTGGCGGCCCGGGCCGCCGGGAGCGTATCCCCCCGTGTGCGGGCGCGGGCGGCGGGCGAGCGTGTGAGTGACTGACGGTGCGAGAGGAGCGAGCGCGAGTGAGAGCGAGCGGCGCGAAGGGAAAGGGGAGGAGAGGAGAGGGGGCAGGGGCAGCGCGGGGAGGAGGAGGAGGAGGGAAAGAGGAGGAGGAGGGTTACAGGCAGCGGCGGGCGGGGGCAGCAGCAGGAGGGGAGGAGGGAGCAGCCGCCGCCGCCGGGGGGCGGGTGGGGGAGGGGAAGGGGACTCGGTCCGGGCTTTCGGAGTAATTTCGCCTCGGCCCGCGGGCCCCCTCCCTCTCCTCCACCCGCCTTCCTCCCCACCCCCACCCCCCCCCGCGCTGTGCCTGCAGCTCCCGAAAAGCCCGTGAAACAAGAGGAAATGGCTGCCTTGGACGTGGACAGCGGCGGCGGCGGCCACGGCGAGTATCTGCAGCAGCAGCAGCAGCAGCACGGAAACGGCGCGGTGGCGGCGGCGGCGGCCCAGGTGAGGAGCGGCTTAGCCCCGGCCCGGCTCCCCCCTCGCGCCGCTTTCTCCTCCCCTCGCCTCTCCCCTCCCTCCGCGCTTCTCTCCTCCCCTCCCCCCGCCCCGGGAGCTGCCCGCCCGAGGCGCCAACGCTCCGACCCCGCCCGCGCTCCCCCGCCCGCCGTCTTTTTGTGTGTGTGTGAGTGTGTGTGTGTGTGTGTGTGTGTGTGTGAGTGAGTGAGAGAGAGAGTGTGAGTGTGTGTGAGCTTGCGCCCTCCCGGGGCTGGGTTCCGGGCGGAAGGTGGAGGCCCGGCGCGCGGCCCGCCGCCCGCCTTCCCGCGGACGGTGGAGCCCGTGTGCGTGCGAGCCGGAGGCGAGGAGGAGGAGGAGGAGAGCGCGGGCTGGCGCTCGCCCGGGTGCAGCCTGCGAGGCCCGAGTCGCACTTCCTGTGCGAGCGCGGCCCGGCCCTAACCGCCACCCCCTCCCCCTGTCTCCCTCTCTGAACCCGCCCATCGGGGGTAGGACACTCAGCCGTCACCGCTCGCTCTGCTGGCCGCTACCTGCAGCAAGATAGGGCCACCATCGCCGGGCGACGACGAGGAGGAGGCGGCCGCCGCAGCCGGGGCCCCCGCCGCCGCCGGAGCGGTAAGTCTCGCGCGCGGCCCGCCCCCGCCGAGGCCCTGCGCCCGCCATCCCGGGCCCGCGGCGCGCCCGCCATCCCGCCCGAAAGGCCTCCCCGGCGCCCGCGCCTTCCCGGAGAGGGACGGTCGCGCGGCCGGGGCGCCCTTTCCTGCTCTTTCGCATGCTTGTTCGGATTAGAAGCCAGACCAGGCTTTCTCTACATTGTCACTGCGGCACCTCCATCCAAATTCACTACAAAATGAAGTCTGAGAGGGTGGGGGTAGAGGACTCCAAAATGGATGTTAGAGCAATTCGTATCAGTGCTGAAAACTCCTTCGCCGAGCGCTACGAAAATTTCAGGCACAGCCTATCGGCCATAGATAGTATCAGCTACGGAGGCAGTGTCTTCAGTTTCTAGTATTTTTTGAACTCGGGGCTTTTCCTGCTGGAAGTTACTAGATCTTACCGATTTAAGTGTTAAATCGTTTTTTTACAAAGAGGAACAAAGGTTTACTCTTTGAATTACTCTTGTATACAAGAATGAACACTTGAATACTTTTTGAGTGCTTTTTTGATGGCCATTCTAAATTGTCGAATTTTAGTTTTTGCAGACTACTTAAATTTACAGTAATTTTTCATAAATGGAGTTTAAGTGACCGTTGAAATCGGCGAAGTTACGTAGTACTTTGGCTCTTGAAATTGAATAGGTATACCAGTGTTAGAAACAAAAGTACGTGTATGGAATTATATCAATATTTACATTAATGCTAATGCATACCATACTTAGTTGAATTTGGTTGGCAAAGCTATATTTTCATTTTATTGTGATTGCCAGTCTGATAAGATGTGGTGGGATTCTCTTTATAGGATTTTTAGTTTGTCGGGGGCAGGGGGAGGAGCTGGCCAGTGTTACAGGAGGGCTTCATATCAATTAGCTATAAACTGTTTCTAAGATTTTTGTGAATTTTATATTCGTTTGTATCTTTGTTGTTGCGTTAGTTTAACATGTAGATGTGTTCACTTATTAAAATAATTGGAACTTCTCCCATCATTTTTGCGTGTTTTTTTTTTTTTTAATGTGGATTATGGGAATCGGTTTGTTTCGTGATATTTTGAATTGTCACTGTGGACAAAAAAGTTTGATATTTGGTATAGTCTGCAGGAAATTCTTAGTATTCCAAGGCATTAAAAGTGAAGCTAATGTTAAGCTATATTAAATATTGTATTTTTAATTTTAGTGTTTGAAATTATACTGTAGAGGGATGTGAGTAGATTTAATGACTTAAAAGTATGACTTTAGGTTTTGTCCTCTTGTAAGCAGATTAAAATGTAAAGGCTTAAAATCATGTATGTGAGAGGCATTGTTACTTTTTAAACAAATTTATGGACTGGTAAACCTCTTTTATGAACTATATCCCGTTAGGCCCACAATGCCACACACACACAAAAAAAGTTTATCTTAAAAACCATTGCATGAGTAAAATTGCAAAGCAGATTGCTTCTACTTATCTTTTTTAATCTTTCAAATAGAACAAAAAACTTTTTGTAACTGCAACTTACCAAGTTTTTAGATATCAGTTCAGTGATTGGGGGAGGAGAGAAGTGAAGGAGGAAGTTACAGGTAAAAAATATGTGTATGTACATGAGTCTCACCCAAAGAATAGAATACTGTCTCCAACCTTACCCTGCTGTGGCCATATATTTGTAGGGAAGTTGTTTCCATGCCTCTTCAGCTCCTCTGAACTGCCAAATCTCTACTGACATCACATTTCCCGCCAGATGAACATGAAGCAGAATCAGTCTGAGCATTTTTTCTTTGTATGTTTGGTACCTGTGCATAACATTTTTCACTGAGTAAAAATTAGTAAGACTGCTTGAGTATGTTTGCCTTGGCGAATGGGAAAATTATTTTTCCAGTTCAAAGATGAATTTTAGACATGGACATCTCAGAAAATGAAAGAATTTAAGTGATTTCATAGTAGTTTTCCCCACTTAAAAATGTGCTTGGATAATGTTACTTTATTCAAATTGCTGGGAATTATGAGAGGTTTAGGGAGAGATTTTTTGGAGCTGTGCTTTTTAAAAATTTTATTTTGGGTTTATTTCATATTTACACAAAAGTTTCAAAGATAGAACTGAGAGGTACCTTTTACCTTTCACCCAGCTTCCTCTAATGTTAATATAACCATGGTACATTTGTCAAAACTAGGAGATTAACAGTGATACAGTGTTATTAGCTAAAGTATAGATTTTGTTCTGATATCACCATTTTTTCACTAATGCCCATTTTCTGTTTCAGAATCCAGTTCAGGATACTACATTGCGTATAGTATTGTGTTTAAAACCAAGGGGAAATATACACATAAAATGCAACTTTATAGTAGTTTAGTTTAGCATTTAAAAAATTTTTTTATTTATTTATTATTTTTGGCTGCGTTGGGTCTTTGTTGCTGCGCGCAGGCTTTCTCTAGTTGCGGCGAGCAGGGGCCACTCTTCGTTGTGGTGCGAGGCCTTCTCATTGCGGTGGCTTCTCTTGTTGTGGAGCATGGGCTCTAGGCGCGTGGGCTTCAGTAGTTGTGGCACGTGGGCTCAGTAGTTGTGGCTCGCGGGCTCCAGAGTGCAGGCTCAGTAGTTGTGGCACACAGGCTTAGGAGCTCCGCGGTATGTGGGATCTTCCCAGACCAGGGCTCGAACCTGTGTTCCCTGCATTGGCAGGTGGATTCCCAACCACTGCACCACCAGGGAAGCCCTAGTTTGGTATTTTAAGATTAAAAGGGCATTGAAAAGCCAATAGCTGTACTGCAGATTTGCTTTACATATTTTCAATTTAGAATTTGTTAGAGTATCTTATGTGTTCATCCTGGATCCTGGCCAAGAGTGTTTGGTTACCCTCAGTACAGAGCTGAGTAGGTCTAATCACAAAGCAGTCTCACCTGTAATGTCCCACAGTGTGGACTCTCAAAATTGGTTTGATGGCAAGGCTTTTATACTTATTATTAAGAGTTGTGTAGTTTTAGTAATAGATCAAGGTATAGAAAAAGTAGACCTTGGGCTTCCCTGGTGGCGCAGTGGTTAAGAATCCACCTGCCAATGCAGGGGACACGGGTTCGAGCCCTGGTCCGGGAAGATCCCACATGCTGCGGAGCAACTAAGCCCGTGAGCCACAAGTACTGAGCCTGCGCTCTGGAGCCCGCAAGCCACAGCTGCTGAGCCCGCGTGCCACAACTACTGAAGCCCGCATGCCTAGAGCCCGTGAGCCACAACCAGAGAGGCCACTGCGATGAGAGGCCTGCGCACCGCAACAAAGAGTGGCCCCTGCTCGCCGCAACTAGAGAAAGCCTGCGCGCAGCAACGAAGACCCAACGCAGCCAAAAATAAAATAAATAAATTTATAGAAAAAAGAAAAGAAAAAGTAGACCTTTATGAGATATTAACTTGTCCAATCTACATTTGTGTGAACCTGTGAATTACTAATTTATTTTGTTTGTAATTCAGTGTAATAAATTGAACAAGTAAATATTATGAAAGGCATTGCCTGAATTTCAGTTTAACTTGTAAATTTAGTGTTCATTTACTACGTAAATGTTGGTGAACTACAAAGTGAATAATAGCTTATTTCAAAAAAAGGTTATTTTGGCTGTTATTTCAAATAAGACTTACACTGTCATTGTAAGGAATTCATTAGGTAATTGTTTTTGTATCTGCAGTCTGTGTTCTTTACCGTTCCTTTGAAGATTTTAAGAAACTTTAGTACTTGCCTAAGAGTGATTCTTAAGTTTGTTTTCACCTTAGCTTCACACTTGTTTCCAGTTATATTCTTTCCTTGCCCATTTCTGGCTTTCATAAAGCCATTAACTGAGAGGTTAATAATCCTTTCTAAATGTGATGTAACAATTTGGTATGAAGTTTATTTTTTTCCGTTACACAGCTGTTATGGAGAAGATATCCTTGGGTGGGGTGTGTGTGTGTGTGTGTGTGTGTGTGTGTGTGTGTGTGTGTGTCCGTCCGTCCGTCCGTCCGTCCGTCCGTCCATTTCATGCCTGGTTGTAGTGGAGAATGCCCTTGTAATGAATTTGCTATAGCAGTGTCCCAGGGCTACTCTTGGATGTGGTCTTATTTACCATGTGATTATGTGTTTGTATACAGAGGGAAACTCGGATTACCTTCAGTTACAACCTTTTACAGTAATGCCAGTGTCCATGTTAATAGGTGTTTTGTTTGTCAATAAGAATATTAGAATTCCTGAGAGAAACACTGGTGGATTTTTCTTTTAATGTCTAGGCTTAATGAAGAGGGTTATCTTGAATCCAAACCAAATACTAATTCTTGCTTGGGATATGTATTTTTATGTCTCCCTCCCTTTGTAGTGTTTCCAGTAGCCTAACATCACACATTTAAAAATAATTAATTAATTTATGGCTGTGTTGGGTGTTCGTTGCTGTGTGTGGGTTTTCTCCAGTTGCGGTGAGCAGGGGCTACTGTTCGTTGTGGTGCATGGGCTTCTCATTGCGGTGGCTTCTCTTGTTTTGGAGCAAGGGCTCTAGGCACGCGGGCTTCAGTAGTTGTGGCTCATGGGCTCTAGAGCACAGGCTCAGTAGTTGTGGCGCACGAGCTTAGTTGCTCCATGTCATGTGGGATCTTCCTGGACCAGGGCTTGAACCTGTGTCTCCTGCATTGGCAGGCAGATTCTTAACCATTGTGCCACCGGGGAAGCCCCATCACACGTTCTTACAACTGTTTTTTGGTCTCAGATTCTAATTTACCTATTTTTTTGGTATGCTGCTGACGAAATTTCTCTTACAAATGAATGGTTTTAGTAGGCTTTGTAGTTTTGAAATATTGGGGGGTTATTGTGGAATTGGTTTAAAATTGGTGTAGAGTTTTTCATTGAAGACTGTAATATCTCAAGGTCGGTTTTATTCATTTTTCCTATCATTTCCTTTGCAATAATTTTAAAATACTTTTATTCATTCAGTAAGTATTTATTGCTCATTATGCTAAGCGCAATTGGATGTTTTTCAAATCTGTCTTCATAATCTTAGTTATCATAAGGATAATATAGGATTATATAGTGCTTTACAGTTTATGACGCTTAACACTTTCTTTAGGATCTTATGACCCTGCAAGGTAATATTTTTCCCATAAGGTCCTGCTCTAAATCACACATGATTCCACAGTTCTAGCTAGGCTAGAACCCAGTTATGAATTTTTTCCTTTCTAGTGCAATGTACTCCCTTCTTCTAAGCATTTATAGTCTTAGCTTATATTATGAAAGTCTAGTATTCTTGTTTCAGTGTTCATAAATAGTTTTTATATATGCTCTTAACCTTAGGTTTACTCAAAAAAGTTCAAGTATATCATTTTGTCCTAGGTTTGGAGATTTCCCTTCAATTAATGGCCTGCATTGTTGGGAAAAGTGGTACTGTAGTTTATTTTTATTTAGCTTCTGGAGAAGGGGGTTCTAGTATTTATTCAGACTTGTCATTTGAGTAGTTGTAAGTATTTTCAAGGAATTTCTTGAACTAGAAAGCTGTTCACTTATGGTTGAATCTGCTCTTATTAAGATTTTGTTAAAAAAAATACTCAGATGCCATAAATTTGACTTTTTATTTTAAGGATGAAAAAGAGACAAAATGCCAGTACGGTTGTCTCTCTATATCTGTGGGTTCTGCATCCTTGGAGGTCTGCCTGTAGTATACATTTTATGTAAGGGAATTGAGCATGGGGGATTTTGGTATCTGCAGGGTACTGGAACCAATATCCTGGGGATACCTACGAATGACTGCATTGTAAAATTAATTTGTATGTAAGATACTATATTTGGTATAAGTTGAAAAATTGTATATTTAATGCCGGTCAGAAAAAATTCAAGGTTGGTTCTCCATAGGTGAACAATAACCTTAAGAAGATAAGAATTGGATTTGAAGCACTATACTTTAGTGTAGATTTCAGTATAAAGGATAGATTTAAATATCTTTAGTTTATTTAAAATGCCAAGCGACTGGGCTTCCCTGGTGGCGCAGTGGTTAAGAGTCCGCCTGCCGATGCAGGGGACACAGGTTCGTGCCCTGGTCCGGGAAGATCCCACATGCTGTGGAGCGGCTGGGCCCGTGAGCCATGGCCGCTGGGCCTGCGCATCTGGAGCCTGTGCTCTGCAACAGGAGAGGCCACAACAGTGAGAGGCCCACATACCGCAAAAAAAAAAAAAAAAAAACCAAGCGACTGAAGTGAAACATGAATTGTTACTCTAATATAGGGAAAGATTACTTAAGCTTGTAATTTTTATACCAGGTAGAATTTGAAGAATGTAGGCTACTTTTAAAGTCTGGTGCTTCATTTTAACAATTTAAGTTTGATAAGTTTAAATGTTTGTGTTTAAAGGATAGATCACTATTTTAGTTCAGGCCTGGACATTTGTACTGGGTCCTACGGTTTCTCTGCCTTTATTGTCTTCAGCCTTTCAGTCTCCTTCACTAGGTCTTAGTTTATCTTTATAAAGCACAGATCTGATTGCGCCACTCACTTGCCTCAAAACCTTTTATAGCTTTCATTCACTATCTGTAGGATAAAGTCCAAACTTGTTAGTAGGACCTGTGAAACCATTTACTACAGGCCCTGATAAAAATGTCTAGTCCTGTTCCCCATTACTCTTTTCTACGAATATGAATGTTTTCTGGATCCTCTCGAACTCCAAACTATACATTATTTTTTTAGAGTCTCTTAAAAGTCTGTGACTTTATTTCTATACCTTGTTAATGCCTGTATTTCTGTTTCCTAACCACACACAGTGAAATCTTAAATTTTATCCACAATTACTTAAAAATCTCTTATGTGAAATCTTTTTTTTTTCATTTTTCTGTGTTCCCCCAAAGTGTTCTGATTATATGCCTAGTGTACACCACTATTCACATAGTAGTAGCTTGTATGTGTATGTCTGCTTGGATAGATTGTGAACCACTTGAAGATGACCTTATATATCTCATGGGCTTACTCATCCTTATTTCATCTTGGCAGATAGGCTCAAATGTCTTGAATGGAGTCATTACACTGTGGTTCATCTATTGAAATATATACTCTTCAACTGTGTGTGTACATGAAAATTAGGTAGTGAATCTTCTTAAATTTTTAGGTTCATCTGGTTGTACAATATTTGTATTAAATTTTGTGGAATGGTTTATGTTGAGAGAACAGTATTTGTCTTAACCTTTTTTTTTTTATGGTCACAAGACCCCCCTGTGAGAATATGAAGAAACTCTAGATACCATTGCCCCCACCCCCACCCCAGGCCCTCTATCAAAAAGTTGGTATGCTATTTTAGAGGATTTAAAGATCCCTTGAATCCCAGGCATGGATCCTAGGTTGAGAATTCTGGGCTAGATATGCTCATGTTCTCATTGTCTAGTGGTGTGTGGAGTTATGGGAAGTCATATACAGATCTAGAAGGAAATGGGTTAGGGATGGCATTATTTTGATGGTGATTAATTCATATAGGGTCTCATTCCCCACATCTTTACCCCTGGTCTTAGTGGGAGACAAGTATGGTATAGTATTCAAGAGCCTGGCTTCTGGAGTTAGACTGGCTTAGTTTTAAATCCTGTTTTGGCCATTTGATAGCTGTGTGATTTTGTCTGTCAATTTTGTCATCTGTGATATGGGGATAGTCATAATACCTCATAGGATAGTTGTAAGCAACAGGTGATATAATCTTATAAATCCCTATCATGGTTCTTGGCATATAAAAGTGGTTTTTGGCATATAAAAGAACGGTTCAAATGTTAGATGTTACTGTTATTATTCCTTAAAAAATTTACCCTTTGAATGTCAATGTCAAAAAAAATTTGACATTGATTTGTTGGGTTTTATTGCTTTCTACTTTCCTCCATTGGTATTTTTCTAGTCTTGTCTAATCCATAAAATATGGAGATGATATCTGAGATTCTAGCAGGTCACAGAATACAAAATGTATATGTCTAGCATTCTTCTGCAGACTTAGGTAGAAATAGTAGGTAAAGCAAGTCTATATCCTCCAGCTTTTAGATTCTAGAAAAACCTTTCAGATGGGCTGACTTTGCAGTGGTGGTCACAGGGCAATAACCTTT
Source organism: Grampus griseus (assembly GCF_964374135.1). Classification (NCBI taxonomy): domain Eukaryota; kingdom Metazoa; phylum Chordata; class Mammalia; order Artiodactyla; family Delphinidae; genus Grampus; species Grampus griseus. Next base: position 58,632,367 of record NC_139001.1, read on the forward strand.
CCTCATTAAAATTTTTTAAGGTCTCATATTTTTTTTAGTAGTTCATGGGAAAAAGAATTTGATGGCTCACTAAAGGAATCGCCCTCACCCTGAGTTTACTCTGGAGTACCTTAATACATGCCATGAAAGAGTAGCTTTAATTGTTTGATTTAAGGTTGCTATCAATTACATTGATAGCAGTAATATACAAATCTTAACTTTTTCTAACTCAGGGAACTGATGACACTGCTCTGATATTTCTTTTTCGTATGCGTATGTAATGTACCTGATTTAGTGGTATGTTTTTAGTGAGTTTTATACCTTTTGAACTCTTTTCAGTGAGGTATGTTTGGTTTGAGCTGTCCGTAATCTTTTCTCTAGCTACTTCTACTTTTACTTATTTATTTTTAACTGTAGATCATAGGTGAGGGATTAGAAAATCAGTTGGTAGTCATAAAACAAATAATATTCTAATTGAACTTTTTTCCTGCTCAGATAGCATGGCTTATCTTTGCAATAACTAACAAAATTGGAAATGATGATTATTGTAGTTTATATAGTACTTCTGTATTTGAGCTGTGTTGTGTTACTAAGAGAACTTTTATTTTCAGGTGGTAGGATTTATATCAGTTTTTTGAGGATTGGATTAAATGTACCACAAATACATATCACATAACATTTTTTGTTTTCTTTATCCAGACAGGTGATTTGGCTTCTGCACAGTTAGGAGGAGCACCAAACCGATGGGAGGTTTTGTCAGCCACACCTACAACTATAAAAGATGAAGCTGGTAATCTAGTACAGATTCCAAGTGCTGCTACTTCCAGTGGGCAGTATGTCCTTCCCCTTCAGAATTTGCAGAATCAGCAAATATTTTCAGTTGCACCAGGATCAGATTCATCAAATGGTACAGTGTCCAATGTTCAGTATCAAGTAATACCACAGATTCAGTCATCAGATGGTCAGCAGGTTCAGATTGGTTTCACAGGCTCTTCAGATAATGGGGGTATAAATCAAGAAAGTGGTCAAATTCAGATCATTCCTGGCTCTAATCAAACCTTGCTTGCCTCTGGAACACCTCCTGCTAATATCCAGAATCTCATACCACAGACTGGTCAAGTCCAGGTTCAGGGAGTTGCAATTGGTGGTTCATCCTTTCCTGGCCAAACCCAAGTAGTTGCTAATGTGCCTCTTGGTCTTCCAGGAAATATTACTTTTGTACCAATCAATAGTGTCGATCTAGATTCTTTGGGACTCTCGGGCAGTTCTCAGACAATGACCGCAGGCATTAATGCTGATGGACATTTGATAAACACAGGACAAGCTATGGATAGTTCAGACAATTCAGAAAGGACTGGTGAGCGGGTTTCTCCTGATATTAATGAAACTAATACTGAGACAGATTTATTTGTGCCAACATCCTCTTCATCACAGTTGCCTGTTACTATAGATAGTACAGGTATATTACAACAAAATACAAATAGCTTGACTACTACTGGTGGGCAAGTCCATTCTTCAGATCTTCAGGGAAATTATATCCAGTCGCCTGTTTCTGAAGAGACACAGGCTCAGAATATTCAGGTTTCTACAGCACAGCCTGTTGTACAACATCTGCAACTTCAAGAGTCTCAGCAGCCAACCAGTCAAGCCCAAATTGTGCAAGGTATTACACCACAGACAATCCATGGTGTGCAAGCCAGTGGTCAGAATATATCACAACAGGCTTTGCAAAATCTTCAGTTGCAGCTGAATCCTGGAACCTTTTTAATTCAGGCACAGACAGTGACCCCTTCTGGACAGATAACTTGGCAAACATTTCAAGTACAAGGGGTTCAGAACTTGCAGAATTTGCAAATACAGAATACTGCTGCCCAACAAATAACTTTGACGCCTGTTCAGACACTCACGCTTGGTCAAGTTGCAGCAGGTGGAGCCTTGACTTCAACTCCAGTTAGTCTAAGCACTGGTCAGTTGCCAAATCTACAGACAGTTACAGTAAACTCTATAGATTCTACTGGTATACAACTACACCCCGGAGAGAATGCTGACAGTCCTGCAGGTGAGTTTTCCAAGTCATGTCATGCTATAGATAAGTTCAGTGAGGTGTTCATCAGTATCTGGCTGTCTTTAAAGGTGATGATACATTTCCCTGTGTCTTTGTGAAAAGTCAACACCAAAACGTGTTTCAAATTGTTCTTCATTGAAAGATTGTAGTTTTTGAAGTCAAAGATTCATTTCTCTGTTATGCCAATTACATTTGTTTTTCGTCACTTAGTTTTGTACATTTTTTCACATCTGATTGGTACTCTCAAGCATCACAGAATTTTTATTTGGCATGTAAGGTGTCTTGGCTGTTCTTGGTGTGATGTAAATTAAATGTTCTATGCATTTTATTTGGTTGGGCAATCAGGTTGGTATAGTGAAAACATGGTACTGGGAGTAGGTACTGTTTATGCTGTCTCACCCATTAGCTAGCCTGTGTGGTTTTGGCTAAGTTACTTTTTCTCTTGCAAACTCAGTTTTCTCAGCATGTAAAATGCAGTTGTTGGCCTAGGTAACTATATCTAGGGTACCTTCTAGACCTAAAATTCTTCAGTTCTGTGATAGTTTATTCTTACAAGTGTGAAGTACTTAAACCTAGCTGTGTTAGATATGTTATTATTGATAGCATGGGTAGAAATTTTGGAAGTCTACTCTTTGTTGTGTTAAGAATTAAGTAGTACATAATTATTTAATAATAAAAATAGAAATCTCTTTTAAAAGATAGTATCCTCATTACCTTAGTGCTGTTATTTATTTAGATAGTGTTTTATTGAATCCTTTGTTGTACACTAAATTCTTACTTTTACTCTTTTACGTCATTATTTGGGTTTTTGTGGAGATTGTGCTGTTATAACCTTCCACTGAGTCAGTGATTCTAAACTCTTAAATTGGGACACTTGGATTTAATTTTTTGAAGTAATAGTATTTTTTCTTTTGAGGAATTTGTGATATATATTTAGAAAATAGGAATTGTCTGTGCTTAGAAAGCCTTTAATTGCATTTGAGCCTTCTGAAGCTATGGTTTAGAGCAGCATTCTCAAAGTGTGGTCTGTGGATCTCTGAGGATCCCTGAGACCCTGTCAGAGGTCCTTGATATCAAACTACTTTTCGTAAAAATAGTACAGTTTATTTGCCTTTTTTCTTGTATAGACATTTTTACTGATGGTGGCTAAAACTGCTGTGTTTTAGCGCAAATCAAAGCTGTGATGCTAAACTGTACTAGTAGTTGTATTCTTTATGACCATCCACTTGCAGTTAAAGAAAAATGCTAGCTAGCTTCACTGAGCAATGACCTTGATGAACAAGTCAAAAGAGTTATTTTTACTAAACCTTGACCCTTGAATGCTGCATGTCCTTTTTAAAATAATAGCTTTATTGAAATATAATTCACATACTATAAAACTCGCCCTTTAAAGTATATAGTTTAGTGGTTTTTAATATAGGCACAGACTGATGCACCCATCACCACTCTCTATTTTTAGAACATTTTCAGCACCTCCCCCAAACCCCGTACCCATTAGCAGTCACTCCACATTCCCTGCCCCGTCCCCTGAGCCCCCCAACAACCACTAATCTACTTTCTGTCTCTTTAGATTTGCCTATTATATCTTATCAGTGGAATCATACAGTATGTGGCTCACTGTGTCTGACTTTTAATTTACCATAATATTTTTAGGGTTCATCTGTCTTGTAGCCTTTAAACGTACTTTGTTCTTTTTTGTGGTCGAATAATATTCCATTGTATGGATATACCACATTTTATTCCTTTATCCATTGATGAACAACATTTCCATTTTTTAGCTATTAAGAATAATGCTGCTATGAACGTTCGTGTACAGTTTTTTGGTGTGGACATGTTTTTGTTTCTTTTGGGTATATACTTAGCAGTGGAATTGCTGGGTTGTATGTTTAACATTTTGAGGAACTGCCAAACTGTTTTTCCAAAGTGACTGTACCATTTTACATTCTCACCAGCAAAAGGGTTCCGGTTTTTCTATATCCCCACCAACATTTATCATTGTCCTCCTTTTTGATTTTAGATATACTAAGAATGGGTGTGAAGTGGTATCTCATTGTGTTTCTGATTTGTAGTTCCTGCTGCATGTCTTTGTAATATTCTTTATGACAAAATGGGAAGTATACTTTAATAAAGCACTTCTGCATACCAAAATAAGATGATTATCTTTGAAAATATATATATTGTTTTCAATTGAGCAATTGTATGAGTTGCAAGCTGAACTAGGTGCTATTTTTTGGAAACACATTTTACTTGAAAGACTGACAAACTATGGTTATTGAGAGACTCATGTACTTCAGTGACAGATATTTTCTAAAAAGTATAATGAATTAAGTGAGCCTGTCCTTAAAAGGAAAAAAACTTGACTGTTTGCTACCAATGATAAAATTTGGGCTTTCCAGTGAAAATTAGAATTTTGGAAAACTTGAATCTACTACTATGAACTTGGTAACTTGTTAATAATTACATACTTTTATGATGAAATGGACAGTGATATTAATATTAATAAATAGCATTTTGGGGGATACTGTATTATAATGAAATATGCCATCATTTGGAAGATCTTTATGATAACTGAGTGAACCAGTAGTTTTCAGATGATCAGCTCATGTTACAAAATCCTGCATGGGTAAAAGATCCATCTGTTCAGAGTTCAAGATAGGCCAACAACAAGCATGTGGAAAGTTTACCAATATAGTTTCAGATTCTACATTACAACTGACCTTTAAGAAATTTAGCACTTGTCAGATTTGGTATAGTATCCAAGAAGAATAACCACAATTGGCTGAAAGACTATCAGATTACTTCTTTTTCCAGCCACATATCTTTGTGAAACTAGATATTCTTCATATGCTTCAACCCAAACCACGTATTGCAACACACTGCAAAAGCAAATATGAAACTCCAGTTGTCTTCTTTTAACCTAGATATTAAAGAGATTTGCAAAAATGTGAAACATGACCTCTCTCCTCATTAAACTTTTATGTATGTTTTTGGAAAATAGTTGTTTTTCATAAAATCTTAATTTGTGTTAACATTTAATGGATTTATTGTTTTCAAATGAATCAAAACATTAAAAATTTCTCTTCTAATTCCTAATACAGTAAATATCAAAATAAATACCCTACATTAACAAAAGCTTTTTGGGGACCTCAGTAATATTTAAGAGTTTAGAAGGAGTCCTGAGACCAAAAAGTTTGAGAATACTGGTAGATGACAGACTTCTGAGGACATAGGAGATAGTTTTTAGAAACCAGTTTTTAAAGCTTCCACAAAGTTAAAGTTATGGAGATCTATACATGTTAGAAAAACACCTCTAGAGAATTTATTTGTAATTTTGTGGATTTATGTTGGTCATGAAATTAGATTGATATAAAGCACTAAGTGCTCAGTACAATAATTTATTTCCAAAATACTATCAAAATAGCAACAGTGTTTGAATTAAATACAAAATCGAATTTTTAGGATGATAATTTAGTTTATTGTATGTTGGCAAGGGAGGGTAAAATAAGCACTCCAGAAGGCCATTAAATTTGAATTTTTTTCCAAATTTTAAAGGAATGGGGAAAGAACTTGAGAAAATAAAATTTAAAGAGAATCAGAATAAAAATGCTGCATAGTACATAACAGCATATTTAGAAATAAAAACCAGGAAGTTGTAATTTGGGGATAATTTGGTAATAGGAAAACTACCCCTTGGTGTACTGTCTTTTTAATTGGCAAGAAGGAAGAAATTATTTTAGGATGTGTTTTCTTACATGAAAAATCAGTAAAAAAAACCTTTATCGGTGTTAGAGCATAGTATGCACAGATGAACTGCTTAAAATTTTGACACCATTGGTTTGCATTTTGGTGAGTATGGAAACAATGTAACACATTTCCCAAATAAATGAGACCACACCGTTTTTTTTACTAGGACTCTGCAATTTCTTTGACCTTTTTTCTAAGCTCCTCTTTCACAAAAATGACCTCTATTCCAACCTGTTTTAAGAAGTGAATCTGATTCAGGGTCTCTCCTCATGAGGGGTATGTTTAGTGCCTCTTATCCCTTAGAAACCAAACCCCCATCTTCCTTGGAACATAGAGCTCATTGGGCCCCAAGCTGCAACCCCACTCACTCCCTTTATTTCTTTTCCTTGCCCACTGAGAAATGCATGCTGTTTTTGAAATTTAATTTTTACTCTACCATTTGCTGTGTATTTGAAGCTAGGCGATCTTTCTGACATCTTTTCGAGTGAGAAAATTTCTCCCAAATTCAAGCCAAGACTTAGCCAGTTTCTCAAATTTTAGTTCTCTACCCGATTTTGGCTTATCCTCTAAGATTGGGTATATGTAAAGCTTGGTGTCATGCACATTTTAAAATATTGTCATAACTATACTGCTTGTACAGTTTTTTTTTATCCTGCTTAATTTTTAGTTACTTTTTTTGGTAGGGTGACCATACCTGTTAAGTATTTAGGTCAGGAATTATATTCTATTTAATTATCTATTAATATAGTTAAAAAGACCCCACATGAGAAAGAGCTAAGAGTCAAATTCACTGCCTAAAACCAGGGCCTGGCGTAGGATTCCTTTTTGTAGAGGTGAGCTTAAAAAAAAAAAAAAAAGTTTGTTGCTGTCTGTTACTCTAAGGTACAGCTTAAATGAGGCTGTACACTTACAGAAATGAGAAGAGGACATGGGGAAATAGGAGGACATCAACAATCTTGTGATCAGATTCTGAACCAGTCTGAACCATTGAGCGATTAACTTGGTGTCTAGATTTATGACATCTCCAGTATTAGCTTTGAAGCCAATAAAAGACCTAGGTCTACATTAGGGCCAGACAGACTTGGTGGAAACACTTGGAAAAATGCCAGGCATGGAGGTATAATGCAGAGAGAAAAATTATACTCAGTATAAGCCTGAAAACCAAAATTGCAAAATACATGATGAAGGGAAAATCTATGAAAGATAGCCAGTAAAATCAACAATCAAGAGATGAATTCATGTCCAATTAAAGAAAGATAATTTAAAAATCTGTGAAAGACTTTAAAATCAGTATGTTTATACCTGTCAATGAGATAAAGGAAGCTGTAGCATCTTTAGAAAAGAAGTTGTGAAACAAAAAAGGTAGATGTGTAAAAGAAACAACCAGAAATCCTAGAAAGGAGAAGCATATTTCATTGATTCAAAGACACGAATTGTTTAACGTTTTAACATTTCTTCTGAGATATGAGTATATCTTACCGACCATGGCATGTCAGTGTTTAATTTACAGTGCTTTTTCTTTTTTACTAGTAGTGGTATGTCTTGATAGCATTGTTTAGATGAAATAGAAAAATTTGGCGGGACAAACAGGAGAATCTTTAGGCTGGACATAGAAAAAAATGAGTGAATAGTAATATACTTAGAAATTTACCCAGAATATAGTTTAGAGATAATGAACAGGTAGAGACTTGAAAGATTGAGAGTCACCAACATAAGATTTTCAGAAAAAGAGAATAGAGTGAATGGCAAGAGAAGCAGTGTTGGATGAGATAATGGCTGAGAATTTTCTGGTGTTGGAGATACATAGTTTACAGATGAAAATTTTGCTTCAAGTATTAAGAAAGATAAACAAAAATAAGTCCACCCCTGTCTTAAACTAAAATTTTGGAGAAAGATAATCTTAAATTTTAACAGAAAAGTCATATTGCTAACAAATTACAGACCTACAAACTTCTCATCAGCCACACACATACCAGAAGATCATGTAGTAGTATCTTTATAGCACTGAGAGAAAGTAACCAGCAGGCAAGAATTCTGTATGCAATTAAAAATCCTACTTAAGAGTTAGAATATAATGAAGATATTTAAAATAATCAAGGACTGAAAGTTTATTATTCAAAGACCCTTATGAAAGTAACTACTGAAGTGTTAAGTAGAAAAATGGATCCAGAGGAAATGAGGACATAGTAGTGATTACAGTGGGTAAAAAATTAATAATTTAACTGACCGTAAAACACTAGTAACTTTAAGTTACAGAAAATTTCAGAGATACACCAAAGCAGATAAATGTATGATGAACCTTAAGGTAACCACCTCGCAGCTTCAACAGTTATCAACATTCTGCCTTTCTTCTTTTCCCACTGTTTGAAATTTTACTCTTGCTGGAGTATTTTAAAGTAAATTCCAGAGAGTGTATAACTTTACCCAGTAATACTAATGGAGTGATTTGCACGGTGTGGTCTAGGAGTCCCAGACCCTTTTCCTAGGTGTCTGTGAGGTCCAAGTTATTTTCATAATAATACCAAGATGCTATTTGCTTATTTCATTTTTGCCTCACAAGTGGTGTACAGTGGAGTTTTTCAGAGGCTATATGATATATGATAACACAGCAGATTGAACACAGAAGCAGATATAAAGATCTAGCTGTTTTTTGTTTTTTTTTTTAAATTGAAGTATTGTTGATTTACAATGTTGTGTTAGTTTCAGGTGTACAGCAAAGCAGTAAAGTTATATATATGTATATATCTATTCTTTTGCAGATTTTTTCCATTATAGGTTATTATAAGATATTGAATATAGTTCCCTGTGCTATACAGTAGGTCCTTGTTATCTGTTTTATATAGAGTAGTGTGTATCTGTTAATTCCAAACTCCTAATTTATTCCTTCCCTCTCCTTTCCTATTTTGTAACCATAAGTTTGTTTTCTATGTCTGTGATTACATTTCTGTTTTGTAAATGTTAATTTGTATCAGTGATAGCATATATTTGTCTGTGTCTGACTTATTTAACTTAGTATGATCTAGCTATTTTCTAAGAAGCCAGATATTAAAGATATTTGCAAAAATGTCAAACTATTCTAATTTTTAAAAATATATATTTTTCATAAGAGGATGTTACTTATGTTAACATTTATGAGTTTGTTACTTTGAAATTAATAAATCAACCTTTAAAATGTTCCCAGTTTTGATTCTTAATATGGAAAATATTGATATATAAGCAGAGGACAACTGAAATCTTCATTCAAATTTTTTAAAAATGGATTTTTTTCTATTTTTTTTAACAACATAATTTACATACAGTAAAATTCCTTCTAAAATTTTAGTGCACCATTCTGCACTTTCAGTAACTGAACACAGTTGTATAATCACCACCATAATTAAGATATAGTATCATTTTACCACCTCTCTCCATTCCCATATGCAACTTCATAGTCAGCCATTCTCCTTTACCCTTGTTCTCTGGCAAATAGGTGTTACTCACATAAACAAAAACTCTTTGAAGTCCTCAGTAATTTTTAAAACTTAAAGTGATTCTGATATCGAGAAGTTTGAAAACTGCTGCGCTAATGTTAAGGATTTTAAGAAACATAACCAAAGTACCATTATTTACAATACCCTAAATTTATAGTTATCCTTTAGTATTATTTAATAGCCTTGTAATGTTTAGTTTTCCCCAAATGATTAAAAATACCTTTTTAGAATTGATCAAGTTAGGATTCAAACAAGCACTGTGTCTTTTATTGGTTCATGTGCCTCCAAGTCTCAGCTTTTCAAGTAATAGTTTTAGCAGCTTTTCATTGTTGTAACTTGGATTCATTATTTCATTAAGATTTGCAAAATGGTGATTTTTCTAATTTTCTCAGTCCTTTTGTGTTAAGCTGTGATTTTTTTCTGAAAAGATCCTTCCCTTGTTAGCTATTTGGTTACCCCCGAAGCACAGTTTGTACAAGAAAGGCAGGATAAGCTATTAAATCCATTCCGTTTATTTATCTGTTTTCAGAATGAGTTGGTGTCTTAGCTGCCATCAGAGGTTCTCTCTCTCTCTTTTTTTTTTCCTTTGGTGTATCATGGTGAACTCATTTTTTATCAGTTGTATTTTAATACATGGTATTCATTATTCTTGGAAATTAATATTTATATTGTTAAGAAGTGGAATACTAAGCCTAAAAAAGAAATAGCGGTGTGGGACTTGTGGGGATTGGTTCCTGGGTAGAGGTTCTTGTCATTTTTAGGAGGATCAGCTTTATAGAAAATAGTTTTAGCCATTTTACATCAATTTATAATTTGGATATAAGTAAGAGAACAAAAGTGTGATTTTATATATATATATATTTTTAAATTAAGACTTTTTTTAGAGCAGTTTTAGGTTCACAGCAACATTGAAGAGGAGGTACAGAGATTTTCCATCTACCTTCTGCCCCTACACATGCATAGCATCCCCCATCATGACGTCTCTCACCATAGTGATACATTTGTTAAAACTGATGAACCTACGTTAATACATCATAATTACACAAAGTCCATAGTTTACATAATGGTTCACTCTTGGTGTTGTACATTATTTGAGTTTGGACAAGTGTATAATAACATATCCATCATTATGGTATAGTAAGAGTATTTTTACTACCCTGGAGACCCTCTGTGTTCTGTCTATTGCAAAAGTGCAATTTTTAACTTCTAAACTGGGGCAGGAGGTAGAAAATTATCAATCCAACAGAAAATAGGAAAGGAGAAGAAGTATAGCAAAGAAAAAGACTAATATCAGATGTAGAAATTCAGGACAGTCCTGAGAAGAAAAAAAATTAGTAATCCTACAACCAATAAAGTTGGTAAATTGCCTGTATAATCTTCTGGTCTTTTTTTGGTGCATATTGCATACTGTGTCTTTACACTTTGGGGTCACTTTAAAATTGAGGTCATATACACAACTTTATCTTTTTTTTCCAAATAATATATTGTGTGCATTTCCCAGATCATTAGTTTTCCACAACATGATTAGTTTCATTACTAAGTATTTTGGTGAGGATATTTCATGATTTAACTAATCCTCTCTTGTTAGGTGTTTAGGTTATTTTTCATTTTTTTCCCGTTACATAGAAATCTTTGCTCACACTTCTGATCATTTCCTTATGCAGAAGAATTTAAGGCTTTTATATATACTGCAGAAACGCTCTTTCACCCCCATTGTTTGCGAGGATGGGGTTTTTTGTACTGGGATGTCATTTTATCAAATGGCAGTTTTGGGGTGGTAAAAATAGACTCTAATACATTCATTTATTATTGGGGAACTTGAACATTTTTGCATGTTTATTGTCTATTTGTGTTTGGTCATTATCCTTTCATGTTTTTTGCTTGTTTTTCCCTCACTACTGATTTGTAAGACATTTTTAAAAGACATCTTTATGTTAAGGACATCAGTCTTTTGTCACACACCACAGATATTTTCTCCATTTGTTTGCCATTAAGTTTGTTTAGTGGTGAGTTTTAGTACATGTAAGTTCTTACTAGACTTTTTTTTTTTTTTTTTGCGGTACGCGGGCCTCTCACTGTCGTGGCCTCTCCCGTTGCGGAGCACAGGCTCCGGACGCGCAGGCTCAGCGGCCATGGCTCACGGGCCCAGCCACTCCGCGGCACGTGGGATCTTCTTGGACCGGGGCACGAACCCGTGTCCCCTGCATCGGCAGGCGGACTCTCAACCACTGCACCACCAGGGAAGCCCTAGACTTTTTTTTTTGAGTAAAATAATTTAGAAACTTTGAACCATAGTTTTTGAACTCAGTTTGTATTGATTTACAAGTCATCTGATGCAATTCAAGAATTTGTGCAAGAAGTTGGGAATTTCAAATTATAATACCTATGCCTAGAAAAATATCTAGAGTACACTGTCTTTTAAAATAAATCATTTTAATGTATGTTTTTGGTCACACTTGTTATTTTCTTAGTATCCTGTGGAAAATTAGTGTTCACAGATCCATGAGTAATCCATTGACAATGATACTTCTAGAGGTCTCAAATATCTTAGGTATAATATTGAATAGTAGTATTATTATATGGTATATATAGTAACATTGGAATATATATTAACAGTATTATGTATCTCTGTTATTTAAACCATGGAATCTTAGAGAGGTCAACTAGTTTAACTCATCAGATGCATCTTCAACAAATGGCTGCTTGGTGTCTGTTTTTAAATACATTTCTCTTTGTTTTCTGAAATAGTATAATTTATGATTAAACGAATTTACCTCATAATGTAATAGTAATAGTGCAGATTAGAATTCTTGATGGACACAACAGAATGGAAAGCACATAATTAATGTGTGGTTTTCATTATATGCCTTCTTCGATACATTGTTCTGTAGTTCCATATTATTTTTAATTAGGAGAATAACTTTATTAAAGCTAGTCTTTAAACTACTTTGTCCATTTTAGTGGTTCTTGGGGACAGATTTTGTATCCAGCTTTATTTTATGTGAGGGTACTTGACATGTGACACTTCATAAATCTCATAAATTCTCTGATGAACGGTACCATCTTACAGGCAACTAAGATTAGGGAAGTCAGTCATCATTCATTCAGTCCACAAATATTTGAGTCTATACTACAGTTCTCCAGGTAATGTTTTTTAGGTTCTTTGCAACAGTAAAAGAGAAAAAGTCCCCACTCTCATAAATTTTGTGTTTTAGTGGATGAAGACAAATAAGCAAACACGGTAATTTTACATGACTAGTGTTTGAAGAAAATAAAGTTAGGGTTATGGAATAGTAGGGAATAGGGAAAACCATGGAGCTTGGTTGTTATTTTAGGTAGGGTGGTTAGGAAATAACCTTATAACGAGGTGAAAAAGAATTTCATATCTGAACATTGAGGAGCCTGTCTTATTGACATCTGGAGGAAAAGTAATGAGCAAAGGTGGCTGGGATTTAGTGAATGTGTGGAGTCAGAATATGAGATTGGAAGTAGGCAGGGATAATAAAAGCCATGATAAGGAACTTGGGTTTTTTTTTTTTTTTTAATATGAAAACATTGGAGGTTTTTATGTTTTAAGAAGATCAGTCTGGCAGATCCCTGTGGCAGGTGGTGATGGGGGTTGGGGGTTCTAATAACAAGAGTAAGGATAAGGCTAGTGCAGTAATACAGGCAAAAGGAGATAGTGAGTCTGGCTAAGCCTAGTAGTAAGGAAAGCCTGGAGAAGGGAGGGGTAAAGGGAGAAGTAAGACTTGTGGCTTTGTTAAATTTGAAATGTCTATTAGATAGCCAAGTGGATGGTTCAAGTAAAGAGTTGTATATCAGAATCTGGAGCTCAGGTCGAGCAAGAGATAAAATTTTGGGAGGCTTTAATGTAGATAGAAGTGACCAGATGAAAAAATTGGGGTCATAGCTTTTTTGGCTGTATAGTAGAATCTCACAGGGAACTTGTTTGTTTGTTTGTTTCAATTTAATTTTTGAATTTTATTCATTTTTTTATATAGCAGGTTCTTATTAGTTATCTGTTTTATACATACTAGTATATATATGTCAATCCCAGTCTCCCAATTCATACCACCACAACCACCCCCCGCCACTTTCCCCCCTTGGTGTCCATACGTTTGTTCTCTACATCAGTATCTCTATTTTGCCTTGCAAACCGGTTCGTCTGTACCATTTTTCTAGGTTCTACATATATGTATTAATATGATATTCGTTTTTCTGATTTATTTCACTCTGTATGACAGTCTTTAGATCCATCCACGTCTCTACAAATGACCCAATTTCGTTCCTTTTTATGGCTGAGTAATATTCCATTGTATATATGTACAGATCTTCTTTTTTTTTTTCTTTTCTTTTTCTGTGGTACGCGGGCCTCTCACTGTTGTGGCCTCTCCCGTTGCGGAGCACAGGCTTAGGACGCGCAGGCTCAGCGGCCATGGCTCACGGGCCCAGCCGCTCTGCGGCATGTGGGATCTTCCCGGACCAGGGCACGAACCCGTGTCCCCTGCATCGGCAGGTGGACTCTCAACCACTGTGCCACCAGGGAAGCCCCCACATCTTCTTTATCCATTCGTCTGTCGATGGGCATTTAGGTTGCTTCCATGACCTGGCTGTTGTAAATAGTGCTGCAATGAACATTGGGGGTGCATGTCTCTTTTTGAATTATGGTTTTCTCTGGGTATATGCCCAGTAGTGGGATTGCTGGATCATATGGTAATTCTATTTTTAATTTTTTAAGGAACCTCCGTACTGTTCTCCATAGTGGCTGTATCAATTTACATTCCCACCAACAGTGCAAGAGGGTTCCCTTTTCTCCACACTGTCTCCAGCATTTGTTGTTTGTAGATTTTCTGATGATGCCCATTCTAACTGGTGTGAGGTGATACCTCATTGTAGTTTTGATTTGCATTTCTCTAATAATTAGTGATGTTGAGTAGCTTTTCATGTGCTTCTTGGCTATCCATATGTCTTCTTTGGAGAAATGTCTATTTAGGTGTTCTGCCCATTTTTGGATTGGGTTGTTTTTTTTTTTAATATTGAGCTGCATGAGCTGTTTATATATTTTGGAGATTAATCCTTTGTCCGTTGATGCGTATTTTCTCCCATTTTGAGGGCTGTCTTTTCGTCTTGTTTATGGTTTCCTTTGCTGTGCAAAGGCTTTGAAGTTTCATTAGGTCCCCGTTGTTTATTTTTGTTTTTATTTCCATTACTCTAGGAGGTGGATCAAAAAAGATCTTGCTGTGATTTATGTCAAAGAGTGTTCTTCCTATGTTTTCCTCTAAGAGTTTTATAGTGTCCAGTCTTACATTTAGGTCTCGAATCCATTTTGAGTTTATTTTTGTGTATGGTGTTAGGGAGTGTTCTAATTTCATTCTTTTACATGTAGCTGTCCAGTTTTCCCAGCACCGCTTATTGAAGAGATTGTCTTTTCTCCATTGTATATCCTTGCCTTCTTTGTCATAGATGAGTTGACCATAGGTGCGTGGGTTTATCTCTGGGCTTTCTATCTTGTTCCATTGATCTGTGTTTCTGTTTTTGTGCAAGTACCGTATTGTCTTGATTACTATAGCTTTGTAGTACAGTCTGAAGTCAGGGAGTCTGATTCCTCCAGCTCCGTTTTTTTCCCTCAGGACTGCTTTGGCTATTCGGGGTCTTTTGTGTCTCCATACAGATTTTAAGATTTTCTGTTCTAGTTCCGTAAAAAATGCCATTGGTAATTTGATAGGGATTGCATTGAATCTGTAGATTGCTTTGGGTAGTATAGTCATTTTCACAATATTGATTCTTCCAATCCAAGAACATGGTATATCTCTCCTTCTGTTGGTATAATCTTTAATTTCTTTCATCAGTGTCTTATAGTTTTCTGCATACAGGTCTTTTGTCTCCCTAGGTAGGTTTATTCCTAGGTATTTTATTCTTTTTGTTGCAATGGTAGATGGGAGTGTTTCCTTAATTTCTCTTTCAGATTTTTCATCATTCGTGTATAAATGCAAGAGATTTCTGTGAATTAATTTTGTATCCTGCAACTTTACCAAATTCATTGACTAGCTGTAGTAGTTTTCTGGTGGTATCTTTAGGATTCTCTATGTATGGTATCATGTCGTCTGCAAACGGTGACAGTTTTCCTTCTTCTTTTCCAATTTGTATTCCTTTTCTTTTTCTTCTTCGATTGCCGTGGCTAGGACTTCCAAAACTGTGTTGAATAATAGTGGTGAGAGTGGACATCCTTGTCTTGTTCCTGATCTTAGAGGAAATGCTTTCAGTTTTTCACCATTGAGAATGATGTTTGCTGTGGGTTTGTCATATATGGCCTTTATTATGTTGAGGTAGGTTCCCTCTTTCTTTTTCTTTTTTCTTTTTTTTTTTTTTGCGGTATGTGGGCCTCTCACTGTTGTGGCCTCTCCCGTTGCGGAGCACAGGCTCCGGACGTGCAGGCTCAGCGGCCATGGCTCACGGGCCCAGCCACTCCGCGGCATGTGGGATCTTCCCGGACCGGGGCACAAACCCCTGTCCCCTGCATCGGCAGGCGGACTCTCAACCACTGCGCCACCAGGCAAGCCCGAGGTAGGTTCCCTCTGTGCCCACTTTCTGTAGAGTTTTTATCATAAATGGGTGTTGAATTTTGTCAAAAGCTTTTTCTGCATCTATTGAGATGATCATATGGTTTTTATTCTTCAATTTGTTAATATGGTGTATCACATTGATTTGCGTATATTGAAGAATCCTTGCATCCCTGAGATAAATCCCACTTGATCATGGTGTATGATCCTTTTACTGTGTTGTTGGATTCTGTTTGCTAGTATTTTGTTGAGGATTTTTGCATCTATATTCATCAGTGATACTGGTCTGTAAATTTTCTTTCTTTGTAGTATCTTCCTCTGGTTTTGGTATCAGGGTGATTTGATGGTGGCCTCATAGAATGAGTTTGGGAGTGTTCCTTCCTCTGCAATTTTTTGGAAGAGTTTGAGAAGGATGGGTGTTAGCTCTTCTCTAAATGTTTGATAGAATTCACCTGTGAAGCCATCTGGTCCTGCCTGGACTTTTGTTTGTTGGAAGATTTTTAATCACTGTTTCAATTTCATTACTTGTGATTGGTCTGTTTATATTTTCTGTTTCTTCCTGGTTCATTGTTGGAAAGTTATACCTTTCTACAAATCTGCCCATTTCTGCCAGGTTGTCCATTTTATTGGCATAGAGTTGCTTGTAGTAGTCTCTTAGGATGCTTTGTCTTTCTGCTGTGTCTGTTGTAACTCCTCCTTTTTCACTTCTAATTTTATTGATTTGAGTCCTCTCCCTCATTTTCTTGATGAATCTGGCTAATGGTTTATCAATTTTGTTTACCTTCTCAAAGAACCAGATTTTAGTTTTAGTGATCTTTGTTATTTTCTTTGTTTCGAATTCATTTATTTGTGCTCTGATCTTTATGATTTCTTTCCTTTTGCTAACTTTGGCGTTTTTTTGTTCTTCTTTCTCTAGTTCCTTTAGGTGTAAGGTTAGATTGTATATTTGAGATTTTTCTTGTTCTTGAGGTAGGCTTGTATAGCTATAAACTTCCCTCTTAGAACTGCTTTTGCTGCATCCTATAGGTTTTGGATGGTCGTGTTTTCATTGTCATTTGTCTCTGGGTATTTTTTGATCTCCTCTTTGATTTCTTCAGTGATCTCTTGGTTATTTAGTAACATATTGTTTAGCCTCCATGTGTTTGTGGTTTTTACGTTTTTTTTTTCCCCCTGTAATTCATTTCTAATCTCACAGAGTTGTGGTCAGAAAAGGTGCTTGATATGACTTCAGTTTTCTTAAATTTACTGAGGCTTGATTTGTGACCCAAGATGTGATCTATCCTGGAGAACGTTCTGTGCGCACTTGAGAAGTGTAATCTGCTGTTTTTGGATGGAATGTCCTATAAATATCAATTAGATCTATCTGGTCTATTGTGTCATTTAAAGCTTGTGTTTCCTTATTTATTTTCATTTTGGATGATCTGTCTATTGGTGTAAGTGAGGTGTTAAAGTCCCCCACTATTATTGTGTTACTGTCGATTTCCTCTTTTACAGCTGTTAGCAGTTGCCTTATGTATTGAGGTGCTCCTATGTTGGGTGCATATATAATTGTTATATCTTTTTCTTGGATTGATCATTATGTAGTGTCCATCCTTGTCTCTTGTAACATTCTTTATTTTAAAGTCTGTTTTATCTAATATATGAGTATTGCTACTCCAGCTTTCTTTTGATTTCCATTTGCATGGAATATCTTTTTCCATCCCCTCACTTTCAGTCTGTATGTGTCCCTAGGTCTGAAGTGGGTGTCTTGTAGACAGCATATATATGGGTCTTGTTTTTGTATTCATTCAGTGAGCCTGTGTCTTTTGGTTGGAGCATTTAATCCATTCACGTTTAAGGTAATTATCGATATGTATGTTCCTGTGATCATTTTCTTAATTGTTTTGGGTTTGTTTTTGTAGGTCCTTTTCTTCTCTTGTGTTTCCCACTTAGAGAAGTTCCTTTAGCATTTGTTGTAGAGCTGGTTTGGTGGTGCTGAATTCTCTTAGCTTTTGCTTATCTGTAAAAGTTTTGATTTCTCCATTGAATCTGAATGAGATTCTTGCTGGGTAGAGTAATTTTGGTTGTAGGTTCTTCCCTTTCATCACTTCAAATATGTCATGCCATTCCCTTCTGGCTTGTAGAGTTTTTGTTGAGAAATCAGCTGTTAACCTTATGGGAGTTCCCTTGTATGTTATTTGTCATTTTTCCCTTGCTGCTTTCGATATTATTCTTTGTCTTTAATTTTTATTGATTTGATTACTATGTGTCTTGGCTTGTTTCTTCTTGGGTTTATCCTGCATGGGACTCTCTGTGCTTCCTGGACTTGGGTGGGTTTTTCCTTTCCCATGTTAGGGAAGTTTTCGACTATAATCTCTTCATATATTTTCTCTGGTCCTTTATCTCTCTCTTCTCCTTCTGGGACCCCTGTAATGCAAATGTTGTTGGATTTAATGTTGTCCCAGAGGTCTCTTATGCTGTCTTTATTTCTTTTCATCCTTTTTCCTTTATTCTGTTCTGCAGCGGTGAATTCCACCATTCTGTCTTCCAGGTCACTTATCTGGTCTTCTGCCTCAGTTATTCTGCTATTGATTCCTTCTAGTGTATTTTTCATTTCAGTTGTCGTATTGTTCATTGCTGTTTGTTTGTTCTTTAATTCTTCTAGGTGTTTTTTCTTTAATTCTTCTAGGTCTTTGTTAAACATTTCTTATGTCTTCTTAGTCTTTGCCTCCATTCTTTTTCTGAGGTCCTGGATCATCTTCACTATCATTCTAAATTCTTTTTCTGGAAGGTTGCTTATCTCCATTTAGCTTTTCTGGGGTTTTATGTGTTGTTCCTTCATCTGGTACATAGTCCTCTGGCTTTTCATTTTGTCTGTGTTTCTGTGAATGTGGTTTTCCTTCCACAGGCTGCAGAATTGTAGTTCTTGCTTCTGCTGTCTGCTCTCTCTCACAGGGAACTTTTTAAAAATGCCAACAATTTGTGTTGAGCATCCTCCCAATTCTAATTTAATTGCTGCATTAGGCCTAGGAAAGATGTATTTTAAAAGCCCCCAAGAGATTTTGAAGTACAACTGGTTTGAAAATTAGTAGCTTAATACAGAAAGAATATAGATAAAGAAAAGATTGGAAAATAGTATCTTGAGCCTCAGATTATTTTCCTTGATTTTTCAAATGCAGTGTCTAGCACAGAATCAGAGGTAGTTGGGCGTATGAGGAGATGACATGCCATGAGTGAGAACCAGCAGAAACATCAGACAATAGAAGTAAGACTTACTGGGACTTTATATACCACATATGGATTTAAACAATTGTTTTACTATGGTCTGGAAGGAAAAAGCCAAGGTTGAAAATTTTTAACAGAGAGTTGGGGATTGTTATGAAAATGACATGGCAGATTGTAAAAGGACCAAATACAAATTCAGGAACTGAAACTTAAAATGACCAAAATTGAGGGAAATCCTTGGCTGAATCTGAGGACATTTTCAACATTTAGAGGGCAAGAAGTAGAGGAGCAACCAGTAAAGGAAATGGAAGGCGCTTCCAGCAGAGAGGAATATCCTGGAAGCCAAGTGAATGAACCACTTAAAGGAAGAGTTCTCAACTTTTCAGATATTGTGGAGGGTACATAAGATGGTAAAGAATGGGAATCCAGTTGTTGTGGTTTCAGTGGAGTGTTGGGGAGAAAAGTCTGAATAGAGTGATTTAAAAGGAGATGAAGGGAAGAGGGAGTAGCAACAGTAATTACAGACAAATAATTTAAGGGTTTTTTTCTGTTAAGAAGAAGAATGTTGAAATAAGACATGGTAGTTGGAGGTAAGCTTGAGGTCAGGGTGGGCTGACCTTTCTCAAAAAAAAGGAAGAAATTGATGATGCAGGAAGAAGGTATAATGGAGGAAAGTTATTACGAAGGCAAGCAAGATGAAATACAGGACACAGGTATAGAGGTTGGCCACAGAGAAGAGTGGGAATAATCATGTTTTAATGGGAAGGGCATGGGATAGGGCTTTGCGGGTACAGATGTGTTGGTAGGAAGATAAGGTCATTCTTGTCAGGTTGCTTCTGATTTCCTTTTGTTATAAGAAGCTGAGATGGGTGAGGAGGACAGGTTTTAGAAATTTAAGAAGGAAAAAGGCATGAAATGGTCATCTGAGACAATTGCAAAGTGAAATTATTGGTGAGACAGTTGCAGGTGTTACTGGGTGCTCAGTTGAATAATTAGTACAATTGTGTTTTTTCTCCAGTTACCTTTAGTTGCTTGCATGCAGGTGCAGGGTTAACTCTTTTCTGTTTCCTGGTAGAAAGTTCCAAGTCCTTTTGGTTTTATCTCTGCCATGTTTTTGTGATCTGTTCTTCCTTTCCGTTCTCATTTTATTAGTCTGGCTTTTACTGTTCTCCTAGGCTGTTGTTACAATAATTTGTTTTCCATGCCTCTAATCTTTCCTCTTTATAGTGCATTTAAAATTCTTTTTCGAAAAATTTTTTCTTGAATAATAAGTAATACCTGCACAAGGCATGCATTCAGAAAATATATTAAAGAGTAATCATTAAAGAGTTAGTCTCTTTCCCTCCTTATCTTAACCCCCCAGTTTCTCTCCCTAGAGATAGCCATTGTTACCAGTTTTTTGGTTTTTTTTTTTAACTGTATGGAATATCTCTGGTGGAAGGATACATTTACAAACACTACCATACCTATGTATTCTCTACCATTCCCTGAAATTGTACCATTCTTCTGCATAAAAAATTTTTATGTTGGATCTCTTAATATTACAAGTAGAGAGCTATCTCATTCTTAGCAGTGACAGTAACAGTGTTCTATTGAACAAGTATCTTGTCATTTAGTAAGATCCTTATTGGTGGGTATTTATTTTCTATCTTCAAATTATACTGCAGTGAATATCCTTATACACATTTTTTTTCACTTATGGAAAATATGTGTATCTGAAGAATAGATATATATCTAGAGATTATATACATCTTTAATTTTGGAAGATACTGGAAGTTGTTCCAGTATATCCTTTACATCAGTGAACACAGGTCATGTTGTTGCCTTCTTTAAAATCTTCACTGGCTCTTCCATTGCTTTATTTTT
Source organism: Grampus griseus (assembly GCF_964374135.1). NCBI lineage: Eukaryota > Metazoa > Chordata > Mammalia > Artiodactyla > Delphinidae > Grampus > Grampus griseus. The sequence goes on from NC_139001.1 coordinate 58,653,255, forward strand.
TATTTCATTTGTATTGAGGTATAATTGACATGTAAAATTGTATTCCATTGCCTTTAAATTGAGGTTTACTTACCACTGTGTATAGAGTTCCTGCTGTGTCCAGTGCTGGGCATACAAAGGTGAATAAGATACTTCTTGCACCAGAATTGTTGATAATCTAAAGATTAGACTGGGTATTCTCAGTCTCCACGTGACTGATATTTTCGACCTGATAATTCTTTGTTATGGGGACTGTCCTTTCCATTGTAGGATGTTTAGCAGCATCCCTCACTAGATGCCAGTCGCACCCCTTAATCCTTCATTCATGACAATAAAAAAAGGGCTTTAGACATTGCCAAATGTCCACTGGAGGGCCAAATTTCCCCCCTTTTCTTTGAGAACCATGGGGTTAGGCAGTCAGGTAGAAGATTCTGATGTAATGTGGTAAATGGTACACTAACATTGAACCACAGTTGGGAACAGGGAGGAGTAGAGGAGTAACCTTTGAGTGGACATCTTCCAAGGCTTAGCTCAGATACTACCTCATCCCATAGCCTTTCCTGACTCCTGCCTCCTTTATTTTTAATAGCATGTTTCTGTATTACAGTTAACATGTTTGTCTTCTTTTGGAAATCAGCAAGTATTTCTTATTCATCTTTTGATCTCTGCATTTTTTGAGAGTGAATGAATGAAATGTCAGTAATAGGTACAGGATAAACATAGGTTTGTGTGGTAACATATAATGTAAATTTTACCTGCTTGCTTCTGAAATGATTAACTTGGTTCAGTTGTGTGAGATTCCTGGTACTTGTTTATTTTATACTGCTTCCAGTTGTGTAATTGTGTTAAATGTGTAGCTTTTTAAAGACTCTTGGCATTGAGAATTATGTTTCAGAAAGCAATCTATAAATCTGTGGGGGGGAAAAAACAAGAGAAGCAAAAGGAATTTAGATTTAGTCTTGTCTGCATATGAGGAAATTTAGAAGAATTAAAGTTCAGAGAAGTCTTAGATCAAAGAGGGTTCCAGCTGTCAGGGAAGATTTTATGGAAAAGAGAGAACTTCAGTAGAGGAATATAGATTTGTATAGGTAGAAAGATGAGGGGAAGGTATGTTCTAACAAGGCAGAAAGCCGTATAAGTGAGAATAGAGACAGTCTATCCAGAAGACAGTTTAATAGCCCAGCATTTCCCAAAAAATGGCTTGTAAGATATTAATGGGTATTATTAAATAGGTTATGAAAAATTCTCATTAGCTTATTAAAGTCTGAGAAATCCTGTGGAAAATAAACCTGTTTAAGGAAAGGAAGTAGCATCCTTTTTCTTTTTTAGACTATACATCTCTGGAGATAAGTATTTCATTGGGTTAATTGTGAGAAACGCTTTGGGAAATGCAGTAACAGCATAAATAGAAGGCTTTGATGTTGTCTGGGGACCAGAGACTGTTAGGACATGTTTGGGTAAGAGTAGACAGCGCTAAGTACTATTGGTGAGGATTTTAATATTTTTAACGTAGGTCCTTAAAGGTTTTTGAACAAATGAATAACATGAATAAATCAACTGTTTGTACTTTAAGAATATATTGGAATGGGAAGAAACTGGCACTGTAGATGATAGGAAGCTATTTCAATTATACAGGGATAAAGTAAGGAAGTAAAAATGCTCGACATTTCAAAAGATAAATCTACAGGATTTAGTGATAAGCTATCTGGAATAAAAGATGAGTCCTTTAGGGCTTCCCTGGTGGCGCAGTGGTGGAGAGTCCGCCTGCTGATGCAGGGGACACGGGTTCGTGCCCCGGTCCGGGAGGATCCCACATGCCGCGGAGCGGCTGGGCCCGTGAGCCATGGCCACTGAGCCTGCGCGTCCGGAGCCTGTGCTCCGCAACGGGAGAGGCCACAACAGTGAGAGGCCCACATACCACAAACAAACAAAAAAGATGAGTCCATTATTTTAAAAAGATCATACCATGGGCAGAGTTCGGAAGGGAAACGGATCTGGGGGAAGTAAAGGGATACCAGTTTTAATGGATTGAATTTGTGGTGCTAGGTTGCAATGACTATTGGTGATAGAGATAGAGGACTGAGCTCAAGACAGAGGACTGGAATTCTGTAGAAGAGAGGTGATAACATGAAGTCATAAGTAGGTAAACTGAATGAGAAAGTTATAAGTAGGTAAACTGAATGAGAAAGTTATAAAAAAGATTTGGGGGAGATTTTTGGGGATGGGAACTATAAATTAATTAGGTACTCTGTTAGCATTAATAAAAATGCATGAAAATGTGTATATTTGGTACCATTTCTAAGATATTCTTTTAGGATTATAAAGTTTTAGTGGGTAGTAGATTTCTTTGGGTAGCAGAAAAACAGGTATTTCTCTTCGATGTCTGGCATCAGAAAGTTTAGTTTGGATTCAGTATAGTTTTGGTTTTGTTTGTTTGTTTGGGGTTTGGCTTTGTCTTATTATTTTCTCTCAGAAAGTCGTCTACATTGATTGCTTATTAGTTCGAGATATTATCACTTATTCTTTATTTAAGAGTTTATTTTACCCTGATTCATAATTAAGGTAGAATACCCGGCTTCAAAACAAGGATTTTATAGGGCGGTATTAATGGTTATATGAAACCAATCCCCATATATACCAGCACACATGTATTCCCTAAGCAAAATTTGCTGTTTTATTTACATTAGTCCCTCCTTGTGATGGTTTTTTTTAATTAATTTTGGCTGCGTTGGGTCTTCGTTGCTGTGAGCAGGCTTTCTCTGGTTGTGGCGAGCAGGGGCTACTCTTGTTGCGGAGCATGGGCTCTAGGCATGGGCTTCAGTAGTTGTGGCCCGTGGGCTCTAGAGTGCAGGCTCAGTAGTTGTGGCACATGGGCTTAGTTGCTCCATGGCATGTGGGATCTTCCCGGCCCAGGGCTCGAACCCGTGTCCGCTGCATTGGCAGGTGGATTCTTAACCACTGTGCCGTCAGGAAAGTCATGATGCTCTTTTATTGCCTACCACTTATACCTCACTGAGATACCGTTTAATACCTAAAACTTCATGTAATCCAGCCAGTATCTTGGGTCCTCTAATAGGGTAAAATTCTTTCTTTGGATGCTTAAGTGAAGGTGGAATAGAGTGTAAGAGTTTATTTTTTAGAAGAAAGGGGTTTCAGCCTTAGACCTGTGAAAGTAGAACTTTAGGCTTTGAAGTAATACCTTTATTTGGGATGAATAAATAGGCAATTGGTTTTTTTTTTTTTTTTTTGGCGGTACGCGGGCCTCTCACTGTTGTGGCCTCTCCCGTTGCGGAGCACATGCTCTGTACGCGCAGGCTCAGCGGCCGTGGCTCACGGGCCCAGCCGCTCCGCAGCATGTGGGATCTTCCCGGACCGGGGCACGAACCCGTGTCCCCCTGCATCGGCAGGTGGACTCTCAACCACTGCGCCACCAGCGAAGCCCAGGCAATTGGTTTTTATGTTACAGTGTTAAATGGCGGAATGTTAACTTCTAAAGGAGATAAGGAAATCTTTTAGAAAAAAGTAGTAGAAGTATCTTTAGTTTTGATTAATGTTATTTTCCTCTCTTTTGTCCACTTTTGAGGAATAAATGTGGCTTTTCCTCTGCCATTTAATTTTTCTTCAGCCTTGTTTCAGTGGCAGTAGTCCCTTGGAAAGGCTTGATAAGAAAAGTTAAAGAGGATTTGAAGTACTTGTTTGCCAAAATGAAGTAAAAGGAATAGTATTTGAGATCTAGTCACACTTTTTCAATTGCTTTTACTGACTCTTCAGAAACTTTATTGAAAAAGTTACGTTTCATAGCAAAGAAAATGCATTTGTCCTAGAGTTCTAACTATCTAGTAGTAGCTTACTACGTCATTGCCTTATTTGCTTTTTGAAGTAGGTGTCTATTGGGAAAAAAGGAAAATTTAAAAGATATAGTTCTTTGAAGACATAATTTGGAAGTTTTTAATTGCAGTTTAAAAATTGGGTGTGATGATCATTAGAGCTATCTACCTGTATTTCCGGATTTCTTTCCGGGCACAACCAAGTTGGATGCAGCTGTGTAGCTTGCTTTGGCCAGTGAACTATGTATGCTCTACTGACTGTTCTACCAGGCTGGATCTGTAAGTGAGGAAAGCATACAGAACATTCTTGGCTACGGTGGACATGAATAAAAAATAAGCCTTCGTTTTAAGCCACTGAGATTTCAGGGGCTGTTAGCTACTGCAATTTTATTTTGCCCTGCATGGTCTAATATGGTGGCCACTCGCTCCATGATGCTGTTAATAAGCACTTGAAATGTGGCTAGACTGAATTGAGATGTGATTAAGTATGAAAATATAAACTGGATTTTAAAGATTTGGTATGAACAAAATGTAAAATAACTCAATAATTTCTACATTGCTTGCAGGTTGAAATGTAATTATTTTGGGTATATTGGGTTAAATGAAATATATTAATTTCACTGTTTCTTTTTACCCTTTAAATGTGGCTACTAGAAACTTTACAATTGCATATGTGACTTGAATTATATTTCTATTGGGCAGCATTTATGTAACCTATCCTGACTAAAATCAAAGTTGGTACAAGCAGTAGGGTACTCTAACAGAACCCCTCAAATGTTGCATTGGTCAGGGGTCAGGTAGCAAGGAAACTGATATTAGAGGCTGGGAAGATGCGATGCAGAGAAGCATTTGGTAAAACTTGCCTGCAATAACTTGGAAGGCCAGTAATGTACCTAATGCATTTATAGCTTTAGGGACGAGGCTGGAAAACAAATTGTATTTTAGCTGTTGTTGGCTCCATTTGACAAGATGGAAGAAAAAAAAATGAGCTAGAACATGATTGGCTAGTTTGCAAGTGGGAATGAAGAGCAATAAAGAGAGGCCAGAAATTTGGGGAATTGTAGGATTGGAAGAAGCAATTGTTTCTCACTGTCAGTCAGTAAGAGATGAAACTAAGAAGCCTATTGAGCAGATAATTAAAACTTTTCTGGCAATCAGCGTTATGACCATCACTCATTGTTAAAAAGTCTGAATGGATTAAGGTGATTCAGAGTAAAGGTCTACTTAAGGGGGTGGTGCCTTTCTGTTGGGTTAGGGAAAAGAGACTTTTTTTTAAAGGTATGGATTCCCTACTAAAGCCAGGTAGTTCCAGGGCACCCACAATTAAATAGAGAGAAATAGATAGCACACAGTCTCTTGGGGCAAGAAAGCAAAGAAATGTAGAAAGTCTAAAAGACATATCTAGAAAAAAAGCTATGGTTCTAGACATTGGCACTTGGCAATGGCTAGAACAGATAAGAAGTGTCTAAGTTTTTCAGGGAGTTGTACAGCCCAAGAAACCAGCATGGAAAGTGTGAAGAAAGTGTGATTGCATGAGTTGGTCACCACCCCCTAACCTTCTACCAGCAGGCTGAAAATTCCTCTTAGCTAAGGATGTACACTCCCTGTGTTCACTTCACTTGTGGTGGAGGAGGATAGCAGGCAAGAAAAAAAATCTCCTGGAAGGTAGAGCCAAAAGGCTCAGAGAATACTAGACTGAGAAATTCCTCCCAGTGATCAGTCAGAGAATTCTCTCCCCCAGAACTGAGAGCACTTACACTATCTGTTCAGCGGGGTATGTGAATTGCTATGAACTATTGACTGTTTTATCTCCTGTTCCTCCTCTTTTGAACAGGAGTGTTTTTTATGGTTATACTTAGCTTTTTCTATCATTGTATATTGTGTCTGTGAAGGGAGGTAGGTAACTTGATTTAGTAAACAGGTCTTTGTGAACAAGGGCCACGTCTGGACCTGAGAGCTTTGAGCTTGGTGCTATAACTAGGTGGGATTTTTGGGTTATCTTCTGCATGAAAGGGGACAGGTGTATCCAAATGTGGGAGGAAAAGTAAATTGAATATTTGATCAGCACAGGGACTTGGGAATCATGCTTCTTCATAAATAGACCACTTCTCTTCTAAGCACATGATAGGATTGCCCTTTCATGCCATTATTGAAATCAGGCATGGCTCTCTGACTTACTGTGGCCAATAAAATGTGAATGAAAGTTTAAGAGCAGGATGTGATTTACCACATTACCTTTTACCTTCCTTGGCAAGACAATCTTGGAAGCATGTGTCAAGTGGAGGGACTGTGATAAGCAGATCTCTCCTGCCAACCAGAGTTGGACATGTAAAATTAATGAGAAATAAACTTTTGTTATGTCAAGCCACTGAGATTTGGGGATTGTTTGTTACTGTACCACCACCTCACTAGTTCCGATTGATGTGTTAGGTTATAATTTTAGTCACAGTAGGTGCTCAATAAATGTTTGAATTGAATACATTGAAATTTGAGGGCAGAAGAAAATGTACAAATTCTGAAACTGCCAAAATACAGCTTTTTGGCTTATATTCCTTATAATAGCCAAGGCCACACATGGACTAAGTGCTCTCTTTTATGTAGAGGTAATATGGCAGAGAGATTGTAGAAGACACAGGAAAAATTAGAGAACAATGAAACCTGTAACATTTTAACTAGAAATAATTGTTCAGAGCTATACGTAGCATCATTATGGTTTACTGGATGATTTAAAGCATTGTTTCCTCTTTCTGGTGGTAAAAGCTCAAATTAAGATTGTTGAATCTATAGAAAGTGTAGTGAATAATCCTTAGAAAAAGTAATATGCATTTTAAACACAGGATTGAGGAAATCAAGGGACTGTTTTGTTTAAAGGGAATATTTTTTTAAATGAGGTGAGTAGGGGAAAAACCCTAAACCATTATCTTTTTTTAACCCTAGTGTCAGTGGCAGCAACATCAGTTTTAGTTCAGTGCTAGAGCAGAACCTAACCTCAAATGAAGCCTTAGGTAGAACTCCAGTGTATAACACTGATCTTATGGGGTTGCTCTGATTTATATGAGGATCTGAGACTTTATACATAGTCATCTTTTCTGCTGACACCTGTAGTGTCTTTTAAGAAACTATAGTTTGAAAATCCCTTTGCTGGAGCAGGTATAGCCACTGTGGCCATCTTCATTTTTTTTTTTAACATTAAAAAAAATATATTTATTTGTTTGTTTGGGTTGCGTTGGGTCTTTGTTGCTGCACGGGCTTTCTCTAGTTGCAGTGAGTGGGGGCTACTCTTCATTGCGGTGTGCGGGTTTCTCATTGTGGTGGCTTCTCTTGTTGCAGAGCACAGGCTCTAGGTGCATGGGCTTCAGTAGTTGTGGCTCGCGGACTCTAGAGCGCCGGCTCAGTAGTTATGGCGCACAGGCTTAGTTGCTCTGTGGCATGTGGGATCTTTCCGGACCAGGGGTCAAACCCATGTCCCCTGCATTGGCAGGCAGATTCTTAACCACTGTGCCACCAGGTAAGTCCCCATCTTCATTGTTTTCAGTTTGGGTTTCTTAGGAAAAGCTTTAGGTTCTTTCTGTAGACCTAATTTATCCAATATTTATACACAGTTTTAACAATCCTGGCTGATTTCCAAGTTTAAAACTGGCTTGGAGGATAAACATTAGAATGGACAATGGATGTGTAGCCTGAGAGATGGAGGATGGAAGAGTTGGGAAGAAGGCAAAAAAAAAAACCCCAAAAAACCCACAAGTAGATACAAGAAATAAAAAGCCAGAATTCTGTATATGTTTTTAGTACAATGTTCTAGGGCTTGTTTACTACCATAAATTATTTTTACTAATGAATTTGAGTCATTAGACTGAGCTTCCCACTAAAGAAGGTAGGTAAATATATAATGAATTCTGGAGAGATGTCTATTCAAAATATGGTAACCTGTAGTTATCTGGTAAACTACCATCCTAAACAACTCATGCCCTGAAGGTTTAAAATTTTAGACGTTTTCTATGTATTTTTAAAGTGATATACAAATAATTAAACATTGAAGTAGTAGATCATACTCTTTTCTTTTTTTTTTTTTTTTTGAGACTTCCCACGACTGGCTTTAATTTCAAAAAAACTGGTTGGGGTCTTTTCCCACATCAGGGAAAGAGTATACCAAGCTGTGCCTCCAGGGATTCAGCACTGGGCCTGGTCCAGTCACATTCCAGCCACCAGGCCCTGTCATTTCATCACACGGGCCAATTCCAGTCTACCCCCATCAGCCAGAGACCAGAGGACGGAGGTGAAGTTGCCCAGGACTGGATTCTTTCTCTCCAAAGCCCCTCTCTAGGGAAGCCAGCTGTGTCTTTCAAAGGAGAGTTGGTCCAGCCACCAGGCTCAGTTTGGACACCAGATCAACATCCCAGCTCTGGGGGAGTCAGCACCCTGGCCCTGGTCGCCGCTCCAGTGCCTGTGTGCCCACCAGCACGTCCATGAGGTAGTCCAGTTCGGCCTCATCCAGCTCTGGAGCTTCTTCCTTGCCTGGCCCATCCTCAGGGCTGGATTTGTGGCCCTCAGAGGCTGGTGCCCAAAGTTCACTGTCATACATTGTGTCAGTGTCCTCAAACAGGCCCTCAAGCCCATCGACCAGCAGACATCCAGTGGCTGGGCCGAGCAGGTCCAAGGCACCCAAGCTGGGTGCGGCTCCCCCAGTGGGGTGGCCTGGTGGCCCCTCATCTACCAGGGGCTGGGGAGCCTGGCTCAGGCCCTCAATATGGCTGAGGTCCTCCAGAAGGCTGGCCATGGAGGCTGAGAGGGAGGCATCAGAGCTGGCCAGCAGGTTGTCAGCTATGCCTGGGGCTGTAGGCAGGCTGGGCATAGGTGGCAGGGCAGCTGTGGGTGCCATGCACGCCTGAATTCGCTGCAGTGTGTTCACTACCAGCACCAGGTGCTGCAGGTCCGGTTCACTCTGCCTCAGGCTGTGGTGGAGCTTGAGCACCGAAAGGTCAAAGAGGGAACGGGAGGCCACGGCTGGGGGTGCGAGGCCACGGCTGGGGGTGCGTGTGCCACTGCTGGGTGGCCAGGATCCAGCCACCAGGTGTCGACTGCCAGGGCTTCTTTCCCCTCCTCCTCCTCCTCTCGCTTTTGCTTCAGGCCCTTGCTCAGCATCATCCAGCTCACCAGCTGCCAATCAGAACGAAGAGGGAGCCACCCGCAGCCAATCAGGAAGCGGTGGCGGCAGCACTGCTCGCCCGGTCCCCTTCAGCAACTGGCGCCTGAGTTGAGAGACAAGACGCAGTTCTCCATACTCTTTTCCAACGTTTAATTTTTTAAAGAGTTTTGTTTGTTTGTTTTTGGCTGCGTTGGGTCTTCCTTGCTGTGCATGGGCTTTCTCTAGTTGCGGTGAGTGGGGTCTTCTCTTGTTGTGGAGCACGGGCTCTAGGCACACGGGCTTCAGTAGTTGTGGCTCGCAGGCTCTAGAGCGCAGGCTCAGTAGTTGTGGCGCACGGGCTTAGTTGCTCCGGGGCATGTGGGATCTTCCCGGACCAGGGCTCGAACCCGTGTCCCTGCATTAGCAGGTTGATTCTCAACCACTGTGCCACCAGGAAAGTCCTTTTAAAGAGTTTTTAATAATTAAAACTTACAAAAGAAACCCAGGTTATATAAATTTGAGATGAGCATATAGTATACTATATGCTATTGCCATTGTATTTCAACCAATTATGATAATACATAGTATTCAAACAACTATCTGTTCTTCCATAGCTATTTTTTAAAATAGTGTTTTAACAGATGACTGCAAACCAATTTTTTTTTTGACTGTGCTGCGAGGCTTGCAGGATCTTAGTTCCCCAACCAGGGATTGAACTTGGGCCCCTGACAGTGAAAGCGCCGAGTCCTAACTACTGACCCTCCAGGGAATTCCTGACTGCAAACCAGTTTGGAAGAGAATTTTCTTGCAACATGAAATTAGAATGGATTAGTAGTAGAATTAATGTAGAGCTATATTTTGCACCCTTGGTGAGTAACATAAACATAGCTTTGTGAACATGGGAGAAGATATGTTTATCTACCGGATGGATGATATAAAAACTGAGAATAGGATTGTGAGAGGTGAGGTTAAAAAACAAAATCATGTATAACTTACTACGTTTTTGTATATTTCCCCTCTTGGCCTTCCTAAGAAGACTTAAAAAAAAAAATTGGTCCTGAATTGCTTAGGCTGAGGAGGTGTTCTGCTTATTCCAATGATGATTAGGTGCTAGGGAGGTAAACTACTGTAGAGATCCAATTTATATTGTGGTCACGGTTTGTTTTGAATGAAGAGCAAAATTATATCTTCCAGTTTAAATACTAGTATTCATAACATGTGACTTCTGGTTATCATCTTGTCTCTAAAAATTGAATCTACTCTTAGTATGAATGTTTGGTACTGTTAGGATTTGAATAGTGAGAGTTGTGAGAGCTGCTGGTAACAAATCACTTTCTTATTGTTTCTTAGAGGGCAATCAGGACTTTTTGAGAACTATCTTTTTGGTATTATTTTAACCTGGGGGAGGGTTGGAGGAAAACAGCTTTTACTTTTTAAAAAACTTCGGAATAGTTTTAAAGTAGTCTTTATAAATCTGAAATTAGAGAGGAAAACTAGTCTCTGCAGCTAATGGAGGAAGGGATGAATCTTAGCAAAGAGTACCGTTTGCAGTAATATCTTATATTGATGTGTATCCTTCATAGTTAATTTGAACTTCTTATCTGTGACACTGAAGATTTCATCTGTAAGATTCCTAACATAAGTCATCTCTGAGAGTGGGAAGTAACGGGAGATTTTCCCAGATTTTTAAAAATTATAGTAAAAAACACATAACATTAAATTTACCATTTTAAGTGTATAGTTCAGTAGTGTTAAATATATTCACACTGCTGTGCAACAGGCTGTAGAACTTTACATAATGAAAAACTGAAAATCTGTATCCATTCCCCTTCTTTCCTCTTCCTAGCCCTTGGCAACCACCATTCTACATTCTGTTTCTATGATTTTGTCTACTTTTGATACTTCATATTAGTAGACTCATAGAGCATTTGTCCTTTTGTGATTGGCTTATTTCACTTAGTGTAATGTTCTCAAGGTTCATCCATGTTGTAGCACATGACAAGATTTCCTTTTTAAGGCTGCACAATATTTCATTGTATGTCTATACATTTTCTTTATCGTCCCCAGATTTTTTAAGTCGCACTGGTTTGAACAAACTACAATTAAAACTACATATTCATATGTAAGGAGGCTAGACTGCTATTCCTGGGAACTAGCCCTGGGAGGGAACTGATTTTTATTTTTTTGGCGGTACGCGGGCCTCTTACTGCTGCGGCCTCTCCCACCACGGAGCACAGGCTCTGGACGCGCAGGCCCAGTGGCCATGGCTCACGGGCCCAGCCGCTCCGCGGCACATGGGATCTTCCCGGACAGGGGCACAAACCCGTGTCTCCTGCATCGGCAGGTGGACTCTCAACCACTGCGCCACCAGGGAAGCCCCCTGGTTTTTTTATTGAAGTATAGTTGATTCACAGTGTTGTGTTAATTTCTGCTGTACAGCAAAGTGACTCAGTTATATATATATATACACATTCTTTTAAAAATTATTTTCCATTATGGTGTATTACAGGATATTGAATACCATTCCTGTGCTATACAGTAGGACCTTGTTGTTTATCCATTCTGTATATAATGCATCTGCTAACCCCAGACTCCCAATCCATCCCTCCCCCGTACCCCCTCCCTCTCGGCAATCACAAATCTGTTGTCTAAGGACATGGATTCTTTGAATAAGATGTTGTCGGGCCCTTGACATCTGCCCTCCATTGTGCTCTACTCTACATTGTGCTCTACCTCAGAGGTCTCAGACTTTGCAAAGTTACACACAGGTAATGTTTCCCATCCCAGTTTTCCCCAAATTATTATAGTGACCACCGTAGGGTTGCCAGTATTTGGATGTAGGGGCGGTGCTAGGTACGGACATTTTTAAAAGCGCGGGAACTGATTTTTAGCAATGTTTATAATACGGTTTTGCATAATTCTTTGTCTTATGTCCTGGCTCCACCACTTTTTAGCTGTGTGACTTCAGGCAAATAACTTAACCTCTTTGTTTTCTCATCTAGAAAGTTGGGAGAAAAGTATGACTAAAACCTTAGGGTAGTTGGGAGTACGAAGTAAGTCAGTGTATGTTAAGTGCTTGTAATAGTGTCCAACAAGTAGTAAATCTTATATGTTATCGTCATCATAGAGTAGAACACTGTTCCTTTTTTTTTTTCCACACCTTTATTGGAGTATAAATGCTTTACAATGCTGTGTTAGTTGCTGCTGTACAACAAAGTGAATCAGCTATATGTATACATATATCCCCATATCCCCTCCCTCTTAAGCCTCCCTATCCCATCCCTCTAGGTTGTCACAAAGCATCAAGTTGATCTCCTTGTGCTGTGAAGCATCTTCCCACTAGCCATCCATTTTACATTTGGTAGTGTATATATGTCAGTGCTACTCTCTCACTTCATCCCAGCTTCCTCCCCCTGCCACCGTGCCCTCAAGTCCGTTCTCTACCTCTACGTCTTTATTCCTGCCTTGCCACTAGGTTCACGAGTACAGCTTTTAAAAAGTCCATATATATGCGTTAGCATATGGTATTGAACACTTCCTTTAACAGTAACTTATTTAGTACTTCAGATTAAAGTGAAGTTAGTATTTCACTGTTCACAGTGTATTAATTGCAGGTCATAGTCTCTCTCATATATTTGTGGTATGTCTGTAAAATGAGGTCTTCTGTAAGGCATATTAGAAAATCAGTCATTTCCAGTTATGTTTATATCTATGTGTGTGTATCTTACAAAAGCTTGTATTGTTTAGATTTACTAGGAAGAATACTCCTATTAATGTATAATCTCCAGTTGGGTAGAAAAGGTTTGAAAATAATTTGGGAAACTGCTGTAAAAAAAAAAATAGAAGGGGATTGGATTTGAAAAAGATTAGTAGAGATGAAATAAAAGATTAAATTTAAGTGGGGGAGGGGGAAGGGAGCAGTCATAGAAGAGTAATGATCCAAATCTAAGGAGATAGGGTTTATGGGAAAGAGATTGCTTCATGTTAAAGCAGAGATTTTATATATATAAAGTTTATATTTGTTAAAGAAAATTTGGTTTTAAAACCTTCCCCTAAAGTGTTAACTTCTTTTGATCAGATTAGTGAACTTATATTTTTAGGAATCCATGTCTATAGTTTAGAACTATCCCATTGAAAGAAAAACTAGAAAAAAAGACTTGGTAGCTCTGAAATGTCCATAGGAATCTAAATAGTTATGAACGTGAAAATGTAATTAAACAATATACGAGATCTTGTAGGATTATCCTGTAATTCTCTTTAGGTGATTTTTATAGCAGGTGAAACTGATTAAAGAAAAATGTAAGGAAAATAAACTTTCAGAATCAAATGAAGTAATTTCATCAGTACTTTAAAAATTGAAGGCAGAGAACATGAAAGCCTTTGATAAGAACAACAAAATCCTAATGATACGCTATTGATAAAGGAGAATGTCTCATTTTATCAATAGTACTGTAATTCATATTTATCTGGTATTATTTAAATATGCATGTTTCAGACTTGATAAACCAGTAAATAATTTATCTTAAATATTCAATTAGCTCTATTGACAAATAAGTAGCAAATAGTCTCAGGAGGAGGCATTTAACACTTTCTTGTAATATTTTTAATAGAAATCTAAACATACTCTTGTTATTAATGCTTAACTAATATTGATTATACAGATTGCCATTGGTGCCTTCACTAATTCCATGTCATTTGTGTTTGTGTTACATATGATAAGCCTGCTCACTTACCCACTTTTTGTTGCTTTTAGCATGCTGCTGCATATTGCTGTTTATATGTACTTGGATATGCTTGGATTAAATGGAATTGTATTTTTTGGTTTTAACTGAATGTCCTTCAGAGTGGACAAGTGGCTTTAATATTCATGTAAAGAAACCATGGATTAAATAGAAAAGAAATGCAAGTATCATTGAAAATGGTAGAGTTTCCATCTGCTATTGATAACACTGAATCTTACCTAAATATTGTTGTGACATTATCTAATATTGAGCTATCGCAGTTAACAATACATTTGTTTATCTTATATAACTATTTGTGTTTTATACTGTTTAATAATCAGTTAGAATAGTATTACTTGTATATACTTAATAAACACATTTACGGGGTGCATGTTCACAACTTTACTAATAGTGTCGAGCAATCAAGAAGATTTGGAGACCACTGGCTTCATCCTCTTCCTAATCCACAAAAACAGCCAAACTCTTTGAAGTCATCAGTGCTATATAGTGGTGTCTGTGGGAAGTTGGATCCATCTACACCCTCACCACCACACTTCCGTACGCCAGTCTCTACTTTTTTGGTATTCCTCTACTTAAAGTGTATTAATGACATGTTAAAATAATACCTTTCTGTTATTTTGTGTTTGTCCATTGGCTATACAAGAAAATTAGTCTTATCTTTGTAACCATACTGTGTTGTGTGTGTGTGTGTATTTTTTCATCATTTAAAGTCTCTGTTTCTCTCTCTTTTCCTTTAGCTCTTACCGAGGTGTGCAGGAAATTGGAAAAAAATTTTTTTTCATTTATATATCCCTTTCACAAACTTGTTTTATTGGGGTAGGCCTTGAAAACAACTATAACTATGGCACAAAGATACTGTCAGTCATATACCAGGCCAGGTGAAGTGGACATTTAAGCATTTTGAGGTAGAGAATAGATATAATCAAAAACCAGTGCTGTTAGTTTATAAAGTTCTTAAATGTATACTCAAATGTCCTTGAGAATTTGTTTCCATTGCTTACATTTTTTTCTTGCGTTTAAAACTTGTTATTCCTTAAGTACCAAAAGTCAAGTTTAAATAAGCATGTTCATTTTTATATTACTAGTGTATATTATATAGGTAGTGCTACTGAAAATAAAGGTGAGTTTACACTATTTCAGGTAGTGTTATGTGTTAAATCTACCCTTGTGGGCTAGTTTAGGACCTTCAGTGCCCTTTTTATAATGCTTACTTTCCCTGCAGAACTCTTGGAAAGACTTGTATATACTTGTTTCTAGTTCATTTCCTTCCATTTTCTTGAATGTACTCTGGGCAGGGTTGTATTCCCACTTCTCTATTGGAACAGCTCTTGTCAAGATATTACCACATTGTTACATCCAAAAGTCATTTCTCAATCCTCATTTTACTTGACTGACAAGCATTTGACATCTTTGATTATTTTCTTTTCTTTTTTTTTTTGTGGTACCTGGGCCTCTCACTGTTGTGGCCTCTCCCGTTGCGGAGCACAGGCTCCGGACGCGCAGGCTCAGTGGCCATGGCTCACGGGCCTAGCCGCTCCGCGGCATGTGGGATCCTCCTGGACCGGGGCACGAACCTGTGTCCCCTGCATCGGCAGGCGGACTCTCCACCACTGCGCTACCAGGGAAGCCCCTGATTATTTTCTTCTTGAAATGATTTCTTCACTTGGCTTTTGGATACCAGCTTCCTCCTGTCTCACTGGCTTTTTTTCTTTCTTTCTTTTTTTTTTTTTTAATCACTGCTTGTCAGCTTTGAAGTGCCTAGGGTTTCTTCCTATAAATATATATATATACTACATTCCAGGTGACTCTCAGTAACCAACTGTAAATGTTGATGATGCCCAAATTTATATCTGTGGGCCATACTTCTGTTTGAACTCCAGATCCGTCAGCCGCCTAATCAACATGATCATTTGGGTATTTCATAGGTACTTCAAAACTTTCATATCCAAAAATGGACCCCTGAACGGCACCCCTCTCCCGTAATTTTTTCTACCCCCACTGTACTCTGTTTCAGTTAATGGCAACTCCATCTTTTTAGTTGCTCAGGACTAAAACCTTGGAGTTATATTTAACTCCTTGTTCTCACACCTCACATAAAACCCTGTTAGCAAATGTCTTTGACTCTACCTACAAAGTATTTCCTGATTCTGACCATTCCTTACCACTTACTCATTAACAACTAGTTTTACGCCACTGTATCACCCCTCTACTCTCAGTGGCTTCACTCACTGAATAAAATGTAAACTTTTATTTTATTTTTTTGCGGTACGCGGGCCTCTCACTGCTGTGGCCTCTCCCGCTGCAGAGCACAGGCTCCGGACGCGCAGGCCCAGTGGCCATGGCTCACGGGCCCAGCTGCTCCGCAGCATGTGGGATCCTCCCAGACTGGGGCATAAACCCACGTCCCCTGCATCGGCAGGTGGACTCTCAACCACTGCGCCACCAGGGAAGCCCTAAAATGGAAACTTCTAGTGGCCTACAGGGTAGTACACAATGTATAACATCATATATAATCTTATCCCACCTTTACATTTTTATCTCTGCTATCTTGTTACTTACTACTCTTCTTTCACATTCATTTCTTTCCAGCCACACAGGCCTCCTTGCATTTCTCTGAACACACCAAGCATACATCCCATCCACCTTGCTCTTCCTTCTACCTGGAATACTTTCCCCCACCTTCTTGCTCCTTTGCCTCCTTCAGGGTCAAATGTCACCGTATTAGCAAAACCTTTTCTGGCCACTTATTTAAAACAGCAAGTACTTCTCTCCTTTCACTTTCTGTCTATCCTTACCTCACTTTATTCCCATAACAGTTCACCACCACACAAAATGCTGTGTACAGTTGACCCTTGAATATGGGTTTGAACTGCTCAAATCCATTTACACGCAGAGTTTTTTCAATAGAAAATACAACAGTATTACACGATCTGCAGTTGGTTGAATAGGCAGATGTATACGGAAGGAGAACTATAAGTTACACAATGGCACTCCTAACTCTGCATTGTTCAAGGGTCAGCCATATTTACTCGATTATTTGTTCTGTCTTTTCCCACTAAAAAGGAAACTTGATAAAGACATGAGCTTAACTGTTGTTCACTTTTATCCTTAGAACCTAGAACAGTGACTGGCATATTGTAATCACTCACATATTTGTAGAGAATAACATTATGTCCTAAACTTCAAATTGACTTAATTTTTGGAGCACAGTCATCTTTTTTTTTCTTTTGATTATGACTTTATTCTTTTACAATAAAATCCCTTAGACATTTTTTTTCTTTTTCTCTTTTTTCCCTTTAATTCTTTGTCCCATAGCACAGTGTCTGATATCCAGTAGATTCTTAATAATTACTTACTGAATATGGAAGTGTATTATCATGCGTTTAAGACACTGGAAATTCAAATGAGAAATAAAATGTGATTAATTTCTTGGTCTTGCTACTGCGTTATCTTAACGAGGGGTTTATTAATTTCATATGGACTAGTGCTTAATAGTGCAGGCTCCGAAATTCAAATGCCTGGGTTCAGATCCAGTGCAATACTTTGCTGGGAGCCCAGTCATCTTAAGGTTTTGTTTGTTTATTTATGTTTTTGTTTTTAATTCCAGTGGTGGGAGAAGGGGCTAGTTGGTTATACAGGAACTAGAGATGAAACCACAACAAACATTGATTGACTGTCTTTAACAAATTCCCTAAGTCATCTCCTATAGATTACTTTAAATTTTTTTATTTAGAATGATCTTTCAAAGTATAGTATACACTCAGAAAAATATACAAATCATAGGTGTGTAACGATGATTTTTTATAAAACAAACACATAGGAAAAATTACCACCTGGATCAAGAAATAAGATATTGCCAGCAGTTCCTCAATCTCCCTGTACCCAGTCATTACGCCTCGTAAAGGTAGGCAGTCACTGTATAGTAGTGTTTCCTGTTGCTTTGAGCTTTATTTAAATGGTATATCTGTCTCTCTATAGATAGAGGTATTATATGTAAGAGAGAGTGTGTATGTGCCTTCTTTTGTTTAAAATTATGTCTGTGGTGTTCCTGTTGCATGTAAGTTGTTAATTTTCATTGTTTTAACATATTACACTGTATGAATGAATATATTATGATTTTTCTATTCCAACACTAGTGGATATATGAGTTACTTCCAGTTTAGGATGAATTTCTGTACTTTTGGTGTCATGTGTATATGCCTTTCCGTTGGAGTGAAATTGCTTCCGTTATAGGGTATACATAGGTTCATCTTTAAAATATACGGTCAAAAGATTTCCAAAGTTGTTATACTGATTTACACACCCACCAGCAGTGTGGGAGAGTTTCAGTTGCTCTATTACTTTGCTAACAGGTGACCTGTTAAAAAGTTTTAGCCATCTTGGTGGATGTGTAGGATATTTCACTATGATTTTAATTTTAATTTTCCTGATATCTAATAATATTGAATACTTTTTCATACTTCTGTGGGCCATTTTGATGGGTATCACTTCCCCTTCTCCTGAGCTTTATAAACAGTAGATTTCTGAGGATAACTAGGTACCATGCAGGACACTAATGCAGCATGGTAAAAAATATTTTGCTATTATCTACACTAAGATATAGAGGAAGATACAAACTTGACTGCCTAGTACTGAAGACCTATTTTTTTGTTTTTTGGGGTTTTTTTGCGGTACGCGGGCCTCTCCCTGCTGTGGCCTCTCCCGTTGCGGAGCACAGGCTCTGGACGTGCAGGCTCAGCAGCCATGGCTCATGGGCCCAGCCGCTCTGCGGCATGTGGGATCTTCCCGGAACGGGCATGAACCTGCGTCCCCTGCATCGGCAGCGGACTCTCAACCACTGCGCCACCAGGGAAGCCCTGAAGACCTGTTTTTAAAGGTGTCTGTATTAAGTTGATAATGCAGGTTGGCAAAGAGGAATTATTTAAGATTTACTAGATGGGTGAAATTTATGATTAAGATTCTAAAATACCCCAGATGTGTATGAGCAAGAAAAATGATTAAAAATTGGGTATAACACTTCTTGGGCAAATAATTTATTGTCTTTAATGAGCACTTTGTGGTCCTGTCCATATGAACTGACTCTTTTTTGTTTTCAGTAAGTAATGCTAGAAAATCAAGTATCCATTTGAGATAAAATTAAATTTTTAAATCTTCTCTATATGTATTATTTGCAGATAGAAGGAGCATAGAGAAGTAGAGGGCAGAGTTTTCCAGGTAGATTATTACCTAGACTGGAAGTTCCTCCTTAAGGAAGGGTTTGTTCATTTAGTCAGATTGTATTTTCTGAGCACTTTTGAGTGAAGCATTTATTATCTAAAGGGATGTATGAGCCAGTAAGTAGAACTAATTCTACCATAAGCATGTATAAGGGAGATGACATTTGAACTAATATTGAAGGATAAGTAGATGTTGGTTACATGAAAAAGGAAAAGAGCTAGAAAACAGTCCAGGCAAGAGAGGCATATACTTATGGGTGTGACATTGAGAAAGGACATGGGTTCTGACAGTGATGAGAATTTCAGTATTTTAATACTGAAGTTGGAAGAGCAGTTGCGGCCAGATTGAGAAGGTTCTTGAGTACCAAATTAACAAGTTAGTACTTAATACTGTAGAAAATAGAGAATTAGTGCAGGTAATGAATCAGGAAAGTGATGCCATTAGATTTTGTATTTAGGAAGAAGATTCTGGAAGCTCTGTAGAAGTTGGATTGGCAGAAGCGAGACATGAGAGGCTGGGAATGGACTGACAGGACTCACCTGAAATTGATGGTTTGAGCCATTAGGTGGCTTGCAATTATCAATAAAGGGGGAAGCAGGAGAAGGTTTGGTGAGTGGACAAGATGTGTTCAGTTTGGACATGTTATGTTCTATGTGCCTTTGTTTTATTGGAATTCAATAGGAAAGAGAACTAAGTTATAAGTATCCATGGCCATGACACACTCTTTAAAGATATTTTGTAGGTTCCAGTTAAGAGAATTAACAATAGGAGTAGGAATGACCTGTAATATCGTTATCCCCTCAGTCAGGTTGTATTTCATTCTTGCCCTCTCTCATCAGTTGCTTTATTTGTTCTCTACGATTTCTTTAAATCTTCTCTCTCTCTAGACTCCTTTATCTGCTCTTAATATTATTCTGTCGTCCTTTTTCCTTGTTGTCTTGTCACAAATAATGTAAGATGAGTAGCTTTAAAAACATTGACAAAATTCCTCGTTTTATGGACTTAAAATTTATCCAACTCTGGATATGTGCTATCCATATGCTGTCTTTTATTTAACTTGTAAAAAAGCTAATACTATGCGGTATTTGTGCATATATTTAAATGTCTTGTCATAATGATGCAGGTGGACACCTGATTATAAAGGAACAGAGGTCAGTACTCATTTATGTTGTGTGTTTGGATGAATTTTATACATATCTAATTCTTCATGCTTTCACTGAGGAAATAGAAACCATTTCCCCTTAATTTCTAGGCATCAAATTCTCTCTGCCTCTGGGGTCTAGCACAGTTCATGGCACATAGTAGCTAATCACTTATTGAATGAATGTGCCTATATCTTTTCTTCCCTCATGTAATAGAGGAGGTGGCTGTGCTCCAGCAGTTAAGCCTGTAAGTGCTATGGCTCATCATCTCCTCATGACTTCTTAGGGACTTTATTCTTGTGTTTTCAGTCTCTCCCTCTATAGTGGATCTTTCTCATGAACATTTACACATGTTCAAGTCTTCCCTGTCTTCAAACATAGAACAAAACACTTCTTCCCCCAGACTCTCTTTTTTGGTCCCCTTTAGCCTGTAGTGTCATGTTTCTGTCTCCCTCTCAAGCCAGACATATCTGTACTTGTTATTAAACACTTTTGCACTTCTTGCCCATTTTCTTAGTTTCCTTCTTGAATTTTCTGCAGTATTTGATGTTGACCACTTTTCCTTTCTTTAATGTAGCACATTTTTCTGGGTACGCCTTTCCTGCACAGGTTCATCCTCTTCTGCCTGTTCCTTAAATGTCTGCATTCCTCATAGGCTGCTTTCTCTTCTCATTCTACTTATAGTCCTTGAATGATCTAACCTACTACTTTGGATGCACTCCATCTGTGTAGATTCAGCTTTTTTACTGTTTTGTCTCACAAGCTGTTCAGACTCTGTGACCAGCAACCTTGAATTAACTGTCCTTCTTTACCTCCACCTGAACCTTCTCCAGTGTTTCCTATTGCAGTGAATGGCACCACCATCTACCCTGTTGCCCAGGCCAGAGTGCCCTCTCTTCCCATTTCCCCCCTTGATTCTTAGTTGTAGTTTTTCTGATAAAATAAATTAATTTTAAACTGTTAGAGGCATTTTTCTTGGTTGCACATTCTAGTTTTCATTAGTATAAATTCAGGAGCTATTAGGGCACATTTGATTTCTTTAGGCTATTTTTGGCTCCAATTATTAGTGACTGGTGTAAATCTAAAATAAATGTCCATTAAGATTTTTAGTTTACATAAATCAAAATTAAAATGTGTAGGAATTTATGTTTTATCAAAGATGATTATATTCAGTGTTTGTTCTAAATCATGTATTGTGGGGGTTTTTGTTTTCATTTTAATTTTTTTTTATTGGGGAATAGTTGCTTTACAATGTTGTGTTAGTTTCTGCTGTACAATGAAGTGAATCAGCTATATGTATATATATATCCCCTCCCTCTTGGACCTCCCTCCCCCGCCCCCAATCACGCCCATCTAGGTCACCACAGAGCACCGAGCTGAGCTCCCTGCGCTATACAGCGGTTCCCATTAGCTGTCTGTTTTACACATGATAATGTGTATGTATATGTCAGTCCCGATCTCCCAGTTCATCCCACCCTCCCTTACCACTCACCCACCATGTCCACACGTTTGTTCTCTATGTCTGCATCTCTATTCCTGACCTGCAAATAGGTTCATCTGTACCATTTTTCTAGATTCCACATATATGTGTTAATATTACAGTATTTGTTTTTCTCTTTCTGACTTACTTCATTCTGTATGACAGACTCTAGGTCCATCCACACCTCTACAAATGATCCAATTTTGTTCCTTTTTATGGCTGAGTAATATTCCATTGTATATATGTGCTGCATCTTCTTTATCCATTTGTCTGTCGATGGGCATTTAGGTTGCTTCCATGTCCTGACTATTGTAAATAGTGCTGCAGTGAACATTGGGGTGCATGTGTCTTTTTGAATTATGGTTTTCTCTGGGTATATGCCCAGTAGTGGGATTGCTAGGTCATATGGTAGTTCTATTTTTAGTTTTTTAAGAAACCTCCATACTGTTCTCCATAGTGCTGTATCAGTTTACATTCCCACCAAACAGTGCAAGAGAGTTCCCTTTTCTCCACACCCTGTCCAGTATTTATTGTTTGTAGAGTTTTTGATGATGGCCATTCTGACCAGTTTTGATCTGCATTTCTCTAATAATTAGTAATGTTGAGCATCTTTTCTTGTGCCTCTTGGCCACCTGTATGTCTTCTTTGGAGAAATGTCTATTTAGGTTTTCTGCCCTTTTTTTTTTTTGCGTTACGCGGGCCTCTCACTGCTGTGGCCTCTCCCGCTGCGGAGCGCAGGCTCCGGACGCGCAGGCCCAGCGGCCATGGCTCACGGGCCCAGCCGCCCCGCGGCATGCGGGATCCCCCCAGACCGGGGCACGAACCCGCGTCCTCTGCATCGGCAGGCAGACTCTTAACCACTGCGCCACCAGGGAAGCCCTCTGCCCATTTTTTGATTGAGTTGTTTGTTTTTTTGATGCTGAGTGCATGAGCTGTTTGTATATTATGGAGACTAATCCCTTGTCGGTTGCTTCATTTGCAAAACATTTTCTCCCATTCTGAGGGGTGTCTTTTCATCTCGTTTATGGTTTTCTTTGCTGTGCAAAAGCTTTTAAGTTTCATTAGGTCCCATTTGTTTATTTCTGTTTTTATTTTCAGTACTCTAGGAGGTGAGCCAAAGAAGATCTTGCTGTGATTTATGTTAAAGATTGTTTTTCCTCTAAGAGTTTTATAGTGTCTGGTCTTATATTTAGGTCTTTAATCCATTTTGAGTTTATTTTTGTGTATGGTGTTAGGGAGTGTTCTAATTTCATTCTTTTACAAGTAGCTGTCCAGTTTTCCCAGTGCCACTTATTGAAGAGACTGTCTTTTCTCCATTGTATATTCTTGCCTTCTTTGTCATAGATGAGTTGACCATAGGTGTGTGGGTTTATCTCTGGGCTTTCTATCTTGTTCCGTTGATCTATATTTCTGTTTTTGTGCCAGTACCATACTGTCTTGATTACTGTACCTTTGTAGTATAGTCTGAAGTCAGGGAGCTTGATTCCTCCAGCTCCGTTTTTCTTTCTCAAGATTGTTTTGGCTCCTCGGGGTCTTTTGTGTTGCCATACAAATTGTAAAAGTATGGAATGCTTCATGAATTTGTGTGTCATCCTTGCACAGGGGCCATGCTAATTTTTTCTCTATCCTTCCAATTTAGTATATGTGCTGCCAAAGCTAGCACTCATGTATTGTTTTCTTTTTTTTTCTTTTAATTAGTTTTCTGAGTTGAAAAAACCTCTTAGTTTCACATAAGGAAATGATGTTATATCATTATCGATACAAAGAAAGATGTTTGGCTATGCTGACAGAACAATGTAACTTCCTGCCATATCCACTCTTCCTCACCATTGCATGCTCATTTTGTTTCCCAGTCTGCTTTATAATAAAACTCATTGAAAATAGAAACTCTCTCATACTTATGCACCTCCTTCCACAATGATATTGTGGTTGTGGCCATTATAGATTTTTAGTAAGGATTGACTTTAAAACTTAAGTTTATGAGTAATAATTTCATTGTACCTACTGATAGGCATAATTTCATTCCCATAGGACCTACATTTTGCATTCCCATAGTATCTACAAATATGCGTAATTGATACACGCTGTAAAAAAGAGGTTTAACAGGCATTAGAATTTGTTCTATTCTGAGTTGACCATTGATATATTGACTATTTGAACAATTACAACTGAAGTTTCAGATTGTTTTATGACTCAGCTTGCTCAAAAGAAATTGGCTTTCTTAATGAATTTTTAAAAGCAAGCTCTCATGGTGGCTTTATTCTCTTTTTGGCTTAATCTCTGATATTTAGAATAAAATAGATTGTTTTAAAAGAATAATCCACAACAAGGAGCAATGATTATGCTCCACAAACAGATGATTTTTTACTTTTACATAGTATTTATTCATTTTACCTTAGAGAGGCTCAGATCTCATGCTATCTTTTTGGGCCAGTGGGCTGCTTCTCATCTGTATTTGTTTTCTTCTTTAGATATTAGGATCAAGGAAGAAGAACCTGATCCTGAAGAGTGGCAGCTCAGTGGTGATTCTACATTGAATACCAATGATCTAACACATTTAAGAGTACAGGTGGTAGATGAAGAAGGGGACCAACAACATCAAGAAGGAAAAAGACTTCGAAGGGTAGCTTGCACCTGTCCCAACTGTAAAGAAGGTGGTGGGAGGTATGCACACACGAAACATACTTTTCTTTTTAGACTGTTAATATCATCACCCTAATTTTTGAAATGCTGCATGCCATGTCACTTAACTAAGGGAAATTATTCATTACATGATCATCTTGTGTGTTTGTCTGTATGAGTGTGGCAGAAAAAGTTAGAGAACAAAATACATGAAATCAAATTTTCAGTTCTAAATGCCTGTTTTAAAAAAACTAAAATTACTTAGTTTACTTAAAAAAAAAAAGTATAGTAAGATGCCATTTAACAGGCCCATATTGGATATTAGTCTGTTTGCAAACCAGCAATGGATTTGCCTAAATACTGATTAAAAAGCTGATTCTTCTCTACAGTAGAAACTAACACAACATTGTAAAGCAACTATACTCCAATAAAAATAAATTTTTATAAAAAGTTGATTCTTAGCTTGAGAATAGCAGTTATATAAGTTCAGAAATTGTTAATAAAGCATAAGTATTTTCCATTTTCAATAGAAATGAATAATAAGCCTTAATGATGGAATTTTTTAAAAAGTGGAACTGTAATATCTCCATTCAGTGTTTTCAGAAATATTAAGAAATAATAACATGACAGGAATAAACTCAAAACAGATCAGTAATTACATTAAATGTGGATGGATTAAGCTTAATAATTGAGAGATTGACTCTCAGATCATATTTAAAAGACATAAAGCCCAGCCTTATATTGATTATAAGGAACATCTCAAATTGGTGCAGGGATGTTGAAAGTAAAGGAATGGAAGAGACTTATTAGGCAAATGTTAACAAAAAGGAATCTTGGACATGGTAAGATTAAGGTGAAAATATCAAATGGATAGATAGGGATATATTTCTTTTTTTTTTTTTTTGCATTATGCAGGCCTCTCACTGTTGTGGCCTCTCCCGTTGCGGAGCACAGGCTCCGGACGCGTAGGCTCAGCAGCCATGGCTCACGTGCCCAGCCGCTCCACGGCATGTGGGATCTTCCCGGACTGGGGCATGAACCCGTGTCCCCTGCATCGGCAGGTGGACTCTCAACCACTGCGCCACCAGGGAAGCCCAGTGATATATTTCTTAATAATATGAAGTTTTCACCAAGAAGATTTAATAGCCATGGTACCTTTTCCCCACAACTTTGAAATACATAGAGCAAAAACTGATAGAACTCTAAAGACATTATAACCATGTCCTCTAGTCATAGTGAAAGACCTTAATATAACTCTCTCAGAAATGAACTATTTAAATAGACCAGAAAAAAAAAAAAAAACCCTGTTAATGAACTTGACCTAGTAGAGCCTCTCTGCCTTTTGAGTTGTTTTGTACATTGGCCAGCCCATTCACAATGATAGTAATGACTAGTAACTGTTAATACTGAGAGCTTACTGTGTTCTAGATGGTCTTATAAGTGAGGCATGGAGAAGTTGAATGATTCTTTACAGCATACACAGCTGGGATTTGGACCCAGTTTCTTATCAAGGCCTTAACCACTGCACTGTACTGCCTCCCAGGTGAATTTGCTTCTTCTCCATCTGATCCTTAGGCATTTGTATTTCCTACTGGTAATTATTCACTTGTTTGAAGTTTTACTTATTCTTTGAAATGTTTTGGTCAATTTAAATAAGTTAGTGTGGAATTCTGGTTAGACAACTTTTCTGAAATTTACTCTCATTTTTACGGGAACTTTCAAGATAAATTTTCATGAAAGTCAAATGTAACTGAGGGTCAAGGCCTTGCCTGTATTTTGCTTATTCTTTTCTTTAAATTGAAAATCTTTTAAAATTATTTTTATTAAATTAATACATGTTCATAAAAATTCAGAAATATAGAGAAGTTTTAAAAGAATACCAAACTTCTACCCTACTTCAAGATGACTATTGTAACATTTTTGTATATATCCTTCCAGACTTTACTCTCACTGTTTTATGTGTCTGTTTTTCTTTTGAAAATTTTTGTGATCATATTTCCAAGTGTACATAGAGTTTGTATCCGTTTTTTATGACTGTATGGTATTCTATGGTATGGATGTGTAAGAATTTAACAACTTTTGGGAGTTTATTGTTGAAATTCTAATTCTTACACATATATCTTTGCACATCTGATTATTTCATCATTATAAGTTGGCAGTGGTGGAATTGTTTTATCAAAGGGAATTGTCTGCTAGAAAGGTTGTATCAATTTATACTCCCATCAGTGGTGTATGAGAGTATGTTTTCCCACACCCTTGCCAACAATGGATTTTATAATTTTTAAAAACCTTTTAAAGTCTGAGAGATGAGAAGTAATTCCTCACTATTGTTTTATTCAGTATATTTTTGTTACTTTATTTGAACATTTTTTGTTGTGTTATTTTACCATTTCAAAATTTCTTTTGTGAATTATTTCTTTGTCTTTTGTGAATCTGTTAATTTGTCTGTCATATGTGCACATATTTTTTTCCAGTTTTACATTGTCTTTCAACTTTGTCAGTGGTTTGCAAAATGCATTTATTTACACAAGTAAAGAAAGTTCTCACTTAAAGCTTGCAAACCTTTTTTTAAGCACAAAATTTTTAGTTGAGATGCATTATTATCATGCTATTAAAAGTCTTCCTTAAACTGAGGATTATAAAAATACTCATATTTTTCCAGAACTTTTGTGAGTTCACTTTTTAATAACTTATTCTAACAATTAAAATTGAAGTTCTTAAGAAAAACAACTGTTGTTTCTTAGAGCTCATTTGAACAAAATTCAACTAATATACTCATGATAGGCACAATTGTATCATTGACAGTTGCTGCATCTAATTAATAGAAGCACAACATATAGTAAATCCTGTTCTGCAAAGGTGAGGTAGGTGGCACTTTATACATTTTAGAATATTAGCCTTTCCGCAACAGTATTCTTTTAAAAAAATAATAGTACGTATAAAGTGGCATCTTTAGAGAACTAAATTTTATTTTTTTACCTTTTTGAGCAAGGTGTAAAATATAATTAAATATTTAAAAACTGTATTCATTTGGGCATTTAGCCAATATTTATTAAGCAGAACCAGACTTCAGAAACTTTATACTCTAGTGGAAGAGACAATTTTATAAAGTAAAATAAATTCTAAAGGCGTTATTGTTATATAGGTTTTGTGTGGTTTAGACAACCTCAATCCAGTTTTAAAAAATTTAAGTTAATTTGTAAAATCTGTTTTCTTCCCTGTTAGCCTTTCAGTTTGTGTTCCGTTTCTCCTGTCCCAAGCAAAAGACTCGATTTACTTAACTTTTCTTAATCCCTCTACTCAGAATTTAGCTTTATTTATTGTGTCACTCTGTCTTTGCATTATTAAAATTTTGGGAGCAAGTTTAAGCAGTCAAGAAAATGAACTTAAAATTGTTAGTTTTGTAAGATCATGTAATAGGTATTAGTGGTGTAACTATATAAATCAAGAGGAAAACTTACGGTAATCTTTTACTACTTGAAGTTTGTTGATAAATTCACTTCAGTTCTCTTCCTTCACATCACATGCCATAAATCCATATCTGGCATATCTAGATCTTATCTTGAGTAAAAAAATTTTTTTAAAATAAAAACTTGGACCTCGGTATTGGACTTTTTCCCTTATATTGTATATTTTTGTGTGCCCCGTCTCCATTTTTTTTTCTTAGTTGCCTGTCCCATTTTCAGACAACGAGTATGTCTTGTTACCTTATAATTCAGTTGATGAAAACATCTTTCCCTGGATTTTTGGTTCTTTGGGAACTCATATTTGTTGCTGTAATTTGTTATAGTCTTGTGCTTTGTTCATGCTCTCAAAGCTAAATTTTGCTAAGTTAGTAAAATAGCACTTTTGAATTTATAAAAGCACATTGATTCACCTGAGTGGTAGGATTAGAAGAGAGGCAAGAAGATAAGAGTGTAGAGTGAACTGAATTGGGTTCTCTGTGAAATTGCTATGGTGAACACAATATGTAAAATCGGTTTGTACACCAATAGCCACAGACATTGCTCTTTTTCTTAGGGCCATTTAAGAATAAAACAAATTTAAAAAGCTAAATTAAATGGAAATATTATTGGCTTTGGTTAAGACTTTGGCATTGCAGGTGAGCCAGCAAAACCTGTTTCACTCAACTCAGCTCTTTGAAGAGAGTAGAAATTGGGGGTGGACTGGAGCAGAAACTAGAATTGTGTTAGATTATGACATCCTTGCCCTTGAGACAACAGCATGACTCCTCCTTGTCTTTACTTATGCTATTCCTCTGCCTGGAATGCCTTCCCTCCTTTCTATCTAAATCCTACCCACCTCCTCCACGAAGCCTTCTCTAACTACTGGAGCCCACATTGATGTCTCCCTGTTCAGAACACCTATGGCATCTAACAGCCAGCACTGCACCGTTTAGCACTGTTTGTCCTATGGCAATTTCACATGCTACTGAGTGTGAGTACATTAAAATATAAATGTGGGGAAATATGCATTTTTCCAGTAAAATTTGAAAAACGATAGGTATATTATATACAGGAGGATTTGCAGGCTTATGGAAGGTTTACAGGCTATACCTAGACTGTGAGATTGTGGGAGGAGGGGAAGTTGGGGGGGGTCTTAAATGTACCTTTTTGTAATCTCAGAGAAACTGCAAAGTTTATATAATATGATTTTGACAGTTGATGAGTCTAAAATGTCATTTTTTTATAAACTCATTTGTTTTTATTCAGTAACTAGCCTTTTTTTTTTGAGGTTGAGTAATAACATTTTCTATAGTGTTTAATATGATTTGAATATCAGTTCTGGAATCAAAATCGTTTTCTTCTTGCTTAGGCTAAGATACCTGTGTTCACCCATCTAATAAGCACATATCTTCTAAACCCTGTTCTTGGTATCAAATACTGAAATGTAACAGATGTCAAATTTTGCAATGTGGAGAAACTGCATTTTATTATTTCTCTGATTTATAATTTTGGGTATCTTTGCATGGTTAATAGGGAATTTTAACTGTAAAGATAATTTTAATTTATTTCATGTAGTTCTAGGGATCTAAGACAATAGCTTTGTCTAGATTTTTTTCTCTGATTTTCTCCAAGTCAGTGTATATTCAGGGTGTGGCCATACAAATATATGAATAAATAATGCTTATATCATCTTAATTTAAAGTCTTCTTAAGGTGCCTTAATTGTACCTATGATTAGTTATGCATTTATTGTTGGTTTATTTACTTTTTAAATTAGCTGACATCATGACTTTGAATAGGCCATTTAGTTTCTGGTACAACTAATTTAATCGGATTGGGCCTATGCATAGAATTTGGGAATGGTTCTGACCGAATAATAAATAACTTTACTATACTCTTTATGTATGAAGTGTTCTTTTAAATTATATATTTCTTGAGCATATTTACATTTGGACAACACTCACATTAGTTGTGGAGTAAAATGAATATGTAAAACTTATTAATTTTTCTTTAAATTGATTTTAAATGGTCTTGGTTTCTGATTGACCTCACAGTGATAATGTCTTCTATTTGAAATTCAACATGGGGAGTATGATATGAGTGATAATGTCCATTTGAATATTTTCATATAAGTATATATTATTCTGTGTGTGTTTTTTAGAGGTACCAATCTTGGGAAAAAGAAGCAACACATTTGTCATATACCAGGATGTGGTAAAGTCTATGGGAAGACCTCACATCTGAGAGCTCATCTGCGTTGGCATTCTGGGGAGCGCCCTTTTATTTGTAACTGGATGTTCTGTGGTAAAAGATTTACTCGAAGTGATGAATTACAGAGGCACAGAAGAACACATACAGGTTACTAATATTTACTTTTAACAGATAAAAATTAACTGTAAGGCTACATACTACCTTGAAATTTTTTTTAAGCATACCTTACTGAACTGAATCTTTAAAAATATGACCAATTACATCATATTTCTATCTTCAGTAACACCAATTTAAAAACACTAATTCCAAACAAGTCAGTATGGCTTATTTTATAAAATAATGTTTCATTTTATGCAGACTTTGGTTAGCTTTTGTTTTCATATTATTCAGTGTCTTAAGCCACATTTATCTCATCATTGTTAATTATGTTAATGTTTTAAATTAGTTGTGTGTTTTTACTCTTGATCATTTTCTTCTTCTTCCTCCTTAACACTGTAATAAATAATAATTCCTTTTCCTCTGATAAATTCAGGCATTTCACCCTTTCTTGTTTTAATGTGTGTGAGGTAAGCAAAAGATATTTCACTGAGGAATAACCAAGGCATTGTTGATGTGAAGACTCTTTCATTTAGTTGTTTTAACACATAGTGTTGTGTGGTTGTTACATGAAATGGACCTAGGAATGACCCAAATTGAATTCTAACTTAATATAACATATACAGATATTTTTCTTCTACTGCCATTAATGATCAAGGTGTTCATCAGTCTATGCTCAATACTGAAGAATTGAAAAATATATAATGCATTTACAAAGTTTAGAGAGCTTAGAAGAAAGAACTATGGTGAAACGGTGGACGATATGGATTTTGAAGTCTCTTAGATCTAAATAAATAAAATAACCCATGAAGTATGTAGTATTATGTTACATGCTCTCCTTGTTTTAATTTCTGTCTTATCAGGTAGGTAGACAGATGAGCTTAACCTGTTTGAAACTGCAACGGACAATATAAGAAAGTAGATAAAGTGTGCTTGGAGACAGAGATCATTATTGTTGGGATAGTAAGGCATTTTTGAGCATGGCCCTATAATAGAATTTTCCTCAGTGGAATTTGATCAGCAGGATATAAAAAGAAATAATGTAAAAGGGAAAAAAGGTCTATGATCAAATAAGTGTAGGAAACACTGTGTTAAAGAGGGTTACTATACAAGTACCTTCAAGGAATGCCTCTTAGGACCTTTAATAGAATGTTAATGAGCACTGTACATCTCCCAAGTCGCGGGAGGTAGTGGCAACCTCTCATTGTGCCATTTTGCCATTTTGCCATGGAGTATGTCTCAGGACTAATGTTCCAAGAGAAGCTTTGGGAAATACCTTCCCAGAAGAATAGAATAGTATATGAATAGAAGAAGTGAGATCATTTGTCACGAGTGAAGATGAGATTTTATTTAACACATTTCTGTTACGTAGGATTGAACCACGTTATAGAAGTCATTGGAAGTTAGGTAATGGAGAGTCTGAACTGTTTAGTTATCTGCAGGTTACTCTTGCATTCCCATACCACTTAGTACAGTGGTGAAGTTTTGTACTGTAATAAAATTTGGTATTTAAGGAAGATTTGTCTGGCATTGATTTGTTGGATTGGAAAGGGAGAGACTAGTGTGCCATTGTAATATAGTTCAGGCATGAGGTCTGATGAGGACCTGCTGAGAGGAGAGGTGCTGGAACAAGAGATACGTAAGAAAGACATTTTGAAGAAAATAAATTAAGAAAATACTGGATTTGTTTATTGGTTGAGTTCTCCTTAGATTCCTTGTAGGTTGGCCTTTTGCCTTATCTTCTACTAATTGTCTTACATAGTAGGTCTTCAACATAATAGAAGTTCTGTCTGTCTTTTGTATTTAAAATAAGTATTTAAGCTGGGAAACAAATTTAGGCATCATAGAGTCTTATTAACTTTTAACATCATGATTTATTAGGCTTGCTCTTGATTATTCCAGCTGAAATCAGGTCATCTGGCCATCTCCATTATTCTTGGGACTACTCAGTCTTTATTAGACTTCAAGCTTGTGTCTTGGCTTTAATCTAGAAGTACTCTGTAGTTACTTAAATTCGCATTTAAGAGTTGAAGGTTGAGTATCAGGGATCTGACATGTTAATAATACCTTAAATATAGCTTAAAACAGTGTATTTTTCTTTAGAGAAGTATGCTACAGATAGTCGTTTTTAAGCTGGTATTTTGTAACAGATGTTTCAAAACTATTAGCATAGTTGAGGTATTAAATTCTTACCTGAATATCAGTGTATAATAAGTTTGAAGATTGCTTTTCATCCAGAAATAAAGGTGACATGTTTATTTAGGGGAAAAGTATTCTATGAGAGAAATCTTGCAGGGACAGCTCATGAAGCTAATATAGTTCTAATTGAACTCTGCTCCCTGTCCCTAACTGTCAGTGTTGGCTTATTTTCTTTCTCAGGGAATGATGAGTCTATTAATGTTAAATTTAAAAGACTAAGTAACGTAATTTCTTCAACAGGTGAGAAGAAATTTGTTTGTCCAGAATGTTCAAAACGCTTTATGAGAAGTGATCACCTTGCCAAACATATTAAAACACATCAGAATAAAAAAGGTATTCACTCTAGCAGTACAGTGCTGGCATCTGTGGAAGCTGCACGAGATGATACTTTGATTACTGCAGGAGGAACAACACTTATCCTTGCAAATATTCAACAAGGTTCTGTTTCAGGGATAGGAACTGTTAATACTTCCACCACCAGCAATCAAGATATCCTTACCAACACTGAAATACCTTTACAGCTTGTCACAGTTTCTGGAAATGAGACAATGGAGTAAATATTACACAAATACTTATTCATCGTGGTTATTTTTATACAGTAGTGAGAAGAACATTGTTCCTAAGTTCTTAGATATCTTTTTATTGATGTGCAAAAATTTTTGGATTGACAGTAACTTGGTTATACATGACACTGAAATGCCTTACTTTGTATGATATTCCATAGTATATTAAAAATGGTAAAATTGCATGGGTTTTGTAGGTACTTTTGGAATCTAGAAGAAATGAAATTTTACCAAGTTATATAAAGAGAAAATTGAATTTAACAATGCGAATGGTAGTCTAACCAAATGCATCAATCCTGTGTGGTTTAGTGTAAAAATGAGAACATGTTGGTATTTATCTATTGTAAGATAAAAAAAAAAGTTGGTGGGTGAAAGAAATCATGTTATGATAAAAAAAATTTTTTGTAATTTTCTTGATGACTGGAATTTTTATTATGCATAACTGACAAATCAAGTTTCCAAGCAAATGTTACATAGTGTAGGCTTTACTTAGCTTATCAATTTGTCATTTTGAAGCTAATTATTTTAATTAGGTTAACTATGTACAATATTTTAAGCATTACTCTTGTAAGATTTTGAAAACTACATTTTAACATGGAACTCTAGGGATAGTCACCTTTTAAATCCTGTTGAAAAGCCATGTTTAAGATTTAATTTGCCAAAATAATGTCTTGTTAATATTCTTTCAATAACGAAGTTGGGCAATATAACCAATGTTTAAAAAAGTTTAAAATGTATAGGTTGAGGCATTTGGGTGGTAAGAAAATGTTATAGTGAATTATCCCTTTTCTTGAGTATTGGAGGACCAAAAAAACAAGGTGTTATTGCGTCTTAGCAGTGATTTTTTTTTTTTTTTTTTTTTTTTGAATCCAATCTTGTTTCCAAAAACCACATGTCTGCCAGGGCCTTAAAAGCCATCATGTAAATTACCAGTAAAGTATAACATATGCAAACATAACAAAATCACTTCCATAGTGACAATACTCCAACCATATGGATATTAGTCATAGAGAACTAGAGGTTTTATGATATTTTTTTAAGTCTTTTTTTTTTGTTTGTTTTGTTTTTGGTCTAGGTAGTCAGTCTGCACTTAAATATCAACCATTTTCCTTTTTTGCTTTTTCCCTTAAAATTTATATGTATCCAGTACATTTAATTGAGAAATGTATGTTTTTTATTATGCTGTATTTTCTTTTTATTTTTTAATTATTGTTTATATTTTCAATTATTAAAAAATGTACAAAATAAAGTTTCATTGCTGGTCTTGTAAGAGCTATACAATTTTCCAAAATGTATACCTATAACTGCAGCAGTTCACTTATTTCAAAAATTTGGGATTCTGTTCATTTGTTATTCTTAAGACCACCTCAAATTTAAAGGCTACCTTATTGTACGTTTAAAGTGTATTATAACAGTGTGGTAGTTAATAAAACACTATTTTTTTTTTCTTTTGAGTTTGTTGTATTCCTATGCATTTAAAATAATTGCAGTGGTATGGGATAAGAAAATCAGTGTGATTTATTTTTCTTAGCATTTTATTTGCAGATTCTTGATTTCAGATGCTGAGATTATTGTAAACAGGTATATTAAAAAGGGAAGAGTAGAGGCTCTAGCAGATTAGTATTTTTTTTGCCTAAAAATGCACTTATTAAATAGAACTTTTGAAAAAAATCTTTTAGCCCACATTGATTCATTAGAATTTTATCAATCCATTTTGCAAACCTTATTTTTCCTTTGTTTGTTTCCCCTGTTAAAGCAATGCAGGATATTGATTTATCAAAAACTTGAGTTTACATGAAGATTCTTGAAAATGATAGCATAAGACAAGCTTTGGTAACCATGGCAAGAGTTATTTGAAAGGGTTATGTTTTTGAATTTATATATGTCTAATCATAAAGGCAGGGTAAGAGGGAAGGAAAAATTAACAGGATATTAATACGACTATTTTAGATATTTTAAAATAAAAAATCCAATTACTTTCTACGTGTATACAGTGGGGTTAAAGATTTCCATTGTCTGTTTTCCAGGCCCAATCTGATACTGTCAGTAATATCTTTGAACGCATAGGACAATGCTAGATACACATAAAAACACAAAGTTTTTTCTCATGTGAGACTTAAGCTTGTGACGTGAAATAGGAAGTATTACTTGGAATCATAGAAATTAATGAATGTACATTTATTTTGAAGTTACATGGTTAGAATTTGAGTCTTCAAACTCCTGTAAATAATTTCTAGAATTTAAAAAAGTAGGTTGTGTGAAGAGGATTATGTGAGGAGGTTGCTCACTTGAGCAAAAACACCTATTAAGTCAGGAAATTAAAAAACTTTTAGAGTGCGATAGTAGAGCTGTTTTTAATATTGAAAATTTATAGTAAGCTTATAGAGAGTTTTTGATCCATGAGTTTCCAAGCAAATTTTATCAGTTCTTAGAACATGAATGCAATGAAGATAGTAAGTAGTCTTAAATATTATTTAAATAAGTTTTTAGATTTTTTTGAGTGCCCACCTGGAATATACCTGTGAATTTTGGATCTTTACCTAACAAAGAAATGAAAGTTATTGTTCAACCTCAACCAAGGTGATTTTAAATACTTCTTGATTTTTATTGAAAAAATGTTGAATATACTCTGGAAACTTAATATTTGAAGAATTACCCTGAAGTAATTTTTTTCTAGTTATAAAATCTATTAGTATTGTGTATGGGTATAATATTTCTTAGTGTAAGTATATTCTTCAATAAGGCGTTTCTGGCAATTGCTTTATTTTTGTAAAGGCTAGAGTTAGTGCATATTCAGTATATTTACATACAAATAATTTGTTTATCAGAACATACTCATCTAGTGGACTAGGTGTCTATACTCTATACCTCAATTTAAAGAAAATAAACGCTTAAGAAAATTTTATTTTCTGTTGAGACTTAATGCCTTTGAAAAGTAATTCAATTACTTTATTAAATTAAAAGTAATTATTAAATTACTTTAATAAAGTTTTAAAGACATACACCTATTGCAAAAGGCCGGGTGCCCTGTAAGTAACTTTGGGCAAAATAACGAAGATGCTTAAGTTATTTCCGAATAGTGAAAATGCTTAAATAGTAAAAATACATGTACATGTAATTTGAAAGCATGTCAAACATATTTCATAGAAAATAGTTCTTAGCCAGTATTGTTCATCAGAAAACGCTGGGACCATTTAAAAATGTCCACAGGCCTAGCTTCGTTCTTGACCTAAATCTACATTTCTGGAGATGGAGAATATACACACGTGACCCGTGAGTGCCGGTGGGTTTGAACTGTGGGGTGTCTGCTTAAACGCGGCTGTTTTTCAGGAGTAAATACTGCAGTGCTGTACAGTCTGGTTGGTTGAGTTAACAGATGTGGATGAATCAGGCATAGTGAGGGCCATAAGTTATATGTGGATTAAACCCCTTGTTTTTCAGGGGTCAACTGTATGTATTTTTAACAGCTCCTCAAGTGGCTCTGATAAACACTCCTGGGTTAGAATCACTCTAAATAGAGCAAGCATCCCTTTAGTATCTTAATTGTAGTAAGGATCCTATTACTGACTTACTCATGATTCCAGAGTTTTTCTATTAAAATTTTTATTGTATTCAATATTGTTTGAAATGTGGGGTTATTAATAATAACATTTGGTTTTAAAATATTGTTGGTCATGCTCCCCTAGTAGACGATTTGGTTTTCAGTTTTAATTATGTTAAGTAGAAAAGAATTGTTTTCAGTGTAAGAGAACAATTTGTTTTACTAAACAGTATTTTTAAAACTTTTTGCCATGAGTGAGCAGTAAGTCTTTTGTAGTCTGATAATCAGCACAGAACAAAATTGGTCAATATCTTGGGAACAAGATTTGATACTTTAGTGAAATCATGTTTTTTATTTAGTGTTGGAGACACAAAGATAATACTGACTTGGCCCCTTGTCTTGTTCAGGCAGATTTGTGTATAATCAAATATATTGTGGTAAATACATGCTAGTGGCAGATAAAAAGCGCTCTAGAAACTTAAAAGAGGGAGAATTCTGCATGGAGAAGTTGGGAAATTCAGGCAGAGGAGATGGCTCTAGCAAAGGAACAGTGCAATTTTGCTGTGGATGATAGGGGAAATTGTGAGAGATGGAGTGGGGACGTTTTGGAGGAGGGGCTGTCAAATTGAGAAGGGGATCAGATTTTAATCTTTACCAGTGGTTCCTAATCTTTTTGGGATCATAGGTCTTCATTGTAGTCTAATGTTAAAACTGTTCAAACACTACAATGGGGATTCATTTGAGCAAAGGCCTGAACCTTGGAAAATAGCCACGTTAAAGGAACTGGTGGAGAAAGAGGAGTCCTCAAGGAGACTGACATAGAAACTGAGTGTCAAGATGGTGATGAACATCAAATGCAGTAGAGAGGTCAAGTTAGATGAAAACAGAAAAGATTTTGGCAATAAGGAGTTGCCAACTGATCTTTGTTAGCAGTCGATGGATCAAAAACTGAGGACACAGGAAAAGAGGCTATGGAGACAGGAAGCATAGGATATTCTAAATTAAGTGGTGAAGAGAAGAAAGATGGGCAGATGTGTGGCTCAGTCAGGATTAAGAAAATTGTTGGAAAAATTTCTGATTATATAAGTGATACTTACATTGATAAATATTAAGAAAATAAGAGTATGAAGGAATTTAAATAATCTCTGAGCTACTCAGAGATAACTATTATTTCCTTTGAAAATGCATATCGAAGTTGGAGTTGAAATTTAGAAAAAGCTGCATGATTTGCTGTCATGTAACATGATTTATATCGGTTTTTTAAATTACATATTTTAAGATATATGATGTGCTGAGAAAGGAGTCTATTGCCTTTAGCCTTCCTCTCCGCACCCCCCAGCTTTTTAACAGCCTTGCTTCTCTCCTAAATCCATATTAAGCTACATACTATATGGTGTGATATTGGGTAGGTTTCTTATCTTCTTGAAACCTCATTTTCATCATCCATAAAAAGGGGATAACTAACAATAGTATCCCTCATAGGACTGTTGCGAGGATTAAAATGTAAGCATTTAGTATAGTTCCTGGCTTACAGTAGGGACTCAATAAATGATATCTTCCCCTGTCCCCTACACGTTTACTAACTGGAGATTTCACTTTTCCGTAGTGAAGGGACCAGTGTTTTGGGGCGTCCATTGTTTAAATATGGTTCATGCATTGATTTTCACCTTCAGAATGAGGGGGAGTTTTCAAAGCAGAAATCTGAAAAGAGAGCTATAGAATCTAAATTGATAGTGGACAATGTGTCTGAAGTGACTGCCTCATCAGAAAGGATGGAATAAGAAGAAAAGAAGGAAACAGAAATTACACCCTGATAGAGAATTCTAGTTTAACATTTCTAGGAACCAGCCAAAGAATCTTGAGG
The DNA here is from genome assembly GCF_964374135.1 of Grampus griseus. Classification (NCBI taxonomy): domain Eukaryota; kingdom Metazoa; phylum Chordata; class Mammalia; order Artiodactyla; family Delphinidae; genus Grampus; species Grampus griseus. The sequence continues at coordinate 58,691,308 of NC_139001.1, forward strand.
TTCATTTTGATTGAAAGGTAACATTTATAATTTAGTGGTCCCAACCTTAAAATTGGAAGAGGTCATCAAAGAAATGCAGCTTATTTCTCCAAAATATGTCTAAGCCTCCAATTAATAGGCAACAGTGAAATAACAGGAAGTGTTAGGGTAGATACTTTTTAGGATATCTGCCCAACTTATGTCCCATTTTCTGAATATTACTTCCTGCCACCTTCAGGGGCGAGCTGTTTAGATGATTGGACAAGGAGTGGACATCTGGTCAAATTTGAGCCAATTAGATGATTTCTCCCAGGAGTCGGAAAACTGATGTCTTGGGAAGTTGCATTTGGAACCTGCGTGTGAAGCAGAAAGAGAATAAATCAAAGATGAGAGACCATACAATCCCAGAAGAAAAAGATGAAGAGAGAATGGCTGCCTTGATTCCTGATAACTTTGGTTTTTGTTCCAATGTTTTGTGCCTGTGCATTTCCTGTTCCTGGGTTCCATGAGATACCCTCAAAACCTTCCAGAGACTCCCCCACTTCTATCTTCAGGTTTTTCTTAAGTTTGAGAGGCTGTTACTTGCTACCAAATAGTGCCAACTAAAACATCTTTGAGATACAATTCCTTCTTGAATAAAATACACTGGTTCAAATGGTTGATGACTTGGTGCTGTAGAAAATACCAATGAAAAGTCATGGTTAGTGCCAGATCAGTTAGGTTTAGGTGAGGGAAAACTCAGCATAGAGCCTGAATGAGTCAGAAAGGGTGAGCTTTGGAGGGCCAATAAGGTGTGCCCAGGAGAACTGATTAAAAGCCCTAGAGGTCCATCTACAGTCTGAGGATACTTATCAGAGGGCTGTGTCTATGTTTGTGTCTGTCTTTGGTCTTAACGGAGCACTGACTTTTTGCCAGCATTAGCTTTATGGTTAGTATCTTCCACCACATGGTCTTATATTTTCATGATGTCTTCTGACTCAGGTGCAGTTTGGTTCACTTTTAATTGTGTGTACCCAATTACTTAGCTTCCTCTCATCCAGATCCTTTAAGAATTCTTAGTTAATTGCATCTTTCCCATTTTTACTGTTGGTAAATTTGCGTGGCTTTTTCATCTTGAATCATTTAGTAAAGGTGAAAACTTTTCACAGTGTAACATAGTGCATAGATTTTGGACTTGGGCACACGTGGGTTTATGTCCTGGCTCTGCTGCTTACTAGCTGTGTGACCATGGACTCTACCTTTCCACCCTGGGCCTCAGTTTTTAAAAATGTAAAATGGGGGTAATAGTAGCATCATCTTCATAAGGGTGATGGAGGAGATTAAATAGGTTAGTGCATGTAAACCACTTCCCACAGTGCCTGGCACATAGTTAAGTATTAGTAAATGTTAGCCTTAGAGAAATCAATAATCTTCCTACACTTGGAAATAATTATCCCCATCTTGTATTAATGTGTTCATTCACTTAGATCCCCCTGGTTTTCTGTCAGCAGACATTAACAAAATTGCTAGTATTCGTATTGTGCCTTTTTGATGAAGCATTTCAAATATATAGAAAAAATATAGAAAACAATATAACAAATCCCTGTGTATCCACCATCCAGCTTTTACAGTCTTAATCATTTTACACATATTTGCTTGTTTCTTTTAAAGAGAAACGATTATAGCTATAGTTGAAATCTACATAGTCCTGTCTCATTGCATTTCTTTCCTTTCACACGCAGGGGTAACTGCTGGTCTGAATTTGATGTTTATCAGAATGATACCATGAATGGTTTTAAATGCTTACTATATGTGTGCATATATAGGGTTGTTTTCATGTTTTTGAAACTTTATATAAATGGTATCATACTGTACATAATCTTTGGGCACTTGTTTTTGCACTCATGTTTTTGAGATGTATCCATGTTAACACGTGTTCCTCTAAACTATTCATTTTAAATGCTGTAGTTCGTTGAGTATATCACAGTTTATCCATTTTCTTGTTGATGCACATTTCAGTTATTTCCAATCTTTGTCTATTATAAACAATGCTGCAATGAAATACTTGACATGTTTCCTTGTGCATGTGTGTGAGTGTTTCTCTGAGGTATGTATCTAGAACTTCAGTCACTGGTCAATAAGATATTCTTATCTTCAGATTTACCAGATATTGCCAAATTGATCTCCACGGTGTATGTGCCAAATTCCACTGCTAGTGACAGTACATAGGAGTTCACATTTTCCCACACTCTCCCCAAATCCTTGGACTTGGCAGGTATTTCTTTCCAGTGAAAAAACCAATGCAATTTTATTTTGGAGTCTGACAAAGTGCTTTAAAATCCATCTGGGAGAAAGACAAGCAGGTGTAAAAAGTTAAAAAGGAATCAGAAAAACAAAGCCATGTATATATAAAGATATTGATAGCAGTAGGCATAACCAAACAATGTTAACTATAGCAGAAACAATGCATGTTTTTCTTACTGGTTCTACCATTTAACTCTCATTCAACCCATGCCTTGGTGTGGTACTCCCCACAGCCTCTCACTGTAGGGGTTTCTTCACACAGTATACAGCCCTCTTGGATTGAATATTGGAAAGAAGGCTCAGGCCTAGCTAGCTGTTTTCCATGATGTTCACTTTTCCCAGGGGCTGGGAGTATAGTCTGTGCTGTGGCCTCTTGCCCTGTTTTCTCCCAATTCTTCCCCCTCCATCTCCATCCATATTCCAGCTCAAGTAGTCATAGATCAGCCCATCAGCTGCAGAAACCCACTTCAAACTGGGGAAATCCTTTCTTGCAGAGACCCCAGTGTTGCCACTTAAATATATATTTATATATATATCTAAAATATTTTTTATATATATCTCCATTCCTACATGAATGATATGAAATAATTCATGATTTTGATTCTGATTTCTCTGTATTCTGGTGAGGTCGAGCATATTTTTGTTATGTTTATAACCCATGTTTCCTCTGAAAGGAATTATCTATTTGAATTCTTTGCCCATTTGCTTTTATGGTTATTTTTATTTTACATTGATTTTTAAGCATTCTTAATAATAATATTCCAGATACATATTATTTTAGATATATATGGGCAGATAATATCTTTTCCCAGTCTGGCTTATCTTTTAACTTTGTTTATGGTGTTTTGTATGTGTGGTAGTGTTCTACAAAAGTTTTATTGAATCTATGTCTTGTAGCTTTTCTGTCTTAAATTCTCTGGTGTCATAAAAGTATTTTTCTCTAAAAATTTTCTTATTTTGTCTTTCAGTTTGGCTTATTAATCCACTTTGAAATGATTTTTGTTCATGGTGTGAAGTTCCTAACACTTTTCATGTGGATTACCAGTTGTCTCAGCACAGCTTATTGAATGGCCCAACTTTTCCCCACTCATTGTAATGCTACCTCTCATTTATCAAGTTTCCATTTGCATGTGGGTCTATTCCTTGATTTCTTTCTGCCTTTCCTGTGCTGAGACCATACAATCAATACCATGGGTTTCACTTTTTTTTTTCAGTTGGAGTATAATCGCTTTACAATGTTGTGTTTCTGCTGTAGAACAAAGTGAATCAGCTATACGTATACATATATCCCCCCACCTTGAGCTTCCCTCCCACCCCACACCCCACCCAATGCCAGCCCTCTAGGTCATCACAGAGCAGAGAGCTGAGCTCCCTGTGCTATACAGCAGCTTCCCACTAGCTATCTATTTTACACATAGTAGTGTATATATGTCAGCACGACTCTCAACTCGTCCCACCCTCCCCTTCCCCCTGTGTCCACAGCATGGCTTTCACATCTTGATGTCTGGTAGGGCAGGTCTCCTCTGCCCACCCCTTACCTGTCCTTCAAAATAGTTCTGACTGTTCCTACCCACGGACCTTCTTTATCTCCACTTATTCAAGTCCACTTTAATGTCCTTTATTGTTTTCTCTTTGAAAGGTCTTAACACATCTTATTTTTACATTTATTCCTATGTAATTTTTTTTTCTGGGGAATAGGCTTTTTTTAAGTTAATTTGTAAATTGATCAGTGTTGGTCTTTATAAATGCTATTGATTTTTATAAATCGATTTTGTCTATTCTATATCTTTTGCTAGTTCTAATATTTTGCCTATAGATTCTATAAGATTTTCTATGTAGACAGTCAAATGGGCCTCAAATAAGAGAAGGTTTGTCTCCATTTCCAATTCTGATACCTTTATTTAAACAAAAAGTATCTTACTGCATTGGCAGCTTAATATTAACTAGAAGTGGTGGTAACAGACATCTCTGTCCTGTTCCTGACTACCATTTACCTTTCTTTCCCACACGTAACCCTGTTTGAGTCTTCTGATACATACTCGGCACTTGGGATAAAAGAATTATCAATCCATAGTTCCTGTCCTGAAGGATATAGTTAGAGAGGCTGATGACATTCTGACTATAATTACCTTTCTGACTTAAATTAAAAAATTCTACCTGGTTTCTCTAGTTTCATGTACTCTTTCCATTATAGCAACATATTCCTTTTATTTCAAAGTTAGGGGAAGATTAACTTTTTTTTTAATACACATGATCCTCTAAGAGCTACAGCATAAACCTGCTAACTGTCCACAGCTGTGACATCTGGAACATCATACACCAAGCATGCAAGAGCCTGATGTGGGCCCTGTGTCTGCTTGGCACGGGGTTATATACATGAGGGTGCCTAATAAAGCTTCTGTGACATTCAAAGAAAGAACATAGCGGCTGACTTGCTCAGGCTCTACTGTTGAGCTCAAGGCTTACTTGATAGGCCGAGTTTCAGGGTAGGAAAAAAACAAAGTAAGAAAAGTTGCTAATGGGGTCTGTCTGTCTGGCCAAAGTCTTTTCAAAATCTATTCTACTACTGGAGACAGTCAGCCCTGAAGTGGAAACTGGAGACTGCAAGGCAGCAACATATGCGCACAACCAACTTTCTCATCACAGTGGGTGAAGAAGGAAAAAAATAATAATCCCGCCCTGTAAAATCATTGCTCTGATGACAAGGTGGAAGGGGCAGTAGGTGTAAACACCACCCAGAAAGCCCAGGGGCTTGTATCTGGCTCCTCTCTGCTGGCCTGCTTCCTTCTTCAACTGGTAAAAAGATTAAAGGGACAGCTTTTGAGATATTTTTTGTGTCCCAAAATTTAAGATTGGGACACAGGGAGGAGAGGCTTGGAGAAAGGAAGTGAGCAGCTAAGAGCCGCTGATGTGGAGGAATGTGCAGGAGAATCATGGGGCAGGGCTCAGCCTTCAGCCCTGGTGCTGGGCATGCTCTTAACCATCTATACGGAAAGAACGTCTGAATTTATTCACAGGAGCCAACTTCTTGCCGCTGGTACAGAGTTTTAACATTATTTGAAGATGGCTCTTGGGATTCTGCCCCAGAGTCTTTGTTCCTGAGGCTCCCCTCTCAACTTGAAAGCTGCTGGGGGGCAAGCTGCAAACTTTTATTCCTCTGGCTTTGCTTTGCAAGGGCAGAGAAGACTGTCCCTTTCCAAACAGACATAAAACTAGCAGGATCCCAGGGTGGCTACTATCAAGTTGCCAGACAGGCCTCCGGCTGCAGAAGGGCCTTGTTCGTGCTTATCACGGATCTCTAAGAATCAGCAGCGCCAGGTTGCTAGCTCCTTTATTTCTGGCCAAGTTTCTTCTGCCTTCATTTCTCTCTTGCCAGATGGACAGGCAGCGAAGGTGAGTGAAGTCAGCTTCTTGAAAGAGTGGTCCACACTCTCTACCTACCTTCCTTTCACTCTTTTCAGTTTCCTCTCAGTTTCTTCTGCCCCATCACTCCACTGACAACACTCTTGACAAGTCTTGAATGACCTCCATGTCACTAAATCCTGTGACACAAACATTCACATCCTGCTTGACAAGAGTGTTCGGGTCAGTTGGCTATTCTCCCCTTCTTGATACAGTCGCTTTCCTTGACATCCACGGTCCTCCTGGGTTTCCTTCTGCTTCTTTCCACGTCTCCTCTTCTTTGCTAGCTTTTCTTCTTTTTCTACCTGACACTTAAATGGTAGGTGTTCTCCAGGCTTGCTCCTGAGCTGATTTCTCTTCTCACATTACACTCTTACTGGATGACCTCATTCATTCTGGGGATTTCCTTTTACTTCAGACATGGGCAACTCCCAGAGTTCTGTCTCTACTCCTCACTTGAGTTGCAGCTAAGATATTGAACTATCTGTTTAGGCTCCTCTGTTGGCAGTTTTGAAGGTACCTCAAACTTTATGTATTCAAAACTCAGTTTCTGCGTGTCTTCCCCTAAACTTGGACTTTCAGGATTTATCTGAATGACTAGCATCATCATATGCATCTAGATGCTCATGCCAGAAAAGTGAAAGTTAACCTGGACAGCCCCCTTCTCATCCCCCATATGGGTCCCGTTGATATTCCAGGTGTCTCAAAGGCATGGATCGCTCTACATCTCCTCCGCCAGTATCCTGGCCAACAGCCATCATTTTTGCCTGGATTATGACAATGTCCCCTAATTTGGGCTCCCCATAACCACTCTTCTTGAACCCCTACTAATCTACTCTCCAAGTAGCAGCCCAGAATGATTTTTTTAAAAAATATATCAGTCTCATTAAAACTCTTGATTGGCACTTCAAATAGCATCCTGAGTCTTTGCCGTGGCCTGGTTGGTCCTCCTCAGATGAGTCTGTACCTCACTTGCTGTGCTCCGGCCACAATCCATCTCTCACTTCCTCACGTTCCTTCCGGCTTGCCTCTGGGATCGTGTATTCTGTCAGGGATGCATTATGACTTCTGTGGGCTCTAGGCACTCTTGCCTTTAAGGGCTCCTTCATAAGTAATAATAAAAAACCATATATTTTATGACTACATTGGTACCAAGATGAATATAATCCAGGTTGGATTTTTTTTCTTTTTCTTTTTTCTATCGAGATTAAAATCACATAACATAACCATTTAAAAATGTCCAATTCAGTGGCATTTAATATAGTCACAATGTTGTGCAACCACCCCCTCTGCCTAGTTCCAAAACATTACTGCAAAGAGAAACTCTGTACCCATTAAGCAGTTACTCTCCTCCCAGTCTCTGAGAACCACTATTCTGCTTTCTGTCTCCATGGATTTACTTATCCTGGATATTTCATATAAGTGGAATCATACAATACACGGCCACTTGTATCTGGCTTCTTTCACTTGGCATAATGTCTTGGAGGTTCATCTGTGTTGCAGCATGTATCAGTACTTGATTCTTTTTCACAGCTGAATAATATTCCATTGTATGGATTTACCACATTCTGTTTATCCTTTCATCCACTGATGGGCGTTTGGGTTGTTAACCTTTTTGCTATTGTGAATAGTGCTGCTGTGAACATTTGTGTGCAAGTATTTATTTGAATGCCTGTTTCAACTTTTGGGGGGTGGTATATACCTAGGAGCATAATTGCTGGGTTCATTATTCTCCTGATTTTAAAAGAAATTGAAAACATTTTCGTGGACCCCTAAACATATTGTGAGCCTAGGCACTACTGTGCCTACCGTGCCTGACATTAATTGCACCCTGAATTCTTTTCCTTCTGTCTGAGATGCTTCTATTGCATCTTTGCTGCACCAGGAGAGGGGCAGCTCCAGTTTGTGAAATGTCCACTGGGAAGACCTCCTGCCTTGTAGAGCAGATGGGGCTCACTGAGTAGGGTAGAGAGTGGATTTATTTTCAGCTTCCATTCCAGTGAGAAATGTGAATTGATGGCAATGGTCAGTCTGAGCTCAAAGCAGAGAACTGCTCTGCATATCTGTATCATCAGCTCACTTTCTGGCTCCCTCAGCTGGAGCCTATCCAGGTCCCCAGCTCCTGGCACCAGGGTCCTCTTGGTTCTCATGCTTTCACCCTATTTCACTACTTCCCCTTGGGGAACCTGACCTTAACAAAAGAAAAAATGACCAATCTCTCTAGTCCTGAGGATGGCACTGATGGTGTTAGATAGTAACATATAACCATGTGATGCTGCCCTAAATATTTTTTTCAAGACCTTGTGCTTTTTGGAAAGTCTCAGGTAAAATTGGAACTTTATGAAGAAAGAAATTCCAAGTATCAATAGAATAATGTATAACAGAGAGTGTGGTGATTTCCCTAGCATTATATCATATATCTCCTCTGGCATTTTTGCAGCAATCTGAGGGCAGCAGAAGGGGGTGGGCAGGGATAGCCATGTTTTGTCGAAATACGTCTTTCTCTTTTTATGTTAACCTCCAGGTTCTTTGTTTTCCTTCTCTGGACTTCTTTTCCTTACATGTTAGTTCAGCAAAAGACTGAAAGGGGGCTGGTACAGGGCTTTTATTGGAGGGGATGAAGTATCTGAATTTACCAGCTTTACCATTTAGAGTTATCTCTGTCTTTCTCACTATTTGTCTGCGTACCAGGTGGTTAAGAGGAAGAGCCTGGACAGATCTACCATCGTTTCATGTTCTTTGCATCCATACTTCCTTATGCTGACATTTGTAACAAGAGACAATTTTAGTCAGGAAAAGTCCCTATCCAGTTTTTTTTAAGTCAAACCCACAATATTTTCCATTACCCCTTTTAATTACATTTGCTCTGTGGTTTGGGAAAGCAGACCACATTGCTTGCTGCCTAAATTATTTTCTAACTACCAAATTGCTCTATCCCTGAACACATGCCCAAATCATCTCCTACATGTTTTCAGGCAAGCTGGCTTTTAGGACATTGAATTATATATATCCTTTATTATGATATATAATTACAGCATCAGTGTCTGTACACCTTTGGAACAAATATATGTTAATGACTTTTTTCCTGTTTCAAAAATCTTAAAGCAGTTCTTAGGCATTAAGAGGTATTGTCAACAGAGTAAATATTGAACAGAAGATTGTGGGCAGGGAGACTCCAGAGAAATCAAAGTTTCTGTAGATTAACCTAATAACTTTACTCTTGCCATGATACCTCTTAATATATTTTGACAGTAACTGGTGCATTTCCCTTCCTCCGTTTGAATTATTTTTGTGAAATCAAATGGGTCATCACGAATAATAAGATTATTATGACTAAAGATTACTCTGTAATCTTTTATTTTATCACATCAAAAGTAACTCCTCTTGGAGATGTTTAAATAGTATTTGTCAGTACTTAGCAAATGTTTCACCATGACGGAGAATTGCCTCTGCTTTTGTCAAGAGCTCAAGATGATGATAAACACCATGGTAATACAGAATGGCTAGTGGGTCTGGGAAACCTAAGAACATAGACCAAGATTATTATGGATTAAAAAGAAAAATGCAAAGAGGAGAAAGAGTAAAAAAGGGCTGGGGACCCCAGATGACCACAGGTGCGAAGTGAGCCTCAGCTTCTGCTATTGGCCAGAGAAAAAGCTGTAGAAAAAAGTTTGGGCAAAACTAGAATGAACATTTGCTGTTTATCTTCATCAGGTAAGATACTCTAAGGCCAGACAAGATTTTCTCTGAGCCTCTTGGCGCTGCTCAAAAGAAATAATGAGCTAATTGGCCACTTCTTCCTTGTCAAAATATGATAGAAGCAACCCTGCAAACTAACGTCCTGAAAGTGTCGGGAGAGATAACTTACAGGGCACAGGGATCTCCCTAACGTTGATTCCAGTTGTTGTTGTTTTTTCCAGTAAATAACGTAGCAGAAATGAGAGAAGATAAAAATGTTTCATTTTTTATTTCCATTGAATAGGATTCTTATAAAATGGAAGCTTCCTCCGCTGTCCTTCTCTGACCACCCTGATGATAGATCAGTGCCCACAATGTTTCCAGTACAGACTTGGCTCCAGTAGCTCTGTCATTGAAAGTAATTTGATAACTGCCACGATATTCTTTCCTGGGCTACAGTCCTCTGCCTTCTGTCACCTCCCAGACAAGCCTGAATGTCAGGAGAGTGACTGGGGGACATTGCCCTGGGTGTACCATTGACGTGGAAGGCGATGAGGTCCCTCGTCACTTTCCCCAAAGTGGGAGAAGATTGTGCCACCAGGAAGTGTCAACATGCTCTTGTCCCTGCATGGGTGAAAAAAGGCTTGAAAATGATTTTGATGCAGGACTCCCACTGCCAAGTATTTGCACCAACCAGAGAAAGGCACTCGGGGCAGATGCAGCCCCTCTAGGACTCAGGGCTTGGCAAGGGGACTTGGCTAGATTTCAGTCCCTACTTGCACTCTTGTCCAGGTTCTGTCCTGCATAACGGCGCCTGGTGGCTCTGATCCAATACGCCCCTTAACCAAGGCTGATATGATTCCTGCAAACGGCAGCTGCAGACAGGAAACTTAGGCGGATTGTTCTTGGCACCGTGCCACTCTTCTTTCTCTATTCCTCTTCTCTCTGCATCTCTCTCTTCTCTCCACCTGGGTCCTGCTACCTGGCCCCCTAAAGTCAGCACACAATCCAGGTCTCTCCTCTTAGACTTCTAATCTGGTTAATAAATCGATGCGAAGTTGCTAATGGTTAATAATATATTACTCTTCCAGATACAAACTTGGATGAATATTTATAGATTGGGCCACAGCATTTGCATTTTAGTAGAGACCTGCCAGACCTCAACCCAAAAGGAGAAACTATATGAAATGACTTCTAGACTCTGTTTACTTCCAAAAGGTCACTTACCCAAGATTTGGGCAGCTGCCACCTTGTGGCCAGGACTGCCCCCATGAGATTGGAGGGACCAGTAGGCCTTCTGGAGTTGCTGCCCTCAGATTTCAAGATCACTGTTTTATGTTACTAATCAAATGGCTATAGCTTTAAGCTTCTACACGGTAGGAAAACTTTGAGATTCAGTCTGTTTTTGTAAGATTGGAAAGCCACAGAAAACTTAAGTAAGATGTAGAGTTTTGGGAGTTTCTTTTAGAAGACGTAGAGTTATCCATTGCTATTTAGTCTTGGGCTGTGAATTTATTCTAAATCTTTCCTTCAGGCCAGACTTCTTTGGGGTTTTTCTTGCTCTGGTCTTCAGCCCTAAAAAGAAACCAGCCCCTGTCATGAGCTTGAGAGAGAGTTGCAGGGACAGGCTCCGTTAGCCTCATGCAGGCAGGAGTAATATTTTCCTCGGCCTGTTCGGTAACCATGCTGCTATCACTCCCTCTTTCACTGCCTTCTGTCTAATTAATACTTCATTTACATAGGAAAAAACTTCTTTAATTAGACATTGCATTTCACTAATCCAGCCTTCTGCTAAAAATCACATTTTAGCAAAACTTTGTATTTCCTAGACTCTTTTAAAAGTCATCTGTATCTTTTTTTTTTTTTTGGAATTAGTAAAAATTTATTGTGCACACACTGAGAAGAGAGTTTGAAAACCAGGACTCCAACCAAGGCACAAAAGGGGGGGAGGGATAAATTGGGAGATTGGGATTGACACATACACACTACCATACACAAAACAGATTAATAAGACCTACTGCCTAGCACAGGGAACTCTACTCAATACTCTGTAATGACACATGTGGGAAAAGAACCCAAAAAAGAGTGGACCAATGTATATGTATAACTGATCCGCTCTGCTGCACACCCAAAACCAACACAACACTGCAAATCAACCACACTCCAATAAAAATGCAAAAACAAACAAACAAAGCTTGGCCCCTTTTCTCTTCTGAGTTGTTAGAGTGTATCTACCATAGAATACAACAGTTTTTGTGCAGCTACTCGGTGTTTTAATCACAATGCAAAAGCAACATGGCTAATCTGCACAATCTACATGGATGACAACTCGCTGAAATAACTATCAATTAACAACATAATTGTCACTTATACGTTGCCAGCATTAAAGTAGGCAATTGTTACTTCTGTGAGGCTTTTGTGCTTTCTTTTTCTTCTCTTCTCAGGGTGTGGATATAGGGCAGGGGCCTGGGTTGAAAAGTTTAAACTGATGACCAAGTTAATTGTTGTTTTAATCACTGTGTGTGTTTTTTAAATTAATTAATTAATTTTATTTATTTACTTTTGGCTGCGTTGGGTCTTTGTTGCTGCGCGCGGGCTTTCTCCAGTTGCAGCGAGCGGGGGCTACTCTTGGCTGCGGTGCACAGGCTTCTCATTGTGGTGGCTTCTTTTGTTGCGGAGCACGGGCTCTAGGCAAGCGGGTTTCAGTAATTGTGGCACGCGGCTCAGTAGTTGTGGCTCGCGGGCTCTAGAGCGCTGGCTCAGTAGTTCTGGCGCATGGGCTTAGTTGCTCCGCGGCATGTGGGATCTTCCTGGACCAGGGCTCGGACCCGTGTCCCCTGCATTGGCAAGAGGATTCTTAACCACTGCACCGCCTGGGAAGTCCTAATCACTGTGTTTTAATCACGACCTTTCTTATAGGTCGTTGTAAAGTGAAAACAGTGGTGCTAGTCATAAAATTTCACTCCAGCTTTGGTGGGTGAACCTTGCTTTGGTTCTGAAATCTCTACAGCATCAAATGCTTTGCCAGGTCTATAGTCTCTTTCATCGGGAGCTATTGCAGACAGAGCATGACATGTGCTATTTTGTTCGATCAAGACGATGGCAAAGAAAACGCATCCTCTGTGTGAAGGCAGAGTCCACTTTTGCTAAAGCAGCTGGAAAGAATTGAGCCAGTGTGGTCAGGATGATGACCCTGGTGTCTTCCTCTCTATGCCGTGTCAACAAGAGCACCTGGCCACCACAGCCTCTGTGAGTGAGTGGGCACCAGTAGAAGGAAGAAGGGCACCAAGAAGATCTAAAGTGCCAGGCCCTCCTTATGTGTTGTGTATATCTCTCACTTGGCAGAAGGCAGTCATCCAGGTGGAACCAGGTTCCTGGTCCTGCAGGAACACCTTCAGGAAGAGCTGCTTCAACGTAAGACTCCAGCCTGTGTTTGGGTGCAAATAACTTCATGGTGCAAAATCATGTTCTACTAGCCAAGACCTGGAGCTGGCTAAAATAGGAATTAGGACATAAAGAAACTGGTTGTTTTGCATTGGGTCAATTCATCTGCACATCAACAGGTAGCACTTCTTCATCTGAAGGCAAAAGTCTGACTTAGAACTTGCAGGAAGCAGCCACTCCCTCCTTGAGGGCGTTGCAGTGGCATGGAGAGAAAACAGCCTTCCAGCTAGACCCCGGGGTTTGGAATATCAGTGCTTTGAGTTATTGCTGCTGTGGCCAGGCTCCTTTCTAGGATCTTTAATTTATTACCTCTAAAATGGTGAGAATTTTTCCATTTTGTAGGGCTGTTTAGAGGGTTAAGTAGGTTGACATGTGTAAAGCGTCAAAGGTTGTGTACTGTTGGTGCTTACTAGTGGCTTGGTCACTATTAATTTAAAGAAATAGCGACGAAGTCACTTTTACTGACCTAAAAATATTTCAGTTAATGAAGTAGGTTTGCTTCTTTGATTTTAATGAAAGCGAATTTAAATTCTTAAAAAGAAATTTAAAAGTCGTCAATTAGTGTTTACATTTTTTAACTCACTTTTAAAATCCAATGAGCTATTACTGTTATTACTATTCATAATAACTTCACTGATCACCAACCCCGAATCAAGCTTTTCTGTGCAGCTGGGTAGGTGCTGTTTCTAAGTGAGCCAGTTTTGCAAACAGACTGTGACATGTACAGGCGGCATTTAATAATAGTATAACACATGTTCTTTGTCTTCCCCTTGTGGTTACATCATTCAAGTGTTTATAGTATAGTCAGTATTCCAAAGAGAGCAAGAACTATTCTCCTAACTTAGCAATCATGTCTTACTTGGAGAAGATGTGATTCTGCTTTTTTATGCCCATCGGCTTGGGGTTGGGGGCGCACATTTTAGGTGCCCCAAACCAAGGTTTCCGGTGATTTAATATTTTGCATATTTTCCTTCTGTAAATGCTTCCCCTTAAGCAAGCCCATTGTCGTGCTTGTCACTGACTACTATGGTGATTCTGGATGTGTGTAGGCTTCTCCAGCTGTGTGGAGATGCACTTCAACTTGGGGCTCCTCCCTTCGAAGGGTACATTTGCTGCACGGAAGAACAGTTGCCTCTGCTGATAGGGAACGTCTCATTGCACCTCTTTTCCACACCATCTGTCAGACCTGGACCCATTCCAAATGCTACGGCTTTGTTGGCAGAATGGCCTTCCTGCTACAGAAGTTTTGTAATCTGCTAATTGATGGGGTAAGGAAAATTTATATTTGGGTTACAGCTGAAAAGTTGGATGTTTCTTTGATGGGGCTTTAAATACTGACATATGCTGCACTGGTTTTTGATTTTAGGCATCCTCGTTTGTGCACGAGCACACACTCTCCCCTGTGTTCTCTGCCTCATTGAGAATATGGCATCCTTTGGAGAAGAACACCAGTATGATCTACCGGGGAATTATCCTCTACTTAGTTTACTCATTAAGCAATGATTTTAGTATTATTATCCCTTTGTAGTATGAGACAGATGGCAAAGAAGGAGTTTGCTTTACTGCACAAGATGCATTGTTGGACATGGCAGATCTCCCTGAATGGTTAATATCTGCAGTATTCATTCTTTCTAATAAGCATCTTGGCTTTTGCACAGGGCCTGGTTCTACACTCATCTTTTTTTTTTTATTTAAGTTTCCTTTAAAATTATAGTTTAAGTGTCTCTTTTTTAAAACATTTTTATTGTAGTATAATTGCTTTACAATGGTGTGTTAGTTTCTGCTGTATAGCAAAGTGAATCAGCTATATGTATACATATATCCCCATATCCCCTCCCTCTTGTGTCTCCCTCCCACCCTCTCTATACCACCCCTCTAGGCGGTCACAAAGCACCGAGCTGATCTCCCTGTGCTATGTAGCTGCTTCCCAATAACTATCTATTTCACGTTTGGTAGTGTATATATACATATATGCTACTCTCTCACTTTGTCCCAGCTTCCCCTTCCCCCTCCCCGTGTCCTCAAGTCCATTCTCTACATCTGCGTCTTTATTCCTGTCCTGCCCCTAGGTTCTCCAAAACCTTTTTTTTTTTTTTTTAGGTTCCATATATATGTTAGCATACAGTATTTGTTTTCTTCTTTCTGGCTTACTTCACTCTGTATGACAGACTCTAGGTCCATCCACCTCATGACAAATAACTCAATTTCGTTTCTTTTTATGGCTGAGTAATATTCCATTGTATATATGTGCCACATCTTCTATATCCATTCATCTGTCGATGGACACTTAGGTTGCTTCCATGTCTTGGCTATTGTAAATAGAGGTGCAATGAACATTTTGGTACATGACTCTTTTTGGATTATGGTTTTCTCAGGGTATATGCCCAGTAGTGGGATTTCTGGGTCATTTGGTAGTTCTATTTTTAGATTTTTAAGGAACCTCCATACTGTTCTCCATAGTGGCTGTATTAATCCACATTCCTACCAACAGTGCAGGAGGGTTGCCTTTTCTCCACACCCTCTCCAGCATTTATTGTTTGTAGATTTTTTGATGATGGCCATTCTGACTGGTGTGAGGTGATACCTCGCTGCAGCTTTGACCTGCATTTCTCTAATAATTAGTGATGTTCAGCATCCTTTCAGGTGTTTGTTGGCAGTCTGTATATCGTCTTTGGAGAAATGTCTATTTAGGTTTTCTGCCCATTTTTGGATTGGGTTGTTTGTTTCTTTTGACCTTGAGCTGCATGAGCTGCTTGCATATTTTGGAAATTAATCCTTTGTCAGTTGCTTCATTTGCAAATATTTTCCCCATTCTGAGGGTTGTGTTTTCATCTTGTTTATGGTGTCCTTTGCTGTGCAAAAGCTTTTAAGTTTCATTAGGTCCCATTTGTTTATTTTTGTTTTTATTTCCATTTCTCTGGGAGGTGGGTCAAAAAGGATCTTGCTGTGATTTATGTCATAGAGTGTTCTGCCTATGTTTTCCTCTAAGAGTTTTATAGTGTCTGGCCTTACATTTAGGTCTTTAATCCATTTTGAGTTTATTTTTGTGTATGATGTTAGGAAGTGTTCTAATTTCATTCTTTTACATGTGGCTGTCCAGTTTTCCCAGCACCACTTATTGAAGAGGCTGTTCTTCTTTGTCTCTTGTAATAGTCTTTATTTTAAAATCTATTTTGTCTGATATGAAAATTGCTACTCCAGCTTTCCTTTGCTTTCCATTTGCATGGAATATCTTTTTCCGTCCCTTCACTTTCAGTCTGTATGTGTCCCTAGCTCTGAAGTGGGTCTCTTATAGACAGCATATATACAGGTCTTGTTTTTGTATCCATTCAGCCAGTCTATGTCTTTTGGTTGGAGCATTTAATTCATTTACGTTTAAGGTAATTATTGATATGTATGTCCCTATTACCATTTTCTTAATTGTTTTGGGTTTGTTTTTGTAGGTCTTTTCCTTCTCTTATGTTTCCTGCCTAGAGAAGTTCCTTTAGCATTTGTTGTAAAGCTGGTTTGGTGGTGCTGAATTCTGTTAACTTTTGCTTGTCTGTAAACGTTTTAATTTCTCCGTCAAATCTGAATGAGATCCTTGCTGGGTAGAGTAATCTTGGTTGTAGGTTTTTCCCTTTCATCACTTTAAATATGTCCGGCCACTCCCTTCTGGCTTGCAGAGTTTCTGCTGAAAGATCAGCTGTTAACCTTATGGGGATTCCCTTGTGTGTTATTTGTTGCTTTTCCCTTGCTGCTTTTAATATTTTTTCTTTGTATTTGATTTTTGATAGTTTGATTAATATGTGTCTTGGCACGATTCTCCTTGGATTTATCCTGTATGGGACTCTCTGTACTTCCTGGACTTGACTATTTCCTTTCCCATGTTAGGGAAGTTTTCAACTATAATCTCTTCAAATATTTTCTCAGAACCCTTCTTTTTCTCTTCTTCTTCTGGGACCCTGATAATTCAAATGTTGGTGTGTTTAATGTTGTCCAGAGGTCTCTTAGACTGTCCTTAATTCTTTTCATTCTTTTTTCTTTATTCTGCTCTGTGGTAGTTATTTCCACTATTTTATCTTCCAGGTCACTTATCCGTTCTTCTGCCTCAATTATTCTGCTATTGATTCCTTCTAGAGAATTTTTAATTTCATTTATTGTGTTGTTCATCATTGTTTGTTTACTCTTTAGTTCTTCTAGGTCCTTGTTAAACATTTCTTGTATTTTCTCCATTCTATTTCCACGATTTTGGATCATCTTTACTATCATTACTCTGAATTCTTTTTCAGGTAGACTTCCTTTTTCCTCTTCATTTGTTTGGTCTGGTGGGTTTTTACCTTGCTCCTTCATCTGCTCTGTGTTTTTCTGTCTTCTCATTTTGCTTAGCTTAGCTTACTGTGTTTGGGGTCTCCTTTTCGCAGGCTGCAGGTTCATAGTTCCCGTTGTTTTTGGTGTCTGATCCCAGTGGGTAAGGTTGGTTCAGTGGGTTGTGTAGGCTTCATAGTGGAGGGGACTGGTGCCTGTGTTCTGGTGGATGAGGCTGGATCTTGTCTTGCTGGTGGGCAGGACCATGTCCTGTGGTGTGTTTTGGCGTGTCTGTGAACTTAGTCTGATTTTAGGCAGCCTCTCTACTAACGGGTGGGGTTGTGTTCCTGTCTTGCTAGTTGTTTGGCGTGGGGCGTCCAGCACTGGAGCTTGCTGGCCGTTGGGTGGAGCTGGGTCTTAGCGTTGAGATGGAGATCTCTGGGAGAGCTCTTGCCGATTGATATTACGTGGGGCTGGGAGGTCTCTGGTGGTCCAATGTCCTGAACTCGGCTCTCCTACCTCAGAGGCTCAGGCCTGACACCAGGCCAGAGCACCGAGACCCTGTCAGCCACAGGGCTGCTGGTCTTGAAGAGTCCCCTGGAGAGGCGGGGCTGCTGTCCCTCACCCTGGGGCCATTCATCCATGTGAACCTACACTCAGCTCCTCATTTAAATGCAAAGTTCTTCTCAATCCTTTTCCCCTACAAAAGGCTGAGGACAGGAGAATCCTAGGGAAGGAAGTAGCATAAAAATCATGCTGTTCAAGTTGACCTTTGTGGTTGTCCTCATCCTGAAATTGTGCATTAAAACTCAGCGTGAACAAGCCCCACATCTTTGAGCATGGTCGTGCTTACTGAGCCAGACCCACGTCCCTAAAGCGCAGGAGCACATGCACGTGTTGGGGGCAGTGCACGAGTGTGGTGTGACATTGTGCCTCTGGACCCCTGGGCTCCTCTCTCAGTGGCAGCCCTCTCAACCTGCACTGAACAGTGCCTGGCACAAAGAAAGATGAGGATGAAAGAGGATTTCTTCCCTACCTTTGAAAACTTCAAAAAAATTGTTCCCAGTCTGGTTCTGATGATCCATGTCTTGAGCAAAGCGTGCACAGAGATTGGAAATCTGCCCGCTGATCGGAAATAGTTTTTGGAAAGTCAGATTTAATCCCACGAGCCAAATGATCACTACCAACAGCGTTCAGGGAAAACCAAAGTCCACAGCAAATTTTAATTTGGCAAGTGCATAAAATGTTCAAAAGAGCAGAGGTCTCATTTACATTCCTCCCTCTTATATGGGATTTTCTTCTATATTAGTAATTGAAGGGTGAAGCCTATAGAGCGCAACTATATCCCATAATAGCCATCGGGGACACACTAACAACTTCCTTGAAGTAACGCACACTAGGGTGTTTATGGTTCAGTGTCACATAGGCTCTCTTTGATCTAAATTAGGATTCATTGGCAAACTCACAATAGGCTCCACATGTACCCCTCTCAACCTCTTTCTTTTAATCATGGAAATTAGAGATGGAAAATACCCATTAAGTCACTTAGTCCACTTCCCTGCCAGGGTGAAATTGTTGCCTGTGTTACAGGGGTAGTGCTTGCTCCAGCTTAAATTTAAATGTCTCAGGGGATAGGCAGTCTCCTGATTTTATAATTTTCCTCTTTCCCTTAAAATTCAGAGGAGGAAAAATACAAAACGGAGGAAGAGATTTCCTCCCCTCCTGTGGGTTGGAAGTAATGTCGATGGGTTGGTGAATGCGCTCACATGGTGGCCGCTTTCTGGAAACCACACCTCTTGAGATGGCCGTTTCATTACTGGTAAGGGACACAGTTAAATTCAACCCCTGTCTCCCAGCGTGTTTTACTCTCCAGCTTAGTGGAGCTCTCCAGATTCCTGGACTTCTCCTGTAAACTCGAGCGAGCAAGCACTCCAACTTTGGTGAGGGGGCATGAGGCCCAGCAAAGGAGAACTTTTGTCTATTTTAGGCTTGAGGGTTGATTAGTTATAAACTGCACAGACCCTCCTGGTTAGAGTGTGATGTCGCCCATGAGGTGTGAGCTCATGAATGCAACACCGCCTGTCTTATTCCACTCAGTGACCAGTTGAGGTATTTTTCTACTTGGAACATTTGGCATCTGAAAGATGAGAGGTGCGCATGGTCGCACAATGAATCCTCTCAGCAAGACCGCCACTCGGCGTCTGCCTGCATCTCCCACTGTGGAAGTCAAGTCGATGGGAAAGTAGCAACATCCGCTGACTGTCTTCCCAGTGGGGCCTTTACTGGAGAACACACGGCAACGGCTGAGATGAGACTTAAAAAGGGAAATGATGACCCATGATGAGATTCACATTTGGGGTTTATTTCAGAGGCTTTCTTTTAGTTTGCTAAAATCATCTGTGAGATTGTATTAATTTAGGAAAATCTGATAAGTGAACATTTCAGATTCTGATACAGATGTTTTAGAGTGTGATTATTCACATTATAAGATGAAGTAGCTGACTTTCCTAATGCATTTGAAGGAGGATCAGGTTTGCAAAACCTGATGCAAAACAATGTCTTAGGAAGATACTTACTGTGGTTTCTATTAGGCAGAAAACGTTTGTCTTTCAATATGTCTGTATTAGTTGTGCATTCACAGAGACATGTTTCAGGGCTTCTACAATGTACAATGTATTCCTGGGATGATTCTTGTTTTAAATACCCTTGGGTAGCAATGGATAATAGTTCTTCGAATAGAAAAAAAAAAAAGAAAAGGTTGGAATCAGTTATAAGTTGATGGCCTAGAATTAGAATTCTGTTGAATGCAATTCTAGTATTGGATCCTGTACTTGGCTAATGAAAATCTCAAATTTTAAAGCACTTGTGGCCAAGACTGCTTGCTGTTCTCCCAGTATCCATTCTCCCTGATTTTAGTGCCTCCGTTTCCCGCCCACCTGCCGTATCACTGTGTCCTGGCTGGGAAGATGTGAGGGAAGTGGTGTGGAGCCCCCTGTGGTGTGTCCTTAGGGACACACGCCCTTCCCCTCTTCCTCTTGCTGTTAGCCTGGAAAGCGGACGAGGTGGCTGGAGCCCCAGCTGCCGTCTTAGAGCACAGGGATGAAGACCACATCCTGGGAGTGACTGAAGGTGGCTGCATCCCAGATAATTTCATGGAGCTGCCAGACTAACCCTAGAGAAACCTTCTCTGAACTTCTTTTACATGAAAGGCTAAAACCTAGTGGGTTAAAGTCACTGTTTTCTCAGGGGTTCTCACTGTTTTCTCAGGGTTTCCTAATCAAACCTAATCCTGATTAGGTAGATACTTAACATCTCGTTAAAGCCGAAATATTTGCTTTTCTGCTGATAATCAATGCCAGCTCACATTTATTCCTTTGAACATGGCCTTGAAATGTTCGGAGACATAGGTGTATGGAATAACCCCAAACTTACAGATTCTCAGATATATGATCAGCTAAAATAACAATAAGGACTTTGAGGAAAAGTGTTTTCATTCACTTTCTCGTATCTGTTCTGTTCACAGCATGTAGGAATGTACACACACTCTCATTCCATAGAGGATTTAATGAGAACACAGGCCAAAATAATGGGTAATGTAAATAAGAATAGAGTGAGGGCGAGGAAAAGCATAAGTAGGGAGTCAGGACCAGGAAAAGATAAAAACGGACAGAGGTACGGGTAGGTTCCAGAGAGGTGTACGTATATGAGAACATTTGTGGTATGGGAAGAAAATACATTAGAATGTTGAGAGACATTTTTCATCTAGAATGACAGGTGTTAAGATTTAGTGCCATCTAACATGTGTTTGTCATGTGCTTCCCTCAGCTGGCCCCTGACACTTCTGGAAGGCGTTTGAGGAACCCTGGGCAGACGCCCTACAACCAGAGAACCCCAGAGCCTCCTTGTGCAGGCTGGGGCATCTTGCAGCACACGTGCGTCCAGTTAAGTGGATTTCTAGTTTGTATTGCCCATGTTTAAGTATATCCTCATAAAAGGAGGATAGTAGCTTAAAAATACTTCTGCAAAGAAACTGCCGGTTTTGCTTCATACTGGTATTATCTTCAAGCAAAGAAGGTACTGGTGTTGCCTGAGCAAGCTCTTTGTTAGACTCATTAAAAGTAATTATAGGGCTTCCCTGGTGGCGCAGTGGTTGAGAATCTGCCTGCCAATGTAGGGGACACAGGTTCGAGCCCTGGTCTGGGAAGATCCCACATGCCACGTAGCAACTGGGCCCGTGAGCCACAATTACTGAGCCTGCGTGTCTGGAGCCTGTGCTCCACAACAAGAGAGGCCGCGATAGTGAGAGGCCCGCGCACCGCAATGAAGAGTGGCCCCCGCTCACCACAACTAGAGAAAGCCCTCGCACAGAAACAAAGACCCAACACAGCCATAAATAAATAAATAAATAAAATTAAAAGTAAATATAATCTAGTTGGGGCTGAAAGAAGAGGCTAAAATAATTTTGAAATTATTAGAAGACCCTTTGAAATATGCATTTATATCCCCATTCATTAACAATGAACTTCAAGCTCTGTGTATATTATGATTTATATTATCTTTTTTTTTTTTTTTTTTTTTTTTTTGCGGTACGCGGGCCTCTCTCTGTTGTGGCCTCTCCCGTTGCGGAGCACAGGCTCCGGACGCGCAGGCTCAGCAGCCATGGCTCACGGGCCCAGCCGCTCTGTGGCATGTGGGATCTTCCCAGACCGGGGCACGAACCCGTGTCCCCTGCATCGGCAGGCGGACTCTCAACCACTGCGCCACCGGGGAAGCCCTATATTATCTTTTATTTAAAGATGAATCCCTATACCTAATAGGGATTTATCTTTAAATTTTTCCCTTATGGAGATGGTGAGATTTAAAAAAAAAAAGGTTCTGGGGCCCCTGGTATAGGCTATAAAGGCCCACAGCTTCAAGTTTGATTCTGAGCTTCCTAGAAGTTTAAAAAAATGAGAGAGACAGAAAGAGTGATGGACAGTTAGGACATAATTTTCATGCTCAGAAATGACAAAACATATTATTTTCTCAAGATAAGTAAAGCTTTTCTCAGCTTAAAAAAAAAAGGAAGTTTTTTATTTGGGCTTTTCCTTTGGGGCCTGGGTGACACAGTGGACAATATCCTCAAAAACTTTCCCACGGCAGATGCCGTAAAGCGTTTCATTTGACCGCTTCACAAAGGACTTTTGGTAAATGTTGACAGCAAAATATCCAAATGCAGCTCTAGGAAAGACACTCTATGAGGGACGAGGGTGACATAGTGCAGGGATTCAACTTTCTGCTGGTGCCTCTAAATGCAAGGCTGGGACCTAGAGTAAGTATACCTTTCCATAAACGTCACTTCCTCCCGCGGGTTTGGGTTGGAGCAGGTTGGAGCAGGCGTCTGAGCTTAGGTTCCCTGACACGGCTGGAGTGTTGGTTACTCAACGTGCTAGTTGGGGCAGATTCACATGCTTGGGAAACTAAAGAGAGGGACCAAATTTATGAGAAAAACAACGGAGTTCAGGGATGCCCTGACCTGGGTGGAGACCCATCCCACCTGTGCCGAGAGGGTGGTACCCAGGCTAAGCTATGCATGTTAAACTGGGACCCAGGCTCGCACGGCAGCAACACCAAGGGGTGAGCTCATCACCTGCTCCCATGATTCCCTCGGCCTTAATGCGGGCAGTCAGGTGGAGGTTTTCCCCATCCATGATCATGATTAGATTTCAGGCAGCAGAATTTTTTCCTGCTTTCATGCTTTCACTGAAAGCTTTTCCTCAATACTGATGTGTGTGTTTCTTAGGCAGTTACTGGCTGGTGAGGAACATGAGGCCCAGAATCAGGCTACCTAATTCTGAACCCTGGCTCCACTGCATACTATGAAATCTGGGAAAATTTACATCTCTTTTCTGTGCCTCAGTTTCTCATTTGTCAAAAAAAAAAAAAAAAAGAAAGAATGAAAGAAGAGAAAAGTGTGTGAATAGTATCTCATAACAATGAGAATTAAATGAATTAATACCTGTAAACTGCTTAGGACAGTGCTTAGGGCTGCTTAGGAAACGTCACTGATTTATAGCATAAGCAAAGAGCACATAACTATAAAGAAATGATGGGCTCTGGAATCAGGCTGCCTGAGGTCACCCCTTAGCTCTTCCTTGTGCCACTCGTGTGGCCTCCCTTGTTCCTCCCTTGTAATTGGGGACAGGTTGCCACGTTGGTTACTCGAGCCAGCATCTAGAACATAGTCAGGACGTGCTTGCACGAGGTAAACTTTCCACACGTGCTGTTTGCTACTGTTCTTTTATTTATTTATTTATTTATTTTTTGCGGTACGCGGGCCTCTCACTGTTGTGGCCTCTCCCCTTGTGGATCACAGGCTCCGGACGCGCAGGCTCAGCGGCCATGGCTCACGGGCCCAGCCGCTCCGCGGCATGTGGGATCTTCCCGGACCGGGGCACGAACCCGGGTCCCCTGCATCGGCAGGCGGACTCTCAACCACTGCGCCACCAGGGAAGCCCATATGCTCTGATTTTCTTAAATCTGTGCAAAACGATTGCCAGAGCATTGCAGAAACAATACATTTCAGTCCACATTTTTCTTGAGGAATTTCTGTGCCATAATTTGGTTAACATCTCTGAAGTGGCAAACTTGTGATTTGTTTTCACTGAAATCTCCCGAGACTCCCAGCTCTGTCATAATCCTCTGACCTTCCTGTGGGCCTCGCCCCTCCCTCCTCCCACTCACCCTCCCTCCCAGCTGGATGACATTTCCTCTGAAGATGACAAAACTGTGATGCCCGTGCCTAGCAGACTGGAAACTTGCAACACTGAAGCAACGAGCTCCTCCTATTTGTTATGTTTTGGGTGTGTTTTCCGAGCTCAAATATGAAAGTTGAGATAACTCTGGGTAATGTTTCATGAATCTCTCCCCGCCTCTCCCTACCACTCTCCCTACTAGTTCTTCACGTGCAATGACTGTTCACCTCAGGTTCCAATCAGAGCCCCCAGGACGGCCTTACGGTGGGGGGAGGGGAGCCGTGTTCTCTTGGATGCAGTTGGATGTGCTTGTGCTCGAGGCCCAATTGAGACATCTGGGACCTCATTACAGATGGGTTAAGGAGGATGCCAAAGGGCTTTTGAAAAAGTTAAATCTCCTAAACCACAAAAAACCTTATGCCCTGTGTCCGCACCGGGTTAAACCGGGAATCACCTTCTGCTGGCACACACTCGTGTGTGTATAGGCTGCTTGAATGTGGAGATCTATCTGTGCCCATTGGTAGATGCCCCTGCCACAAGCCCCTGTGCCAAGCCCTCTCCCTCACCCCAGCTGCTCTGGACCCCACGGGAAGCCTCCCTTCGCTCCGCCACGATCCAGAATGTCATGCCTAGACTAGACCGGCTGGTAAGGTTAATTTGTAAAGTGTCACTGTGTCACAGATCTGGCCCCAGTGAGCCCCAAGCATCCTCCGTCTGCCCTCTCCGAGTCTCTTTCCTGTCCCTTGGCATCCTTGATCACTCAGCAGCCTTCGCATCTTGACTGGTGAGAGCTTCTGCTACTCACAGGTGTGACCGGGGGCAAGTTCATACCCTGCCCTGGCTTCCCATCGCCCTCTACAAAAGGGAGATAAGAAAATGACTGGGGCCTGGAGCTTGGCACATGGGAATCTCTCAAGAGCATTAGTTCTCTTCCTCCTGCCGCCCTCTTCCTCCCCTCCCCCACCTCTTCTTCCTCCCCTTCCCCTCCTCTTCTTCCTCCCCTCCCCTCCCCTCCCCCTCCCCTCCCTCCCCCGCCCCTCCCCTCCCCCTCCCCCTTCCCCCATCAGAATCATCTGGGGAGCTTGGTAAAATCCAGATCACTGGGCCCTACGCCCAGACCTTCTGACTCAGTAGATGTGTGTGTGTTGGGGGTGGAGGAGAATTTGCACTTGTAACAAGTTCCAAAGTGACACTGGTGCTGCTGGTCCAGTGACCACACTTTGAGAACCACTGCCTTAAAGCAGTGTTTCCCCTCCTTTCCTGGGCACCTGTTAAGGAACAAAGGATCTTGGATCCTGTGCAACTTGCTGTACCTGACTGTCCAGGGAGGGGTTTGGGCTTAGCTTTGTTAATAGGCATCTAATGGCTCTTATCTTCGGGGAGGTTTGGAAACGCAGCCTTAAAGCAACATGAAGTGCAGAAGGAGACCCACAAGCCTATGTTAGAAAAATAAATATCTGAGTTTGGAGTTTTGGAGTTGCTGGTGGTTTTGCTGACAATTTTTTTAAAAAATGTTGAAATAAATATATTTATAAAAAACCGCTAAAAGTGTTTTAGGACTTCCCCCTCTTGTCATCCCAAACTCAGCCTCGGGCATTAGTACTGGATCTCCTAATGGATGGTAGAGAATGACTCGGCTAAAGCAGCGAGCGGGTCTACTGTGGAACATTGGTCAGCATTGTAGGGCTTTTCTGTATAGAATGTAACTTACCTCAACTTATTTTTGAACCCCATCTCACAGATGATTTAGGGGATGGGGGAAAATTTTTGATTGAAAACTGAAGACTGATATCTCTATTTTCTGCTTTAGAACAGTTAATTCAGGGTCTTACTGGTAAATGCTCAAACGCTGGGAGTTCCTCCCCCTTCCTCCTCTTCCAGCCAGTCTGGTTTCTGGTGTAGGGGGTTGCTCAGGTGTCCAGTGTGTCAAGGGAGAGGGGATAGATGGTCCTTAAAGATGAGGGTCACCTGCCAGTGATCTTGATGGCCTGCTCACATTGTCATGATGATCCCAGCAGCCCTCAGGTCTGCATGTGATTTTCTCCTGGGGTAGCAAGTCTCCTGCCAGGTTGACAGTGGGTCCAGGACTTAGATTTTCAAATGGATGCTGGAATTTGTTCTGCCAACGAAGAGGAGGAATTTATATACACATTGGTAGATGTCTATGAATTTTCTTGGGCTCAGGAAGATTCAGTGACTTGCCCTAGATCACAGAACTTGCTTTTTAGTGATTGACCAGGGGCAGCATGCAGGTCATGTGGTTCTTGGACAAGGATTTGAGATGTTTGCCCCATCCTGTGTCACCATCCCCACACCTGTGCCTGCCCACAGCTCATCCTTCACAGCCCCCTGTTTCATTCTATCTCCATATGCTGATCTTAGCTTCTCCAGATCCATGAGACAATTTGTTATAAGAGAAATTGACAGGGTTGAGCCAAAATCTGCTGTCTTTAGACCTAAATATGACATAGACCTCAATTCCCGAAGACTTAAATGCCAAGCTGTGTAGAAAAGCGTCCCATTCACTCACTCATTCACGCATGCACGTATTTATGGAGCCTCGACCGTGTATCGGCATTGTGCTGGGTACCAGGGAACAAGTACACAGCAAGGTCCCAGACACAGGCACGTAAACATGAAATTGCAATACCAGGCAGCCTTTGATTAAGATCAAAGTACTGATGCTGTTACGTAAGAGCTTGGAGGAGAATGTGCCTTGTGCTGGGACAGTAAAGGATGCTTTCATTGAGGGGCTGGGTCTTAGGGCCAGGCTCTGGGCTGAGTTAAAGCTCAAGGGGGTGGGATGAACCTGACAGGTGTGGAAATTGAACTGTGCAGGACGCCACACACCACAAGTGTGTCCTTGGGTGGGTGACTTCTAGTGAGTTGTCAGACGTCATGGTCATTTACAAACTGGCAGAGCAGATGACATGGAGACTATGGAAGAAAGGGATGAAGAGTAGGGAGAGGGGATAGAGTTTGATCTTGTGCCACCAGGAAGATGTTAAATTTCATAGTATTTTATCAAGAGCAGACGTTGGTGTGATTTAAATTGATTCAAATGCATAAACCACCAAATCTTAGGTGCACTAAACTCTCTAAGCTTTGGGAAAACTGGAAATTTTACCATCTATTGATTTCAGTGCTCCATTGGTGCACCGGTGTAGCAATCATACCTAAGAAATGTTTAATATGAAGTCTATTTTTCCTCTCATAAAACTTAAGGATGAAGTGTATGAGGGAAGACAACACAGGGTATATTTTTGTAGAACTAGTAGTAAATTCAAATTATCCTACTGCACAGCTGGGTCCATTCATTGGCCTGACTCCAAAAAGTTATAAAGGGAATGCGAGCGAAGGCAGCTTCCACTCCTTGGAGTTCATCAAAATCCGAACCTTTCACAATTCTTTTTATGTTGGCCCTAAAATGTTACTTGACTGGAATAATCTCCCCCTGGGTAGCAGAGAATGTCTCACAAACCACAGATTGATTGATATCCTTGACATTCCAGGTTCCCGATAGCTAATGCTGGCCCCCCTTTTTCTAGAATACAGATCTTGTGTGTGATTTAAGGGTAGGAATGGTTTAAGACTCAATTACCCTCCTTTTAACAACGCCTATAGTGCCTCGTACTCTGAATTGTATAGCATTTCCCATTTGGTTCCCTGTGCTCCAAATAATTCTCCTCTCCATTTTTTTTTTTTTTTTTTGCGGTACGCGGGCCTCTCACTGCTGCGGCCTCTCCCGTTGCGGAGCACAGGCTCCGGACGCGCAGGCTCAGCGGCCATGGCTCACGGGCCCAGCCGCCGCTCCGCGGCATGTGGGATCTTCCCGGACCGGGGCACGAACCCGTGTCCTCTGCATTGGCAGGCGGACTCTCAACCACTGCGCCACCAGGGAAGCCCTCTCCTCTCCATTTTAATGCACTGACTTCTTCCTTGACTTTAAGACTCATCTTGAAAGAAAATGAATATTTATTGATGCTTCATATACACCAGTCTCTGCACCAGCCACTGACATTGGTTGTCTATGTAAAATGATCAACAGCTCTTTGAAGAAGCGATTATCTTTGCCCCCCCCCCCCCCGCAAAAAACCCTAATTTTTCATTTTACAGTGAAGAAAGCAAGGCTCAGGGAAGCTAAGGAATTTGCCCATCGCCACATGTGGCGGTGGAAGTGAATCAAGGCTGCGGGGCCGGCTATGATTTCTCCTCATCTGAGAAAGACCCGCAGTACCCAGGTGTCGGGGGGAGGGCCCTGACCCTCGGCAGACCAACCGAATCATTCCCTGGGGGTTTTGCAGCTGGAACTGGGGAGAGGGAGCTAACCTCTCCCCAGTGCTTAAACTGGGAATGAGGAAGAGGTCGTGGTTGCACTCCATGGACAAAGCCCTCCCGGGAGAAATAATGTTGACTCAGAGAGAGAGGGAGAGAAAGAGAGCACATGGGGGCTGTGAGGCCCTGGGCCCCGCCCCCTCTGACGTCCAGTGGCCTCCCTGCCCTTCCCAGACCCCAGATGGGGATGTGAGCCTTCCAATAAGTTTGCGCTTTCGCTCAAGCTAGTTAGGGTTTCTGTCTTTTGCAATCGAGTGTCCTAATTTTCCTGGTGTGCAGCACCGAGATTCCAGAACGTATGCCTTTTCCATCAGCTGTAGGACAGGAAACGGAGGTTGTCCTCACCAGGCCTTCCCTCGCTCAATCCCGCGGATAACCTGTAAGTGATGTCATCTGGTCACACCCGCCCCATGGCCTTCTTCTTACGTTTGGGGCAACAAGGAAGGAAGGCAAGAGTCTGACAGTAGCAAACTGCATTCCATGCTATGACCACAAGTACTGTGCTTGTTCCGCGTGACTTACTTGAGCACACAGACTAGGACTTTTGAATTATTACATCCAATATTGGGACATCTCAACTGTAAACACATTTAATAATGGGACTTTGAGTCTAAATGAAGTCTTGTAAGAAAATCTGGAATTAAACTATCTTTGAGTCAAGAAACAGGGAAGCAAACAAATATCTAGGCTTACAGAGTATGCGCAAGGCTACATTTGGTTGAGAGACAGAAAAAAGTCATTGGAAAGGAGGTAAACAACAAGAAGTGTGCGTGGGAGAATGAGCGAAGGCCGAGTGCTTCGCCCTGAACCGTTACCTGCCTGGGCTAGTTCCTGAGGCCTGAGCAACAGAAAATACAAGGCAGGAGTTCCTCCCTGGAAGGAGCGCTTGCTTTATTTTGATAGTGGAGAAACGTGGATTCAGCAGACAGGCTCAGTGTTTGCAAGGTGGAACTGGAGAGACCTCAAGCGGTTAGACCTTCTCGGTCACCTCCCTTGGCCTCCCTTTGCCCCGGGCTCCTCCCTGGTAACGTGAAGACAATCACAGACGCTCCCTACCAGCTCTAAGATGCAATCATTCTGCGAGCAGGAATGGAAAGGGAACACCATGTGCCGTTTTCCGATGGAATCTCAGTAGGCACCCGCTTAGGTAATGCGTATCTTCTAGAAAAGTCAGAGGAGACTGGATTAGCGTGGCTGCTTTTCTGCTCAGTGGCAGCTGGTGGAGGGAATGGACAGAGACAGTGCGACTCCTGTTATCCCCATGAGTGACTTGTCTTTTGTCATCTACTTCCAATGAAAAAGGAAAAATGTTCTCCCCATCTCCACCCCTGGCCCTTTATAAGGAGTAAAACCAAATCTAAAAATAACAGGAGGGAGCAGGCTGAAACCGGCAGGCAAGGAAACCCTGGCAACTCAGAAGTGGAGCACAGAAGGGCTTTAGCTGGAAGCATGTACCCAGGAATTGCCTGCGTTGGAATGGATGATAAGATGTGTGAGATCATCCCTGTGACCTCGGGACTGCGTTTCAGATTTCCGCTTCTTGCTCCCAGTGGAAAGCAGCTGATTCCTTCCTTGGTAGAGGAGAGAGAAATACAGGTGTTTGCTTATGAACTGAGGGAGAACTGAATCTTTAAGAGTTAAAATCAGACTCTACTTAGTGTTAGCATCAAGCCCTTAGGAGAAATCCAAAAAATACCTCCTTTCCCGTTCACACACGTCAAAAACTATTCATTTTATTGAACAGATTCTTTATGCCAGCCTTACACACACCTTATTCCTAAGACTTAAAAAAAATGGGATCTAGAAGACTTTAAAAAATGGACTTAGAATGAAGAAAGACTTCGAGAAACAATGCAAGCATTTCAGAGCTTCAGAACATATATCACAAGGAAATCGATCACAGTCTAAAGCAGGTCCAGGTGCCGCCTTCCTTATGGAGGCTGAGTGTTCCTGACGGGTTCCTGTCACTGTGGCTGAAGCCTGAGAGGTCCAGCCTCCTTCCTCCCATCGTGGGCCACGCTGAGCATCTTTCCGTTGCCCTTGGAAAGGCTGGTCTAAGATGACTCTCAGCCGAGCTTTTTTTTTTTTTTTTTGGCCGTGTTGGGTCTTCGTTGCTGTGCGCGGGCTTTCTCTAGTTGTGGTGAGCAGGGGCTACTCTTCGTTGCGGTGTGCAGGCTTCTCATTGCGATGGCTTCCCTTGTTGCGGAGCATAAGCTCTAGGCGCGCGGGCTTCAGCAGTTGTGGCTCATGGGCTCTAGAGCGCAGCCTCAGTAGTTGTGGCACACGGGCTTCGTTGCTCCGCGGCACGTGGGATCTTCCCGGACCAGGGCTCGAACCCGTGTCCCCTGCATTGGCAGGCGGATTCTTAACCACTGTGCCACCAGGGAAGTACTCAGCCAAGCTTCTTAAGAAATATGATTGTCAAGGGGTTGATGACCTGGAAGGTAGATTCCACCAACAGTGATATATTTTAAAATTATCAAAAGATAAAAAATATATATAAAAAGGAAAAGTTCTCGACCCTTCTCACATCATGGCACTGACAAAACCCACAGTGTCAGAGCAACACAACAGGGGGTAGTGCTGTGAAATGTGGCCACATTAGATGTAGCAGTGTGGAGGCAGATGCTACCCTGAAGTCTCACAGGTCAAAATGATAATTGGGAATTTAGGATGCTTCCAGGGAGGGCTCTACAAATCCTGGTCGAATATAATTTCAACTGTATACATAAGACACAGGTTCAAAGTTTTCTCTCTACAAGAACTGGTGGGCATTGCCATCTCTTGGCTTCCCCAAGCACACTCATGGCCCCGGGGGTGTCAGGATGGTGGGATCTCTGTTTCAGCTCTGCCCCTGACTAGCTGTGTAACTCTCGCTAACCTATATACTCTTTTTCATCATCTGTAAAATCATAAAATTGATGATTTTTAAGGCTTCTAGTGCTGAAACTGCACAATATAAGCCAAATGTTCTTCATAGGGCTGTGTACAAATTCAGTGAGTTTTTTAAAAGGACAACATATGTCAGGTGACCTTGGCATGTTCCTTGTTGATTTTCATAAAGGTTCCATCAGGAGGTCCCCAACTGCCGAGAATACTCAACAGCAAAGGGATAGTCTCTTCCATTTTCCTAATGGTGTTGGGAAAACTGGATAGTCACGTGCAAAAGAATGAAACTGGACCCCAAATTACACCACTCACAGAAGTTAACTCGAAATGGATTAACGACTTAAGTGTAAGAACGAAAACTGTAAAACTCCTAAAGGAAAACATAGGGGAGAAGCTCCTTGACATCAATCTTGGCAATGACTTTTTGGATATGACAGCAAAAACATAAGCAACAAAAGCAAAAATCAACAAATGGGACTACATCAAACTAAAAGGCTTCTCCACAGTGAAAGAAACAATCAAAAAGATGAAAAGGCAACCTATGGAATGGGAGAAAATGTTTGTAAACCATATGTCTGAAAATGGGTTAATATCCAAAATCTATAAGAAACTCACACAACTCAATAGCAAAAACTCCAAACAATTCCATGGGCAGAGGACTTGAATAGACATTTTCCCAAATGACTAACAAGTACATGAAAATGTGCTCAATATCAGTACTCATCAGGGAAATGCAAATCAAAAACACAGTAAGAGATCATCTCAGAGCTGTCAGAATGGCTATCATCAAAAAGTCTACAAATAACAAATATTGGCAAGGATATGGAGAAAAGGGAACCCTCGTACACTGCTGGTGGGAATGTAAATTGGTGCAGCCAATATGGAGGTTCCTCAAAAAATTAAAAATAGAACTACCCCATGATCCAGCAATTTCACTTCTGGGTATATATCCGAAGGAGATGAAATCACTATTTTGAAGAGATATCTGCACTTCCGTGTTCATTGCAGTATTTTTTACAATAGCCGAGACATGGAGACAACCTAAGTTTCCGTGACAGGTGAATGGATGAGCAAAATGTGGTGTGTATATACACCGTGGGACACTACTCGGCCAAAGAAAAGAAGGAAATCCTGCCATTTGAAACAACATGGATGGACCTTGAGGGTCCCTTTCAGGAGCCTCACTTAGCCTATGCTAAGTGAAATAAGTCAGACAGAAAAAGACAAATACCATATGACTGCACTTATACGTAGAATCTAAAAACAGCAAACGCATAGAAGCAGAGAGTAAAATGGGGGCTTCCAGGGGCTGGGGGGGGGGAAATGGGGAGATGTTGGTCAAAAGGTACAAACTTTCAGTCATAAGATGAATAAGTTCTGGGATCTAACGCACAGCCTGTGACTCTAGTTAACAGTACGGTACTGTATACTTGAAAGTTGCTGTGAGAGTAGAGGTTTAAGGTTCTCTCCATAGCAACAGCAACAAAATGGTAATTATGTGAGGCGAAGGATGTGTTAATTATCCTTATTATGACAATAATTTCACAATATATACGTGTATCAAATCATCACAATGTACACCTTAAACTTACACAACGTGACACGTCAATTATATCTCAGTAAAGCTGGGGGGAAAAAAGAGGTCTCCAGCTGCTGTC
Source organism: Grampus griseus (assembly GCF_964374135.1). NCBI lineage: Eukaryota > Metazoa > Chordata > Mammalia > Artiodactyla > Delphinidae > Grampus > Grampus griseus. Next base: position 58,723,997 of record NC_139001.1, read on the forward strand.
AAGCCTGGCCACGTTGTGCCCTGGACAGGTCTTCTCCTGGCCTCACTGGTGGCCCTGTAGGCAGAGGAAGGCTCTTCTCATCTGTGCCTGAAGAAGCCAAGCACCAAGTGGCTTTCACTACAGGTTCGTTCTGAGAGAACGAGGATGGGGCCAGGGCGGTCCCAGGCAGTGCGACTTCTGGCGCGAACCTGATTTCCCGGTCCCATCCGGCCCTCCATTTCCATCGCAATGAGCTGGACCTTCACTGTTTGTGCTCAGGGTGATGTACGAGCTCGGATGCATTTGGTGCCTGCCAACTGTTGACATTTGCGAGGACTTGGTAATCCCATAGTTTAGTTTATCCTTTTAGGTGGGGGAGCGGGACACACCTAACTAATTTTCCAACAAAAACGACAAACCACTTGCTCCCAGACATATGAAATGAAAACATGACGTGTTTCTCCTCGAGCGCTCGCACCAGGCTCTGTGGCTCCACATTCTTTTGTTTGGCTTGCTCTGCCTGCAGTCTTCCCCATTTCAGATTACGGCAACTTCATCTTCCAGTTACGCAGGCCAAGAGTTCTGGAGTCGTCCCACATTAAACCAGCCAGGAAATCCTCTTGGCTCTACCTTCGCTCCATATCTAGAATCCAGCCTCTTCTCACCACTGCCACCGCTACCACCCAGCTCCAAGTCCCTAGCACGTCTTGGCTGGCCACTTTCAGGAGCCTCGCAACTCTTTCCCCTGCTTCTGCTTATCCTTGACACAGTGATCCTGTTACAACCCAGGTCAGCCTACATCACACCTCTGCTCAAGACCCTTTTTGCCTGCCATCTCACTCCTGGTAAAAGTGAAAATTCCAGCTGCACTCTACAGGGCCTAACAGGATCTGGCCCTGTGCTGACTCTCTGACCAACCCTCCTGCTCCTCTTTTTTTTTTTGCGGTACACAGGCCTCTCATTGCTGTGGCCTCTCCTGTTGCGGAGCACAGGCTCCGGACGCGCAGGCTCAGCGGCCATGGCTCACGGGCCCAGCCGCTCCGCGGCACGTGGGATCCTCCCAGACCGGGGCACGAACCCGTGTCCCCTGCATCGGCAGGCGGACCCTCAACCACTGTGCCACCAGGGGAGCCCCTCCTACTCCTCTTATTCATCCTCTCCAGCCATACCAGTCTCCTTGTTCCTCAAGCAAGCGAGCCATACTCCTGCCCCAGGGCCCTTGCATTGACTGTTTATTCTGTCCGCAATGCTGTTTCCCCAGACCACTGTCAAGCTTGCTCCCTCATCTCCTCTGGGCCTTGACTTAATGTCACCTTCTCAGGGAGGCCTACCTGGTCTCCACTATCTAAAACTGCAAAGACCACTGATGTTGTCTGCACTCCTTCCCGCTTTACATTCCTCCATCGTACTGACACTATCTAGCAAACTAGGTATTTTTACTTATTTATTTTCTTTCCCCGGGAGAATGTAAGCTTCTTGGAGGCAGGGATTTTTGCCTGATTTGTTCGCTGTGGTTTCCCCAGCTGCTAGGAGAGTGCCTGGCACTTAGTAGGTGCTCAGTTAGGACTGGATGGTGCTGGGAACACTGCCCAAGGCCACCGGATACGAGACAGAAATGCTCTCCTGCCTGAGGCCACACATTCAGACCAGCTTCCTTCTCCTTGCAGAGAACATACGGAGTCATCCCATGTCATCTTTCATCTGAACGTTGAAATCGAGACTTTTTCTAGCATCATTGGCACAGGCTCGAGCACTGCTGATTCTCCAGAGGTTTTCATCTTGATGAGAAATATGGTAATCAGACTCTCAACCCCCAGTGACTTTGAGGCTTGAACAGCCGCTTTGGAGTTGGGCATTTTGCCTTCTAGAGCAGTGTTTCTCACCCTCGAATGCACACACGAATCACCTGGGCAACTTGTTAAAATGCAGATTCTGTTTCAGTAAATGTGACTGCGGGCCAGAGTCTGCAACGAATTCCCTGTGCTGCTGCTGAATTGGGGCTGCGTCAGAAACAGCCAGGTTCTAGTCCCTTTCTCCACGGGCACACGTTAGAGGGGCCCCCACGTGTATTGTCTGTATTGCACTCCCCAAATCAGCGTTTAAAAAGGCCAGCGCTCCGGGGCTGGGTCTTGTTAAAGGCCCCCCCGGGGCTTCCTGACTTTAGAAGCAGCACCTGGTCCAGGAAAGCCCGGTCTTGCTTAGGGCAGTGCCCATCGCTAGCCCTCTCCCTGTATTTCAGGGTCCTGGGCCCCTTCCAGGAAATCCTAAGCCTCATGTTTCCCCACCATCACCCTGCCAACTCTTTCACACAGACCAAGCTTGGCTTTTCAGTGAAAATATAAGCTATCAAGTCTCAACAACCTCAACTTCCTTCCTCTCCCGGAAACTCCAAATTATTTGACCTTCCCCGCTTTGCCTCTGTTTCAGGAAGAGGCATCAGTCGTCCAGGCTGAGATTTCATCTCCTGCCTCACGCCCCTCCATGGTCTCGCCCCAGCACGAGGCAGTAGAGCCGAGTGGTTGGGGGTCTCTGGCGTCAGGCAGCAGGGATCTTATCGGCTGGATGACCTCACCCAGGTTACTCACTATCTCTAAGCCTCACCTGACTCATCTGTAAAATGGGGATGAGAATGCTGTCTACTTCATGGGGTTGCGGGGATGAAAGGATTAATACAGGAAAACGTTTAGAACAAGGTTTGGCGAGTCAGATAAAAGTTCTTATTTTGTGCAATGATCTCTTCCCGCGTGTCTTCAGTCTTGGAGGGGAAGAACAATGACAGGGACTGAATGTTGCCACTGTTACCTTGAAACTGGAAAGATTCTTTTTTTTTTTCTTTTATAATCATTTTTGGCCGCACTTCACGGCGCCCTCGGCAGTGAAAGCACGGAGTCCTAACCACTGGACCACCAGGGAGTTCCCTGAAGAGTTTCTCTACAAGGTTCTCGGGTCTTTTGTTGGGAGGTGTCCTCAAGGTCACTAGTGGGTGATGGTCAATGGTGTCTGTTCCAGTCCATCCTGTCTTTTACACCGAGTTGACTCCTCGGGGCCATCCACACCCTGGGCTCTTCAGCCCTGTCCACGAGACAATTGTTCTGAACCTTCTTTCCTCTCCCCAAACCTTGCTCTAGGCTTCTTACTCAGTCCCTGCGTCTTCCTGACCTTCTTGCCTTGGTTTCCTACTTTGACCTCCATACTAGTCCCTTAACCTTAATGACAGAATTTGGCTTTTCTAGCCTTGACCCTTGACACCCAAAGGACACTTATTCCCTGGTTTTCTGGCTCTTTGACTCCTGGTCACTCTGGGTTCCCTCGCCCACTGAGGGAACCTCCCTAGTCTGCACTGACCTCATGCCAAGATCGAGTGGACTGGCCAGCTCCTTTCGGCCCTGTTTCCTCAGGGAGGACTGGACCGTAGTGCATGATAATTAAGAAGGTGTTGACTTATATTTGCTGAAACTTACTATTGTCTTGAGTGGTTTAAATGGATTGTGTCATTTTATTTGAACTGTAAATCTGCAAAGTTTTATCTTCATTTGGGAGGTGAGGGAAGTGAGGCTCAGTGAAGTTAAATTCAAAACCACTCACGTAGAGCCTCAGAATATGCCACCCTGAAATATACCAGTTTGCCATAAGGATCCTCTTGAGCTGAAGGCAATTGAGAATCAACAGATGCAGGAAGAGTTCCTACCCTTCTTTTTTTTTTTTTTTTTTTGCGGTACGCGGGCCTCTCACTGTTGTGGCCTCTCCCGTTGCGGGGCACAGGCTCCGGACGCGCAGCCTCAGCGGCCATGGCTCACGGGCCCAGCCGCTCCGCGGCACGTGGGATCCTCCCAGACCGGGGCACGAACCCGTGTCCCCTGCATCAGCAGGCGGTCTCTCAACCACTGCGCCACCAGGGAAGCCCCCTACCCTTCTTTTATCTGCCTAACAGGAGGGCATAAATTTTCCTTTAAGAACCCTAACCTGCCCCCACCACCAGGAGGGGAAGACCAAGATGGGGAGTCGATAGCCAGATAAACTTGCAGACATAAAACTTACTAAGATAACTTATCTTCCACGGTTCCCCTATATATTTCCTAGTCACTTTTCCATGATTTATCCTCCCTTGAAGCCCAAACCCTCTTTCCTTTGTTAAAATGGTATATACACCTCTGAGTCTGATTGCTTTTTGAGTTTCACTTCTTTTCTGTGAACTCCTATGCGTTTCAATATTAACAAAAGTTCTGTGCTTTTTCTCCTGTTAATCTGTTTTGTGTTAGTTTAATTCGCAGGCCCCTAGGTACTAAACCTAAGAGGGTATAAGAAAAGTTTTTCCTCCTCAACATGATAAATGTAATTCAGTTCATGGGCCCTGGGAAAAACTTCTTTTCCTTCAGCAGCACCTGTCTTCTCTCTCCCTTGCCCCTGCCTTAACCCAGACCCTCACCAGCTCATTCAACTCTTAATGTAGGAGCTTCCCAAAGGCTCAGTGTCCCCGCCGTCAGGCCCTTCTCCCTTGGTCCACCCTCCACACCAGTACCAGGAAGCTTGCAGTAAGGCAGGTCTGAGCCTGCCTCACTCCTATGTGAAGCCCTTCAGTGGTTCTTCCTGTCAACAGGAGAAAGTCCCCATGCCTCTCCCATTCTTACCAGACTTCCTTTCTTGGAACATCCTGGGCTCCTTTGGCACATGATTTCTCCTCTGCCCAGATTTTCTTCCCTCTAACTTGGCCTTCTGCACAGATGATCTATTGAACTCACCTTTCCAGGCTCATCGTGAACAGCGCCTCCTCTGTTGGGCATCTCCCAGGGTGAGTTAGTCACTTCCTCCCGTCTGTTCCTTGTCTGCTCCTCTGCCAGGTCCCTTGTGCCATTGCATGTTAATGATCTGTTTACACACCTGTCTCCCCTCTGTACCCCCAGCCTGTGTGCTCCTTGAGGACAAGCACTGCAATGTACTCATTCTGTGCCCCTGACGCCCAGCCCAGAGGGCGGCAAGGGGCTGTGTAAACATTTAGTAAGTGAGAGGCTGAAAACTGGCTTTCCTCTAAATGATACAACAAATGGCTCTTTGATGTCCCAATTATACTATTTTCTGTTAGAATTATAATATTTTAGAACTGGAAAGCACCTTAAAGTTTATCTACCCCAAACCTGTCATTCTAAAAGCCAAGGAAAGGGGCTTCCCTGGTGGCGCAGTGGTTGAGAGTCCGCCTGCCGATGCAGGGGACGCGAGGGTTCGTGCACCGGTCTGGGAGGATCCCACGTGCCGCGGAGCAGCTGGGCCTGTGACCCATGGCCGCTGAGCCTGCGCGTCTGGAGCCTGTGCTCCGCAACGGGAGAGGCCACAACAGTGAGAGGCCCGCGTACCGCAAAAAAAAAAAAAAAAAAAAAGTCAAGGAAAGGATGGTTGGGAGTAGCGAGGTCACTTGCCTGCCATAATAACCTCCAACCCTCTGGTTCAGAGTCCTATGTGTCAGTTGGTTATGGTGTCCAGCACTGAGCAGAAAAGACGCCTTTATACTGGCTCCTAGTATTGCTTAGCTATGTATGATGAAGGACAGCCATTTCCACTAATAACAGGTGTTTGTGGCGTTTTCATTTAGTGTCCTGGGCGCTGCTGACATTGCTGAATTAGAACAATTCTAGAGAATTTATTTTTATGTGGAAAGATTATTAATGGCACTCTAAAATTATTAATGTAGCCTATTGTAAATGATGAGAAAACTCTTTAGTGTTTTATTTTATTTCCACAAAGACCTACTTGAGTAAAGAGAATGCTAGAAATGAAAAAAAGAAAGTTCAACTAATGTCACTACAGAATTATTCCTTTAATCAGAGAAATGCTAAAAATGAACTATATCAATTTATTTTTTTCAGATTTATTGAGGTATAACTTACAAACAAAAACTGTATATACTTAAGATGTACAATGTGATGTTTTGATATACGTATACATCATGGAATTATTACCACAATCAAGCTAATGAATATATCCATCACCTCATATAGTTACCATTTGTGTGTATGTGTAATGAGAACATTTAAGATCTAATCTCTCAGCACATTTCAAGTACTGTATACAGTATTATTAGCTAGTCATCATGCTGTACATTAGATCTCCAGAACTTATTCATATTTGAAACTGCATAATTGAAACTTTGTGCCCTTTGACCAGACATCTCCCCATTGCTCTGCCCCCTAGAATTATTCCTTTTCATGTTACATCGTAATTAATGATTCATACAATTATAATTGTATTTTGGGGAAACAAGGCCTCTGATATAAAATAATTTATAATAATTTAATCTCTGGCATCTTGAATGTCAAATGAGGGCAAAATCTTACCTGGCAAAGACTGTAGGGTCGTGACTGCCACATAAATGGGGTGAGCATTTGTTATTTTGTTTGCTTAGCACTCCCCCTTCTGAGATTGTGTTTTGGGAAGCTGCTGGTTTAATATATGATTTAAAAGAGAGTTGCATTTTTTAATTTGACCTCAACTGTCTGGCACTGTGCTTGTCGCCAAGCGAGAAGTTGGCGCGAGCTGGGCCAGTCACAGCACCTGATTCCCGGGCAACAAGGATTGCTCCGAGAATGCGCATGCGTCGTAAGCTAGACCAATCAGCGTCTTTCCTTGGCTTTTAGAAAAACAGAAGCCCGTAGGAAGGAGGAAGTGGTACTTTACCCTCCTGCCTGGATGCTGGGAAGATGGAACTGTGTGAACTGTAAGTGGCTCTGGTTGTAGCCTGGAGGTAAAGGTGATTTGAGGGAATGAAGGCCGCCAGCAGAGAGGAGCAGAGAGGAGGAGGAGTGGGTAGAGAGAGCTCTTTGACGGTGTGAGAGGATCTGGTTCTCTTGCTCAGGAGGCACCCCTCTTCCTGTGGTCTGGTATCAGCCAATGGGATCTATTTTATTTCTTTTTTGGCTAGTTTGTGTTTTGAAGTTTTGCAACCAACTAACGCTTTGTTAGAACCAAACAGTTCTAACATGCAGATTTTGTTTTGCTTTGTTAGATAAACAAGTTAAGCAAATATGCCTTCTCTACCCTAGAATGTAGATTGCACTGTCTGCATGAGGCAGATGTGTACAGGCACGCTATATTTTTTTCCTCTAAGTTCTCTGCTACTTCAATAATTCTTCTTTATTATTTATGTAATAGGAAATTAGAAAAATAAAGTTTGAGAAATGTGTCGAGCCACCTGGCTAAGCTCATGCAACTGCCACGCAGTCCAGTCTGCCAGACAGACTTGAATCTGGAAATTTTCTTTTAAAACTAATCAGTTTGATGCAAACGTTTTTGTTGAAATGCTTTATAGGTCAGAGAAGAACTGGCTCTCTCAAAAAGCAACCTATTCATAGTAATTAACACCTTTGGGGAAAAAAATGTTTTTGTCTTGAGCACGTGACCAAAAGTAGTAATAGAACACTGAACAGGTACCTTAATCAAATCAAATATAACCTTTTGTATTAAATTCTGGAAATTTGAGGGCAGGACAACTGAAATGGATTTTACACAGCGTAGTGTAAATCATAGAGTTCTTGATGGGAGAGGGGACTTAAAAAAAGAAAATCTCCATGGCTTTGGTTCCTTGGAGATTTTTCCACAGGAGAGAGTTGGGGCCTGGTGAGCGGGCAAAAGAAAATGAAAAGAAAAAAATGATCGCGAGAGTTATAACGCTGGCACAATGTGAATGAACACCTGGGCAGGATAGGGGCAAGGGAAACCACTGTTTCTCAAATACCCTCTACCATCTTTTGAATTTATTCTTGCCAGAAGTGTTCTTTCCACAAGCAAAAGGAAAAAGAGCAGAAAATGTGAAAATTTCTATCAAGTTATGCAGAGCTAAGGGCAAACCAGTATTTGCATGCCCTGACTGTCATATTTAAAACTTTATTCTGAATGCATAAGTATTTAGAAGGTTTATACAACTTTGAAGGTAAACAGGAATAGAGACATACACTGAATTTAAACTCCCTGTTTGCAACCCTTCCTTTGCCTGGAATTCAACAGATGCCTGATGGGATAGCTGGCAAGAGGCTTGGATGAAGTCACCGAGGGAACTGTTTGGCTAGTGACTCATGGTTTAAGTTTGTTTAATTGTTTTGGCAAAGTCAGTATGTTGTTCATGGGTGGAAGTAGAAATAATGAGGATATTTGGGTTGATGCTGTTTCCGATTTTTTTGAAGGAGCTGCAGTAGAATGTTTTGGTCTTAAATAAACAGAAAGGAGATTAAGAGTCCAGGAAAGAAGATGTTGGGGGATGACATCCATTCCTTAACTAAAGGTTTTAATGAAAACTGGGTTTCTCCAGGAAAAGGAATTCAATCCCCTGGAAAACAATCTTGTAGAGGAAGCGGCAGACTTTTTGATAACTGTTTCATTTGTGAATATTAAAAATACTTTGTAACTGGACATTGTTAATAGAAGCTTGTACTTTTCTTGATAACAATTTCTATTATATACGTGTGTCTGTTTGTGGTGACACCTAACTTACCAATGTTCCTCAGTTATCTGCAACTTTGCCATGATCCAAAAAGTGAGAAAAAATTGCCTGAACGAGACGTCCCCACGTCCATTAACTAAAGCCCTTGCACTTTATCCATAGATGTTCTTGTGATTTTCTTCTGGTGTTTTCTCGCTTGAGTAAACTAGTGTGCCACTGTCCATCTGCTTGCATGAACCAGACCTCTAATCATTATCCCAGGCTCCTTCCGTCATCCTGGCACACCCATCCAGGCCATGCCGCATTGACCTTCTAAATAGTTCTCAAACTGTCTGCTCCCTTTCACCCATAGGAGTTCTTCATTTATTTTGTGCAATGGAGACTTTTGGCAGCCTGGTGAAGGCCATGGGCCCCTTTTCAGAATAAGACTGAAATTCATTAAATAAAGTAGATAGGATTACAAAGGAAATTAATTTTGTTAAAATGCAGTTATGAAAACATTAAAAAAATTGAATTATAATAAAATATGTGCTTCTTTATTAATGCATTGTATAATATGATATAGCGGCAGGCCTGACAACTACAGGAATTTTCAAGTAGTGACGAGTGTAAATGGTATCTTGATGTATCTGCAGCAGCTGTAATGTGATCTGAACACACCTGTGACTCCTCTTGGTTGCAGGGTCACAGGTGCTGCTGATAATACTGTGGTTTATTATCTACAATCATCATGGAAGGAAATATTAAATTTCAAACAGAAGTTGGTGAAAGTAAAGAAGTGCTTGTTTTCCCACCCAAGTTCACAGATTTCTGTGGAGCCCAGGCCTTAGTCCAAGCCACTGGATGTACTGCCACAGTCTCCTATTGGATGTACACACTTGCCCACGTCCAAACCATCCTCCATTCTGTGGCCAAGGTGGTGTTTCCAAAATGCAAAATTTATTGTCACCTGTCCCCCACTCACTTGTACCTCAGCTGCCACCATTGCTCTTAGACTGGAGACTGAAAGGCCTGGGTCTCGGCCATGGGGGTCCTGTGTCGTGGATTCTTTTTGTTCTTTTAGACCATAGGGGTTTTGCACACATGTTTCCCACTGCTAGGAAAGCTCTCTAGGCTCTTCCTCACCGAGTCAACACTTCCGGATTTCAGCTCAAACACTACTTGCTCAAAGAAGCCTCCTCTGGCCTCCCTGACCAGTTCCGGGTTCTCCACTGCATCGGAGTCTCTCATTCCTCAGAGGGGATGTTGCATTCATTTGTGCGATTCTCTGACTAATGTCTGTCTGCACCCACTGGCTGTGGGTTCCACGAGAACAGGTTCTACACTATCCCCAGGATGGTGCCTGGCACATAGGAGACGCTCATTAAGTACTAGTAGGATGAAGAAATGAGTGAATGAACATTCCAACAAGCATTTAGCATCAGAAGATGCAGTGGTGTCGTGGGGTATGTGTTGAGGAGGAAAGAAGAGAGTCAGAGGCAGATGACGCATGATAGCAGGGAGAGGTGATGACGGTCTCTCGTTCTCTCGCTTGAGGAGACATAACTCCCCAAACAAGCAAAGACGTAACCAAAAACAGACACCTTCTCCCCGCCCCCGAGATTGAAGCCTTTCAGTGTAACCCCCCCAAAAGAGAGTTTTATGTACATTGACAGGCACCAAGAGTACTGCTGTATTACAGGACAGAACATTAACTTTTTTTTTTGAATTTTATTTTATTTATTTTTATATAGCAGGTTCTTTTTAGTTATCCATTTTACACATATTAGTTTATATATGTCAATCCCAATCTCCCAATTCATCACACCACAGAACATTAACTTCTGTTCTAAGGTCAACCCTAAATATTGAGAAAAGTTTAAATTACATGATTGCATTCACATATTAAAAAAGAAATGTCATAAAAATGATAAAAATCAAGACTTATTTTCGAAAAGAAACGATTATTTGTAAAATAAACTAATACATGAGGTCAGATGACTATAGCGTGTGTGTATGTGTGTGTGTGTGTAACATACATGTGTTTGTGTGTGTGTGTGTATGCCTATACATATATATTTATTTATTTCCTGGAAATATATTCTTTGATCCCAATATTTAGATATTAATTTCCTTATTAGATATAAAATATATTCCTTCAACAAAATAACTGAGAAGTAGAACATTCAGTAGGTTGATGATATCAGTGGGGAATATTAATGAGGCCAATTTATGGGTAATTTTCTTACAAACTGAGTGATGACATTGTATTCTGTACATAGATTTCACTCCCACCTCCAGCTAGACATGGTGCAAATGCAGGCCTAGGGGATTGGATACAAGTACATGGATGGATGGCATATATCCACCCTTGATATTTATGAAATGCCTAAGGTTGACTTGTATGACATAATTTTGAGTATCTACCATGCTCAAGGCTTGATAGGTACTGGGATATGTGGAGATCCCATAACAGCATTGGATCTGTTCTCCTATATGATCAGATGCATTCTTACTGAGATTGGACTGTTGTGTGGGGTCTCCTTTATGGGAGAAAAATCTACAAATAGTAGTCTTTGGCTGGCAAAAGGCAGAGCATTTTTATTCTGAACGCCCACAGCAGAAGATGAATCATTAGGTATTCAGCCTGCACACCTTCAGCATGTGAGGCAAAGCTTGGAGTAGAAACTCTGCAGAGGCTGCTCTCTCTGCGATGTTCCAGGAGGGATAGGAACCACTTCCTGTCCTTTGGGAAGCATCTCGCGAACATTGCTCAAGATTTGGATTCAAACAAAAAGTTAACTGATTGGCTTATCTGTTGCTCATCACTTACTTAAAGTAAAATTACATAGAGCCCTCCTTCCTCAAGGAGGAGGCCAGTCCAGTCTGGGAAAGTGATCAGCATTGTGAGCTGGAGCCAAGGGCATGGGCTACAACCTTCAGTGACTCCCTGGACTTATTTCCATTCCCTCTTTTCCACTGAGTTTGGACCCAGCAGCCTGAAACAATGTCTATGAAGCTGTCACACTCGAATGTGTCAAAGCGACTCAAGCACCTTTGGGCTGGGACCACTGAAATGATGGAATTTTATGGTCTTCCCTCTTAATGCTCATTAATGCCTCTTAATGAGCAATTCATTTACACGTCATTTACATGCAGTTTTGGGTGAAAATTCAGTATTGCTTTTGCACGGGAGCCATGTTTTTATTTAAATAAGATGAGCACCTTGTACCCCACATGCAGTAAGACTTATCATGGAATTACATTACAATTTGTAACAAAAATAATTTCCAGCTTTCAAAGGAAGAAAAATAGGTTGAAACAAGAAAACATTCGTATTTTGCATATGGTAATTCTTAAGAAGAATTCAGAAGAATTCCAGTCTTGTGTAATAAGATTTAGCCTAGAGGTTTATTACCTTCTCTATGTCTTAGGTCGATAGTAGTAATACAAGTACCAATATAATGCAAACCTTGGAACAGTAAAATTATTATGTATTATATTTACTGGGCAATTTCAGAGATTATTTATAAATATTGTTTCTGATTTCTGGGTATAGAGTTAAAAAACATGGAATATGACTTCATGCGTATACAAGAATAATCCAAATTTAAAATGAAAAAACAAAAGAATAATAATCGTCCATGGAGATCTCATCACACCCAGATATTGAAACGGAAGAAAATTCTTTTTCAAGTCAGAGTTCTATCTTGTTGAAGAAATGACTGGAGAACAGGTGAGGTCTCTTTCCTTAGGCGTTAAACAAATAGAGACAAGTATTTCACTTATTTATGGTGACTATAAATGACCAGGGTGAGAAAATTTTAAAGTAATTACTGCAAGGATAATATCAATCACTTTCAGTCCATTTCTGTTTTTTAATGGGTGTGTAAAGCAACAGAACATGCAATTCGTAGACAGTTCTTTTAATTAAAGTTGGAGATGAAAGAGTTATTTGGGAGCTGTTTCTCTGAATGAAGAATATTGATATTTTCAATTGAATTCTGAATTGAGTTTCCAATAAATTGGAATGCAGGGATTTCTCTCCAACTACATGGAATATTTTAGTTATTAATGACCAATCATTTCAAGAGTGAAAAGGACTTGAACCAACTTTTGATGTGAGAGAAAGGAACCATTGTATTTCCGTTTTAAGCGTTTATTCAGCTGTAGTTTGAGACGCATTAACTATAAATAGATTTCAAAGTTAGAGTGTTGATATTATTAATTTATAGTGTAGTTGGCATTATTTAACCTGTGTAATAGCACCTCTGTCCTATGCCAACTTCATTTCCACACCTAAGGTTTAGAAATGCCATTTCCCTTCAGTAATTATGAAGCTGGAAATGACTCTTTGCACCTGGTTCACGGTTCTTTCTGCTGTTCACAGTCTTCCATGAATATAAAACCCTGGGGTATGGTTGATCTGGGGGAATGTTTATTTCTGGTCCACACATCTTGAGATAGGATGTGTCAATGGGCCTGCATTGTATAAAGGTGCCTGAACACTGTGAGGGGGTTTGTGGTCCCTCACATATAATAATACCAGAAAAGGTATTATTATAAAGCGGCAGAAGAAAAATGGAAAATACAAAAACCCAAAGAAAATTCCCCCAACAGCACAACAAAAAGATTTTCTGTAGCCACGGAGAGCCCTTCAGTACCCAAATCCCACCTGAACAGCGGCGTTCATTCACATGCCTCACGAACAGCTGAGTGCAGAGCCGGCTCTAGATAAAATAGTGATGCAGGTCTCTGGTTTGTCTTCGGCTTGTTTAGCCTCCCAGGTCAGCACTGTCCTCCCCCCCACCCCGCCCCCCCCAGGAGCTTCACTTCTACTCTTTTTCCATTTCAGGCACTGAGCATCCCGTTTGCTCTTTTAATCCTCATGTAGGTAGCAAAGCCTGCCCTCCAGGACCCAGAAGCACAGAACCCAGAGCCGTTGTTGCTAAGCCCAGAGACGCAGCAGAATCTGTAAGAATGTCAACAGATGCTGTAAGGTCACCTAATCAGCTGTGTACTTTGCTCATTTAGGCTATACTTTCACATATGCCCTTTCAGCTCACATAAAGCAAGAGAAATGATGGCTGGAGGTTGCACATGTAGGGACTGAGGCCATGAAGAGGGACGCAGAGATGAAACTTTGTGTGTTCTTGTTTGCTCATCTTTCTTAAAAATTGATTTCACAAAGAGTTTCTTCATTTTAATCTTATAGAACCAACACTTGGCTTTGTTGATCATCTCTATTTTTTTGTGTTTTCCATTTCATTCATTTCTGCACTTACATTTTTATCAACTTCTTTTTTTCCGAATGTACTAACTTGGATGCTTAGCTCATTAACTTTTGGTTTTTAAATGATCTAACGTAAGCATTTAAGGATATACATCTCTGTGTACTATTGTTGCTACATCCACAAGGTTTGATAGGTACTGTTTTCATTATCATTAATTTCTGAGTATGTCTAAATTTCCATGACTTTTTTCTTGAGTTATTAGAAATTTGTTCTTAAACATTTCAAATATGTAGGTCCCCCCGGCCCCCACTACCGTTTTGTGATTGGCTTCTGATCCCTCAGTATTGAATTGTTTTGTGGTCAGAGGGCAGGTTCTCTTTGACATGGATTTTTTGAAATTTGCGGAGACTTGCTTGTCGGCCTAGAATTGTGGTCAGTTTTTATCCATGTCCCATGCAGATCCTTGGGAAGAATGTATATTCTTTACTTGTTGGATCCAGGCTTCTATCTGCATCCAGTGAACTAAACCTAAAAATGATGTTGTTCAGATCAGCTGTGTCTGTGCTGGCTCTTCTTCCTTTGCCCCTCCAGACGTTCTGTCTAAGTTTCCTCACCCTGCTTTGTGCTGCAGGAGGCTGACTGTATGCACTCAATCAAGGACTCCCTACCCCTAGCTTCCTTGGCTCAGCCATTGGGGATGTGGGTAGGAGATCGGAAAGAGGTAGAGAGAAAGGTCCGAATATTAACTCATCCAGCTCCCTCCTTCTTGGGCATTTCAGCAAAGACTGCAGTCCTCTGAAGAAGGCCACCGAGCTCGTCAGGCACTATCTCCTTCAGCTACAGCTCTCACTGGTGTTGGTGACCGAGTCTTTTAGGCCTAGGTGGGGTAAGCTGCCCCTGTTGCTAGCCCTGCATGTGCTTCTGCATCCATCCCTGGTTGGGCTCCCTTAACCTCACCCATACCTTGTGAATATTTAATGAAACTCTCTCTCTTCACCTCATCTGAGTGTGGCATCACTGCTCAGATCTGCTAAGATCTGACTGATACAATCTCTGGACTCATTTTTGCTGTGTGACTTAAGAACTGAGAGAGGTGGGATGAGACCTTCCCTTATGACAGTGGACTTGCTAAGTTCTATGCTTTATATATTTGGGGGGGGGCTATTTTTTCAAGTGTATACACGTTTAGATTTGTTCTATCTTCCTGGTGAAGTGAATCTTTTATCATGATTTAGTGGCCTTCTCTATACTTTTTGTTCAGGATTCTTTATATTTTTAAGAATTATTGAGAACCCCAGAGGTTTATGTTTATATGGGTTATATCTATCCATATTTACCATGTTAGAAACTAAAAAAAGATTAATTATTTATCAATTCATTAAAAATAATAGTAATAAACTCATTACATGTGAACATAACATTTTAACAATTAAAAAGTTCTGTTTTCTGAAACAAAAATTAGCGAGAAGAGTGGCATTGCTTTACATCTTTGTAAATCTTTTTAAATTCTGATTTATTCAAAGATAACTGAATTCTCATTTCTGTTTCTGCATCTAATCCGTTGGGATATGTTGTTTTGGTTGAAGTTGAAGTATATGAAAAAAACCCCGCTTTACATAGATATGTCGTTGGAAAAGGAAGCAGCATTGTCACAGCCTTTTCAGACAATCATGTACATTCATCTCTGATACTACTCTAAAACTCAGCAAGGGGTGGTTCCTTACAGGTTAGTTATAATATGAAATCTGAAAATAGATCAATGAACTGTTCATATTCTGTTAAAACTCATTGATCTGTCTTGTACTTTGAATGGATCTCTTGCCCATGCTTGATGTTGTGTTGTTTTTCATTGGTTGTTTGGGAAATATTGGTCCACTGAGCTATGCACGTCTTCTAAATGTTGACACATTCTGTTATACAGTATAAAAAACTCCCCACATTTGTGCCGTGCGTTGAACATAATGAACTAATTCTAGCTTCCACTCTGCTTTCAATTCACTGTCCTTAGTTTTCTCATGCGTAAAATGAGGGTGATGATATGCTTTTCTCCCAGGGTGTCTTGGAGGAAGAAATGAAGTCATGGCAGTGAGGGCTCAGAGGCAATGGAAACAGCTGGAAGGATGGAAAGATTAGAAAATTGTGTCCTTATTGCCTTTTCTCAAAAACGTCTTGTTGTTAACATTTTAATAGAGTAAATGCAATGATTATATTATCATTAATATTCTTCTATTCATAAAGTAATTGATATAATATTCACTTTTTGCCATGGGGAATCAAAGTAATTCACTTTCTTATTTATTTATTTATATTTATTTAATAAATTTATTTATTTTATTTTTGGCTGTGTTGTGTCTTGTTTGCTGCAAGTGGGCTCTCTCTAGTTGCAGAGAACGGGCTTCTCCCTGCGGTGGCTTCTCTTGTTGCAGAGCATGGGCCCTAGGCGTGCGGGCTTCGGTAGTTGTGGCTCGCAGGCTCTAGAGCGCAGGCTCAGTAGTTGTGGCACATGGGCTTAGTTGCTCCTCAGCATGTGGGATCTTCCCGGACCAGGGCATGAACCTGTGTCCCCTGCATTGGCAGGCAGATTCTTAACCACTGTGCCACCAGGGAAACCCAGTAATTCACTTTCTGAGTGAACAAAGGAACACATTTGGCTCATTGATGTCTTTAGTTTTCTTTAATTAGCGTTTTCTGAGAAAGTCTACTTTCACTAAGCAGGTTGACCTTTTCATTGTATGGATAAGGTTAGCTGAGAATCTAAGAAGTTTGGTAACTTGCCCAGGGACCTATAGCATGTGAAAGGCAGACTTAAGTCAATGCCTTCATTTTCTGACACCACTGTTTGCTTCACTATATTGACTCTCAAAGTTCCATTGGTGGCATTTTGAGTATCTTCAGAGGGAGGAAGAGAATGTATGTGTCTTATTTTTATTTTTTGATTTCCGGGTTTCTAAAATCCTATCATCTGTTCCACTGGTTCTTTCTGAATTCATGGCAACCTTTTGAACCCTTGAATTTTTTGCCAGCACCCTTGAAGGTCAAAGAAAAAAAAGAAAATTGAAAAATGTTTTAAACAGTTATCACATTATTTATTTGCCGACTCTTTTAGCACCAAATGCTGTTTGCGTAGAGTTGTTAACTGGCTGGGCTACACTGTCTTGTAAATTCATAGGGGTAAAGGCCTAGTGAGTTGCATTGAACGTGGGATCTCTCTTCCAGGCTGGCTTGACATTATCCTATACCTGTTTCCTTCTACTGGCAGGAACTTGTACCAGACCCCAGGCTGCATACTGTGACCCATTCAGCTCAAGATTTTATCCGGCAGGCATTGCCTGTATGTGTTCTCATTTACAGCAAAAATACAGTTTACACTTTGATCGAACTTTGATGGTACCCCTGGCAGGGTTCAAGGTTCACCGGGGTACCACACACACAGAAAACAAGTGGGATGCAAGCGGTTGCCATAGTGAAAGCCCTAAAGATGTCAGGCCCTGCCTCACTGCCTCTGCCTCCCCCAACTCCTTTCCTAGGGATCATCATGAACCCCTTATACAATTGGTCCTACCCTGCCAGGAAGTATAGCGAAGGTTCAGTATTACCCCTCCTTCACTCCTTTGCTTATTCAGTGGGGCTTAGGTTGGATTTTCTCTCTCCTTGTCCCAACAGATACAATCAGTTAGTCTCATTTGTTCCTAAGGTACATTTACTATCAGTCAACCCCTTGGCCCAAAGAAAGAATAGTCTGGTGTCCAAGTTGCTCTTGGATTATCTTCTCCTGCAACCCCCCAGCCTGCCTCCTTATCCCCCACCCCTTTCTATGACTCTGTTGGCCTCTTCTGAACCCTCATGTGGTATTTAAGGGCCTGATTTCGGACTTAATTTTGCTGCTGCTTCTCTTTAGGGTTGGAATCTTACCTTGAGAGTAGGATGGAACAAGAGCATGGGGCTGGGTGGGGTAGGAGTGGAATTGAGAATTTATCCTCACGTGTTGATTTATTTATAGTGAAGATGTTGAAACCCATATTCCAGCCCCAATGAAATATTTTCTAGAATCATTCCCAGAAAACACACACACATAGACACACACACGTTGAATTTTGCCCAAGGGGCAAACTCTTTAAAGGTATAAAGGATACAACTTGGGGCAAAAAAACACATTCTAAACTTTAGCCCTAAGACTGGACCCAAAATGAACATCCCTTCCCCCTAAAAGAGTAAACAAAAAAAAGTCCCCCCAAAACATCAAATCAACAAAACAGGCTCGCAAACAACTGGCAGGTTCAGACTCATTTTTGCAGCTGATGATACAAATACCAACCAAATCTGACTGAATCTTGAGCCATTCATTTGGATGCAGAAAATCCTCTACAGCGTGAGGGAAACTGAAGATACAACAGCCACCAAATTATTTGAAGAGAAAATGAGCCAGATACCCAACCAAACAAAACAATATGGAAAAGAAACGTCTGAATACACTGAGTTATGTAAGAGTCGGAGAAAGAATTCATAGGGTTTCTGGAAACACAATTTCATCAAGAGCTGAAGGAAAATGAAAAGGAAGACAGCAGGCGTAATTGCCGTGAGCAATCGTTTCCCGCTGAGACAGAAGAGTTTTACCATCAGCTCTGTGAGAATACATCCAGGCAAATACAGAAAACATGGAAATAAATACTTCTCATAAAATCAGGATGGGAGGACAAAAGGGTACCCAGAGACATGCCATGTGTAGCAGAAAAGAGAGTGGGCAAAGGCCAGATAAGGTGATAATAGAAAAAGAGAAGTGAGAAAATTACATCTCTGTGAGCATCATTAGGGTGAATGAAGGAAAGCAGGCCAATGGAAGACACTTAAAATGTAACAGAGCAAAGCATCCAGACGCCACAGGTCAAATCCTGTTAGAGCAAATGGTGTCACAGAGAAAATCCCTTTACAACAAAAGAGGGAGGAGTGTGAGCGCGGGAGGGAAAGTGGCAGCTAGAAGTCAGGAGAATTGGCCCAGGATTCTGGTGCTTTCCCTGCCCGCCCCCCCTTTCTGTGGGTCCACTTGCTAACCTTTCTGGTCTGTAACATCAAGGACTTAGCCCCGAGGAGTGATCTGTAACCTTTTGGCAACCTGACCCCTTTAAGAATCTGATGAAATTTATGTCTTCTTCCGAGGCAGGTTTACATGGGCTTATACTAGATATTTCATACCATTTCCAGAGGGTCGTGTATATTTTGAAAGGAGACACTGGACTTTAAGTTTAGTATTGTAACCTTGACTGGTCTCTTATAGCTCTTCCAGCTTGGAAAACCTATGTTCTAGGATTTCCAGGTGGCTAAGCCTCTGTTATTTGGAATAGTATTTAACTTAGCACGGCAGCGGCACAAGGCAGGTAGTTGGAGCTTGTGTAAAGAGTCCTACTATTCAGCGTGAGATGCAGATGAG
This sequence comes from Grampus griseus, assembly GCF_964374135.1. Taxonomy (NCBI): domain Eukaryota; kingdom Metazoa; phylum Chordata; class Mammalia; order Artiodactyla; family Delphinidae; genus Grampus; species Grampus griseus. Next base: position 58,743,039 of record NC_139001.1, read on the forward strand.
GGAGGCACTGCCGGGGGTTATTAAGTTGGTTTACAATGTTTGGGTCCTTTCTTCCTTAGTAGCACCGGATTTTCTAATCCACTCTCTATTTCAGCGAAATTTAACCTCAGGGCGTGTCTTGGCTCAATCCTTTGTATTTTGATTTTCTCCTGTTCTTTGCCTTGTCCCGTCCTCTCGCTTTCCTTTCTCAGAACTTCTCTCCTCATCCTCCTTTCTCTGACTTTTTTTTATGAAGGGATGTAGTGATTAAAGCTAGTGCCTGGAAGGTGGGCTTTAGAAAGAACTTTCCATGTGCCAGAGGTGGTGTGCGTCAGAGAGAACTGTAAAGAAATGAGACAATCTCTGCTCTCAAGGAATTTTTTTTTAATAAAGTTATTTATTTTATTTATTTATTTTTGGCTGCGTTGGGTCTTCGTTGCTGTGCGCGGGCTTTCTCTAGTTGCGGCGAGTGGGGGCTACTCTTCGCTGCGGTGCATGGGCTTCTCACTGTGGTGGCTTCTCTTGTTGCGGAGAATGGACTCTAGGCATGCGGGCTGCAGTAGTTGTGGCACGTGGGCTCAGTAGTTGTGGCTCACGGGTTCTAGAGTGCAGGCTCAGTAGTTGTGGTGCACGGGCTTAGTTGCTCTGCGGCATGTGGGATCTTCCTGGCTTAAACCCACATCCCCTGCATTGGCAGGTGGATTCTTAACCACTGCGCCACCAGGGAAGTCCCAAGGAATTTTTTAATGTAGTTGGAAGATATGAAGACATGAAAAGTGGAATAGTCATAAAGTGTGAGATTATAAGAGAGAAAATGACAGTCCAAGAAGTGTCTTCAGAAAGTGTGCCTGTCATGTGGAGGAACCTCATGGGTCATTCATGCTATAGGTTTAAAGGAAGGTGAGTCAGTGGGGCTGGGAAGGCTTCATGGAAGAGGTCCATCTTGGTGTTGGGCAGGGGCCAGGCCTGGAAGGTTATATATGGTTAGGATGGTTGGGAAAGTTCAGTGGAGAAGGAGGTGAGAGCTATAACAAAATACCACAGGCTACGTGGTCTATAAACAACACACATTTCTTTCTCACAGTTCTAGAGTCTGGAAAGTCCAAGATAAAGGTGCTGGCAGATTCAGTGTCTGGTGAGAGCCAGGATCTCTATGATTCCAGGATCATAGACCACTGTCTCTTCACTGTGTCCTCATGTGGTGAAAGGGGTGAGGGAGCTCTCTGGGGTCTTTTTCACAAGACCCCGTAGTGATAGGTATCCCTCGGTAACCACGGGGGATTTGTTCCAGGAGTCCCCGTTGATATGAAAATCTGCAGATGCTCAAGTCCCCTACATAAAAATAGCACAGTACAGTTGGCCCTCTGTATCCCTATTCATGAGAGCTCCACCCTTCTGACCTAATCACCGCCCAAAGGCCCCTTCTCCAAATATCATCCCGTTGGGGATTAGGTTTCAGCATATGAATTTTAAAGGGACACAGACATTTAGACTAGAGCATTCTTACTCAAATTCATCTTGGTTCTGTCTCTTCCAGGGCCCTGGCTGGAAGCACTGCCTCCCAGTCTGTAACTCAAATTACAGTTTAGAAGACAGTGCACATGGTAGGCCACATACAATGGAGCCAACCTTTGGAGTAAGGAAAAAAGCACTTTTTCTGCATCTACTAGGAAATGAAAGAAAAACTGGAGTGCCTACTTTTTAAAAAACCCCATTCATTCATTCAGTATTCATTTAGCACCTAATATGTGTCAGGCGCTGTGCTACACTGTGGGGATACAGCAGTAAACGAGACAGAGGTGGCTGGACCTCGTGGAGCTTAATGCAGGAAAGCCAGACACCAACTTACGCTCTACATGCAGAGGATGGCTGACTGCAGCACTGTTGCTCTTCCTGATTTCAGGTCAGTTTAGAAGTCTGATACAGCCCACCTTTATTCTATCAAGAGCTGTTCCATTATTCAGTTGGTTGTTGGTTGGTGGGGGCCGTGGTGAGCAGCCACTTATCCCGGAGCAGAAGCTCTGATTCTGGAAAATGACAAACATACTGAGAGAACATATAGATCAAAACAGGAAGTGGAATTTCAGCGTTCAGTTCCAGATTAATGAAGCTAGCAGTTTGGCAAGAATATAACATAGAAATCCTCCCGAGGGTTGGGAGAGGGACATTGTAGCGACTGCTGATTTTACCGAGAATACAGATAGCAGGTAGGAACAAGTAGGGCTTTTGAAAAAATGCCTAAACCTAGGCAGCCCAACAAGAGATAAAGAAAATGCACAGTAAAGAAGCAAAATAATAAAATACTGTAGTTTGGCCTCCCAGCATGAAGGAGGGAAGCTGAGAGTAGAAGAATGGATTAGAATTCATGAGTCATTTGTTTGGTTTTGAACTGATGGAGCTGTGGCTGATGGGAGAGCTGGTGGTTCTTCCTTCCAGCGCCGGGATCTCGGCTGAGTGGACCTGCTATCTCGTACTTTCTCCTACGAGGCTAACCATTTTTTAAGCAACAACTTTGGGCCCGGCACTGTGCTGGGTGTTCATGTGTATTCTCATCTTCACAAAGTCCTGCAACAAATAGATGAGGACTCCAGGGTTCAGAGATGTCTCTAAAGTAACTCAGCGAGCGTGGAGACCACAGCCAATCCCAGTCTTTCAGGCTCCTTTATTGGCACCTCTCATATCCCGTGGCTTCCTGTGCCCTTTGGCACTTGACAAATGACCTCTGGTGGAGATGCAAAGCAAAAGCCTCATAAAAGTGAGCTCCCGGAGGCTTCCCTGGTGGCGCAGTGGTTGAGAGTCCGCCTGCCGATGCAGGGGACAGGGGTTCGTGCCCCGGTCTGGGAAGATCCCACATGCCGCGGAGCGGCTGGGCCTGTGAGCCGTGGCCGCTGAGCCTGCGCGTACAGAGCATGTGCTCCGCAACGGGAGAGGCCACAACAGTGAGAGGCCCGCGTACTGCAAAAAAAATAAATAAATAAATAAATAGAAAAGTGAGCTCCCCGGAGCCTTACAGTCTAGAAACATCCCTTCCCTTGGATAAAAGGCAGGGACATCCTTTTAATTACCTACTTCTGGGGCTGCCTTAAATGAGGGTATACTGAGGACATGATTTAAGAAACAGGTTGATTCTTGAAGTGCCAGAGAGTAGGAAAGTCCTTAAAGCCAAACCAAACCCACATTGACTGTGGGCATGTCACCCACTGAAAGAGCTTCAACGGCCAAAGCTGGAAGATTTTGAGTGATAAAATATTGTTGGATTATACCCCAAAGTATAAATAAACGTCCAAGAGTCCATACTGATATAAATAAAGGATTGGGTAAATAAACAAACAGAGGGAAAGACACAAATGTCCTGTGCAGAAGAATTCCAAATAATTTATGTAGATTCTTCACCCTGAAGGAGGCAGTTTAACTCTCCGCTTGTAACTGTGGGCTGTGCACAGTGACTGCTTTCCAAAGAGCACAGTGTGGAAAGGGGAGCAGAAACAGTAACTTTATAGTGGAGAAATCTGACAGATATCATAGATATTCAAGGTCAACATCAACAGTGATAAGTCATGTTGCTAGTACGCACTGTTTTTTTTTCTTTTTCGGTACGCGGGCCTCTCACTGTTGTGGCCTCTCCTGTTGCGGAGCACAGGCTCCGGACGCGCAGGCTCAGCAACCATGGCTCATGGGCCCAGCCGCTCCGCGGCATGTGGGATCTTCCCGGACCGGGGCACGAACCCGTGTCCCCTGCATCAGCAGGCGGACTCTCAACCACTGCGCCACTAGGGAAGCCCTCATTGACTCACTTTTTTGCCTACACAGCCCCTTCCCAGAATGCCCTGGTACAATTTTGTCAACCCCAATCCTGTCTTTTGTTCTTCCTTCTGTTCACTTAAACACCTCTTCCTTGAGCACTAATTATGTGTCTTGCAGTGTGCTAGGTGCTGGGTCTCTATAACACTTATATTCCAGTAGGAAAGACAGATGATTAAGGTAAACTGATGCATGATTACAAATCGTAAGCACCTTGAAGGAAACAGCACTAAAATAGACCATAAGGAGAGGGGTCCTAATTTAGATGGGGTGGTCAGCAGAGGCCTTGCTGAAGGGAGGACATTTCAGCTGAGGCCTGAAGGATGACAAAGAGAGGTCATGTGCAGTTCTTGTAGAGGGAACAGCATGTGTGAGGGCTCAGAGGCAAGAAGGAGTTTTGCATGTTTGAGGCACTGAACGATTTCCAGAGCGGCTGAATGTGATGACGGAGGGAGAGGGGCACGGAATGAGACTGTGGAAATAAATTCAGCCGGTACTTGATGGCTAACAAACACCTCACGCTTAACCCGCCTACACAGACCTGTTACCCATCTCGGTAAGTGGTACCACCATCCACAAATCAAGGGGCTACCTTGCTTCTTCTCTTTCTCTTGTCTCCACATCTCCTTCGGTCATTCCTGTGGGCTCCACTCCAGCATACGTCCTTCTCACCACCTCCATTGCCACAGCCATCCATGGCCCAAGCTGCCATCTAATCTCAGACCTTCTCTCCTACCTTTTCCCATTAGGCTCCGGCTTTCTTCTGGCTTTGAATGTGCTGAACTGGTTTCCACATCAGGCGTTTGCAGTTCTTCCCCTGATCGTTCCACGGCTGGCTCTGCCTCATGACTCAGGTCTTACCTCAGTTCTCACCTCCTCTGAGACGCCTTCTCCCTCACGCCTCCCTCACCTCCTCTGAGAAGCCTTCTCCCTCACGTCTCCAACCCCAGTTATTTTCTGCTCCATTAGCCTATTTTACCCCTTACAGTGTTTGTCAGAAATGGACGTTATCTGACCTCTTTACCAGTCTATGGTGTCTGTCTTTCACATGAGAATGTTAGTTGCTTGAGGGCAGACGTCGTCTGGTTTGGCACCCAGAGGGTGCTGTCACCCCTCTCTCAGGTCTCAACCAACAACCAGCCCAGGTGGGCTGGGGCTTCGAGGAGGGCCAGCTCCTCCCACTAGCGACAGGCCGGAGGCTGAAGACCCCGATGGCCACGACGGTTGCTGTAAACTTGGACAACTTAATCCTTACGCCTCAGTTTTCTCCTCTGGAAAGCGACGAGTTTGAACTTGATGACTTCCAAGTGCAAAGATTCTATGACTGATTACTGCTCGTGAACATCAGCTGGGAAAGAGATTTGGCAGAGGGACTTCTTAAACTACTAACCCTACCTAAATAGAGTTGCTTTTTGTTTGTTTATGCCTGTGATTGGTGTAAAAGGAAAAGCACAGAAGAGCATTCACTCCTCTTGGCTAAATAAAGGCTTTCCCAGTGAGCCCACCCCTCTGGAAAACTCCAAAATTGGAAGGTTCTGATTTGAGTTCTTGCCCAAAGACCTGCCTATAGACTATATGCGTCTCTTCTAAAATCAGGTTTTTCTTCAATTTAGAAAACAAATGTTCACATTTTATAATATTTGCCCCCAGTGTTTCCAGTTGTCTTAATGGTAAATAATGTTAACACTTATATTTTATTCTACCAGAACTCAGATGAAAGGAAGTATAAACTATAGTTTATATTTTAAGCAGCAACTCAAGTTGAAACCTCACTGTCTCTGGCCCTTTGACCCCTCCTAGAGAGAAAACGATGGTTTATATGTTCTGTTGAATATTTGAAGCCATACCTTTCCCCCGAATACAAATAAGATTTATTGATTTCCCCATTCAACAAATATTTGGAGAACCTGCTAGGTTAGAACAATTGTGTTACGTGCTGATAGGAACCTCTGAGTGAACACACGAGGCTTGACAACAGTTTGTTTGTTTGTTTGTTTTTTCCTTTTTTCCTCACTGTAGCGTGATTGGGTGGCTAGCTGGCTTTTTTCGTTGGGGGACCCATGTTGGATTATTCTTTGAAACTGTTCAATTTCTCTATAAAGGAGTCCCTGAATCTTTCGTTGGGGTGTGATTGGGGTTGGAGGGAGGATGGCGGAAGTATGTGCGTGGCTGCCAGCATCCGGGAGCAGGACAGGGCAGTGAGCCAGGGGTCTCGCCATTCAGCAGGCAGACGTCCATGGAACCCCCATTTTTTGTCCTATAGCTTGCTCCCTCCATCCTTCATGCCTCTCTGCCTTAATTTCTCCAGGGTGTATAGCTTTGATCTGTAGAATGGTAGGTCAGAAGAGAATCTGGGGATCTACCCTGCTGTCCCTCAGCCTTCCACTCGGTTCCGTGTCCCCCTCATGCCTTAGCGACGCCGTCCTAGGCCCCTGGGGCTTCAGCCCCTTTGTCTTCCTGGGGTTTTGCGGGAGCAACTCAGTTTGCCCCTCATTGCCATCCCTCTCTGCAGGGACTCTGCTGAGTCAGATAACATCCCCCCATCCACTTTCCATCTCCTGAATTTTGTTGACATTTTTTTGTACATAACTGTGTCCTTATCCTCATGAGTTTCTATCTATTTCATTTCTTTGAGAAGGGAAATGAGGTAAATACATGTGTCCAAGCTGAATATCTCACTGAGGATCCCTAAGTGTTAGCTCCAGGAATCTCTCTCATTTCTCCTAGCGATTCTACGAGGTAGACCACTTTACAGGAGGGGCATCTAAGGCAGAAAGAGGAACAAGGTCTGACATCTAGGAGGGAACTAGGATCCACAGGCAGGGTTTCTGACTCCAAAGCCCAGACCCTTGAATTTTATGCTAAATTGCCTTCTGTTAAGATGGAGTCCAGTTTGCTTTTAGCTTAGCCTGATACCTTATCTTCTTACACAAAAACAGTATGCTTCTTTTCCCAGGCAGGGTAATGGTGAGAAGCTTAGTTGGTGTCTGGGGAAAGAAATATAGTCACAACCTCAAAAATTACTTCCTGTAGGACATACAAAAATTTTTTATTTTTCTATTTGAACCACAGTATTGCTATGGAAACTTACGTAAAAATAGATTTGTCATTAAAGGAATTTTCTAGTGATAGCACAGAACTGTTTTCCTTTTTCTCCAAGAGGGCAAAATCACTGCCCAGGTGATGCTTTTCCTTGGTCCAGAGTCAACACTTGATGCTGGTTGAGTCGTTGTTTTCCTTTGCTTGCACAAGAGTCTCAATGCTCTCACGCCAGGTTTTTTTTTTTTTTTTTTTTTTGCGCTACACGGGCCTCTCACTGCTGCAGCCTCCCCCGTTGCGGAGCACAGGCTCCGGACGCGCAGGCTCAGCGGCCATGGCTCACGGGCCCAGCCGCTCCGCGGCATGTGGGATCTTCCCGGACCAGGGCACGAACCCGTGTCCCCTGCATCGGCAGGCGGACTCTCAACCACTGCGCCACCAGGGAAGCCCTCGCACGCCAGGTTTTATAGATGAATCTTTGGTTGGTTCTGGGATGGCTTACTCAAGTCTCATTGAAATCTGCACTTCTTCTGATGTTTTCAATATTTCATCAGGGAGTTGGTCTCAAGCACATCACTGTTAACAGAGAGTAACGGGCAATGCTTTTTAAATGTTTCTATTTCACTAGAGCATTTTGGAAATGTGACATGACTGAAAGTCATCTATAAAAGTTTTAAGTGACTGGTATTTGTTATACAAAAACGATCACTTTACATGCTAAACAAGTCACAAGATATTTTATGTTTTATTTCACGTAGTCCTTTTCTTTATACCTCATTCCAGAAATTGGAGTGTGTAGCTTTGGCATAATTGTCATTCTTTGCAAAGCATTGTTTTTGTTGTTTTTTTTTTCGGCCGTGCTGCTCCTTTTGCGGGATCTAGTTCCCCAACCAGGGTGCCTATTCTCCGTGCGTTGAAGGAGAATTAGCTGGTGTGGGTTCTGGGTGCCAGAGGGGAGGTTCTCGCCCTGCCTGGATGGTGGTCAGTCCGGGAGACCCATTCTCTGTGGGCTCCCTTCGTGGGTCGCCCTCTCGGGGTCAGCTTCTAGGGTCCCAGACCATTCCCTCACTTTTTTTTTTTTTTTTTTTTTTTTTTGCGGTACACGGGCCTCTCACTATTGTGGCCTCTCCCGTTGCGGAGAACAGGCTCCGGACGCGCAGGCTCAGCGGCCATGGCTCACGGGCCCAGCCGCTCCGTGGCATGTGGGATCTTCCCGGATCGGGGCACGAACCCGTGTCCCCTGCATCGGCAGGCGGACTCTCAACCACTGCGCCACCAGGGAAGCCCATCCCCTCACTTTTTACAGGCCCCAGTTCTGACTGCCTCTTAGTCTTGAAGAGACCCAGAGCTCCTTTTTCCCTTCACGTCTCCTCACAAGGATAGAGGTGCAGAGAGGATGGGGGCTCATCAGAGGCTGACAGTGTTGATGACAAGGTGATCTGATGGGAAAGCAAAGCAGGGTGTAGACCCTGCCCTGGGTTCCCACGCGCTTGTGCTCAGCCGGCAGCGCCCCGTGACTGTCTCCTCTCTGGGTCTAAGTTTTATCTGCAGACCCTTCCAGGCCTTGTGGGTGTCACCAAAGGGTTAGGTAATGAGTTGGAGAACACAAACCCTCCTCCTAGCTACCCTGCACCCATCTCAGCAGCCTCAACGGGCTGCCACATAGTTCGTTCTTTTATCCGATAAGCCCTTGGGACTTGGCCCACTTGTCTCTCATTTCCAAATTCTCCCTCCCCTGGAGCTGTCTCCAAAGCAAGCTGTGTCTTTTCCATCAACCCTACTTCCTTGCTGTCACTGAAATACATGCACAATATTTTTCATTTGTAAGGGCTTCTTACTGTTAGTCTCTCAGGGGAGCTGACACAAGTAACACATATTTGGATAGGAACGTAAACTAAGAAATAGCAGTTGTGCCTTGTTCCAGGTTTTACCCTGAGTTACAAATGGCCTGGGCTTCTTCTCATCCCCTTTTCTACACCCGCCTTCTAGGTGGCATTGTGCGAATCCTCCAGGGTTTGCCTGTGGTGATTGTTCTGTCCAGCCTTCTCCAGGTTGGATGCTGAGCTGAACTTCTTAGATTTGGGGTTGGTGTCATTTCCAGGATGGACAGTCACATTTCCCGACAGTATCTGGGCTCCCTGTGGAAGGCTCTTCTTTACCTGGACCTTGACTCCCTTCTGGCCTTTTTACCTGGGTCTGGCAGCCCCCTTTGGTGTCTCTCGGTGGTCCTCGTGGCATCAGCCTCTGGACGTCCTCCCCTGGGCCCTGGCCCTCTCCTCTCTTCCCAGTTTGGTTTGAGTCTAACTGAGCCATGGGGAACTTGTTCCTGCTTGTTCCAGTCTTAGGTGAATAGGACCTGCTCCTTCAGCTATTGCTTTATAACATTTTTTCGGGGCGCCCCCTAGAGGATCTTATGAATAACCATTGTTGCAAAATGACCCCAAAATGGGGGTAAGAGAGTCTAATGGTTAAAGGAGCAGGCTCTGGAGTCGGATGACGTGGCTTGTGGCTGGGCTCCACCACGGAGCAGCTGTGTGACCTTTAGACATTGACTTAGACAGTTAAAGTGGGGACATGCTTATCAAATATATCGACATAGGTGGTTGTCCAGAAGGTTGCACATCAAGCTCTCGGAATAGGACCTGGCTTGTGGAAGGTGCTTGGTCAACGTGGCTGTGATGATCCCTGCTTTAGAGGTGGGGAAACTGAGACCTGGAGAAACCGGGTTACTTCCTCAAGGTCACCCAGCCAGAAGTGGGAGCCGAGGTCCAAGCCCAAGGTGGACTGGCGCCGGAGTCCTCTCCCTTAGCCAGTGTGTGGTACCAGCTCACCTCCAAGGGCTGACCTACAACCGCTCCCCGTGACAGCTCCCACACGGCCTTCTAGCTTTTGGGCATGTTCCCTGCTCTGTTACCAGTGCGCTGACCGGGCCTCAGGGAGACCGAGGGGCAGAGCCTACTGGCCGGCCAGTGCACACTGAACCCGCCAGTCCCTGCTGGCCCATCACTCCCTCCACACGCTCGCTTTGTTCTCTGTGCTCCATCATCCAGGTACATCTGTTGCCCTTAGGGGAGTGCTCTCTAATAATACCCAAAGCTTAAAACCCGCAGCACAATAACCGGCACTATTTCCACCCAGGGAGGTGGGGGGCTCCCTTGCACAGGTACAGGTGAACCAGTTCAGGGGCAAAAGAGTGACATTTGGGGCTTTTGTCCAGAACTCAGAACACACGGTCACTCATTTATTTTTAAGTTTGAAATTGTTCAGGAAACAACGTTCCAAGGCCTCGATCGTTCAGGTTTTGTCCAGGTTCATAAGGAAAGTTTTGAAATACCACAGGAAAGTTCAAGTCGGGGGAGAGAGTGCCCAGAGGAGGGAGTGGGGGAGAGAGAGCTTTTCTTAAGAGCGGGAAGGATGGAAGATCTGGGAACCTAGCTGGGCTTTGTCATGTTTCTGACCCCACGGTGAAGCCTGAGCTGGTGTGGCCGAACGTCAGCATGTGAGGGCGTTGCTTTGAAACAAGCTTTGTTGCGTAGGGAACATACAGGAGAAATTTAATTTTGATAAATTGCAAGACTGTGATCCCTTTTTCTTTTTGGTTTGAGGGTTCTAGCATTTTGCTAGAAAGGCAGTGTGGAAACAAGTAGGAGCAGTGACTCTGGCTGCAGGAAACCTGGGTTCCTGTGCGGGCAAGTCCTGGAACTCCCCGGGCCTGGGGTTCTTTCCTGGCCGGGGCTTGTGCTCCAGAAGCTGGCACGGCAGCCACACCCGAAAGAGCAGCTTCTTATTATCTTGTTTCGGGGACATCTATGTCAGGAACCAGAGTCAGGTATAATTTCATAACTTGGAATTCCCTACTGATGCTTCATGAGACACCCTTTCAGAACAGATATTGGCTCTTCACTTCAGGCATGAATATAGTTAAACGAATTTGATGAGAGAGCACAATCTCTACCTTGATCTTTTTTTTTTAATTAATTAATTAATTATATTTATTTTTGGCTGCTTTGGGTCTTTGTTGCTGCGCGCGGGCTTTCTCTAGTTGTGGTGAGCGGGGGCTACTCTTTGTTGCGGTGTGCGGGCTTCTCACTGTGGTGGCTTCTCTTGTTGCAGAGCACGGGCTCTAGGTGCATGGGCTTCAGTAGTTGTGGCAAGTGGGCTCAGTAGTTGTGGCTCACGGGCTCTAAAGCGCAGGCTCAGTAGTTGTGGCGCACAGGCTTAGTTGCTCTGCGGCATGTGGGATCTTCGCAGACCAGGGCTCGAACCCATATCCCCTGCATTGGCAGGTGGGTTCTTAACCACTGTGCCACCAGGGAAGTCTGCTACCTTGATCTTTTAAATGGGGACCCATTACTCTAGTGGACATAAGGGGTAAAACGTTTGCTGCTTTTTAAAAAGCTTTTTAACATAATAGTTTATCATATTTACAAAATAGAAATTAGGAGAAACATTTAAAAAAGGATATGTAATGCAATATTATTTTTTTCATTTCTAAAAAGTTTTTATTATGGAAATTGTACACGTATACACAAAAGTAGACAGAATGGTAAAATGAACTCCTGTTGTGGACTGAATGTTTGTGTCCCCTTCTAAATTCATAAGTTGAAAGTCTAATCCCCAGTCATGGCATTTGGAGTTGGGGTCTTTGGGAGGTGATTAGGTCACAAGGGTGGAGCCCCATGAGGAGATTAGAAAGAGACAGGAGAGAGCTTGCTTCCTCTTTGAGAAGATGGTATATCATATTTGAAAGCATATTTGAAAGCAGAGGGAGGACTCTTCCCAAACACTGAATCTGCCAGCCCCTTGATCTTGGACTCCCCAGCCTCCAGAACTGTGGGGAATGTAGGTTTGTTGTTTAAGCCACCTTGTCTGTGGCATTTTGTCACAGCAGCTTGAATTGACTAAGACCACCCAATGTACCCACTACCAGTTTCAACAATTAGGATCTGTTGGCCAATCTTATTTCCTCTATGCTCCCTCACACTTGTTCCTCCACATTATTTTGAAGCAAATCAGATATTGTATAACTTTATCCATAAGTATTTAATATGTATCTCTAAAAGATAAGGACTCTTTTTCTCCAACACTTTGTTAGGAAAAATTTTAAGCATACAGCACAATTGAAATTGTATGCTCAACCACCTAGATTCTACTGTTCACATTACACCATCCTTGCTTCGTCACATACCTATCCCTCTATCCATCCATCAAGCCATCTTGTTTTGTTTTGGATGTATTGCAAAGTAATTTGCAGACATCTGTACACTTCCCCTTGAATACTTCAACATGCATATCATTAGAGGTCAATATTTGTTTATAGTTTTTTACCCATTGGATATAACATTTACATCAATGAAACATACAAATCTGAAATATACATTTGTTGCATTTTGACAAATGTAACTCAACCCCCCAACAAGATATAAAAAAATTACTAATGCCCCAGAGTGTTCCCTCATGCCCCTTTCCTAGTCAATCCCCACCAACACTCCCCAACCCAATCTGATGTTTTTCCACCTTAGATTGGTCAAAACAATATTTTTGAGGATTTTTCTTTTCTGTTGTAACAGAAAATTAACATAACATAAACTTTTCCAGGAAAGATTGATTTTCCCCCTAAATGTCTGGGGTTTTAAAAAAGTACTTTCCCGGTTTTGGCTGCAGGGGTGGGCTTCATTTTCCCCGCCTCATTCTCCTGTGCTGTCTGTGTAAGAGTTGGTATGAGGAAAAGGATTTATTGCTAAAGAAAATTTGAAAACCAATGCTCTAATCCTTTCAGCTCCAAGCTTATGTACATTTGTAAGCACATTTGGCCACAGGAGTCCTTGGGAAGTTGTACACTTAATAGTGTCCAGAATTACTTGGTCATGAGAGCCATCTGCCTAACCTTTCCCTTGCAAAGAAGTCCAAGGGCTTTCAAGGTTCCTTGGAACTGTAGCCAGGAGGTATTCTGTTCAAATTATCTTCTCATCCCCATCTCCAGCCAATAAAACTCCAAACTGAAAACTTTCCCCAAATTGGCAATCAGTCACGGGTTTTAGACCCTATCTTTCCTCAAAGTGCCAAATTGTTTTGTAATTCCTTGTCCCCTGAAATTCAAATGAAATTGGATTGAATACCCTCTTGAGAGCGGGAGTCACCTCTGCCTCCGATGAGCTCTCTGGGCACCCTGGGGCGTGGCTTGTTTTCCTTGTCACCTCTGGCCTGGCTCTGACATCTGCTGAACTCTTCAGTGTCTGGGTCACCTCACTCTCCTTTGCGAGTTTTCTTTTGGGTCTGAAGTGACGTTTCAGCCTGTTTACTAAAACCCACTCTCACAAGAATTTTGGGGTACATAGCAGATGTTTGTAAAGGTTTAGGAATTTGGAGATTTACATCAAAGAAATGCAAACATCTTTAACAATTTTAATTCCAGAGATTCCCATTTCTAAAGAACCGTTTATCTATTTACTTGTTCATATTGCTCAGCTGTGCACTCTCCTCCCTCCCTTTTTCCTGAAACTCCCATTTGTTTTTCATGCAGAACAGTTTTTTTTTCCTTTCTTTTTCCTTGCCTTCTTTTTGCCTCTCCCAGCAGGCTTCTCAAGACTATCTTCCTGGTTACCACTATAAGAGAAAGTGGAGTGTCAGCATGAAGATTTTATATATATATATATATATATATATATATATATATATATATAATCTCTAATCTTGGCTTTAGCTTTCCACAAGACACTTAACCTTCTGACTCTATATTCTCTTTTGTAAAATGGAAACGGAGCTGTTGCCAGCCTTAGTGAGGATCAAACGTGATAACATATTTGAAAGCATTTTGTAAACTAAAAAGTGTCTGTGCAAACCACCTAAATGTACATCAGTGGATGAATGGAAAAAGAAAATGTGATGTGTACATATAATGGAATATTATTGAGCCATAAGAAAGAAAAGGGTTTTACCAAGAACGTAAAATATGCCTGGTAGATGGCAGATGCCCAGGGGTTGTTTGCTGAATCTGAATTATCTTCGCTTAATAGATTGATTGACAAGCAGGTATTGACTTACAAACCCATCCATTAGATTTCTTGTTCAAGTTCAATTGATATTCTCTACACAGTTGTGCAAGTTAAATTAGGAAGTGGTAGGAAATAACCTTGTTATTAAGATGAGTTCTGACCAAAATTTGAGATGATGATAATAATAATAGCAATGACCACTTTTTGAATGTTTACTAACTGCCTGGTATTATGCTAATATTTATATATATCACCTCGTTTAATCCTCAACATAGTTGTGCAAAGTAGATGTCATTATGCCTATTTTATACATAAAGAAACTGAAGTTCGGAGAGGTTAAAAACATTGCCCAGTGTCATACAATCAGTGGTGGAGCAGGGATTTGAACCAGGCTTCAGGTGACACTAAACCAAAAACTTTAGGTTGACATCAAACCCTGTGTCAACAATTTAGGGTGACACTAGCCAATCTATGTGAAAAGTGTTAAATCTCTTCTTCCCACTCAGGATCCCTGGGCTCTGTACCATTTACTTTGGGGAATGATCCCCCGACTCATGTACTGTAGCCTCATTGCTATACTCTCAACTCATACCTTGTGGGTGGCTGTCTCCTGAACCTGTGTTTGACTTTAAGTCTGCTTAGCTTATAGAACAGGGCAGGTGATAGTTGTTAAAAGGGAGGGTCCTGCCTGGCCTGGGATGCATGGAGGCACATGGGAGCGTCCCCTGCTGTGTCAAGAGGCTGAACCAGTGACCTGACGTGGGCGCCCATCAGGCCCTCTGTGAGGGCTGAGGGCTGGGGCAGTGAGATGGGAAGGAGGCCTCCCCTGAGGTTAGGTGAGGGCGGAGACGGCTGGCAGGAGGAAAAGCAAGAGCGAACCTCGTCCCCTCCTGGCACCAAAGAAAGCCGTCTCCAGTGGCTCCGGCAGCAGTGGAGGTGAGTGGATGGTGAGGAACGGTATAATGAGCAGGAACTTAGTGAGAGGGTTGCAGTTCACTTACTGCATCCTGACAAAATTCATAAGCTGAAACCCTGGCCCCCAGTAGCTAGCCTGTGACCTTATTTGGAGAGAAATTGTTTAACCTTTACAGATGTTAAAATGAGCTTTTTAGGGTGGGGCTTAATCCATCATGACTGGCATCCTCAGAGAAAGGGGACATTTATACACAGACGAATGTACCTTGACTTTGGACTTGCAGCCTCCAGAACTGTGAGACAGTAGACTTCTGTTGTTTAAGCCATGTGCAGCCTGTGATACTCTTGTGGCAGCCCTAGCAAACGAATATACTCACGGATAGGCCGGCTTTTGGGGATTTGTGTATGAAGAAGCAGCCCTGGTTTTCAGAGGAGGTGAAAAGCATGCTGGGCCACCCTCTGCTTCGTTCCTCTGTTTGGAGACGGCTTCATGTAGGCCTTTTGTGGTCTCAGCTAAGCCTGATCTCTGACCCATGTGTATCCTCTGTGAGGGCTTGAGCCAACTGCTCAGCATCTCTGGTCCTCGGGCTCTGCACCTGTAGGGTGGGGCTAATAACACCTACCCCATCAGGGTGATTGCAAGGACCTAGTGCTGTCAGATGAACATAGAAGCTACCTTCCCACCCCAAAAGCCATTTCATGGGAGTTACTCTGCTCACACGCCCTGGGCAGCGGAGTTATGTATCATGTGACGTGATCGCCTCCACCTTCCCCCTCCCGCTGCGAGCTGACTGGAGCAAGACCCAAGGGCAGACAGTCCACAGGCCTGGCTGGCTAGTTGTGGAAAGACAGCTGGGTCACTCAAATGCCTCTCTTGGGAATTGGGACTAACAGATATTGAGATGAGTCGCTAAAGGTGGGCTCTTTAGCTGAAAAGTCATGAAGTGGAGTCAGGGGCCAAGAGGCCATGTGAAAGCTGGAGTTAGGAGGGGAAGCCCTTGTGGGTGATCTGAGAAGCTGGGTGTCAATAGAGAGGAGCTTCAGCCAAAGCAAAAGTACGGGGGTGGGAGGGCGGGGTAACTGCTGCTCCGGGTGCTGTCCTGGTCCAGCCCAGGTCTCACAGCAGATGTAGTGGGTGCCTGCTTCTCTCAGCCAGAAGATTCCAGCTGAAACAAAGGAGATTCTGTGTATTAAAGGACAGGCGCAGAG
This sequence comes from Grampus griseus, assembly GCF_964374135.1. Classification (NCBI taxonomy): domain Eukaryota; kingdom Metazoa; phylum Chordata; class Mammalia; order Artiodactyla; family Delphinidae; genus Grampus; species Grampus griseus. The sequence goes on from NC_139001.1 coordinate 58,758,977, forward strand.
CGGGGTCTTGTAGCAAGTGCTCAGTCATGTTAGTTACATTCTGTTACCCCTTCCAGGTTTTCCTTTGATCCCTATCTGTCAGGATAGAGCTGGGGCCCCAAGGACTGCAAGGGGAGATAAGGCACTTAAACATACATGAATTGCTGGGGGAGGACCGAGGATGAACTACAATCAGTGGTCCCTTTCTTCCTCCCTTCTCTTTATCTCCTCCCTCCCTCCTGCTCTCCCTCCCCTCTTCCGTCTGTCCCCTTCTTCTTGCAAACTGAATACCTACTATGTGCCCAGCATAGATGCTGAAGATACAGTGCTGGATAAGACAGACTAGATCTATGGTCTTTACTTTCTAATGGGAAAGACAAATGGTAAATAAGTAAACAAAGGAATACACATAAGGAAATTTAAAAAAGAGAAGGTGGGGGCTTCTTTGGTGGCGCAGTGGTTGAGAGTCCGCCTGCCGATGCAGGGGACACGGGTTCGTGCCCCGGTCCAGGAAGGTCCCACATGCCGCGGAGTGGCTGGGCCCGTGAGCCATGGCTGCTGAGCCTGCGCATCCGGAGCCTGTGCTCCGCAACGGGAGAGGCCACAACAGTGAGAGGCCAGTGTACCGCAAAAAAAAAAAAAAAAAAAAAAAGAGAAGGTAATGTGACAGAGATGGACTGAAGCGGGCTTGCGATTGCCACACCTCTGCATAGCCTTCCCTGAGGTTGACCACACAGGGCACTGCTCGTGGTTTATTGCTCTGCTGTTGTCATCTTAAAATTCTTAGTGTTTTTAACAAGGGGCCTTGTATTTTCATTTTGTCCTGTCCCGGGTCCTGCCCGAGGGCAGAGGGGGTGATGGGGCAGAACAATCTGGGCACATGTTGGTGAAGCACGAATTGTCAGTGTGCAGAATCACTTTCTAATACAGCCGTGGATAAACCGTGAACTGGAGGAGGTTGTAGATTCCCCTTTCTTTGAAGAGTTTTAAAAATGGCATAAAGCCTCACTCTTCTGCGACGTGTAAACGTACGGCTCTGCTTAATGGTGGGCACATGGGCATTCTTCTGGAGGGACTGCCTGCCTGTCTACAAATCCTTTGTGAGAACAGAGAACTTCAAGGAAGGTCAGGGAATCCATGTGGCATTGGATTTTTTTCTTTTCTAGTTGTTACATAAAAGTTTTGTGAAGAAACCATTTTTCCCTTTTTATAGCCTGCATTGAACTTCACAAAAACTTGTCTGTGACAGCCTGAAATGATCCGGGAGATGCAAGGGAGTGTCCCCGCCCAGCACAACTTTCCTGTTCGTTCAGGGCACGTGGAAGGCTTGCCAGGGCTGCTGTAAACCGTTGTCCGGGAAAGGCTGAGAGCATTTCTGATGACAGGCCCCACCGCATATTTAAAAAGGAATTCACAGTGAGGTCGATTCTGCCCTTCGAGACGGGTCCCAGTAAAAGAAAACCATCTGGTTTTCCAAAAATATTTGAAATGGTTGTTTGTTTGCCACGATGAGGGGAGAGATAATATATTCCTTCTAGAGACAAAAGTCCTAGCTGTTTCTGCAGATTGCATTTCAAGCGACCAATTCTGGGAGTAATGGGTGTGGGTTATACGATGCTAACTTTAATCCAGAGGTGGATTCGGGTTATTGCCATTCATATTATTTTAGAAACTTTCCTCTCCCTGTTGAAAAGGATAGGAGGACACAGCAGAGTGAAGAGATTTTGTGGGTTCTCATACTAGGCAAGGTATTTTGGTGGCCAATGAGACAAATGTTGATTGAATTTCTTACCTTTAGTGATATTTTCTTCCACAGATCCCATTGCTTGGTATGTATTACGCGTGCAGGTAATTCGTATTTTTCTATTAGTTGCTTTTTTTTTTTGAGGGGAGATGGTCCATGTTTTTATTTCTCCTCATCTAGGTACATTTGAAGTTTATACCATGATGGGAGAAAATTACTAGACAGAGGTTTAAGGGAAGCAGCTACAGACAATTATAGAAATCATGTTAGGAAAAAAATACATCTTAAGAAACTCCACCTCTTATCTGGGTGGAGAAACAATTAGAGAACAATACGAGACAGTATATTATCAAGCACTAAATTGTGTGGTGCGGGTAATGAGTGCTATAGGGATTCAGGGAACGGGAGCGGGAGACGATGGAACAACTCACAGCATTTTGTGCCGACAATCTCGCTTCCAGGAAGAGATGTCTGGGCACTTGCTTTGGGAGTTGATTGTGAGGCCCATCTGGCCCACTTTGTGAATCTATCATTAATGGCAACATCAGGTCTTTTGTATGTTCGATTGCATATCGGTTCTGACGGAGCTGGGGTAAATGGGATGTAGAAACCAGTAACTTATAGCGAGTCCTCCCGTCCGGGCGAGTATGCTGACAAGATGGTCTCTGCATGACAAGCACCCGCTTCAGTCTCCCTGACAACAATTTCTGCAGAGTTGAAAGCCATTAAGGGGTGGATCTCTTCAGTGATAGCCTACATTTTCCAAGGGATAAATCTTTTCTGCTACAGAGGTTGGCAGCTGAATTTTGGTTCCCCTGGCCCCCCTCCTTTACACTTTTCACAGAGCAGCTCAAAGGCTAGCAGCGGCTGATGGGGATGGTAAATATTTCTCACAGAGTGTGAGATGGTGGGTGGAAATCTCTCCCGGTTTATAATGAGACATCACCTTCTCAGTGTGAAGGGTTAAAATCAGTCAGGCTGTGAATGTCTGTAGCTTTCAGCTGTTCCCCAGGAAGTGCAATACCTAGAGATTTTGAAAGATCCTGACATAACCTAAGTTTTGACACACTTACATCCTAAAAGAAATTCTCCACGAGGTAAATATGGACCATTTTCTCTGACAGATGTAGGTGAGAACAAAAAGCTTCAGGAGAGCTGAACCATCCTGAGCAATCAGTTTGGATCTCTATTCAATTCAAGCTCCAATCAAAGAATGTTGATGAATTAAGACCTGTTTAGCCTGTCTGCCAGCAGGATCGTTAAAGTGTACCTCATTCCCTGTCATAGACATCAATTTGGTTGAACTAGTTTGTCAATCATGGTTTGTAGTGGACACGACCTCAGAAGAGGCCCCTTCCCACCCCAATTTTTGCTTTGGTTTTGTTCTTTTCCGTACTGTACTAAGTATGGGAACAGGAATGCCCAGCAGGTAATACTACGATTAGATTTTAATGTGCTTTAAAAATATATATATTTTTGTGAGGTATTATTTTCTACCTCAGGGGGTAAAAAAATGTGATTGCAAAAAAGATTATTTCATGTTTATTGCCCACAAAAAACATTGCTGTTTTTATATGAGGGCCTGAATTCAGTCACTAAGTGGAATTAGGCTGTGCAATCAGGACCCCCCTGCCCTGTCCCTTTGGGCAACCGAAGTACAGAACATTAGCTGGCAACTGATAATAATAATGATAGGTAATATTTCTTCAGCCCTTACCATGTGCAGATGTATGGTTTCTCATAATCCTCAACCATTATGCTTCTCATTGTGCAGATGAGGAAACATCTGTAAAGCATAGTAACTTGCCCTGAGTTATAGTAGTAGCTAGAGACTAGCAAAGCTGGGCTCCATCCCATGTAATTTCATGTCAAATCCATGCACTTGACCATTATGCCATTGTGTCCAACATGGTCTGGTTTGGCCGGTTTTGATGCACTGTGGAAGAATCGCTTGTAAATCTGGACACAGTTGAGAGCAAAGACATCTAGGTCAAGAAATCCAAGGACAATGGAGAGCTGCTTTGGTGAGAGTGAGGTTGATTGAGCAATGCCCTCTTTTTCTTGAGATGGATGTATTAGGCGGTCTGCTTGCCTTGCTAGTGAGGAAGGCTTGGTCTAAGTTCTCCATCCCACAAGATTTTGAGCAGCTTCTAGCTAGTTTAGGTGACAGTCCTCTAAAGTTTTGCACTTACCATTGGGCAAAACTTGGGTCAAGGAACATCTCTATGAGCAAGAAAGGACGAAGTTTCCAAAGGAGCTGCTATACATAGGTGTAGGCTGGATAACTACTTCTATAACTTATTCAGGGCCAATGAAGTCACTTGTTTGATACTGTTTACACAATCAAAGAAGGTTATTCTCAGGTCAGCCAATCAAGGCTCTCCACATGCTTAAACAACACTACCATTATGGTAAAAGTCATATTTATCCAGTTATTATCTGACTTGCTAAATTTGCATCGGTCCTTCCTACATGTGCTTATAATACCTCATCATCCCTGTAAACAAACGCAGCAACTTTTCATGCCTTTCATTCTCACTAAGCAAAAACCATTAAGTATTGATTTTCTTTTAGTGAATGTACTATAGAGATTTCCCTTAAGGAGTCAAGTGAAAACAGTAGAAATATTATTCAATATATCATATTTCTGGATAGGTTACTACTGATTTTTATAAGATACACAGGCTGAATTCCTTTAAGCCCGTTTTTATTCTTCTTACAGGATTGGATCTGTTTAGCTTTTGCTTTCATGGCCTTTAAAGGACTTGCATGGCATGGCAGGAATGGATGTGAAACTCATTTCTAAAGAACTTGTCTCAATGGTAGTGTGGTCAAGCCGTACCCTAGAAAGATTTACGGTCTAGGAAGTCTTGTAATAGCTGGAGTGAAAAGCTAGCTAAAAAGAAAGCCCAAGCTCCCTTACAAATGACGTGGCCAATTAACTGGGTGAAAAGGAAAAGTCTTTCTAAGTGCTTATTTCACTAACTTATCATTTTCAAGTCATTATCAGGACAAGCAGAACTTACTCCAGTCTGATTTTGATGAATGGGAGTCGTCATTGCAATTACTTGGTTTTCTGGGGGTTGTCCGGGACGCTTAAGGGTTTGTATCAGTATCATTAGAACCAGCATCTGATGGTTTTAACTTCAAGCCCAACTCTAAATCCATTCCTTTATTTGGGGCCCCACTTGTCCTGAATGACAATGAGGTGATTTTCCAAACTTGTTGGTACCACGCTGTCAGTAAAAATGTCACTAGCGGGAAAGAACGCCTCATCAAGACTTGAGCGTTGCCTCATTTACAGAGGGAGTCGCTAAACACCTTGGAAAAGACACCTGTCAGCTAAAGCTTTTCTTTCAACACGTGGGCGCTCTCCCTGGGGCATTTTCCAGCAACTGCCTTTTACCTCCATTATCCAAGACTTGCCAAGGAAGCTTACATTTAGGCAATAATTCACTCTTGTCTGGCTTTGTTTCCTTGTCTCTAGGACTGAAAGGAGTAATCAGGCTTGAATCTTGGAGAAATTCCCAGCTAATACCAAAAAGCAATCAACCAATTCAAACTGTTGGTGAAGTATAGGAAATGAGGAAGAATGGTGGTTAACTTTCTTCCCTCATGTTTTGGAATAAACTGCATTTTTATTTACCTAATATAGAATCAGATCCTGTGCCCCAAATCCATGTTCATTTTTGAAATCCTTATCCTCCACTCAGTATCTCTTCCTGTTATATTATTTTTTCAGGGTCTAGAACTGAACCAAACCTGTGAACCACTCAATAAACATTATTGGATGCTGATGAAGTACAAGGCACCGTGGAAGATTAAAGATGGCTACAAATAATTTTATATGCTTTCATTGAAAAGTGGGGTCTTTTCCTTCTCCCCTGACTCTGGTCAGGCTTTGGGACTACTTTGGCCAGTAGAATACTGTCAGGGCCCAGGTCTCAAGAAGGTGGCAACTTCCGCTTTCTGTCTCTTGGAGTACTCTCTCTGGGAGCTCTGAGCTGCCATGTAAGAAGTCCTATTGCTCTGACACTGTTCTGGAGAAACCACTGGTAGGTGCTCTGGTACAGTCCCAGCTAAGCTCAGACTGTGAATAAAGGATTTAGAGTCCTGTAAACGAGCCCACCTGGCTCAGCCCATATTTCCAACCCACAAAATCATGAGATATCATGATTGCTGTTTTAAGCCATCCAACAACCTCAAGTTAGGATAAATGTTTTGCTAAAATCTGAACTGTAATGCTGCTTTGAAAAACTGAAGTGGCAAATGAGCTAATGTGAGTAAAGGGCTTACCACAGTGGCTGGCACCTAGTAAAAGCTCAGCAAGAGTTCACTTTTGTAAGTACTACTGTAATAACATCCCAACTATTCTCCTTGCTCTTAGCTTTTGCCCCTCGGTTCCATGTTCCACATCACTGCCAGAATCAACTTCCCAAAGCACAGTCATATATTTAATATAACAGATACAGCTGGTTGTCTCTCCATTAAGAAATCCTGTCTTTTTCCTCCATAACAGAACCTTTGAATACTACTTGGGTATATAGAGGCACAAACTAAAGACTACATTTCCCAGCCTCCCGGGCAGCTGGGTGGGGCCACACAACTAAATTTTGGCCAATGGTAGGTAAGCAGAAGTGGTCGTGCAACTTCCGGGAAGTGTCTGTTAAGGGAGAGCCGTGTCTTTCTCCTCCTCTGTACTACTTGGAGTATAAGTATGCTACCTGGAGCCCACCTGCCATCTTAGACAAGGTTCACAAGGGTCTCATCCTTAGGGGGGCAGGGAATAGAGCTGGAAGGAGTGTGGGATCCTGACTCATTTGTGGAACTGCCTTAGCAGCCCTGGATTCTTATTTCTGGATTTTTACTTAAGAGATAAAAACCTCGTGGATTTAAGCTTTTTTTCGGGGGTGGTGGTGGTGGTGGTGGTGTCAAATATAGCTCTACCTAATTTTAACTAAAACACCTACTACTTATTGGATGCAGACTATAGAGGTGAATAAAACGAGGCTTCTGCTCTTCTGGACTTCCATCTTCATGGGGAGATATAAATGAACAGAATAGTAAAGGGCTATAGAAGAGATGGAGAAAATTTTATTTTACATTTTCTGTGTACCAGGGACACCTTTTCATTTATTCCCTCACCTTGTCTTCACAATGGTCCTGTAAAATAACTGTTGTTAAATCCATTTTAGAGAAGAGGAAAAAGACTAAAAGTTTGGGTCATTTGCTCAGGGTCATGTTCGTAAGAGGTGAACCCCAAGTCTACACCCTTCTCTTCTGGCTCCAGTTTGTCACTATTTCTGCCACATCACATTGCAATAAGGACGGTATTATTGAGGGTCAATCAATGAGATGACTTTTACAAAAATTAGTCCATATTTGGAAGACACAGTTTGGAAGGGAATTCCAGAAGGAAAGGACAGAAAAGCAGGAGTGGTACAGCATAGGTGTGGCATGTTGGGAACATGGCAAGTCCTACAGGGGCTGCTGGAGAACTGAGAGGGGGTATGATTATGAAGGGCTCTGAACTTGTACTTTCTTTGCTTTTGTACCATGCTTTTCTACTTTCTTGTATTCTTAGGCATGCTCTCCCCTCTGTGAGATTCGTTTTTTCTCCCGTATAAACTGAAGGTTGTAGTAACTCCCTGTATCAATCAGGGCAGTTAATGCTAGCTGCTACAACAATCAGTCTCCAAATCCTGATTGCTTGGCACAATAAAGTTTTATTTCCTGCTCTTATGAAGCCTAAAGCAGCTGTCACAGGGAGCAAGAGTGTGTGTGGTGAGGAGTGGAATTCTAGTATAAGCAGCGACTCAGGTTTCCTTGAGGGCATTTTATTTGTGGTGCTGTCACATTCTGAGACCTCCTTGGAGTTCTCTGCTGGATTCTTTGCATTCAGCTGGCTGATAAGAAGTAAGAAAGTGAGGAGGATTATATGGCTTTTTATGATCAAGCCTGAAAGTGGCATCCTTCTCTTCCATCCACGTTCCATTGACCAGACTAACACGATTCCAACCCAACTGCAAGGGAAAGAAATGCAATTAGGGACCTCTAGCAAGTATCAGCCACAAGTCTCCAACTTCTTCATGGAGGTAAGGTAAGAGTTTTATGAAATCATATGTGTGAAGGTACTCTACAAAACTCCTGGTGTATAATTTGCATTCAGGTCTCTTTCCTTCATGTTCGCATGTCCAAATCCTACCTATTTTTCCAGTGTCACCTTCTCTGTGGAGCCATCTTGAATTCCACTCTCTTTCTCTCTTCGCACACCTCACTAGTTGAAGGTTATCTTTATCTTCTAACATTTTATTGTATTATTTGAATAGTTCTGATTTGCTTTATACATCTTTTACCTCTTTATACATCTTTTTATCATAAGGACATGTGACCGTGGTTGGCACAGTGTCTTGCATATATAGTGTGCAAGTTGTGATAAATGATTGATATTTTGAAATAAAAAGAGCAATCCAAAAGATTCGATCTCTAGGGTAACTGGCTTATTCCCCCAAACATACTTGAGTCTCATCACTTTTTTCTCCCAACTTGCTTTGTAAGGATGACATAATGTTGAATCAAGCATGAAAATGGAAACCAAGACTATACAAAATTGACCATAAACATTGGTTGGTTTAGTATGTATTTAGCCAAGAGAGAGTAGGGACTGTAAGGCAAAGATGCCCATGGTCAACTGTAGACAATCACCTCTCATTTGGCTTCATTTTCCTCATACCAGTCTCCTGGCTTGAGGGCTGGGAAGGAGGGTGTGGGTTGCTTACAGTAAGACATCAGAGGGGCTTTGGAAATAGTGGCAACTGGGACCCTCTTGCCTACCTTGATCTCCTGAGGTAATAAGGAGACGATTCTGTCAGAGGGAAGGCTTTCTTTTTTTATCTACCACTCCGTTGGTGTCTAATTCCGGTGGTTTATGAGTGTTTATGGTGAAAAAAATCACTTCCCACTTATACAGAGACTTAGTTGCATATTTTTCTGGTCTTAAGAAATCTAACATAGGCTCTGGTATATCCATATTATTCTATTTCCACGTGAAAGATACATTACAGGGGTAATTTTTCCCTTTCCAAAAGAATTCTCTACCGAATGATTTACAATGTATTTCCTTAAATAACAAGATTCTCTATTATATTGAGAGTGTGATTCTCTTTACAAAAATTCAGTTAACGTACAGCATATTTTTTTAAATAAATTTATTTATTTATTTTTGGCTGCATTGGGTCTTCGTTGGTGCACACGGGCTTTCTCTAGTTGCGGCCAGTGGGAGCTACTCTTTGTTGTGGTGGGCGGGCTTCTCATTGCGGTGGCTTCTCTTGTTGCAGAGCATGGGCTCTAGGGCATGCAGGCTTCAGTAGTTATGGCACGCAGGCTCAGTAGTTGTGGCTCGTGGGCTCTAGAGCGCAGGCTAAGTAGTTGCGGTGCACAGGCTTAGCTGCTACGCGGTACGTGGACTCCTCCAGAACCAGCGATCTAACTTGTGTACCCTGCACTGGCAGGCGGATTCTTAACTACTGCACCACCAGGGAAGTCCAACGTACAACATTTTGAGAACTCTTGTGTAACATAAACTCTTGCACTTACTTGGTGGCGTACTAGTTGGGCTTTGGACGGTAGCGAGTCTGTCTTCTGGTCCATTTCTAATTCTTCCTAGTTTTTGTTTTGTTTTGTTTTGTTTTTTGGTACGTGGGCCTCTCACTGTTGTGGCCTCTCCCGTTGCGGAGCACAGGCTCCAGACGCACAGGCTCAGCGGCCATGGCTCACGGGCCCAGCCGCTCCGCGGCATGTGGGATCTTCCCTGATCGGGGCACGAACCCGTGTCCCCTGCATCGGCAGGTGGAATCTCAACCACTGCGCCACCAGGGAAGCCCTCTTCCTAGTTTTAAATGAAATCACTGACCCCACTTACTTTTTTTAAAATTTTATTTTCCCATTAGGGAAGCACATGGCTCTCAGATGTGCTAAAGGAAATGCACCGAGAAATCCCAAGCAGGGAGCAATCAGTCACTATTAATGCTTACAAATATCAAAGCTACTTGAAGAAATACAGCTGCTTATGGATGGATGGTAAAATTGAATTCGTGAAGCAGTTCCTTCTCCATGGGTGATTTCTTGGTGCTGAAGAACTAGAATTTCATGCACACTATGAGTGTCAGAACTCCACGCTGCCGTTAGCACACTTTAAAGAACAGGTATTGAATTTTAGCTGAGTCTAGCATCATCTTTTTCAATTCCAAGGACACCTGTTAAATCATAAAATATGTTGAGATACAAAGCTCTTGCCTCTGAGAGATATTCTCTTTTTTCTTTAAGACCAACATCTATGAAATATTATGTGAAAGAGCTGACAACTTTAAAAATCAGAGAGTATTTAGTGGCTAGCTTTTGGTTGATATTAAACCTTTTAAAAATCAATGACGAATGTTATAAAAAGCGGGTTTGATGTTTAAGGAGCATCTGCTTAACCATGTAACCTACAGATATAGTCATTTGAATCTGGTTGATTGTGAAAGGAAATTAAAATAACACGAATCATTTGATGAAACCATCCCCGCAGAATTCTAATTTAACTCAAATAATAAGTATTTTAATGGTTCTCCTGTGCGCTTATTTTTAGTCTCGTATTCTGTAAGTTATAAGAGTGTTGCTTTCATGCATGTGAAATGCAATTCTCTTCTTGTAAAAACTTGACACAATGCTTATCCGTTTGATTTGATTGCATTTGCGTGTTCATTAATATAATTGAAACATGTAGCTTCCCCCAAGTTTTCACAGGCTCATCCCTAATTAACTGTTGGCATTTTCTCACATTGCATGTTAGTATAACTGAGTTAGGCCAATTTATTCATGAACTAGGAAAAAAGTTGAGCAGAGGAAGGGAGGGATAGGTTCAGCCCATTCAGTACTGATTGGGGGCTATGGGCAGCCCTTGAAATCTCTACTATTTTAACTGCTGAATTAAAGCTTCCAGAAGAGATTTACATCCGCTCAGGTGATATGGACTCAAGAAAGAAGGACTCCCTCCAAGAGACAGTAGATAACACTCTTCACCAACTGGGCCCCAAACCGCAAATCAAAGGAAACTCCATTTCCTAAGTATGTTCTATGTATTTCCGGAATATTTTTGAAGATGGATAGTGGTGATGTAGTGCTAAGATCTATGAGTTTGGAAGGAGGAAACAGCGGTTCTAATCCTTGCTTGGACACTTTTGAGCTCTGTGATCTTACATGAGCGAGTTAATCTGAGTTTATTTCCTCACAGAGGGCTATTGTAGGGGTTTCAATGTAATAATTATGCAATCAGTATACTCTCTTTCAAATACATGGCTTTTTTGGGAGAGGACATATAAAGGTAGGAAGTAAAATGCATAAAGGTGGTGGTCAATAAAACAGACAAAAGTGTTTTAAATAGGGATAACTTTTGTCCTTTACAGAGTAATACGAGGATATCTGACTAAAAGAATGAAAGAATCCCCACTTTTATTTTTGCTTCTTGAGGATTATACTTGTTTCACCATATGAAAAAATTAGATTGATTACTTAAGCAAAACCAATGAGATAAATTCATAGCAATCAGGGAACTTTTCATTTTAAAAACTCCACTTTTTGCTTTAATGACATGAAATGAAAAGAATTTGGCAGGCACCCATTTCTGATAATAGCTGTATTACTTTTTATCTTATATTGCTGTCCCATTATATGCTTATATTCTTTTGGAAGGGGTCAACCTAAGTAATAAAGCCAGAGATCTCTCAGCTCTCAAGATCTATCAGGGTTGCTGCTTAAACGGGTGTAATCAGAGGAGCAGTAGGTTACAGAGATTCTCAGGTCAGGGAGGAAATGATGCCTGGGGATGGGGCCTGTTCAAGGAACACCATCGACATCACAAAGACAGTTTACTCTGTGAAAACTAGTTTGTCCCAAACAGTGGATAACCACATCCTTCTGTATATCTGAAATTGTTGAAAATCTGTATTAGAATTAGCAGATACATGTGGAGGAGGGATTGCTGCCCCTTGTGAAATGAAAAGGCTAAAAGAGCTGAGCTTTCCATCAGGTGGTTTCAGCCCTACCCTGGAAAGCTTCATTAGACTAATGTCTTTTCTACACAGGTAAGTTTTGAATAAAAAAATAAGTGTTGAATTCAGCTGAGTAATCCGTTTTGTGTCTAGAATACTAAAGGATCTGTTTGCTTCCTATTTTACCTGTTTCTGCTATCTTGCAATCACGTATAAATTAGGCAGTTCCTCACTCTGTGTATAAGTATATCACAAACAACAAGGAAATCACTCCTTATGTTAAAATCAATTAGAATATTTGATTTAAAAACATGTTTGTGAGACCTGCATCTGAATTGTGGCCTAGATCATTTGAAGGGGGTTTGAGAAGGAAGCTTGCTGAGAGCTGCAGAGGGAACTGTGGTATTTACATAGTAGCTTCTAAAATCTAATTGTAATTTTAAATTAATTAATTAAATTAATTAATTAATAATTAATTAATTGTTATTAATTGACAGCAAAATATTCACTTCCCATTGTTGGCCCCTCTACCATTACATTTTACTCACTTCATTTGTTTCAAATAGCTGTTCCGTGTGTATTACATTGAATTAAATATTTATCCTGAAGAAAAATGCCCTGAGGAAGGTAGAAATTCATAGTCAACGAAGAATGGTAGGCCAAGTTGCCAGAATATCATGGATTATTTAGGAATTCAAACTCAGTTCTTGAATCTGGAAATTGTTTGTAGGAGCTGGGGTTTTGGGTTTTTTTCTTTCACTTTTTTTTTTTATTGGTTAAGTTTGCCTCAGATTCACAGACGCACAAGCGGTGGAATTATAGAACACTAAAGTTGGTTGTTCCCAATTATTGTTTCACATGAGATGAGAAATATTAATGACATTGGATCACCAAGAAATAGGACTGTGGTGAAGACTTAGGGTGCAGAGAAAAAGAGATGAAAAACATGGGCCCATGAGTATCAGGGATTTGAAAAAAGCTAATGGGAAACACCAAGCAAAGCATGAAAAAGAAAGGGATTAAAGGGCTTCCCTGGTGGCGCAGTGGTTGAGAGTCCGCCTGCCGATGCAGGGGACACGGGTTCGTGCCCTGGTCCGGGAAGATCCCACATGCCGCGGAGCGGCTGGGCCCGTGAGCCATGGCCGCTGAGCCTGCGCGTCCGGAGCCTGCGCTCCGCAACGGGAGAGGCCACCACAGTGAGAGGCCCGCGTACCAAAAAAAAAAAAAAAAAAAAAAAAAGAAAGAGATTAAAAAGGTCAGTATAAAAATGAAAAATAAGATGGCCCATTCAAGAAGAAGCTGTGAGGATTGTTTCAAGGAATTCCATGGTGGAAAGTTGAATGGAAGAAAACATTGCTAGAGCAACACGGAAGGTAAATGGAGTGCAGTTTTCACTGCAAATTTCAATCTTGCTACAGGGTCCTCTGCCCCCTATGGGTATGGGGGAGTGAGGGCTGTGTGGGGCTCCCCTTGGTTCTAAGATGGAACTGTGCATTCAAATGAGAGCTGCAGCTGAGTCAATCTGTAGTTAACTGGAACACATCTCAGCCCAGTTGCATCAATCAGGGTTCTCCAAAGAAACAGAATCAATAGGATAAAAATTTACTTATTGGGATTTCCCTGGTGGTCCAGTGGTAAAGAATCCGCCTTACAATGCAAGGGACGCAGGTTCAATCCCTGGTCGGGGAACTAAAGATCCCACATGCCACAGGGCAATTAAGCCTACGTGCCACAACTGCTGAGCTTGCGTGCCTCAACTAGACAGCCCACGTGCCTCAAACTACAGAGCCCAAGCACCCTGGAGCCTGCTGCCACAACTAGAGAATAGAAAATCCGAACGCCACAACTAGAGAGAAGCCCACGCCCTGCAATGAACAATCCCACACACCTCAATGAAGATCCCACGTGCTGCAACTAAGACCCGGTGCAGCCAAAAAAAAATAATAAATCTTAAAAAAAATTTTTATTTATTATAGGAATTTGGTCACACAGTTATGGAGGCTGAGAAGTCCCACGATCTGCTGTCTGCAAGCTGGAGACCCAGGAAGGCCACTGGTAGCAGTCCTAGAGTCTAAAGGTGGATGTCCCAGCTCAAGAAACGAGAGAAGAAATGGCACTCTTCCTTTTTGTTCTATTGGGACCTCAGCTATTGGATGACACCCATCCACAATGGTGAGGAGGAATCTTCTTTATTCAGTCTACTGTTTCAATGCTAATCTATTCCAGAAACACCCTCATAGGCACACCCAGAAATAATGTCTTACCAGCTATCTGGGGATCCCTTAGCCCAATCAAGTTGACACATAAAATTAACCCCCACACCAGTGTGAAGGCTTGGAAGTTGGAGGCAATAACGTAAAATACTTTGAAAAGTAAGAGAGCTGGTGGATGTAAGAAGACATAATCAGTCTCTTTCAGAAAAAAGAGCTCATGAGCCCTTTGGTCCTGGGCTGGGAGGGCCAAGGACAGACCCCGAATGCAGAGAAATAATTCTTTCATGAGCCTCATTGACTGGCATCCCAACCATTTGTTTTTGAAGGGTTAGAAATGAAAAGCACTGTTTTGGGAACATAGAGTTGGAGTTGGAAAGATCTGGTATTGAACCTTGGTTAACTCTAACCTTGACTAAGTTTCCATCTCTGAGTCTTGGTTTCTGCTTGGGAAAGTGGGAGCACTAATAACCTCACTGTGGGGCTGTTGAGCGGCTCAAAAGAGAAAATGTATGTAAGGCACATAGTTGGTGCTTAATTGTAGCTATTAGTAAACTAGTAAAAGCTGCTTCCTTGCTCTAGCATGACCCTGCTAACCACCAGTTGTAGGGCCCTAGACCAGTGAGCTCGCCTCTTTGGGTCTTGGTTTCCTCATCTGGAGAGTTGGTCTACTCTAGACTTTTGAGCGAGTGTCTCAAACTTGCAGGTGCAATTCCTTGCAGAGGAATCACCTGGGGATCTTGTTTAAAGGCAGATCCTGATTCAGTAGGTTTGCATTGGGTGTGGTCGGAGAGTCTGCAGGCCCAAAGGGTTGCCAGGTGCTGCTGATGCTGCAGGTGATGTTGCCGATACACGGGCCTTGCTTTCCCTAACCAGGGTCATCGTCTAATGTTGAACCTGCTAGGATACTCTGAAAAAGCACACCGAAGTTGGACCCCTGAGTCTCTGAGAAAATGAGATATTGTATTTTTCAATGAATGGAGAGCATAGCAGAGAGAAGCTGAGGATGTCTGGGAGGTGGGGGATTAGGCCCAGGGAGACTGGAGTAAGTGATTAATGAAGGTGGTAGGTTTGGAGGAGAGGGTGGAGCAAAACCAAAGAGGGTTGTGCAAGCCAAATTGCAGCTAATTCCCTATTGTGTTTAGTCTCTAACTGGAACTCAACAGAACAATACAAACCCCATATTCTGTAATACTTTTCAAGGGGAACCACTGTAAAACTTCACTGTTTCTGAATTTAATCCATTATAGGTTCCTATACTTAACGAAATTACAACAATTCAACAAACAATATAATAGCCCTAAATACTGCTTTTAATATAATTATGTGTAACTCACTGGAATCTGCTGTCGCATTCTATAATATAATTATGACATATAATGTTACCATAAAATTCCTTATCAAATACATGCAAATAATGCAGTTTATGTGTTACTCAGGTGTTGGTGTTTCCATCTGACAACATTCAGGTTTTTAATGGTAGGAATGTAAATATATTTTTCAGTCAGCTGGGAGCAATGAAGGGGACCAAAGTGAGAGAGAAGATCAAGGTCGTCGTTTCTTAAAGTATGCCCTGCAGGTCACCTGCATCAGAATCCCCTGAGCCCTAGATAAAATGCAGATTCCTGGGCTCCCTGCAGCTCTTACTGAATCAGAATCAACAGGGCAGGAAATTTGGACTTTGAGTAAGCATCCCTACAGGTATTCTTATGTACCCTGAAGTTTGAGACTTTCTGAACTGGATTTTGCCCCTCTCCATTATCATGTGGAACCCAGGCAAGGGTAAATCTGGTTGGGCAGAAGGGACATTTGTGACCTCTGTCCCCAGCTGTCCGCCGGATGCATGCATTTGTGCCCCCACCAGGGCCCTCTCATTCAAGACGTTCCATGCCTCATGCCTGCTTCACCGCCTCTCTCCCTTGCTCAAGTTGTGGCACCGCCAACCCATCCAGGTGCCCAGGTGAGACACCTGCGAGTTGTCCTAACTCCTTCTAAACGTTTCGCCAGTTATTGAATCTGGTCAATTTCACCTCCAACGTCATGTTCAAAACTGTCTTTTCTCCACTGTTTCCCTCTTCTACCACTTAGATCACGACTTTCACCATTTAATCATTCCTTTAACATATATTTGTCTACTAATCACCTAGAAGTAGAAGGTGAAAAGAAGAAAAGGAAGCAAGGGGGAGATAAAGAGGCACTGGGGAGTTTTGGGGAGAGGAATGACATGATTGCCGTGTTTTAAAAGGATCCCTCTGGCTGCTGTATTGAAGGAAGCCTGAAGAGGGAGAAGCAGAAGCAGGGAGAATGGTTAGCGTGCTACTGCAGTATTCCAGGCAAGAGATGATATTGGCGTATATCAACCAGAGTGCTAAACAGTGGAAATGGCAAGAAATCACTGGATTCTGGCTATAAGCTAGAGGTGGGACCAGCTAGAGCATTTGCTGATTGAAAGGATGTGGGATGTGAGAGTGAGTAGTCAAGGCTGCTACTGACCACTAACCAATCTGGGGCGGCTCTTGGGTCTGTGGTGGGAATGAGTAGGGAGGAGATGGGATGCATTCGGTCGTCATCTCTCACTGGACCACCCAATGGCCTCTCACTTGATTTCTGTGCCTTGAACCTTATCCTTCATAGGACTGTTTACATCAATGAAAAAAAAAGGTTCCAACTCTCCTGCACAAAATCCTTCAGTGGTTCTCTGTTACATTCAGGGTAAAGTTTAATGGTATGGGACGTATCAGTCTGTTTCCTCCCTACCTCTATAGTTTTCTAGCTCTGCAGTACCGTATGATACTGATGTGCTAGTAATTGTCCACAGCACAGGGATATCACTCTTCTCGTCTCTACTTATGCCTCACCCTCTGCTTAGAATCCTCTTCCCATGTCTGTTCCTTGAGAGCAAGGCTGGTATCTTATTCATTATTTAATCCCCAGAAACTAGCACAGTAAACCAAGCTAAAGTTCTCACTAGAGCTTTCTGGGGGAGGATAATCATAATTACTAACATCTCACAGATGAAGAAGTTGAGGTTCAGATAAGTTAAGTAACTTGAATTGCACTAGAATTGGTTGTCCCAAGGTCACAGAGTTGAACACAGATCTGTAATACCCCACAGCCATTTTTTCTCTACACCATACAAAACTACCTCCGTTTTTGCCTAGAGCCAGATCTGCCAGGCTCCCCTTTTTCTGGTTACCTTTTTTTTTTCTTTCTTTTTTTTTTTGTTTTTTGTGATACGCGGGCCTCTCACTGATGTGGCCTCTTCCGCTGCGGAGCACAGGCTCCGGACGCGCAGGCTCAGCAGCCATGGCCCACGGGCCCAGCTGCTCTGCGGCATGTGGGGTCCTCCCAGACCGGGGCATGAACCCGTGTCCCGAACCCGTGTCCCCTGCATCGGCAGGCGGACTCTCAACCACTGCGCCACCAGGGAAGCCCTCTGGTTACCTTTTAACTGCCATATTTACAAATCTCTTACAACTGAGATGCTTCCCCTGAGGGATTCTTTTTGGTTACCAGGCAAACTCTGGCATGACAGCCCCCCTATCCACCCATGATGAAGCAAAAAAGTCCACAAAACGGTAACACTCACACATCATGTAAGTACTTGCATACAACTTGCTTTACTGTAGAAAAGATCCTGGACGTCACAATTTCTTTTGAAGCTATCTGGGAAGCTACCCTTTTACACAGGTAAAAAAATGCAATAAGAAAACCTTATAGAAAGTCTGGAAAATAAGAGAAAAATATCACCTACTCTATTAACATAAAACTGCTTTCATTTGCTCATATTATATATACTTCTATGAAATTAGATTTTATGTGCAATAAATCAAATGTTTTTTAACTTAATATTACAGCAGAAACATTTTCCATTTCTACATAATTTTTAATTCCTGCATTATATCCTAGCCCATGGACGTGCCAGAATGTTAGATATTGCATCATGTTTTCGAATTTTTCACTGTTAGCCTCTGTGTTGGGTATACTTTCCTTTTGTTTTTGGAGGTATAGCCTATGTATGTGTTTTTTTTTTTTAATTGTTTCTCATTTTGGAGGATTTCCTTAGGATAAGCTCCAGAACTAAGATGGACACTTTTTAATGATTATAATTTACAATGTGAAACAACATTTCAAGAGAGCTGTTCCAACTGGAGCTCTTTCTGTTTTTTTCAGGGCTGTTTACAAAGGACAGGCTGGACCCCCATGGGACCACGTCAAACTTAGAGAACTGCTTCCTTGGGGCCTTGCAAGAGAACATGAGTACTGTACTGTAATATCGAGGTCTTCCAGGGAAAGGTGGGGCTACTTCCATCCTCAGGAAGCTGAGTTTTGGGAGGAACTTTCATCCCTGGCAGTGAGTGTTCCCTCCTTCTCTCCCTAAACCAAAATGATCCAGAGAGCAGGTTACCTCTTGGCCATAGGCAGGTGTCCAGGTACCACCAGAAGATAGCCGTCTCCACTAAAGATTGATGGGTAGTAAATACTTGCTCCAGAATGTCAGCAACCCTGAAATTTGAGGCTTTTATCTTTCATTTCTAGCCTATAGCACAATTAGCAAAAGCAATACATATACAATAATAGCTAACATTAATTATCTATTATATTATCTCATCCTCAAGGAAACCCTATCTTATCATGAATCCCATTTTATAGACGAGGAAGCTGAGTCTTGGAGATGTTAAATATCTTACCTAGGGGCACTCATAGTTAGTAGCAGCAGAGCCAGGAAAGTTGGATTCCAACCGAGGCAGAGACCATAGAAGGAAAATATTTTATCATATTATCAACATTGCTATTGACATTATTTTATCTGGAACAGTAATATTTTTTATCAAACAATTCTTAAATAACATTTAACTAGAAGCCATTTGGAAATGTGGTTCCCCCAACATAAAACTCAAGGTTGGGGTTTCACCTCCATCACTGAGTCTGAGGCAGGGCGGAAGCTGTAATGCCCATGTCAGAAATCTGTTGTTTTCTCAAGTTTAGCTTCTGAGAAATTTGCAGACCCGTAAGAGATGAAAACCAGGGACCTTTCAAAGTATGATTGCTTACTTTTCAATTTCCATCTTTCAAGTAGTCTAATACTTCCTGGGACAAATAGAGTTTACTATGGAAATGTCTTCTTTGAAGATGCAATTTAAAGACAGATTTCTTGTACTCTCACGAATGCATTGTCAACAGATTGCGTGTATTTATTCAACGTGTCCAGATAAAAGCCAAATAAGGCTCAGAAATCGATTTCTTGGCAATTTGATTTTCTGAGGCAGGGAGTATAGGAAAGACCTTGTGGGTATATTCTCCTTGGTTAAAAATTGAGTCAAGCAGAGGGGCGTGAGGCAATCTGGGAGGGTGATAGACACGTTTATTACCTTGATCGTGGTGACGGTTTCATGGGTAGATACATCAATTAAAATTTATTAAGTTGCACATTTTAAATAGGTGCAGTTTACTGTATGACAATTATACCTCAATAAAGCTGTAAAAACAATAAATAAAAATTGAATCAAGCTATGTGTCTTTTTATCAAACTTGTTCAATATGTTGAACATTTTCCCCCCGGGATTATGTAAAGCTTGTCCGCAAATGGCCTAAAGATGACTCAAGTTGAAAACCATATCTCACTTTAAATGAATCTAACTGTGACGTAGGGGTAAATACTATAGAGCTTGAGAATCATACAAAATTTTATTGAAACTGAGAGAATGTAGGGGGAGCTAGATAGAGTGGTGCTTCTAGATCTGAGGCCTCATTTCTAGCAAATCCTGTTTCTGGTTGCTATGACTCACACCTGACTTTGTATTAGCTGTGAAAATCAGAATTGAGCAGAGACACTGTAGTATCAGCAATAGACTCGCTGAGTCATGGAGAAGGGAGGGATATTAGAAGTTTATCTCCCTTATATCCCTGTCTTTGGGAAGGTGTGTATCTTTTGTGGCTGAACATTCTATTTATACTTCCATTCTCAAAGCTAAGTATTACACTTAGCTCTTCTTCACTGATGAAAGGTATTGGTACAAAAAATATTTGGTGAATCTGGCTTTCTACTGTGAAAAACAGGATCTGTGAAAGGACAGTGTACTGTGACCTACAGCACGCCTTCATTTGTGAGTGGCTACACTCAGGGTAAGAGCACTGTACTTCCAAGGATTAGAAGTGCCAATAAAGAGGGCTTCCCTGGTGGCGCAGTGGTTGAGAGTCCGCCTGCCGATGCAGGGAACATGGGTTCATGCCCCAGTCCGGGAAGATCCCGCGTGCCGCGGGGCGGCTGGGCCCGTGAGCCATAGCCGCTGGGCCTGCGCGTCCGGAGCCTGTGCTCCGCAGCGGGAGGGGCCACAGTGGTGGGAGACCAGCGTACCGCAAAAAAAAAAAAAAAAAAAAAAAAAAGTGCCAATAAAGATATGTCATAAATTTTCTACTACATGCACTAGGCCATTATTAATTCTTTGTCTTGACATACTATCATATTCCTTTGGGTAGAGACCTTTTGGTTCTACTCTTTAATCTCAGAAAAGGAGATCTATCTGAATTTGGAGAAAAGGAAAAAGGAATAAGTATTTCTTGTCTGTCTTTTACAGGTGATCTGATTTTAGTACCTTTCATGTCACAAATAGACCCCATAGTAATTGTTAAAACTCAGCCCATCTGTCTACTGCTTGACCATTTTGTGACAAAATGAAATAACCCATCCTTTTCTACCCAGATTATTACAGCATGAGCTCCCATTGGCCTTCTTTCCAGAAATGAAGGCCCCTCAAAGTATCTTCTCAGTTATCACTGTGAACTGCCCAGGAATCTGGGCTCCTGACAACCAGATGCAAGTGTTCCTGAGAACAAGTCCCTCTAGTTTTTCTTTCTGTTCAGGCTTCTTGTCTTGATGCCAGAATCTGCCCATACTACTGATGATTCCCAAGAGAGAGCCACTTTGATGAGCTCACCTGCCTTTTCCCAGCCCACCTCCAGCGCATGCCTATTCTAGCCTCGGGGAGGGACCATCGCCCTCCTTACTTCTCCTCTGAGTAACTGGGTCAGGCTTGTGAACACAGAGTGGTTCACCGCATCAGCAGGGGCTGCTCTTAAAGCCCACAAGCCAAAAACCTTCCTTCCTAATCCCCAGAGGCATCCAGTGGTGGGGGCAGCTCAGCCTCCACAATGGGAATTCCCAGGCGTTCTGACCTGGAGTCCAATCAACTCCCAGTTTCAGAGAGAACCTGTCCTGCCATCCTCCAGTGCATGCCCACTCATTTCCTGCTTCTGGGTGATTGACAGTGGGCAGATCCCTTTCCTCCAGAAGGACTTCCCATGGCCCCAGTGAGAGTTCACCATGCATCTCCCTATGACGATGGACTCATTCAGCTGTGGGTAATACCCTGTTGGGGACACTTCCCATCCAGGCTGGGCTGGTACCAAGGCTGTAATCCAGGGTCTTCACTGTGTCACCAGAGTCAGGAGAGGAGGAGATATGATCTGCAAATCCCAGAGAGTTCAGCCTCAGGTCCCAGCCTCCCACAAGAAAATGCCTGGAATCCAACAAGACACAAGATCTCCCAGGCTGTAGGTGGTCTAAATCTGGGTATGGGGGATAGTCTGCTGAGACTCCACAGAGAACAGTGCTGCTAAGAAGCCCAATTGACATTATAAACAGGATACTCAACCTCTCATGCCGAAGCCCTGGCCTCTGGGTCACTTCTCTACCTCAAGGTCTTCCCGAGAACACTGGGTAAGCGTTCACATTATATTTACAAGACTAAAAGGGCCCATCAGAGTGGTCACTCCCAACTACATGGAGGGTCTTCTCTAAAAAACAAATCCCATTTTCTTCTCTTGAATGCAAAATTTGCTTGTCACCCACAAAATAGCAAAATACTACCTTAAAAGAAATTAAAGCTCCCAGCTGCACTCAGATTATGGCCACCTGACTTGTGACTGTGATCCAGTCTCACGTCATAATCAGGGCTACTTCGACTCTAATAAAAACTCAGAGGGTGCATCCTAGTTGGAAATGATTCTGCGACTGCCCTCGGAGTGAATCTGTATCACAGGATTTCTCTCTTTCTCGCAAAGTTGCTTCAAATTTTGAAATGATTTTTACTCTTTGACAGACTTAAGAAGAGGAAATACGGTACAAAAAAGAGAAAATAAAAACATTAAGAAAACACATCCCTATGGAAATACAGCATGATATTTGAGGCAACATGAGTTAGCTATGAAAGTGGGTGGGCTCGCCTGCAGTTTCAAATTGCTGCATTTGCCTGAGAGCTCAATTTTAAAGGGCAGGGAAAACGGTTGAAGGAAGCTAAGAGTACTTAGGTGGATGCCATCTGCAGTGATAAGAAAATGTGATGGAATGGCTTCTGAGGTGGAAAGACTTGCCTGCATGGATGCAGCAAATTTCTGTGTCTAAAACTAAGTATCAGATTTGGCAAGAGTATTATTATTATTATTATTATTATTTTCCATGCTGAGGAACGGACTCCCAGAGACATCAAAGGAATATGCTGTCAGGGAGAACAAAGGATATTTCGGTTCAAGGAAAACAACTTGGTAGAACCTCAGCATTCTGGAGAAGGGAAATGATTAGACTCAGTGGTATAGCAGTGAGAACTTTTTGAAATAAAAGAGTGAGAAATCTTCGAAGAATATGAATTTGTCAAGGACATTGTTCTCCCAGTATTTACCGTCATTTACCAAAGACTTTTCTAATCAGTCAGGCGTATAGGCTAGGTTAAGAAAAAATTTCAGACAAATGGCCCTAATTTAAATACAATTCCAGAATCATCAGAGCCATCAAAGTATCTTTTAGCAGCCACAAGATTTACCTGGGATGGAAGGTGTCTACTTTCCAAACTCCCTGTATTGTAGAAAGTTCCCCTGGTTCAGCTCATCGGGCAAACTCTCTGAAAAGGAAGAGCTCTGATAGCTCTGTATTTACATTTTAAATACATGTTTTTAAAATCATTTGTGTTGGGTAAACGTGTATGGTAAAATGCGTTTTTTGTTTCATCATCACTTGGGTATTTTTATTATTCAAAATGCATTTGAGGAGCACACGCCCAATTTTTAACATTCTGTGAGCAGGACATAAGGTTTTAGGTTCTAAATTAGAGCTTGCACAGTATGAAGCTTTTTAACAGATGTGGCCTCATTTAAACCTTGGCAGCCTGGAAGGAGGTATTTTCCTCACTTGAGGGAGAATCAGGTCCAGTAATTTGCCTGTGGTCAGTCACCAAGCATTATTATTTAAATACGGGTCTGTCCGACTCCCAAATCTCTGTTCTTTCCTATCTTAGAAGGCTGCCTTCTAGGAATTATGCAGTTAAAAAGTACTTTCTGACTTTCAGCCTAACCAGCTTTCTTAATAGCACGCACACGTGGACACACACACACACACACACACTCTCACACACACGTACCTATACCTCCTGCACACACACAGACTAGCCCTTACATCTTGAAGATTCTCCCTGATTTAAATCTTGATAATCTAATTTAAATGACTTGGAAGTCACAAAGTACTTCAAAGTTTTTCAAGTTTCAAGATTTTTTCCAAAAATCATTGCTTTTTAATTGAAAATTAAAGTTTAAGATTTGGCCTAACTGAAAGGGTTCTGAGCTTTTCACAATCTAGCTGGACCCTCAATTTTTCCAAAAGAATTCAGCATTTCTTCTCCTTTCCTCTTTCCTTATTTTTGTCTTTAAAAAACTTGAGATTTGATGCTTTATAGGAGTATTTATATGTCTTACATTGAAAATTAGTAAAAATATATTGAATGAGAAGAAAATAGCCTAGACAGATTCACACTGTTATTCTCATCTTACTGGAATTATTCTTCTGGTTTTGTTAGTCTGACTTACGTTCCAAAGTCTGATTTTGTTTTTGAAAACAAACCACCCCCTGCAAACATAGCAAGCTATTGTATCCAGACTTAACTTATTTAACTTTCATTAGTTAAATGTAGCAAATTTTCTTTGTATAATGAGTGTGTTACAGCAGGCAGGTAGCTAGATATGAACAGAGAAAGGGAGGTACGGACCAGGTGGCAGGAAACCACACATCTTGTAAACAGCATGGGTCCATGGGCAGACAAAGAAAAGCAGGAACCTCCAGACTGATAGAAAACCACACATTTTGCGGTGATAAGTGTCCTGGAGACACACAAAGAAAGGCGGGAAAAGGCGGGAATCTCCAGTGTCCGAATGTAACCTTTTGCTCGGTATTCTCTCATTACGATATAATTAGCCTTGCAGATAAGAAGTACCCATCAGGCACCTATGCCATGACACTTCCGATCAAAGCTAAATGAGGACAAGAATTCTTCTCCCCTGGGGAAGGTGGTGCTGGGATGAAACTCAGGGGATGTGAACCCCAAACCCCTCCCTCCCCAGTGAATATTCCTCCCCTTCATTTGTACGCCCCACATAACCGGTTTGCCGAAGAAATTCAGGGCAGCTACTCACCTGAAACTGCCTGCTCTCACCTTGGGAGGGTACTATCACTTACATAAAGCCTCCCTTTACTTACTTTCCTGACCTCCCTGACTCCTTTCTGAAGTCTTTCTGCGACGACGATGAGACACCGGGAAGAAGTGCAGCTCCATTACTAATGAGAATGGTGGAAGGACTCTGGCAAAGCCAAGATCGTGCGTGTGTGTACACACTCTTGCACGTGCATGCACACACACACACACGTGGCACGCACACGCACGTGCACATGCATGTGCGTGGGCATGCGGGTGTGAGTGAGGGTGTGTGTCCTGTGGGATGTTTAATTAAAGATGGAGGCAGGCTTGGCAGGGAGCCCTGTTGGTAAACCATGCCTATTTGTAGCCTCCTCAGGAACTACCTAGGAAGTGGAAGGACCTGAAAAGATTGTGCGTGAAGTACCCCCTTGGCCGTCCAATGAAGTGTCTGTTATCAGAAGGAAATGTGTACTTTTTGAGGTGAGATCAGTTATGTGCTCTGAACCGAATGATTTTTTGTTTTTTTTTCTGATAACAAGCTGGTGGTAAGCTTCACTGAACTGAGAAATTGTAAACTCTTAGAAAAGGCTGTCTACGGATAACAATTCAATGTTTCTCGGTAATGTATTCTGGATGAATCTGATAATTTAAAGCCCACTTCACCAAAATGGGAGTGGTGCTTGCGTCCTCTTTATCTTCAATTATGTCTCATCTGTTTCTAATTCAAACACTGTACTGCTGTTGTCAGATCAAATATAGATTTTAAATGTTTTATGCTTCTCCGCTGGGAAGTTTTAAAATGAATGCGGGCTGTCTGTCAGGACGGTGCCAGTTGAATCTAATAAAGTTTTAAATAAATTTAAAGGAAATAAAAGAGTATTTAAAATGAAATGATTCACGGTTCATGAGATGGAACATGTCTAATGAATGGCAGTTGGGGAAAAGTTATGGTAGAGTCTCTGTGGATCACCTGCTTCACCTCTACAGAACTCTCCTTGGATAAATGCATCGTGTCTTTCAGCTCACAAGGCAGGTTAGAAATCAAGTCATCTTTAGGTTTGATGCAAACAGGGCCTCATAAGCATATGGGCCCTGGGACTATAATCCACGGGTTTTCATTCCACATCATGACACTCTGTCATTGCAAAGAGATTGGAAAACACAGTTGCGGTTTTCAATCACCGAATAGGATGCAGTTCTTACTGTGATTAGAATTCTTTTTCTCTCCGCTGATTTATGTAGATGCGCTCCAGGTAGCTGAGTGCTGTGGAATATCAAAGAAGAAAAGTGTTTGAGGATAATATGGGGCATCGTCTGACCTGGGACCCCAGGGGCTGTTGCCGGGGTTATATTTGTAGAAATGCTACCCTGATAAAACTTTTGAGACCTCTTCTTAGATTTATTAACTTAGAGAAAGCAGGGAAGAAATGTTTTATTAGAGCTCAGAAAATGTTTCTGTCTTACCAAATTGCCATTTCATAGTCAGGAGTGTTTAACTGGGGCTTAAAGGTGAAGACCCTGGAGCAATTTGTCATCATGTAGATTTTTCTTGGGTTTGCTTCTAATCCTTTTTGGACTGCCAACGGGGGTGTCTTTTGCTGCCTTGGATGTCTCTCCTGATTTGGTTTTGGAAGGTTTTTCCAGAGTATCCTTTAAATGATAATTAGAATTTGTGCTTGATAGCAAAAGGTTTTGAAGTTTTAACACCATAATCCTTCTAGGTCCCCATCCTCCCTAGCATGATAAAGAATAGTGGGACTAAGCTGATTCTTAGGAGGGAAAGAAAAGTCATTTTACTGATCTCTTAGCTCACTTTGGCTTGACCCATTTACAAAACTGACATTAAAAAAATCTCAGAAAAAGGGCTTCCCTGGTGGCACAGTGGTTAAGAATCCGCCTGCCAATGCAGGGGACACGAGTTCGAGCCCCGGTCCGGGAAGATCCCACATGCCGTGGAGCTAGGCCCGTGCGCCACAACTGCTGAGCCTGTGCTCTAGAGCCCGCGAGCCACAACTACTGAGCCCACGCGCCACAGCTACTGAAGCCTGCGCACTCTAGAGCCCGTGCTCTGCAACGGGGGAGACCACCGCAGAGAGGGGCCCGCGCACCGCAACAAAGAGTAGCCCCTGCTCGCGGCAACTAGAGAAAGCCTGCGCACAGCAACCAAGACCCAACACAGCCAAAACTAATAAATAAATAAACAAAAATAATAAATAAAATAAATAAATAATTTTTTTAAAAAAAGAAAAGCTAATAATTATTTTTTTAAAAATCTAAGAAAAAGGCATTTCTTTCAAACTGCATCTTTCTTTGTTTTGAAGTTTTAAGGTCAAATTTCTATAAACAAGCAATTTTATTTTTCTCACACAAACTCTGTGGGGATGCAAGAAAAATCTCCCTGTTTATTTGTAGTGGCGTGTCCCTTTGGTTTCTTTCTGACTGGTTTGTGTTTTCTATCCATCTCAAGATGTGTAGGGCTGCGCAGTGAGTAAACAATTCTATGTTCTAAAAGTGTATGTTAGATTTTCCCACTGGGCATCAGTTATGCTTTTGTGAGTGAAGTTACCACTGACATTCCAACTAGGAAGAATAAGAGAGGATGCGGGCATGAGGGCAGAGTACTCGAGTGCCCGCACACAGGGGACTCTCTCTAAGGGTTTTCCAGAATGCCAGCAGCCAGTAGGGCCTTTAGAACAAGAAATGCTGCCTGTGGTCCCCTGTGAACCCAGATTATAAGATTTCCCTATAACTCATCTCTGAACTCCTCTCTCTGTTTCCACCCCGGCACAATTTCTGTCTATGCATACAGGAAAGTGAATCAGGCTTATTTTCCTAGGGGTCAACCCTACCCTGTCTAACTGACTCAGGGTGGGTCCACTTAGTCTCAGTTTCTGTTCTTGGAGAGTATTCCATGTATATCCTTTGAAAATGGAAGTCCTTTTTGTTACATATAGTCTATTTTTTTTCAAAAACTAAGAAAATCTTGTCCTCTTATTCTGAACTTGTCATTTTTGGAAGCTTAGTGGGTGAAGACTTTCTTTAGAACCTAACCACTGAATAACTAGGAGAATGTAGGAGAAAGCGTTGATATAGTACTGTTTTACGATTTTTCAAGTTTGAGTAAGTTTCTTATGGAAAAGGAGAGAGACAGAAAGAAAGAAAGAAAAAGAGAAAGAAATACCATGGGGTTTATAGTCTATGAAGAACCTACTTCTGTTACACTCTTTGTCCCCAGAAGGAGAAGGGAATAGGGAACAAGTACCAGAGTGTCATGGAAATCGAGGGCAAGAGGAGTGAGCCACGTGTAGAAAACATTGCCCACATGGCAGGAAGTGTCACACCCGTATCAGTAGTCAAAGGGATGTGTTCAGGGGATTGTCAGGCTTTTGACATTAATTGATGCCCCAAAGCACAACAAGGAGGAAATATACATTACAGTGAGGATTTTTTTTTTTTTTGACGAAGTGCATTATGCGTTCATAAGCCATTTACACTTCCCGCCAGACAAGAGTTAATTTGGGGATGCAGGATTGTTACTTTAGAAATGTAATGAAATGACACTCAAAAGTGGAAACACTGCCGTTTCACTGTGAAATGGCAAAACAGGAGGGAAAGGCTAAATTGGCCAGAAGATTGAGAGCAGGAGAGAGAAAGAGAAGTAGAAGCCTGGGTAGAGCAATTAATTGTTTCAGTGTTTTCCCGTGAAAGCCAGTGGAAGAAACACACACAGATACACACACACACACACACACACACACACACACACACACACACACAGAAACATACACTCGTCGCAAAAAGATGATGAGATATATTATTAGGACAGAGATACAGAAAACGATTTTTCAGAGTATTAAAAAGATCCTAGGCTACAAGATAACATCCATATTCTTTGGCATTGCTAAAAGCATATTTCAGAATGTTAGTGTAGAAGCATATGGATGGAACAGCAGGAGTCCTAGTTGTCATACAAGAGGCTGTTTGATGATTGCACACCAGACCAGAAGGTTCACGCAAAGGGGAAATTTAATGATTCAACATCAGCTTCTTGTGTGGTGTTTCCGCAAATGTCACCCCCCCTAAGCCAGCATTTCTCTGACTCTGCTTCCAGGGAAACAATTCAGCCAGTCCCTGGGTCTGCAGTTACCCACTGGGCATCAGGTATGAATCTAGCATGGGGCTGGGGTCTGTGACCGACACAGAAGACGTTTGTGATGTAATTCTTCTCTTTAAAGAATTCCCGATCAAGGGTGAATACCAAATGGATACATATGAAACAGGTAGAGATCTGTGAGGTGAGTTACTGTTCTACCCTTAGACAGGGACAAATGGTCCTCTGCCCCGCACCCCACACTTAGGGGGCCTTGGGTTTTAGGTGACTTCCTCAACAATTTCACAGTGCCCCTGTGGTGTCTGAGGCCAGTGGGCTGGCAGTGCTGCCGTGAGCCAGGACCAGGACCCTGGGGGGCTTCTGTTTCCCTCTGACCCTCTACCCTTGCTGTTGCCTCGAGGAGCTCTGGACCTCGTGTCTGTGGGTCCTGTGGCTCAGCTCTGGCTCCACGAGGGTGTCCTGGTAGCAGTTTTCTCCTGCTGGTAGTGCAGCATTTCTTTCATTGGATCCTGTGAGACTGGCTGCCAGAATGGTGCTGAATTGGGGCTTGTTTGGGTCACTGAAGGAGGATGAGTTCTGGATGCTGGATTACTGTAGGTGGTCCACTGCTGACCCTCTGGACTTGAGCTGTGTGACTTGGCTCCAGCCATGGTACTACCTCTGGCCCATGCACCTGAAGGCGGCAGGGGTGGTGGCAGGCATCCTTTAGTCCATGTGACCCCACTGCTGGACCCCAGGGGGGACACCCCGTATCTTCCACGGGCTCTGTGCCACGTGTCAGGCAGTCCTCAAGGAGACTCACTTTTTCTCCAAGGGTTTTTGAGCCTATACCAGGGGCCCTTCCAACCTATATCTCTTGCCTTGGATAGGTGTGGCAATGCCATGCTTTCTCTGATCCATCTTGAGCCATGCTGGACAGGGGATGGACATTCCTTGAACTAATGGGTTTCTGAGTGATGCTGTAACCAGATTTAAATAAATGGTATTAGGGAACTGCAAACCACAAGCAGGTCTGAAGAGCCATGCATTATAATACCATCATTGCTACCTTTCTTCATGCATGGGAGACACAAAATTATCTAGGTGCAGTGCAATTAACAATAAAGAACACAAAGAGATGGTGTCTGTATCTGATAGGAATAGATGGTGCCTGACACTATGATGAATCAAATCTTCCCATGCCCTGATGGACAATAACAAATACAAAAATAGCTCCTCTCTACCTATTATTCTAAATTGTCATTGATAAATCACTTTGCTTCACATGGGCCCATGAATTTTTTTTTTCTTTTTTTTTTTTCTGTGTTACGTGGGCCTCTCATTGTTGTGGCCTCTCCCATTGCGGAGCACAGGCTCCGGACGCACAGGCTCAGCGGCCATGGCTCACAGGCACGTGGGATCTTCCCGGACCGGGGCACGAACCCATGTCCCCTGCATCGGCAGGTGGACTCTCAACCACTGCGCCACCAGGGAAGCCCGAATTTTTTTTTTTTAACATCTTTATTAGAGTATAATTGCTTTACATTGTTGTGTTAGTTGCTGCTGTATAACAAAGTGAATCAGCTATACGTATACGTATATCCCCATATCCCCTCCCTCTTGCATCTCCCTCCCACCCTCCCTATCCCACCCCTCTAGGTGGACACAAAGCGCTGAGTTGATGATCTCCCTGTGCTATGCAGCTGCTTCCCACTAGCTATCTGTTTTACATTTGGTAGTGTATATATGTCCATGCCACTCTCTCACTTCATCCTGGCCTACCCTTCCCTCTCCCCTCATCCTCAAGTCCATCCTCGATGTCTGCATCTTTATTCCTGTCCTGCCCCTAGGTTCTTCAGAATCATTTTTTTTTTTTTAGATTCCATATATATGTGTTAGCATATGGTATTTCTTTTTCTCTTTCTGACTTACTGACTTACTTCACTCTGTATGACAGACTCTAGGTCCATCCACCTCACTACAAATAACTCAATTTTGTTTCTTTTTATGGCTGAGTAATATTCCATTGTATATATGTGCTACATCTTCTTTATCCATTCATCTGTTGATGGACGCTTAGATTGCTTCCCTGTCCTGGCTATTGTAAATAGTGCTGCAATGAACATTGTGGTACATGTCTCTTTTTTTGTTTTGTTTTTTAATCTATTTATTTATTTATTTTTGGCTGCATTGGGTCTTCGTTGCTGCACGCGGGCTTTCTCTAGTTGTGGCGAGCAGGGGCTACTCTTCGTTGTAGTGCGTGGGCTTCTCATTGCAGTGGCTTCTCTTGTTGCAGAGCACGGGCTCTAGGCAAGTGGGCTTCAGTAATTGTGGCACATGGCTCAGTAGTTGTGGCTTGTGGGCTCTAGAATGCAGGCTCAGTAGTTGTGGCACATGGGCTTAGTTGCTCCGTGGCATGTGGGATCTTCCTGGACCAGGGCTCGAGCCTGTGTCCCCTGCATTGGCAGGCGTATTCTTAACCACTGCGCCACCAGGGAAGCCCATGTCTCTTTTTGAATGATGGTTTTTTCAGGATATATGCCCAGGAGTGGGATTGCTGGATCATATGGTAGTTTTATTTTTAGTTTTTTAAGGAACCTCCATACTGTTCTCCATAATGGCTGTATTAATTTACATTCCTACCAAGAGTACAAGAGGGTTCCCTTTTCTCCACACCCTCTCCAGCATTTATTCTTTGTAGGTTTTTTGATGATGGCCATTCTGACTGGTGTGAGGTGATACCTCATTGTGGTTTTGATTTGCATTTCTCTAATGATTAGTGATGTTGAGCACCCTTTCGTGTGTGTGTTGGCAATCTATATCTTCTTTGGAGAAATGTCTGTTTAGGTCTTCTGCCCATTTTTGGATTGGGTTGTTTGTTTTTTTGATATTGAGCTCCATGAGCTGCTTGTATATTTTGGAAGGCCCATGAATTTTATATACATTTAAAATCAAAATGAAAAATAGTTGCCTGAGACCTCGAACACCTTAGAGATGACCCTGGCAGGGTCTAATTAAATACAGAACTAGTGTTCTAACTGCTTATCACAGATTTAGTAAGCATTTACTTTATTATAATTTTTTAATTCTTAAATATGAAACATTTTAAAACCCAGAAAATGTACAAAATAAAATAAGACTTATGAATCCACTACCCTTTTGCTAATTTTTGCTACCATTTTGCTAATATTTGCTTCAGGTTTTTAAAATAAGTAAATCATGGTGAATACAATGAAAATGTACCCCCAATCTCTTCCGTCTTCTTCCTTTTGCAGAGGTAGGCCGTCTCCTGACGGTGGTAACATCTTAGTATGAGATCCTCTAGAAGCAGATCCAGAGGCAAGGATTTGAGTGCAGGTAGTTTATTTGAGAATAGTGGGGTGGGGAAGTGATACTGGGAAGGAAAAGAAGTTAATGCAGTGTGCTGATGAGCAGGTTATCCTTGTGGGCAACTGGGGCTCAATCCCATAAGGGACTTTGGGGACCTGTGTAGACAAGCCTCAGAGTTCTTCCATCTGAGGGCTAAGGGAGCTGGGGTGTTTACCCATCAACTCCCTTTGTCGTTGGTTGTAGACTCCTTGGCGTTCAGGCCTGCCCCGTGAGGGGCTGAGCATTCTCCTCCAGCCTTCAGGTAGAGTGGAAGGTGTTTGCACTAAGAAGCTGGAGGGTTCAGGAATAATGAGCTTGGAGGGAATATGGGTGGGTTCCTGCCAGCACCTGCTGTAGCCAGTATTATTCCCCGACGAGGTGTACTTTCTACATCTGTATATATCAAAAAGACAACATAGAGTGTTGTCCTATGGGTTTTTTAAGTTTTAAATAAATGGCATCATATTGAACACATTTCCTACAACTTGCTTTTTTTTAACTCAAAATTATATACTTGAGATTTATCCATGTTGAGATATGTAGATGTAAATCATTTATTTTAGCAGCTCTTTGTGTTCAAGTGTTTGAATAAACTACTTTCCATTTACCCAATTGATAGTTTGTTTCCATTCGTTCTTATATAATAGACATCTTCACATCCACGTGAGCTCGTGTTTTCTCTGTGAGATTCCTGAAAAGCAGAGTGCTGCTCACAGGGTAGTCACAGCTTCATGTTTACTGGGTATTGCCAAACTGTTCTACAAGATATTTATGCCAAGTTATACTACAGAAAGCGGCATGAAGAATTTCTTTGTCCGCACATCTATGCCAACATACCTGATATGATGAGATTTGTTAATTTTTGGCGAGTCTCGGGCTGGCCGTGGGCGCAGCCATGGTCGCGGCTGAGGTGGAGTTTCTGGCCGAATAGGATCTGGTCACCATAATCCTGAACTTCAGTCTGGACAAGATCCACCTCATCGAAGGTGGCCTGGAGCCTTTCAACCCCAGCTTACCCGTGCAGGTGCCTCTGTGGCTGGCGATCAACCTGAAACAGAGACAGAAGTGTCGGCTGCTCACCGCCTGCCCCACCAGCCCCAGGGGATGGACGTGGAAAAGTTGGAGAAAATTAGGGATCATGAATGAAATGAAGAAACTTTTACCCGTATGCCCAGCCCTTACTACATGGAGCTCATCAAACTCCTGTTAAATCACGCTTCGGACTACATTACACCCTGAAAGCAGATGAGCTCTGGAGCCTGATCAAGGACGTGCGGGACACTCGTATAGCCAAGCTCCGGGTGTCTGCCAACAGCTTCATGAGACAGCAGGAGGCACACGCCAAGCTGGATAACCTGACCTTGACGGAGATCAACACCAGCGGGGCTTTCCTCACACAAGCGCTCGATCACATGTAGAAACTCCGCATGAACCTGCAACCTTCTGACAGTGTCCAGTCTCAGGACTTCCAGGGAGGGACTGTCAAGGCCTGTTTGTCAAGGCCTGTGTCTGCCGGCAGGAAGCTCACTGGGTGGTGTTTGAGTGCTCAGGATGTGACAAAGGTACTCACGTTTCTGGAGTTTTAGAACAACTTTTGAGTGTATGAAAAACAGTGCACTGAAGCAAGGAATGGGATTATAACCTTGTTGGAAAGCAACAGGCTTGGGCTTAGTCCTCGAGACATTCTGTAATTCCACATCTGTATCAGGGAGCCAGGTGTCCTTTTATGGGGGAAAAAAAATTCATTAGCAGAACAAGTGATTTCCCTAGCAGAGCCCCACGTCTCCTGCATGGGACTGTCACGTGCAGGTGAGTGTTCGGTGACGTCAGGTGTTGCTTTTAAGATAGAGATATAGCAGGATGGTGACGTGGCTTTGGCCTTTTTTTTTTTTCCTTCCCTTCTTGGTCCTGATCTCTTGGGCTAAA
Source organism: Grampus griseus (assembly GCF_964374135.1). Taxonomy (NCBI): domain Eukaryota; kingdom Metazoa; phylum Chordata; class Mammalia; order Artiodactyla; family Delphinidae; genus Grampus; species Grampus griseus. Next base: position 58,792,786 of record NC_139001.1, read on the forward strand.
TTTAGAATTTCCTACAGAGGTTGTTCACCCAGAGAAGGACAGCAGATGAGTGGCTAGTGAGGGTGACCTATGTTTATCATGTACGCCCTGATGCACAATAAAGATGGAATAAATCCCCCCCCCAAAAAAAGAAAGAAAAGATTTATTAATTTTTGCCAATCTGGTAGATTGAAATGGTGTTTTATTATGATGATGTTTTAACTGTTCACGTCCCTTAGTGCAGGTGAGGTTGAGCATATTTTCTTACGTGTATTGGGCATTTGAATATTCTCTTTTGTGCATTTCCTGTTCATCTCCTGTGTCTTTTTTTTTATTGGGTTGTTTATATTTTTCTTAGCAATTTGTAGACATTCTGTACATATCCAGGACATTAATATTTTGGGAAACAAACATCTCTTTCTGTTCTGTGGCTTATGTTTTCACATTGTTTATGGCATTTTTCAGTCATAAAAATTTTTAATTTTAACGTAGTCAGATCTATAAAGGGAGTCAGTGTCTCCCTTTATACATTGTTTGGCTTTTCATTTAAGAAATTTTTCCTTATCCTGATGCCATAAACACATCCTGTGTTTGCATCTAAAAGTTCTAGTCTCATTTTTTATCTATGGGCCTTTAGCCCATCTACGGGGTGAGGTAGGAATCTAATTTTATAGCCCGTGGTCTTAGACCCATTTATTGAGTAATCCATCCTGTTCCCACTGACTTGTAGTCCCACTTTGGATTTTCTTTTTTATGTGGGTCTGTTTCTAGGCCTTATTTCTATTCATTTGTTTTTACTTGCACTGATTTAAATATTACAGTTTTATAATAATCTTTCCTATAGGGTGACTCTACCTTTATTGTTTAAATTTTCTTGGCTTGAATTTCAAGATCACCAAATTATGTGAAATACTCTTTTAGATTTTGATTAGAAATACATTGAATTTCTAGAATAAATTGGGGAGAACCATCATCTTTACCTACAGAGTCTTCTTTTTTTTTTTTTTTTTTGATGAACACGGTATATGTTGTATAGTTTTTCTTTATATCATTTATTAGAGCTTTATAACTCTCCTTTGTATATCTTTTATTAGATTTATTCCTAGATATCTTAAATGCTTTGTTGCTTTTGCAATATGTATTTTAAAAAATTACTTTGTCTAATTGACTGTTGGTGATATATAGGAATGATATTTGTGTATGTGTCTATGTGTGTGCTTAAACTAGTCAAATTACGTCATTGTTCTAGGTCTATAGATTTTTTTTTTTTTAGCCTATTTCATAAAGTTTTTTTGGGGGGAAATTATCTATTTTGTTTAATTTTCAATGTTATTTATATGAAATTCTTATTTGCAAATCACTGTATATAGGTGTTCTTTTGGACATTCCTGGTATTTGTCCATTCCTAATACCTTATTTGTGCCAGGATTCTTTTCTTATCCATCATACAAGAAATTTGTTTATTTTATTAGTCTTTTTAATAATCTGACTTTTTATTTCTTTGATTATTTTTGTTATTTGTTTTGTTATTTATTTCATTAATTTTGCTCTTACATTTATTTTCTTCTATTTTCCGAGTTAAAGCTTTTGTTTTATCTTGTTTTTGTTTTTGTCTCCTAATTTATTGATTTGGATTCTTAGCTCAGTAACTTTAAATGTTTCTTCTTGTCTAATATATTCATTTAATACTATAAAATTTATCTCCAAATATTACTTTAGCATTATTTTTGATACATAGTTGTATTTTGATATATAATTATTGATACATAGTGTTTTCATTATCTTTCAGTTCTAATTTCTGCTATGTTATCCATCTTTGACCCATGAATTATTTTGAAATATTTGAAAAAAAATTTAAATGTCTAAATATATGGAAATTATTCTTTGTTATTTACTTCTAACTTTATAGCATTATAGGCAGAATATTCTGTCAGTAGGATAGAATCCTCACCCAGCCACCTAACTACACAAAAATTCTAGAATCACTTTTTCCAGCCCAGACCTCTCTTAAGCTTCAGTTCCACATATCCAATTCCTCTCTTGTCACTTCCACCTGGATGTCTCACAGGCCCTTTACACTCAGAAATACACAAATTAATTTCTTATATCCTTCCCCTCCCTCCTGCCCCTGTAACACTGGCTGTTCCTCCTGGGTTCCTTAACTTGGTGAGAGATGCCATCATCTTCCCAGTCAGCGAAGCTGGAAACCTCAGACCTCTCTCTACATACATATCAAATCAGAGAACTCATTCCATCTGTTTCAGCTCCTTGATATTTCTTGTATCCATCCCCTCTCTAGCCCCACTGCCGCCTCTGTGATTCCTGCCCTTGCCATCCCTCTCCTGGATCCTCATGCCCTCCCTGTGCTCTCCCTCTCTCTACAATGTGGTGTCCTCAAATCTGTTCTCCACATAGTACTACATGAATTGTACTGCATGGAAAACTTATTTTGTCTCCCCTGCTTTACACTCTTGCATGACTCCCTGTAGTTTATAGGATAAAGTTGAATCCCTGCATCATGCGACTCCACCTGCCTCTCTCACCAGCTCTGCCTTGCTCTATGCCCCAGTCCTGGGAACAAGTTGCTGTTCCCAAATAGTGTCAGGATGTTACAGTTTCTGTGAGATTTCTCAGGCTGTGCCCTCTCTCGTGCATGCATTTGCTTTACTTGGTCTACTAAGCAAACACTGAAAGATTCAGCCCAAGTTTCACCACCCTCAAGCAGCCCACTCGGTAACCCCCTTTTATGTACCCTCTAATCTCAAGTTGGGCTTGTCTGGTTAGACTCTAAGCCCCTTGAGGGCAGAGACCATTTCCAAATTGTCTCTTTGTCTTGTTTGTTGGATAAAAGGAAAAAATGAGTACTAATCGTGAAGAAAAATATGGCTTCAGAGCCAGTTGGATGTTGGGAATCTTAAGAACTATCCTCTCTTTCCAAAGTAAGTTAAGTTGCCTCTGGAATTTCAGAAGAGGTGTGGGGTGAGAATTGCAGTGTTAACTCTTTCTTGTCTGGAGGAGGGCATGTGGAAATGCTGAAAGAAGAAGCACATGAAAGTAAAGCTTAAGTAAATTACATCCTGTAAAAACTTATAGGAGAAATTTCTCCGAAGAAGTTATACAGACTGCCAACAAACACATGAAAGGATGCTCGACATCACTAATCATTAGAGAAATGCAAATCAAAACTACAGTGAGGTATCACCTCACACCGGTCAGAATGGCCAACATCAAAAAATCTACAAACAATAAATGCTGGAGAGGGTGTGGAGAAAAGGGAACACTCTTGCACTGTTGGTGGGAATGTGGATTGATACAGCCACTCTGGAGAACAGTATGGAGGTTCCTTAGAAAATTAAAAATAGAACTACCATATGACCCAGCAATCCCACTCCTAGGCATATACCCTGAAAAAACCATAATTCAAAAAGAGTCATGTACCACAATATTCATGGCAGCACTATTTATAAAAGCTAGGACATGAAAGCAACCTAAGTGTCCATCAACAGATGAATGGATAAAGAAAATGTGGCACATATATACAATGGAATATTAGCCATAAAAAGAAACGAAATTACTTGTAGTGAGGTGGGTGGACCTAGAGTCTGTCATACAGAGTGAAGTAAGTCAGAAAGAGAAAAACAAATACCATATGCTAACACATATATATGGAATCTTAAAAAAAAAAAAAAAGGTCATGAAGAACCTAGGGTCAGGACGGGAGTAAAGACACAGACCTACTAGAGAATGGACTTGAGGACACAGGGAGGTGGAAGGGTAAACTGGGACAAAGTGAGAGAGTGGCATGGACATATATACACTACCAAACGTAAAATAGATAGCTAGTGGGAAGCAGCCACATAGCACAGGGAGATCAGCTCTGTGCTTTGTGACCACCTAGAGGTGTGGGATAGGGAGGGTGGGAGGGAGGGAGACACAAGAAGGAAGAGATATGGGGATATATGTATATGTATAGCTGATTCACTTTGTTATAAAGCAGAAACTAACACACCATTGTAAAGCAATTATACACCAATAAAGATGTTTAAAAAAAAAGGAGAAAAACAAATACCGTACGTTAACACATATATATGGAATCTAAGAAAAAAAAAAAAAAAAAAATTGGGCTTCCCTGGTGGCGCAGTGGTTGAGAGTCCGACTGCCGATTCAGGGGACACGGGTTCGTGCCCCGGTCTGGGAAGATCCCACATGCCGCGGAGCGGCTGGGCCCGTGAGCCGTAGCCGCTAAGCCTGCGCATCCAGAGCCTGTGCTCCGCAACGGGAGAGGCCACAACAGTGAGAGGCCCGTGTAACGCAAAAAAAAAAAAAAATTGATTCTGATGAACCTAGGGACAGGACAGGAATAAAGACGCAGACGTAGAGAATGAACTTGAGGACACGGGGAGGGGGAAGTGTAAACTGGGACGAAGTGAGAGAGTAACATTGACATATAAACACTACCAAATGTAAAGTAGATAGCTAGTGGGAAGCTGCTGCATAGCAGAGGGAGGTCAGCTCAGGGAGATCAGCTAGGTGCTTTGTGACCACCTAGAGGGGTGGGATAGGGAGGGTGGGAGGGAGACACAAGAGGGAGGGGATATGGGGATATATATATATGCATAGCTGATTCACTTTGTTATACAGCAGAAACTAACACAACATTGTAAAACAATTATACTCCAATAAAGATGTTAAAAAAAGTAAAGTACAGAAAAGAAAAAACTTAGCGGACATCCAGCTTTTTTTGTTTAAAGAATGTTCATGAATTGTTCAAAATCAACTTGGTAATCTTTAGAATAGTTGTATTATCATTTTCGCTAATAAGGTACGCTCTAAGAGGGGGAAGAAGACTCACAAATGCTTCCTTAAATGAAAAGTATTTGCTTATGATACTAGCCTAGTTTTCAACATCACTTTTCACATCAAAGGAACTCAGTGGAAGCATTTTCTCGTATTTACTTCCTTCTTCTTCCCCCCCACCCCATCTCTACCTCTGGTCATAGATTTAGTTTCAACAGATTAAATAAAAGAGCAGCACTTGGAAGAAGCATCCAGAGACATGGTCAGGATGAGACTCCTTCTACTTCAGATCAGGCAAAGAAAGGCAAAGAGAAAAAATCTCAAAAGCTATCCTTTTTCTCCTTTATTAGTTTAAATACGTTTCTAGATTAGAACACAGAGTATGTCTGAAGTAAGGGTAGGGCAGCTTTTCCCATCCTGTATTTCACTGAATAGTACTTCACGAGATTTTAAACAGTGTTTGGGTGAAAAAAGGTTTGGAAAAGGGTTCCTTTCAAAGTTCATAAAAGGTTCTGAGATGTCCTGCAGTTGAAAACCTATTTAACTGTATTTAACCCAGCCTTTCCCAACATTTATTTGATTATAAAATCCTTTTATATGGAGCACCTATTAACGTGCTGCAGAAACACATCATTTGGATAAAAATAGTCTGATTTGAGGGCAGGTGTTTCACTTAGTAAAGATTATTCTGAAGTAGTAAAGAGTTAATGAACATCTTAAACCACCTGAAAAGCAGTGTCAGAAGATTTAAAAAATGCTGTCAAGAACTCATAAAATATACATTATATTGTGTAGCAATATTGTAAAATGCTGTATGATACATTAAAATCATCAGATTATACCCCATTACCCTACAATCTTCTAATCACATATTTATACATTTTACATTGTATCTGCAAAATGATTCCTGTTATAAATATTGTGCTTGAATTACAGAAGTATGCTGTAACCCCAACTATGAAGGATTCCATGAACTAAGAAAGTAACAGCTTCAGATAATGAGAGTGTCAGGGCAAAAGAATGATTAAAAATTATAGCATTACAGAGCTTTAGAGCTAAAAGGAACGTTAGAGATAATTTTAATACAACTCCTTCATTTAAGACAAAAGGAAATTGACAATCATTTATGAGGTCCTCAAGAAGAAGAACAGCTGGCAAAAGTGTAGAAAAGATGGAACACTGGGGACAGCATTTTCCCTTATGCAAGACGTAGAAGAAAGGGTGAAGTGCTCTGGGAAGATGAGGTTAGAATGTTGAGAGAAGGAAGTCTGGATACACGATGGTTGACATACTTACATGTGTCAGTATGAGGGTGAAGAATTACACAGACAAGCAATATGGTCAGCACAAGACACTCACCTAAGCAGACCAATGGGTCATGGTGGGGAAGAGAGGGTCCTGAAGCTAAGAAGCATCAGGACAGTGACTTACATTTAACTAGTTGCTCACAATGACTACCTAAAGTAAGTAGACACACCCATCTCTGAAAACAGCACTGCTCACCTAGAACCCCACCAAGATCGAATTCAGCCATGCGAGTGCTCCACAGTGTACACGCATTCTCCAGGGTTAGAGACAATTCGATCAGAAGTGGACACTGGCCCAACTTTAACCTCCTCCCCTCTGTGGGATGTGCCTGAGCTGCTGGTGTGTCTAGAATGGCTACCTCCTGCCAGCTGTCTTCTTCCTCCTCCACTAAGAGGAAGCTGCATTTTTCCAGGTAAGTGGAGGGTACATTCCCAAGGGAAACACTTTGCTGTCAGCCCATGGGGTTAGGTTTCTGGCAGATCGTGTGGCCGATTGCCATTCACTGCAAGTATCTTGAAAGTCTCTATCAGAGAGCAAGCTCTGCACATCTGTTGAATCCAGTGATTGCTTTATATTTAAAGGATGATGTCAGCACTCTGAAGTTGTCAAGTGAGGATGACGGTGCTGCATCCTCTGAAGCGGCTCTTTCAGGATGATCTTTAAATGGTAGGGTATTGGGGTTCTTAAATGAGAAAAGATTCCAGAAGGGCTAATACAAACATCCAATGAATAAATCTGTTCTCACACATTAGCTAAGCGCTCAGTGGGCCCAGCACATGGCAATCATAATAAACATCTATATGCACTCATTATATTATATATAATATTATATTATTGATTATATTATGTCCAATACATGACTTACAGGTGTGCTGTGCAGATCCCCTCTCAGTGAAGGACTTGCAGTGTGGGCAGACAGGCTTTCCTGTAAACTGGAAATCTAAAGGCTTGATTGGACTGGAGTTCAACGTTTTGGCAGGAACACATTTTGAAAGAGCTGTCTACTTCGCGTTGTGTTCCCATTCCCAGAAGGTTGTCCCACTTGGACGTTGCCAGGGTTGATCCTTTTTTTTTTTTTTTCTTGGCAAGACTACTTTGTAGATAGTGGTGGGTTCCACGAGGAGGCTCATGGTGTATGACTGTCTGTCCTTCTGTGATGTGAGCACGCACCAATGATTATTGCCTTGATTCATTTATCTATTAGAAGTTGCAAAGTGATAATTTTATTATTCCACTAATTATCCTTTATTTTTCAGCTGGAATACTTCTATAAAGAGAAAATTTCCCTTGTCTACTGTTTGACTATCATTTATATGGGAAAAATGGCATAAGTGCTCAATTCTTTTTTTTTTTTGTGGTATGCGGGCCTCTCACTGTTGCGGCCTCTCCCTTTGCGGAGCACAGGCTCCGGACGCGCAGGCTCAGCGGCCATGGCCCACGGGCCCAGCCGCTCCGCGGCATGTGGGATGTTCCCGGACCGGCGCACGAACCCGTGTCCCCTGCACCGGCAGGCGGACTGTCAACCACTGCGCCACCAGGGAAGCCCAGTGCTCAATTCTTTACCTTTGTTTATCAGTTCAAAATAATGACTTTGTTCCCCCAGCCTCCTCCAAATGTGACTAAGTCATGGTGATCTTTTTACTATCACTATAATTTATGGATTGTAAATAATTTCAATTTCTTGCTGTTATTATTCTCTTTTATACCTAAGTTGTGTCCACGTTGGTCAGGGGAGCCTATTCAAGTTAGCACCTGAGTCCTTTTGACCTGACCCTACTAGTCTTTGATAGCTTCCTAGGTATGATCAGATGTTTTATTTACCACTAGTGCAGGCCTGGGCCCATCTAGATGATGTTTCACATTAGCAGGCAGCTGGCTTATTCCTGGAAAGCATAGTTTGAAAAAGCAAATGGCTGTAACTTCCAGCTCAGGCTGTAAGAGGAACTGTGGATTCAGCAGGATTTCCAATTGCTCTCCTCACTGGCAAAGGGAAAACAAGTGCCCTCAATTAAGGGAAGTGAGATCACCCCATCACAGCCTTGAGCATCACTAAGGCAATATACTGCATGGCAAATTACACGTGTCGGGCAGGGGGGCCAAGTAGATTTATAAATGCAGGCACGGAAGGCAGTGATCATTGATATGAATGAAGATGGTATTTGGAAGCAGGCAGTTCAGGTTTGCTTCACTATCCCAAATCTGTACGTTTAATTCTGAAGTAGTCCAAGATACGATCATGGATTATTCCATCTGTGAACTGTTCATATTACAGAACTATGATATTTCAGAGGAAGAGTTCAGGCTTGGTTTTAAGTCTTGACACTCTCGCAAAGTGAGCACAGACTCATTACAATAACCGTGTTCAGGCTGTGTGCGAGGGTGGTGTCCTCTGGACCGGCAGTGGATGGCAGAAGAGCGTGCGGATGTGTGTTGCCCAGAATCTGTGCTGCCACTCTGCTCTCTGGCTATGTTGGGGATCCTCTTCCCAAATCCAGAAAGGCAAATTCCAAAGGGTCTAAGCTCTTGGGCAGTTTTTCAGGGTTAGCAAATATCTTTTATTCCCTCTATGTTTTGGTAAAGGGATAAAAATGGCAGGTGGCCACCATAGTCCCTTTGCTCTCTTCATTCATCATTTTCTTTTCAATGAGTCTTTTTTTTAAATTAAAAATGAGTGTGTAATAAATGCTGGGTGCAAAGGTTAGAAGTCCAGAGGTGAGGCGGAGACAAGGCACAGCTGCAGACAGGCAGCTTCTGTGAGTCTTCAAAGCGTAATGCTTTAGCAGTGTTCTATTCTCGCCCCCCGAATTTCTTCCTCACAAGGAGACCTTCCCCTGCTTCAGCAGCTCTTCTTTGTCAGAGCCTCCACGGTGACTTCTTCAGCATTGGTTTGGGGTTCAAATCTTCCACATCTGAAGGGCATAGGGGTTCAGCTGTTCTGGATCATAAGGGAGCACATGTGAAATGGACACTTCACTGTGATGACACCCCCCGTGGAAGCCAGTGGGGAGATAGGAAAGGCCAGATGCTCCTTCCCCATCCTTTCCTAGAGGTGGGATGTGGGCAGATCCCTGGCCCAACCAATTGGATGCCCCTGGGGTGGACCTGGCTCTGGAGCTACTGAGCTGAAGAAGCAGCATCGAGGGCTGGTCTGTTGACAGCGGTGGTTGTTCTCAGTGTTTAGGAACAGGGCAGTGGGTTTTAGCCATGACACTGGAAACTTCACTTCTCCTGTTCCAACCTGGATTGTCAATGTGGCTTTTTAGTTTTCCTGGAGAATCTGAGCTACCAACACATCTTTTCAGTAAATTCTTACCTTGCTTACATCTGCCAGAATTGGTTCCTGTGGTTTGAAGCTAAGAGCCTAGACCGATCCAGGAAGTCATCTCTTTCCGTGAAAGCATTGATATGTCTCCCAAACACCTATCCTGTAAGCAGGTCACGAATTCCATCTGACCGTGAGCCAGAATTCCCCTCAGAGCTTGTGTTTTTGTAGAGCACGTGATGTTGGCCCTTGGTAGTCCCACTTGCTACTGCAGCGGGCTGTTGAAAACTGTCCCACAGGAACTGTCATGTCCTGGATTTCTGAGGGGTGGTTCTGCTTGGAGCTCGTGCTCTTCTCAGAAAGGCACTCTTCCTGCTAGGGTTTGAAGAGCACCTCTTGTCATCTCAACACGAGAGAAAGAAGATCAGCAAAGAGAATAGCAACCCAGAGGGCTCACATGAGAAGGGCAGAAAACTCGGCCTCAGAGCAACAGCCAGCGTCTTGGCAAGCCCATGGAGGGAAACAAAGGTTTCCACAGAGGACAAATGAAAAACGCTCAGTACTTGATGTCTACTCCTTGAGTGACTGCACCAGCAAAAACCAAGACCTGGTGCAAATTCCCCAGCACAGGGAGTGAACACCCATGCCCAGCTGGTAAGGAGCCAGAGCAAAGGGATCTCCCCAGAACAGAAACATCGCTGTAGTTTTGGGTGAGGGCCACCACCAATTCTTAGTACTGTCAATGCTCTACAGGATGAAGCCTGGAACAACGGACAAGAAGGTAATCTCTCAAGCTTTCTTTCAGTTTCCAGTCCAGGATCAGTGGCAGACCTGGTCCCATAATTCCCACTTTCTAGCCCCAGGTTTTCCTCATCAAATAGCCCTATTTATTTATTTAAAATATTTTATTATGGATCATTTTGAACATACACAAAAATAAACAGAATAGTATAATGGACGCCCTCTCCCAAGTACCCATTACCCAACTAGAACAACCGTGAACCCCCAGCCAGCCTTGCCCCGTCTACACTCTCATCCATTCCCTCTCACCTGTAGTATTTTGAAGCGAATTCCAGATGACATATTTTTTCATAGCAGTTAAGGCACTCTCCCTTTTTTTCATCTTCCTTTCCCCTATTTATTCTTTTTTTTTTAACATCTTTATTGGGGTATAATTGCTTTACAATGGTGTGTTAGTTTCTGCTTTATAACAAAGTGAATCGGTCATACATATACATATGTTCCCATATGTCTTCCCTCTTGCGTCTCCCTCCCTCCCACCCTCCCTATCCCACCCCTCCCCTATTTATTCTTAACAAAACCGCAAAGCCCACTAACGCATTTAAAAACACTACTTTTAAAAATATCGTCAAATATTAAAAAGTTTTAATGTCATCAGATATCCAGTCAGCATTTAAATTTCCAGTTTACCCTGGTTAAGTCACTCATACTGGGTCCTTGTAGATCTTATAACCTGGGACAAATTTTAAGCTGTGATTTTTTTTTTTTTCATACTTGCTTCATGACATATATACATTTTGAAAACTGGGACATCTAAGTTCAAGAGGGTGCACATGGTAGAGGTGTTTCAAACAGGATTATGTTTGTGTTTTCTGTCTTTGGAGGCAGAACCCCCAGAAGGACCTAGCATGGAAGGGTATGTTAACGGATTGAGGGGACTGACAAAAATTCTGAATGAGAGTGGACAGCAGAGAAGTCAAGATGCCAAAAGAAGAGACAGTAAGTGATTCAAGGGTAAGGTCAAAAGGTGCTGAGGAGACGGCAGTTTCAAGAAGGTAACTTGTATGATTGGGAAAAATAGCCTTTGGCTACTCATCTGTTGCTGGCATGATTTGTTGTCATTTCTTATAGGCACAATCAGAACTTTCGGGATCATAATGTAACATGAACTTTCTGGATCATAATGTAATATGTCAATAGAGTAGTGATTTCGGTAGGAGATGCAGGTATTAGGAATGGTCTAGAAGCATTATGAAAAGGGGCGGAAATGGCCTCAATAAAATAATCAAACAACTGTAAAATTGGGTGTAGGTTTAAGTCATTGTGATAATGGAGAATAAAAGGAGAAATGATCAGTGCTAGGACTCATGGATGCAGGCTCAAGACTGTAGCGTGCGTTTTATTGATAGTGTAGATTTCCATTGGGCTACCTTCAGAATTGTTGGGAGCTCTTGTGTGACTTAACATCAAGACATCCATAAGTGGTTGCTAATTTTCATAATTCATCCTTCTTGATATATTTGCCTTAAGTCAGCATTTCTCAGACTGGCTTCTGAGCAATACTAGGTATTTGGTGACTTTTCCAAAGTCAGATAAGTTTGGGAAACACTGTCCACCTCATGTCCCCGCTTAGAGGGTTACAGTGCCCGCTGAGCTGATAGATGTTACCCAATGTTTTCCAAACCTTTTTAATCACGGAAACTATTTCTATGGAATATCTATTAACATTACACCGTATACTAGTGTCCTGCATAGGACATACTTATACTAAAAAATTTTTTTATGTTATTTATGTGATCTCAAATTTGACTGGGCATCCTGTATTATTATTTTCCAAATTTGTCAACTCTATTCTGTCTTCATGTCCCTCCAATCCATTGTTTCAGTGGGAGCAGCCATGTTTCAACAAGTGACACATCCTCTTGGCCACAAGTGATTGTTTGAGTTGGGCACCTTATCCAAACTAAGTCAATCGATTCCTTTCTTGGAAAAGTGGGATTAGCGGCAAGAGTACATAGGTCTGGATGCTGCCTCGAATGGAGGAGAGCACATCAACGAGGGAAGTTCTGGTGATGACCATTTTCTACCATGAAGACTGGGAAACAGAAGAAGGAAGCCGATGCTGAGAGATGGAAAGAAGACTTTCAGGGTTCCCTAAAATGTTCTAATTCCTGCTTCTTGCCCTTTCTGAAGCTTGGCTGTTTAACAACTCTTGAATTCCTCAAGATACCCCAGAATTCTTATAATGCACATTTCCTTTGCTTAAGCTAGTTCAAATGGATTTCTATTTTTTGCAACCAGAAAATATCCTAATGAAGTGTGATTCTTCCCAGAGGGAAATTGATTTCCTCTATCATTCATGATTTGCTATAATAGGTCTGGCATAGAGTGCTGACATGCATTTTGAGAATGAGGTAGCTTATCTTCAAGGAGAACATTTAGAAATTTAGGAGGAGTCTGGATAAATGATGACATAGGGGGGCAGTGCCTTGGCCATTTTCCCAGTTAGCTCCATCTCTAGGCTGGAGATCTCCAGCTTCTAGCAAAGAAGGGAAATCTTAGGAAAATCACAAAACCACCACACAGGTTCTTTCTCTGGGTAAACGGGCAAGTTCACTCTGCATACCAGGTTAAGATACTGTACTTTAAAATCCTGAAGTTCCTAAGACTGGAATCCTGAGTTGAAAATTGGACCCCCCAAGGTCCATGGCTGTTGGCCTTGAGTTAAGTGTCACCCTTTGTTCTTACCATGGGAAGTTCAATTTAGAGCAATTTGGAATGATTCCCTCCAGTCTCAGGGCATCATTAGGTGTTTCAAGGCTGGTGGTTAGCTTGGTAAAAACCACTTCCCCATATTAGAAGATCACAGGGACTATTGAAAAGATATCACAGAGTATATGATTTTAAGCAAGTCATAGTTTTCAGATTGCCAGTATTTTCAGACAGTTTAAAAAGTGCTTGTATCTTATATATAAACACAATCTATGTAGTAAAGCTCACATTGACCTTGGAAAAAGCCTCTTTAATGCAACATGGAAGTGTTGTGGTCTCCTTGGGTATCATGAGGTATTCAGGAACATTTTATTTTATTTACACACTGTGGTTTATTTTATTTTATTTTTAAATTTTTGGCTGTGTCGGGTCTTATTTGCGGCATGTGGGATCTTTCGTTGTGGCGCCCGGGCTTCTCTCTAGTTGTGGCATGCGGGTTTTCTCTCTCTAGTTGCAGTGTGCGGGCTCCAGAGCATGTGGGTTCAGTAGTTGTGGCGCACAGGCTTAGTTGCCCCGCAGCATGTGGGATCTTAGTTCCTGGACCAGGGATTGAACCCAGGTTCATTGGAAGGGGAATTGTTTATTGCTGGACCACCGGGGAAGTCCCTATTTTATTTTATGTTAGTTTATTTTCCTTAAGGCTAAGATGGGAACAAATGATGGTGAACCTCGATGAACAAATAGGGACCTCAGATTAGGGGTTAGTAGCTCCTTAATTGATCTTCTATTAAATCTTGGGCATGATTTCTGTTGCTGTGAGGTTGTTATTCTTAACATGTGTTTATTGTTGGTAGCTCCAGAGTATGATTCTCATTTTAATCCTGTAAGATCCACTAGAAGGAATCAATAGCAGAATAACTGAGGCAGAAGTACAGATAAGTGACCTGGAAGACAGAATGGTGGAATTCACTGCTGTGGAACAGAATGAAGAAAAAAGAATGAAAAGAAATGAAGACAGCCTAAGAGACTTCTGAGACAACATTAAATGCAACAACATTCGCATTATAGGGGTCTCAGAAGGAGAAGAGAGAGAGAAAGGACCCAAGAAAATATTTGAAGAGATTATAGTCGAAAACTTCCCTAATATGGGAAAGGAAATAGCCACCCAAGTCCAGGAAGTGCAGCGAGTCCCATACAGGGTAAACCCGAGGAGAAACATGCCGAGACACATAGTAATCAAATTGGCAAAAATTAAAGACAAAGAAAAATTATTGAAAGCATCAAGGGAAAAATGACAAATAACATACAAGGGAACTCCCATAAGGTTAACAGCTGATTTCTCAGCAGAAACGCTACAAGCCAAATTGGAGTGGCATGATACACTTAAAGTGATGAAAGGGAAGAACCTACAACCAAGATTACTCTACCCGGCAAGGATCTCATTCAGATTCGATGGAGAAATCAAAATCTTTACAGACAAGCAAAAGCTAAGAGAATTCAGCACCACCAAACCAGCTCTACAACAAATGCTAAAGGAACTTCTCTAACTGGGAAACACAAGAGAAGAAAAGGACCTACAAAAACAAACCCAAAACAATTAAGAAAATGGTCATAGGAACATACATATCGATAATTACCTTAAACATAGATGGATTAAATGCTCCAACCAAAAGACACAGGCTTGCTAAATGGGTACAAAAACAAGACCCATCTATATGCTGTCTACAAGACAACCACTTCAGACCTAGGGACACATACAGACTGAAAGTGAGGGGATGGAAAAAGATATTCCATGAAAATGGAAATCAAAAGAAAGCTGGAGTAGCAATACTCATATCAGATAAAATAGATTTTAAAATAAAGAATGTTACAAGAGACAAGGAAGGACACTACATAATGATCAAGGGATCGATCCAAGAAGAAGATATAACAATTATAACTATATATGCACCCAACATAGGAGCACCTCAATACATAAGGCAACTGCTAACAACTATAAAAGAGGAAATCGACAGTAACACAATAATAGTGGGGGACTTTAACACCTCACTTACACCAATGGACAGATCATCCAAAATGAAAATAAATAAGGAAACAGAAGCTTTAAATGACACAATAGACCAGATAGATTTAATTGATATTTATAGGACATTCCATCCAAAAACAGTCAGTGTTTTTTAGCCAGACAACCTCAGTGTATCTGGAATTTTCAGCTGCTAAACTCTTAATGTGGTGAATGGAGTATGATATTATATCCAGAAGATATTAATGGACTCATGCACATAATACAGTCACCACCACAAATAGGCCACATCAGCATTGAAAGGTCAAGCTGCACTGAAATTACAAGTTGAGATATATGGGGTTTTTTTGTTTTTTTTTTTACAAGTGATTCCTTCTTCTGAGGCTCCAAATGAGGTTTCCTTCCATTTCTTTTTTTTTTTTTTTGGTACGCGGGCCTCTCACTGTCGTGGCCTCTCCCGTTGCGGAGCACAGGCTCCGGACGCGCAGGCTCAGCGGCCATGGCTCACAGGCCCAGCCGCTCCGCGGCATGTGGGATCTTCCCGGGCCGGGGCACGAACCTGTGTCCCCTGCATCGGCAGGCGGACTCTCAACCACTGCGCCACCAGGGAAGCCCCTTGGGTTCCTTTTTTACCCAAGCTCTCATGATTTAGAGAACCTGTCATCACCTGGCTGTGTGTACCTGCCTTGTAATGGAAACGAGGTGGTTGATTATTTGGGACTCCCATCTCTTTTGCACTACATCTCTCTCCTGCATCTATTTAAAATACTTATTTGCTTTTTTCAGAACATACCATGCTCTTTTACCTCTGTGCTTGTTTACATGCTATTCCCTTCCCTTTGGAGCGTAAAGGAGCCCCACTGAAAGCAACCTTTAAGGGAGTTGGGTGGGGCAAAATGAAGGCTTCTGGGAGAAGGGACACCTGCGCTGAGGTCTTGAATGGTGAGCAGGAGTTAGCTAGTCCAAGAAATGAAAAGAAGGCTTGGGCGAAGGTTGAAGGACATGGAGTGGCTTGGGGAATGTGGAAATGTGTTACTGGTTCAGAGTTGCTGGAGCTTAGAGATAGGAGATCAGGAGGTGAAGCTGGAGGAGTTAGCATGGGATAAACCACGGAAGGCCTAAGTTGCCAGGTTAAGGAGCTTGGAACTTATTAGGTGGGCAAAGTTGAACCTTCGATGGGTTTTAAGGTTGGGGGGACATGGTCTGATTTTTTTCTAGGCAAATCACTGTGTTGTGGGAGCGGTGTAGATAGAGAAGAAGACAGGCAATGTAGACCAATGTATGATGGGCCAAGAGTAGGCGCAGGAGACCAGAGAGTAAGCCACTATCATGGTCTAGATTAGAGATCATGAGAGTCTGAGTAAGGGTAGTGGTTGGGGGAGAGGGTAATGTGTCAGTTTAGATGACTACCCCTAACCTCCACCCAATCTAGTCGGGGCATAAATTATGAATATTAGTTATTTCTTTTGATGAATCCACCACGTAATTGTCATCTTCAGTTTGACTTGGATAGGTCTTTGGCTCCCATTGGCTGCACCTTGTAGTCACCTGGAGACTTTCAGAAACTACTGATGCCTGGGTCTCAACTCCAGAGATTCTGACTTAATTGGTGTGGGGTACAGCCTGGGTATGGGGGATCTTTGAAAGTTCTCCAGCTGATTCTAGAATGTGTAGCAAAGAGTGAGAACCACTGGTGCAGGTATCACCCAAACAGCATAAAAAGAAAAATATGTATTGGGACAATATTTTTCTTCCTATCTTCCCAATCTTGTCCATGGGTTTAGGAAGTCATAAGGTAGGCCAAAAAGAGAGGACACAAAAAATGTTCACCATTATTAGTCAGCCAGGATTATTAGGAATACTGTGAGTTCTACACAAGAGCTGGCCAACACAGTTTGGGGAGTTACACACTGAGTCCAAGCTGTATTTCCACTGAATCAGTTGCTTATGGTTACAGATGACACTTTGTGAAATGTCTCTGGCAGCACTCTCTTTGGATTCAAATGGATTTTCATTCCAAGGATTTACTTTGCTTTGACTGTGGATTTATTTTTTGAATCTAAAGAAATTCATCCTAACTGGGTTATTTCCACTTAATTGTCTCGGGTTGAATTGTTATCCAGTATCATCACAGGCCTCTTCAATGATGGCTTAGCTCAGCCCTCAAATTTTAATGTCTGCGAGAATCACCTAGAAATATTGTAAAATGTAGGCTCAGATTCAGTAGATCTGGGGCAGAGCCTGAAATTCTGTATCTAACGAGCTCCCAGGTCCTGCTGAACCCACTGGTCTATTGACCTCACTTTTAGAGGATGAGGGGCCCTGGGAAACATTCTAAAGGCTTTGATTATTCTTCTTTCTCTTTAGTCATAATCATATAAAGGGAAGTATAAGGAAAAGAAACAATCATATTTAATTTGAAAAAATCTCTAGGTGAAGACTTACTTGTGGTATACAATTAAATAAATACAAAACTGTTTTTCCATCTTTGCATGACATTTCTACCAATTTTAAACCTCTCTATTGTGCCTTTGAAGACACCCAGGAGAAATTATTTCAGGTCCATGCAAATTGAAGATGACATTCTGGATCCTATGGCTTTTAAGTGAATCAGGAACCTGTAGTCAACAAAATAGTTAACATATTTAATGTATGTCAATAGCTGAAAAGGCATCCTTTCAAAATATCTGACAATGTTATTAAACTCAAATCTTGAAAATCTGAGATCATCCAAGTTAGTCTGCAGGTACTGGGAGAACTCATAGCTGAGTGCATAATCTCTGGAGTGTATAATCTTTGTGTCTAATGACAGGTAAGAATTTTTTCCCCTCAGAGTACAAAGTTTAATAAACAGGATTCAAAACTCATAGGAACCCCAAAATTATATTTTTTGAACTCAGGAAATTTGATATTTCTAGTATAGTTCAAAAGAGAATATCTAGCATGGGTGTTTTTTCCCCTGTAGGCAGAGTTTATAAGGAATCTTGATTACATTTCTAAAGGAAGGAAAATGGAAGTTTGTGTATATAACTAGTATATGAACAAGCGTGACTAGTAAGAGGTAATGGAATGAAACATATTTTTTACGTCCACTGCTTTCTAAAATGTATTTAATAGAGGGGTTTTTCTCTTTTGGTGGGGGAAAGTTCTGACATCCTCCAGGAATGTTCTAGTTACTTAAGGAATAGAAAGTCGTACCTACTATCAACCTAAGTCAAAATACACAATCTTGATTAGAAATAGAATTCCAGTTGGATGTATTAATCAGTGTTTCAACATACATTAAAAGGTAAGACTTCTCTTATCCCACCCATAGGCTGTTCTTCACCTGCCTTTGGGGAAGGAAGTGCCAATGGCTTTTTTTTCTCTTTCTCTACTTTCTAAGCTTCAGACTCCGCTGGGGTCAGAGCACAGGGGAGGCTGGAAGGAAAAGGGTACAGGAAAGGGCTTACTTGAATGGTACGTTTGTGAGCTAGTTTGGCACCATCTGGGGCTGGCAGGTGCTTAAAAGTGAACCTTTTTCTCATAAGGGTGTTTGTGCTCTCCAGAGCTTCCCCTGCAGGGTCCCTCCAACAATAGTTCTGGGAGATGGGCCATACGTACTATCCTCTAGCCGTGCTCTCTTCTTATTCCTCGTTTTCTGAACTTTCCGCTCCACAGAGATTTTGGAACCTCATTGCTCCCAGGAGGCTCTCTGGGGGCAGAATTAAAAATGGCTCCAATTTAGCTCTTTCCCTGTAGGATGGGATTAAGAGTCACACAGGGCAGTGGCTGTCTGCAAAAGGGTTCCTTTTACAAATGCTCCCCCAATATCTACACTTGCAACCCTTTTATGGCCTCCTTGTAGGTTTTAGGGCTGCGTATCCAGCTTTTAATAATGCTGTTTGAAATTTCCATGAGGGGATGTGGTAGCTCACTTTGGAATTTCATATTTATAGAATCATTGGTGTTTCAGTAGTCAGTTCCAATTTAATATTCTATTATCCTATAATTTAAACTTCTGTTCCTCTTCCAAAACAGGGCAATTCCTAGACCACTGACCTATGTCAGAATACCTTCCTATGTATTAGGGTTTTTCAACCTCGGCACTATTAACATTCTGGACAAGATGATTCTTTGCTGTAGAGGACTGTCCTGAGCCTTGTACTGATACAGTGTTTAGCAGCGTCGCTGGCTTCTTACGCAGTAGATGCCAGTATCACCTTCTCCCTCCCAGTCCTGACACTAAAAATGTTTCCAGACATTGCCACGTGTTTCCTGGGAGGAAAATTGCCCCTGGATAAGAACCACTGCCATAAATTTAAGAGTACAGGTCCTAGGGCAAACATGTTGAAAACAAGGTTTGCATCATAAGGATGACCTCGACAAGAATGGTAGCCCTGGAGGCAACCTCAGACATCCATCTTGTCCAACCCCACTTTATAAATGAGGAAACAGTTTAGAGAAGTGAATGTATTAGCTGGTGTTGCAAAACCCCTGTCACAGGTAGGACCAGGAAGAACCTAGTTCTCCTGACCTTTGCACAGTGTTCATTGTGAGGTTGGAGATAAATAGTTATTAAATCTCAACAGCGCTGCTAATTTTAAAGTACCTATGCTTAGAATTTTCTGTGCCAAAAATAGGACATAGAAAAACCTTATCTAATTAGTTAGCGAATAACACTGAATTAAAATTGGACACTATAATTAATCAATGCTAAATTGTAGTCAAATCCATTACCCTTGAGTAGATTATCTGTGTGACCCACAGTCTCCTTCTGACACCACACACTGTGGGTCTGAAGGCGCTGATTGGAGGGCTTTGAGAAGACTGGAGGCTGGGGGTTGAGCGGAACCTATGAGTGGCAGTAAGTCATTTTTGTGTTATCTGTAGTTTGTTTTTATCTATGTCACCGCTCCTCTCCATTAACAAAGTTAATTGAGAATTGACTATTGCAAACTTTTATTATAGAAGGCCAGAGGTGGAGAAACACATGCAGAAAAAATAGAAATCATTCAATTGTTTGTTCTAAGTATGGTCAATTTCAGGACCAATTGATCAAATTTCAGAAACTTTTCTTTCTCCGTTTTTTAACTCTGAGTGCCCTTCATGTTTTGTTTGTTTTCTTTTTTTTTTTTTAATCACTGAACAAAGTATATGCTTTCCAAAGAATTGTTAGTTTTCTTTTCAGCAAAGTCTTACAAGAAACAGGCTTTGGAAGTAAAATTTAGCAAGTTCCCTAAGATTTTGTTTCCTGAAGAGCACCTTTCATTTCTGAATTTTATTTGTGTGCTTAGATAGGAACTGCTGGGTTTTAATTTTGTAGGGACCTCCACCAGAATGCTCGCTCTCCACTGAAGTCAGCTTGTCTCAGGTCATTGGGACTTGCTGCTCACCTCCCCATGGAGCCTTTCTCTCCCAGTTCTGTCTGTGGTACCCCTCGGTTGGAAATGTGGAAATGATCAGTGAGTCTGCTCTCTTAATAATAATTTTAAAATTTAAATAATCAAAAATACTATTGTCCATTTATTGGACACTATGCCCCAGACACTGTGCTAACATGTTTCTGGGCCTTTAACCCTCACAACAGTCCTTGGCAGGCAGACATCATTGTTCCATGTCTCACGTGAAAGAACTCACCAGTGTGCCCAAGGTCATTCAGTCATAAGTGGAGGGACAGGTCTCCAGAAACCCCTGGCCGGCACATGAGGCTTGCAGTATCTTCCCCACCAGGGATTGAACCTGGGCCCTGGCAGTGGAAGTACCAAGTCCAAACCACTGGACAGCCAGGGAATTCCCCCTCTTTTTTTTTCCTTTGGCCCTGGCCCATGCTCTTAACCTCCACATGGTTTTGCCCCCCTCACTTAGAATACTGGGCCATTTCTCTCTTTAAAATATCTCCAGGGGTTGTCCTTTTCCCTGTGGCCTACGGTCTTATGCCTGGATTCTTCTAAGAGCCTCCTGTGCAATGGCACACACCTCACACCATCTGCCCCCAAATACTGCTTTTAATAAGCCATTCCTTCCATCTAAATCCCTCTGTAGCTCCCTATGACCATATAAGCCAACACTTCGTCTGACTCACTGCATTCTGGCTTCTGTCCCTCTCCCTTCAGTCATCCTTTTATGCACCTGGGAAAATGACAGGTTTGTCCTCCACTTCCCTCGGGCCTACCCAGTCACTGAGTCCCGGTCTGAGACTTTTTTTTCCTTTTCTTTTTGGCCGCACCGCGCGGCATGTGGGATCTCAATTCCCCGACCAGGGGTCAAACCCGTGCCCCCTGCAGTGGAAGTACAGAGTCTTAACGGCTGGATTGCCAGGGGAGTCCCTGAGACTTCTTTCTCTGTGAAATTTTGTTGTGGTATTGTAGCCCACCTGGTCCCTGATTTAGTTGGTTCAACCCAGTTAAATTCTTAATTTTTCTCTCATCATTTCATACATGTTACTTGGTCCAAAGCTTATGATCGTGTGGCTCTGCTGTGTCTCCTAGATAAGGACCAAAAGATGCATAACCTTCAAGGCACTCACAGTACATAAATGCATGTTGGTTTATTTGGCATCGTTTTTCAAAGATGGGAAGTTACACTGGGATAGAAGAAAGGTTCGGTGGAAGTTTCTGAACGTTGCTGATACCACCAAGAACAGAGATCCTTGATCGTGGAGATATTAAGCTTTCCTAACAATATTTTAACATCATCAGGGGTGGGGGGATTTACATTCATCTTTAAACCAAATCATGATAAGTCAACTTTTTTTTCAATTTCACAATCCATATCGATGTGGTGTGTGAATTAGAGAGGGGTCCAATCGCCTCTTTATGATTTGAGGTTATTGATTTTTATTAACTTGAGAAAAGTATTTTTTCTGATTCTAGAATGGATGTTTCTAATGTTACTGGTAAAATAAAAGCCTACCAATTTCTCAAGAGCATCTGAGTTTGGATTTTTTTACCTTTCCTTGCTATCTACTGGAAGTTTCTGAATCTTACAAGTTACAGTAGTATATCTGGTTTTTGTTAAAAGAATTGTAGAGATATGAATTGTTAAAGATTTTGATTGGTTAATGACACTACATGTTTTTTAAAGATAATTTTTGGTGCTGACAGAAATCAGTAGACGGCGCAAAGCACATTTTTAAAGACTTCTTCAGGAGACAGGTGAGTCTAGAACCTGCCAGTCGCCCGCTCTCTCCTTAGCTGCAGTATCTACCTTTGGCCAAGTAAAGGAAAGACCTGTTAATATTATGGGTGCAGATGTTCTGACTGTTTCTTAGATTCCACGGCTGTCTATTTGGCATCCATTAATTGCAGGGCCAAACTAAGGGCCACAGTTTATCTCTCCATCAATCCAGAGCCCATGCTCTGACCCTCCTTATCACCTAATTCTCACATATCAAGCCAATATTCTTCCTGCCCTAAGTCCCCCAGACCAGGTCCCAGACAGCTAGAGACCACCCCGATAGACCAGAGACCACCCACAGAGTTCAAACTAGCAAATCCTTCAAGCTGTTTACCCTGCTCTGCCTTTCCTGTGGAAAACACAGCAAAGGCCCTGGCCTGGGCTTTCCCCTCGAGCCTCCTTCTGTTTCCTCACTGTGCGCGGTGCTGCAAGACGCGGTGTGCCTCTCGGGAGATGTAAGTGATAAAAATCTTTCGGTGGCACTGCCTCTCTGTGTTGCCACTCTGTTACCTCCAAAAATTAAAATCCCATGAGTACAAATCAGACAGACAACAGTGCAATTTCCTGGGGCTTTTTCTCTGTCAAGTGCATTTGCATTCATTATTATGTCACCCTAGTAGCTGTCCTTGTTCTGTGCTCTTGGAAACCTGATGTCCAGAACTTACGAAAGCTATCTGACTATGCAAAATATGTTTTGACCTCATCAATTGAAGAAGCTCCAAGTAGGTTTCTTCCTGAGAGATGGAGACCTGCAGTTGGAAGAAATGTGACGAGGCAGGAGGGGAAGGAATGGGCATGGCAGGCTTTGATGGGTAAAGCAGAGATAAGGACAGAGGCAGCAATCTCTGGAAACACGTGGGTCCACCTGGAAGTCATCTTAACGCAAGGACTGCACAAGCCATAGGCTGAGACCCTTTCATAGCCTGAGAGCATTCGTTTGCTCACTCAGCGGACGTGAGGCTGATCTGGTTGGCTAGGCGGTGTCCGCTTCCTCACTGCTCTGCGTGTGTCCCTCCCACATGCCCAGTCTACAAGGATGACCTCCTCTGATAGAGGTGGACCGTTCTTCAGTCAGGGGAGCTCCTGCTAGAACCTCCAAACCAGCTTTCATTTATTTTTTCACCCATCTTCCCACCCATTCAGCCTTCTATCCACTTAAATACCTACTAGGCCTGGTTCCAGTGCTGGGGACACATCAGTGAAGACAGTCCTTGCCCTTTGGAAGCTGATATTCCTTTGAGAGAGAGGGAATGGGTAGGTGAATGGATACTTAATGAGATTCGGTAGGGCGAGAGGAGAGACGAAAGAGGATCAGAAGTGCTATTTTAGCTAGGATGGCGGGGGAGGGCCTCTGTTGGAGGGTGACTTTGAGAGGGACTGAAGGGTGAGTAGGTGAGAACATCTGGGAGGCAAGCCTTCTAGACGGAGGGAGCGGCAGACAGGAAAGCCAGAAGCCGGCAGCAGCAGGAAGGCAGCGTGATGGAAGTGGAGGGGAAGCCTGAGACCGAACCCCAAATGCAGTCATTATCCGTAGTACGAACACAAGATGTGGCACGGGCAGCGGGAGATTCTGCCCACGGGCTGGCAGCGGAGCAGGGACAGTGCAGGAGCAGCTGCGCTATCAGCCTTAGTGTGTGCTCGCTGTGTTCCAGGCGCCGGAGTCATTTACAAACAGTATCTCATTTGATTGTACCTTTAACTTAACTTATGTGTTTTTTTTTTTTTTTTTTTTTTTTGCGGTACGAGGGCCTCTCACTGTTGTGGCCTCTCCCGTTGCGGAGTACAGGCTCCGGACGCGCAGGCTCAGCGGCCATGGCTCACGGGCCCAGCCGCTCCGCGGCATGTGGGATCCTCCCGGACCGGGGCACGAACCCGCGTCCCCTGCAATGGCAGGCGGACTCTCAACCACTGCGCCACCAGGGAAGTTTATTAAGGCAATACATGCACATAGTTAACCAAGGAGAAAGGCTTATAATAAAGAGCAGAAGGCCTCTGCCTTCTTCCTCCCACCTCGAATCTTTTCTTCCAGAGGCGACCACTTTCAATTTTTTAAACTGTTTCTTCCGGTATTTACCCCCTTATTTCCAGATCCTGTGCTCACACTGTTACTTCACGCTTTAGTCCTTTCCGCTTGACTTTCTCTTGCGGTAGATGACGATTTAGCTCTCTACTTTACCTCCCTCCCTTCTCACATTCAACCCTTACATATCGCAATTTTTGTTCAATTAATATTCGTGTTTACATCGTTAGGACTGAGTGAATGTTGTTCACTATCTAGTCAATAAGTGTAACAATCATTTTTCCTCAAACTACCTTTTTTCCCCTGGAGTAAATCATTGCCCTCTTTTTTTTTTTTTTTTTTAACTTGCTCAGTTCTGAGTACATATCACTACTATTTCTCGGCAGTAATAATCAGTCCCTTATAGATGGCACAGGCTTCCTGATGACAAGCGCGTAGAGCAGGGTGGCTGGAGGGCAGGAACGGGAGGTGGAGAGCGTAGAGCAAGCGGCACCGTCAACGGCTTTGTCCTGGGGCGGCCAGAAGCTGGGAGGCGCCCTCTCCCCCTTCTGGGGCCTTCGTGCCAGGTTTGGGGGTGAAATGGAGACGGAGCATCCTCCTGGGGCAGCGGCTGACTGGCGCTGAGGAGTGCGGTGTAATCAGAGCCAGGCCAAGAGCCCTCTGTAAGCTCTTCCGATCACAGTGTTGTGATTAGTCACACTTCCTGCTTGAAAACAGGCAGATAGTAGAAAGGGAAATCCTACTGTGAGGTTTGGATAGGATTTCAAATGGGTCTTTTCTGCAAATAAGGTTGAAAGAGGGAGGAGGAGGGAAGAACGTTCTCTCGGGCTAGTGCTTGTTGAGCCTTAGAGAAAAGGATACCCCGAGGTCCTGGGACCTCCATTCCCTGCATCTTCATTATGTGGTGGACTTGGCTGTTCAAGTGATTTTGACCAGCACTCAGATTTGGTGGACCATTGGGATGTGGGTAAGGACTTTAAATGTTTTTTTGTGGGAGAAGACTTTCTTAAGCAGGTGTGGGGCTGTGGGTCGACATCTGTTGAGCACTGACAGAGGACATCTAGGAAAACTGGCTAGATTGTTGGGCAAGTTACTTTATCTCTCTAGCCTTAGCTTCCCCATCTGTGAAATGGGCTACTCAGAGACTATATGTCATAGGATTGTTGTGAGTATTAGAAGAGGGGAGCCTTAAGAGCACTTAAAGGAGGACCTGGCACATCGTGAGCCTTCGGGAAATGTGAACTATTATTCTCATGAGAAATTCATCAATACTCTATGTCACAGTGTTTGTGGTCAGGCTTGCTGAGGTATGGTGAAAGTCTACGGCTTTTTATTACATTTTGAAGCTGAAAAGAGTGATTTCTTTATGTACTCAACATTTTCTGGAAATACAAATGCATGGTTTGAAATCTGGTCCTAAGAGGTAAGCTCGGGGCTCTCGCTGTTGCGGTGGTGATGACTGCATGTTGAAAGAAAGCAGGATGCATTCAAGTTGAAGCCTACAAAGAACCTTCTCGGGTTTGAACCTTCAACTTTACAAAGGAACAAATGAAGTGCATCGGAGCAAAAGTTCCTCAACTCTTCTGCCACCAACAGGTAGGGTTAAAGGTCCCTTAGTCCCCCTTTGGACTTAAGGAAAATGTGGACTTTGAGACAACCTTTGTAAGGAGACTAACTTCTGTACAATTTTCTTTTTTAACCATAGGACTTTGGGAAAATAGATTCCAACCATATGGAGATGGTAAAGCAGGAATTGTTTAAAAAAAAAAGATCTAGCGTTTTGTTCATTCAGAAGTAAAGTGACGACTGCTGGTTGAAAAGTATATTTTTGTTATTAAGGAAGCAAATTAAAATTGCAAGAAAACAATGGAATGATCAGCTTGCAAAAGTTATTTGCTTTGATTAGAAGCACCAATAAATGTGCCTTGGATCTATAACTGCTTCATTTAGCATTTGACATAAAATAGATTTTTTTCACAGCATAATATCTCCATTGAAATATAATTATTTTGCAGATTGCTCAACTGAATACTCTTATAAACATGCTGTTGGGGGATTCACCCCAGGCGATCATCAGATCATGACAGTGTGCACAGTTGATGGACACGTGAGGGATGTGGCAGTCGAGCTTGGAGCAGAGAAGGTGATTTGTTGCAGAGCAATTACCCTAATGCATTTTTAAAAGCATAAAATAAAGAATCATTTCATTTGCTGAAAAGATATTTTAGGTGCTTCGGTAAAGCAGTGACAGAATATTTTGATTGTCAGCTTTTTTTTTTTCCTTTAAAGTTAGATAATTACATTTACCAGTTAAAGAATTGCCGTTTAAAAATAATATTTTGTCTAAATGTTTAAAGATGTCTATTAAAAATGTATACTGAACATGACAGCGGCCTTTTCATGCTGTAATTCTAGTCGGTGGTCTGAAAACAATTAGGATGAAAAAAATGTACATTTATTCAGTGCTAGCTGGAGTCACGATCTTTAGAGTATGGTGAGGGTGGCATTATGATTTTTAAGATAGCGCTGTTTTGCTCAGATAACACTTCTAAGAAAGGTTCTGCAGTTATGTGCGTGTTTAGTTTCTTTAGTAATCTCTCCAGGGAGCAAAGCTCCCAGTGGGTTGTGGTCGGGGCACCTTCTGTCTCATGCATAAGAGAGAAGATGGGGAAAAACTTTAGTAAAACAGCCAAATGTTATCCATCTACTTAGGCCCCTCATTCAAACCGGTATACACCAGAATGGCTGTACTGGTTGTTACAACATTGAAATATTTGCTCACTTGTTGGTAAAAAGTTGGTAAAAGTCCAGCCCCCTCAGGTCCCTCCCGTAGGTCTCCAGACTGCTCTGCCATCCAGCAGCCAAAGGACTAATGCCTGCCTTAACCGGGGGTTGCCAGGCTCTGTCCCAGCCAGGCTAGTATCCGTTCCAGTCGGTGGGGGTCTGGGCCATACTGGTTATCACCCTGTTTAGATTAATCTTTGGCTTTAGCCTAGGAACATTTAGAATATTCAAAAGCAACATGTGGTGGCTGGCATATGGGATGGGGCAAGAAACTGGTAAGAAACACAGTTCCTTGGTCCCCTTAATCTAAGTAATGGGAGTAGATTCATCTTTGAATGTGTTTGAGCTTCTACAAAGAGGGAGGAGCTAGGGGCAGAGATTTGAGCTCTGGGACTGCTTCATGGGGTGTTTCTCACTGCCTGTGGCAGCTATTGATCTATGGCCAGGAGCGTTAGAGAGCTCTCTCAGGTCAGGAATAACCTCCAGGAGAAGTGAGAAGGGAGATGGTGAAGTTATGGTGCAAAAACACACAGCCACGATGGAGTGAAGCAATCAGGTCAGTACTCTGTCCTTGACTCTTAGGCAAATCGAAGTTTTGAAGCAGATTTCTGAGGGAAACCTGGTAACTTGCTGTGATCTAGCTCGCTTGAAAGAAGTCCCACAGTTCCCATGGGAGGCTCCCTGTCCATTAAAGAGCACCGAGGCTCTCCTGACATAGACTTCTTTCTCCAAATGAACGTTGAGAGTCTGAAGACTCCTTTCCCTTCACGTGGGACAGGTTTTCAATTCTAGTTGTTGTATGTAAAAACCTAACAGGTCTCAGTAAACTAGGAATAGAGGGGAAATTTCTCAACTTAATAAAGTTGAGGAGCTATCTACAAAAAAACCTACAGCTGACATCACACTTGATGGTGAGAGACTTAGTTTCCCCATGAAGATCAGGTACAGGGACTTCCCTGGTGGCCCAGGGGTTAAGAATCCGCCTGCCAATGCAGGGGACACAGGTTCGAGCCCTGGTCCGGGAAGATCCCACATGCCGCGGAGCAGCCAAGCCCATGCGCCACAACTACTGAGCCTGTGCTCTAGAGCCCGCAAGCCACAACTACTGAAGCCCACACGCCTAGAGCCCGTGCTCCGCAACAAGAGAAGCCACTGAAATGAGAAGCCTGTGCACCACAGTGAAGACCCAACATAGCCAAAAAATAAATTAAAAAAAAAGATCAGGTACAAAGCAAGGATGTTTCCTCTTACCACAGCTTTTTAGTATCATACCGGAAGTCCTTGCTAATACAATAAAGTGAAGAAAGGAAATAAAAAATGTACTTATTGGGAAGGAAGTAATAAAATAGTCTTTGTTTGCAAGTGACATGATTACCTATGTTAATCATTATGCCTAAAGAATTGACAAAAAAAAATCTCCTGGAACTAATAAGCAATTATAACAAGGTTGCAGAATACCAGGTTTATATACAGAAGCCAAACAATGAACAATGGAATTTGTGCCATTTGTACCATTTGTACCATTTACATTAGCACCTTCCAAAATAAAATACCTAGATATAAACCTAACAAAATATGTACAAGATCTATATGAGTAAAACTACAAAACTCTGAAGAATGAAATCAAAGAACTAAATAAATGGAGAGATATTCCATGTTCATGCATAGAAAGACTCAATATGGTCAGGATGTTACCTCTTCCCAAATTGATTTATAGATTAAATCAATCCCTTTCAAAATCCCAGCAAGTTATTTTATGGATAGTAACAAACTGATTCTGAAGTTTATATGGAGATTCAGAAGACCCAGAGTAGCCAACACAATATTGAAGGAGAAGAACAAAGTTGGAAAGCTAACATTACTGAACTTTGAGACACTTTAAAGCTATCATAATCAAGAAATGTAGTATTGGTGAAAGACTAGACAAACAGGTAAAGGGAACAGAACTGAAAACCCAGAAATAGACCCCCATAAATATAGTCAGTGATCTTGACAAGGATCAAAGGCAATTCAGTGGAGCAAAGGTAGTCTTTCAAATATGGTGTTGGGACAACCAGACATCCACATGCAAAAAAATGAATCTGGACACAAAACTTATACCCTTCACAAAAATTAACACGAAATGGATCACTGATCTAAATGTAAAATGCAAAATTATAAAACTCTCAGAAAATAACATAGGAGAAAACTTACATGGCCTTTGGTATGGTGATGACTTTTTAGATACAACAACAGAGACCTGATCTATGAAAGAAATAATCGATAAGATGGCTTCATTAAAATGAAAAACTTCTGCTCTGTGAAAGACAATGTCAAGAGAATGAGAAAATAAACCATAGACTGGGAGAAAATATTTGCAAAAGACACATCTGATGAAGGACTATTATTCAAAATATTCAAAGAAATCTTAAAACTCGACAATAAGAAAAACAACCTGATTAAAAAATGGGCCAGGGCTTCCCTGGTGGCGCAGTGGTTGAGAGTCCGCCTGCCGAGGCAGGGGACACAGGATCGTGCCCCGGTCCGGGAAGATCCCACAAGCCGCGGGGCGGCTGGGCCTGTGAGCCACGGTCACTGAGCCTGCGCGTCCGGAGCCTGTGCTCTGCGACGGGAGAAGCCACAACAGTGAGAGGCCCGCGTACCACAAAAGAAAAAAAAAAAAAAAGGGCCAAAGACCTTAGCAGACAACTCACCAAAGAAGATGTACAGATGGCAAATAAGCATACGAAAAGGTCTCCACATCATATGTTATCAGGGAAATGCAAATTAAAATAAGAATGAGATAGCGCTACACACCTATTAGAATGGCCAAAATCGGGCACACCGATAACACCAAATGCTGACAAAGATGTGGAACAACAGGAATTCTCCTACATTGCTGGTGGAAATGCAAAATAGTACAGCCACTTTGAAAGACAGTCTGGCAATTTCTTACAAAACTAAACATACTTTTACCATATGATCCAGCAATCGTGCTCCTTGGTATTTACCCAGAGGAGCTGAAAACTTATATCCACACAAAAGCCCGCACACGAATGTTTATAGCAGCTTTATTCATAATTACCAAAAGTTGGAAGCAACCAAGATGTCCTTCAGTAGACGAATGGATCAATAAACTGTGATACATCCAGACATGGAATATTATTTAGTGCTAAAAAGAAATGAGTTACCAAGCCATGAAAGAAACTTAAGTGCATTTTACCAATCTGAAAAGGCTACACACTGTATGATTCCAACTACATGACGTTCTGGAAAAGGAGAAATTATGGAGACAGAAAAATGATCAGTGGTTTCAGGGTGTTGGGAGGTGGGGTGAGGGATGAATAGGCAGAGCACAGAGGATTTTAGGGTAGTGAAAAATACTCTGTATGACATTATAATAATGGATACATGTCATTACACATTTGTCCAAACCCATGGAATGTACAACACCAATAGTGAACCCTAACGTAAACTATGGACTCTAAGTGATAATGATGTGTTTGTCAGTCGTAACAAACGTACCACTCTGAGGAGTGATGTGGATAACGGGGAAGGTTATGCATTTGGGGCAGGGGATATATGGAAAATCTCTGTATCTCCCTCTCAATTTTGCTGTGAACCTAAAACCTGCTTTTTAAAATAGTCTAAAAAAAATCTTTCCTAACCAAAAATCTAAAAAAACCCAACCTAACAGATCTCCCCACCTCCTGTCTTGCCCTCCTCCAGTCAGCTTACCATGCCACTGGCTTCCAGGTAATCTGTTGGGCAGTAACTCTGGTCATGACCCTCTCAGCATAAAAGCCTTCAGTGCCTTCCTGTTGCCCGGAGAGTGTGTGGGGTGTCTCCAAATGTTTCTGAGCATGCACTTCCGATCTATGTATGTATTTATTTATAAATTATATGCAGGTAGTGTTGTACTGATACATTATATAGGATATAAATATGCCAAAATAGATGTTTTAAAGGATGAGATAAGATTAATATAATAGATATTTCACTATTTTCTTCCCACACCCCTAGTAGATGGTTTTGTGCACTACACTTTAGGGGTCAGTCGCCTAGAGCCATGCTACTCAAATTATATTATGTGCTCACAGATCACCTGGGGAGCTTGTTAAAATGCAGATTCTGATTCAGTAGGTCTGGGGATGGGGCTTGAGTTTCTGCAGTTGGAATGAGCTCTCAGGTGATGCTGCTGGTACTGGTCCAGGGAACACACAACTAGTAGCAAGAACCTGGGGCATACAGTCCAAACTCATTAGAATGTCATTAGAAACACCATCAGCTGGCCTCTGTTACTTTAGTTATTTGTGATCTAGACATAACATAAATTTGCAGGTCCTCCAAACGTACCATGTGGTTTTGTCAGTTGGTGCTCATGCTTCTTCCTTTGCCAGGAATGCTCTTCTCTTTCTCTCCCCATCCTGGCAAACACCAGGGATTGTTTAAGACTTGGTTTGAGGCTAAACCATCCCGAAGAAGTTTTAAAAAATGACTTTCCCTCTGCCACACCCATTCTCCTTGCCTCCCCCGCCATACATACAAGTAGACTGAGGTGCCTCAGGCCAAAGGGAGCAGCCATCATCTGTGCCCTCCCTAAATTCTAACAGAATGCACTTGAAAGACTTCGGTACACTGTTGTTATATGTCTGTCACGGACATGTTAACATGGCGGAGTCCCCTCGGCATCAGTGCTTTTGGCAAGAAGGGAAGAGGAAGCTTGAGTGGGCAGAGGGAGAGGGCAGGCCCAGGCAGGCCAGGGACAGCTTGGCTGACCCCAAGGGAGCTCTGGAGATGGCCTTTGTACCCACACAGCAATCAGTCACTGGGCGTGGGTGAGGCTCCCCACTGCTGAGCAGGCCCTGGGCGCGGGTCCCTATCTGTGCACAGCACTCCTAACCTTTGCTGCACCAGCTCTTCCTGAAGGGAAATCTGGACAGAGCATCACAGCGTTCGCCTAAATATCTCTCCCCTTTTCCTAGGACTCCAGCTCCCTTAGGTCAGGGATATGGTTAATCAGTCGTTGTGTCCTGAGGTCCAGGCAGAATGTTGGCACACAGTGGCGCTCAGTAAACAGCACCTGCAAATGTCAGACTGACCAGTGTGGTCACCCTAAGTGGGGTGTACAAGACAGTCCTTTGGGGCATGGGAAGAAAATATGAGGAAGTTCTACTTACATATTTTAAACCTCCCCCTTTGATTCCACGTACCTATGTTAGTACAGTATTACATATGTGTTTCATAAATAAACATAAATAAATGAGTTGCTCAAACATTTTTTGTAGAGGTACAGAATCAGTAGTTGTAAGGAGACCAGTGGTCTGGAGCCGTTGTTGGCATTTTTGGTAAAGTTTGACTGGAACACAGCAGCACCCATGTGTTTATGCATCTTCTATGGCTTCTTTTTTTTTTTTTTTTTTTTTTGCGGTACGCGGGCCTCTCACGGTTGTGGCCTCCCCCGCTGCGGAGCACAGGCTCCGGATGCGCAGGCCCAGCGACCATGGCCCACAGGCCCAGCCGCTCCGCGGCATGTGGGATCTTCCCGGACCAGGGCACGAACCCGTGTCCCCTGCCTCGGCAGGCGGACTCTCAACCACTGCGCCACCAGGGAAGCCCTTCTATGGCTTCTTTTGTGCTATGACGGCAGAGTTGAATAGTTGAAGCAGAGATTCTATGGCCCGCAGCGCGTAAGACACTTCCTATCCAGGCCTTCACAGAGAGTTTGCACCTCCCTGGTCTGGGGGGATACTGCTGTTAGTGTGTTGACTGCAGGAGACCTTTACCCTTCAATTTCTGCTGAACCACGCGTCCAGCAATAATAATGAAGCCCTAAGTTATTGCAGGGTGGGGCCTCATGGTTAGCAGCAGTTTGCTTCTCAGATGCTGTGAGAGGGACAGCTATTTGTTTCCCAATATCCTTTCTTTATTCTAGGCACATGGATGCCTAGAATAAAGACTGCATTTTCTAGCCCTTGTTGCAGTTACTAGGACCACTGAAGTCTGGTCAGTGGAATGTTGTGTGCAGCTTCCAGGGGGTGGCCTTAAAGGGAATGGTCATGTTCTTCTTCCCTTCCTCCTTTGGCTGGCTGTAATGGAGATAAGATGGCTGGAGTCTGAGCAGCCATCTTGCACTATGAGGTGGGACATGTTGACGATATTATAGCAGCAGCTTAGTAAGAGGAGGCCAGCTCCCTGCCAATGACATGAAGCCATATTCTTTTACATGCAAGAGAAATAAGCTTCTATACTGTTTAAGCCATTGTTAGTTGTGAATCCTAAAGAGTTTCTTTTTACCCACAATTGAGCATAATTCTAACTGATTTGGATAATCTGTCACTGAGCAATCCCCCCAAAGTTTCCCATTTTAGATTATGTGACATTTCTTCTAGGAGGTGCTTTGTCCAGAAAAATCTGAGTTATTTTAACTAAAGAACTAACGTTCACAACTCTGTGCACATCACTGAAGCAGTTGCGCATTGATGAAATTGTGGGGTGATCAGGAAGGGGACACCTGAGCTTGGGCAGCTGAGGGATAACTGTGCAGGGACTCAAATAAGACACATTTGAAAATTTGGGTGCTTCTTTCCTTAAAAGAGATATGTTCTTTATAGTTCTATTTGTATGTATTTTCCCTTTTCTTCAGAGACTTGACTTGTATAAATAATTCTTGAGTCTTTTTTTTTTAACTTATAGAAGTTTTTCTAAGTAAATACTCTAATTACTTAGCCAAGTGATAAATGTTTTCCTGGAACTGCCTAACTTTATTATGCAGCACCCAAGAACAATCACTTAGATTTTACAACACCCTTAATAGAGAATTAATTGAGTACATCTTTTTGACTAGAGTAATTTATTTCGAGTTAGAATTTTTGAAGAAAGTAATTTTTATTTGTGCTCACAACAAAATAATTAGTGACAGTCATTTTCCTTAAAAGAAGCGTTTTGAAAGAGCATTTTTTTTAAAGGTATCATTTATTATATGGAAGAGCCTATGAGAGGAACCCTTTGTCCAGGACAATAGTCTTTTAGCCTTGTTAGTGTCTTATTCTGTATAAATGTGCCTAATTGTTACAGTTGCTAAACAGAACCCATCCTACTGAGTGTGATCATTTAGCTGTGAGGAGGCATAATAGCAGTTGCATCCAAAATTTGCAGCAATTTTACATATTCTTTCTGCAGAATTTTTTTTTCTTGTTGCCAAAGGCGCGGAGGAAGTGCTGCTGTTTCCCCCATTGTCAGGGGCAGCTGTCTGTCTGAGCTGAGGCTGCACACCCACCAACCAGGCAGATGGTGGATGGGAGCTGAGGCATGTCTTCTGTGCACAGAACCCACTTTGCTGGCTTTGGGGAGTGCAGCTGCCACGCTCTTAGGATGGTGACAGTGAAGGAGACAGCGTCCGCATTTCAGGAGCCCTTGTAGAGGGAGCCATGTGCATTGAAAGGGTGCTTAGGGTCTTTGGAACATTGAATAGGCACTTGCATATTCAAACTGCCAGAGCTGTGTGAAAATATGAATTCCTATTAATTAGAATTTTGGATAGGAATCAGGCAGGAGGTGTGTTGCAAGGCTGAGGGGAAACCGTTCTGCCAGATCTGCATGTTAATGTGTTCCTGCTGGAGCGGCCAGCCCAGGGCCCTGCAGCCTGCTTAACAACCCCAGCTTTCTAAGACATGACTCACTCCTCGTCCTCCACCTGTATGATCCTTTATGCTAATCAGAGTCCTTCCTAAGTCAGGCCCCCGACAAAGATTCAGTTGTCTGGGGGAGGACGGGGAAGGAATTTTCACTCGGCATGAGGTGGAAGAAACTTCCATGACCCTGCTGCTGTGACCTGGACCTCCAAAGAGGGTGGTTCAATGAGGAGACCACAGCCATGACCCTGTGTTT
Organism: Grampus griseus; assembly: GCF_964374135.1. Classification (NCBI taxonomy): domain Eukaryota; kingdom Metazoa; phylum Chordata; class Mammalia; order Artiodactyla; family Delphinidae; genus Grampus; species Grampus griseus. Next base: position 58,827,439 of record NC_139001.1, read on the forward strand.
CCTTACTGTCCAGTCTAGGCCACAAGGCTTGACTTCAGCTCTGTTATTCCTTCTCTACCCTACCTTCCATCCTATCCACTGTCCTCCAAAGTGGACTTTCAGCTTTAACCCAGATATATATTTCAACAACAGCTTTATTGAGTTTAATTCAGTTGTAATTGAACTGTATTTTTATATCATACAATTCGCCCATTTTAAAGAATACAATTCAGTGGTTTTTAGCATATTCACAGATATGTGCAACCATTACCAGACTCCAGTGGAGAATAGTTCATCACCTCAAAAAGTTCATTACCTCCACCTTTTTTAGCTATTATTTCCTATGCTCATCACCCCTCCTCTGCTTGAAGCAATCACTAATCTACCTTCTCTCTCTATAGAGCCAGATATTCTTATGTGTGAGTAGTTTGGGGGTGTGACAGAGAGTGTGTCTGTGTGGGTCTGTGCATAGGGTGAGGCCAAGAGGAGAGGATAGGGAAAATTTCCAGAACAGATGAGACACTAGCCCTGGCATGTAAAGGCATTCAGCTTAATTTCCATGTCTTGAAATCAAAGCAATCTACTTCTACTCTTATCTCAAGCTGAAATAGTATCCTCTCACAAAGTCTTGGTCAGTCTTAATAGCTTAGCTAATCAGAGTATGTTGTGAAAGTGAATTTTATATTTTACACCATACCTGAAGCAGATTCCACAATTTTGTTTGGTTTATCAATATCGTATGTGTTCCACTCACATTCTAGAACTCAAGCATCAAAGTCTGGCCGGTCAATCCGAAAGTGGGAATAGTGTTAACTCATATTTGAGGAGATCAAGATAGAATTTGCATCAGATAAGTCTCAGGACAGGGTTTTACTACCTTTTGAGAGTTTTGATAGTTTGTCACTTACTTCACTATTTTTCGGATCTCTGACCCTAACAGTTCCATTCCCCACCGGCCGTACCCGCTCACTCGTCACTACCCACACCAGCATAAACATTTTTATGAAAGACATAGAAGTTCAAAGAATCTGGAGCTGCAAAGGATTTTAGGGACAATTTAATCAAAGCCGCTAGTACTAGTCAGCTTCTGGCTGCCGTAACAAAATGCCAGAGGCTGGGTGGCTCAAATAACAGAAATTTATTTTCTCACAGTTCTGGAGGCTGGAAGTCTGAGATCAGGGTGCCAGAATGACTGAGTTCTGGTGAGTTCTCTTTCCGGTTTGGACATGACACTGTCTTGTTGTGTCCTTATATGGTGGGAGTCGGAGGATTAGTGCTTGCACATATAAATTTGGGGGGACACAGTTCGGTCCAAAGCACCACTCGTTATATTTTTCTTCGTGTTACCCTGAAATGAAAGTATCTGTTTTAGAGAATTCACTACATTTCTGGAGTTGTAGATCTAATGAAGATCAAAAATACGTTTGCAGCTCCCTGCTTTGCAGCATTATTGTCAGCTCTTGAAGGTTCCTCGTTGCTTAGAATTGATGGATCTGGAAGAAGATTCTTGGAAATTATGCCAGCGCAGAAATGAAAAATGAAGATGCAGTGAAAATCTTGGAGGTGGGACCAGAGGAATCTTTGAAGCTATGGCACAGAGAGAACGAAGCAGATGGGGACTCTGAAGGGAGGGTTGTCCTCCTGAGGGACTGGGTGGAATGCTGGAATACGATTTCAGGTGGGAATAACCTGAGAGTGGCTGAAGAGGAGGAACCGTCCAGGAATGAGACCGTCTTTACAAGGTCCGTTTGCAGTGGAAGCGTGAATACCTGGGCGTGAGTCTGCTCATTCTCTCACAGGCTGGTTCCTTCTCCACCGAAGGTGAAAGGTAGGTGATGCTCAGAGTGGGTGTTCTCTGCCAGGTGGGGCAGCAAGTTAGTCCTTGCCGTTATTTGGAAATCGTTTCTGGAGTGACACCTCAGTGGCTTTTGTCTCAATGCCTTTTGTCTGTGAGAACAATGCTCTACTATTGAAGACTGGGGATGACACCAGTGGAGGTGAGACACAAGCCCGATCTTGACGATCATTAAATCCAGCAAACTAGGACACTGACCCACAGTTTACCCCTTCGTATGAAAATAAGTGAGAGCCAGAATTCCCAGTGAAAGAACTCTCAGATTATATGCTTTAGAATTCAAATTCAATTTCTTTTTCTTTAGGACAATTTGATACCTTAATTCTATATTTATATAAAAAGACATATGAAGCAAGCAATGGTTATTCAGCAGAGGATATGTTTAAATAGAGTATCAGGTTCTCTCGGTGCATTCAGGGAGATTGGGATTGATACATACACACTACTATATATAAAATAGATAACCAATAAGGACCTACTATGAAGCACAGGGAACTCTACTCAATATTCTGTAATGACCTATATGGGAAAAGAATCTAAAAGAGAGTAGATATCTGTATATGTATAACTGATTCACTTTGTTGTACACCTGAAACTAACACAACATTGTAAATCAACTATACTCCAATAAAATTTTTTCTAAAAACTTATCTTGGTGCATATAAATACGATGTACTCCACAAAGATGAAGTTAACATACAACATTTTAGGTCACATCTCTGTGAACAGCAAGGTGCGCTTGCTGTGTGAGGACACCAGACAGTGGCAACCTGTCCATCTGCTGACATGGAGAAGAGGAGCTGGTAGGTATTTTTCAGCGGAACCGTGAGAACACTGACCTGCAGAAACCCCCAAGGAGAGGTGTTGAACTCAGAGGTGCATTTCAGCTGTTTTGGGTGTGTGGGCGGGGTTGATTTGTTACCAGCATGTGTAATACATTAAAAAAAAATAGATCGTAAACGTTGGTTTGGAAAGAGTCTACTTAAATGATGTCGTGGAACTGTCAAGAAAGGTAGAGTTCATTTACTTCATGGAAACCATGTAATATTGTTAACTCTAGTGATGTTTTATAATCATTGACACTTAACACATAGGAGATCCAACACATTTGCTAGACGGTCTTAATAGATATTTGCATAAATGGCAAATATATGCCACAGCATTCTTTCAATGTTGGTTTTTTCACTGAGTACGAAAATTACTCACTTGTTAACGTTGTGACTGAAATATCCAGTTAAGTGAGCCAGCAATTCAATCTCTCTTTGGCTCAGGAAATGGCTCCCTCTTTTCACATTAGCACATGCCTGTTTTGGAAGTGGCTGGCTATTTTCACTGCGCTCGCGGTGACCTAAACCATACACCCACACTGTCTTGCTTCCCGGCTGATGGAAGCGGTGTGTGTGTGTGTGTGTGTGTGTGTGTGTGTGTGTGTGTGTGTTCGTGTTGTGAGTGTATGTGAGACACAGACAGACAAAAACAAAGACAAAGAAGACAGAGACTGAGATGGAAAGAATCTTTCCCTGAGTGAGAGAGTTTTGGAATCCTTTTCAGGAGATTTGTATGTCATTTTCCCTTTGTTTGGTTTTATTTTTTAAAATCATTTTTAGTGCTATGGATGGCTGTGTCATTTTTGTTATTGTTGTTGAGCTACAAGGAAAACATTGGCAGTTCTGACAAGATCATGAACCCAGAAGAATTTCTTGAGGAAAATATTCTCATGTGTTATGTAAGAACTTTCTCATTTCATTTTCTTCATAAAAGGACTCAACTCAATTGGTTTTGAAGCTCCCATAAACATTGGTTATTTGAAGGAAAATACAAAATGAAGACTGTCTACTTAACAATGCTCATCAGTAAATATTTGTTGAGTGTCCACTATGGGCAGTGTTTTGCATTAGGTGTTCTGAGGCTTCAGGATGAATCACATGAATAAGACACAGAAACATGCACGTGGTGTTTCCTTTGCGTTGTTTCCAAAAGGATTTACAGTGGGAATCTCATGGAGCAATTGACTGTCTTTATAAGTGAATTCTACCGTATATGCGTAGAGTGATACAGAAAGTCTCTAATTTAGGATGGATTGGGTTCCAAAACTCCATTTGAAAATTAGTTGTTTGGTGGCCAGAAAGCAGTTCCCTATACCAAAAATTTTATATAGGGCAGGTTCCTAAGTTTGTCCACAAGAATTTCTTTAGCTCATAAATTTAAGCCCAAATTAAGATATAAACTGAAATTTTAACTCCTTTTCAGGAGTACCTAACCTGCTTTTATAACATTTAAGGGACTCAGTGACCAGACCTGCCCCTGGGGTATGAAGGAGTCCCAGGTTTTGTGGGGCACCTGTCTGTATAAGCAATTTGTGTTATACAAAGTTCAGAGTGTCAGTGCTATCCTGAGGGGCAGGCTTATCTGATCATGTGGGGAAAAAAGCCATACTGGCCAGCAGAGACTATACATTTGCCGGGCTTCCCTCTGAGAACCAGGGAAAGCTAGGGCACCCTGGGATGACCCTTGTAGGTGTGAGTTCTGGAGCTCCTCGGGGCATCTGGTAGACCCCACAATGGGCAAAAGCAGTAGAGTTTTGAGGAGCCCTCAGAAGGTGGGAAATGTAGACTGGGGCACACACAGGTCCTGGTCCAGGCTCAGAGTACCTGTCCAGTTGGCACTGCCAGTTTTGGACCGTCCCAGGCACCAGGAGGGACTCAAAAGAACATAAACCCCTGAGTCCCAGGTTCTGGGCAAGGCCCCCTGCTTGCCCGAGTTAAAGAGTGATAATGTCAGTGACAATATTTCTATGGGAAAGTGCATTACTAGCCTCAATTCAGAGCACGAGTAACACATTTCTGATATACCTGGCACATTGTAGGTGCTCATTTATATTTGCTGAATGAATAAATATATGGTTTGAGGATGGAGTGCTCCTTCATACACCGGGGTAGATTGAGCAAAATGTTGCTCAAGTTTGCCTAAGAAAAGACACCTCTGTGGACGGGTCAGTGCTCAGTTGTCCTGCTCTAGGAAGTGAAGGTTAACTGTACTATGTGGGTTAGAACCGGTACTATCAGACCTGGATGGCGTGTTTCAGTTCTTTGCTAGACATGGATGAGAGACTGACACATCACAGTTTGTCTTTATAGTTGTTATACTTCTGAAGAATTATAGGTGGAAAATATTGCAGTTTTCAGAGAAGAGGTAAGTGCCTTAATCACATTTATTCAATTTAGTTACAATTGAGATGAGACTTAGCATGTCTGATACTTAGTTCAGCACCAGCTGTTAAACCCAGAGTGAAAATGTGGACAACAAATAATTTTTCCAAATAATAATGAATAAAAAGGTAATTCAGACATTCTTTACTGACCTGCAGAGAAAGTCTTGGCATTGCTGCATAATTCTAAGTTCAACTAGGAGTCAATATAGCAATTGCCTCTTGAAGGCTTTTCTCCGTAGAGTAGTAAGTGCTTAAATTCCGCACATACTGACTTGAATGGCGCCTCTCCAGATGCTCAGGAGGGCGTGTGGTGTGTGGCTACGGCACTGCAACCCCCCCAGAGCGGTCCCCTATGCCATCCTCTGTACCCGTGAGAAGGCAGTTGAGCATATTCATTATGCCTTTATTGCTGAGACAACCACCTGTATGTCTAGTTTGTCAAAAGGGTAGAGGGTCACTTTATCTGATAGAAAGGTATTTTCTTTTGTTGCCTCAATGACATTCAGTGGCAGAAATAACCACTCGGTATAGTTAGTGATTGTAAGGTACTTTGTACAGTAAATCCTTTACTGGAACAATAGCAAAGAGTTTCAATACAACTCCACAAAAGAACTGGGGTGAGTGGTTTTAGGATTAATGGGGACTGATCACAGGATGGGTCAGAAGACCTTTTGGTCCGGGGCTCACATTGACAAAGGGTCTGGAAATTTACATTTTGACATTATCCTCAAAGGTGGCTACACATAGTCATAGGGCTACATGGCCAAGACCGAACATTGAAACTATGCTGTTACTTTTGTAACCCTGTTGTGGCATTTAATCATATCTAATTACATTGAGAACCTCAGACAGTGGAAGTGATCCAGTGATCCCACAATCACCGGGAGGTCCTGACAAGCTTCCGCAGTCTTACTCTTTCCACATGCATAACCTTCCACTTTATGCTGGAGGAATGAAAGGAGCCAATGGCTTTTTATTTTCAGTCCAGACACATGAAATGGCAAAGCTAACATGGGGATAAGTGCAGGGGCCTGACACCAGGCCCATTCACTCGTTCACTCACTGAACAAATGTTGATGAGTGGCCAGACGGATCCGAGAAGGAGTCCAGGCTCGGCTGGCATGCTGCCCCTCTGAGCCTCAATTTCTGAATTTGTTAGGTGGGACCAACAATTTTTTAGTACTTGCCTCCAAGGATATTGTAGGGACCAAATGAGGTAATGCATTAAGGGAGCAGCACGGGCCTGACATAAACTAGGGGCTCAGGTAAAGCTAGCTGCTGTTATTAGTAGCATTACTTTATACTACACCATGGGTTAGGGTGTTATGCCAGGAGCTGGAAGCAACAGGTGGAGGAAACACATCCCTGTCCTCTAGAGGCTTGTGGTCTAGGGCGACAGAGAAGCAGTTGCAAATTCAGTGTGACAGTGACCATACCTGGCATGTGTGCAAGGAGCAGGGACCACAGAAAGAGGCAATGTTCAACTCTACCTTGGGTGTAGAGAGAGGTTCACAGATGTCAGGGAAAACCCAGATTCTTATCTCACCCAACCACTCATTAGCTGGGAGACTTGAGGCACGTCGTTTGACCCCTAAGTCTCAGTTCCCCAATCTACCAAAAGAGAGGGCAGACCAAGGCATCTCAAAGATTTGCTGAACTGACTGGGTTTCAGAACTGAAGTGGGCTCAGGTGCTTTCCATGATGTAAGTCAGAAGTCTGACTCTGTTACCGATTCATCATTATACCTTGAAAAAAATCCTACGACGCTTGACTTCGTTTCCTCAGGGCCTCAAAGTTAGTTAATTTCTGTTTTTAATACACTTTGAAAACAAAATGCCTGATGCCACATGTGGGCAAATTTCAGGGCCCCTCTCTACCTGCTCTGTCTCTCTCAGTGATACTCCAGCCCTAGAGGAGCTGGAGCAAGGCTTCCCACAGGGCTCTCATTGATGTCTGACCTCTCTTCTACCCGGAACTGTCCTCTGTCCTCCATCAGAGTCAGGGAATGTTCACGACCAGATGAGTGGCCATGCCCTCAGCCATGTGTTAGGAAGGGTTTTCTTTCTAGCACGTTCCATAAATCCCCCTGGCAAACACTGAAGCAAAAATTACAATAAACATAGCTGCTAATCTATTTTCCACACGAGATGTCTTAAACCCCCCATGCCAGGTTTCCCTGGTGGCGCAGTGGTTAAGAATCCGCCTGCCAATGCGGGGGACACAGGTTCGAGCCCTGGTCCAGGAAGATCCCACATGCTGCAGAGCAACTAAGGCCGTGCACCACAACTATGGAGCCCACGTGCCACAACTACTGAAGCCCATGCTTCTAGAGCCCGTTCTCGGCAACAAGAGAAGCCACCGCAATGAGAAGCCTGCGCACCACAACGAAGAGTAGCCTCCGCTCGCCGCAACTAGAGAAAGCCCGCATGCATCAACAAAAACCCAACGTAATCAAAAATAAATGTAAAAACAAAACACAAAAAACCACCCATGCCTATTGATTTATGTGTCCCTTGTGCTGTGCCTTCACCCAACCACGAGTAGGTGGTTCACTCGTGGTGCACTTCTGAGAAGGAAGAGATAAAACTTAATGCTAAAATAATGCAATATTAAAAATGTATACATCATCCTTAGAAAACAATCTGGAGGACCATGCATAATAACAAATCAAAAGTTCACCCAGTCTTGGTTTAGTGCCCAGAGAGCTGCACAAACACAATAATACCTGCCCCCTCTGCCACCACTCCCCCTAAGTGGGCTGAAACAGAGGTGCTGTAAGATAGTGCAGAATCACACATGGCGCAGCTTACTGGAAATGCCGTGGAGAGCAGAGCCTCTCTCACCCAGAGAAAGTTCTGGGAAATAAACCTAGCCAACGGTTCTACCATTGTTAGAATAGTATAATAATGATATAGTATATATGATAATGATACAGAAATCCCATTTAAACATATGGTCTGTAGAGCATCTCTGAGGATGATACAATCTTTTTTTTTTTAAGATGTTGGGGGTAGGAGTTTATTAATTAATTAATTTATTTTTGGCTGTGTTGGGTCTTTGTTTCTGTATGAGGGCTTTCTCTAGTTGCGGCGAGCGGGGGCCACTCTTCATCGTGGTGCGTGGGCCTCTCACTATCGCTGGCCTCTCTTGTTGCGGAGCACAGGCTCCAGACACGCAGGCTCAGTAGTTGTGGCTCACGGGCCTAGTTCCTCCGCGGCATGTGGGATCCTCCCAGACCAGGGCTCGAACCCGTGTCCCCTGCATTGGCAGGCAGATTCTCAACCACTGTGCCACCAGGGAAGCCCGATACAATCTTTATATTGTTGAAGGGACTTGCTTCCTTTTCTCTCTCCACCCCTCCCCCCTTTCTTTCCCTTTTGCGTGTGTAAGGAAATAACCTTTTCAATCAGAGTGGAGTAAGGAGTGCCAGGAAATACATTTTTTAAAAAAACATGTTAAGTGAATAGTAAAATCTATTCTGGCTCATTTCTATGGCGAAAGAAATGGACAGCTCCTGTAGCCATCAGATCATACACCCATTATTTTATGACTTAGTTTTAAAATGCCGTTGTTCAATGTAAAGGTCTAAGGTGTAAAGTAAATCTATCCTGAAATTTTCATTACATCTACATTCCAAATTTAGAATTTTAAACAATCCATAAAATTGGCGAAATCATTCATTAAGCACAAAGCAAGCCCTCTGTAGTGAACACCCATTTTGAAGTTTTAGCATCTTGGATTGTTAAAGACAGAAATACTGCTTAATTTGAGAACAACTTCTATGTTGAACGTATATTTTGCAGTTCTTGACTTAAAATTTCCAGCTAATACTGAGGTGTTTCTGATAATTATACTTTATTTTGACTGTGCAGAATTTAACTGAATTGAGAAGAGGCTAAGTTAATTAGTTCCTTTTCTAACAGACTTTTAAATAGCATATTTTGCAGTACTTGACTTAAAATTAAATAAAGCTGCCTACAGTGACAAAACTATAGTTTCCTGCTTTGCAAATTGATTCTCTTTAAATCTGATTGTTCATTCATTCACTCATTTATCCATTCATTCATGATTCTTGGAATGACCTTAAATCAAAACAAGAGCACAGGTGCTTCCCTGGTGGCTCAGTGATTGAGAGTCTGCCTGCCAGTGCAGGGGACACGGGTTCGTGCCCCGGTCTGGGAAGATCCCACATGCCGCAGAGCGGCTAGGCCCGTGAGCCATGGCCGCTGAGCCTGCGCGTCCGGAGCCTGTGCTCCGCAATGGGAGAGGCCGCAACAGTGAGAGGCCCGCGTACCGCAAAAAAAAAAAAAAAAAAACAAGAGCACAATATTTAGGTGAGCAAAAGTGATTTCTCTAAGAGCTGAATTCAAAAGGTCCAGACATTTATCCTGCTGGCTGTCCAGTTCCACCTGAGGATAGAACTTGAGGGTCCTTTATAAGTATGTAGATCATACAGCCCTTAGACTGTCTTTTCTAAATATCATTAGTTGCAGCCAACCTTTGGGAGGTGCTGGAGAAAAGACTGGACTCACTGACCAAGGCTCAGAATGCCGAAGCTCTGTATTGCTGAATGAAGGCAGATCTTCTGACTTTGGCAACTAAGAGAACAGAGATGGTGGTTGAAGACAGTTTAGCAGTCTGAGGAGACGTGGTAAGTTGTAGAGCACAAACCTACAAGGAAGTGGGTCCAGGGATTTCTGCAGGCCCAGCCAGCAGTTCCTTTAGGGAGCAGCTGGAATGTGTTCCAACCTTGAACAAATGGTCCATTGTCTCCCGAGTTTCATACCACAACACAGTGATTTTCAAAACAAAAAAAGTTTTTTTCAGTGGGGAGTTCGCTTTCAAATGAAATTGTATGTAGAACCCTCGTGTATGAAATAGCAAAAGCATTGCTGCTTTGGTTGAAACAAGGTGGAGGGCCTGGTACAGAAGGGGTTTGGGACAGGAAAGTTCTTGAAGCAGGTCTGTCAGTCACTTCTCACAGTCAAGAAGCTTTAGTAATGTTCTCATGGATTATTCCATTATCTGTTCACAGACCAAATTAATTGCGAAATGTAGACTCAGGAAACTGAACAGCATGACCTGCAGTAATTTAATGATGACTGAGTGAATTTTGGAGACTGTCTAGCAAAATTGATGGTTTTATTTGCATTGTGGTTAAGGTAGTAGTTAATTGGCAGTGCAGTGAAGTCGCATCAGATGTGACTTCAAATATATGTGCCCAGCCAAAAAATAAAGCAAACAAACAAAAGACTTAGAAAGGAATCCACCAAGAATTATGTAAGGTTTATAGGAAGTAAACTATAAAACTTTATTAAATGAGAGAAAAGGGAACCTAGATAAATCTTAATGGAATTTTCTTGAGAAATTTGTCAAGCTAGTTCTGAAATTTATCTGGAAAAGAAAATGTACAAAACATCCCATGTCACCCTCTTGGGCATTAAATGTACAATTAAGCCTTGGTAATTAAAACAATGCCTGGCTTAATAATAGATTAGTGGAAGAGAATAGGGAATTCTGAAACTAGCCCATGATAAATGGAGATTCATACAGATTTCAGATGGAATTTTAAATCACTGTGGAAAAAAGGGAATCTTCAATAAATTATGGGCAGATCACTGACTTTCCATTTGGAAAAAATGAATAAAATTAGGGTTTTTCCTCATACCAAAGTAGGCAGTTAAAATAAACTCCAGATGGACCATGGATTTAATTGGAAAAAACAAAGCTATCAAAGAAAGAGCATAAAATACAGGAAACTGCAAAGAAAACAGACATTTGAAAATTACTGCCTGACCTTACACTTCTTCACTCAGGGAAATGAAATTGCCCATTGGGTTTCCTGGAAATCCAGTAATGTCCAGTGGTAGTGAAGATTGGGGAAAACATACCCTCTCGTTTATGATTGGTGAGGGTGTGAATTGGTATGGCGTTGGGGGAAAATAATTTTATTGAAGCTGTTATAATTTACAGAAGTGTCACTTAAAGACATTGGTCCCGAAGAAAGACTCGGACATGTGTCCAGAGTTTTACATACAAGAACGTTCATTACTGCATTGTTTGTGATAGTGAAAATTGAAAGCAGTCGGGGAGTGGTTACATAAACTAGGATACCACAGGCTATGCAGCAGTTTTAACCACACAGCAGCTAACAGGAATGAAGTAGATCTGGGTATCCTGCCAGGGAAAGACTTCCAAGACAGATTTTAAGTGAATGAAGCAGGTTTAAGAACAATATACATGGCATGACGGCACTTGTGTAAAAGATTTCACCATATAATTGCATATTTATGGACACATATATCTTTTAGATATATTTCAAAAGATCTGGAAAGGTACATATAAGATTGATTATAGTGTTTTACCTCTGGAGAGGGGAATAATATTGGGTCAGTGGTGATAGTGACAGTGGGATAGGGCTGGTAGTCAAGGAGGACATTGTATTTGGGGTATTATTATGTATATTATCTGGCATAATAAATACAAGAATGTACTTATCACTTATGCAGTTAAGTGTAATTTATTTTCAAAAAACAAAGGAAAATATCAACTAAAAAGGTAATTATCACTTGATTAATTCAGAAAGCTACAAGCTTGAGAAATAAAACCAAATATAGTTGAAAAGAAAAGTATTAAAAGCCAGGTAGTGACACAAGGTCCAGGAACTAATTGTGCCATGTGGAGGAAGGCGATGTTTTCGGATTGAGACAATAAATATCCCACAGTCCTTCCGTGCTGTGGTCCTCAAGTGTGGAGGATCTAGCAGGGGTCTGAGAATAGACATCCTGGCCATTTGTCCTCAATGCAGAGAGCTCTTGTCAGCTCTGAACTTCCTTTAATACTTCCGGGAAAGTGACCTGCAAGGACTTTGGACATGGTCACTTCCCTACTTAGGCAGCAAACTCACAGAGTACCTGTATCCAGCAGGTACCCTGACAAGATAAATTGTCATCCCTTCTTTCTTTTCTCTTCCCTTATCTGCATGTTGCATGTTTTGAGAATAAGCAAATATTTGAGAACTATTCCGTATGTACTCTTGCATTATTTCAACTTATTTATTCATTTGTAAGGCTGCATGTTGTACAACGTCTGAGGACATAAACACACACTGAATGAGGCCTCTCCTACGGCCCCAGACCCACTCCATGTTGTGCAAATTGGAGGCCCCTCTGTTTCTTGAGAGCAGAGTCTTCAACCACGACTCTTATTACATTGATTACACATGCTAACACTGCCTTGGTTTTCCTTCTTTTTTCCCCCCTCTTTTTACAAAGACCTGGTTGGGAAAATGTTTAATCATGTTTTCTTCTGGGATTTTGGCAGTCGGAGTGCTGGAAGAGGAATGCTGTAGACGCGGAGGCTTCAGGCTTGTGTTTGGTGTCATGGCAGCACAGAGTGGAGGAAGAGGGACCTCTGGCTCACCCTTCTCTGTGTCCTGGGAGGTGTTTGGCAGCGGCGAGATCACGGGCTTTGTTCAGATCTCAGCTCAGTTATTTACCAACTGTGTGACCTTGGGTAAATTCTGTAACTTCTCTAAATCTGCTGTTAGCCATCTGTGGCTTCACATTAACCCCACCCCCACCCCACCCCCCCGCCCCGGTGTATTCCCTTGTGAGGAACCAGGATTCAGTTCATTTCCTGGCATTCCCTGATTTTCTTATTTTCTTTTTATTATTTATTTATTTATTTTATTTTTGGCTGCGTTGGGTCTTCGTTGCTGCGCGCTGGCTTTCTCTAGTTGCGGCGAGCGGGGGCTACTCTTCATTGCGGTGCATGGGCTTCTCATTGTGGTGGCTTCTCTTGTTGCCGAGCACGGGCTCTAGGCGCGCAGTCTCAGTAGTTGTGGCTCGCGGGCTCTAGAGCACAGGCTCAGTAGTTGTGGTGCATGAGGCTTAGTTGCTCCGTGGCAAGTGGGATCTTCCAGAACCAGGGATAGAACCCGTGTCCCCTGCACTGGCAGGCAGATTCTTAACTACTGCGCTACCAGGGAAGTTCCCCCGACTTTCTTTGCTCTCACTGGTCTTTTCCAGTTCCCGCCAGAGGGCATTTCCTTTGCCCATCTTTCCCCAGATCATCCCCAGAGACACTTCTGTTCACTCAGTCCTCCAACTCTGCTCCTCTCTCTGTCACCAGTCTGGTACCACAGTCCTGTCAGAAAATGCTGTCACCGTGTCTGAGGCTAAGTGCTTTGCAGTTGGGGTCAGAACCTGGAATGGAACCAGATCTCCCCACTTTTCATGAGCACTTCTTGCTATAGAATGTAACACTCTGTCACATTGCCAGATTCTAGTGCTTTCCACTAGAAAAGCACTAGAGTTTCCACTTGCTCCTGGATGATGAAAACCTGGACGTTTTGTTCTGTCTTTATGATGAAATGTAGATTTCCTTTGGAAACTATGCTAATTAAAGAATGATTCTCATTTATTAAATTAAACTGAAAATCTTCTTAATTTAAAAAAACTGTATGGATTAGTTTCCTAACCTAAATGCCAAACTGTTTGTTGTTACTTGGTCATGTGTTCATTCAGCAGTAAATCCTTGTCTCAGATTTTATCAGATTAATACCTCACACTTTTAGGTAGGTAAAATTGTTACTCTTTAAAAAGGGGATTGTCTTCAACTGTTTAGGCTGCTGTAACAAAATCCCACAAAATACCACAGATCATTAGCTTATAACAACAGAAATTTATTTTTCACAGTTCTGGAGGTTGGGAAGTCCAAGATCAAGGTGTCAGCGTGATTACCTTCTAGTGAGGGCCCTCTTCCTGGTTCACAGAGGATTCCTTCTTGCTGTGGACATAGCATGAACACATGTTAGAAGGGAGGAGGGAATTTCTCTGGAGGCTTTCTGGAGGCTCCTTTGGAGCCTTCATGACAGCTCCACTCTCAGGACTTAAGTACCTCTTAAACCTCCACCTACTGATACATCACATTGGGTGATATCAACAGAGGAATTTTGGGGGGATGCAACATTCAGACCGTAACAGGAATTAAATATTATTTTGAGTGATTATAAAAATGATATATGTCAATGTAAGGAAAATTGGAAATACAGAAAAAATATAAAGAAGAAAATAAAAATTACCCAACCTATCATTCATGTAGAGATCACCACTATTCACATTTTGGTGATTAGCCTTTGTTGCTTGCACATATATAACACAGTATAAATATACTTTTTAAAATTAGGATTATAATGACGTTATAGTTTTATAACCAGTTTTTCACAATATAGCATCAACATTTCTTGTGTCACTAATAATTTGTGTACAGTACGATTCAGTCTTTCTCTTTTTAATTTTTGCTTTTTGTTCATGTCCAGCACAGCGTCTACACCAAGATCATGAAGGTATTCTATTATGCTGTTTCCTAGATTAAACTTTATTATTTAGCTTTATTATTTAATTTTTATATTTAACTCTATAATCCATCTGAAATTTATTTTTGTGTATGTGAGGTAGGAATAAATAATAGTTTGTTTTTCCATATGGATTTCCCACTGACCATGTACCATTAACGAAAGGACTATCCTTTCCCCCACTGCACTGGGGCACTTTTGTCATAAATCAAGTAATTGGTTATGTGCAGATCTGTTTCTGGACTCAAGTATATTCCATTGGTCCATTTATCCTTGCACACAATTCTCTGTCTTGATAATTGTTGCATTATAATAAGTTGCGATATAATTCTTCATGGAAGTAAATGTTAACTGCAACTCAGAAATTTTGGTATGTTATACTTTTGCTATCATTCGATTCAAAATAGTTTCTAAGTTCACTGTGATTTCTCCTTTGATCCACAGCATTTTTAGAAGTGTTTTGCCTAATTTCTAAACATTTGAGGATTTTAAAATTAATCTTTTTGTGATTGATTTCTAGGTTAATTCCACTGCAGTTAGAAAACATGGTGTGTATAATTTCAATCTTCTCAAAATTATTTGGATATGCTTATAGCCAGGCAAATGTAAATTTTAGTGAATGCTTCACGTGCAGTAGAAAAGTATGTGAATTTTGTAGTTGTTGGCTGCACTGCTCTCTATATCGTCAGCTCATGTTTAATCACGTTGTTTTAGTTCTCCATATCCTTACTGTTTGTTTGTTTCTTCTGTTAGCTCCAGAGAGAGGCTTGCTAAAATTTCTCACTGTAATTGTAAATTTGTCTATTCCTCTTTAGTACTGCCATTTCTCACGTTACATATTTTGATGCGTAAAATTTTAAGTTGTATCTTTCTGGTGAATTAATCCTTTTATAATTATGAAATGACCTTCTTTATTGCTATTAATGCTTATTGTATTAACATCTGCTTGGTCTGATATAAGTATAGTTACACCAATCCTTTTTTAAAAACTCTTAATCTTGTATTTCATGTCTGAACATTGTATGCGTTGTTATTTTAATTTTTTGGCTGTGCCACACAGCTTGCAGGATCTTAGTTCCCCAACCAGGGATCGAGCCCGCACCCTTGGCAGTGAAAGAGTAGAGTCCTAATCACTGGACCATTAAGGACTTCCCTACACCGATCCTTTTTTTTTTTTTAACATCTTTATTGGAGTATAATTGCTTTACAACGTTGTGTTAGCTTCTGCTGTATAACAGAGTGAATCAGCTATATGTTTACATATATCCCCATATCCCCTCCCTCTTGCATCTCCCTTCTACCCTCCCTTTCCCACCCCTCTAGGTGGTCACAAAGCACCGAGCTGATCTCCCTGTGCTATGCAGCTGCTTCCCACTAGCTATCTATTTTACATTTGGCAGTATATATATGTCAATGCTAGTCTCTTACTTTGTCCCAGCTTGCCCGTCCCCCTCCCCGTGTCCTCGTGTCCATTCTCTATGTCTGTATCTTTATTCCTGTTCTGCCCCTAGGTTCATCAGAACCTTTTTTTTTAGATTCCATATATTTGTGCTAACATACCATATTTGTTTTTCTCTTTCTGACTTAACGTCACTCTGTATGACAGACTCTAGGTCCAACCACCTCATTACAAATAACTCAACTTCATTTCTTTTTATGGCTGACTAATATTCCATTGTACATATGTGCCACATCTTCTCTATCCATTCATCTGTTGATGGACACTTAGGGTTGCTTCCATGTCCCGGCTATTGTAAATAGTGCTGCAATGAACATAGTGGTACATGACTCTTTTTGAATTATGGTTTTCTCAGGGTATATGCCCAGTACTGGGATTGCGGGGTCATATGATAGTTCTATTTTTAGTTTTTTAAGGAACTTCCATCCTGTTCTCCATAGTGGCTGTATCTATTTACATTCCCACCAGCAGTGCAAGAGGGTTCCTTTTCTCCACACCTTCTCCAACATTTATTGTTTATAGATTTTTTTGATGATGGCCATTCTGACCAGTGTGAAGTGATACCTCATTGTAGTTTTGATTTGTATTTCTCTGATAATTAGTGATGTTCAGCATCCTTTCATGTATTTGTTGGCAATCTGTATATCTTCTATGGAGAAAGGTCTATTTAGGTCTTCTGCCCATTTTTGGATTGGGTTGTTTGTTTTTTTGACATGGAGCTGCACGAGCTGCTTATATATTTTGGAGATTAATCCTTTGTCAGTTGCTTCACTTGCAAATATTTTCTCCCATTCTGAGGGTTTTCTTTTCATCTTGTTTATGGTGTCCTTTGGTGTGCAAAAGCTTTTAAGTTTCATTAGGTCCCATTTGTTTATTTTTGTTTTTATTTCCATTTTTCTAGGAGGTGGGTCAAAAAGGATCTTGGTACGATTTATGTCATAAAGTGTTCTGCCTATGTTTTCCTCTAAGAGTTTTATAGTGTCTGGCCTTACATTTAGGTCTTTAATCCATTTTGAGTTTATTTTTGTGTATGGTGTTAGGAAATATTCCTATTTCATTCTTTTACATGTAGCAGTCCAGTTTTCTCAGCACCACTTTTTTTTTTTTTTACATCTTTATTGGAGTATAATTGCTTTACAATGGTGTGCTAGTTTCTGCTTCATAACAAAGTGAATCAGTCACACACACACATATGTTCCCATATCCCTTCCCCCTCGCGTCTCCCTCCCTCCCACCCTCCTTATCCCACCCCTTTAGGTGGTCACAAAGCACTGAGCTGATCTCCCTGTGCTATGCAGCTGCTTCCCATTAGCTATCTACCATACGTTTGGTAGTGTATATATGTCCATGCCACTCTCTCACTTTGTCACAGCTTACCCTTCCCCCTCCCCATATCCTCAAATCCATTCTCTAGTAGGTCTGTGTCTTTATTCCTGTCTTACCCCTGGGTTCTTCATGACCTTTTTTTTTCTTAGATTCCATATATATGTGTTAGCATACGGTATTTGTATTTCTCTTTCTGACTTAACTTCACTTTGTATGACAGACTCTAGGTCCATCCACCTCACTACAAATAACTCAATTTCGTTTCTTTTATGGTTCAGTGGGTTGTGTAAGCTTCCTGGTGGAGGGGACTGGTGCCTGTATTCTGGTGGGTGGGGCTGGATCTTGTCTTTCTGGTGGGCACTGCCACGTCCAGTGGTGTGTTTTGGGGTGTCAGTGAACTTAGTATGACTTTAGGCAGCCTCTCTGCTAATGGGTGGGGTTGTGCTCCTGTCTTGTTAGTTGTTTGGCATGGGGCATCCAGCACCGGAGCTTGCTGACCGTTGGGTGGAGCTGGGTCTTAGCGTTGAGATGGAGATCTCTGGGAGAGCTCTTGCCGATTGATATTACGTGGTGCAGGGAGTTCTCTGGTGGTCTGGTGTCCTGAACTCGGCTCTCCCACCTCGGAGGCTCAGGCCTGCCACCAGGCCAAAGCAGCAAGCCCCACGGTGTCCCTAGCTCCTCATCTTCTATTCACACTTCATCCCACTGTGGTCCTCATGATTTATTCCATCCGAACCTGTGCATCTTACTGCTGGCAGTAGGAACAGGGTGAACAGGGAGAAGCCGGGTTTCCAGAAACAGGGTCCAGGAGAGATTCTGAGGTCAGGTCCTGTTGGTGCAGGAAGAGAGAGCTGCTGTTGGCTCAGAACCTGCTAGAACTGAGGTCCAAATTCCCAAGGCTTGTCTTGGTGGTTACAAGTAGATCTCCACCCCACCCCCACCCCACCAGTCAGGATCTTAAAAGCTTATACAGAGGCCTTCAGTGGGTTCAGACACCCATGCCTTTCCGATGGTCTCAACCACCTACACCGATCCTTTTGACTATTGTTTATGTAGTATACACTTTTCCATTTTTTTTCTTTTAACCATTGTGTGTCCTTATATTTAAGGTATGTCTTTTATAAGCAGCATAAGGACTTAAAAAATTGAGTGTAGTCAACTTTTTCCTTCCTTTGGAGTATTTAGTTATTTTAAAATAAATATTGATATACTTGGGCTATATCTACCATATTACTATATGTTTGCTATTTAACTTAGTGGTTTTAGATTCTTTCTCTTTCCTTTCTTACTTTCACTGAGAGTGATTGAGAAGTTATTATTCCAGCCCCCGTCTGCCGGCCAACTAGCTTGCTATATAGCTTCTGTTACTCTGTTAGCGCTTACCTTAGCAATTACGATATGAATTTCTGACTTATTTGATTCTACTGTGAATTTTACTCTATGGTTTCCTTGGCCGTGGAAAGACTTGAGAACACTTTAACTTTATTTAACACCTTCTGTCTTGTGCTGTTGTTGTCATACATTTTAATTCCACATATTTTCCAATATTATATTTTGAAAATTTTCAAGCGTATAGAAAAGTTAAAAGAATTTCACAGTGAACACTCATACATTGGGTTGGCCAAAAGGTACATTCATTTCTTCCGTAAGATGGCTCTAGTAGCACTTAGTTGTCTTTAACTTCATTCGAAACAATTTTGTTAGATTGTATTTTGATATCAGCATGCATTAAAAAAAGAAACTTATCAAAATTGGTGAATTTTGTAGCCATTTCAATATTGAAGATGGCAGAAAAAAAAGCAACATTTTTGGCATATTATGCTTTATTATTTCCAGAAAGGCAAAAACGCCACTGAAATGCAAAAGAAGATTTGTGCAGTGTATGGAGAAGGTGCTGGGACTGATCGAACGTGTCAAAAGTGGTTTGCGAAGTTTTGTGCTGGAGATTTCTCACTGAACATTGCACCATGGTCAGGTAGACCAGTTGAAGTTGATAGCAATCAAATCGAGACATTAATTGAGAACAATCAATGTTATACCACGCGGGAGATAGCCAACAGACTCAATATGTCCAAATCAAGTGTTGAAAATCATTTGCACCAGCTTGGTTATGTTCCTCGTTTTGATGTTTGCGTTCCACATAAGTTAGGCGAAAAAACCCTTCTTGACCATATTTCCACATGCAATTGTCTACTGAAATGTAATGAAAACGTTCTGTTTTTAAAACAAGTTTTGATGGGCTATGAAAAATGGATACTATACAATAATGTGGAACTGAAGAGATTGTGGAGCAAGTGAAATGAACCACCACCACCACAAGAAAGGCCAGTCTTCATCCAGAGAAGGTGATGCTGTGTATATGGTGGGATTGGAAGCGAGTCCTCTATTATGAGCTCCTTCCGGAAAGCCAAACGATTAATTTCAAGTACTGCTCCCAGTTAGACCAACTGAAAGCGGCACTTGACAAAAGGCGTCTGGAATTAGTGAACAGAAAACACATGATCTTCCATCAAGATAATTCAGGACTGCATGTTTCTTTGATGACCAGGTCAAAACTGTCACAGCTGGGCTGGGAAGTTCTGATTCATCCACCGTATTCATCAGACATTGCACCTTCAGATTTCCATTTATTTCAGTCTTTACAAAATTCTCTTAATGGAAAAAATTTCAATTCCCTGGAAGACTGTAAAAGGCATCTGGAACAGTTCTTTGCTCAAAAAGAGAAAAAGTTTCGGGAAGATGGAATTATGAAGTCGTCTGAAAAATGGCAGAAAATAGTGGAACAAAGGGTGAATACGTTGTTCAATAAAGTTCTTGGTGAAAATGAAGAATGTGTCTTTTAGTTTTGCTTAAAAACCGAAGGCACTTTTTGGCCAACCCAATACCTACCACCTAGACTCCACCATTGACATTTTATAATTCTTCTCTTATCGTTATAAAATGTTCTTCTCTATTTCCAGTAATACTCCTTGTCTTGAAATCTAAGCCTCGAGGTAACTGAATTTCTTCTTATTCCTACCAGTGGAGGAATACGTTTAACCCTGTGTTTAAGCATAGTTCTAGTGGCAACTGTTGAATGAACCCTTGAGGATTATTATGGGCGTAGCTTTGTCAGGCAGACGACGAAACAAATAATTCTCAAATGTAGAAACAAAGCTATGTGACCTCTTGGAGGGTGAGTTTATGAGATACCAAAGTGGTGGCTACTAACTTAAGAATTCTGCAAAGGCCGATCTGGGAGGTGTCCTGATCACTAAAACCATATGAGGAAGATTTAGTCCTGGGATTTATTGGGATAGGTAAAAATTAACGGAGGGGATTGCTCCAAGAGGTGTAAGTATGTTGTTAGATGTAGTCCTGTCCTTGCTTGCTGATTTTCTTTGCTTAATTAATTAATTCAGGAAGTGTCTGATTGACTAATTGTATATCCTTAATTTTATAGTTGGCATTGCTGATGAGATGATGTATGTTGAATTACTGTAAGAAAAACTTGTTTTGCTTTTGATTCCAATTCACTTGATGATACATGTTCATGTCTTACTGGGCTTGAGCTAAATCATTACATTAGTGGAACTGCCATCAGAGATTGCTCTAAACATTTCCGTTACACTAATTGCCGTGATTTAGTCCAAGTCTATGAAAAAACTAAAGAGCAAAATGACCCTCTTATTGATATTTTTTTCTTAGAACATAAGAAATATACCCGTAATTGGCTGACGACACAGTTTTTAATCCACAAAAATGGACTTTTAAAATAAAATGATGGTTGTAGTTTGACACGAAGGCGGCATATTTGATTTTAAGAATGTTATAATTTATGTTCCTACAGTCATGAGTTGCAGTTACTGTTTGTTGTTGCTTTTTGACCTGTGGAACTATGTTGAAGACTTAAATAAGATCCAAAGACCAAGATTTGTATTGGGAAGTGCGCTTACGCTGCAGTAATTCTTCCTTAGATAGTTAGGACCTTTTTCATGGACATACAGGAACTCATCGGAAAATATAAAGGTCACGTTCAATGCCTTTGGAAACATCCCAGATATTGGTAGAACATAAATCTCAGTTAATAATCTATTAAGCCTGGCAAGGTGAGCTTGGATGTTGGGGACTGACTGAAATATTGAGAGATGTGTTGATTATAGTTAGGATTTTGCAGCCATCAGAGATTATCTATAATCTGGATAAATGTGATTGGATGTGTGTATGCATAAATAGAGAAGGGTCTCTGCATTCAGAGTGTTCCATTTGATGCACCCTCGTCCACTGTGCCTGGGGCTTCAAGTCTAGAGACCCTTTATTTTACTCTCTTGAGAGACTAACCTCCCAGGCATCTGCTGGGCCTGGGGAGAGTGGCTGTCCAGGAGCCTATAGAAAAGAGGGGACACTGGGATCTAACCGCTCCTCACACAGCTTTTCACTAATCTGCCCCTTCACCCCACTTCCAAGGGTATCTGATGCCATAGAGTTATGAGCCTTTTGAACACTTGACTGTGTGGATCGGGTGGGTTCTTGGCTTTCATCACTGCTGACTTAGAATTCAGCTTTTCAGATCTGCTAAGTCAGACACCGCTTGTCCGTCTGTTTCCCAGCTTCCCACCTTTTATTTTTATTGTCTCCCCTTTATTTTCCCTGTCCTTGTAGGTTTATCTGTTTTTGTTTGTTTGTTCACTTTAAATCTCTTTGCTGTAGTTTTAGTGGGATTTAGGGGAGAGCGTTAAATTAGATATGCTTGTGCCATCTATCACATTTCCAGTCATTCATTCATTCTTGAGAGTCTTCACATGCCAGGGCTTGATTGAGTGCTAAGATTTAAAAAATGGCAAGACAAAGTCTTTGACACCAAGTAGTTCAGTGTTATGGGAATTGGGAGGACCAGCCAGGTTACTAATATGCCACCAGGCTCCTAGAATGGGTTGGTCGTTGCTAGAGGCGGGAGTGGGGTGTGGGAGAAATGGATGAAGTGTTTTCGTGTTTTGTTTTTTTAGTTTAAATAAATTAAATAAAAATAAAATGCACAGTGATAATTGCACATCAGAGGTCTGTGTCAGGTTCAGTGGTAGTGTGGGATAACAGTTAGGCACTGTTTGGTGTGAGTCCTTGGACGGACAAGTGGGAGACAGCATTCAAAACAGAGAAAGGAGCATGTCGTTTGGTAAGCCTAGGGTACATGGGGGTGTCTGGCCTTGGGCGGCTCCCTGACCCAATGGACCCTTGCCATACTGCAGTGTCCTAGGACTGCTCCCCTTTCTGGTCCCTCAAACCTGATTCCATCAAGCTCTGAGCCTCTCCTGGCTTTGCTTCCTGACACCTTTTGTCCTTTGGACTTGATGCTTTTCTGGGTAGTCCCAGGAATGCTCTTGGCTCTTTTTTTACTGAGATGGTTGATAGCCACCTGGCCACACGGCTTCTGGTCCCCTGTGATATAATCCTTTCCCAAGTGGGGAAGGCCAAGAACCCTGCCCCAGCCTTCCATAACTCCCTGCCTTCCAGGAAAAGATGACAAGGTTAGTACCTCAGCTAGGAAGCAGTGATTGGGGTGCTTTGAGCTGGTCATGGTCACTGTCAGTCCTGCTACTTAAAGACTATGACGAGAGGAGAACGCTCCATCTGTGTTGCACCCTCCTGGAAGTTCGAATTCAGGCCGACTGAACCCCAAAATGTTACAACTCTGTAGCCCAAGAATTTGCAGAGCCTGGAACTGAAAACTGAATTGATTTAGAGCCACTTTCTCTCCAGGCCAAATACAAGTTGCCTAGAGCCTGAATAAGACCTGGGGCCACGAGACCCTCTACTGAGTGCTCAGGGCTGCTAGACTTCTCCAGCCTCAGGCCACTGGCTGAGTCTCACTTATCATACAGACACCTTCTTCGCTTATGCCGAACAATTTTCCAGGGGACCCTCTTGTTTTCCTTGCACTGTGGATCCTCCACCCTCTACCCCTGGGCCAGGTCCTCAGCATTTCACACCATCAGATGTCGCTGTATTTGCCTGAACTCGCCAGCCCCTCAGCTCGTATGTGAATCAGGGGGCGCACAGGTGTATGGCAGAAGGAGCCCAGGATGCTGCCTGACTCACCCTGAATGAGATAGACAACTTAGAGTCACCTTATTATACAGATGTTTGCATTGCAGGTTTGAGCTTCTGTTGTAATGGCTTGCTTCCCTCCTTAGTACAAGAATCAAAGAACACATGGGAGAGTACTTTTTAAAGTAGAAACCCTTGTAATCACATTCCAGTCCCACAGAGAATTTTCTATTAGTGCTACTCTTTCCTCTTTGCTTCCTTTCCCTTTCATATTCTGTCATGCCAGACCACAGAGGACCAGGGTCAGGTTCAACTTCCTTGTTTTCTCTGTTTCAAGTCCAGTTAAGAGAAAAGGATCTTGCATACTGAGTGCCTATTCCATTTTCCCCCTCAGAAGTTCTCTGGAAGCAGAGCCAAAATCTAGCAGCAGAAGGCAGTCGATTTATTCTAACATATGCTTCATGTAACTTGAGATGTTTAAAAACTCCAATAGCTGCACTGAGTTGAACACAGTCAGCAAATCCCATGGTCACCCAACATGTGTAATCTAGTTGAGTGGATCAGTCAACCTGGGACAAGGCACCTTCATGCATGAATATGGGGATGGGTTGCCAAGATACCTTCAAGAATGTCCTATGTGTCTATTGAAGCAGGAATCCAAAATTAGAAAAATGCAAATGGCTGTGGTACGTGAACGCAGTGGAAGGATGGGCTCTTGCCAATTCAGCTGGCTCACCTCTAAAGCCCAAGGCTGTGGCTTCCATGAAGGAAGGAAGCTATGGGGCCGAGTACTGATTAGAACAGGAAAAAGCATTCCAATTGTACAGAGCTACTGTAAGTCCTTTGGAAGGAGTTGGTGTGCAGTCTAAATGGATAATAAATTGGTGAAGGGACGTGTGTCATGGAAAAGAACAGTCCTGATATGACTTACGCCCTCTGAGTAGTGAAGAATCATTAGACCTGAAAATGTTTCATTGGCTTGAACCTGCTCTAAATGATACCATTTCATTCTTTCTTTAACTCCTAAACTCGTAGAACATGGGCACCCACCTGGAGCAGATATTCTCAGATTCCCAAGTGAATATAATACTCTATTTCACCCCATCCCTAAATTTACATACAGGCTAGAAAGGAGAGTTCCATTTGGGATTCTGCCTGCATTTCTTTAATTCTTCTGCTAAAGTTTTTTTTTTTTTTGGCCTCTCCCATTGCAGAGCACAGGCTCCGGACGCGCAGGCTCAGCGGCCACGGCTCACGGGCCCAGCTGCTCCGCGGCATGTGGGATCTTCCCGGACCGGGGCACGAACCCACATCCCCTGCATCGGCAGGCGGACTCCCAACCACTGAGCCACCAGGGAAGCCCCCTGCTAAAGTTTTTAAGTACATGCAGTAGCATCTGCTCTGCCCTAACTCCAGGGATAGACTTGCAGATTTCTTCCCAAGAATATTTTGATTTCAAGTCATAGATTGGGTAGATTTGATATAAAAAAAATCATCACAATTCTGTGGTGTTTTCATTTGGAGGGAGAATTTAGTTTCACTATTATGAACCCTGGGTCTTAGCAGGGGTTCCTGCTCATTCTCTCTCTCCTTCATTCCACATCCATGAATGGGGAATGACTGCACAGACCATGGTGTTGTGTGGATGAATTCCACCCTTCTTCTCTGGAGGTGTTTCCTATGGAGGGCCATTAACACCATCATTCAGGGCACTCTACAAAACAAGTCAGAGATAAAAGAAAAATGATTCATGTCAGAAGTCTATCTTCAAAATACAATCTTTGAGGAAAGAGAATTGCCTGTGGTCAAACTCTGTTCTATAGGAGTACAGAATTTCAGCTTTATTCATCCCATATTCTGTGTAAAGGCCTGAAAAGGAAGAGTCCTTGATGATTCTTTTGCTTGAGTTACTGCCTTAAAAATTGCAACTATAATAAATACCAGCAAATTCCTTGCAGGGATAAGTGACTGGTCAATTACTTTATAAATCAGGGCCGACACACAGAGTTTTTCACTCAGACAACTTATTTACTGCAAGTTTTCACTTATTTGTGCAGTTTCTATTTTGCTATGTAATGTAGTGTTAAGACTGGCCAATAATATATAAAGGTACCTCTCCTTTATTTGACAGAAATTGTTGAAACTGATTTCAACACACCCTTAGTGGAATTCTACTACCATCAGATGTCTTCTAAGACCTAAAGAATCAAAGATTTGAAAAGTCATGGTTCCTGTCCACTAAGAGCTGACAGTTTGGAGGGAGATAGACATGTATGCAGATGATTTTCTATCACGTGGCCAGTGCAGCTCTAGACGTACACCAGGGCCTGTGGGATGCTTAGCTGGCCAGCACGAGTCAGGAGAAGCTCCTTGAAGAACAGGACCCATGTGGTAAAGATTTCTGTCTGTACATTTGGCGGGGTAGGGGCAGTTTAAATTACAAAAAATATCCACGTCCAGTTGAACGGTGCATAAATGTGTAAAGGAAAAGCGAAATGTGGTGACTCTTACAGGGCAAGCGGCTCTGGGACTACTCCCAGCCAGGGTGGATTTAGGGTGGGAGAGATGTGAATGTGTTTTATAGACTGAGGGAAAGTTAGGGAGAAGCGAGAGCAAGGGAGAAGGCAGAGAGGGAATAAACAATGGGCCAAGACCTAGGAGAGCAGGGGGTCTAGGGTTATGAGGACAAGTTATGGATTGGCCTTGAGCAGGTACAGGATCAACTTTGCCAGGTCAACCCCTCTGAGATTGGCAGGAAGGGTGACTGTGGTTGTCAATGAGCTGTAGGTGTGTGTCAGTGTCTGTGTATGCATATGAGCACACACAGGGCAGTAAGTTAAGGTAGGTTGCATCTGCTTGTTATACTATCTCTTATGGACTGAATGTTTGCGTCACCTGCAAACTCATGTTGAAATCCTAACTTAACCCCACATGATGGTATTAGAAGGTGGGGTCTTTGGGTGGTAATTAGGTCATGAGAATAGAGCCCTCATGAATGAGGTTAATGACCTTACAAGAAGAGATAAAAGAGAGCTTGCTTCTTGCTCTCTGCTCTTCAACCTGTGAAGATACGAGGAGAAGATGGCCACCTGCCAACTGGGAAAGTGAGTACTCACCAGACACACTTGATCTTGAACTTCCAAGCCTCTGGAACTGTGAGAAATAAATGTTTGTTGTTTAAGCCTTTCAGCCTGGAGTAATTAGTTATAGCAGCCCCAACTGACTAAGACACTATCCAACATTCATTGAACAAATGTCTATCAATTGCCTACTATTTACCAAACACTATTCTAAGCACTGGGGATCAGCATGAACAGATTAGCTGAAGTCCCTGCCTTATAAGGGCAGAGCTGGAAGTGTGCCCTGTGGGAGTGGGGGACCCAATGACAGCTGTAGCGTACGTGTTGATGAGGTTGTAGCATTGACCGGACAAGGCTAAACATCTCGCGATCTCTAACATCTGCTAATTTGATGTAAGATTCATTGTCCTGGCCATGACCTCTCTTTCTAAGGACTGCCCTCATCCACCCATGAGGATGGACCCAGAAGACATGTTTATATTATGTTGACCATGACCACTCCCCTGGCATAGTCAATTCGACAGGAATAGACACCTGACCTAAGCTGGATCACTCAGATTTTTTTTTCCCCTGGGAATTTGGAATTGATCCTGAGAGAGCTACTCTGTTTCTGCAATTGCTTTAAATAAAGATATGTAAATTCAGGAACTGTGAGTGTGGCCATGCTTGGCTCTGTATACAGAAGCATCAAAAGGCAATCTATGGAGAAAAAGAGAATTAATTATGACAGGAGTGCAGGGAGAGGCAGGGATGAAAGGCCATTTAGGCTGAGAGAGGGAGAGGAAAAGGGGAGAGGGAAGAGGGGAGAGGGGAGAGGGAGTGGAAATCCATTTGTTTACCCAACAATGATGTGAGCTCCTACTCTGGTTAGGTACTGTTTAGACACTGGGGATACTATGCTGTCAGGACAACAATCTATCTCCCTAGAAGCTTGCATTCTAGATGGAAGGTGGACCTTGACTCTGGACAGCGTTCTGATTCCTGGTCCGGGTCTGTTATGGGGCCCCACTCCATTTTCTGCCCCGGGGTCCATCTCACTTGTTTCTTATGATAATCCCTCTTCCCCCACCATTGTGCCTTAGCTTGTTTGAGCGGGTCTCTATTACTTGTGCCAGAAGAATCTTGATCAAACAGAAATTTGCCTTTTTTTTTTTCTTTTTTAACACCTTTATTGGAGTATAATTGCTTTACAATGGTGTGTTAGTTTCTGCTTTATAACAAAGTGAATCAGTTATACATATACATATGTTCCCATATCTCTTCCCTCTTGCGTCTCCCTCCCTCCCTCCCACCCTCCCTATCCCACCCCTCTAGGTGGTCACAAAGCACCGAGCTGATCTCCCTGTGCTATGCAGCAGCTTCCCACTAGCTATCTATTTTACATTTGGTAGTGTATATATGTCCATGCCACTCTCTCACTTTGTCACAGCTTACCCTTCCCCCTCCCCATATCCTCAAGTCCATTCTCTAGTAGGTCTGTGTGTTTATTCCTGTCTTACCCCTAGGTTCTTCATGACATTTTTCATTCATCCGCAGCCCGAAACTGGAAAGAAATCTGTTCAGATGGTCATAAGATTCTAGCTCTGTTCTGCTTTACGTCAAGAACTACCTTTTTGTGGATGACGATAAATCTGTACATCCAGAACTAGTAGCAACTCGTGACAGTTCTGTAGCAAAGCAGGCTAATTATATTTGTTTTATTATGTACCATAAATTGCGTGAATTGATTAAAAATTACTTTGTGGAATGCCTAATTCTTCATATTGATTTTCAGTCCTATTTTTCTTTCACTTCATAAAGGGAATTTCTTCCCAACGGTACAAAGGATATGATCTATCATCCCCTCTGCCCACTGTGTCTCTGGACTGTATGTCAGGGTAGACATTTTTACTGGTATTTCAGAGACAAGCTAAGGCAAAGGAAGGTAATTGTCAATCACGCTGTTTCCTAAAATCAAGACCAAGACTTAGCTCAACATTGCCTAGGTCCAAGGAGGGCTGTAAGGATTATTGCAATTAGATTTAGCTTGAAATATGTAATTAATACTTGAGCAGATGATGAAATCAGTTATCATGCATTTAATTATAAAAGCATGTTTCATAAAATAAAGTTTTTGGGTTTTTTTCTTTTTTTTTTCGCGGTACGCGGGCCTCTCACTGTTGTGGCCAGTACTGTTGTGGAGCACAGGCTCCGGATGCGCAGGCTCAACATCCATGGCTCACGGGCACAGCCGCTCCGCAGCATGTGGGATCTTCCCGGACCGGGGCACGAACCCGTGCCCCTTGCATCAGCAGATGGACTCTCAACCACTGCGCCACCAGGGAAGCCCCATAAAATAAAGTTTTTATAACTTCCTTCATTCACCTCTTTTCAAAAACAGAAAAAACTGATCACCTAGCTGGCAAATCATTCTTGTCCCTAGCTTAAAATTTTTAGGAGAAACTACAGCGTTGAAAGCTACAGCGGACAAACTTATAACTATTAATCCTGAATCCCTGATATGTGGGAAGCATTAAACTTTCAGAGAAACTTAACGCTTAATTTTTTTTTTTAGTGAGAATTTAATATAATTAAAATTTTTTCTAATGGCCCATTAAGAGTGCATTTTTCATTTTACTGACGATCAGATGGTCAACTAGAGGGGACATTATTCTTTTTAAAAACTCTGAATCAAAAAAATCATACAGGGCTTCCCTGGCAGCGCAGTGGTTGAGAGTCTGCGTGCCGATGCAGGGGACACGGGTTCGTGCCCCGGTCCGGGAAGATCCCACATGCCGCGGAGCGGCTGGGCCCGTGAGCCATGGCCGCTGAGCCTGCGTGTCCGGAGCCTGTGCTCCGCGACGGGAGAGGCCACAGCAGTGAGAGGCCCGCGTACCGCAAAAAACAAACAAACAAAAAAAACCCAACATATTTCAGGGATATCTATAAATTTTATGAGTCCATTTTAGTAGTGTTCATATCAATATCATTAACAAACTTCAAAGGCAGAAAAGATTCTTTGCACGTGGAATTTTGGGGTCAGCAGTAAAGCTGCGCCTAAGAATTACCTTTCTCATTTTATACCAAAGATTTTATTCTAGCAGTATTTATTCCGTCAACCTCCAGAGATGAAGGTGGAATTTAGTCTAATTTGAAAACTTTTCATTATAAAAAGTTCAAAGATATATAAGGAGAATGATGAGATAATGAATCCTCACATATCCATCACTTGGCAGTTGTTCACATTTTGCTATGTTTGATTTACCAGTCTTCTTTTCTGCTGATATAGTCTAAATTCCAAACATTGTGACTTCACTCTCAAATACTTCAGTATACCTCTCCATACAAATAAGACATTTTCTTATATAAACATTAGGCCTTCATGGCTCTCCAGCAATAATTCCTTTGTATCATTCAATATCCTATCCACATTCAAGTTTGCCCAATTGTCTTCTCAATTTTTTTAGTAGTTGTTTTGTTCAAATAGGGATCCAAAAACGTCCACATGTTGTATTAGGCTGCATATCTTTTAAGTCTCTTTAAATCAAAAACTGAGAGAAAACCACTGCCATCTAATTCATGCCATTGCCTTAAACAGCTTGGTTGTCCTGTAGAATTGTACACATTCTGGATTTGTCTGTTGTCTTCCTCATTATGCCATTGGGTTTGTTCCTGTCTTTTGTTTTCTTTTATTTATAAAAGCTTTAATATATTTGGGTGAAGGGTTTTGGGTTTTACCTCATATTGCATCATGTCAGGAGAACACATATCTGTGTATTTCAAAATGCCAAGATTGATCAATGGGTTCAGCTGGTGTCAGCAGACCCTTCCATTATAATGTTGTGGTTTTCCTCTTATAAGTAGAAGTAATCAGCCACAAATATCTGCTTCTTCATTGGTCCTTCATTATTAGCATCCATTGCTGTTTGTTGACTGAATCAATTATTACGTTGAGTTACAAAATGATGATTTTATAGTTTTGTCTTTCCTTTACTGTGTATTAACTGGAATTCTTCTTTAAAAAAGATTTCCCTCATCAACTAGCACTAATTGGTTACTCTGAAACATAGTTCATATAACAAAGACAGAATAAAGGCTTAAGTTTTTCCTTTAATTGAAAGTTTTCAGAGTAATAGTCCATTGTTTTTAAGCATTGGCCACTGAAGTTGCTTCATCAGTAGTACCTGTGATATCATTAAGAGAATGGTGAAATAATCCCTGGGCCAAAATCCTGTATGTCAAGAATGGACTTTGCACGAAGACTACATCTCTACGTAGCAATAGAGGAGAGGGCTGTTTGTAGGTGCCTGAATGTAGGTACCTAGAATGAACTATTCATTCTGAAAGGTTATGGAGGTAAAATTCTTTTTTTTCACCCATAAGCTCATAATTATTTGATATTTTTCCTCTTCATTTTTCAATTACAAAGTTTAAAAAATCAATGTATGCTGTTCATAGTGTACACAATACCTGTATAGAAAAGAGAGACACAGAAGCTAAGGGGGAAGAGTAGGGGTGTGGAAATAAAGATTCTTAGAAATTTTCTGGGCCCCAAATGGTTCACAGTTTAAAGAATGTTCTCTAAGCAATGGGCCATATTCCAGTCCACTATTTCAAATATTTTACTTTGAAAGAGAGTGTAGATTAGAACATTTCTTCAGCCATTAAGTATAGTGTGAATGTTATATAACAACAAAATAGTCTCATCTAGTTATTTATACTTCTACTGGCATCTATAGAGCATCCAGAGTTTAGCATTTCCTCTTATAAACGCTCGCCGTTTTCTACTATATGGAAGTATAGTAGAAATGACAAAAACTGTGACCGTTTTTGTAATTCCAAGAGTCAAGATTTCATGGGAAATTTTCCCATGAAAATTTTTGCATTCCAAGATATTTGCCAGGAAGTTTATCTGTCTCTATGCATTTTGTTGACAATTGCCTTCTTAGCAGTTGACAGGTGTGACCCCTCGTGAAACCCTGCCTCTTAACAAGTTTATTAAAGAGCTCTGCCAGTATCTTATCAGTAGAATTGTAGCAAACATCAAAACATATCTAGTTGCAAGGATTACTATTTGCATTGAACATGACGGCTCAGATGATTACGTGACCAGCTATCCAAGCGACAGGAAAAGCATGTTGTGGCCTCCTCCTGAGTGCAGGGAAGTGAACAGGAAATCATTCTCTTCCTTGAGAATTCTAAATAAGGTGCATGTGTTCAGTCTGGAAAGGTATTCCGTTTCCCTTGGACTAATCATGGCAGAAGCTATGGTCTGTGGAATCAGGGCACAATGCCGATGGGGAGGCAAAGGGTAGCCTTCTGCCTCTTTTATTTTTTGCAAATTTGATAGTCGAACTACACTCTTAGCTCTGGTATTCATTCTTACTTTTTTAAAGGCAGAAAAGAAATATGGCTTGGTGATCTTTAGAGACTTTTAAGAGCACTTAAAGGTTGTAATTGTCATGGCAACATGGAGAAAAATAACATTTTGTTGTATTAATACAGTACATATCCTGGCGTAGCGTGGCTCCCAACTGGAGCCGAAGCCACGTCCACGAATGGGAATCAGATATATTCAGTCATTCCTGGAGCTCCACCATCACCTCCCCTGCACCCTCTGCCACTGCTGTGGCCCTCCAGAGGCAAAAGTCACATGGCACAGAGGTTACAGTGGTGGGTTCCAGAGTCACAGTACCTGTGACTGAAATCGGACTCTAGCACTTAAGGACTGTGCGGCCTTGGCAATTTACTCAGCTTTTCTCCACAGATCAGATTCTTCATCTCTACAGAAAAGATCCTAACAGTTGTTAGTTACTGACAGATTCAAATAAGACAATAGATATACAGTGCTTAGAGTACAGCCTAATCCTTAGTGAACACTAGATCAACGTTGACTTTCCTTCTTTTTCCATTGCTGTTATTGACGGGTGAGGGTGAACAGGCCAAGAGTTGATATACACAGGTTTGCTTGGGCTTTAATTCTGATGCTGGTACTTCCTGAGTGCATGGCTGCAGACAAGTTTCTAAATCTTTCCATGCCTCAGTGTCCTCATCTGTTGAATGGAGATTATAATAGTACCTATCTCATAGGGCTGTGCTGATGATTAGCTGATTAAAAACGTGCAAGGCCTTTAGAAGAGTTCTGAATACATTTATTTATTCTGGCACAGAATAAATATTAGCTCGTGTGACTAGGGTTTTTGTAGCGGTTGTGTGAAGAAGTAGGGCCAGGGGGAGGAGATTGGGAAGATGGTACACAGAATAACGTGTGCCTGAACCTTAAGGAGATGGATGCTAGAGGCAGATGTCACAGGAGTAATTTTCTTTTGGGGACCAAGGGACAAAGTATAGCACAAATGGGGGGGAGCAACACACCACTATTGCTGGAGCGAGGAGAGACTTTAGTGACTTGAAAACCGCAGAGAATATGGTGCTTGTGTGCTGCCTGGGAACCTGCAGGGTGCCGCTGATGACAGCAGTGCCCCGGGGGGCAGCGGGGGCACCTGGCAAGAAGGGGCTTAGTGACAGCAGAGCCCTGGCACTGACAGGAGCTGAGCAGAACAGACTCAGAAAATGGCGGCACTGCATGTCACAGGGAGACGCCATCTGGAGACTTCTAGAAGTCTCTGGGATAGAGGAAGGGGTCAGAGTGTCTGAAGCACAGGCGGCACTCCACTGTGGCTTTCACTGTGAACTTCACTCACTCAGTCTCCCACTCAGCTCTTTGGTGAGGCCGGGGCTATGTTTGGAAGCCATGCAAGCTCTAGGTAAACTCCCGAGTGACCTGCGTTTTTGTTGGCTTAGTAGTTGGGGAGGAAGGCATGTGGTAAGGAAATCGGATCAGTTATTCACAAACATCGAATCCAGAACCTCAGAGGCTGGAATGGAAGCAATGTAACTGCATGGGGTAGGTGGATGAACCTCCAAGGGTCTCGCCATGGGTCATGAAAGGTGCTCGGAGATGCCTTCACTCAGTCATTTAGCAAGGATTCATTGAGTGCCTACTGTGCGCTGGGCACTGTTCAAGGCATCATTGTGCATCAGACATAATGCTTGCCTTCACGCTCTGTGGGAAATGCAGATTAATAAGCAATTAAATATAGTGTGAAATTCCTAGGCCACGGAATATGTTCAGCTTTAGTAGAAGCTGCTAAACAGTTTTTCCAAAGTAGTCATACCAAGTTAGACTCCTACCAACTGTGTCTGAGGTTCCCATTGCTCCACATCCTTGTCAACACTTGGTATTTTCCATCTTTTTCAAATTTTGCCATTCTGGAGCACATATAGTAGCACTGTATTACGGTTTTAATGAGCATTTCCCGAATGACTTAATGAAGTTGAGTGCATTTTCATATGCTTGTTTGCACTTTGGATATCCTTTTTTGTGTGTGATGTGCTTTTTTCAAGTACCAAAACCCCAAGTGCTGCTTGCATGGGATGTCCATTTAACTTGTGAAGGTCAAGAAGCCAGTGTGGCTAGAGCAGAGGGAGAGAGGGAGAGAGCAGTAGGAGAGCAGGCCAGAGAGGAAATGGGTAGAGCACGTTGTCTGGTGGGCCATGTAGGACTGTGGTTTATATTCTGAGTGGGGAGCTTTGGGCAGAGAGTGGCATGATCAGACTTATGTTTTAACACAATCATTGTGCAAGGCAGAATAATGGCCCCCAAAGATGTCCATGATATAGTCTGCAGAACCTGTGACTATATTGCATGGTAAAGGGGAATTAAGGTTGCAGATAGGATTAAGGTTGCTAATCAGGTAGCCTTGAGATGGGGAGATTATCCTGAATTATCTGGATGGGCCCAGTATAATCACAAGGGTCCTTATAAGTAGAAGAAGGAGAGAGGCAAGGAAAAGCCAGAGGGGCGGCGGTGTGGGGACTCAGCCCACTATTGCTGGCTTTGAGAATGGAGGAAGGAGGCCATAAGCCAAGGAGTGCAGGGGGTGGGATGAGGCTGGGGTGGGCTCTAGATGCTGGGAAAGGCAATAAAGTGCGCTCCTCCTGAGAGCCTCCAGAAGGAACACAGCTCTGTTGACACCTTGATTTTAAACCAATGGGAGTTCTATTTTTAGTTTTTTAAGGAACCTCCATACTGTTCTCCATAGTGGTTGTCAATTTACATTCTCACCAACATTGTAGGAGAGTTCCCTTTTCTCCACACCCTCTCCAGCATTTGTTATTTGTAGACTTTTTGATGATGGCCATTCTGACTGGTGTGAGGTGATACCTCATTGTAGTGTTTTTTTTTTTTTTTTTTTGGCGGTACGCGGGCCTCTCACCACTGTGGCCTCTCCCGTTGTGGAGCACAGGCTCCGGACGCGCAGGCTCAGTGGCCATGGCTCACGGGCCCAGCCGCTCCGTGGCATGTGGGATCTTCCCAGACCGGGGCACAAACCCCTGTCCCCCTCATCGGCAGGCAGACTCCCAACCACTGCGCCACCAGGGAAGCCCCTCATTGTAGTTTTGATTTGCATTTCTCTAATTATTAGTGATGTTGACTATCTTTTCATGTGCTTTTTGGCGATCTGTATGTCTTCTTTGGAGAATGTCTATTTAGATCTTCTGCCCATTTTTTGACTGGGTTGTTTGTTTTTTTGATATTGAACTGCATGAACTGTTTGTATATTTTGGAGATTAATCCCTTGTCAGTCTCTTCATTTGCAAATATTTTCTCCCATTCTGTGGGTTGTCTTTTTGTTTTGTTTATGGTTTCCTTTGCTGTGCAAAAGCTTTTAAGTTTAATTAGGTCCCATTTATTTATTTTTATTTTCATTACTCAAGGAGGTGGATCCAAAAAGATATTGCTGCAATTTATGTCAAAGAGTGTTCTGCCTATGTTTTCCTCTAAGAGTTTTACAGTGTCTGGTCTTACATTTAGGTCTGCAAGGCTGGCAGACCCCACCCCACCACAGAACTACCATATGATCCAGCAATCCCACTCCTGGGCATATGTCTGGAGAAAACCATAATTCGAAAAGATACATGCACCCTAATGTTCATTGCAGCACTTTTTACATTAACGAAGACATGGGAGCAACCTAAATGTCTATCGACAGAGGAATGGGTAAAGAAGATGTGGTACATATATACAATGGAATATTACTCAGCCATAAAAAAATGAAATAATGCCATTTGCAGCAACATGGATGGACCTAGAGATTATCATACTTAGTGAAGTAAGTCAGACAGAGAAAGACAGATATCATATGATACCACTTATATGTGGAATCTAAAAAGATGATACAAATGAACTTATTTACAAAACAGAAACAGACTCACAGACTTCGAAAACAAACTTATGGTTACTGGGAATTCCCTGGGGGTCCAGTGGTTAGGACTCTGCATTTCCACTGCCGGGGGCACAGGTTTGATCCCTGGTCTGTGGACTAAGATTCTGCATGTCATGTAGTGTGGCCAAAAAGAAAAAAAAAAAAAGAAAAAGAAAAAAATGAGAAAATTTTAAAAACAAAAAAACTTATGGCTACCAAAGGGGAAAAGTCAGGGTGAGGGATAAATTAGGAGGTTGGGATTAACATATACACACTCCTATATATAAAATAGATAATCAACAAGGACCTTCTGACTGTATAGCACAGGGAACTCTGCTCAGTAATCTGTAATAACCTATATAGGAAAAGAATCTGAAAAAGAATGGATATATGTATACGTATAACAACCACTTTGATATACACCTAAAACTAATACAACATTGTAAATCAACTGAACCCCAATATAAAATAAAAATTAAATTAAAAAAATAAACCAATGGGCTCCATTTGGGGCATCCAAACTCCAGAACTGTAGGATAATACATTTGTATTGTTTTAAGCTCCTAAGTTTGTGGTAATTAGTTACAGCAGCGTTAGGAAATGAATACAATCACTATAGCTGCTGTGTTGAGCATAGACTACAGGTGGTGGGCAAAGCGAGAAGACAGAGAATAGTTTAGGGCAACTGTGATAATCCAGGCAAGAAGTGATGGCAGGGCTTCCCTGGTGGTGCAGTGGTTAAGAGTCCGCCTGCCGATGTAGAGGACACGGGTTCGTGCCCCGGTCGGGGAAGATCCCACGTGCCGCGGAGCGGCTGGGGCCGTGAGCCATGGCCGCTGAGCCTGCGCGTCCGGAGCCTGTGCTCCGCAACGGGAGAGGCCACAGCAGTGAGAGGCCCGCGTACCGCAAAAAAAAAAAAAAAAAAAAAAGAAGTGATGGCAGCTTGGATCAGGGTGAATAAGAGGAAAAAGCTGTACTTTATAAGGCAGAAAATAAACAAAAAACCCACAGAGTACAGCTAACTTTTTTAAAAGTCCTACCATATGCCAGAATGTACGCTAAGCCTTTTCCTTTTTTTTTTTTTTTCATTTAATCCTCACAACAAAATGAGGTAGGTATACTATTGCCTACGTATCATACATGAGGATCGAAGGGGCTGTCACCTGCTCCAGGTATACAAAGGGGCAGCCAGGATTCATACCCAGGCTCTAAGATACCCAATCTCTCTTGCTTTCCTTTTTGTTCTCCCCAAGTACATAACAAAATTATGGTTAAATGTTCTCATTTAAGTGGGTCTCAGCTGTGCCTCAGAGCATTCTTGAAAGGGTGGGCTGGAGGTAAAGCAAGAATTGCAAAGGACCTCTGGGGGCATGTGAACCTCAGAACACACAGGAATTAAGTCTATGGGCTGTGGCTCCCTTCCAAGAGGGGTCCTCCCTCCATCATCAACAGTGCAGAATCTGGGCTTGATTTAACTCAGAAAGCCTCGGGGCTCCCTGACACCTGTAAACAACTAATTAGAATACAGCAAGATAGTTTCTGTACTTGAAGTTTGTGCAAAGAGCTAATCTGGGGATTGTTTTTCTGTCCGACGTATTATAGCATACTCAGAGTACCTGATTATAAGAGGATAAATGGTGAAACAGGCTTCACATGTCTACTTTCTGTGATAGTGTGAAAATTGCTTAATTAAGGCTTATTCATAGAGACTGATTCTGCGGGCCCCTTTGGAGTCAGGGTGGCTCATGTTTCGTTCTATCTCTCTCAATCGGACAGCAGATCTTGCACCTGTAGTTGGGCACAGATGCTAGAACCGGCTGCTCAGATCAGGGCAAGTGGGGATGTGTGGACAAGTTTGGCCTCCGAGGTAGGAGGCTGAGAGCCCCCCGCTGACTCTTCCACTGATGGTCACCTTCAGCTGCCCTCATGCATCTGTTGCCTCTGCAGCTGGTCTGCAAGAGTGGCTGGGGTAGGTGCAGCTGGTCAGGGCTTTGTCCCCAGTTTCTGAGCCCACATGCCAGTGGAATTCCCTCGGCTTTACCTGCTGGTGGATAACGTGGTGATTCTGTGATACACCAAACCTCTAGGCCGGGCCTGAGACTGGTTCAGCCCCTAATTTTTTTTTTTTTCGGTACACGGGCCTCTCACTGCTGTGGCCTCTCCTGTTGCGGAGCACAGGCTCCGGACGCGCAGGCTCAGCGGCCATGGCTCACGGGCCCAGCCGCTCCGCGGCCTGTGGGATCTTCCCGGACCGGGGCACGAACCCGTGTCCCCTGCATCGGCAGGCTGACTCTCAACCACTTCTTCACCAGGGAAGCCCAGCCCTTAATTTTTGTAGTGTCATTTTCACTGCCCAAGGGGGTTGATAACCTGTGTCCTTCCAAAGTAAGAACATTCTCAGCAGCTCCTTAGTTGTTTTTTGTTTTTATAATTTCTCTGAACAATCAAACTCCCCGTGGTGTTTCTAGGATGGAAGCTCACTACCCCTTTAGTGAACACTGACTAGCCTGGCTTAGGCCTTTCACGGAGCATGTCTCATTTCGTTCTCACAACATTTCTGCACGGGTAGATATTATTGCTGTTCCCAGCAGTGACCTTGGTACGCGGGGAAGTCATCAGGTCTTCTAAGTCACATCCCTGATTTTATTATAGAAAAAGCGAGGCTTTCTCCAGAGAACTGGTGTCAATTTGACCGTGGTGTCAAATTACACAGGAGACATTCTCCCCTCCCTGTTAAGGTGTGCAGAAAGTCGGCTCTCCTAACTTCTTGCTATAAGTACCTTGAAGTAGAGAAGAGGGAAAAGTTAGAATGGAGTGGGAGGAAGATGGGCGTTTGTCTACAAAGGAACCAGTGTCTCTAAGGAAAGGAATGCAGAAGGCTTCTGAGCTGTGTATGGAAGGCATCCTTCGAACCATTAAGGGAGACTACAGAGGATACCAAATGGTGGACACGTTGCCTGTATATCTCATTTGCTCATTCACAAAATTAAGTAATTATATCCTGGGGGGAGAAAGAGCTGCAGCATCAAATATGCAGTATGCATCTGATGTCACTACCGGTAGCAGATTGAGTTTAACAAGCCATATGGGTTGTAATTGTCTGAGTATGATTAATTCATAATGTTTGTTCATTTTATGCCTTATATTATGATTTGTTATTGTTTCATTTAATTACAACGTAAGTCCTTTTTCCAGCCATGATCAAGAACCCTTAGGGATCTTGATATTCCCTCAAATAAGAGTGAATAACATCTCAGTATTTCTGGACTTTATCTGGGACTTATTTCTATGGGTGCAAGTTCCATGCAAAGAGCAATGTGAACTTGGAGCAGGTGGTGCATCCGTCCGTTGCTGAACTCCACTTGCAGCCTGAGGAAAACTTTACACTAAAGGTGGAAATAATAGCTTTCTGCTCAGTTTGTTGTAAATTCTAAATGGGGTGATTGAAGGCTGTAATGATCACTGCTGTTGGACACCTCTGGGCTCCAACATCTGGCAAATGCCTTTACTAGCTGACAGCTGTTAGCCTTGGTATCACAGTGTGCTGCCCAGGGCTTTTGTTTTAAGTAGGCTGGGAATTGTGCTTGAAGTAAGTATCACTAGTTCATGTATCAAGACATTAGAGGGAGAGAGAGGGAGAAACAACTTTATTTTCTGGATTAACTTCACCCTGGTACATTTATTAAAAGCAGAGTCTTTTGCATATTGTTATGGAAATGCTGCAGCCTTTACGTTCAAAACCCAAGGTTTTTATTACATTTTTAGCATGAGTTTAAATTAATATTCTAAGCCCTGTTTAGCCTCTGTCAGATACAAATCCAAATTGCTAACAAGCGCAAGATAAATTTAGGAAAATTGGCTTAGGTCTTGAGATCAGGTTGAAGCTGAATCAGTAAAACTCATACAACAAAAAAGGAAACAATTTGTGTTCTGGAGATAACAGATTGAAGGGGTAACACTGAAAAGTATAGTACCTTGAATTGGAATAAGCAGTTTGTCTATTATTTTAAAGAATGGAATTTAAGAAATAATAATATAGGCAAGGTGTTTGGTATAAATATTTCCATCACTAAGATTATGCTAAGATATTTTAAGTCTAAGTTTTCTGTGACTAATACCATTTAAATAAGAATAAAAGTAAAATTTGAAAAGAAATTACTTGAGGTTTTTTAAAATTTTTAAATAGTTTTTTCTCTTATCATTTTTTTAATAATTAAAAGGTCAGTTTTAATTGCTTTACCCAGATTTATTTCTTTTCACATTTTAAAAACATTGTTACTATATTTAAAGACTGTGGAATTTTGGCTTTCTTTTTTTTTTGTAGAAGCAAAAGCTATTTTGATAAGCATCAGAGTGAGAAAGAGAGAGAGACAGAGACACAGAGATAGAGAGAGACAGAGAGAGAGAGATTGAGAGCGAGGCAGGCTTGGGTCTGTTGGCCATGAATCTGCCATTTCAAGAACCAGGGTGGTTGGTAGAATTATGATCTGAAAAGAGTCAGCCTACAACTGTGTACTTTCCATGTGAAAATACAAGTGAGAAGCTTTGAGGTGAAGAAAAAAGAGGGGATAATGTCTGCTCCAGGACCTTTTCAGAGAGAGGAGGCCTACTTTTAGAAGCAACAAGTGGAATCTCCTGGGAGAGTAGAAGTTGAGACAATTCTAATATCTGGAAATGCTTCCGCTTTGCTAACTTAGAAGACGAAATGCTCACTGCTCTGATCTTCAGTGTCCTTGCCATGTCTACTACCAGAAACGATGCAGGTTTATGTCTTCCTGCTCTGTAAAAATGCCAAACCTTACATCAAGGTGGATTTCCTCTAGATTGTTCTGGTCACTTGGTAGATGATGGTATTGAGGAAGAAGAAGATGATGATGATGTTGAGAATGATGATGATATTGAGGATGATGATGATGGTGATGTTGAAGAAGATGATGATGATGTTGAGAAATGATGATGATATTGAGGATGATGATGATGATGGTGATGTTGAAGAAGATGATGATGATGTTGAGAAATGATGATGATATTGAGGATGATGATGATGGTGATGTTGAAGAAGATGATGATGATGTTGAGAAATGATGATATTGAGGATGATGATGATGGTGATGTTGAAGAAGATGATGATGATGATGTTGAGGAGAACAGCTAACCTTAATTGAAATAGTAACAGATTATTTTTTAAAGAGCCTAGTATTTTAGATGCCCTTATAAGTGTTGATACACGTTTAGAAACTCCACCAGTAAGACTGATAGTTCATATCAGCTACCTCCAGAAAGCAAATTTGATAATGTCCAGAGTTGATATATGAGTGAACGGATGGGTTGTATGACTACGTTAAAAACCAGAATCAAAGAAAAATGAAAGATTAAACTCATTAGGTATACAAGAGCAACTGACACGTGCTAAGCATCTTTAGTGCCTCATTTCATTTAATCTTTATAAGAACTCAGTGAAGGAGATGCTATTTTCATTCCTGTTTTACGGATACAGAAACTGAGGTCTAGAAAGAGTAAAGAACCTGCCCAAGATCACGCCACTATTAAGTGGTAAACCCAGAATTTAAACCCAGTCATCCTAGACTACAACGTCATCAACTCAACCACCATCAACAGAGACTTAGTGTTTGATTTTCGGCAAAAGAAAATTACTGAGGAAGTCATTGCTCTCTTGCCTCCTGACCACTCAAGTCATCACTGTTTCCCACCACCACCCAGACCATCTTTCTTTATCCTGAAGCCGGGTCAGAACATGCAACTCTATTTGTGAAAGCACAGGATGTTGCTTTAGCTATGAATAAGACATGGCAAAATCATAATTTGATATTATGATCTTGCAGGGAGCTAACGATGGATGTGAAATGAATCACAAGGGCAGCATGGCAGGAAATAAAGCAAGCTACCTGGAAGTCAGGGCAGGAACTCTGCCACTAACTCTCAGTGTGACCTCCATCAAGTCATATAACTTCTCTGGGACTCATTTTCCTCAATGATAACACGAGAACATTAGAGTAATTATGTCCAAGGTCTCTTCAAGTTACAACATATGAGGAAATGGGTCTTATTACTTTCATGCCATTGTTCTTATTAACATGCAAACACATTTCATTTTGAAACCTAGTCTAACAAGTATAATTTGATATAGCTGGAAAACAGTCAGAGGCAAATGGCTTTACCTATTAAGTTTTTCTTTATCCTAGACGGTCTAGGATTTGCCATTTGGAGAAGGGCTGGGGAGGCCTGGAAGTTTGCCAGTTCTCCTGAAAAAGGGTTGCAGTGTGGTCATGCCAAGAACTCTGAGTGTCAATCTGGACTCAGTACTGTGTCTCTCGTTATTGTCTGCTCCTGCCAACTGCTGCTTTCTGCTCCAGCTGTTTGGAATCCAGACCTGGCACTATGAGGTCTGCCTTGGCACGCTGTGTGCATGTGTGTGTCTGTAGACTCAGTGTGACATGATGAAGAGGAGCAAAGGCAGAAGCCATATGTGGACCTTTGTCTTCTTCACCTGCTCACTGCTAAGCCAAGTTCTGAATTTACTTCTCCCCCACGTGACCCAGGCCTGTCTTAGTCCCTTCTCAACACCTTTGGCTATGTTGAGACCACAAAACAGCCGGTGATGACAAAACAAAGAATGTGTAGGCTGGTCAGTGGTCTCATCGGGCTGGCGGCCCAGCATATGTAATGGTATAGATCTCTGCACATCCATGGAACTATGCGGGCATCTCCCACCTTCTGCTCTTTTGTATTTTGTCTCCTGGGTGAGCCACAAGGATTGAGACATTCGTGATTTTACCAGGATGCCTGTGGCTCCGTATCAGATTGGATGGCATCTGAGTGTTTCCACGGGGGGTGCATCAATGTATTTGGGCAGAGCCCCAAAAAGGGCCAGCTCAGAGGGTGTGTGCAGAAGCTGCTCGTAGACTAGTGATTGAAATCACTCAAAGATCCGCCTAAGTCCTGCATCTAGTGCTGCTGCAGGTTGATCACAACATGGAAGATGGTCTTTTTGGCCCATGGCTTTTCAGATGGCAGTTAAAACAGGGACAGCCTTGGGTAGTCAGGAGAAAAATATGTATGGGCAATAATATGACCTATAAAATTGTGATGTAAGTTAGAATTTTCTCCTTTTTATCCTTTTCTATCCATTCCCTTTAATTTTTTGTATAACTGCATCTTGGTACTATTTTACAAATTCTCAGATTCCCTAGTTACATTGCTGATTGTCTGAGCAAAGTTGTAACAGCTGTACCTTCTTTCAGTCACTGTACCCGGGTGGCCACTGGGAACAGAGTGATAAGAAAGAAAGACCCAACTCCTACCCAGAGAACTTACATTTTAACAGGGACCAATCTAAATGGCCACAGTGGAGTGTGTTAAGCTCTATGGGAGGGAATACCAGGAGGTAAATAAGAGAACACAGTGGGATCCGTGAGGAGAGTCTCTACCTGGTTCTACTGGTCACCCAACAATGCGCTGGGCATTAAGAAATCTATGTAATGTGCAGGAGATAAGAGGCTGCCCCCAGAGACCTCACAGCCTGGCTGAGGAGACCAGACACACATAAGAAACAGAGCCATGGGGGGCCAGACTGGGAGGCGCCACTTCTCCGCTGCATTTCCCAGAGGTAGTATTTGGGGTGTCAATAGTAGTCAACTTGCAATATCTGGGATCTGTTCTACTCATTTGATTCTAAATTATAAAATGGAACTCATGGGACTATGTGATCAGTTAGGACTTGTATCATTTTATAACTGAACTTTTTATTGGTGTGCAGCTTTTCTTTTCTTTTTTTTTTTTGTGGTATGAGGGCCTCTCACTGTTGTGGCCTCTCCCGTTGCAGAGCACAGGCTCCGGACGTGCAGGCTCAGCGGCCATGGCTCACGGGCCCAGCCACTCTGCGGCACATGGGATCTTCCCGGACCGGAGCACGAACCCGTGTCCCCTGCATCAGCAGGTGGACTCTCAACCACTGCGCCACCAGGGAAGCCCAGTGTGCAGCTTCTCTTAACTAGCTGTTAAATTTATTGAGGGCAGAAATTATGAATTTTATTGCTTTGTGTTCTCTCTAATCTCCAGCCCATTGCTATCTATACAGTAGGCACTCACTAAACATTCAAGAAATAAGTACAAGACATTATAGTTTCTTATTGTCTTAGTGGAATTCTAGAGCATAAGAAAGAGGAGAGGCTACAATTACCGAGAGAGTTGGAAGTTCTAGATTCATCTCTTGCTCTGCTGTGACTGTTTTTTCTACGAATGCACCATCTATTATTCACGACCTTCCTTCACCCCATTTGGAATGGGGATGCATGGGTGTAACTCTGTCTGCTTATAACATTTTCAGTAGCAGGACAATCTCTTAAGCATTTGAGGGGATGGAGAATGACAGCAGACAGATGGGCCCATTGACAAGTGTGTTCCCTTGTGGTACTCCTGTCACAACTGAATTATTCTGTCATTTGTGCTGTCATCAAATCAGGCTGATCCAAGAAGTGGAAAGGAGAGCATTTCTAGTGACAGTCACAGACGGAAATGACTCTGTGACATGTGTGTTTTCTGTGCAAGGGACTGGCTTTAGTATTTTCTAAGGGTGGAGAAAGGGGCATGATGTATCAGCATATGAATAAGTGACCTGCTCGTGATGGGGACAATATTTTGAATTACCTCCTGAGTTGGGTTTCATTTTATTTAACTGGCATCTCTCTCTTGCATC
This sequence comes from Grampus griseus, assembly GCF_964374135.1. Classification (NCBI taxonomy): domain Eukaryota; kingdom Metazoa; phylum Chordata; class Mammalia; order Artiodactyla; family Delphinidae; genus Grampus; species Grampus griseus. The sequence goes on from NC_139001.1 coordinate 58,871,695, forward strand.
CGCCCAGCTAAATGTAGGGAGCCCGGTTTGGGGGCTCAGGAGTTGTGCTGGATCACAGGCTTCTCTGGCTAACCATGCTGTCTTCATGTGGTGGGCACTTTCCTCCACCTGTACTTAGGCACCTCACCTGCCTACCTCCAATTAACCCTAAGAGTGGAGCAAAACTCTGCCCATGACCAAAATGCATCCACCCCACATTGCTGGGTCATCCTTTGAGGACAGTTCCCTCAGGGCTCCAGGACACTCACGAGCTCAAGGAGCCTCTTGGAGGGAAGAGCTCCCATGGCTGTACTTCTGTGGTCAAACTTGCCTGTTATGTAAGTCTCTGGCCCTTGACTGGAAAATTCTCTGTTGTGATTCTAGTCCCAGAGAGTGTGATAGCCTTGGGAAACGGGGGATGGAATGCATTAGGGCAGCTTTTAAGTCAATTCCAGAAAAAGTGATTTACTGAATATATTTAGAATCACATTTTATTTTATTTTTAAACTGGGGAAATACAGTTGTTTTCCTATTGTTCACTACATTTCACATTTTGCTAAAGTTTTTCTAAATTATCCCAATAATTTCATCTTACTCATTTTCAACACATAGACTTGCTGTGAGTTGTCAAGATGATGTTCCCAAGGCACGAAGGCTGTTTTGTTAATTAATTCAACAAATATTTGTTACGTAGCTACTGCGTTCCAGGAGTCTGGAGATGAAAGAGTCCTAATCCCGACTTCTGGGAATTCAACTGTCATGCGAAGAGGACAGTATAAAGCTGTTCACCTGCTAAGGAGTAATTCATTGAACAGGGCGTCTCAGCATCCGCTTGATGCTGCTGAGTAAGTGAGATGTGAGTGCGTGTGTGTGTGTGTGTCTGTATGTGTGTGTGTGCGCGCGCGCGCGCATGCACCTGGGAGTATCTGAACATTACATTTTAGGGCTCAGTTCTCCCATGCTTTGAATTTGTTATATAATTATGAATAAATACTAAAGACATAAAAACCACCCATACCTACCTCACATGATCCTACTGGCTTTGGGGCACTCTTATTAATGGCAACAGTGACTTTACTATTTGTCTTCATTCTTGTGATCAGGTACTAGATGCTAAAGTCATTATTTTGTGTTTTTTCAATTATAACTGAGACGGAAAATTAGCAACCTTATGGACCTCATTTTTGAGTATTTTAAAATGGTTTTTACATTTTATTTGTGGAAACATTTGAATCTACACAGGAATAAGAAGAATAGTAAAATGAAGTCTAGGTGCCCATCACCAGCCTCAAGAACTATCAGCTTAAACCTAATCTTGTTTCATCTATAATCCTCCCTTGCCTCTACCTCTTCCCACTTTGCCCTGGATTACTTTGAGGCAAATCTCAGACATGAATTTCATCTGCAGATTTTTGGGGACTCACAGTGTTTGTTTTTATGTTGTAGAATGTTATCAGACAAGGAACACGCCGTCTGGTTTTCACAACCCTACCGTTCACATTGTCTTTTACCAGCCTGTACTTATTGCTATTACCTGCCTGCCCTTGCAAGCATTTGGGTTTGCAACCTCTAAATTTCTTATTTTATTACCTGTTCCCCTCAGTCATGTTTGTTATTACTTTCTTAACGTACAATTTGTGCTGCTACTTATAAATATACTAGACATAATAATAATTGCATAACTCAGTGTTAGCTTAATTTTTATCTGAGAGGTTTTATTTGTTTCTTAACATCTTTATTGGAGTATAATTGCTTTACGATGTTGCGTTAGTTTCTACTGTATAGCAAAGTGAATCAGCTTACATATACATATATCCCCATATCTCCTCCCTCTTGCGTCTCCCTCCCACCCTCCGTAACCCACCCCTGTAGGTGGTCACAAAGCACCGAGCTGATCTCCCTGTGCTATGCAGCTGCTTCCCACTAGCTATCTATTTTACATTTGGTAGTGTATATATGTCCATGCCACTCTCTCACTTCATCCCAGCTTACCCTTCCCTCTCCCCATGTCCTCAAGTCCATTCTCTACATCTGCGTCTTTATTCCTGTCCTGCCCCTAGGTTCTTCAGAAGCTTTTTTTTTAGATTCCACATGTGGTATCTGAGAGACTTAAAATTTATTTTCTGGAGTATGCTTATATTTGACTGGCTAACTGGGTTTGAACATGCTGGCTCATTTTGCACTCTCAGTACAACTTGATGAAAATAGCTTTCAGGATCTGCCTCAAAATCAACAATAATGCATCATTCACAATGTCACCTACTTTAGACTCTGCAATCATAAATCTGAGTTTTGAAAGGCAAGTAAACCAAAGAGTTTATAATAAGCAGATGCCTCATTCTAAAATGCTACTGCTGTTACTCCTACTACTGCTACCACTCCTACTACTGCTACCACTACTACTAACTGCTGTTACTAAACTCCATGACAATAGATCCCTTGTATCATCTAGAATGAAATCCTTTAGGATTAATAGCATCTCCCAGCACTTGCAAAGCACCAGGCCTGTCAGCTATTGGCAAGCTGCCTTCCTTAGAGAGAGAGAGAGAGAGAGAGAGAGAGAGAGAGCAAGGAAATATACATGAAAATTACACTGGAGAAATAATGACTCAGGAATGCTGGTTTGCATAAGGATATAATTGAATAAGAAGATAATTATAAGTGTAATATATATGTGTATAAACATATAGATAACATGCATCTATTATGCTTAACAAAACTATGTAATATATTTATATTATGTAATTATAATGTATATACTTATAGTATATTCTGTATATTATATATATTACATATTATATACATATATTACACTTACAAATAGAATCATGTTTTTATAGCTATTCTACTGTCCAATCACAGAGAGATTTTTGTCATGTCAATAAAAAATCTAGAACTAGTAATATAAATATTTTTAAACAGTCTAGTGTTTTAGTGCTTTATAAGTACTGATGCACGTTTTAGAAACCCCACTAGCATGATTACTCTTTCAAATTAACCCCTGCCAGAAAGCAACTTTGATTGTGTTCAGAGTTGGCATCTATATGAATAATGGATCTAGTAATGCAAGTGTGATAAAAACCAAAATTAGGGAAAAGTACATATTGCACTCCTTAGATAAGTAAGAGTGGCTGGCCTGTGTACATCTTCTTTCTTTGTCTCTGTTCCCTCCCTCATTCCTGCTTCCCTTCCCCCACCTCCCCACTCCCCATTATCAACTCATTTTGAAACTAGAGAATACCAGGATGCTTAAATAGTGTTGTACACTCTCCCACAGCCACAGGGGCCTGCAAAGGATCACAGCACGCCCGGTTCCTTGGGCTCCTTAGACAGTCCAAGAGGGACCCTCAGGCTGTGGAGCCAGTGGATAGGAGGGGCTTCCGGGTTCAGTCTCCCCTAGCTGGCTCCCCTTTCCAGGCACTGCTGACTCTGCTACCTGCTTGAATCCAGATCCCGTCTCCAAGAAGGTTGCCTATGCCTTGCGGGGGGGGGGGGGGGGTAAAGATGTGTATGTTTATTTTACTTTAGATTTCTCTTTAAAGGATATGAACATTCCATTACTCTGTACTAATACTTTCGATTGTGTGTGTGAGTGTATGTGTTGAAGACAAGTACCTAATTGTTTCTAAAAAAAAAAAAAATCCCAAACCTTCTCTTGACTAGTTTAACCAGTACTGTGCCTGAGACCTGCTTCCGCTGTATGTAAGTAAAATGTCTGCCTGCCTTGGTGTTTCTCACCTGGTGCGCTTGCTTGACTTCACAGGCATAGAGATAGGTCCACTGCCTTCCTGACCTCGGCTTGGCTCCTTGGTGTTTTACTTCTTATATTTTAAAATGTAATTATGATTAAATATTTTAATCTCAGAGTCTAAACCCAAGACGCAGGCAAACAAGGAATATTTTTTATAGTCACCCATTTTAAAGATGACGCCACTGCAATACCTGAGACTGAGTCCATATACTGTGTTGTGTTTGCTGACATGTGAGCTGCTGGGCTTCTGAAGGCTGGTTGGTGAAGTCAGGGGTCTAAACCACAACACACAGATATGTGTCGGGGACATCACGGCTGTGTCACTGTTCCGGATGCACGGCTTATATGCTTATGGGAAACACCTGTTCTACAGCACTGTGCAAATATACACTACATAGCCTGCTCTTTATTCTATATAATAAAAAAGTACCTCTTGGGTTTGAATTGAATCTTTTTCTGATTATGCTGCTTCAGATGTAAGCTCTTTAAAATTTGGAAATATTTTGATTCTGGAAATGTTCTTGATTCAGAATCGGTCAGATTCTGGATATGCCTGGGAAATGGTCTACCAGTTTTAAATTAGAAGTCTGAGACACTATAAAGAGAATCTTAGGGCACATCTATATGTTAGGTCTAAAGTAAATGAAACTGGGACCTTAAGGAAGCAGTTCATCAGCTAAAAGAAATTTAGGCCCCTAATGTTGAAGAAATTTAATAATCTGCAAGTTTCTTTTCCAAATAGGGACAGTTAGAATTTATGAATATTTTATTCATGGGTTAACTATAAACGTGTTTGCTTTTGACAGACATTCATATAGCATCCTTTTTCCAAAGAATTTGGGTACCGGGTTCAGAACTTTAAATGAACACGACCAAAATTACACAATTGAAAAAAGAAAGATAAGAAATGATCACCAGTGAACAGGGAGAGGGTGGAGAGGATTCTAGGAGAAAAGAGAGCAAATACTAGTTAAATCAGGCCCTAGATGAAAAAATGCTACAAACTAAATGAAGCTGCTGTAGGGTTCCTGGGACTGCAGAAGCGTCTCCATGGGCCTTTTCTCTGTGGGTGATAATCTTTTAGCTCCCCTCTCTCTTCTTTCCTCCTTAGCATTTTATTGAGAATAGGTAGGAGGAGGAGAGTACTTGAGTCAGTAAATGAAAAATTACTAACTTCTAGACGCTCCAGCTCATTATAGCAGAGTTTCTCAGTGCTGACGGACCCTGTGCTCCAGAACATTTTGTTAACACTCTTTCCTGTCCAGTCATGACATTCATGGGTAATATAATCTACTTCATAGGAATTTTTTTAAAACATAGAATGCCCAGTTATAATATAAAAGAGAAATAAAAGACATTTAAACTATTCTTTATTTTAATATGTAAGTGCTTGTGAGCAATGGCATAAGAATCCAGACCTAGTGTGCAGCAGCTACGGAAGCAGGTGACCCAGGAGTACTGTGTCAGAGTCTCAGATACCTAGAGCAGCAGGTGACCCAGGAGTACTGTGTCACAGGCTCAGATACCTAGAGCAGCCTTATGGTCATGAACTGACATTCTGCAACAGTGACTACTCTTGGTAAAGTCTCCAAAAAAGCTAAGAATAATCTTGCCACCATCAACTGGAGAATTCAGAGCATAATAAAATCATGCAAAGCGCAAAAGAATCTTCTGTGTTTATATGTAAAATGGAAGAAATTTCTAGGCTTTAAAATAAGATGGTGCTCACGTATATGATGTGCAGTGGATCACTTGAAAGCCCTGAAGGAGGCAGCTGGGAGGATGATTCTTTGTTGTTTGGGAGTGCTTATGCATTGCAGGACATCCAGCCTCTGCGGCCCTGCCCACTAAAGGTATGCAGTAACCCCCCCAGTAATTATTTTGACAATCAAAAGCACACCCACAAATTTCCAAAACATCGCCTGTGGGGCAGTTCCAGACCCCTTGAGAACCATTGCACCAGATCCTCTTATATGTTCAATGAAGTTCTGGGAGATGGTGAGCTGGGAGAATGCTGCAGGAAACAGGACAAGAAGGGTGTGAAAACCACTTACAAGGCCAGTGTTGGCCACGTGAATCTGTGGCCCAGAAGCCCTCACAGTGATAGGGTTGCTACAGTCCAGTTTGAGTACCCTGCCAGGGAGGGTGTGTGCTCTGTCACCATCCATCCCTCTCATGCGTCCTTATTTGCACCCTACGGGGAACCCCTGCTCATTCTTGATCTGCTTGCTTTTCATTAGTCAGCCAGTTGTGGTTATTGGATACATTGGGGCAGGGCTTATGCTGCACCTGCTCTTGAAGTTTTCAACAAGAGGATTCCTTGCAGGAGCTGCATGGCATCAGGCGGTTCTCGCTGTAAAGCTCCTTTAAAGACTGGCTTTCTGCTCTCAGATTAACATGAATGAAGAACACCGAATCTTGCTCTTTGAAAGAGGAATATGAATTTCCCAGCCAAGGCGTCCACTTGCCTCACTTCCTACCTACAGAGCAGGTAAAAGATTTTCCACGTCTTTCCATGGCCGCTGGTATACTCTATTCTAACGTGAAATGTGGCCTCTTCCTTAATAAGCTTTCTAGGGATACCTGCTCTCGTTCAAAACAGCTTTTGGGGGTTTGTTTGTTTGTTTGTTTTCCCCTGAGTCAAACCAGTCAGGAAGCCGAAAATAAGCCATGGAGACCAAGGTGGGTCAGTTTTGCTGGAATCGGTGCCTTTTCCTCCTTCCTTCCTTTCCCGTGACTGACAGGGCCCGAGTCTCTCCCTGCTCCAGATCAGGAGCCATTAGCTTTGCAGCGACCCCCACAAGGCTGTGAGATGTGAACAGGGCCAATGTAATTGGTATAAGACAGGTGGTTGCAGGAGACAGGCGTTTCTTCTGCAAAGCAGAGGTCTGAGGTTACTAATGTGGCCGAGGCTGGCTTTCCTACAATGCCTCCCCACTGGTAAGCGCTGGAAGTGGCCGACATTCCCACTTGGCTCTGGGCTTCCTCTAGGTTGTGTTTCCCCTGCAGAGTCAAAGTCAAAAATCACCAGACCCACACTTTTCCCCATTTATGACCAGTTTCTCATACTCTTAAGCAAGGTAATTCATCCTCCCATTTTAGAACATTATTCTTTAAAAAAAATCTTGTCCTGTTATCACAAGAGTTACTTTGACTCATTCAGGTGGCCCTTCTTAAGGAAATGCAGTGACTGGGCATTTTTACTCGAAGACTGGATTGTGTGAGCCCAGCTGGAGAGAAGGGTTTTTGTTCACTGAGTATAGGGACTTTTGCAGAACAATCAGAGCTTCCTAGTTGACACTTTCATTTCTGAAGTTTTATCTTTCCCTCATTCCAAGAGTATAAATATATGTGTCATTTCTTTGTTCTTTTAAAAATGGAAGTGGACGAAGGGTCTAGTAGATTTGTTAAGTATTTACTTTTCTGTTCCCTAAATGATCTTTTCTCCTACCTTCCTATTATTTGAACTTATAAACTAAGGTATAGGGCGTTGCAAAATAGCAAATGGGTATAGATTATTCTTCTAAAAACACATACTATCAAACCTACCCTCTCTGGGCACCATATGTGAAAACTTGGGTTCCTTTATGTTGCCCTCCAGGCAGACATGAAACTTTTCTTTATCCTACGTGTATGATGCCTAACTGGGAGCATTTATATATTTAATTTTTAAATTGCATCTTTAGTTCATAATTTTACTAATGAGATAATTAGCCATCCTTTTATTTTGAGTACTTTTGATTACAGTCTCCAAATCCTTCTAGAAGAGTTTTACTTATCCTTTTTCATCTTGAAAGTCTGCTTACCCTCCATCAAGTATGTTGTTTAGAAATCCATAGTATATGCCATAAAGAAACAAGAGAACAAACATTTCTGGTAATTCTTTTGCTGACTTCTTACAGCTATTCCTCATGTTTTCACCACCACAACAGGAAATCAGGGCAGAAAAAAAAAGAATCAGATATTTTATTTTAAGTGCAAAGATTCAGACATTTTATTCTTTAAAAAATAATCTATATTTTATATTTTAAGTGCAAAGATTCAGACAGATATTTTATTTTAAGTGCAAAGATTCAGACATTTTATTCTTTAAAAAATAATCTATAAGCCTTCATAACAGTGGCAATAAGAAAGAATATTAAGTGGAAAGAGTGCTAGCAGCAGACAAGTTTTCTTAGGCCTGAGAAGTTTGACTTTCCTGATCAACTACATTAAGGTAGTATCCTCTTATCTGTTGCTGGGTAATGAACAACCCCAGAATTTAGCACTGTAACACAGCCACTTTTTCCTCTTTTTAATTTTTTAGGTCCAAAATTCCCAAGAGACTCGTCTGGGCAGTTCCCTTCTGGGGTCTTCATTCAGCTGCAATGAGCTGTCATCTGGCGCCACAGAGCTCTAAAGGCGTAACTGGGAAGGAAGGATGTTCAGGGAGACCCCTCTTGTGGCGGCAGCTCGTGCTGGCTGTTGGCTGGGAGCTCAGCCAAGCTGCTGACCAGGGTGTCCGTACGTGGTGCCTCTATGTGCCGTGGGCTTGTCACAGCATAGCAGCTGGATCCCAACGGGGAATATCCAGAGAGGGAGTGTCCAGAGAGAGGATGTTCAAGAGGCCAAGGTAGGAACTGCAAGGCTTCCCTGGACCTGGCCTCAGAAGTCATCAGTACCATCTCTGCCACATTCTGTTGGTTACAAGCAAATCATCATACTCAAGGAGGGGGAATCAGATCCCACCTCTAGATGGGAGGAGTATTAAAGGATTTAAGGCTGTTTTTAATGTACTATAGGTGGTGCTGGAAATATGTCTAAGATATGAAATAATCCACACTATTTCATATGTAATGAACTACTCGATTTAATTATGCTCTGAAGCATTGGCTTAGGAAAGTAAAATGATTTTCTTAGTTTCTTTTTAAGTATGTAAATGCTTGACAATGAATGCTAAATTCTTTTTAATACTTTTAGTCACAAAGTGGTGATCTATTGGCTGAACTTGCCTCAGGATGTTTTGTTTGACCTTCACAGTGTTTTCAAAAAGATAAGCCAATATCTAAAAATAAGATTTCGTATAAAACTCCGAAGTTTCAACTTCTCTTGGAAAATGGAAAATTTGGGTCATAGAGGGCCTGAACTCTACTTGCCAGTGCTTGACCAGAGCTGAGTAGCAGCTGTCCCCTTAGAAGGCATCAACTCTGTCGATATCTAGAGTTAAATGTCATTTTTCTATGTGCCTGCATGAGTTTTTTCTTATGGTAGAACAATATATATCTGTACTCAATCTTTACTGAAAGTGAGAAAACAGAAGATGAACAGGGCTGTATGTTCCCAGAAATGATAGAATGCATTTTTATGTGTGTGAAGTAGGAGAATATTCTTACGTGTTCAAATTGCCAATGCCCCCGTCCACTTCACTTACACAGGTTTCCTGCCTGACTTCTGTAGACACTTGAGTTGCATCCCCTGCTTTAGTGACCAGAGGATAGGGTTGCTCTTCAATGTTTAGCAAGAGGCCCCTCAGAGTTTAGTGGGGACCCAGGATATGCAGTTGTGAGGGCGAAGCTTTAAGACGCTGGAACTCTAATTTTTACTCTGGTAGTTGTGAGATTATGGAATGAGACAGAGGGTATCTGTAGTAGATTAAAGACAGCTGCAAATTCTTTGTCATTTTGCCCAAGGAGAGGTGGATCATATTTCTCCACCCCCTTAAATCTGTTCTGGGCCTATGACTACTTTAATCAACATGGTATGAGGGAAGTGATGCTAACCTTTCAGATGACGGACAACTTCTGCTTCTTCCTCTTGAACCCCAGCCTCCATGCTATGAGGAAGCCCAAGCAGCCGTGCAGGAGGCCCACATGGAGGAGAGCTGTGGTCCCAGCTGATGTCCAGCACCAAATTGCCATTCATGTGAAGGAGCCACCCTGAAAATGGACCCTCCATTCCCAGGCAAGCCCCCCCAGCTGACACCATGTGGGGCAGAGGTGAGCCATCCCTGCTGAGCCTTGACCACATTGCAAAGGTCTGTGCAAATAAATGATTGTTGCTGTCTCATGCCACTGAGTTTTGGAGGGGCTTGTTACACAGCCATAGAAAGTGTGGTGTCTGTGGGAGCCTAGTGTTTGTGCTTCCAGAATCCATGTGCCCATCCTGTGGTAAGGTCACCTTTATTTTCCTTGGGGGAACCAATCCCGTTCCCACTCTCAGTACATATACTTTGAATGGAGTCGACTCCATCCCTGACTCCAGGGATGAGCTTATGATGCAGCATGACCAAAATCAGAGGAACTGACCACTGAGATTGCTTCTGGAACCAGATGTGTGACTCAGTCAGAGCCAGTGAGATACAATAAAAGACTTTTTCTGGTACTGGTGAGAGAGCCCTTTTTCTTTTCAACTGAATCAAAAGCCAAAAAGATATGAGCCTGGAATTGCTAGTGTCCATCAGGTAGAGGCTGAAAATGAAGCCAACATCGCAGAAGGCTGGGCTGAGAGATGGAGAAACCAAGTCCTGAACTGTTTTGATTTGAAAACAATTCAAAATTGTTTGAATTTTGGCACAAGCTGTGCCTGAGGCCATCCCTTCCCTGGGACTTGTCAGCTACGTGGACGCAGAACATTTGGGTTTATTTACTTTGCTTGAGCTGGTTTGAATTGGATTTCCTGTCACTTGTGGCAGAAAGAGTCCTCAGACACAGAGGGTCTGAATTTGGATTCCGGCTTTGATACCTTTTTCTTACTTTCTTCTTTTTTATTTTGACATAATTTCAAACTTACAGAAAAGCTGCAAGAATAATATAGAAGAATTCACTTTACCCAGATTTCCCAAATGGTAACAATTTTACCACATTTGTACTTTCCCTCCCTCCCTCCCTCCCTCTCTCTCTCTCTCTCTCTCCACACACACACACACACACACACACACACACGCAGATGCTCCTTTACTCCTAATCACTTCAGTGTGTTTCCTAAAAAAAGGACATTCTTTTACATAACCACAGTGTAATTACCAAAGTCGGGAAATTGATATTGGTATAATGCTCTTATCTCATCTATTAACCTTGTATAGATTATACTGCTTGCCTCCAAAGTGTCCTTCAGAGCAAAAGAAAATTTTGGCCCACGCATTGTGTTCATTGTCATGTCTCTTTAGTCTTAAAACCCTCAGTCTTTCATGACATTGCTATTCTTTAAGAGTACAGACAAGATATTTTATAGAACGTGCCTCAGTTTGGGTTTGTCTGAAGTTTCCTCATGATAAGATTCAGGTTGTAAATCTTTGGCAGGAATATAACAGAAACGATGCTGTGTTTTTTTCAGTGAATTATATAAGGAGCTACCCTATGTCCATTTGTCCTGTTACTGCTGATGTTAATTTCAAGCATTTGTTAAGATGCTAGCTGCTAGGTTTCTGTACTGTAAATGTAACATTTTTCTCTTTGTAATTAATAAGTATTGTGGTGGGATACTTTGAGACTATCTAAACACCCTGATGCTCCTCAAACTTCTATCCATGAATTTTAGCATCCATTCATGATTTTCACCTAAAATGGTGACATTTCTATCATTCCTTGTACATTTATTAGTTGGCTTTCTAATATTATATATATAACTATATAATACATATTAAAGACACTCCCTCTACATCCTCCTGTCCATCCTTCTGTCTCTTCTCTTTCTCTCTAATTTGTATGGATTCATGAATCCCAATTTTATTCAGTGGGTTATAATCCTTTGCTATCATTTATTTGATGCCCAGTTATCCCCAGTTTTGCCAATGTGAGCCCCTTCAGGTTGAATCCTGTGTCTGACCCCCTTTAAAGGGCAGAGATAAAAGCATTGGCTCTGTAGCCAGACTGCTGAGGTACAAATTCTAGCTTCATAACTTAATCGTAAAACCTTGGGCAAGTTACTTAACGTTTATCTACCTCAGCTTTCACATATGGAAAATGGACATAGTAATAGTGACCCTTCATAGGATTATCATGAGGATTAAATGAAAAAATAGAAAATGCTCAATATCTTAGTTGTGTTATCTTTTTGAGTCTCTGGCTTTTCACTGAAATGGTGGGTTGAAAACTTTTTTTTTCCCACAAAGTTGTTCCGAGGGTTAAATTGCATAATGTAAGTAAAGTACATGCGAGCTACTCTCAAAATTTTAACTACCTTACCTTTCCCCTTTGCAAAGAGGAAGTGTAAATAAAAAGTCCTTTTAGAGATGAGAGAGTGTTTTAGTGCTATCTCATTGTTGGGGGTCCTCATTTTATTCCCAGGCACATCTCCCCAAAGTGAAGGTGGTGACAGAATTTCCTTAAATCTCCATTCTGTATGTCGGTGCACAGCTCTTGCTTTTTTATGGATTTTGACTGGATTACCACGGTTCCGGTGGGAGGGGCTGACAGTGGAAAACCTAGCGAGTTAGGAAAAGCATTCTCCCTCCTCTTCCCCTTCCCCTTCTCCTCCTCCTTAAATATAGTAATTCATTTGCTCTTTCCTATGGTATGCATATGAAATCATCTCAAAATTAATGCACCATTACCATTGACAGCCATACATTCTGTTAAAGATGTGTAGCCAAATACTGAGTTTACTATTTTTTCCCTATGTAGTCATGTTATCCAATTTATTTACAGTTAAAATCATTTGTTTCTCTTTGCAATCGAAAGAAAACATGGGTACAATTGACTGCATTACTGAAAAGCAAAACTTTTGCCCGACAGAAAATGCAATAAGCAAAGACGAAAGAAAAACTGGCAGAAAATATTTTTAACAAATGTTGGCTATATTTGATTGAAAAGTAAAGTAAGGATAATTCAGAGTACAGAATCAGGAGCCCAGAGGGTAGAGTTAAGAGCTTTGGCAAATTTTACACAGGAAGTAGAACTGAACTCTGATCAAGGAACTGGCAAAATGCGCCCAACTGGATTTCAGAATTACTTTGGAGCAATGATTTCTGTGTGACTCCATTTTCTTTCTTTTTGAACAAGAGTGTTTATATATATATTATATCTGTCCTACCATTATGTGTTGGGTGTGTATGGTGTAAATAACTTTCTCTGAAATTCATGGGTTTTAAGATCAAGAGACATTTCACATGGGGAGCTGGACTTGAGGAACTTCAGCCAAAGGGCTTCCTCTCTTCGGCCATGTGCTTTCATTTCTCTTGGGTAAATATCTAGAATTGGAAAGACTGGATCATATAGTAGGTGTACATTTAACTTTTGAAGAATCTTAACTTCTTAGGAAACTGTTTTCCATGGATTTGCTTTAGAAGGTGAGATCCTGGACCTCAAGCCTGAGCCTAATACCATCATGGGATAAGACTTTGAGGGTCTTGGAGAAGGAGAGGGTGCATTTTGAATGTAGGAGGAATGTGAATTATTGGGCCAGAAATTGGACTGTGGTAGATCATACTTTCCAAAAAATAGCTTCAATAATAATTCCCATTCCACATGCCCTACCAGACTTTGCTACTCCTTATCAAGAGGTAGCGTCTGTTTCCCCCTTTCCTTTTTTTTTTTTTTTTTTTGCAGTAAGTGGGCCTCTCACTGTTGTGGCCTCTCCTGTTGCGGGGCACAGGCTCCAGACGTGCAGGCCCAGTGGCCATGGCTCACGGGCCCAGTTGCTCTGTGGCATGTGGGATCCTCCCGGACAGGGGCACAAACCTGTGTCCCCTGCATCGGCAGGCGAACTCTCAACCACTGCGCCACCAGGGAAGCCCCCTTTTTATTTTTATTACTTGAGTAGTAGTCTATTGTATGAATATACCACAAATTCTTTAATCATTCACTTGTGGTTGGACATTGTTTCCAGTTTTTGCTGATTAAAAACTAAAGCTGCTATGAACATTCATAGTTCTTTGCATGGCTGTATACTTTCATTTCTCTTGAGTAAATAGGTAGGAATAGAATGGCTGGATCACATGGTAGTGTATGTTTAATATTTTAAGGAATTACCAACTGTCTTACACTGCTTTTCAAAGTGGTTATACCATTTTACATTCCCTGTAGCAGTGGGAAAAATGAGAATTCTAATTGCTCTAATTCCTTGACAACACTTAGTATAGTCAGTTTTAAAATTTTAGACATTTCAATATTTGTGTAGTTTAATCCACTAAGTTTGGAGTGTTAAGCAGCAATAAATAACTGGCATGGGATGAAAAATTAACTCCCCCAAATTGAATATAAATGTAAACCATTTTAAAGTGCATTAAAACCTGTATTTGTTCAGGCCCTTTCATTGTTAGAAGCATCAGAATACGTAACTGAGGAAGCCAGCTCTGTGACCAAAATTCAAATACTGTATGCTATTAAAAAGTGTTTACAGTCAGAGTTTATATCCTTAATCAACAATGAGATATAGCAAGATGTTAGAATGATGACACCAATTAACCTACCTAAACATTACAGTCAACCGAAAAGGAAACGAGTATGCAATAAATATTTCATTGGCTTTTGATCCCCTTGTCTCAGTCTCTTGCAAGTGACATTCATCACTAGGTATTTTTGAGAGTCCCCAGGGGGTGTCTTTATAAGTGCTCTGAAGCTAGTCTGGGCAGGCGAGGGGTTCTCCCTCCACTGGGTGTCTCCAGGCAATGAGTCTCCACCCCAATGGGAATACCAGGTCCCTCTAGAATAATAAAGGTGCTTGGTGTTCAGGCGGCAAGACAGGAGAACTTTCTCTCTTGTGTTTGCTGTGGGAGGGATTCCCAAGGAGAATTGCTTGTGCCACACGTGCTTACGTAAATTTTCCCATAGACGTTCTTTGCAAACATCTCATACTCCCTCTGCCCTATGTCCTATGAGGATCCAACCATGAGACAAACGTGGGGCAAGAATAGAAGACAAATCCAACTCACAGACTTAGAGCTGTGTTCATTTTCACATACCCTCCCTCTTTGTCACTGGGTCAGGCTCAATGTGCCTGGATCCTCCTCTAAGGATGAGGTGTTACCCGAAATGCTCCCCTCCTCACTTTTTAGGCAAAAAAACTTCAGGCAGGGCTGCCCCAACAATTTGTCAGATACGCGCAGACATGTTTGCCTCTCGGCAGGTTCTTAACCACAAGTTGAGCTGAGATAATTCCCACTGCCTCACGGTGATAAATCAGAATGACTCTACTGCACCCTGTTGTACTCCCTGTTCAGTGGCTGTTCAATGTTCTTGTTTTATGATACATTTTAAAATTGATATTTAGTTTAATTTTCTTGTTTCCTCAGAGTAGATCACCCCAAACAACCTCCCCTCCCCGAAGAATTCTTTTCTCTCATGGTTTTTATTTTTCCTCTTTTCTCTTCATTTGAATGGTTTTCTTATCCTTTCTACATTTTAGCGGTAGGCAATAGATATGTGAAAATTCTGAGACACTAGGTAAACACTCAGATTCCGTGTAAATGAATAAAAGTCATGGCTTCTGCGTGTGTTTTGCTCTCTCAATTCCAGGGCTTAAATTGAAAGTGTAAACATCTTGATCAAAAACTTTTCAGTTGGTTATCTTTAGTCCTTCATGATTAAAACTGTAAGCTCAACACGCTTTCTCAAGTGCCCTTGGAAAGAGAACTACTCTATTATGTTCCTCTCATGGTGCCTCCCTCCCCAACCCTCCACACATTAGGCAAACAAAAGCCTGAATGGATAGGGTTCGCACCGAATTTCAGGAGGCTGTGATTACATCTCTGAAATTTAAAAAAAGAATCCCACATTTGACAGAAATTGTTAAGAGTCTACAATTAACAAATAGATCTGGCATTAGTGTTTTTCTAATCAAAATCTATTGTTCTGCCGATGCTCATGGCTGTTGTGTGAACTGACAGTGGTTGCCCTTCCAGGAAGCCTGGGGAAAGGGTGGTGCACGGGAGAGGTGAGTGTGCTTTCATGCTCATATCCCAATCTGTCAGATCCCTCCAGAACCGTACAATTCGTCTCCTGCCCTCGCCTATGACGGTACAAATTTGTCCCTCATGTTGAGCAATGACCCTTTCTCTCCTGAAGTCTTCAAAGGAAGGAGAAAAAAATAGATTATTAAGTTCTCATTGAACTAGAAAAACAAAACAAATCAAAAGTCTGCTCTGCTGGAGCCCTCTTGCTGGTGGTGCTCCGAGCAGAGGTAACACGGTTTGCCACTTCCAGTCCAATCCACAGAAATCATGGCAGACAACAGGAATACCATGGAAGTCTTTGGCAACTTTGAGAATTAACCTGATGATATCATTCATTCAATGAAACAGTGACTTCAGATGTTCTTTTATGAAAGCGTGGCAATGACGAAGTTTACGAGCAGAGAGACCTTCATCGCCATAACCTACCTAATTTTTTAAAAAGCATTGATTCAGGGCTTCCCTCGTGGCGTAGTGGTTTAGAGTCCGCCTGCCAATGCAGGGGACACGGGTTCGAGCCCTGGTCTGGGAGGATCCCACATGCCGCGGAGCAACTAGACCTGTGAGCCACAACTACTGAGCCTGCGTGTCCGGAGCCTGTGCTCCGCAACGAGAGGCCGCGATAGTGAGAGGCCCGCGCACCGCGATGAAGAGTGGCCCCCGCTCGCCGCAACTAGAGAAAGCCCTCGTACAGAAACGAAGACCCAACACAGCAAAAATAAATAAATTAATTAATAGAAAGCATTGATTCAAATTCAGTAACTGCTACAGATGAAAAATAGCCAGAAAGAGGAAATCCTCAGATGTTTTATTTAAGTATAATTTGAGAGAAAACAGAAACAGGTCATCTGTACACTGATTTTCATGTGTTTTCATGGGGTGTTTTGCAAGTCTGTACGATGTCCCTGAGATATGTTTAGTCGATTCTGTTCGGGACTGGATGCTGCAGGACAGCTGCCAGTTCCACAGAGCAGCCCTGGACACGCTGTCCGGCTCGGATCCTCCTTGCCACTCTGACTCTGCAGCGGAGCTCAGAGCTCTGTGTCCTCCCAGACGGGTGCCTGCTTAGCTCTCCTTACAGGCGATGTGCCTCTGAGGGAGCTCGAAGGTTTAACTTTTTGGGGCAAAGGCTCCTCATGATGGCTGAAATCCCCTCTGGAGCACACAGGTTTAAGTTGGTGGGGAAAAGGCAAATTCTGAGACAGGCATCACATTTATTTTCTGGGACAGCTTGACTAGGGAATATATCACAATCAAGCAAAAAACATTTTCTTTTTAAAATAATAATCCTAAAACATGCATCTGTCTTCCAAACCTCCATCTGACCGTGTGGCAGTCATGTCAGAGATCCCCCCTCTTTCCTCAAAGCTAAGCTTGGGGGTTAACGTCAGCAGACGGTCTTGGCTGCTTTCTTCCCTTCCTTGTCATCACCCAAGACTGTCAGTCCTTGCCAGTTTCCCCTGGGTCACCCTCGTTTGTGTCCACAACGGCACCTTCACACCCAGGAGGTTTTCTAGGCTCCTTCAGGGACCCTCCCTCTGGCACACAGGAAACCATCCACTGCTTGCATGACGTTGAGCACAGCTCCCCCAGGCCCATCTGCCTAGAGACGCTGCTGCACCATTTCTGCTCTTCTTCTCCAGCGCCATGACACCCTCAGGGGTGGGCCACTCTGGGTCTCACCACTGCTGAAGGCTCCACTTCGCAATGAATGGGACCCAGGCTCTGCCTGCTCTGGGTTCAGCTCTAAACCGTTGTGGTTTCTACTCTTTCCATGAGGCTCAGCCTAGACAATGGTATGTCAACAGGGAATAGCAGATCTAACTCACTTGAGGGTGTGTGTTCCCAGGGGTGCATGGGACCTTGTCCTGCATCCAAACACATTCACCAAGTTCGGAGTCGCCTCAGCAGCTAGGCTCTAGGAAGCGGAAGCCAAGCCTTTTGAAACTCAACAGCCTTTTCTCTCCTTGCCCCCCCAGTCTCCAAGGCAACGAATGCTCCGGACTGAATAAGGGAAAGACAAGGGTACAAGAGGGGGTTCATATCTCAAGGTATCATCTTACCTCAGAAGGACATGGTATCTGTTCCTGCCGTTATCTGAGTCCCTTCCCTGGGAATTTGGAGTTGGCATTATGAAATTAGCCTCTCTTGGGGCTGGCCTCTTGAGTGGAAGAAATATCAAAATTTCAGAGAGAGAAAACTCACACACCTTGTACGTATACGTTTTTGAGAGGAAACTAGATCATCTAGCCCACCTGATTTTCATTTCCTAAGTGTGGCATGGCCATCTTCCACCATGTGGATGAGTGTCAGATAAAGCTGACGGAAGATGGCTGAGCATGACACCTGGGGACCTGATAGCACCCCACCTCCTGGCTCCAGGCCTAGGTTCAGCTGCATTCCAGTTCCCTAACTCTACTGAAGAAGGAGAAGGAGAGGGAGAGGGAGAGGGAGAAGAAGAAGGAGTTCATCTATTTGCAGTGGATTTTGATGGGTGAATAAGAGTTCACCAGACAGACATTAGCAGGAAGGAGATAACAGCAGGATGGAAGAGCAGGCCTGCCCCTAATGTTTACCACAGGGTCCAGAACGGGAGTACCGAGGCCCAAATGCCATATATGCCAATACTCACAAGTTATAAATCAAGCTAGTAAACTGTTAAAGAAAATATAATCCACTCCACTCCCGTGATAGATTTACTTTTACGATGACTGGGAAAACCAAATTCAAATTTTGAATTCTAGCCCTCTTAGGGGTTCCATGCTGGAATGTAAAGGCATGAGGTGAGCTGGTCCCTGTCACCTGTGCTCCTTCCTGGGAGCCTCTTTCCTTCTGTTCCCACCCTCCAGCTCTATCCTGTATTACAAGGTCTTCATGTGCCACGTGTGGACACTTGGGTTTTACCCCAGCCCCTCTGCAGACAGCCGCCTCCTGGCCACCCTCAGGCTTAGGAGTGGTCAGCCGCGTGGTTTGGACTGAGCTCTGAAGGATGCGTATAGGAAGAGACCCACACCGGCCCTAGAGGCAGGCTTGGGTCTTTTGGACGGGCAACACTGGAGCCCTGGTCACTGGGAGTGTGGTCTAGAAGGGGAAGTGCAGCCCCTGTGCAGGCATATAACCTTGGTCCCATGGACTGCCTGCCTGTTGGAGAAGGGTGGCCAGAGGAGAGGGTCAGAGCAAGACCCCCCTAAAGCATAGGGACCTAGACAGGGGTTTCTCTTGCACAACCAAAGGACAATTTTGCACAAAACAACAACAAAAACAAGCCAAAAACCCACAACTTGCATAGTGACTGAAGTTGTGAAAGAACACGGTTGGACATGAGAAATATTAAGAAATTCAGTGTGTCCCAAACATGGATTATTTGTAGTAAGGGGCAGAAGATAAAAATAGGGCAAGATTTTAAAGGGCATGTTGAGTGCTGTGGACTTTGTTTGGTGGGCAGGGGGCATTTTTAAGCGTGAGAGTTTTGTTAACTATTTCTTAGGAGGAAAAGACTGGAGACAAATGGAATCAAGACAGTGGGAAGAACTGGAAGATTATTGGAATTTTTGTGAGTGAGAGAAGGGCTGGATGCCTGAACTGAGGGACAAGTGGGAAGGAGCAAATTCAGGAGACATTTCTGGAGTAGAATTGACAAGGTTTTGTGAGATAGTCTAAGATAACTTCCAGCTTGGAAGGCCATGGCACTCACGGTGCACCGCCCAAGGGAAGGAGTTGAGGGCAAGGTGCAGGTTGCAAAGTCAAATGTTGGACGCGCTCAGTTTGAGGCTCTATGATCCTAACTCTAGCTATCATGTGATTGCCAACGACAATAGAAATTACAGCCATAGAGCTTTGAAATCTGTATCTCGAGGGTCAATCTAAGAAAAAATGGTGTGGGAGCATTTTGGAGAATTTCTTATAAAAGAACTTTGCCTTTTCAATGCCTGCATTTTGCAGGCGCCTGGTTGCTAATGGAAAGCTTTGGGACAATCAATTTCATGTTTTGAGGTCTGCTTCTGTTATTCATGTAATAAACCCAGGCTCTCTTCTGTTGGAAACTATAGCTCATGTAGTGGATACAAATTATAATTATTGTTTTGAGCAGCAGTAGGAAAGTTGGTGTGGTAGCATGTCCTTTGCAGAGACATTTATAGGTAAAAATGTCGCCATTGACCTCTTTGTAGCGTTTGCGCACTTCTCTGATATTTTTGGAGAGGCTGCAGGCAGCGGATGCTGGTTGGTTCTTTGGATTTCCCAACAAAGAGTAAGTTTTTCAGAATATAAATTCTAGATGACTGAAAATTTCGTTCACTCTATTTAACTTGGGAAACCAGGGCATGGAATAGAACTGGATTCCCAAGAATGTAAGGGTAGAAATGTCAAATGTAACAAGCCATTGTAAATTGACCGTTTAGAAGTGGCCACGCTATATACTCTAGCTAGTGCTCTGAATTGTTTATCTTTCAAAGGGCTTATTTCCCCAGATAACATTCTCTTGTTCTTTTTCTTACCTTTTTGCTTGTAGCAAAAAGATAGCATGTTGTTATTTTTCAAGTTGCTGGGATTAATGCTCATTTTCTGGTTAATTAAAATCTTTTAAACAAAAACACTCCAAGTTCAGAGAATTATTGTACTCATTAACATTTCTGCAGTATCTTTGCAGCTCAGCTATTATGCAAGGCTGCAGTAATTTCAATACAGCCCTTTTATTGTTTGTCTTTATTGAAGACTTTGTGCTCATTACTGGATTGTCTCCTGACAGCCCAGAATACTCCCCCAGACTCTCCTCCTGCACTGTGTGAAACCTATTTTGCATTTGCAAGTGTCTGGGCCTTCCAGGATCAGGTAAGTGACTGCATTCAAAGAGAATTAAAAATGTGGGAGGGGGGGGAATCTCTTAACATAAAACTCCACTTGGTCTTCAAATCTCCCCCATATGTCATTTTTTGGTATCAAAAGCCTTATGGGGTAGAATTGGCTTAATTCTGGGGGTAAAAAAAAGTGGTAAAAATAATTATACTCAACATGCATCAATGATATTTATGTAAAATCAATATACGATGAGTTTGAGATATTTATTACTTACTTTTGAACGTGTTCCCCTAGTGGGTGTGCCTGCTTCATTATATATTGAGGGTGCTTTCACTCTGCAAACACTCACTGTTTGCTCATGGGAGTTCCTATTCCTCTCATCCCTGTCCATTTTCTGCTGGACAGAGCACCTCTCTATCATGTTTAATAGGCAGTTGCTGTCTCTCAGGGCATTTTCCAGGCCTATTCAGTATGAATGGGAGGATTCATTTTGACATGCTTGCAGCCCACTCCAACTTTGGTGACTTGCAGAAGCAGCTTAAACTAGACAGAAAAACCATTTCATGCTCAAATTGTTCTTAGCAAGAGGCTACAACTACTTTTGAAGAAAAATGAATTTAGAGTGTCTTTATGGGTTTTCTAATAGCAAATAGCTCGAAATATACACACAAAAAGAATCTGTAGTAGAGGTAAAGTGGGGTAGGCCACCTGCCCTTGAATTTGGATTCTACCTCTCTCGATGGCAGAGGAGGGTCTCCTACAGAGACACTTTGTCTGATTGTACTTGAACCTGAAGGTCCTCCACCTACAGGCATGCTAGCGTGCTGCTGGCCAGGGCTTCCCAGGGGCCATGCTGACGCCTAGAGGCCCCTCTCTGGCTCTCTTCCAAACAAGCTCTCACCTCACGGAGTGTCTTAGATGTGGCCCTACCTGAAGGCAGGAGGATGGTCTCCCTTGACCAGGAGGATGGTCAAGGGAGAATCAATGGCTGTTTGGCCCATATTTTGGCCATTTCTAAACGCTTTTCATTTGTACACTCTGCATCAGACCATCCCCAGACTGCCCCTGCTTTAGCTTCTGTTCCATCTCACTACCCTGACCAGTGAACCTATGATCATTTAAAAAAAAAAAAATCTAGCAAAACTAACGCACCTTTTTCCTATCTTCTTACCTGAGGGGTAGTATCTATAACACCAATTTCACACCTGTCCTGCTAGCTTAGATCTCTCTTCACAGAATGTTCCCCTTAAAATTTTACAGATCCATTTAATGACTCAACAAACATTTATTAGCACCTACAGTGTGTCAGGCACTGAGCTGGGCCCTGGCCCTGTAGCCGTAAGTAAATGGACATGGTCCCCGCCCTCCTGGAGACCGCGGATCAGAGCTCCAATGCAAATATGAGAGTACCATAAGGCCTCAAATCACAGCGACACTGGGGTAGGGAGTATTGTGTCCCCAGGCAAACCCTGGAAAGAAAGTCCCTCCATCCCCACTGCTACCTCCATGTTAGGTGGCGGGAACTGGTGGGACAGCGAGGACGGAGAGGATTCCTTGGGTGGTGACTATCCCTATGGGCTGGCAAGAAAATTCTTAGAGCCCCTGGTCATACAATTGTCTGAGAACCTGCTGACACTGTACCACTCATTTAAATTCATGCTCAACTTGGAGTCGCCAACGCTTCAAATGTCTCCTGGAGAACATGTAGAAATAAGTGCTCTCTGGAAGCCCCGTGACAGACCTCATCAAAGGCTGGTTCCCTCTGTCCAAGGGTGAGTTTTATGAGAAAGAGAATAACGCGTAACTAACCACATTTTATTCTTTGACATTCCAATTACATTAACCAAGGCAGGCATTAGAGATCAATTGATGGGCCAGCCCAGTGATGTGAGGGCTGAGAGGGGTGGGTCACCGAGGAGATGGCCCTGGGTGTCTGCGGGGCGGTGGTGGGCACCTCTGAACACGCGCTTTCTCCCTGTGAACCTTGGCCCGTCGCTTCTAAAGTGCTGTCCCTTCATTACCTTCCTGCTGTTCTTTTCTGGCAATGCGAGCCTGTCAATCTCCACCATTGCCTGGGTTGGAAACCTGGTTAACTAGGATTCATCTTGTCAATTCAAAAGGCAGCTTCTGTTTGTGGGCAAAATAAATGAGTGAGCTCCCAACTCCTGAGCATTTTCATTGAAGCACTGTGAGCCCCCAGCTTAGGTTTAATCAATCTATTTCTAACTCAACCATCCCAGGATCCAATGGATTTTACCTTATCTAGAGCAAACTAGCTGTTCTCTCCTTCTTCATTTTGCTGCTGATTGACTATGGCATGGAGTTTAGTAGATTGTGGATCAAATAAATGAGAACCATAAAATTTCCTCCCCAGGGACTAGGTTTTGATTATTTCATTGACCCCAGAACAAGAAATGTGCCCTCTGGACCAAAAAAAAAAAAAAAAAAAAAAAACTCCACACGGCAACCCAAGGCTAGAAGCTCCTGCCCAGGACTGATTCAATTACATTTATTAAAAGTAAAAAGGTAGGGGCAGCACATTTGGGGAGAATTATCACATGCCTTGATGGGAGAGGAACTGACAGTAATATTCAATGTCTAAAAATCTGATGATTCCTGGAAAGTGAGTGTCAATTTGACTCTCTGTCTGGGGTTCCCCGGCTGTGGGTGAGTCACTCAGAACAAATCAGGGGTGGAGCCACCCTTCCTTTACTGGAGCCAAGAGATACCCACACCTCTCCCCTGCAACCCCCCCTCTATGCTCAAGGTTGTCTGGATGGCTTCGGTAACTCACAGTCACATGCAAGCTGCCCTTGGTTCATGTAGCTGCAATGTCAAAGAATAAAACGTGGTGAGTAGTGTCTTGTTCCTATCTCGTGTTTGACTGAGAGGGACATCTGACCCAAGGTGGACCAATCAGAAACTGGAGGGCAGCTGTCTTCTATGCATAGGGAAAACAAAGAAAGCCCCTGCAGGTAGAGACGAAGTCGGGGAACAGGTGCACAGAGAGAAGCTGAGAGGAGAGACTGTGGCCTCACTGAGAGGCAATGGAGCAGATGTCTCGGTTCCCAATGATTTTGCAGTTTCTCAGTTCCTGTTGGCGTGGAGCCACAGTTCCTGTCCTCAAGTGGTGAGATTCCTGTCCTCAAGTGGTGAGATTCCTGTCCTCAAGTGGTGAGATACCTGTCTCTCCCCAACAATTGTTCATGTTAGTTTAAGATAGTTTGATCATCTGTAACTCACTCAAACCATCTCCAACATCCTGACCCACTCCCTCATGGGTTGCAGAGAAGAGCAAATGAGCCAGGGTGATGTGGAACCAGCACGTTGCAAACGTTAAAACTCCTACAACCATGGCATTCCATTCATTGTATAACAGAGCAAGCTGGAAAATAACTATGGACTGGTAAGTCTGTGGTGTTTATATCAAAACTACGTGAATCAGGTAACATTCTTCACCTTCTTCATTTTCTAAGAAGGAACTTGTGTCACATAGCAAATGTCACAAAGTCCTGTGTTTAAAGTCATTTAAATGTTCCTGGGGATGATGCCACATTAATCATGTAATTTGGACTAATGTGAATATTTTTATAGGGTTATTAACATTTCAAAGATGTTAGGGCTGTTTTGGAATTTAAAATTAGATTTATGGCTTTGGGGACCACATAAAAAAAATTAAACTGATTTCTTCTGGTTTGAAACCATGAGTTTGAAACGATTGAAAGCAACCGAAAGAATTTGCAGTCAGAATAGTAACGGTAATTCAAAAGATAAGGAATAGAAGGTAAATACTAAAGAACTTGGGAAAATGTTTATGTAATTGACAAAATGGAAAAGCTTGGATTGGGCAAGTAAATGGAAAACTATGGAAAATGAATGAAAACAAGAAAGCTCTGAGAAACAGGTATATAGTTGAGGAATAGCTTATTTCTTGGCGCTGTCTTTTATTCATCCATTTACTCACTCATTCATTTCATACGCCCTGTGCACTTTGAGGTACTGGAATCGTGGTGGTGAACAAAATAAAGTCTGTGTCTTCATGGAGTTTACTTTCTTATGAGATTAGAGAGAGTCTGAAGAACCAGGATTCACAGATGCAAGGAAGGGGAAGGAGAATGGACGGGAATAGCCCTTTAATAAGTATCTCATTTCCCTGAGAGGTCTCCACCACTCACAGGGGCCAGGTGCTTTAACTTCATTATCTCATTTAATCCTTACCACAGTCTAAGGTGGACAGGATTTTAAATGCACACAGGGACCAGGCAGGCCACGCAAAAGTGCATGGAAGAGACGACAAACTGGAGAGCACACAACTCTTCCAAAGCGGCATCCACTGCTCAGCTCTAGCTGCCTGTTGCCATGTGGGAGTGGGAGTTCCCTTCTGCCAAATCTTACATTTTTCAAGAGAAGCTTCAAATCCACTTTTCACGTGAGATTGGATTTTAAAAAAATGTTGGATCAATTTTTTAAAACTGCTATGCTGTTTGTGCAAAGACAAGCGTAATTTTATTACCGTAGTCTTGTTTGGCATAGCAAGCGATTAGAAACAACCTAAATGTTCCTCAACAGTAGACCGATTCAATAAATTATGGTCCATCTTATGTAACTACTCTGGAGCCTTGAAGAGCAGCAAGGGAAATCTTTATGTGCTTCATGACGTATTAAATGAAAAACGTTAAATGCCGTGCAGTCTGTATGACATGCTACCATTTATGTAAAGGAGGGGGGAGAATATATATATATACATATGTATTCATTTGTTTATATATGAATAGAATAGTTCTGAAAGTATACACATATGCATACATATATCTCCATCTAGGTAGATGGATAAACAGATAGGTACATATATAGACTTATAGATAAACTAGCAGCACTGGTTGCCTCTGGGAAGGAAACTGGATGGCTGAAAGATAGGGTGGGAGGGAAAGCTTTTACCTTATCTTCTTTTATATATTTTGAATTTTGAGCCATGTGCATAATTATTATTTTACCAATAAGATGTTTGTGGAGGGCCTGAGAATCATCAGTTCATCACCTCTTCCAGAGTCTTAGTTATTTCGTCTGAATATCAAGAATTGCCATTCTTTTTTTTTTATAAATTTACTGATTTATAAATTTATTTATTTATTTTTGGCTGCGTTGGGTCTTCGTTGCCGCATGTGGGCTTTCTCTAGTTGCGGCAAGCAGGGGCTACTCTTTGTTGTGGTGTGCGGGCTTCTCATTGCAATGGCTTCTCTTGTTGTGCAACACAGGCTCTAGGCTTCAGTAGTTGTGGCACGCGGGCTCAGTAGTTGTGGCTCGCGGGCTCTAGAGTGCAGGCTCAGTAGTTGTGGCACACGGGCTTAGTTGCACATGGGCATGTGGGATCTTCCCGGACCAGGGCTCGAACCCATGTCCCCTGCATTGGCAGGCGGATTCCTAACCACTGCGCCACCAGGGAAGTCCCAAGAATTGCCATTCTGATATTGGAGGCATTGGAGGCATTACTGTGATAGACTGAAGGGGGTTCAGTCACTTTGGAGCAGGAAGCTCCAGGTTCAGAACACATGTCTGACAGATGATTCAGGTGTCGTTCTTTGTTCTTCCACTGGTCACGTGACTTTCAATCAAATGGAGGATAATCCCAGAAATCTTGTTTAGCCTGGACCTGCCTGGATTCTACTGGTAGATTGGGACCAACTGGTCCCAGAATGGCTTTGCTGGCCCTCAGGGATGTTCTGACCTCTGGCACAGCCTTAGATGGAGAGAGACACTCAATCCCTCTATCTCATGGGATTGTCATTTGGTTGGAGAAATTAGCATATTCCGTTCCAAGTCTTTGGCCAGTTACGGGGAGGGGGGGGGAGGAGGAGTATTTGTTGGATCATGGGAAGTCATCATAGAATAGTATTTTTGAATTACTGTTATTCTTAGCTGTCTCACCCTGCCAGAGGGAAGCAGCTGGGTCTGAGATTTGGGAGTACCTTGAAGGACATAGAAAATTCATGCAGGAAGTATGCTAATTCATTGGGAAGTAGATAAGGCTAGAGGCCATTCGGGGCTTCCTCAGATCACAACTCACACACCATAGGGTTATTTCGGATCCTGCGAGCACAGGCTAGTGGACTGCTTATGCCTGCTGAGTCCCACCCAGTGGGACTGCTTATGCCTGCTGAGTCCATCGCAGTGGACCCTGGATGGCCTCCGTTTGCGTTAGGACACTGTGTGCATGAAAGCGAGCCCCTACTTCTTCCTCTAGTGCAGCCACTGCTCAGCAGCCTCCCCCTTATGCTCCGTGGCTAGATCTCAGCTTGCCTGGTGGCTGGTGAAAAAAGCCTCTTGTCATGATCTCATGTGTCTCACTTCTGGGTGCAACGCACGAGCTTCATAATAGCCAGGGTCGGCTATCTGCCGAAACATAATTGGCATTTCTTGATCTGTATGTGGTCTGGGTTTACTTAGAGTTTTCATCATTTTGGGGGTGTGATATCTCTGGCTTTTACTGCAAGGCTGGGCTGCTATCTGCTGTTTTCTGGAGCTTTTAAGATCTTCCCTGTGCCCTGCTTGTAGCAGTCAAGGTTCCAGCAGGCAGCAGAATGCATTCAGATGTTATAAAGAGACTGTAATGAAGGGCCTCTTTACGGAGCTATGGGCGGGTTAAGGGTACCTTAATGGACTCTGAGGCACCTGGAGAGAAACACCTGGAAGAGTCTTTCCTAACCCCACGCCTGAAGGGGCAGAGGGAGGAAGAGTGTTAGTGGAGCTCTGTGAGAACTTGCACCGAGGAGGGTTACCATCCCCTACACACACACACACACACACACACACACACACACACACACACACACACAGAGGAGCTCTAGTCAGGGAGGGATCCTACCGCTGCCAAACTCTGGCATCAAAGCAGGGAGGGAGTGGGGGACTCTTCCTCCAAGCTCTCTCTCACTCCGCCCTGTGCCATTCTGCTGGTCCTTCCCACGGGCCAAGCCCAACAGGAAGCCAGACAGCAAGAGGGCCTTGTAAGGCAGCCTGCAGGGGCAGCATCCTGGGACACAGGGAGGGGCAGCAGGGCAGCAAATGCATGAGGAGTCCGGGTGGTAAATGGAGACAAGCACACCTGCCTAGGGACTGTCGGTGCCTCCTGTGGGATCACCACTTTAGCCAGAGGAGTCCTGAGTGGGATGCAGGGCACGTGGATTCATTTGGACCTATCCCATGGGATGGGGGGGGGGAATATCATCGTCCTGCTTTTTAAAATATCCAGTATTGGCAGCCATTCCCACTGAGGAAGTTTTCTATGATCTGTTCTTATGAACAATCTACTTTCTACTTTTTAAGTTTTTTTTTTTTTTTTTTTTTCAGTACGCGGGCGTCTCACTGTTGTGGCCTCTCCCGTTGCGGAGCACAGGCTCCGGACATGCAGCCCCAGCGGCCATGGCTCACGGGCCCAGCCGCTTCGCGGCACGTGGGATCTTCCCAGACCGGGGCAGGAACCCGTGTCCCCTGCATCGGCAGGCGGACTCTCAACCACTGCGCCATCAGGGAAGCCCAAGTTTTTGATTCTTTTTTGTTTAACATTTTAAATTTTGAATTCATAATAATAATGTAAAAAAAGGCCTCAAGGTTGGCAAGGACTAGGATTGACAGTACTATGGCTTTTAGAAATCCCCGTTGTCCATTTAAATTTTAATGTTTCTATCGTTTGTTCCTCAGTGTAAATTAACAGCCATGGCGGTGGGTCGGGTTTCTTTCCTGAAGTCGGGACTTTAAATTTAATTCAATAGCCGAGATTTACGGCGCTTCTATATTTCACACGGCAGAATCAATAATGTGACTGAAGTGAAGAAGATAAAAATTTATGGTATCTTGCAATTTAATGGTTGAAAAGATGCAATTGGAGAGATCATAAATTGTGAAGGAGTTTATGCTTCATTGCTCCTGATTCAGTACTTGCTGTTAGAACTTGATTTGTGGCTATTCACAAGGTGTGATTAATGATGTGATCAATGCTTGCTTCAGCGCAGTAAAGCAGTTGTAATGCTCTTCATTAGAATAAATAAAATAAATTGACTGAAGCTTTATAAAAACTGTGTAACATTTAAAATCTAAAATGTCAATTTTTTTTTCCTGTTACAATTTAGGTTTCTTCAGGCAGTTTCCACCTACATCACATCACTCATTGTCATTCTTTTTGGATATTATAGAAATCCGTGTGGGTTTGGGTAAGCTTTATGCAAAGCTCACTGAAGAGGAAAAAAAAAAAAAAAGAGTTGAATAGGACCGACAGAGCTAGGATACTGTGGTGGTTCTGCTTTGCCATCCTCCTAACGTGCTTTTTATCCTTCTTAAACACGTGAAGTTTAAGGAAATCAAAGCAGAAAGTGAGCCTTCTATTCACAGATTTGCTAAAAAACAATACAAGTTTTCATGTTTTAAGTGCAGTGGGTATGCATGCATCTCCATTGCAAGAGGCTGAGTGGATACAGGCACATCCTTCAGAAAACTTCGTCTTGATGTTGGGATTTTGTTTGACATGATTCTATTGTCAGTTCATGCTATGATTCAAAAAGTGAGCAAACACAGAGGGGAAACAGCAGTTTCACTGTGGCTGGAAAGAATGAAGTCACTCTAGGTAATGCATCCTGGACCTTGGTGAGTCACTTGGGCTGGGAAAAGTTGCCTTGGAACATGCATGGAAATTCTTGCCATTTGGGGAACTTATTCATCACAGTTGTAAACCAGCAGCCTTTGTTTCAATATCATTCACTGAAATGTATTACTGTTGATTAAGGAAAACTTTTGGCCTGTCTTGGAGAGTAGTATGTGTCTCCAGAATACACCTTTGCTTGCTTCTTTTCATGTGTTCATCTCATCTTTTTTTTAATGCCCGAAGTCACAAGCAAGTGACATGGTTAATCTTATGGATTTAGATGGTTATAATTGACTTATGGATGTTCTGGTCCCAACAGTATTTGCAATTGTGGATTTACACCAGGCCCTGGAGCTGGCAAGCCTTTATATTTCCAAGACTCCAGCCAATTCCACTAGGATGACCCTGGAAAGATTTGATGTGCTGGCAGTTCTGTTTTCTCTCCTTGTCAAGGCCTTAAAAGGGAAAAGAAGACACAGGGGTGGGTCTCCTTGGCTTTTGCCTTTGCACCACACTGCGGTGACTTCCTGTCAACCTGGGGCTCTGCAGAAGTATTAGGGGGGCCATGCATGGTAGTTCTCCACTTCAAGGTATCAATTCAACTGGCTTCCCAGGTTTTCCTCATTTTCCTTAAGAGATCCTTAACTCAGCCTGTATTTTCAGAATGATGAGGCATCTTGGTGTGGTAGAGACCTAACCTCTAAAAACACTTCCAAGTTATCTGCACTTGGCATTGATGAACTTCCTTTTGACTTGGCATCAGAATGCTAAATGGGAAAGAGAGCTGTACTTAAATTTCTTGAAGGTTTTCAATATTATGTGCATTTTAAAGGTACTTTCTGAGCTACTTGGGGGTGTAGGAGCTGGAGGATACAGACAAAGAATGCACTGATTAAAAATGATGAATTAGGGGCTTCCCTGGTGGCGCAGTGGTTGGGAGTCCGCCTGCCGATGCAGGGGACACGGGTTCGTGCCCCAGTCCGGGAGGATCCCACATGCTGCGGAGCGGCTGGGCCTGTGAGCCATGGCCGCTGAGCCTGTGCTCTGCAGCGGGAGAGGCCACAACAGTGAGAGGCCCGCGTACCGCAATAAAAAAAAAAAAAAAAAAAAGACAAAATAAAGGAAAGAGTACAAAGAATCAACAGAGCTTGAATGAAATAGAATTGTTTACCACTGATTATGGCTAGATTTCTGAGTGTTAACATGCTTTCAGAGTCTAGTCGAAAATAAAGACTGTGCTATTCCATTGAGGACTGTTCCCCAAGTTGGAAGAGGCAGCAAACCTCTAGTGTGCACCCCAGGAGGGTACGGTCTTCCCTTCCATCACCACATAGCCAGTGTCTAGAACAATGCCTGGCACATACAGCAAGCTTTCAATAAATGTTTGCTGAGTGGGGTAAGGCAATAACTACATCTTTCGAAAGACTGTAGGCAGACTAAGCAGCTAAGAAAATGTCACGGGCCATCATTGAAAAGAGCCTGTTAGGATAGAGAAACTCTGAGGAAAAGAGGAGGAAAAAAAAACCCAGCACAAACCTAAATGAGAGTCGGCCTAGTCTCAACGAGCCACTGTTCTTGTTTGGATACTTATGGTTTTGATGTGGCTTCTAGTCAATATATTTTAGCAATTTGGTGTTGGGCGAGTGAAGGTGGGTGCAGAGAAACGGAATGAGAAATTCCAACCTTTTCTTGGATAAGTGGGGGGGGAGGGGTTGGCAGGGGAATTCCAGCCCAAATATATAAACAGCAGATGGGAACTTTTCATCAAACCTGGGGAAGTGAATGAAGGCCTCTGGGCCAGTTTTCTTATCTGTGGTGTGGGGGAGGGGAGGGGTAAGATGTTCCCTAGGGTCTCCTTCAATGCGGCATCCTTAGCTCTGTGCTTCTGATGTTTCCTGCCCCCATTCTGGATCCTAAGCCCCAACCTGCTCCACAAAGATACATGGTTATTTTCTGCTAAGTCTTTCCCCCTCCCGGACTTCCCAAAGCACTGCTGATAGGACCATTCTCTCACGTGCCAGGATACCTAATACATAATAAAATTGACGAGTTTACAGATGGGATTTACAATGAGAAAAAAACAAATTTAAAACTCAATATGAGGGCTTCCCTGGTGGCGCAGTGGTTGAGAGGCCGCCTGCCGATGCAGGGCACACGGGTTCGTGCCCAGGTCCGGGAAGATCCCACATGCCCGTGAGCCATGGCCGCTGAGCCTGTGCGTCCGGAGCCTGCGCTCCGCAACGGGAGAGGCCACAACAGTGAGAGGCCCGCGTACTGCAAAAAAAAAACCCCAAAAACCTCAATACAAGCTGGAACTCCTTCCCAGAGTGCACCAGCCATAACCCTCCACGACGAGGCCTTGTGGCCACTCTTGTTCCTCCACATCCGTCTGTCCTTCCTCCTCGGCACCCTGGCCCGCCACCTTTGTGAGGGCCTTTGTCCATGTTCTCCCCACCCTAGGACCAGGCCCCCGCTTTGCTCTCAGGACCCAGCCCAGGGGAGGGCAAAAGGGCAGAAGTAAACCAGCCTTGCTGTATAACTCAGCCACAGCCAAAACCAAGCTTTCAACACAGGGCCCCAAATGTCTCCATTTCAGAATAGGATTTTGGCCCGACATTTGCCTAGTCCATTGAAATGTTTCCTTTTGTTCGTGTTTTACTCCCTGAAGATAAATGAACCCTGGCCCTCAGTTTAAGCCTCCATCTCCAGCAATAGAAAGCACCACCAAAGCTTTATTTGTTTTTAAGATATCAGCAATTGCAGGATGAGTTTGTTTTAAGGGATCAGAGATTAGAGGATCAGTATTTGACCTGCAGCCCTTCACCAGCTGGCCCTGAGCATATAGCTATGATTAGGGCACAGGGTGGAGCTCCAGAAGGTCTATCTCCCTTTCCCAGGGCAAAGCCCAAGAATTTGGCTTTTTCTGTGCCGTTTAGGAAAATCAGGACTTTGGCAGGTAGATTTCGTAAGAAGTCTTGAGTTTTAAGTTCCTAGCCTCCTTTTGTGATAAAGAAAAGAGAAATATGTGTAGTTTGTATCTAAAATTTCGTCTTGGGTTCTATTTTATGTTGCCGCTAGTTTAGATAAGTTGGGGTGGGGGGTAAGGGGGAGGAGGGAAGCGATTTCCTGATGGCTGACGACATCCACGTGCATCCAGGAAGGAAATAGCTGCACTACTGCTTTTCTGAACTTTTACCCTTTCTGCCATGTTTTGACACTGGTAATTGCTCCAAGGTCAGTAAATGAGATGTTAACCTGTCGAAGTAACTCAGGGGAAAAGATTGTTATGCTCTCTGAAAATGAAAGTGCTATATCAATGCTTAATAATAAAAACACTTTGGTCACCAGATCATCTGCATTCTCTTTCTCTCTCCCTATTGAATTTTGCTTACAGATGTACAGAATGTCACAAAAGTAATAACTTTGCAAAGCACTTCAGGTCTTCTCGTATTTGATCTCATTTGGACTTTACTCACAACAACTGAAGGAGCTACATTGGTTTACTAGACCCATTTTGCAGACGAGAAGACTGAGGGTTCAATGGCTCACCCCTGGTCACATGGCTGGGCCCAGGCTAGGATCTCTGAACCAGCCATTCCACTCGCCACCTGGCACTCTGCATTGGAAAGTATTCTCTGATTCTGTGGAAAGCCTTTCTGTGGTATTTCAGGACAGAAATTCACTCTGCTACCTTGTATAAATCAAAGTGCCTCTTTTAAACAGTTTTCCCAGAAGGTTTGAGCTAGCTCTCACACAAACAGCTGTTTCATCAAGTGCTTTCTGAAAGCATATGGCGGTTCCTCTGAGGCCTGAGGTGAGAGTTCACTGCAGTTGCTGTCCTGCTTCCTTATAAAGCTGTCATAAGTTAGGGGACAGGTGAAGGAGGAAGAAAGGATATTCTCCGTTCAAAGATCCCCAAACCATCCCTACTTTGGCCGTTTGAGCTTGCCAAATTTCTAACTCGCTGTGATGCCCAAGAGTCCGTTAGGTCAGTCTGAAAGGCATTTGTCTTATCTTCTCAGGATGACATATCTTCCCTCTAAACAACCTGTGCTGACGATTGCCATGTTTGGTTTTTTTTTTTTTTGGACTGGATGAAATAAAAGGTTTCTTCATAATTCCATTCTCACTTTCCATTTATCTTAGAAGCGAAATCACAAGTTCCTAGCACACTTTACTACCTACATTTCCGTGACCCCATTATAAAACCATATATATATATGGTTTTCCTCTAAGGTCTTTTTATTTTATATGTTTACATTATATCATAATATAATATAGTAACAGCTGGGTCGGGGCTGAGAGTAGTCACTGAGAATTCCTCCTGTCCTGCTTTCTGTGAGTGGCCCGCTGACTTTGGGAGGGCAAAGGCCCACGGCAGCCGGCATCGGAGCGGCTGTGTACAGGTCCCACATGTGAGGCTGCTCTCATTAAGCCTTCCCAGGCTCTGCTGAATGGCTGGAGGCCTTCTCAGGAAGCTGCTTAGAAGATTGCTGGAGGGACTCCTGCTGTTACACTTAGTTGAGTTTCTCTCCTTTTTCTCCAAGTTATCCCCTTATTAGAGAATCCTGTAAAACCAGGAGGAAGGAGAGGCGAATTTTCTGGTTAGCTTATAGTCCTTCTGTCTCTCATTAAGGCCTCTTTCTCGGCGGATCCTGTGATGTGAACTTGTGAACTCAGTACCGCTTACTTCACCATCATTGCAAAATCAGCACTTAAAGGTATCAAGGACCCAACAGCAACTCGGCTCTCAGGAGGCAGAACAAAAGCACAGGCCCATTGTACTCTCCTGTCTACTTGTCACTTTCTGCGGCTCACAGCTGTTGGCATTTCAAGGAATAGGAATTGGACTATGGGATGCATTCTTGACCATCCTTGAGTTCCATGTATCATGGGTGAAGAGCACCCTTTTGGCTTCTGAAATGAATTCCGAGCACTTAGTAACAGGGAGCTGGGTTTTACAAATCAGTTGTACTTTGAGCTAGTGGGAAAACCCTCAGGATTACAGTGTTAAACTCAGTCAATATGGAGCAATTAAGAACCAAGTAAAATAGGAAGAAGGAGAAGGAAGGACTCCAGCTTAGGCTAGTTCTGAGGACCTAACTGCCATGGTGGTGGAAATGGTTAGGGTTGTTCAATGGATAGGGGTAAAGGGTGGGAAAATATGTCAGCCCAGACCTTTTGTTCACTCTGGTTCACGTGACATGCTCTTGGGCACAGGCCCCATGTACCATCCCTGTCCTCTTGGTACAGCCTGCAGGACCGACCTAAACTGCTATGATCCTGAGACATAGTACTGATGACGTCTAAGTACAGGATAGGGGTCATCCCTCTAGGCTCCCAGGCCAAATTCAGCCACTGCTTGTTTTTGTATATAAAGTTTTATTGGAATACAGCCAGGCTCATTCATTTAGGTATCGTCTATGGCTGCTTTTATACAAGAATGACAGAATAGATGCAAAGCCTAAAATACGTACTCTCTGGTCCTTCACAGAAAAAATCTGGCCACTGGAGTAAGGGCTGTGGAAGGATAAGGTATGCTTGGTGGATTTACAGTCAAGAGATGGGATGCTGACAGATGCTATAGCTTTGGAACAAGTTACCCCAAAACGTAGTGAGTGCCATAAAATGACCATTTCTTAGGCTCATGGATTCTGTAGGTCAGAACACAGCCCAGACGGGATGCTTATCTCTGATTCATGATGTGTGGTGTCTCAGCTGGACGAGTTCATGGCTATATACAGGCTTGAAAGCCTGGGGCTCCTTAAGCATCTCTCTCTGTGCTCTCCCTATGCAATCTCTCCAGCATTCGCATCTGCTGGCTCAGGGTTCCCGTGTGTGTGTGTGTGTGTGTGTGTGAGAGAGAGAGAGAGAGAGAGAGAGAGAGAGAGAGAGAGAGAGAGAGATGGAGGGAGAGGCTTGGAGGCTTTTATGACCTAGCATCAGCTGCATGAGTCAGGCTGCATCACTTCCCCTTATCCTATTGGTTGAAGCAGTTACAACATTCTGCCCAGGCCAAGAGGAGACAACACAGACCCAGTTCTTGATATAGGAGTATCCACGTCTCATTTTAAGGAAAGCAAACAGGAGTTACCTATATCTCCATCTTTGTAAAAGCTGCGACATGGGGTAAGACCCCTCACCCAGAGCATCCTTGCCTCCAGACTGCTTATCCTCACTACTGTCCTTCCTTTGTTACTCACACGTGCCTGCCCTTCTTCAGACAACTTTCTGCTGGACCTTCTGCTTGCCATACTCTCCCCTTACAATCTGGCCTACACACCAGGCCAGAGCCGTCTGTCTCTGCAGGAGTCACTGCCTTCCTCTGAAGCCTTTGATACTTTCCCATTCTTAGGCAGTTTCATGGTCCTCAGCTTCTCGTGTTCCCTTCCATGGAATGTCCCGGCAGCCTTAACTGCACTCCTCCAGGCCCCAGACACATAGTGTTCTCTCCCAGTTGGGGCCTCCTGCCCCAATGTCCTCTGTCCCTCACTGGATTTATCTTGGTCCAGTCACATCCTTTAAGGCCAAACTCAAGTGTCATCTCTTCTTTGAGCCCTTCCCCCCAGCATCCTGCCTCTGATGAGCCCTCCCCTCTCAGGTGCGTTGCCTGTAGCACGCACGTGGCACTTGGCGAGTGCTGCCTGTTCACGACGAGGTACCCTGGCTCGTAGCTGTTTGTATTCCTCTTGTGCTTACTCAGCACCAAGTAAACATTTGGTGATGCTGGTCTGCACCGTGCTTAAATTTCTCATGGCTGAGCCTGCTGCCAAGTAATATGTAAACTCTTCAAGCTCACATTTAAATTTCACCAGTGTTTGTCTGATACGAGTTAGAAATAAAGTTCAGAGAAGAGGCACGCTGCCTCATTCTTCTGAAAATGTTTAGGTTCCTAACAGGAGTAAATGTAAGATATATTTCACAAATAAGATACCAAACTACTAGTTTTAAACTCTGTGAACAGACCACTTGGCCAGTGCCGTGGCTTATTCTAACACTATAAAATACATGTTTAGGAAGTAAAAGCCAAACCAAAAAAGAAAAGAAAGAGAAATGGGAATAGAGAGGGGTGGGACAGAATTTATCTTAAATGACTAAGAAAATCTTACATCCTATATCAGCTCTAGCTTACCTCGAAGAAAACAGTAAGAAAGCTTGTTCGAGAGATTTCTCCACACACCCCTCTGAATTTCGTTTTTAGCTGTGCTAGGTCAGCCACGCTGAACATTTGCCAAAAGATGATCTTTGTTTATATTTGGCTCCTAAATGAACTAATTTCTCTGGTTGCCTTGAATTCTCTTAGTTATTTTTTCAATGAAGTTAGCAGTGTATCATGGAAGATGGAGAAAGATCGTCTGTCTTCTCTCCCTACACACACACACACACACACACACACACACACACACACACTCTCTCTATTTTTGTCTGGTTTGCCATTTCTGTGTGATAGTAATAGTTCCTCTCTAGATGGCTCACAGTTCATTAAGGGGTTGCTCAATTTATTAGGAACCAATCATGCATTTATACATTCTTTTATCTGAAGAGCGCTTTTAAATGTTAGACCATACACTAATCAAGTTGAACATGATAATGAGAGCACGTTCACATTGTTAACGGAAATGACCCAATGCACTTAGAGTGAAGACATATTTGAAGTACAATTTGCACTTTTCATCGCAATATTGAAGAATCCCAGCAAGGGTCAGGATGCTCTTGGCAACTGCCTTGGGAGGATTCGATTAGCTTCCTATGTAGAGCCGGACCCTCCTCATGTCACTGTCACTTTGTTTTCCATTATCTGTGAAAATACAGTAGGAAGACAAGGCAGAATTTGGAACAAACAAAAGAGGATTTTGTAGAAAGACCGTGAGTCCGGTTTGGATCATTTGTAAGTAGTGGAGAGAGGAGTGGATGTGTATGGAATGGCCTCAAATTGTTGAGAGTCTGAAAATAATGTATATTTGTGTTTGGAACACATTTTGGTGCATGGTTTTAAGTTGAATAGAATTTGCTTTAAAAACAATCATGAAGCCACACCGTAGAGACATCACTCAGGAAAAGCTAGAAGAGTGTCTTTCTGCCATTTGGTCTCCACTGCCCTATATTCCAGTGCATGCTGGGATTGAAGCTGTTGAAGTTCAGATCCAAGCAGAATAGGAATTAGAACCAAGCTGCCATGAAAGGGGGTGGTGTAGTTAAGGACTTGATTTCTGTCTTATAAACAGTGTGCTAAGCAAGTATCTTAGGCTAGGTATAGACACTCAGTAAATCTGAAATAATGTAACCTTACATAAAGTTTATTTTAAGGGTAAATTATATTTCTGGACATTCTAGTATGAGAATGAGTTGGTTTTGCTGCATAAATGCTTATTGAGCCAGGCAAAGAAGACAAAGAGGAATAGACTGTGTGTGTGTGTGTGTGTGTGTGTGTGTGTAAGAGCGAGAGCAGAGCGAGGGAGAACAGGATTCATTTTCACTCTGGGGAGCTTCTGGAACCAGTCTCTCTCCTTGTCTCTACATTGTCATGTAATTCCCATCACCAGGTAATACTTTTCAAGCACCCTGGTGAGCTGGCCTCTGCTGACCATTTTGTACTTGCTTAAAACATCCTAATCACTGCTCAGTAGAAGCTTATGAGCAGCTGAAGAACTTACAGTGAATCCAGATGAGCATTATCAAGCAACTGTGCTCTGTAATGGGACACACTTTAAGCAGGGAGAGCTATCAGGCTCTGTCTCAGTTTAAATTCCCCAGGCCTCACTTTGGGGAACTGGACCATAGACTCTAAGATTTCTTCAACTCTGACATTCTATTAGTCTAATTTATTATTTTAGTTTTCATTTAGGAATGAACCGAAACATTCTCAAATATATCAAGGACATTATTGTAAGTATGACATTTTAAACATAAGTGCCTTTCATGTATTATCTCATTTCATCTTCATAACATCCTACAACTAACTGTTGGAATTCTTATTGGGCTGATGAAAAAATAAAATGCCCACGACCACAAAGATAGGGGTAGAGTTTGGGGTCTCAGTTTGCGTTGTCTGAGTCCCAAGACTATGGACATGACTACTGAGCTATAATGCCCCCTCTCTTTCCCCAGCCAATCAGCAGTGTCATCTACTGTGTATTTTATAAAATAGCAGACAGTTGGAGCATCCTGCTTTGGAGTGATGCTTCCTCTGAGGGCTTTGGGACGTAGTAAAACATTTGATGTTCTAGTACTTCGTTGTCATTGTTTCACTAGTTATCAGCTCTAACACAAAAATGTCATTTGCACAATTCTTTTGATTCCAGAAAATTATCTAGGTCACTAAGTATGTCAACTGTCATAATGCAATGGCTAATTCTTCCAAAAACAGAAAACTGTCTTTCAGAATTGCCATTGGCAATAAATCTGACCTAGACCATCCATCCTCTCTTAACTGGAAATTCATCACTATGTAGAAAATAATTTTGTTCTTTCCAAACCTTCAGCCACCAGTGGGCTTGTTTTCTCCTTCTGCATATTGTGCTGAAGTTGCTGCTTGGAAAATAACCAACCATAATTATTTATTTATGTACATATTTCTGAAACTGTGATAATCTGGTCAAACTGCCTTGGAAATTTCTAACAAGTTGGTGTGCATGAAAGTCCATAAAGTTGATCCTTAAACTTTTTGTTCCTGATGAATTTTTCTAAAAATCTTTGTTCTAAAAGAAGATCTTGTTTATAATTCCTCCAAATGGCGTCTCCTGTGCTTTTTTCTGATTTTGTTAACAAAATTCACAGCTTTTCTTCTTCATCTCTCTGGTTCCTTTGCTGCACATTGTTCACTTTTTGTTTTGTTTTTTTTTTTTTTGCTTGGTTACACATGTACCACGTCATTTTTGGAAAATCATAAATTGTAAATAAGCAAAAGAAGAAGAGAAAGAGGAGGAGGAAGAAGGGGGAAAAGGAGAGAAAAGAAAAATAAGCTGTGTTTCAGTCTTTCAGTGTATATACATCCTCTCCCAACCTAGATATTTTTACCAAAATAAGGCTATACTATTTTAACAGCTTTATTGATGAATAATCGACATATCATAAATTGCACATTTTAAAATATACATATAGCTGATTCACTTTGCTGTACAGTAGAAACTAATAACATTGTAAAGCAACTATACTCCAATAAAAAATTTTTTTTTAAAGTGTACAATTTAATGTGTCGACTTGTGTATATACTTGTGAAACCATCGCAATTAAGACAGTGAACCAATCCATCACCCCTATGGTTTCTCATGCTCACTGTAATCCCTCCATCCTGCCTCCTCTCCCACAGGTCCAATTTCAGGCAATAACAGATCTGCTTTCTGTCACTATGGATTCATTTAAATTCTCTTGAATATTATATAAATAGTATCATGCACTATGTACCCTTCTTTTCCGGCTTCTTTCACTCAGCAGAACTATCTTGAGATTCTCCCACGTTGTAGCACGATCAGTTTATTCCTTTTCATTGCTGCGTAGAATCCTATTGTGTGGATATACTACAGTTTGTTTATTCTTTTACTTCTGAAGGACATTTGCTTTGTTTCCTCTTTATGTTATTTTGGTACACGGGCCTCTCACTGTTGTGGCCTCTCCCGTTGCGGAGCCTGCTGGGATTTTGACTGGGATTACTGTGAATCTTTAGATAAATTTGAGGAGAATTAACATCTTAATGATATTGAGTCTTCTGACCCATGAATGTGGCATCTGACTCAATTTATTTAGGTCTTTTAAAATCTCTCTCAGTGTTTTTGCAGTTTTTAGTGCACAGATCTTTCATATATTTTGTCAGATTAACTGTTAGTCCGTTATAAATGGTGGTTTTTTTAAAAAAATCAATTTCTAATTGCTGGTGCATAGTATATAGTAGATTTTTGTATATAGATTTGTATATTTGTATCCTGCAACCATGCTAAACTCACGTATTAGTTCTAGTAGCCTCTCTTATAGATTTAATTATATTCTATACAGATGATTATGTTGTCTACAAAGACATCTATCTTTCTAATCTGGATGCCTTTTGTTTCTTTTTCTTGCCATACTGCACTGGCTAGAATATCCAGTACACTGTTGAACAGAAATAGTGAGGGTGGATATCCTTGACTTGTTCCTGATCTTAGGAGGAAGGCACTCAGTCTTTTACAATTAAATATGATGTTTACTGTTGGTTCTTCACAGATGCCC
Source organism: Grampus griseus (assembly GCF_964374135.1). NCBI lineage: Eukaryota > Metazoa > Chordata > Mammalia > Artiodactyla > Delphinidae > Grampus > Grampus griseus. The sequence continues at coordinate 58,911,922 of NC_139001.1, forward strand.
TTTATTAGGTTGAGGAAGTTAACTTTTATTCCTAGTTTCCTGAGAGTTTTCCTTAGAAATTGGTGGTAGATTTTGTCAAATGCTTGTCTACATTATTGAGATGATCTTAGGGTCTTTTCTTTTACTGTTTGTTTATATTGTAAATTACATTGATTGATTTTCATGCCTGGGTCATGATATATTATCATGTTTATATATTGTCAAATTTGACTTGCTATATTTTTGTTTAAAAATTTTGTATCTATGTTAATGAGGTTTATTTGCCTATAATGTTTTTGTCTGATTTTGGTATCAGGGTAATGCTGGTCTCATAGGATGTGCTTGGAAGTTTCATCTTCTTTTCAGTTATCTGGAAGTTTGCATAGAATTGTTATTATATCTTCTTTAAATATTTGGTAGAATTCACCAGTAAAGCAATCTGGGCCTAGAGTTTACTTTGTTGGAAGATTTTAAACTCCAAATTCAATGTCTTTAATAGATACAGGGTTATTCAGGTTATGTATTTCTTCTTGAGGGAACTTTGGTTTTTTGTGTCTTCCAAGAAATTTGTCCATTTCTTCTGAACTGTTGAATTTATTGGCATGAAGTTATTCACAATATTCCCTTACTATCCTTTTAATAGGATCTGTAGTGAAGTCTCATTTCTGAGTTTGGTAATTTGTGTCTTTACTCTCTTTTCTCTCTGAACATTCTGGCTAGAGCTTATCAATTTTATTGATCTTTTCAAAGAGCCAGCTTTTAGTTTCATTGTTTTTTCCTATTGTTTTTCTGTTTTCTATTTTTTTTCTGCTCCAGTCTTTACTATTTCTTTTCTTCTTCTTACTTTGGGTTTAATTTGCTGTTCCATTTAGAGTTTCTAAAGCTAGAAGCTGAAATTATTGATTTGAGACCTTTTTTTCTTCTCCAATATAGGCATTTAGTTCAATAAATTACCCTCAAAGTACTGATTTAGCAGTATGCTACAAATTCTGATATATTATGTTTTTGTTTTCATTTAGTCCAAAATATTTTATAATTTCCCTTTTGATTACTTCTTTGACCCATGGATTATTTAGAAATATATTATTTTCCAAATATTTGGAGATTTCCCAGAAATCTTTTCATTACTGATTTCTAATTTAATTCCACCATAGTCAGAGAACAAAACTTGCATGACTTATATCCCTTTAAATGTCTTAAGTAATACTTATTTATAACCCAGAATATGGTCTATATTTATAAATGTTCCATATATATACTTGAAAAGAATGTGTATTCTGCTGCTGTTGGGTGGAATGCTCTCTAAATGTCAATTAGGTCAAGTTGGTTGATAGTGTTGTTCAAATATTCTATATCCTTACTTATTTCCTGTCTACTTGTTCTATCGATTATTGAGAGAAGGGAGTTGAAATATCTGACTATGTTTTAAGATTTGTCTATTTCTCCTTGAAGCCATTTCAATTTTTGCTTCATGTGTTTTGCAGAAATGTGATTAAGGACATAAACATTTAGAATTGTTATGTCCTTTTAATGAATACTTTAATATTATTAAATGCCCTTTTTTATCCCTGGTAATATTTTTTGCTCTGAAATCTACATTGTCTGACATTAAATATAGGCATTTCAGCTTTCATTTGAATGATGTTAGCATGGTATATTTTTCCATTCTTTAACTTTTAACCCATTCGTATTTTTATATTTAAAATGCATTTCCTGTAGACAACATAAAGTTGAATCTTGCTTTTAAAACACATTCTAACAATCTCTGCCTTTTAATTGGGGAATTGAGACCATTTGCATTTTATGTGACTGTTGATGAGATTAGGTTTAAATCTATCATCTTGCTATTCCTTTTGTTTGTCTCATGTGTTGTTTTCCCTTTCCTCTTTGCCAGCCTTTTTGTTGATTAATCGATATTTTTGTGATTATATCTCATCACCTTCATTGGCTTATTAGCTATAACTTTTTGTTTTTTTTATTTTATTGTTTGCTTTAGTGTTTATAGTATACATCTTTAACTTATCACAGTCTACCTTTACGTGATATTAAACCATTTAATGTACAGTATAAAAACCTATAATCAAGTACTTCTATTTCTCCTCTCCTGACCTTTGCGCTCTTGTTGGTACACATTTTACTTTTACATGTGTTATATTCCCCCCCCCACTATATTGTTATTGTTTCTGTTTAAACAGTCAATTATCTTTAAAAGTTCTTTTAAAGAGATTTAAATATTAAGAAAAATACCTTATATATTCTAGTTACCATATCTGGTCCTCTTCATTGCTTTGTCTAGATCCACATTTCCATCTGGAATCATTTTCCCTTTGCCTGAAAGACTTTTTTTTTAACATTCCTTATAATGTGGTCTGCTAGTAATGAATTCTTTCAGCTATTTTATGTCTGAAAATGCTTTTGTTTTCATTTTTGAAAGATATTGCTGTATATAGGATACAAATGGGCAGTCTTTTTCTCTCAATACTTCAAAGATCCACTGTTTTCTTGCTTGAATTTCTTCTGCAGGAAATCTTTTGTCATCCCTATCTTTGTTCCTCTGTGTGTAACATGTCTTTTTTTTTTCTGGCTTCCTTTAAGATTTTCTTTTTATCACTGATTTTGAGCAATTTGATTATGATATGACTTGATGTTGTTCTTGTTTCTTTGAGTGCTTGGGTTTGTTGAATTTCTTGAATCCCTGTGTGTATAGCTTTCATCAAAGTTGAACACCTTCTGGCCACTATTTCTTCAAATATATATATATATATATATATATATATATATATATATATATATATATATATTTTTTTTTTACCCATCTCTCTCTCTCCTCTCCTTTAGGGCTTCCACTTACATGTATATTGGTCTGCTTGAAGTTGTTCCACAGCTCACCAAGGCTCTGTTCATATCTGTAACATTCCCTTTTCACTCTGTTTTATTTTTGATAATTTCTATTGCTGTTTACCATTCCTTTCTTATGTAATATATAATCTGTCATTAATCCATCCAGTGGGTTAAAAAAAAATCTTAGACATTGTATATTTAATCCCCTAAAGATTGAATGGGGTCTTTTTTTTTTATATCTTCCATGTCTCTACTTACTTTTTGAACATATGGGACACAATTATAATAACTCTTTTAGTGTTCTTTCCTACCAATTCTAACATCTGTGCCAGTTCTGGGTCAGTTTTGATTGACTGATTTTTCTCCTCATTACAAGTTGTACTTTCTTTCTTCTTTTCATCCCTGGTAATTCTGACTGGATGCCAGACATTGTGAATTTACCTGCTGAGTATTCCTATAAATAATATTGAACTTTGTGACATAGCTAACTTACTTGGAACAGTTTGATCCTTTTGGGTCTTGCTTTTAAGGTTTATCATGCAGGACTAGGGTAGTGCTCTGTCTAGGGCTAATTATTGGCCATTTTGTATACTCTACCCAAGGCCCTGTGAATCAGGAGGGTTTGTTTTTTTCTTTTTAGTCTGTCTAGTGAAAATGGGCATTATTCCTGGCCCTGTTTGTGTATCAAGTATGGTTCTCTCTAACCCTTGTGAGTAGTTCTTTCCCTCTCCCTCAGCTTCTTCACATGCACGCCCCGATCAGCTGAATACTCAACACTGACCTTCTGCATATTTCCAGAATTCTCTGTGTAGCTCTCTCCTTTCAGGTGCTCTTTCCTGAAAACTCTAGCCATCTTAACGTCCTTGTACTCTCTCTTCCATCTCTGCCACTCGGGGAACCCAGTGGTCTCTGACTAGGTTTTCTCTCCTTGTACTGTGCTCTGGAAACCCTGTCAAGGTGGTAAACTAAGACAGTAGTAGGGCTCACCTCACTTATTTCCCATTTCTGGGAAATCACTGTCCTCGGTTGACTAATGTACAGTATCTTAAAAATTGTTCATATATTTTGTCCATTTTTTGGTTGTTTCTGGCAGGAGGTTCAGTTTGGTTCTTGCTAACTCCTTCTTGGCCAGAGCAGAATTTCCTACACACTGTTTTTGAAACCTGACGTTTTTTTACTCTAAAATATTTAAATAACTTATTTTGACATCAGTAAAGAACATCAACAGTATTATTTTAAATGGCTGCATAGCATTCCACCATTTAGACAGGCCAGGACTTTCTAAACCAATCTTATATTATTGAATGTTTATATTGTCTCCAATTTTTCTGTCATTACATACAATGTTAGGCCAAATGTTCTGAAGCTAAAGGTTTATAAACTTCTCTAATTACTTTTGTAAGAGAAATTCCTAGAAGAGGGTATTTGGGATCGAAGCTATACACATCTCTGATGAATTCTGTACATTTTGTCAAACCGCCCTCCAGAAAGTTTATGTATTTTTGTTTATTTTACTAATTTCCTTGCTCATTTGTTCCTACAGCTCACTTATCTCCTCTTACTCTTTTTCTTGATTTTTTTTTGTCCACAGCATTTTCTTATAAAATCCTATAGTTTATGTTTTCTCAGAAAAGGAAGGGAAGGCCGTGTAGATTGAAAATATGACTTTATTCAGCCTGCTTTCATGACCTCCAGAAACGTAGTAAACTTGATTCAAGATCCTGCTGTCCCCGGCTGGTGTTTGCTCACTGGTGACTACTCTCCCACAGTTCTCCTTTCCAAGTTCAAGCTTTACGGCTCAGCTAAAGAAAACTGTCACCACTATGGGAAAATAGCAGGGTGACGGATACTTGTAGAGTCAGCAAGACCCTGGAGCATGACAGAGACTGTTTGGTGCATCAGAAGCAGGCTGGCTTGGAGTGATGGTGGCTTTTTGTTTTGGGGGGGTTTTTTTGTTTGGTTTTTTTTTTCATGACTCTTTCCTGTCCCCAACATGTGCTATGACTAAACTTCACATTGTAACTCTCTGAGTGAGACAGAAGTCTACAAAAGGCTCATGCCTCTCTCCCAGCTGGGGGAAGGACTGAATTCCTGGCAGCTGTTACAAAAAGAGGAGATCAAGAGTCACCAAGGGAAGAAACGTGGCCCGGGAATGAAAGATTAATGATGGAGCCTCACTCACAAGCAACCCCAACTGAAACTGAATTTTGAAGACCACAAGCAAACGACAACGTGGCAATGCAAGGCTAATTTCTACCTTCTTTTTTAAAAATCACAAAAATATTCTGTACTTATGAGAGAGGCTTTGTAAGATTTTAAATTGCTTTAGTGATTATAATTAAAAGATAGTGGGTCCTGGGGACTTCCCTGGTGGTGCAGTGGTTAAGAATCTGCCTGCCAATGCAGGGGACACAGGTTCAAGCCCTGGTCCGGGAAGATCCCACATGCTGCGGAGCAACTAAGCCCGTGCGCCACAACTACTGAGCCTGTGCTCTAGAGCCCATGAGCCACAACTACTGAGCCCACGTGCCACAACTACTGAAGTCTGCACACCTACAGCCCGTGCTCCGCCATAAGAGAAGCTACTTCAATGAGAAACCCGTGCAGCACAACGAAGAGTAGCCCCCACTCACCACAACTAGAAAGCCCGCATGCAGCAATGAAGACCCAATGAGGCCAAAAATAAATTAATTAATTAAAAAAAAATTCTGTAAAAAAAAAAAAAAGATAGTAGGTCCTTGCTTTATATACTTCTATAACAATTGATGGGAAAACATCTGATGTATTTTCCTTATTCTTTTTTTTAATTTTTAAAAATTGTTTTATTGGAGTATAGTTGATTTACAATGTTGCGTTAGGTTCTGGTACACAGCAAAGTGATCCAGTTATATATACATATATTTTTTCCTTATTCTTAATTGCAAGGCATGTGCACCCTTTGGGGGTATGAGCTTCTGGAACAGTTAGTGCAGTGGAGCCACAGCATGGAGTGGATCAGGAGACAAGGAGGACGGGTAAGAGCTGCCTTTGGAGTCAGACAGACGTGGCTGTCCATAGACCGACAATTTATTCAAATACTGACGTTTTTCCTAGAAGGGTAACAGAGGATGTTGGCAGATATGCTCAGTCTAATCAAAGACCCTCATCTCTGTTCCATCTGCCCAGACAGAATCTCCTAAAGCCTAAGCACGTTCTGGGCACCAACCATAAGTCAAACTTCAGAGTTCTCGGTGGAGGCCAAGAAACTGGTGTTCTCTCAAGAAAGGGTGGCCAAGGCCATGGTAATGTTGCATGCGAAGCCATCCAAGGGAGGAAAAGTGATGAGCGTGGTAGAGCCAGTGGCCCCTAGCAGTAGGGGGACCATTACATGGTCCCAAGCGCTGCAGGGTCTGTGGGCAACTGCTTCACAGAACTCAGATGTGTTCTCAGTAAGGAGTCCAACTTTTGATCATACCCCATCAGAAAGGAGCAAATACCATTGTACATGTGGTAAGATTAGAAAGATTTTTGCAGAGAGGCACACAAAAAAATTGGCATTGAATGAGGGGGGAAGCTCATTTGGAGTAAGGTGTTCCTGGGTTTAATAGGAGGGAAATTCTGCTCGAGAGGCCTGGCCTGTATGGGGAATGTGGAGGACCACTGAATTCCCACTGCTGGGTTGATGGTCACTCAGGAGAGGAAGGAGGAGAAGCTGAGGGAGAAGGAAGCAAGACTTACTCTCACAGAATAACCCAGAATGGACATGGGAGGACAGGGCTGCTGTTGGGTCTGCCTTAGTGCTGGGATTTGTGGTCAAGCAGGGCCCAGCGTACACCTTCACCTGCACAGGCACTTGGTCGGTGGCTGTGCTGACAACTGTGCTGTTACTTCTCGTGGCGGGGCGGTGGGGGGGCAGCCAGACAGCCCCCATCACCAAATCGTGCCTGGTGGCAGAAGGTGCTGGGCTTGCTCCACACATGGCCAGGCCAGCCTCCAGCTCCAGACAGGGACCTGCCTGGCTCCCAGCCCTGGAAGGGAACTCTCATGGCGACTGTTCATGGGGGACTTATGGGGACACCTTTGGACTCAGTGACATAGAACCCACCCTTTTGTTTTTTGTGTGTGGAAAAGAGTTTTTTTTTTTAACAACTGCATCCATGCTAAGAATCTAACACGGTTCATGAAAAAGCAAAGATTTTCCTGAAAGGATGAAGAAATGAGAACAGTGCCAGAAGGGAACCATCCTGACTCCCTGGAAAAATAAGCCCGATTAGGAACCTTTTTCTCTCTGCTGTAAGCAGAGCTACTCTGAGGGAAAAACTGCACATCCCAACTGTGACAGAGTCAGAGACAGAGGACAGGAGGGTATTGGATACTTATAAACGGTATTGTTCATTCCCTCGTCTGGGTTTTGCCACGGCGCGCAGTCCCAAGGCAACTTGGATGGTTCAGAAAGAACAACCTTGGATGGCTTTTTATGAACATTCTTAACTCTATTATAAAGAGAGAAACTTGGGCATGCCTGAGACATCTCTATTCTGCCTTCCCAACTCACAGCTTTGTGGAGACAGAATTCCATCCCAAGCCCAGCAGACTCCGGCAGGACTCTGCTGGGTGACTCAGCCCCTCCCCACCCATCCTCAAAGTCTCCAGTATTTGGGCTCCTGTCCTTCCTCTTACGTACCAGTTCTCCCTTCTCCAAAACCAGCAAAAGATAGACTCTCATTCATTGGGAGAGTGTGATCCCATCTAAATGAAAGCCAGAGCTCTGATTCATCTAAATCAGTGGTGTTTTGGAAATTCGTGGGGACTAATGAATTGTCCAAATCATGGCAGGGATTCTACTGATATTTAATGAGAGTGGGGGGCAGGATGTTTAGCCCTATATGGTGAAAAATTGCCTCACCTCCTGCTTAACTGGCAGAAATCCCCCCACTGGACATTCACACAAGTGAAAAACACATTCATGATTACCTGAGACTAGAACTCACCCTCTTTTTTAAAAAAAAACTTTTATAGATAAACATGAAGTCCTTTCCATAATTTTAGTAATGCTCTATTTTTCTGGAATATTGTGTAAATCAAGGAAAGGATGCACTTTGTTTCATCTGGAACCTGACCAAAAGTTGCTCCCAATTTTGGAAAATCGCACCACCAATGACAAAAGACAGCTCCTGGTACTGAATGTGCCGGTGCAACAACTCACCACTCCACGCCTGGCTGTGTTTGCTGCTTTCACGCTCACGGTGATGCCACATGTAGCTGATAGCAGTATTTGGAGCTGAGCATCTATACGTTGAAATACACCTCAGGTTATCATATATTGCTTGCCTTTTCTTATGCTTTTGTATTATACTTAGGCCATTTCAAGGTCTTTAAAAAAAATTCTGTGTCTAGGTCAGCAGCATTTCCTTTCAAGATAATAAAAGGGGAGAAATTACATGAAATTCATCATAAGGAGGGGCATTGGCATTGATACATTGATACAGTTGAGATGAACTGTTCTAGAAGTTCTGGAAGTCTCGTCAGGGTTCTTTATGGCTATGTAACCCTCTTGCTCTTTATCAGCAAGAACGTGAGGGTTACAAAACTGCTTTGAGCCCTTTTCTTGGTTTTTCTGTCTCTCCTCTCCCCACATCCCTGATCCTGAATTTTGATCACTACCCACTGTCGGGTACAGCTTTGGCGACTCCGTCAATGGTCTTGTTGGAATCAATGGACAGGCGCTGCTGGTTTCCTGCTTCGGACGAGAAGCAATTTTCACACCTTCCTAGTGCTACATTTCACCCCCTTGTGCTCTGTTGCCCTTGTGAGGTCAGACAGCTGGAGTGCAGCTGAGGGTACAAAGTTCACTCATTTTGAACAATGTAGAAAGTCTATGTATTTGACGTGTGAGCCACCAGTGCCTCTTGCTTTCCTGTGGGCTGATATAGATAATGGTACATTATGGGACCTCTATATTTTGCTTCTTATTTGGAGCCTTTCAAACAAAACCGTTGCTTCTTTTTCGTTTTAACCACCTCGCCAGATTAAATTTTATCTGTGATTTAAGCTAACATCCTACCTCATTTCTGCTTGTGATATGACAGTGCAAAAGAAGTACCTGGTGAGATGAATAGGAATGTATGTCTACAATTTCAGCTTTAAAGAAATTGGTGCTTTTCTCAGGTTAAAACTACTGCCACAGTATTTACTCAGTTTTCCAATTACAATTCTGATCTTCATGGTAGAATTTTAAATCGTGTAACTGGAAAGGCAGTTCAACATCATTTCTCTTCATTTATGTCCATGTTGTATTATTTCACCGTAATCACACTATAGTTGAATGATTTATGTTTATAGTATGCCATTTATATTTGAAAATGTGCGTATAGATTTTGCAGTAATTCTAATAACTGCATTTTACTCTATTTTCAGTGGCAGGAAAATGCAACATTCCACCACATTGAGTTACAAAAGCTACGTAGTGTAATCTTACTGGAACATTTATTCAGTGCCTAATCTGTGCACTGACAAAATTTTCCATTGTTATTGGGAAATTAAGACTGTAACAAGCCTTACCTTGGTATATATGTAACAATTTTACATTTCCAGTGGTTAAAGCTAACATGATAAATAATTCATTTTTTTCTGTCTTTGTTAGAGGAATAATTAAGAACAAATCTAGGTGATTTACATTAGTATTTGAGCTCTGCTAATTGCATAGACTGTATCTTTCAATGGAGGTATAAGCTATGTTTTTATGTCTCTTTTCAGAGGCAGACTACCATAGTAGAGGCAGCTCAAATGGTCTATGTGATATTCTACGCATCTGCTCTTGGGAGCAGACAAAGTCAATTATGCCAAGGGAGGATCCATTTGTGAATTAGTAAAGTAGATCTGGGTCTGAAATTTTCCAGGATATCAGAAGATCTGGTAATAGCTAAAAACCCCTTCCAATGACTACATAACAGTCTGGTTATTATTGTTAAACAACAAATTACCCCATGGTTTCTATGGGTCAGGAATTCAGGAAGGGCTTGATCCAGCAGTTCTTTCCTACAGTTGCAATCAGACAGTGGCTGGAGTCACCCACTTCCAGTGGGGTGTCTGGAACAGCCAGAGGCTGGCCAAGCATTTCTCTCCCTACTCTTGTGGTCTTAGGCTTCTTCATGTGCTCTCTCCTTGTGGACTAGTTGGGCTTCCTCACAGCACGGTGACCTTGGGGCAGTTGGACTGCTTCCATGTGTCAGTATTCAAGGAATGAGGCAGAAGCTGCCTGTTTTCTACAACCTAGCCTCAGAAATCACACACAGTCACCTTCACTCTGTTGGTTATGACCAAATCAAAAGCCTGCCCAAGTTCATGGAGAGGGGACATGAATCATACTTCTGGAAAGAGTGTCAATGATACACTGTAAGAGAGGGTGTGGGATGTGTGCTTGGCGTGCATGGTAACATCCCCGCTTGGCCTGTGAAGCCCTCCTCTTCTCGTAGAGCCGCATCCTTCTTGCTTCTGCTGCGAGAGCCCAACTTAAGTCTTGAACACATCAAGAAATGAAAGCAATCTTCTGAAGAAGAGGCCGTCAAGCAGTTTACTAACTTTAGCAGAAGACTAGAACACTGTGCTAATGTATTGGGGTGGCCAAAAAGTGCCTTCGGTTTTTAAGTAAAAATAAAAGACACATTTTTCATTTTCACTAAGAACTTATTGAACAACATATTCACCCTTTTGTCCCACTACCTTCTGCCATTTTTCAGGCAACTTCATAATTCCATCTTCCCAAAACTTTATATCTTTTTGAGCAAAGAACTGTTCCAGGTGCCTTTTACAGTCTTCTAGGGTATTGAAATTTTTTCCATTAACAGAATTTTGTAAAGACCGAAATAAATGGAAATCTGAAGGTGCAACGTCTGGTGAATATAGTGGATGAATCAGAACTTCCCAGCCAAGCTGTAACAGTTTTTGCCTGGCCATCAAAAAACATGTGGTCTTGCGTTATCCTGATGGAAGATTCCGCGTGTTCTGTTGACTAATTCTGGACGCTTTTAGTCGAGTGCCGCTTTCAGTTGGGCTAATTGGGAGCAGTACTTGTTGGAATTAATCGTTTTGTTTTCTGGAAGGAGCTCATAATAGAGGACTCCCTTCCAATCCCACCATATCATCACCTTCTTTGGATGAAGACCAGCCTTTGGTGTGGTTGGTGGTGGTTCATTTCTCTTGCCCCACGATCTCTTCTGTTTCACATTGTTGTACAGTATCCACTTTTCATCGCCCATCACAATTTGTTTTAAAAACGCAACGTTTTCGTTACATTTAAGTAGAGAGTCTCATGCGGAAATATGGTCAAGAAGGAATTTTTTGCTTAACTTATGTGGAACCCAAACATCAAAGCGATGAACATAACCAAACTGATGTAAATGATTTTCAGCACTTGATCTGGATATTTTGAGTATGTCGGCTATCTCCCACATGGTATAACATTGATTGTTCTCAATTAATGTCTTAGTTTGATCACTATCAATTTCAACTGGTCTACCCGACCATGGAGCATTATTCAGAGAGAAATCTCTAGCATGAAAATTCGCAAACCACTTTTTTTTTTTTTTGTGGTATGTGGGCCTCTTCACTGTTGTGGCCTCTCCCATTGCGGAGCACAGGCTCCGGACGCGCAGGCTCAGCGGCCATGGCTCACGGGCCCAGCCGCTCCACGGCATGTGGGATCCTCCCGGACCGGGGCACGAACCCGCATCCCCTGCATCGGCAGGCGGACTCTCAACCGCTGCGCCACCAGGGAAGCCCGCAAACCACTTCTGACACGTTCAATGAGTCACAGCACCTTCTCCATACACTGCACAAATCTTTTTTTTGCGTTTCAGTTGCGTTTTTACCTTTCTGGAAATAATAAAGCACAATATTCCAAAAATGTTGCTTTTTTTCTTCCATGTTCAATATTAAAATGACTACACAAAAATTTTCCAATTTTGATGTTCTTTTTTAAATGCACGCTGATATGACAGCTGTCACAATACAATCTAACAAAATTGTTTCAAATGACGTTAAAGACAACAAAGCGCTACTAGAGCCATCTTACGGAAAAAAAAACAAACAAACATTTTGGCCCACCCAATAAATGATCACACATTACATGATGCGGCACCATCTTTTAATGGCGCTGGAATATACTTTCATTTATTTTTCTAGGGCTGTAAATAAGGAAAAGTTGTGTTTTTGCCACAGACATTTCATATACCCCTCATTTTCTTCCTCCCTGTTTTCCTTCACTGTGAGAAGTTTCTTTCTCCTCTAATCGCTACCAATTTCATAGCAGTGGAGAGATGTAATTGTATGGTACGGATTAAACAGAATTTACTCATAAAATACGTATTTTTTTTAAATTAAGCATCCTATATTTGAAAGCAATATCAGTACTCTGACACTTTCCCTTTGTCCTGCTTCATTCATTCATTCATTCATTCACCAAAACTGGATACAAGTGCACGCTAGCCACTATGCTCAATACACCTGGCTACCCAAATAAAAATGTCAGAGTTGTTGACTCCTCATTTTCTCCATACTTCAATAATCCTGTTGACACTTAAAAATTAATATCTGTATTAATTTGGACTCTTTTAACGGTAAGTGTCAGAATCTATTGACTTATGTAGCTTGGAAAACTAGAATGGCACAACTGGGTCCAGGAACCCAAACGAAGTCGTTAGGTTGTCAGGTCTCTCCTCACTCCCTCATCTCTGGACTCTGCCTCGGCCGGTGGGTTGGCCTCATCCCCACCTGCTGCAGAGAGAGTTCCCAGGTGCTGAAGACGGCGGTCAACATCAGACAGCTCTGTGCCTCCATTCCTCCCACTCCAAACTAAAGTTTTGATTGGCTCTGTTTATGTCCTATGCCTATCGTCCTGGAGCCAATCCCTGTGGCCACTGGAATGAGGTTGGAACAGTCTATAAAGTGAGGGAGCGTGGGTCATGGAGAACTGTAAAATGCCCACCCCACTGATGCTCAGGCTACTTCTTTCTTTCTATTCCAGTTACTACGGGCTTGATGCCTGGCTAGCCTTCCAGCATCTGGTGCTCTTAACTCCAGCAAACTATACCCCATCAGTAGATCCATGTCCTCATTCTAGGACTCGACACACTGCCCAAATCCATCCATCTGCGCAAGCTCCTCTCTCACTTCTTCCTTCACAAAATCTCTACTCCGGTGCTGAGGGTCTACTCCCTCCACACAAAACCACAGCATTCCAGCCCCCACGCACTTGCTCCCACTGTCTCCCTTACATAGAAGGCCCAGTTTGCCTCCATTTCTGATTCCTATCCTTCATTCAGAGACCCTCCTAAGCCCTGCTTCTCCAGGAAGCCTCACTGACCAGCATGGCCATTCAGATTTTTACCTTTTCTTCAGGATAAAGCCTATAATTCCAGAGACACTCTCATAGGACCTATTTCTGCCTCTCTTATCATCTTGTTTGCTCTTTTCTTATTCTTATCAATTGTATTACTGTTATATATTAAAAGTCTAACAAAGGATCCGTGAACGTGGCAGGAAAGGCACACAGTATTAGGCCCTAATAAGAGTTATATGGACTCTGAACAGAACAAGCTCACACCAGAGTCCATTACGGATTCAGTAATAATATGAATGGATTCATGGGGGCCTTAAACTCACCTGCTGCCCCTGGAAATGTTCTGGCAGGCTCCCTGTGGAAAGAGGATCTGGATTGTATAGACAGCTTCAGCTCAGGGCAAACCCAAGGTATAGAACTAAATACACTTTGGATCCAGAGGAGGGTAGCTCAGACAATTTTACCATAATTTCCTTTCAAAATGTGAAACAATAAAAGGTCAAGAATGACATTTAACAAATGAAAGAGAATACATTGTTAACAGTTCTTCATTTACGTTAGCAACCTTGGCCAAGGGAGGCTTTGACGGATTTAAGCGCTCCTTTGGAACATTTTCTTCTGCTATAATAATCCATTCCATTGTGTTATAGAGCAATTATAATCACCACTCAGTGTCCCAAGTCAGAGCAGAAGAAAAGAAGTATTAAGAGCAAGAATTATCTGGAAATATCTCACATGCTGGCTTTCTGCTTCTTAAGAACTAAAAAGCAACATCTCTTTATAATGTGATCACTGGGGCAAATGTTTACAATACTTGTAATATGATTGTACTAGAAACATGTACCATAGAGGTAATACAAGTGATGTACCTTTGATGAGAAGCAATGGGCTCAGGGAGGACCCATTTGGAAAAGGAAAGTGTCTCTCTGCTCAAGAGAGAATTAGCAATGAGTAGAACAGAGACACAAGCTTGGAGCCTCCACTGAAAGTTCCAGTTCTCTCTTGGGCAACACTGGGGAGGTGACCTGGAACTCTTACTATGTTCCTGTCTTTGGGAGAGAGTAGGTGAAACAACATAAAGCTATGGCCAGGTCAGTGGCTTTCACAGACATAGCTGGATAAGGGACTGTGGTTTGATGTAACCAGAGAGCAAATTCTTGCTTGAGTCCACATTCGAGTGTATGCATGAAGTTCGAGGAAATGCTGGAGAAGAAACACAGAAGCTCGTGCACTCCAAGCTTCCACATCCATTTATGAAAACAGGCAAATTATCTGTGGCTGAGGAATAATTGAATGTGCTTTGCAGGCTGAAATTGCCCAGAATTTGCCAGTCCTATATTACAGTTTTCACAGAGAGTATTTAGTCTAGGTGTTTTCTCTTGCATAAACTTCTTGCATAAATTTTCCACAAGTGTATTTGTCCCATGTTATGATGTTTAATAAAACTAATAATTGGGAGAATTCATGAAAGATGGCATGGAAAATGGAGCACAGCAGTAATCCGTTGTAAAACAAAAATGATAAAACTAATACAACATTGCAGATCAATTATACTTCAATTAAAAAAAAAAACAACAGAAATGGTACTTTCAGGATCTAACCCAGGCACAAGTAAATTGCATGGAAACATGGCCCAGATTCCCATATTACTTACCTTGTTGCACCAAAACATCATCCTCAACTCACACCCATGTGCTCTCGGGAATCCCTTTGGCCAAATGAAGGAAGAGGAAAGAACTCAAGCCAGATTCCTGATGAGTTGACAATATGTTTGTGCGGCTCAGAATAGACTTCTCCGGCATGGCAGCCTCACTCAGAGGCGGTTCTGAAGGGCAGTGGTGAAGGAATGCCCTTCCAGCGTCCAGAGCTTCGAGCAGTACATGGGGCTGATCACTTCCTATGAGACGTTAGAAAGGGACTCCTAGCCAGTGGCCTGTAATGAATAAGACTGCAATATCAGAGACAGGGAGTACTGGGGAAGGGGTACGTGGATGTATCTATGGGCTCTTTGTATTCACCAAAAAGCACCCATCACAGGGGAGGCGTTCAACAACCAAGTGGACAGTGTGACTCTTCCGTGAACATCAGTCAGTTCTGTTCTCAACCACGCTGGTGCCAGGGAGCATTAAGGTTCCAGGAACCTTGGCACTGTGACTACCACTGGGTTACTTTGGGCTTCTCAGGCGAGCCAAGCAGCAGGCAAAGAAAGGAACTACTGCATCAGAGGGGTGTTCAACCCTGACCAGCACACCGGCCTCATCTTCGTCCCGACACGGCCCCCAGCCACTGGCCAGATCTGAGCTGAGAGAAGGGAGACATTTTAACCCAGATTTGATTGACACATACAAGTAGGTCTAGACTGACTTCCCCAGAAAATTATGATGTCTAAATTATAATTACACACTAGGGGATATGCCTGAGATGGCATTAAGGCTGGGAAAGAGCAAAGGCTTTGGCTGGAGAAAAATAAAGTCATTTTCTGTTTGTACGTCATCTAGTTGAACCTTTTCAGTAAACCAGTTATAAGCATATTATTCAGAAACATGGAGAAAATCCCAGAAGAAACAACTGAAAGACAGGAAAGAGGTTGCCTCTGGGGAGCATGATTTGAAGTTGGAGAAGAATTTTTTTTTCATTACGAGTTTTGCTCATATGATTTTTAAAACTGTGTGCATGTAAGTTTGATAAAAATAAAATTTTATTTAAATAAAGCAAATGTTGTATGGAAAGGCACAGTGTGGGGAAAGGTTGACATGGAAAGTTTAGAAACACAGAATGGCCCTGTACTTAAAATTATAGACATAATTTTGAACTAAAAGCCCTTGGAATCTTCTAGTCCAGGTTTCTTAATCTGGAACGCATGTGTAGGGAATCCATGGATGAGGTTCAAGGGGTCCATGAATATTCTTGACGATCTTCTATTCAAAATGTGTACGCGTGGGCTTCCCTGGTGGCGCAGTGGTTGAGAGTCCGCCTGCCGATGCAGGGGACACGTGTTGGTGCCCCTGTCCGGGAAGATCCCACATGCCGCAGAGTGGCTGGGCCCGTGAGCCATGGCTGCTGAGCCTGCGCGTCCGGAGCCTGTGCTCCGCGACAGGAGAGGCCACAACAGTGAGAGGCCCGCGTACCGCAAAAAAAAAAAAAAAGTGTACGTGTACATTTTAGGAGAGGGGAGAAGATATTTAGCTTTCGCTGGGTTCCTAAAATCTAAAAAAAAAAATGAATAAGAACTACCGATCGGATGTCACATGTGAAATAACAACTGAAGAATCTATACACTTGCAAAGGAACGTGCATGGTGAAAGTGAGTGGAATCACGTGCCATATTGCACCATATTGTTTACAGAGTTCCACTCAAGGGATCAGTGGGATTGGGTGGGAGTCAATGGAGGCTTTTACTTGAGCCACATTGTTTGGACTTTTTTTAATAATAGGAATATATTAGGCATTATTTTTTATGTTTAAAAACTTTTAAACAATTGGTTTAATTGGTTCTTCTCATTTTACAGTTGAGAAAATGAGTTCCAGAGATGTGGCCTAATAGTCCAAGTCACACACACACGGGCAGAGGTGAGACAGGAAGCAAATCTCCTGCATCCCACCCTCATGATCATCTCAGTGCCCTGGTGGCATTCTGAGCTGGCTGCAAGAGATCTCTACTACGCTTTGGGTTGATCCCTCAGCCAGGCACACTGTAGACTGTTGTCGTATTATATTTGCACATGCACGTACAGTTATACAAACCAAACAGTTTTACAAATATTATAACAATACCATCAGTATTCCTTATATATGGTTAGAAGGAGGTAGTAAAAGAAATTGATTTACGCAAGGTTTCCGTGTCAGAGGCATTCCAGAGGTTTTTTATATACATGTATATTTTTTATTTATTTATTTTTGGCTACATTGGGTCTTCGTTGCAGTGCACGGGCTTCTCATTGCAGTGGCTTCTCTCGTTGTGGAGCATGGGCTCTAGGCGCACCGGCTTCAGTAGTTGTGGCTTGCGGGCTCTAGAGCGCAGGCTCAGTAGTTGTGGCGCATGGGCTTCACTGCTCCGAGGCATGTGGGATCTTCCTGGACCAGGGATTGAACCCGTGTCCCCTGCTCTGGCAGGCGGATTCTTCTTTTTTTTCACTTTTTTCCAGCTTTATTGAAATATAATTGACATAATATTGTGTATGTTTAAAGTGTACAATGTGATCGTTTGATACACATATATATTGTGAAATACGTACCACAATAAGATTAAAACATTCCTCAACTCACATAATTACCTTTGTTGCTGTTGTTGTTGTTAGCATGAGAATGTTAAAACTGTGCTCTCATAGCAACTTCCTAGTGTACAATACAATAATGTTAACTAGAGTCACCATACAGTACCTTAGATCCCCAGAATTTGTTCATCTTCTAACTGAAAGCTTGTACTGTGTGACCAGCATCTCCCATATTCCCCATCCCTCAGCCCCTGGCAACCACCATACTACTTTCTGTTTCTATGAGTTTGATATTTTTAGATTCTACATGTGAGTTCATAAAGCATTTGTCTTTCTCTCTCTGGCTTATTTCATTTAGCAAAATGTCTTCATGGTCCATCCGTGTTGTCACAAATGGCAGGATTTCCTTCTTTTATAAGAATGAATAATATTCCATTCTACAAATATACCTCATTTTCTTTATCCATTCATCTGTCAATGGACCCTTAGGTTATTTCAATGTCTTGACTGTTGTGAAGAATGCTATAGTAAACACGGAGGTGCAGATATATCTTTGAGATTGTGATTTCATTTCCTTTCAATATATATCCATCAGTAGGACTGCTGAATCATAATATAGTTGTCTTTAATTTTTTGAGACCCCTCTATACTTTTCCAACGTGGTGATACCAATTTACATTCCCATCAACAGTGCACCAGATTTCCTTTTCTACACATCCTTGTCAGCATTTGTTATCTTTTGTCTTTTTGAGAATAGTCATGCTAACAGATGTGAGATACTATCTCGTTGTGGTTTTGATTTGCTATCCCTGATGGTTAGTGATATAGAGCTCCTTTTCATGTACTTGTTGGCCATTTGCATGTCTTCTTTGGAAAAAATGTCTATTCACGTTTTTTGCCCATTTTTAAATCAGATTGTTTGGGTTTTTGCTGTTGAGTTCCTTATGTATTTTGGGCATTAACCCCTTATCAGATATATGGTTTACAAATATTTTTACCCATTCCATAGATTGGGCAGGCGGATTCTTAACCACTGTGCCACCAGGGAAGTCCTGGCATTCCAGAGTTTTCTTGATTTTTGAACTCTTCCTGCTCTACTAGATCATGCTGCCTGATCAGCATGAGGAACAGTTCTAAGATGTACCTGGTGAGGATCAGAAACTACTTGTGGGCAACACGCCCTGAGTAATGAGGGGTAGGGACTCAAGTCAGACTACCAGGATTGAATCCTTTTTGTCACTTACCTGCTGTGTGACATGTGCCAAGTTGCTCAACCTCCCCGAGTCTCCATTTTCTCTTCTGTAAAATGGGAATAATAACAATACTATCTCCTAGGATTGTTGTAATAATATGTGTAAAAGCACCTAGCACTGCATCTGGTATAATTCAGTGTTAGCTGTTATTCTTACAGGATGATTCTCAAAAGGGGGTCTCTTTTTCAGGTGCGAGACAGCTTAGATAAATACAAGAGTGTCAGGAAACACCTACTCAGACAGGTGTCAGGCTGTGTGTTCCCAATTGAGGGCAAGACATCAGAGAGGGACATCTCGGGGAGAAGCCCCTCACTGCTCTCCTTTTCCCATTGTTCCCCTTGTGGACAGATTACTTGTCCCTCACTCACTTTATTATTTCATGGGGTGGGAGCAGGTAAAACAGATGCTAAGAGTAGGTGTGTGGAAGAGGAAAACTTTAAATTCTCTTCCAGTCACCACCAACAATTCAACAGTTTTGGAGGACGCATTCCAAAATATTCTTCCAACACTGTCAGCCTCTTCTTGGCAATAACATGGCATAGGGGTGCTCCCTAGCACAGGGAGAACTTCTACTTCAGGGGGCCTGAGAATGAGCAGGTGTGCCTATAAAAATGGAGGTTCCTGGGCCATGTCCCTTGATACTTTGATTCAGTAATCCAGCATGGCTTTTGCGAGCTGAGTTTCCCAGTGTGTCTTCTGACCACCTGCTTCAGAATCACCTGTAAGTCTGTTGAAAAGTGTAGCTTCCTGGTTGATTCTGATAAACATTAAACTATAGAAACCATCAGAAAGGACCTTTGCCAACTTGGCCTCTTCTACGGCAGATCAAAAAGGCAATGGAGGGATTCATAGTTTTATAACAACCTAGGTGCAGAGTGATCATAGTGATTCGTCCATGCCCTTGATCAGTAGGGACCTACTCTCAGAAGGCTAACCCACCTGATTATTTTTCACTGTTGGAATCTAACTTAATAACTCAGAGTTGGAATCTCCCTTCTCTCCTTAAACAATCAGGCCGTTGGGCCAAGAGCTTCTTTATGGGGTTGGTTCATCAAATAAGTCACATCAATCTAGAATTAGCCCTGTCAAGAATTGTGTGTTATTTGTTGATAACCTTAGTTAGGAAGAGCTCATAAAAATGTCAATAATTGCCTAACACAAGTGAAGGGTAGACTTTTATGATGCAATAAACTCTCATTCCCCAGCACAGTAGATCAGGTTGCATGAGTGCTAATGGATCCTTGCAGGGATCAAATTTGTACTGTGAACATTCTGAATAAAATTACCAGAGTGGAAACCTTTCTGCACAGGCTAATGAGACTTTAAGTGAGATCAACCAGGAGGCAGATCCAGTCGCTCTCAGAAAAGATCTCTGGTTGAAAAAACAGACTGCTCAATGAGAAAAAGACAGACAACCCCATAGGAAAATGGGCGTGGTGCTTGAAAAATGCCCAGTTTCACTCCTTGTAAAAGAAATGTAAACTCCAGGAGACCATTTTTCACCTCTTGGATTGGTTAAGATTGAGAAGTGTCACAGGCAAGAGCCCTGGACATTGTTTCTGAGAATATAAGTTAAAAGAAAGTTTTTGAAGGTCAGCTTGTGCAAAATAGACTCAGCAATTATACTCTTAGGAATTCTTTTTCCTTTTAGGATGTAGGTACAGTGATTAATTGTTGTAGCACTGTTTATAATAGCAGATGACTGGAAACAATCTAAATGACCATCAGGAGTTAAATATTGTTCAAATATTAGTTACATAGTAAATAAAATGTAAATAAAAATTGAGTAAATTTAAATAAATATTACATAAAAGTTAAATAAAAATTAATTAAATACTAGTTAAATACATTTTTGTATTTTCATACAATAGAACACTATTCAGCCACTAGAAACAAAGAGCCACTTCTAAACAAATATAGAAGTTCTAAGATCTGTAGTTAAGTGATAAACCAAAAAAAAGTTACTATTTATGTTGCAGGCACTGTTCTAAATCCTCCACATCTATTAATTAATTAATTTAATCATTAAATCATATGTAGTAGGCACTATTAATATCCCAGTTTCAGTGATGAGGAAACTGAGACTCAGAGAGGTTAAGTAACTTGCCCAAAGTCATACAGCAGAGCCAGGATTCAGATACCAACTGCAGAGTCCAGAGCATGTGCTCTTTACCATTATGCTGAAGTGTGTAGAGTATGCTTCCATTAGTGTAAAACATTTATCTCTGTGCATATACACACATCATACACTAATACATGCAGAGACTCTCTCCCAAAGGACCAATGTGAAAACTGGGCTTGCCTTTGCCATGATGAACTAGTGCCTGAGGGTCACTGGGAGGGAGACACTTGAATTGTGTTTCAGTCTTCAAAATTTTTATTTGGACATATGATCGTCCTCTACCCACCAGCCCTTCACTAAGAAACAAACAGACAAACCATCAGATAACAACAGTAAAAACAGATCACAACCTGTGCTATGTAGGTCATGGAAATTAGGGTCCCTTTGAGGCAGGCTGGAGAGAACAAGGGACTCTCTTCAGAGACTGAAGAATTGTGTATCCACCACTTGAAGTACTACTTTTTTCAAATAACAAATTTTATAGAAAGAATTAAAATTGTGTTTGCCATAGATCATGGAGAGTTGGAGAACCCAGATTTTATCTGCTTGGTTTTTCCCCAGTGAGGGATTAAATCTTCCTTGAGACGTTAATTTCTAAACATAGACCATTTTCCCAATAGTCTTCCTCAGGTGGAGACAGATTCAGTATGGAAATCCTAGAGGGTAATCTACTGCGGGTCCAAGGACCTTCATGGGGAGTGTGAGAGGCCAGTGTATGGTGGTCTTGAAAGCTCTGATTCTGCCTAATGTCTGTTTCACTCATTTGAAGCTTGGGTACTTATATAAACAGAAATGCTGGACGGCCAAGGTGTAGGATGAAATAAGACATTTACCTAAGCAAATGCAACCCAGTATGGAGTTTGCACAACTATTTACAGGGAAGTGTAGGGTAAACCAGATGATTCAATAGTCATTGGGAAAGAAGAGCTGCTTACTCCAAACCCGTTGAGCAGTGAGGAGTAAACACTCTCTTTGGTCTCAGACACCAACACTGAGGCTGTCAGCTTCTTCCAGGGTGTGCGTGCAGCAATCTGGTGTGTTTTCACATCGGCTGCAGGCCAGGAAGAGGCATTGCCTTGGGCGCTCTCTCCAGCATCAGCAGGTGTGGCCTCTACCCTCCTCCTGAAAATTGAGGCTGTATCTGAAGACTTTGGGTCCCTAAGGAGAAGGAAGTCCAGGACGATTTCCTTAGGATCTTCCCTAAGGAGCAGATCCACAGGAAACCTGAACTGGTTCTAAGTTTGTCTGATTCCAGCAAAGGAAGAGTGAAGCATTCTGGAAACTTCACTTCTCTGCAAGATGCTCTGCAAGATCTTTTCAGAGCAAACTCTCAAAGATAAGTAGAAACTTCATAGTGACCCAGGGGAGTCCCCCAGTGAGACAAGTCTATTGAATATGCCCTATTGGAACCCACTCTGGGGAACACGGATTATAAATACCCAAGGGACTGCCTTGTTCATTGGAACCTGCTCAGCACCGGCCCACCTGTAAGCAAGCCTGTGTCTATTTGCATGGGCACTGTGCCAGCCATTGCTCCAGCATCTACCATCAGCCAATTGCTCATCTTACTTTATTCCAACTTCTACCTCTCATTTCTGGCTGGGTTCCATTTCTCTGAAGCTTCCTTAGTGCATTCTCAGTAACTCCATACCTGCAGTTGATCATACCTGAAATTGCCAGGTAGCATCTTGTGGTGGTGAAGTGAACCACCATAGACTTGGGAGTCAGATGCATGGATTTAAATCTTGGGTCTACCATGCTGGGTGACCTCCTCCCAGTTTCTTCATGGCTCTCTGCCTCAGTTTCTTTATCTGTAAAATGGGGATGTAATAGTACCCATGTCATACGGTTGATTTGAGAATGTAAGTAAGATAACCTATGTGGCTGACAGCACTTTTTCATTTGGGGTTTACATGAAGAGGAAGTAAAGCATAAGTAAAATATTTAAAGCAGAGGAAGACATTCTTGGTCCTAAGACCTAACACTGGCTTGGATTACTAAGAGAACGCATGGAATTAACTTAGAATAGAACTCTTGTCTTGAGATAATTTAGGTGTTCTCACTTGGTGAAGGTCAATGGAGTGAATGACCTCTCACCATCCCTTCTAGATTCGCTTCTAACTCTTGACTCTGAGGCTGTACCCTGGGGTTAGGGGAAACCCGAAGTTCTGCTCTCTGGGCAGTGGGAGGCCAGAAGTTCTAAGAGCTAATCTCCCAAAAGTGCCATTTAACTGTTGGCTGAAGGGTAGGTACAAGAAGACAGCTTGAGAACCGCATCCCTCTTCTGCTCCATCCTTATGTTTCTGTTGCACAAATGCAGCAAAATGAGTAGCAATATTTTCATTGAAAATATGCCTCATGCAAATCAGTTTGGTAAATATGGAATTTAGCCTTTATAAAAGAGCACCTGTTCCCCTCCTCCCATTCCTCCATTTAATTTTTGCATTCAGATGTGCTCTGCTCTTGCGTAAGCCTAGTCCCATACACTGTTATAAGAACAGACTCGCTGGTTTTGAATCCAACCAAGCACACACACCTCTTTCCCAAGAAAAAAATCTCTAAAAATTAGAGGCACCTGCATGATGGTTTTCTAGGAGGCCCTGAAGAGTATTTCCATGGCGGTGAAATATATTGACATCTTGAAAACCAGAGAGCTATTCAGGGTTGATACGGACTCCTGTGAGTGAGGAGAGGTTCGTGGGGCAGACATGAGGGTCGTTCCTGGTCTGCCCAAGGCCTCAGAGGGAGCAGCGGCTCCAGTCCCCCTCCAGGGTATGGTGATGCTTGGGTTAACTGCTCTTCTCTACCGAGCAGCTGGGATTTTTAAGTCAGTTGTGGTTTGGTCTCGGTGGTTTCCTTTTTACCTCACCATCAGAGGGATTCTTTAAAATCACAAACAGAACCTGGGGAGAGGAGGCCCAATTTGACACCTTTGAACCTCAATGGGGCCACTTTATAGATTCAGAATTAGAGAGATTGTTGGGTGGGGATTTCCAGCACAGGAGAGCTTTTCAGTGCCTTTCGTAGAGGGACACAGAATCAGAGTTTCCTGAAACGGTGTTTTTTGTGTGAGCTCTGTCAATAGAAATATCAAACTGTGAATATACAATTGCAC
The DNA here is from genome assembly GCF_964374135.1 of Grampus griseus. Lineage (NCBI taxonomy): Eukaryota > Metazoa > Chordata > Mammalia > Artiodactyla > Delphinidae > Grampus > Grampus griseus. The sequence continues at coordinate 58,935,764 of NC_139001.1, forward strand.
TTTATTATCCCTTTTGATTTTGTAACTACATAGGTATGACAGACAGAGGCCGATTTGAAAAGAAACTCACAATTGCCAGCGTGTCCCTGGTATGAATCCCACGGCTGGAAGTTTTTCTGTAAATGGGCATCTTCAGGTAGGGGCGGTGCAGGTGCCTCCCGCTGATTCTTGAGGCACGTGTTACTTAAGGAACATGAGATCTCTTGACTGTCCGTTGCAGAGTGGGAGTGCCCTTGTGGTCTGAATCGTGGCTCTAGAGATGGCATTGTGGCCTTCACCTTTACTCTCTGTACAACTTTCATTTCAAAGACTCTTACTTTGTGAGCCAGAGGGGTTTTTTCCCTTTTCTTTCTGTTCTTTTCTTTCTTTCTTTCTTTCTTTCTGCTTATCCCTGTAATGGACTAAACCTGGAATTCAAGAGTCAAGCTGTGCTCTTTCTGCCTCTGACATCGTTAGAAAACCAAAAGGTGGGAGCTGGTCTTCAAACGGTTGGCCTCAAAATGAAAATCTTGCCCCACTGAGGGATTCAGAGAGTTGGGGCCAAGGCCTCCCTTCACCCGCAGTATCAGAAGTCAAACTAACGGGCCATACTCTTCCCGATGCCCTCAGCTACTTAAGTCACAGGAAGCACAGCTCCTGACATAGCTCAGACTTGACATTGGTGGTCCAATTCTTTCCTCCCCAAAGCCTACATCTTGGTAAAAGAGAGAATTTCACAGACTCCTTGCAAATGAAGTTGCTACTAAGGATGTTTTCCATTTAAACAGTAAGCGTGGAAATTGCTAGAAGTAACACGAACTGGTAAAGTGAGGAGCACACTGGCTAAGGGTCATAAAAACCAAGGCAGAGGGAATTAGTGAGACCTGAGACCAGGCATTTGATCCATTATTATTTCTATATCTATACAATGAAAGGCAAGACCAGATAATCTGTAAAATGTCCTTTTGGTTCTAAGACTCTACAACTGCAACGATTTCAGTTAGATGTTGAGGAATTAAGGGAGATGCAGAGAAGGTATAAAATACAACCATTGTCAAGGATGCCCTCCAAAGTGATGACAGGATTTACCTCTAGAAAGGAGAAGAGGGGAGCAGGATTGAGGAGACGGGCAAAGAAAAATGTAGCTTTATCTGCAACTTCTTTCTTTTATAAAAATTTATTTATAAGGAGACCGCACTGTCATATTAACTGTGCAGGTAAAAATTAATTGGAATAAAGATGCAGACACAGAGAACAGACTTGAGGACCTGGGGGCGGGGGGTGGAGGGGAGGGTAAGCTGGGACGAAGTGAGAGAGTGGCATGGACATATATACACTACCAAATGTAAAATAGATAGCTAGTGGGAAGCAGCTGCATAGCACAGGGAGATCAACTCGGTGCTTTGTGCCACCTAGAGGAGTGGGATAGGGAGACGGGGAGAGAGACGCAAGAGGGAGGGGATATGGGGATATATATGTATACCTATAGCTGATTCACTTTGTTATAAAGCAGAAACTAACACAACATTGTGAGGCAATTATACTCCAATAAAGATGCAAAAACTAAAATTAATTTGAAATCCAAAAAACACTAAAATAAGTTAGAATGGGCCAAAATGCTGCCGCACCACCCCTCTTCCCCCGCGAGTTGCAAAACAGTGTGCCCACACTACAACTATTCTGTATACTTTATACAGGCATATGTGTGGATGTAAGTGTACAGAAAAAGTTCTGCTAGTATATAAATATATACCTAGCTGATGGCAGTGGTCACTTCAGGGGGTGGGAGGTATCTGTTGGGTAATTATAGCTAAAGATAATTTTAGACTTATCTGCAATGCTTTAAGGTTTTATAGGAGAAATGTATTCATGTATTTCTTAGCTACTGAAGGCATACAATTTATACATATGAGATATTAGGGCAAAGCAAATGTATTCATGCGTATACATATATGGGAATATGCACACACGTACACACACAGCCTTTGCCCAAAATAAGAATTTGCAGTGTTGGAGAAATTTCAAATGTGCGAACTCTTAACAACTGGAGAATAATCCTTAGGCAAGCTGTCAGCCAGCTCGGCTCACCTCCTCCAGGAAGCCTTCCCGCACTATTACCTCACATTGACCTTGCCCTTCTTTCATGCCGACCTTCAACATCACCCCTTTTCTCACCACACCTCTTCTCCCTCCCAGCATCACTTTGGGTCCGGCCTTACAGAACCCTGAAACAAACACCATCCCAATAGTTCGTTCAAAGTTTCTGCCTCAGAGGCACAAGCCGAAGTGCCTTATACCCTTTGCTATTCCTCTCCGCACTCCACTCACTCCACCTCTCACTCCACCTCTCAGGGAGCATCTCTCCTGTGTCCCTGCTGTAAGTATGGCCCAGGGAGCCCGCTAACGTGCAGAATCTGAGTCCAATCTCTAGGCGAGGGCACCAGACATCCATACTGGTAACAAACACCCTGGAGGATGCTTACGCCAAGTACGGCTGGCAAAGGCTGCTCTGAGGTCTGACGTAGCCCATGTATCACACCAAGAAGAGAAAGAAGGCACATTTCTCTCCCACACGGGATGTACTAAAAATGGCTTGGACTCTCCTACACTCATAGACCCAGAAAGGAAAGCAGTTTGACATAATGCATCAGAAACCTTTTAAAAACACATAGCCTTTCACCCAGCGATGCCACTTCTAGGCATCCTGATGAAAAGAATCAGAGATGAAGATAAAGATTTGTATATAGTTAGTCATCATGCAATTGTTCATGGTTAAGTATGAAAATAGTTAAATGGAGTGTGATTCTTCCATGCAGTAGTACTACACAGCCATCCAAAAAAGGAAGGGGAATATTTAAGTGCATCGTTACAGTAACTTATTGCTACTTATTAAGGAAATAATCAGGAATCAAAACTGTATCATGAACATGATCTTTCTAAAACTCAGGAAAAAAAAAAAAGGCAGAGACAAAAGGCAAAAAGAATATGAGGGAGGGAAAGATTAGCGAAAAGAGAGGTCCCAAAGAGAGGACCTGAGAAACACAGAGTTAATGGACATAAGTCAGCCCTCAGCCCTTGGCATTCTATCCCATCAGTACCAGTAATAAAGAAAAACTGAGCAGACAATTTGGTTGACGATGTGGAAGGCAGAATATCACACAGCTGCTTTACCCACAGCTGTATGGCTTTGCAGTGTTGACAGTTTGAAAAAAGAGAAAGACAAATAGGAAATAAAATCTTGTCTTGGGCTGGAGAATAAGCAGATGGGATGTGACCCTCATAGGGAACCTCGGTTGGATTAGTAGAAGTTATTGATTTAACTTGAATTTCAGACTTATAATTTCTACCTTCTAATGAAGTTTCCATTATTTGGAGTTTTTCTCCGCCTCAGGGCTTCTAAGTGCTTTTTTTTAAACCAATATTTATTTCTATATGTTTTGTTTCACGCTTTAAAAAATCTCAATAAACAAAATCACTATAATATACATTTTCCTTTGAAGATTCCACACCCCCTACCCAAACTATCGTCTTCTCACCCCAAATGGTAAATATAAATGGTAAGTAAATTCTTCGTATTGTTGAAAATCTAAGCCGTTATACAAAGGAAAAGTGAAGTGGTGGATTAAGTAATTATTTAGTGAACTTCAGCTGGGTAGACAATCTGTCTGATACTATAAGATGTTTTTTCCTCAACAGCCGTGCTTTTCTTCTTTTTTTGTGGCCAAAAAATATGTGAATGACGGCCTCAACCGTCCCTTTCACTTTGGCTGAAATCATCTTGTTACCGCTACTTAGGTCAGATGTCAAGTAATTAAGAGAATGATATTAACACAGCAATTCTGAGAATTCTCTGTTTTGAAAGCATCTATTTTAGAACTCTTGCAGGTGGCTGCAGCTCACAAAGCCTGTCATGTACTGGATGCAAAAAGGTTCAAGGGCTGCTTGTGGTTTTCAAATGTTATCTAAGGAATCTTTTCACAAATCCTTGCTATTGTTCGACGTAATTTTTGTGGCTCTTGGGGACTTAAATGTAACTGAACAAATTTAAAGAAACCAAAATATGACAAAGGAAATGATAGCCCCCTATTATAAAGTATTCTCTTCTTTTTCTTTCCCTCCCTCCTCCACCTCTCAGCCACTGCCCTAGGCTGGCTGATGCAACTGATATCTGAGAATGCTTGAAACTTTAGGGTTTTGACTTCACTGGTTTAATAGAATATCTGAAGCACCATGCACATATTAAATTACCATAAATTAGGGGGCTTTTTTTAGAACATGAAGATATTGAAAATCAATGTCTGGCTGCTGGGTCAGGCTCATTTGCTTGGTTTAATACCAACTTGATAGTAATTCTAATCTTCATAGAGTAAGATGCCCAGTGAGTGTGACAGCACTCTATGCTGGGCCAGAGGAAAATACTTTAAATAATTTCAATCTTTGAAATTATCTGTGAACTTCGGAAACCAAATAGAAATACATCTATTTCTTCCATTTTACTCTGATGTTTTCCTCTTCTTCATCTCCCAAAACCTTCCCATTACTTTAAAAAAAACTCTTCCAGAGTTTCTCTATATTCTTTTTCATCCCATATTTAATAATAATGATGGTGATAGTTGATATTTATTAAGTAATTACTATATGCACGGCATAGAACTAAGCACTTTATACATTAATTCATTTAAAACTCATAACAGCCCTGCGAGGTCAGTACTGCTACTATATCCATTTTCCAATTGGGGACATTTGCCCAAGGCCCATGGCTAATAAGTGGCAGAGCCAGGTTCAGAACCCAGGGTTTCAACTCCTGACACCATGCTCTTAAATACTATAATGGGTCATAAATATACCTTTTCCACTCTGAGAGATACTGATCTATTTTCATACTTATACAAACAGCGATTCATAAAAAAAGGAGAATTTCCTGCCAATACCTATTAAATTCAACTATGTTTTTGATTTATAATATTTGACAAAACAGACACATAATATCATATATATATTTAACTTAATTGTAGCTTTAATAGCGCAACATTTCTGTACTTAGTACAAAGTGTCTTTTTCATTGGTTTATTCATTTATTTCTTTAGAACTCCTTGATTTGCCTCTAACCTTCACTCATTTCACAGTAGAGCCAATGAAAACTCATTTTTAAATGAAACCATAGTATAGCAGACTTATGAGAGCTTTATAGGGTAAAAAAAGGAATTTCTCCCAGCAATTAAAGCTCATCTAAGAAGTGTGTTCCAGGGAGAATGAGTCCAGGAAACCAAACACAATGTTTTCCTGCAATATTCCCTACTGCCACTAACACCATTATCCATGATTTGAGAAGGAAAGGCTATCAGTGGAGAGAAAAATGGAGACTCTCTCCAGTTCTAGCAACTAGAATATCACAGAACAGGCAAGAACTGAGTGAAACCCAAACTAGTAACAAGCCAGTCCTGGAGGCTGGTGGAGCTGAGGGCTTGATGCTAAAGCAGTGTCCAGAGTTTAAAAAAAAAAAGGGGGGCAGGGTTCGGAGCAGTCAGGGCAAAACCCCAGGTCAGCTTAGCAGCAGGACAAGAAGTCAACACTGAGCAGGTGCAAGAAAAAGTTTGTGGACGAGTCCCGGAACAAAGGCTGCAGGGGGTTGACAGGGAGTCTAGGTCAGGAGGTGATGGTGAGGAAGCTGTGACCCTCCATCGCCCCTCGCAGACAGACCACAGTGCCCGCAACTTCGCCTCTTCTAGATGCCCTATGGTCTTTGTCTTTCTGGTGTCTCCTTCCAATCATGAAGCTCAATCTGCTAATCCTAGTGGATGGTCCAGATCTTATTTTTACAAAAAGAAGAAAAAGAAAGAAAGAAAAATGTTTGGGAATTTAAAACACAAATATCAGATGGGGATAATTTCTTCATTGAGTACGGCTTTTAATCTGTACAGTGTAATGAGTACTAACATTCAAGACCACTTTTGAAAATTAACTCATATGTGCATTATAAACCACTGTGCACCAGATCATTGCATACTTTAAATCTTGATTTTACTTTTTTTTAAAAAAAGAACTTAAATAGAAATATTAAACGTTTGCCAATTATTTTTGCCATGAGAAAAGCCATTAGAGAAGGATAATAAAGGTGGGGACCTTCACATTTATACATTTCTATGTCTAGGGTTTGCAAGGACTGTAAAGATGATCATTCTGTCAGCTCTGGGTGCACTGGTTCAACCTTGTGGGAAACCACAGCTGGGTCAAGGTGTGGTTATGCACATGCAGAAAGAGACAGAGCCACAGCTTCCAAATAAATCAGGAGTCTTCCAGTTCAAAAAGCCATGACCGGGCTTCCCTGGTGGCGCAGTGGTTGAGAGTCCGCCTGCCGATGCAGGGGACACGGGTTCGTGCCCCGGTCCGGGAAGATCCCATGTGCTGCGGAGCGGCTGGGCCCGTGAGCCATGGCCGCTGAGCCTGCGCGTCCGGAGCCTGTGCTCCGCAGTGGGAGAGGCCACAGCAGTGAGGGGCCCGCGTACCGGAAAAAAAAAAAAAAAAAAAAAAAAGCCATGACCGCAGGGCAAAACCAAATCCCAAACTGAGACAAAGGGTCAAGGCTCATGACATACTGCCCGAAGTGTTATTTGTCGGCCAGGGACAAAGATGGGCACCTCAGAAGTACCAATTCAACCTCTGACAAAGCTCCTCCACACCTCCAGCCCATTTCCTTCTTTTTTGACCCTAAAAGTGATAGTTATTAATTGGCCGATGACACAAATTAGCCTTCCATTCCAGACCTGATCCTTCGCCCCCACCGTGGCACATCTGATGAATGGTCTATAAAGTTCGTTATTAGGTTTCCCAAAGAGACCAACAGAATCCCTAATGCTGCTGGTATTTGACCAAAATCACTACCATCACCTCACTTCCTGTGGAAATTAGTTAATGGTTTCCTCTTCTCCTGACTTAAGAAAGCATAATAATAAATATAAATATCATCTGCATAAAATATAACTTATAAGTTTAAGTTTATAGGGTTGGTTCACAGTTTTTCATTATTTGGTCCTATAGAGCTACACAAATTACAGACAAAATACCACAAACTGAACTTGGGTAATATCTGGGTTTTTCCATGAAATAGAGCACAAAGTTTCAGAACTCTCAGCACACAATCCTATCAAGTACGCCTTTTATCTTAAAGAAGAGTTTAATAAAGAAGCAGCATAGATATTCATGTCCAATTTCAACGGCATAATATGCCATTTAGAGGAAGACTTAAATGAATACAAATACCTGGGGTCAGTGTGACACATTTAAATATTAGGCTCTTCAAAATAGACCAGTCTCCTTTGAGGACTTCTAATTTAACCTCTTCAATTTAAAGTTAAGAAAATAGAGACTTGGAATGAGTAGGTGGCTTGCCCAAGTTTGCACAACTACTTAGAAAGAAAACTGGGTAAAGAGACTTCCCTGGTGGCTCAGTGGTTAAGAATCCGCCTGCCAATGCAGGGGACATGGGTTCAAGCCCCGGTCTGGAAAGATCCCACATGCCGCCCAGCAACTAAGCCTGCGCGCCACAACTACTGAGCCTGCGCTCTAGAGCCCGGGCTCCACAACAAGAGAATCCACCACAATGAGAAGCCCGCGCACTGCAACGAAGAGGAGCCCCTGCTGGCCACAGCTAGAGAAAGCCCGCACGCAGCAACAAAGACCCAACACAGCCGAAAATAAAAATAAATAAATTTATTTATTTTTTTAAAAAAAGAAAGAAAACTAGGTAGAGCTTTGGTTTCCTCCACATTATACTCAGAGTCATGGTCTCCCAGTGTATAAGAGAAAAGGCTGGGCTAGGTAATCCCCAGAGAGATCCCTCCCAGCCCACAATGCTCTGGTTTTCCTAGGCCTGAGCAAGCCTTCACACCAGCATCAGATGCTGTCCAAACTTCCGATCAGCTCTGACTTGGGGAGACATAGCAGCTTCAGCATCAAAACCTTAACCTTGCAGCCTAGGCTGGTAATTCACAAGTCTTCAAGAGCACAAATCCCTCACCATGGTCATTTTTGGCCCTGGGTAAATATCCTTGAATCTCCATCCCATTCACTCTATCAAGGTCCCTGTCTTGTTCAAATCCTTTCTCTTGGTAAGGAAGACTTGCCCTTTTAGCAGGGGTCTGTGTCTACTTCCCTCTGACCCCAATTCAGAGTGCCCTGGCATGCCAGCCTGTCCCCCAAATACCAGTACTCACGTCCCTCCCAACCCAGTGGGGTGCCTTGGAGGGACTCTAGGGTCAGAGATGGCTGACAGGTCACAGTGTAAATGAAAATGCAGGGTTCCTTGTCCATAATTTGTGCAGTCCAGTTCAAAATAAAAATGCTGTTAAGAATGCTCAAATATAAAGAGTTTTCCTTTCTTCTATGGCCTCTTTCTCTTGATTTGTTATGGTGTTTTTGTCAGTCTAAGGAAAGAAAAATTAAAATTCCAAATTATTGGCATGAATTTTACTGTTCATATTTATATTGTGCATTTCCACTTTTAAATGCAAATATAAGAATGTTTAACTTGCATGTGGAATCATTAAAATGGCACAATTTGTATTTCATACATGCATATGTATTTCTTTCTTATCAGAGCAGTGGAAATGCTGCAAAAAACGACCTGAACGCTTTTTATTTTGCTTCTTTCTTGATACACGCACATTCTACCAATACTTTCTATCTTCAGCTTGCAGAACGAGTAAGGAAGGACTGAAAGGAAAAAGAATTACGTGTTGCCCTATCTTTCTCTTTCCTTCAACATCATCATTTTCAGCGTTAAGTGGTTATCTAATGCAGGGAAGTGGCATGGAGATAGAATACCACTTGTGTTTCTTAGGATACCATTTCCTTCTTTCTCTGTTGGAAGCAAGCTCTGATTCAAATAGAAAGTGTAGTGTCTTAGGGATGGCAGCACCTCCATTTTACTCAGTCACAGATGTAACTCTCTTACTTTGTACTCTTCTTTTGAGTCTCATGCCCCATGGGTCTTCGAAATTCCGTGCTCGTGGAACATCGCGGGTGCTACATGTGAACTGGGCATCAGTGAACAGTGGACGTGCATATTGAGATATCTTCTCTGTTCCCACACATGCTGCCTGGCACACTGGACTTCACTTACAGAACACAAGCCCAAAGATAAAACTATTATAAAGAATTTCAAGATGGTGACAGCAGGGCATTACACCAAGTATGGGACCCTTCTGAGCTGTGGGTCCTGTACAAGTGGTACATTCATGAAGCTGGCCCTGCCCGGGGTACTTGTTATTGTGCAAGTAGGAAATTTTCCAGTGGGATCTTGAAATGTAGGGACCTATACCCTTGTGACTAGAAGGATAGTAGACAAAGACCCTCCAGTAAAGGGACGGCAAGAATCCTACTCACACAATGGAACAGAATTCCTGGCTTCAGTGCTGGGATGCTTCCACTTGTCTGACCAGTGCCCCTGGGACATTTGCCTGATGTCCCCTCAGAAATCCTTTCCTGGTCCATGAGCCCCAGCACATCCTAGACCATGTAACAATCCTGGAAATGATTCCCATATGACTTAGCCAGCAGGCTCAGAGCCCGCTCTCCTTTCTTTCCCCCTCCTCCTTTTCCCCCTTCTTATTTTCTGAACCAAACCCATGTTTTGCGGACCCTTTCTACAATAATAGAAGAGAGCTCAGTGGCTTACAGGAAGGGCTTCAACATTAGAAACAAAAAGTCCTGTTTACCCTTCCTGCTTGAGGAGGGGAGGGGAAGATACTGGGAAATACCTTCCATTCTTGCCTGTGAGTTTGTAGTCCAAAGGCTGAGCAGGAGGTAATTTCTGGTATCTTCTTGCAAAATGGGAAATAGTAAATCACAAGTTAAGTGTTCAGCAGGTTACCCCATCCATTAAGTGTTTGCTGGATCACCCAGCTACATGTAGGATCAGAGTTAAGGAAGGGGTGTCTCATCAGAGGGAAGAGAGACACCAAAAAATAAGAGAGGACACTGAGACAGAGCTGAATGTGAAGGAAGGACCCGATACATCGGTGTCACTTTCTCCACCACCTTGTACCTAGGGAGATATTTTTATCCTTATTTAGTAGAACAGAAGAGTTGAAGTAGAGGCATTGTGACTTACCCAAGTTAAAATTACACTGATTCTCTGGAACAAGTTTTATGATTATATACCCATTTTTGTACAAATCAAACCAAAGCACGATCAGTGATCTGAGGTACTTGGGCCACTTTTGACCAATGCCTTTTACAGATCATTGTCTAAAGAATTAACCCAATATTCTGGTTACTAAGTACCAGAACTAGCATATAAAATAATTCATTGTACATATCTATACATTGATATATAATATTATCTACATGAAAAATGGCCTTATAGATATTACACATCTGTTTATCTATATATTTATATATAGCTATACAAAAAAATGGGCTTATAGTCTTATGAACAATTTTGGCAGCTCAAAGAGCTCCTTTGATTGGCTAAGAAGTCTCATGCAACCTGATTTAAGTTGCCAGTTTCAATCAGACTTTCCCTCTGTGAAAGAGGCAGCCATGTAAACTGATCTAGTTTGGCTGTTAGTAACAGTTTCAGAAATCCAGCACAGAGAGTGTTTTTTAACAAAAATATATACAGGATTAAAATGTTGATAAGACATTTGCAATGTATGTAGAAATATGATAATTTACACTATTTTGCGATAAGACTCCTGGTTGGCATTAGTGATGCGTCATATGATTGCATTAATTGCAAGGAAGAAACTCAAAACGGCATAATTGTGCCTGATGTTCAAGTAATAGAAATGGAATTTAAAGTGTTGTTAGAAAATGGAAAATGTTCCTGAGGTGAAAGGGCTTTAGAAACACGAGGGTAAAACCGAACCATTAGCATGTGTAACCCTTTCAAGGTGATATGAAGTGAGAAGCAGAGCTCCCACCAACAGCCATTGACGCAGACAAGGATAAAAGACAAGTGGGGGGTGGGCATCAGCCTCCAGTGTGTCACCTCTGCATGTGCTGAAGAGGATGGTCACACATTGTAATACCCTCAAGTCATTAGGCCATAAGTAAATATGCTGGCATCGTTGGGCTGAGAGGCAGTCTCTCAAAGCGTTTGTTGGCTGCCTTAGTGTGAGCTGCAGCATCATATCGTGGTCTGGAGTGTGGACTCTGCACACCAAACTGCCTGAGTTCAAATCTTGGCTCTGCTGCCAACTAGCTGTGTGTCCTTGGGCAAATCACTCCACCTCTCTGTGCCTTTAATAACATTTGTAAAATTCGGGGTCATTCAGCCGGTTATAAGATTGAATGAGTTAGTATTTGTAGAACTCTTGCAATAGTCCCTGGCACATAGTAAATGATAAATGTTTTTTAAGTAGAAAATTTTAAATGATTATAAAATGTATACATGATGTTTTTTCATAGTATGAGCTGAGGAGGCTCACCCTCTGAGTGGTCTCCTTAGTTATAGAATGAAGAATGAATCCCATTCAATCACAGTGACTGTGTGGGCGATGAGAGTTCTATCCCGGCCGAGCACACCCTTCACTACAGCAATTTTCTCTCCCCCGCAGTCTTGCGTTGAGGTAGGCCCAGCTGGAAGGTTTACAACTCTGACCAAACTTGCTTGGATTAGAGACAAAATCCTGACTAAATCTGAACAAGAAGAGTCTCTGTCCACGAAGTTTGAAATGGGAGAACTGAAACATGGACCAGGCTAGCTTTGGGGCACTGAAGTGCAAAGTCGTGCAGAATCTGAGTGGGAGTGAGCATCCTCATAAGACAGGGTCGCATATACCAGCATCTGTTACCAGCGGGAGCAAAGTGGGGCTGGGGGCTGGGGTGTTTACAAACCAAGAGCCACTCGCAGTAAACCAGTGCGTGGGGTTCTCCTGGGTTCTTACCATAAACCCCCTTTTCACTCAAGCTTGTTGGAATGGATTATTGTGCCCGGCAACCCTGAGACAGGGCTAGAACTCAGGCTAGAAAGTAATTACTGAGCACCTTCTGTTGTGCCCACCAGATGCTGGGTGTGCGGAAGGGTTGGAAAGAACGTGTGTTTATTGAGGTGCTCAAGCTGGCAGGCAGTGCTAGGCATTGAGATATACCCCCTCACTTAAGCTTCCCAGTAATTCTGTTACCTCAGTCTCGTTATCCCATGTTCCTGCATAAAGACACTGAGGCTCAAAGAACTTAACAGGTCTTTCTAGGGATTGGAAGAGTTAGAATTTTATTTCACATTTGTCCAACTCTTAAGTCCCAAACTCCTTTCCCTCCCCCCAAAAAATGAAGTATGTTCAAGGGTATGCACATAAAAAAACACACCCTGTAGCTCTAATTCTTTATATTATCCCAAATGCATGCAGAGACTGCAGTGAGCAACTCTCTAACAACAGAGCCCGAGAGAGCCAGCCCTGCCGTCTTCCATTCCAACCAGCAAACTAAGGCCAATAAGTGTCAGTTCTTAGTCAGTGCAAGAAGTGTGTTCTAGGGGTAGGGGAAAGAATAAGTACAGAACTGGGTTGAACTTCAGGAAGGAAGTTGAGGAATTTCCTTTCTACACTGGTCAGAGTGAGTGGAAGCCGGCAGTTCATCAGGGCTCAATCTGGCAACTTTCCCAGCAGAGCCCGGAGGAGTCTCCTTGTGGAAGTCACCTCCCCCTCCTCTCCATTCCCATCGTGCTTGGTTTCTAACCTGTTTCTTGCATCTAATAGCAGATATCTGGATTCGATGCATTTTGGAAACCCTTTCGCAAGCCAGATCAGCACTCTGAAATAACATTTTTAACAGATGTCCATGTTAACGGTTTATTGAGAAATTTCAACTCTTATGGCTTATGAACATTAAAGAATTTTATTTTATAAGAATTGACACCAACTGTACTATGTTCACCGTACCCCCCTCCCTTTTACTGTTGGGTAAGGACTCCCCTAATGACTACTGGGCTAGATCGCATATACTTTTAGCCTTTTTTTGGTTATTAAAACAAAAACAATCTTCTTCCAGTCCTGTTCTTATGCAACTTCAACTCCAAATTTGATTTAAAATCATCTCCTTCTCTTTCCTAAGCACAGGGTAAAACTGTATGGGGTGGCGGGGGTGGGGTGAGTGCCTGACTCTCAGCCCCTCTTCCTCTTTCTTTTAGACGCCAGGTGTGTTTGTGGGGGGAGGTGAGGCAGGCATGAAAATCAAAGATGTCTCCTTCTTTAATTGTCCTGCCTCCATCCTCCACTTGGTTGGCCACAACTGCTGTTCCAGCCCATTGTCTTGGGTTAAGGGTGGACAGGTGGTAGCTTGCATGTGGCCCCTGGCAAGGGCTCATGTGGCTAACTAGCCCGAGTATCACCCTTGCCATATTTAGTCAGATCCACCAGCTGACTCCAAAAAGGGGGTCTCAAGCTGCATTTCCTGATGTGCGCACCTCCCTGCCCTCTATGAGGCAGTGATCCCAACAACACCGTAGCTCCCAAGATCAGCTCCAATGTGTGGCAAACTCTCAGGCCCCCAGGCAAGTGAGGCACCCATCTTTTATGCTCATCCATAAGCATGCATACATTTCTTGCTGATAGGAATAAACAAGTGAGTGAATATATAAACGAGGGAAAAGGGAAAGCACTTCGTTTCAGTAGAAAGCCAACTAATGAAGGTAGAAGTAATGATGAAATTAGAAAAATCATAGTTTGGCAGCTATCAAACTGGAGCATGGCCAACAGTTACAGATTCTTTTTCCCTCTGCTCTGGTATGATGGGGCAGATCAGCAAATCTGGTAGCTAAGTAGTCAGCCAATCAAGGGATGAAGTACCAGTCTCGTCTTTTCATAGATACCCCTGATCTTTACGAGATGTTAGTGAGGCCCCATTTCTTTGGCTTTGGGTAAGGAAGGAAGGAAGGGGCCCTTCTCCCGTTGCTATACAAAGACTGTAATCCCCAAACATCTCTCTCTCTCCAGATGGTGTGACTCATTCTCTCTAAGCCTTGCTGGGAGGTAGCCAGCCCCACCCAGGAGCAGTCCCCGTTCTTAGGATGAACGAAAGAAAACTGGACATCTTGTTAAAATGAATCAGTCACTAACATATCCAATACACACTCATGCTTATTTCAAACAATAATAATATGGTTTTTTGTACAATTGTAACATCTTTCTGAAATTTTCATAAATTTTATTTTCATCAGATATTATTATTTTTTTTGCTCAGAGACAACTATCTATGATTTCTCCTGGATAAAGCCAGCCCATTGAAAATATACTGGAAAGGGAAAGGAGTGGGAAAAAAGCAGTGATGGAATATCTATTATTTCATGATGGTACGTGGATACATGGTCATTCTGCCACGTTATCCCTTGACTAACCCTAGTGTGCATGTGGCATGCATACACACACACACGCATATACACACCTCCTGACTCAGAGGTGGAGGAGGCAATACTCCTCGTCATCACTTCTTTTACTCAAAGCACACGAGACATGTGTCCTGACACCAGTCATTAGGAAAGAACCAGTAAAACAAATCAGGATGAGAAAGAAGAAAAATGTGAATTTCTTATAGGCAAGACTTTTTTATGAGAAAAATACAGGTGTTATTTTAAGGTATTATATACATTATTTGCTTTGAATTTGAATTCAAAAATATTTTATAAAACTTACTATTAAAATAGTACAATAATTTTCTGGGTTTTAAAATATTAAACATTAAATCTCCAAACAATGAAATCTAATAATTGAGTCTATGGATAAAAGAGGAACTGATGGAGTGTGGAATAAATTTTGGACAATTATCTTTCCTATTAAGACTATTGTCTCAGTGCATTCAGGCAGCTATAACTAAAATACTATAGACTGTTTGGCTTATAAACAACAAACGCTTATTTTTCACAGTTCTGGAGGCTGAAAGTCCAAGATCATGGTGCCCACAGGTTTGATGCCTGGCAAAGGCCCACTTTCTGGTTCACAGTGCCTTCTCACTGTGTCCTCACATGATGGAAGGGGGAAGTGGGCCTGGGATCTTTTTTTTCTTTTTTCCCTTGCTGTGTCACGTGGGATCTTAGTTCCCTGACCAGGGAACTGCCACGCCCTCGGCAGTGAAAGCATGGAGTCCAAACCACTGGACTGCCAGGGAATTCCCCCAGGATCTTTTTTATAAGAACACTAATCGCATTCATGAGGCTCCACTCACATGACCTAATCACCTCCCAAAGGCCATACCTCCTAACACCACATTCGGCATTAGAGTGGAAACGTGAATGATGGGGGGACACAAACATTCAGACCAGAGCAACTGTGATTCCTCCTCCTCTTCTCTGCCCTTCCCTTTTTTCCTTTTCTTTAAAACATATTTATTAGTTCCCTTCCCTTAGCTTGGAGTGACAGGGCCACTGGGGCTGGAACCGAGGAAGTAGTCAGAGCCTAGGAGGCCGGTGAGATTCAGAGGGTCTGCAGAGGCAGAGCAGAGTAGATGGGCCCAGAGATTGCTGTCATAAGCAGATGAATATATGAATAGATAATGGAAGCAGGCTTCTTCCCTCAAGAGAGGGGTTATAAACATGGAAAGAGTAAAAACTAAAATGGGCCCTGTGGTGTTGGATTGGAATAGAAATTATTGGTGTGAATTCATGACTTTTAATATATTTACATAGATACAGACATATATACAGATGTGTGTATACATATGCATAAGCATGCATACATTTCTTAGATCTGTCCACTGAGAAGGCTTAGATTCAACGAGCGTACCTAGTGCCCAGATCTGGGTTTCTAAATACCGTTCTCCACTCAGGGCAACCAGAGCTCTTTGGAGAAATGACTGAGGCAGGCAAAGTTCAAGATCGGTCTGGAACACTTTGCTGTTCGAGAAAGTAAGGAAGTCTCAGAAAGATAAGGGGACCTGTTAAAAATCACACAGCAACCAGCTTAAAGGCGCTCTCACTAGCCAGATATGGGACGCTTTGAGCAACAATATAAGTAATGATGGAAGGACTATGATCCATTGAATGAAATGGAAATCCATGGCTCTTGCTGATAGGAATAAACAAGTGAGTGAATATATAAATGAGGGAAAAGGGAAAGCGCTTCGTTTCAGTAGAAAGCCAACTAATGAAGGTAGAAGTAATGATGAAATTAGAAAAATCATAGTTTGGCAGCTATCAAGTAATATTTTATTCAGGCAAGAATCATCTAAGGATGATAAAATAAGCTGAGAGTTTGTGGAGGAATAGGATATTAACATGATTTCAAAGCAGTATCCCATAAGATATTTATTAATTACAAAGTAAGAAATAATAACTTTGCACTGGAGAAACCTGGCAAACACCACCATCACCAAACGACCAGAGTTCACATGACCAGTGATCAGACACAGTGATATCGTATCCTTTCTACCATGATATAATGAGGACCCATGTCACTTTGGTGATATTCCTGCCAAAAATGCATAACATAAAGCTAATCAGGAAGAAGCCACAAACTCAAATTGAGGAACATGCTACAAAATAACTGCCCAGTATGCTTCAAAAACACCAAGGTCACAAAAGACAAGAAAAGACTGAGGAAGTGTTCCAGAATTAGGAAACTGAACAAGATAGGTTAAAAAAACATGACAACCGAATGTAATGTGGTATCCTGGATTGGATAATGGACCAGAAAAGGAATTTTTTTCCTGCTATAAAGACCATTTATTGAGACAATTGAGGTCCTAGAGATTAAACTATTACATTGATATTAATTTCCTGATTTTGATGCTTGTTCTGTGATCAGGTAGGAGAGTGTTCTTCTCTTTTAGGAAATACACAGTGAACTATTTAAGTTTTCAACTTATCCTCAATTGATTTATGTGGGAAAGAAGAAAAAACATATATATGTTTTATATATATAACACATACATATTAAAATCACATAAATAAAAATTAAAAATTATATACGTACATATACGTAAATAACAGGACAAGAATGATAAAGCAACTATTTCCAATCTTAAGAATCGGAAATCTGGGTAAAGGGCACACAGGTTGTACTCTTTTTCCATCTTTTCTCTGAGTTCCAAATTATTTCAAAATAAAGAGGTTAAAACGATGAAAGGAAGCCCTGTGGCTCATATCGTACTTCATTCTTTGAGGGCAGAGACTTGGCCTGATGCGCCTGCTTTCCCTAGTCTGGCCCATTTCCAGGTACATAAGACGAAACCAACGACTGTCTGTTTGAATAATTGGTGATTATACTTGTCTTGGGCTCTGTACTAAATTGTAAGCTACTAGAGGGCTTGAACCACGTCTTGTTTCTCTGAATTCCCTCAAGACCCAGCTCCATGTCCTATGCATAATTGACACCATTGGTTATTTGCAGAACTGAACGGAATTACGTGGCCACTCAAATGTTATGACAATGATTAGTCTCTGACAGAGATCCCCTCTATGGGCCTGTGAAAACAATCACAGTACTTGAAAATCAAATTCCCCTCCTGGGCCCAGGAAAGCCAGGGTCCAGGTTAAGCAGCCCTCTGTGAAACTGCATTCTCTCCGAGCAGCATCTCACTCTCCACTGAGTCACCTTTGGCAGGCAGCCTTCCTCTTGGTCTGCGGTCATTACTCTAATGAAGTGCAGCTGGGGTTTTGAACAATGAACTTGCACTCAAGTGGCAGCCACCCTTAAAAGAACAAGTACCCTCACGCTCTGGAACAGCCCTCCCAGGCCAGAAATTGGCCCGGTGGTTTTACGTCTGGATGAGATGTGGACCCACCGGGAGCCAGAAAATGGCAGCTGCAAAGCACGCTATTGATAGAGAAAATTTCAGTTTCCAGTTAAGTGGAAACCCTGCCCAGAGTGAGAAGCAAGACTTGCTGTGTATTTCAAAAACCACTGCTGTATCTTTTTGGAAAAAAACTGTTTCTGCAAAGGAATCTGACACAGATTTCACCTCTGAACAGCTGTCCTGTTCATTCTGCCCTGGTCAGCTGTGGGGTGAGCTGGAAGTCAGTCTTTAGGGCTATGAATACAGGGCGGCACCCGACAAGCAACAGGATCTCCACGAGGAAACCTCCATGTGAGGCACTTATTCCAAGGCTCTTTCCCTTCTGAAAAACAAATTTTTTTCTACGTAAGCCTGTGTAAGTCACTCGTCTGATACAGAAATCAATGTTTCCTAAGAAGACAGAAGAATCACAGCTGGTAATGACCCACATCACTGAGTGCTTCCCCAGACAAACACTGCTCTCAGAGCTTGATGAGATCATCTCATATAATCCTCCCTGGTCGGGGTCATCTACTCAGTGACCAGAGAAGGCGCTGAGAAGCTCGGCCAAGGCCACAGAGCCAGTAAGCGGTGGAGCCACGATTCAGGTCCAGATACCCTGACCGCAAAGTTAACGATTTAACTCAGGTTTTTCCAAGTTGCGTGTTTTCCCAAGGAACGCTTGAGCCGGCCCTTGAACACAGAGATGATGATACTAGGTTACGTGTACTGAAACTTATTTTAGTCACACTGACACACACACACATACACAGAGTGCTTTGAACATTGAGCATAACTAAGCAATATTAATGATTCTACATAATAGGAGGAGAATAATACAGGAACATCAGAAATCCTTATTTTGGCTGTTAGGGACACTGGCAGGAATCTGAAACCAGTGTTAAAAGTCCAGAATGTGATGAGGCTGAAGTTATGCTAGCTTGAGGGGTTAAAGAGTTTCCTAGGTTGCTCATCTAGGAACATGTCCTCTGTCTCAAATGCTGCCTCACTGCACGAGGAGAGTCAACCCCAGGGGCTGCTCCATGGCGGTTAGGCACGGCACAGGGGCCCACAGGGTGGTAAGCGTGGTTGTCGGCCTCACAGCACTTAGAAATGCAGACGCTGGCAAGAACACGGCTCGTGCAACAGAGACACGTGTCCCCACTGGCAGGCACAGGGAGGAAGGGTAGGACCACCGATATCCAGCTGAAGAGAACAGGCGAGCATATGAAAGAAACAGGGGATGACATTTCCAACCAACGTGAAAGAGTTACACAAAGAGTCAGGGAGGAGAGTGATCCATGTTTCTCAG
Organism: Grampus griseus; assembly: GCF_964374135.1. NCBI lineage: Eukaryota > Metazoa > Chordata > Mammalia > Artiodactyla > Delphinidae > Grampus > Grampus griseus. Next base: position 58,954,764 of record NC_139001.1, read on the forward strand.
GCAATAACACTGCCTCATTATATAAAGTCCTCTGCTCTGTCAGTCATTAAATATGCAAGTGAAGAAGGCCAAGCAACCAGGTTTTCATGAATCAAGCAATCATTAGCTTCTATGAAGCACCCTTTCATAACCAGACTAAGGGAAGAAGCTGCTCAGAAAAGGCCAATTATGCAAATAAAAATGACAATGGGATCGCAGAGAATGCATGAGGCAGGGTTCTGGGGTGCCTTGCCCAGCGACACCCTACTAACAGCTTTATCCAGGCTCCAGGAACCATCCACAACTATTGAGACAATCTTGCAGATAAGAGCAATGGGCTCATTTTAATGTAGCACTTATTGATTCTTCACAGATATATCTTGCGGACTCACTTTTCCCCATTAAAAGAATAGGCAGTAAAGAACATTCTAAGACTGCTTGTGGGTTGCTTCACAGTCGGCTGGACCGTGGCTGGCCCGAGGGTTAGACTTGTGTCTAGTTTAGAGGTCTTCAACTCGGAAGGTGGGAAGTGGAAAGTAGGGAGAGAGTTTCAGTGAAACAGGTAGAGATTTGTTTTCAATAAAAAGAATGGAACCCTAAATAAGATTATGGGATACGATGCATATTCCCTGACAAACCTGAGGAAACCTAATTATTATCTTAGAATACATGAATAGTTTACTAACTAGAGGATGAAAACTATACTTATTCAAAGGAAAGACATTGCAATATGAGGATTCAAAGGCGAGCTCCAGACTGTAAGAATACTTTCACTTCAGAATGGGTTACCTAGATATTCTTGTGACGCTTCCAGGGGGAAAAAATAAGGATAATGCTAAGAATCACTCTATCCACCTGGAACAGTTTAAATCAGTCTTTAACAAGCTGAAGTCTATAGGGTCTAGAAATTCTGAAAGAACTTTAAAATTTTACATTTTCACTTTGATGATCATCTAAAAATTATTTTGTACAAGTCTGAACATAACTCAAGTTTGGGAAACAATGGTTGGAGTCCTGAAATTCTCCTTTCTTGCCCTGGTTCTATTTTATATTGTTCTGGTATAAACTTTTCTTAGAATAATCAATCACCACATAACGGTAGTACAATAGAGCACATATTCAGTGCTACCTTTTTTCTAAAGATGTAATCAAATGTTAAAGTTGCAAAAGAGAAAGGGAACATATTTACTTCCTATGAATAGGGCCAGAGGGTACGGAACACTGAAAATGTTAGGGCGCAGGCTTCATTAAAGAAAGCACCATGGGGCTTCCCTGGTGGTGCAGTGGTTGAGAGTCCGCCTGCCGATGCAGGGGACACGGGTTTGTGCCCCGGTCCAGGAAGATCCCACATGCCGCGGAACGGCTGGGCCCATGAGCCATGGCCGCTGAGCCTGCGCGTACGGAGCCTGTGCTCCGCAACAGGAGAGGCCACGACAGTGAGAGGCCTGCGTACCGCAAAAAAAAAAAAAAAAAAAAAGAAAGCACCATGATTCTTCAGAGGGAATATTATATCCCCTCAGATACTTTCCTGTTTTTTTAAAAGATAGATGAAATTTTATATTTTATTTATTTTGAGATATTTTATGTATTTATTCTCCATATACGAGAAAAAAAGTTGGTTCAAAAGAAAAATTAACTATACATGCAAAATCTTAAATAAAGGGTTAAAGAGTTTGATTTACAGTTTGCTTACCTCATATGTTATTACTTTCAGGTACTGATGAGCATGTATTTATCTACAAACCACTAATTTGCCACCACTTTGCCCATGATGCCTCATTTCTTTTCGGTATCTGATTGGGAGAGGCAGACCCAAATTCTAAGAGATGCACTGGAGCAGTGCAATGAGTTTGATGCTGTGGAAACCTTAGTCTAAGAATACTATGCACATGTAAATGTCCCATACAGCAAGTGTGTTGTGGACCCCAAGAAAGATCATCATTCAAGTACAAATTCATTTGAAAGCAACTGATAAGCTTTCAAAAGTATAAGCTTTTGAAAATTCTCTCCACTTCAGATATAAGTGCAAAGGATACATAGTATAGTTTAAATAACAAATGACCCTATCTTCCTTTGTTTTTGGCTCTCTTGAAAGCTACATTTTTGGGTCCTGCCTCTCCCAAATATAATGACACAACTTACTAATTTAGAGGGATGTCATATGATATCACTAATGAAAAGCATTTCAAGTCAACAATACTCATCTTCAAAAAAAATTAAAAAGAGGTTCTCCACTCAGTGGGTCCATTCAAAGATTGTTCTCTAAAAAAAAGTAGAGGTTTTAAAACTTTTCCACATCATTTTCCTTATAAATGAGGGGGAAATGGGTGCAAAATATGTTTCTGAAGTCTGGGATGATTTTAAATGTCGTAGGCATTTCTTAATCCCAAAAGGCAAGTTCTGATAGCAGCAGCATGGGGTACTTTGCAGGAAAAGCTCCACAAAAGGGACACACTGCTTCTTTTGTACAAAGATTCTAGAGCAATGTCTAGAATTACAAGCAGATTTGAGAACCCTAAGAGGTCTACATTCTCCAGTATCACACCAAGCAGTAGTAGGGTAAATGTCTGAAGCTGTGTCCATTTGATTTGATCGATGATGATGATGATGATAGATTGATAGATCGATAGATGGATAGATATCATTGTTTTGTTCAAAATCTTAATTTGTGATTTTAGAAATAATAGAGCCACGTTTTCACCATTAAGGTGACTGATTGTTCAGATACATTTGGCACTTGTTTAAGACCGTTCCCAGAGTGAGGGCTGATTTGGCATGGTTATCAATCTTTCAGGATATAAACTATAAGAATGATAAACTACAGCAGTTGAAAATGTGCCTTCAGATACTCACTTAAAGTCCCATTTATGTCTCTAAGAATAGAGAAATGAGAAACTAGGGACCAAATCTGGCCCAGTCAGTAACAGTGTGGGTAACACATAAATATTAATGTTCATTGCAGTTAGTGTGGTATGCAGAAATAGCAGAGTATAATTGTTAATTGCCAATACATTTCATTCATGTTACAGAGGAAAAAGTGAAAATCATTTTACTGTAATCTTTAAATGATTCCATCATAATAATTATAAAATACTCATTCTCTTCCTTAGATGGTTAAAACTGAATTTTCTGAAAATGAATCACCTATACCTCACTTTTATTGCCATTTGCTTTCTATACAGATGTGTCTATGTATCTGTTATTCAGTTTAGTCAGTGAAAGAGTCTCTGGTTGTTTGAATTTACTAGTGCCTCTGTACTTAGCATTCTTTATACAACATACAATGTTCCAATAATTAAAGGCATTCATCACAGATTTCATGGTATTTTAGGGGTCGTCATGGTATCGGGGGAGAAGGAGGTCTCTACCTTGCCCTGCCAAGCCACTTGTTGAATCCTTTTCTCTTTTGATTTATTTTTCTCCTTGGATTATTTCACATTCCTTCTCAACTCACTTCTGTTCCATTCCAACAACACCAAATATTCATCAAGAACCTACTGTGCCAGATATCGTGCTAAGCATTTTAAATTTATTGTATCTTTTAATCCTAAAAAAGCCCCTATGAAGTACTATTTTTTTATTCCTGTAGTAAATCTTGATTTTGCCTTCCCCTTTGTTCAAAACAGCACTCCAATTTTTCTTTGAGTAACTCCCCCTGCACCATTCCACACGGTTCTGGAGGAACTGTCAGTCAAGGTCCCCACCCCTCCTCTCTACCCAGGTGTGGCCACATGACTCAAGCCTGCCCTGAATGTCACCAGCATGGAAAATGGCTAGGGTGGAGTCATTCTGACATCAGAGTGCTGACAAGAACGTCTGTTTCTTCTGCCATTCAGACCTGTAGAGTTTCTATTCTTTGCAAGGCCCTGATCCCTCAACTTTCCCTTTGATTCTGCAAGAGAACTAAGATCATTTAGTCGATTTCCCTTTTTGGCATAAGCGAGTCTGTTTCTGTCACTTGCGACCAAGGAACCCAACTGATGTGTTTCCCATTTTGCAGATGAGGAAAAGGAAACTAAAGCCTGGAGAAGTTAGTAACTTGCCCAAAGTTGGTGCTAGATTCAGGACACACACCCACGCCAACCAGACTCCGAAACATAGAATCTTAACCATACGCTCTGCCTCCCTTTACAACAAAGTGAGCCGGGGAAGAAGTTCGCAGAGCCCGAGAGAAAGCATACACTTATGTTTTTTCTCTTTCAGCTTTCTGAAACCCTGTATGTTTCTCTTGGACCAGGTGCTACATACTCCAGATTGACTCATTCTAAGTAATGGGTCAAAACTGGGATACAGCAGAGCAAAATGATACAGTGACTTACTCTTAGGAATATAACTATATCGCTGGTAACGGAGCCCATTTGCATCACTCATTAAGCCAATGATTTTATGTATTTTCTTAAGGTAGCGGGATCCTTTTAGGTTTTTAGGTCCCAGAACTCTGATGTGCAGTGTGTGGACAGGTCTGGACAGTTATCTTGCAGGCAAGGTGGCACGGCATGATGGAAAGCAAAGAAGATTTGGAGCCAGAAGACAGGCTTCCGGTTGCAGCTCTGCCACCTGCTAGGGATGTGACATTGAGAAAACTGGCCTCTGTTGGTCTCAGGTCCCTCGTCTTTAGAATGGGAATAGTGATGATTCTTCCCGTATAGGCTTCTCGTGAAGATTTAGTAAGATCATGCACCTCTTGAATGAACTCTGTAGCGGACTCTAAAGTTCTACAAACAGTTTTTTACTTTCAGGATCTAAAGAACGGCAGAATTCAACAACAATTTCAAAGGCACATTCTTTGTTGTAGAGTCTCTTTCACTGATGTTCAAGCCATAGACTTCTTTCTCTTTCTCCCTTTTTTATAGGATGAATGGCAGAGGTGTTTTTTTAATATATAATAAAATACACGTTTCATGTTTCCAATCAGTAGGTATAAGGGCTTTTGTGATTCTGCCCTGAATTTGTACTCCTTGTGACAACTCTGATTTCACTGAAGGAAATCTGATCTGAAGGGTTACAAATGGGACGGAGAGGACAAATCCCGTGGGTCAAAGGAGCACTTCTAGTTCTCATTGGTAATGGTCATAAATTGTTACCATTCAACCGGAGGTCAGCAGCATCTTTGAAAAGAATCAGTGCTGCATACTCATTCCCCAGGGAACAGGGACAACACAAAGCCTGCATGGACCCCGGCCCAGCGTTCACCTGCTCACCGGGGTCAAGATGAGCTCCGTCCAGAGGGACTCTCTGTACCCCGTGTTGCTCTATTCTGGTGGTGACTGAAACATATTAATACCCCAACATGGAAACGTAGTGCTTCTGTTCCTTCACCCTGCTTTTTCTGGAGTTACATAGAAGATACCAGCATTCATTCATTCAATCAGTCAGTCACTCCCTCACTCATTCATTCAACACTTGAGTGTCTACTGCATGCAGAGCACTGGGTTTACACTCTGGAGAAATTTTTTAAAATATGGATCAGAAATAAACAATGCCATGAAGGAGCATATAACCCAGTAGGGGCTGTAAGACATAATCATAAATAGCTTTAGTGAACATAACAGGGAGAAAAAAATATTTTATGAGGTGGCAAATATATTTAAAGAGGAAATTCTCTTTAGAAGAAAATCTGATGTGCTCTTCCAGGGGTGAAGGTGAGGTCCCAAAGCTGAAGTTTAGAAGGAGACAAAGTACTGGCTAAAGGAATTTGGGGGTGAGAAAAGGAGAATCAAGAAGAGAAGGAATGGGGAAGAAAGAGGGAGAGAGGGGGCAGGCCAAATGGCAGTGGCTTTCCCTGTGGAGGAAAGCAGCGCGTGAGATATTCTTACAGCAGGGTAACCAAAGAACTTTTAAGACTGAGGCTGTGTAAGATTTATTATTATAGCGTAGAGTTTGCGGGCATATAAACCTCCCCCTTTTGTCCCAATTCCCTAGTAAACATGACACCAAATGCCTCCCCCTCTGAGTGCTTTGTGTGTTGGGAATTATAAAAAAGGAGGGTGAGGTGAGTCCCATATCTACTGGGAGAAGAAAGAGCCACAGAAGGTGAGACAGAGGATTTTATAATTCAGGGAGAGCAGCAACTTGGAGCCAGGGGTGTCCAGGAGTCTGTAATTCGCCAGGAAGTTGTAGATGGACAGGAGGATGTGGCGCTTCCCACGGGATTGGCTTGAGTCAGTTTTATTGAAATCTCCAGAACGGGTGACTTCTGCTGTAATCTGGGGCACCCAAGCAGAATAAAAGGGTGTCATAGGAGACTCTATGAAGGAGTTAGTGTGAGTGACAGACCTCGGGAAGGATTTCATGGGACCAGGACGGGGAGGAGGACAGTCAAGCAGAGGCAAATGCAGAGCCTGGCTGTGGGCAAGCATAGGACCTGTGCCGGCCACGGCTGGAGTAGCGGGAGAATAAACTAGAAGCAATTTACATCACTGGGGCCCAGGAAACCTTGAAAGCTGAGCTGAGAACTTTTGTAGGTTGTTTGGTTATTTGGTTGGAAATGGGGAGCATACCTTTTTCAAAGTATTTTAGCATGTACGGTCTCTTTTGATTTTCATAATTTGCTTATTTACAAGGGAAATGAAACCAATGCTATTATTATTCCCATTTCACAGATAAGGAAACTAAGTAATAGGTCGTTAACGTTGTTCACGATCAGGGACTTCCCTGGTGGTCCAGTGGCTAAGACTCCACACTCCCAATGCAGGGGGCTGGGGTTTGATCCCTGGTCAGGGAACTAGATCCCACATGCCTCAGCTAAAGATCCTGCATGCCACAACTAAGACCCCACGCAGCCAAATAAATAAATATTAAAAGAAAAAAAAAAGTTGTTCACAATCAGTATAGCATCTGGAAAAAAAAACCACCCACATTTCCTAAATTCTAATTCAACAGCCTTACTGCGCCTCTAGTGCCCATAAATATCCTCTTTGAATAAACATGTCTGGGAGTTCCATGAGATTCCCCAGGGAGTGGGGGAAGGGAGGGAGAATCACGGGGCATTCTCTGACTGATTTTCTTGGGAGCAATTCTGGAGGAGAATTTCTGGTGAATAAAATTCTCCACCTCATTACCCAAGTAACTAATCTAATCAACCAGTCCAGCAAGTGGGCTAATTTCTGGTGTGTGAGCTTCCGCCTCAGCCCACCCACTCTCCCCGATGCCCTTTCCTTCTTCCCAAGTAACAAATGATTGCTAGCAGTTCATTCATTCAACTGATACTCCAAGCCAGGCACTCAGATTATCAGGGAAATGGGCTTTTGGGGACAGTGATCTATCTCCTTGTCTGAAACCAAAACCTTTATCTTTCTCGGAAACAAGAATAAGTGTATCATTCTGCCAGTCGGACTGCCTGGACCCTAAGGATGCCTTGGAGGGTAAATATCCGAGGAGCAGTCATTAAAACTTCTGTTTCCACCGTCCACACATACCCATTCATTCTCCAAGGTGCTTATATTCTGACTCCCAGTAATGAAGGATGTCATCCATTCTGCTTTTCCTAACTTCTACCCCTAATTCTTCCTCCCTGCTGCTGCTGCGTCTATTTTCTTAAAGTTCACTTCTGGTGGGATCACATTCTCGCACTAAAAAAATCATTAGCTCCCTAATCTACAATCCCACTCCTAGGTATTAACCCTCCCCACCAAAAAATGAAAGCATATATCCCTCCAAAGAGAAACTTTTTTTCTCTTTTTTTTACGAACAATTTGTTTACAGTTGTTTATAAACTGGATACAACTCATATGTCCGTCGACAGAAGCATGGATAAACAAAATGTGGTATAGTCATGATTTTTAGCATTAAAAAACAATGAACTGGGCTTCCCTGGTGGCGCAGTGGTTGAGAGTCCGCCTGCCGATGCAGGGGACACGGGTTCGTGCCCCGGTCCGGGAGGATCCCACATGTCGCAGAGCGGCTAGGTCCATGAGCCACGGCCGCTGAGCCTGCACGTCCGGAGCCTGTGCTCCGCAACGGGAGAGGCCACAACAGTGAGAGGCCCGCGTACCGCAAAAACAAAAAACAAAACAAAATAAAACCAATGAACTACTGACACACCAACAACAGGAATGAATTTCAAAATATTATTTTGAGCAGAAGAAGCCAGACACAAAAGCGTGTCCATACCGTGTGGTTCCATTTACATGAAGTTTAAGAAAACACAAAACTAAGTTATGATGATAGAAATCAGTACCATGGTTGCTTACGGAGTAGGGCTTAGCTAGAAGGGACAACAGAGAACTTTCTAGGGTGATGAAAACATCTATATTTGGAGGAATTAGTAAGATAAGTATATACATTTGTCAGAACTCACTGAATTGTACACTTAAGATCTGTGCATTTCACTATATGCAAATTGTACCTCAATTAAAATAATTAGTAGTTCCCTACTCTCTATTTAATTATGTACAAATTCATCTGCCCAGTCCATACAGACAGAAAGTAGATTAGTGGCTGCCAGGGGCCGGAGGAGGGGAGGATGGGGGTGGCTGCTAGTAGGTGTGGGAGCTCTTTCTGGGGTGATGAAAATGTTCTGAAATTAGATAACGTTCATGGTTGCACAACTCTGTGAATATACTAAAACCCCTGAATTGCACACTTTAAAAGGACGAATTTTATAACATGTGAATTATTTCAATAAAAAAATGTATCTACCCAGGATTTCAGACAGTCATGAAATGGTTCTAAACTAGCTTTCTAGGTCAAACTCACTCATTGGTGGTCCCTGAGCATCCCGCCCCTCCATCTTTCCTCACATCGTTCCCTCTTCCCAGAATCCCAACACACCCAACATGTCCACTTGTGAAATTCTACCCATCACTCACGGCCCATCTCAAACACTTTGGCTTTCCTAGTTCTCCCTGCAGGACATGGCCACTCTCTCCTCTGAACTGCTGGTACTTGGTAGAGCTGTCTCGCAGGAAGATCTCACCGTTTTCTGCCTTATATCTATTTGTGCATTTGTCTGGTCCTTCTGACTCCATTACAAGATGAGTGAGGACAAGAACTGGGCCCTGCTCTTCCTTGTATCCCTGACAGCACATCGATGTTGCACAATAAATGCTTGATGAATGGAATTAACTAAGATGAGTGACTCTACCTTTATCTATGTCAAGTCAGGAAGAAAATGACATCAACCCAGTGGCAGGTTTTGTGAGGCTGTGAGGTGATTACTTCCTCCTGGGGGTTCTCAGCCTTTGTGATATCCCAGGATCATCTGAGGGAACTATTACCTGCCATACTCCAGACTCACCTCCAAGGTTCTGCTTTCCAACTGGAGTGAGACCCAGAAGAATCCCAGGTGATTCTGCTGCAGGTGACCACATTTGGGGAAACCCTGACTTTGAATTGCACATCTGCAAAGGAATAAAAAGAATGATTTTACTTAATTTATTTTCTCTAGCTGTTTTATCAGCTAAATTCTTAAGTTTCTTATGGGAACATCCTCCTACTGGGAATGGAAGGGGCTACGTTTTTCAGATGTCTTTCAAATAGCCCTTAAAAAGGTGGCATTATTCGTGACTTGTGGGTAATATGCTGTGGTAACTTCTTGGCCATGCTGGCGCTACCTGCAGCCCAATCACACTGGTACCGCAAACGCTGGGGCAAGTGGTAACCTCCAACTTCCCGGTTTCACAGTCCCACCTTGCCTGCAACTTGGCTTTGGGCACTTTGTTATTCCACAGGAAAACTCCCTGGATGGGGTGGGATGGGTTGTGGACGGGGTGTGTGTTTCTCCACACTGAGTTCTGAATGTAGGCTCTGAAGAGTAGAAAAGCTTCATATCACATAGGCGAAAAGGATAATTCCCCCAAAAACCACTCCAAAACTCATCCTGAAATTTTAAAATGCGTTTCCCAAAGCCAACGCAATCTAAGGATCTAAGAAATATAACGACTCACTTGCATTTTAAACCTAAAAATCACAGACACAAGGTTCCCCTCTCACAGTAGTCATACATGCAAGAGGAGATAAAAATGTGTTCAACAGACCCTTGACCTAGACGGAAGGCCTGGCACACCTCCTGGCACGGTAGAGAGCTCTGAGAGATGCAGACACTCCAGCTGAAGTACAAAGAGCTGAAAGAGCAGAGAGCCGTGTCTGTCCTGTGCTCATTTTCCTTTCATTGTGTCCCTCACTTGATCCATCAGTGGCTCCATCAGTGCCTACAGGACTCCCAAGAGCAAAGCAAAGGCTGATGTTCCAGTGATGAATCACCTGGTTCCTGGCGAGCCTCTGGTTTTCTTCAGATCCCAATGGCTGTAGGTCTCCAATTTTCCCCTCCCCTTTTACCAGTTTCCCCTCCCCTTTTACCAGTACCTCCGGGCAGGGCTTCGCATATAAAGCCTCAGCCAGGGAGCACTCTGAATTGGGTGCTTGGTGGGGAGTGAGCTGGGTTCAGGGTGCAGCACCAATTGCTTTGGTTCTGAGATTAGCGTTGCATCCCTCCACCCACCCACCCAAGTGTCACTGCAACAGTAGCACTAAGGGTGTGGGAGCAGACCTCACCTAATTGTACATCTTCCCACCTCACGTCACAGATTGCATTTGATTGTGCCCAAGGAGGGCACACTTGCTGGCTGTGCGTTGATGCCTGGGTAGTGTTTATTTGCCTTGCAATCTGGAATGGCCCCTGTGCTAGCCATTCAGAGCTGACCAGTCTCCCAAGAGGTCTAGGCTGGTGGGTCCTGGACATCTTGTTGCACCAGAGTTAAGGGCAATGAGAGAGGTCAACAGAAAAGAAGGGAAAGGCGATTAAGAAGCAATTCCTTACCTGGCCTGGCTGTTTCTCCCCCTACCCCTCCCACACTCTCACCCCTAATCAGCCCTAGATGTAAATCCCCAGGGTAAAGAGGATGTGGGAAATGCCGTCTGAGAGCATTGCTGAGGCGAACTTGGGAGAGCTCTGCAGCCATGAGTTTCAGAGACATTCTGTGGCCTGGGAGGCCCAGAGATCAGAACAAGAAAACCTCAGGGCTCAGGAAGTTTGGGCCCACTCTGGGGTGACCTTGGATATACTGAGTGCCTAGAATCCCTGACCTAGAGCCGCTGCTATTCTAGAAAAGACCTAACTAGAACAAGCCCATGGGCACAATGGCTTCATTCTCCGGGTTCACCCCAGTGGCGATCATCGTTCAGCAGCTGCAGCTCCTGGTAGAGGCCGGGGGCCTTTAGGTAGGCTAAAGAGTTCTCTCTCCAGCCACAAACAGCTGTGGGTCCTCAGGCCGTTACTTAAACTTCCTGTGCTTGATCTGGAAAAGGAATATCTCCCTGATGAAATAATGCATGTCAGAGGTTCAGTACTGTGCCTGTGCTAAGCAAGCATTCAATTAGTAGCTGCTATTTCTCTTGTTATTATGCCTACTTCACAATATTATTAAAAACAGTCTGACAGTCATTTGAAATCCATCTCCGCTTGTCCCCATGTCCCTCAGGCACTGATGCCGGCGTGAACGGAGTAGCCTTAGCAAAGGAGCTGGCAACTCAGGAACTCGTGGCCCCTCTAGTGGTGTGACGTCGGAATCTTCGGCCGTGGGAGGAAAGGTTTCCTCTCCAGGCTAACTTTGCATAGAAAAGAAGGGACAAGTGAAGAACAAAATTGTTTACTTTTGCTTTGCTGTGCAGAAAATGAGGTTTACTGAGCCAGGAGTAGGTTGTTTTCAGAACTTTGGTGGGTTTGCCAGGTCTGGAGGGTTATGAATGAAGCCAGTGATATGACCTGTTAGCACTCTTTCTGCCCACATGCAGCCCTAGACTTTACGAAGACAAGCTTTTCCAAGCCCCCCCAGACCCTCAGGAGGGACGCATGTCGCCTGTGCCTGCCCCACATCTTCGCCGGCAGGTCAAGGCTGGTCGGCAGGCCAAGGACACAGTCACAGGACTCAGCTCCAGGAAATCAGGAAATAACTCAAACCAGCCTCTGACCCAGATTCGGCAATTCCAAGTTAAATTCCCTAAACATTTGTAAAGACTTAAGGAAGGAAAGCAGCGAACAACCTTATTTTTTCCTGAAATATTGGGATGAAAATTGGAGGCATGTATAAACAAAGAACAGTATTTGTAGACCTTCCCTTGGGATCACAGAAGTTATAAACCCGAGAGATGAAAGACTGGTGCAAGCTCTCAGTGATACCCCTTCACCTCCCAAGATAGAGCTCAAGCTCCTTAGCCTATGGCCTCCCTCCACTCCAGCCTTGGGGAGAAACTGGATAGTGAGCTAGGACGTCGGGACGGGAGACCTGACAGTATTCATCAGACTCTAGTTTTCAAGCAAAACTCAGGCCCGGAAAAGCTTTAGCCCAAGAGAAGGGATGGCCGCTGGTAGATCACTGCAGGCTGATCCACGATGAGGCCTGTGGAAGAGCTGGAATCTTAGGACTTGGGAATTACTAATTACGTGCTTACATCTTATCAAACGAGAGCCAGATCATACGTTTTGTTTTTAATCCTACCACTTATTATCAGTGTGAACTTGGGTGAGTTACTTACGAAGCCCAAACCCTATTTTCTTCGCCTGTAGTAATACCTACCTTGCCTACCTCATGGGTTGTGAGATTGAATGCGCTTTGTAAAAGTGAAACACTACACAAATGTAAGTGGGTTGCGGTGATCGCCTCCAGAGTTCCGGGTCCTCGGAAGAAACAATGACAAGGTGATTGATCGTTTTCAAGATGCTTAGAAAAAGGAAGAAAAATCCAGAATAGCTTTAAAAACTAGGTGAACTTGATAATATAGAAGAAAAAAATCAGCATACTCAGGCTAGGAAAGGTCTACTGAAGTGGGGGTTTCAGACACCATGTGTATTCATCAGGGTTCTCCAGAGAAACAAAACAGTGTGTACATGTATGTATGGATATCTCCTAGCCTCAGAGAGAGAGAGAGTTTAAGGCACTGGCTCGTGTGATTACGGGGGGCTAGCAAGTCTGAAGTCTTCAGGGCAGGCTGGAGACCCAGGGAAGATTTGATGTTGCAGCTCAAGTTCAAGGCAATCTGAAAGCAGACTGCCCTCCTCCTGGGAGACCTCAGGCTTTTCTTTGAAGGCCTTCAACTGATTGTATGAGGCCCACCCACATTGTGGAGGATAATCTGCCTTATTCAAAGTCTACTGATTTAAATGTTAATCACATCTTAAAGAATACCTTCACAGCAACATGTAGACTGGTGTTTGACCAGATATCTGGGCAACATGACCCAGCCAAGCTGACACACAAAATTTACTATCACACCAAGTAATCCAGCACTGCCACTCAAATAGTTAGGCAGGTTCTAAAAAACCACAGCAGTTGTAGAGACCAGACAAATAACAAGGAAACAAATTGGGTAATCTCAGGACTTCATCAAGAGCTGAAGGGAAAGTGAAAAAGCATTAAAAACTAGAAGAAATTAGGCCAGATCACTCAAGATGTTTATAAAGAAATAGCACAAGTGTGTAAGAATGGAAATGAGGAACACTACACCTGAAAGGAAGATGAAACCAGCAAGAAATGCAGAAGGTACCAAAACAAACAAAGACACCCACCAAACCCAGGCCATAACATTCTGCGCCCAAATCCTTTGCCCAGCTCCCCAGGCCTCTTGCTTGGGGTCCAAGTATTACAGAAACTGCTTCCATAGCAGCAGAGCCAGGCCACGACCAAGAGCTGTTGGAGGGGAGGCCTAAGCTGGCCTCCACTAGGGGAAGGACTGTTGGAGAGGACCATGAAAGGCAGAGGTGGTCATTAGCGTCTTGGGTCTAATGTTTTAAAGATATCAGGTGTGATCTGTAGACCAATGAAGACTCAACTGTATTAGAAAAATAAAACTGGATGAGACCAGGGGCCTAAAAAGTTTCCTGAGAATCTGTAAACACTGGCTGGATACAGGGGAGCCAGCTCTAATGACGAGCAGACAGAGCCTTTGAGCTCCCAGATTTTTTTTTTTTTAAGACTATGGAGGACAAAAGTTCCTTTTGAGTGGAAGTATGAGCAAATGCTGTATTCATCTTTAAACAGATGGGGGCTGGGAGGTGGAGATGAATTAATATAGTAATTATAGACCAGATAGTACAGATAACTAGGGAAATTTGATTGAATCATTCATTAATCTCTGCATCAAAGAGCACAAAACACCTGGAAGCAACCAACAGAGCTTTTTGAAATGTCCAAGGAAAAGAAGGTTCAAGTGCACCTTGCTTTTTAAATTTGGGCACACCCACCCACCACAGTCACACCATCCCTTAGCCCAGAACTCCTGGATTTATGTTATCCTCCAGCCTGATCTTCCAGAGGGCTAGGACCACAGAATCCAAGAATACAAGTAGGACATGGTTTCTGCCCGCCAAGAGTACTAAGTGAGGGAGACCAAAACACATATTAATCAAAGAAAAAGCTGATTGCAGTTAAAACACAAGGGAGAATTCAGACTTAAGCAATAACTCTCAACCAGCAGGATGACAACATTGGAATTTCCTCTGAGGGAGAACGGAAGACTTTCTGCCTTTAGATGTAGAGATGAGACTAAATATAAACAGCCAGCCCTCTTGGGTGGTTAGACCTTCACCTGCCCCGGAATAGAGTCTGGGGCAGGTAAAATGGCGAGGACCCTTCCACTGTATCATTCTAAGACACCCTCATTTCAAAGTTGCTAAAAATAGAAGCATAGCGTCTGGTATGTAACAATATACAATATTGCAGCTGTGTCTTTATGATGAATAATAATACTTTGGAGTTATATGATGAGGCAATCACTTTGCAAACGCAATCTCATTAACCCTCACAGTATTCTGATTAGGTAGGCAGGTGGCAAGTGATCTGAACTCAGTTTGCAATCGAAGCAACCAAGACACAGAGAAGCTCAGAAACTTCCCAGGGAACACATGGTTTCTGTGTCAGAGTTGGGAACGTCGCCCAGATCTCCCTTCCCCAGACCTGGGGCTCAGAGCAGTGGTCCAGAATGCTTCTAAATCTCGGGAGCAGAGCAAACACAAAACGGGCGCCGCCCTGGATGTAGGCTCTAGGAAAACGCTGCTGATTTCTCTCAATGGATGCCAGTGCCACCCCGAGATAAAAAGTTGAGTGTTTCTTTTGTCTATCCTTTCTCTCCGGCAATTAATTAACCTCTTCCTCCCTCCAAAATCCAACCCGTCTTGAAACAAACCAAAGAAATTCTAAAACCACACCAAAACCTCTTTATGACTTCTTTCCTGGTGCCCTTAACTGTCTTCTGAGCTTTTGTTTTCATTCATGGGTTCAATGTAATCGCAGCTCGAGTGTTTAAGAAAAAGTCACTGTTTATAAGTCTTCAAACACTCAGACAGGCACCCCTTCTCAATGGCTTGGTCCTCTGAGTCCTGATTTTATTCATTTCTTTGTTAATAGAGAAAAAAAAAAAAAAAGATTCCTTTGCTTTTCTAAACAAGCTGAGTCTTTCCCTCAGACTAGAGGAACAGGTTTGGTGATGCTGATATAAAATCACAGGAAAATGACACCATTAGTCAGGAAACATTTGCCAGCCGAGAGTAAAGGAGCTTTCCCGGCCTCTGGGGAAAAGCCTACGTTTGTTTATACGGGAATCCTGAGATTATAGGGGAACTCGGGTTTTGTGTTTTTTGGGGTAAGTTTGCCTGGCTCCCTTTGAGACATGACACACGGCCACATCTTCAAATTGTTAATTATGTACTGCCCCCTAGGGATTTTCGTTTTGCTGGTGGCAACCTGCTTCAAATCCTACAGGAAATATTTATCAGCCGGCTTCAGCCAGTATTTGCCTCATAGAAAGCTGTACCTTTTTGTGACCTTGTTGTACGGAATCCAACCCTTTCCCTAGCAAATCGCATTCATACACTTTACTTTTTTGGATTGTCCATTTCCCCCTCCCTCTTTTGTCTTTATTTTATTTCCCTGGGATGGCTTCATTTGCATAATCTGGGGTAGAAAGATCTCTCTCTTTCAAAGCTCTGCTTTTCCCACCTCCTCTACATTTCCCCTGTGGTTTTGTAAACATCTCTGAATGTGGGGAAAAGAGGAAGAGCAAACTGTGAACTAGAGACACTTTACACATATGCACTTACATATTTATCTGTACCTACTGATGGAGGAGTTCTCCATACTCTGAAATGTGCTCTATGAAATCCCATTTAAATAAAAACTTTTATCAGAAAAATGAAATAGCTTTATGATTGAACAGCACTTTGCTTCTAATTACCAGCCATCGAGGGTGATGAAATGACCAAGACGACATTCTTCCCCAGGAAGACATCCCTGCCCTTTAGTTTAAAGTTGGAGGAAAAAATTTCAGCACCGTATTCCTTCACAGAGGTTCTCTCAGACTGGGTAATGGTCTTTACCTGTAATTAATGACATTTTGGTATCTGATAAGAATGTTGCAAATATGCATGTTTTTAGTGTTTGTGTAGTTTTGTTTTGTCTTTAATAATAGATGAGACAGCCCTGGTAGGAATCTTTCTTCATGCATTATATATTTTTTAAAACACACACACACACACACACGAATCATGAACCCAACTTTAGCAGATATATGCATGATCAAAACAGTTCAGAAATATAAGATCTGAAAATGAGAAAGGGCAGCAGGTTTTTGAATAGGCTTCATCAGTGGAGGGGAGAGGTCAGCTGTGGAGATTAGTTATAGGAGCTATTAAGTCTCCTCTGACACCCACAGTACAAGCCGCTTAACATAATCAGCTGCAATCAGCAAAACTGCTGTTTATTACAAAACGTTTTTCCCTTTTAATATTTCATATTGTTATGTAAAATAGTGCAGTGTAGGGACACACACATTTCACCAGGGACAAATTGTACAAATTGTCAGCAATAATAATTTGTGGCTCTTCTCATGACATCTTCTGAAGTTAAAAACTGTGGAGCGATACCTCTCCAGAGCTATTTTCTCTAATGTGGTTAATGGTTTGCACTGGAGTTGACCAGTCACTCTCTGTACGATGTTGTCACCATTTACCAGTGTGAGAAAATGTTTGTGTGTGACCATACATCAATCAGACGAGTCTGTAATTCGGGGCCGTGAAGCTTGGTTCTGCTCACCCTTCCCCAACTGATCCGAGCCCTCCATTATGGTGTGTCTCCTACGGATTTCCTGGTCTGTCTTAACCACCAAGGTCATTCTTTTTTCAAAACATTTTCATTTAAATAGGGCTTCCCTGGTGGCGCAGTGGTTGAGAGTCTGCCTGCTGATGCAGGGGACACGGGTTCGTGCCCTGGTCCGGGAGGATCCCACATGCCACGGAGCAGCTGGGCCCGTGAGCCATGGCCGCTGAGCCTGCGCGTCCGGAGCCTGTGCTCCGCAGCGGGAGAGACCACAACAGTGCGAGGCCTGCGTACCGCCAAAAAAAAAAAAAAAAAATTTCATTTAAATAGAACCGATTATGAGGTGCACAGTAGGCATCCATTCCTTTGTGAACACACTGGGTTTTGGGATAAGAGAAATGTCCTAACTGTCTAATAGGACAGATTACGGTGGCCTAGATGAGAGGACACTTGCTATCATCCCTATACTTCCCTAAGGAGAATGAGCAGGTACAGAGACAGTCATCGCTGTTTCCCATTCCAGCCCACTAAGGATTCCATACAAGATGCTCCCAGGCCCTGGAAGCTGTCTCCTCAAGCTTATCCCTGGCCACGCCTCCCACCTACCCAGAACCAGCCTAGCTGTTCACGGGAATGC
The DNA here is from genome assembly GCF_964374135.1 of Grampus griseus. NCBI lineage: Eukaryota > Metazoa > Chordata > Mammalia > Artiodactyla > Delphinidae > Grampus > Grampus griseus. The sequence continues at coordinate 58,972,407 of NC_139001.1, forward strand.
TGGACTGAGAGGAAGCACTGGGAACCAGACACATATAGGATTTTATTTTATTTATTTATTTTTTTTGTGGTACACGGGCCTCTCACTGTTGTGGCCTCTCCCGTTGCAGAGCACAGGCTCCGGACGCGCAGGCCCAGTGGCCATGGCTCACGGGCCCAGCCGCTCCGCGGCATGTGGGATCTTCCCGGACCAGGGCACGAACCCGTGTCCCCTGCATCGGCAGGCGGACTCCCAACCGCTGCGTCACCAGGGAAGCCCCAGGATTTTATTTTTACTAGCATGCTAATACATAAAACGTAAAAGAAACGTTGTCCCTTTCCAAGTGGTCATGTTAGCAGGCTAAGTGATAACACTTATTCAAACGAACAATGATGCTGCTATTTCTCACATTTTTGGTCCATCTTGTTTATAAACCACTCAAAGCGATGTTTCACTACTTTATATTCATGTTTTCTTTTGAACCCCAGCTTAATCATCTATTTTCTTCATCATGGCTCCAAGTAAATGGACATTCCTCAACTTTGTACACCTTTCCATTAAAATCATTCTTTGGGATGTTTACTTATGGATCTATTTCTCCAATGTAATAAACTCCCTGAGGTCATGAAATGTTCATTTTCACCTCTACATGCATCACTGTCTGGATGTGTGAGCACATAGTAAGCACTCCACGGATGCTTCCTGAATAAATGAGTGAAAGCTTTCCAGAAATTAAATTCATTCTCCATCAGGGCTCTGGACCCTGAAGACTATTTTAATACAGTTCAATTACTTGAACATTTCTTGAACAATGGAAACTTCTCAGGAATTAGTCTTCATGGGGACAGGAGATCATTAAAATGTAAAAACTCTGTTGGATTCTCAAAACCCCAGTCATCAGACTTTCCAGACCACTGCTGTCCAATGGAAATACAATGCAAGCCACTTATGTAATTTACATTTTCTAATAGCCAAATTTTAAAAAGATGAAACAGGTGAAATTAATTTTGATTGAATAGTAATAATATACTAACCTAATATATCCCCAATTCTTATTTCAACATATAATCAACCTAAAAATTATTATTATTATTATTATTATTATATATATATTTTGCGGTACGTGGGCCCCTCACTGCTGTGGCCTCTCCTGCCGCAGAGCACAGGCTCCGGACGCGCAGGCTCAGCGGCCATGGCTCACGGGCCCAGCCGCTCCGCGGCATGTGAGATCTTCCCGGACCGGGGCACGAACCCGTGTCCCCTGCATCAGCAGGCGGACCCCCAAACACTGCGCCACCACGGAAGCCCTAAAAATTATTAATAAAATATTTCACATGCTTTTCTTTTCTTGTTGTCCCAAGTCTTTCAAATGTGGCTGTATTTTACGCTTACAGCACGTCTCCATTGGCACTGGCCACATTGCAAGTGCTCTGCAGCCACAGGTGGTAGTAGCTGCCATATTGGATAGTGCCGTCTTAGACCGGCCTCGTACTCCTTTTGACCTGCGCCTTCTTGGGACTGAAGGGGGCAGCAACAGGCAATGACTGGATGTACTCTGCATGGTCACTTCAACACTTGCCCTTTTCTCCCCAGTTGAAACAAAGGCTAGCAATGGGATTTTGTTCAAATTAGAAGCTCAGAAGCTCATGAAACACATCAGCTTTCACATTTTCCATGCTAATCACATTGTTATTCCTTGGGCTAGTTGGGCTAGTTCTTTTGCTCTTTTTCCTTATTTTCACCCCAATCCAGCTCGTGGAGACACATGTGGTTTCGACTAGAATGGTAGCAGTAGAGTTGATGGGACTTAGTGAACTGGATATGAGAAAAAGAGGGGTGTCGAGGATGCTTCTTGGGTGTTTTCCTTGCTCAGCCATGTTAGAGGGTGGGATTGGCATAATCATCCAGGTCAGAGTGTGGGTAGAGAAGCAGGTATCGTTCATTTCAGAGCCTGGGAGCATTCTAACACTACAGGCTGGAAGAGCAGAGGGGGCCAACAAGAGGGGCTGAGAGGAAGGAGCTGTCTGAGAGTCAGAGGCCAACCAAGGGGAGGGGGCAATGGGGGATCCCAGAAGCCTAGAGTAGACAGGAGTGGGTCAGCTCCTAGAGATCAGACTTGTGGATGCAAAAATGTGAAACCCACAAAATGGATCGAGAAGACAGGTTTCGGCAGTGAGCAGAGAATCAGGAGAGTCTGAGGACAGGTGGCAGGTCACACTGAACCAACCGGCCTGGACAAGTGCAAGGGCTGGGTCAGAAGAGACCTGGGGTTAAAACCCAATGAAGTCAGCACTGGAACATAGATAAAAGAAGGCTCCACATAGGCCTCGAGAGCCTCTGTGTTCCTCATTAGCCCAGAAAAAGCTACACTTCCACCATGTTTTCCTTCTGCGCAGAGAAGGACCAGTGACACCCCCTGCCACCAAGGGTCTTGCAGAGTTGAAGTGTGTGGAGGAGTAGCCAACTGAAATTTAGCATAACCTGAGACCTTGACTTCTCAGCATGAGCCTTGCCTAGGAAATTTGATGATAGAAATTCTCGTTAATATAATTGACTTAATTGACCTAAACATTAGGTCAATTATATTAACCAATTCTCTTCCATAGAGAATTGGTCAAATAAGGTATGAAACATTCAAATAATGCAATCGTAAGCACCCATTAAAAAGAATAAGAGCTGTACATAGAGGTATATGTACAGCTCATTTTTAAGTGGATAAAGCAAGGTTCATAACACTGTATAAAGCATGCTTACTTTTATGGGGGGAAGAGGGGGCTATATAGATATGCATATTATGTACCCACATAAATGCACCTTGTATATGCACAAGAATTTTCTGGAAGGATTTTTAAAAAGCCGTTAACAGTAGTTCCTCTGGAGGAGAAACTAGAAAGGAATTTAGGATGAGGTAGACATTGGCCTTTTGCATGTAATTTTTAGTGTTGCTCGATTTCTTTTGACCAGGTGCAGGAATTTTTTTTTTTAATTAAAAAAGTATTTTAGGGCTTCCCTGGTGGCACAGTGGTTGAGAGTCCGCCTGTTGATGCAGGGGACACGGGTTCGTGCCCCGGTCCGGGAGGATCCCACGTGCCACAGGGCGGCTGGGCCCATGAGCCATGGCCGCTGAGCCTGCGCGTCCGGAGCCTGTGCTCCGCAACGGGAGAGGCCACAACAGTGAGAGGCCCGCGTACCGCAAAAAAAACCAAAAACAAAACAAAAGTATTTTAACCAACATTTTACTTATACTGTCTATATTAGACACTATTAAATCTTGTGGAGAAAGGACTACATGCATTTGTGACCAGTGTGATACATTCTTTCATTCAATCATTTTTCCAAATTTCAAATTTGAGGACATCGGAAGACTGCATTGATTAGGGGTCCACTTTTCTCAATATTAAATCTTTTCCTTTCAGTAATTCTACTCAGTGTCCAGAAATCAAGTTCATAAGGCTGGCTGACAGTGAGGCACAGCTGTGGCTCTGAACTTTAAAACATCTAAAGTCCAAAAAGCAGAGCAAGTGTGAAAGGCAAGACTTGGGCCAGTCACAGACTCACCTCTAAGGTTTCCAGTTGGCTTTATCACCATCACCTGCATATTATACCACCAGGTGAGACACAGGATTACTCCCAGGGAGATGCCAGGAGGCTGTCTATCAGGAAGGAGACGATGCTTACTGCTCTGTAACTCCTAATTAAACTGACTGCATCAGGCAGGATGAAGGATAATAGGATTACAGTCTTCTTTGGAGAGATGAGAGAAAACGGCTGCAGGCGAGGCTCTCCAGGCCCTGTATGAGGGCTACACACTATAGGAGTTTAGAGGTGGTAGAAATCACTTTTAATCTGTGTGATTAGTGAAGATGGAACTTGAACTGGGTCTTAATGCATATGAAGTAAAATATTATTTTAAAGTGTAACCCCGGGTAATCTTTACTCCCCCCCAATTCTTGCAGCTTTGCGATCCTCCATGCATTGGAGCTGAAGTAATCTTTCTTTTAGAGAAGGGCAGAACCCAGCTTTGTAGGAAGGACAATATTTCTTCCTTCCTGTTTCAGACACAAAAGTTGTGAAAGCCCCGGCTTTCGTTTGTGAGAGCCAACCTTTGCTGAAGGAAAAAAGGACTGGTGGATTTCAAGAACCCGAAGTTAGAGGACCAGAGTTTCTATAATAACCCACGAGGGGAGGGGGGGGAGGGGGGGAAGTGCCTAAAATCCTGGAAGGAGAAAAGCCCTTTCAAGAAGGATGGGGCTGGTGGAGGGGGGGTGGCTGTGGAGAGAAGAGAGACATTTGGAGGAGACAGGCCTAGTGTTAAAGCACTAATTAGACCAGTGAGGAAGGACCCAGAGTCTCTTAGTCTTGGCCCCTTGGCTTGAGAGAGCGCAAATGATAGAAACCCAAGAGATGCAAACCCGGAGATGCAAAAGTCCCCTCATGATCCCACGAGGGGCATGGAAGGCTTGAGAAACTGGAGGGACCAGAGAATTCCTGGAGTTAGAATGAAAAGTTGGCAGATCTTGTCCACAAAAGCTTCAGCAGCAACTTCAAATGTCAGCTGTGGATGTCACTGAAAATTTCTGAGCAGGGAGTAACATGGGGAATGTGGTACTTTAGGGACGTTGGTCTTGTAGTTGGCTTGTCTCGTTGTACACACTTATGAGGCAGGGACTCGAAAAGTTCAGCCCTTACACAGAACGACAGTTACTACAAGCAGGAGGCAGTCTTTCACAGAATTACAATGTTGCGCTATTCCAAAGGAAGTCAGAATTTTTCTTGTGGAGTACTGTATTTTAAGTGGTGTTTGCTTGTTTTTTAACCTAGAGCTGAGAAAAGAGAAGAGCAATGGTCTTCCCCCCTCCAGCAGCTGTTCTGTGATCACTGCAGGTCTCCGTCCTGCCCGCTTGGGGGCAGTCACCTCTGGTGATATTCACCTGGTTTCATAGAACTGATCAGAGCCTAGAGTCACTCATTACTAACGAGTATGTACATATTCATCTTCACCTGCATGTAACATTTCTCACCCTATAATACATGCCTTTGTCATTCTGTACTGTCCAATATGGCCAGGATGAAAAACAAGACAGAAACACACTAATAAGCTCGGGGAAATGGTCATTGCCCTCTGTTCTTAAATTTGTTGACCTGGAAATTCAGTGTGAACTGTTATTCTAATAAGTGATGAATCCAGTTCGCTATGGAGGGGGACAAATTCTTTCAAGTAGACTCTGCTGTTGAACTTCTTTTAACTCATCCTGAGTATCCTTTCCTTTGACCTACATTTCTAAACTGGCTAAAATTCCTTCTTAGTGGAGAGTCTCATGGACTCATCTCCATTATTTTTTATGAGATGAATATGTTTAAATGGTGGTTTTGACCAGCCCAGATGAGAAAATAGAACTGAGTGTTTCATTCCTCCTTCCTCCAACATTATGGTGGCATTATTCTCCATCTTGAAAGATCACCCAACCATAAAGATGCAGATGAAAAACACAGCATATGCCTATCCAGATGCTTTTTCAACTCTGTATTAAGTGTTCCACCAATACACGTGCATCCCATGCTTCTTTTAAGTTTTATTTATAGAAAAAAAAAACACTTACCCCATTATATATTACGCATTGTATCTCAGATGGACATTAAAGAAGATTACAGTAATTTACTGCCCTTGGCGTATTGTTTTCTTTCCCCCCTTATTGGCTAGGAGATAAGATAGCCATATAGGGCCAGCAAGAGCCTGACACATCAGCTCATATAGTTTTAAAAGCATATTTGCCTGAATACGAAGTCAAAATCCCCTCCTAATGAATTTCCATCCTGAAAATTATCTTCCATGTCAGGAAAGAGACCACAAGGAACAAGCATCTTCTTTCTCTGATTTGCATTGTGGAAAGAAAGGGAAAATAGCACAGATGCATTCGGTATTGTACAAAGAGCATATATGGGCATTTCAGTCCCTAATATCACACTAGTTTCTGATGCTAATGTAAAATATGTTCTTTTTGCATTTATAATCATGATGAGCAGATGGCAAAGACAGTTTAAAGTAGTACTGTATGTCTATTAAAGTAATGTATGCTGTTAGTGAGTCCTCCCTAAAACTGGAGTTTAATTGCTTATAAACACATACATTAGAAAGAATCATGATTCTAAGGGCCATTTGCTTTGCCAGGACAATAGTTAGACAGAGTTCCCTCTAACAGGCTTTGGCTGCAAGACTTTTTGTGGCAGCAGATGCTTCACTACGTTCTCTCTCTCTCTCTCTCCAAGAGGCTTAATTGACAAGAATGTTGGGATTGGCACAAAAGAACTCTGCTTTCTTAAAACAAAGGAATCCTTCTCAAAATGAAACTCAAATAGAGAAATTAAGGGAAATGTGGACTGGGGGAGAACCGATAAGGGAAGAGTTGAGTATATAAGCTGCTCCGTTCTTTCTTTTTTTTTTTTTTTACTACCCTGTCTCCAGCAAACCATCAACAAAGGCATTTTGTAATTTTCCGTGATTAATATTGATTGCACAGTCACCGTGCTTTCTAAAAGTAAAACCTGCCCGAGAGGAGAGTTTCCACTGCTTAATTCCAAGGGGCTTCACTGCTCAGTCACGGGGAGAGGGAGATGAAGGCTTCTGCACCACCCGCGCGGCCCTCTCGGAAAGGGAGTGCTCCGGAGGAAGGATGCTTGATCGTTGAAGCAGGCGACACGGTCAGGAGGATCAGAATCCACTCGGAACACCACAAAAGGAAACAGATACTGTTTGCAAACAGGAGGAGGAGAAAGGGAGGAGGCGGCAGTGGAGAAAGGTAGGCTGAGAGCCAAGGGCCCTAAAAAGGCAGCAAGTTTTAGAAAACACTCATTTGACTAATTTACCCAATATAATAAAGAAAGGATGGCTGTACTTTCAAATGCAGAAGTGGTGATTGATTAGGTGGGCATTATATTTGCAGCATGTGGAATGAATAATGGTTGTGAATGGATATGGAAAATATCTCACCAAGAAGGAAACAAAAATCCGTAAGTCGTACAAGGCAGAGCACAAAAATACCAACATACCAACATTCAGAGAGAGTTTAAATAGTAACAGACTGGATCTTGGAAGCGCTCCAAAGAAACAGGGAACAGAAAGAGAGCTATGCGCAAGATAATGGTTTCTAGACAATAGGCAATGAGAGAGGGTCTGCACAGGCTTGCGGATGTGGCATTAGCTCTTTAATTATTATAATTACCTAAGTTTAAGGTCAAATCACCTGTGCATTGCTGATAAAATGAATGATTTCTTTTAAAATAGTAGAAGTAGTGCTTAAATTACCTAGGATGTTACAGGAATGGTTAATCCATGCGGGTGAGATATAACAAAATTATCCCCATCTTGTACAGCAACGACCCTGAAAGAATGGCCTGAAATCCTACTACATCTGCAGTCTTCTAACATTAAACCTGGACATACATTCCAGTTCTGAAAGAGGGATCTCTCTGCTTGAAAGCAGCCTTTCCCACTACTGAAGACATAAACTCTTCTGGCAGTTAAAAGAAGTTTCCTTGGGCTTCCCTGGTGGCACAGTGGTTAAGAATCCGCCTGCCAATGCAAGGGACATGGGTTCGAGCCCCGGTCTGGGAAGATCCCACATGCCACGGAGCAACTAAGCCCGTGCGCCACAACTACTGAGCCTGCGCTCTAGAGCCTGCGAGCCACAACTACTGAGCCTGCGTGCCACAACTACTGAAGCCCATGTGCCTAGAGCCCGTGCTCCGCAACAAGAGAAGCCACCGCAATGGGAAGCCTGCGCACCACAACGAAGAGTACACCCTGCTCACTGCAACTAGAGAAAGCCCATGTGCAGCAATGAAGACCCAACACAGCCAAAAATAAATAAATTTTTTAAAAAAGAAGAAGTTGCCTTGTAATAGGATTTACCCCAGGTAAGATGCAGTCAGTTTTGGAAACTAGAACTCAAGTTTTGCAACCTTTGATCAGTCATCAAATTGCAGCCTGAATCCAGAAACAAAGAGACTGGATGCAGAGGATTCACAAAATACGTGCACTTTGAACACTCCTGAATGGTGAAATCCCATAAAATGTTAAATGGTGAGATGAAAGACTTTACTCTTTGACCAGAAATAACTCAAAGATTTCATGATTTAATTTTTCATCAGCATGAATTCCAAATACTTGAGAACAAATCCTTAAAGTGTCTGATCCAAAAACTCTAGGAAAAAGCTACCCAGTTGTCCTTCAGGTAGGACCTAGCTAGATCTCAGAATCAATGAGGGAGTAGCCCAGACATCTGCATTTTTCAAATGCTTCACAGGTGATTGTGATGTGCATCAGGCTTGAGAATCGTTGCTGTATGCAGGATCAGTCTTTAAATGGTTTTAAGACTTGGTGGGTCTGTATTTTTTCAGTAGATCACTAGTTAAAACCTAGTATTGGGAATTCCCTGGTGGTCCAGTGGTTAGGATTCCACGCTTTCACTGTTGAGGGCATGGGTTCGATCCCTGGTTGGGGAACTAAGATCCCACAAGCTGCGCGGCAAAAAAAAAAAAAAATTGAGATGGGGCAAGACTGGTGTTAGGGAGGATCATTGGGGTGTTACTATCACGGTCCATGTGAATGTTTTGTTGAGGGTCTAAACCAGGGCAGTGGAAGCTGAAGAGGGAGATGGAGGCTCATGGGTAAAGAGGCAGAGTCAAGGCATATACAGCATTGCTCAGTGATTGAATGTGGAGTATGGACTAAAAAACAAGCCTAAAACAACCATCAGATTGCTACCTTGCGTGACTGGCTGGATGGTGAAGCCTGTGACTAAGCAGGTTCTAACACCAATTCTCTGACACCAACTGGAGGTTCTACAGTTCAATGCAATTTTGACACCAGCTATCCAGAGTTAGAGCAGACCCGGAAAGTTAAAGGCTCAGTCTCCCAAGACTGCTTGGCTCGGACACCAGCCACAAGTGGAGTCCCCAGGTGACCCACACTTCTGTCTAACTTGGCTACAAATGTAAGAGTTCCCACAACCGCCCATTCATGTTCAGTAATCTGCTAAAATGACTCAGAACTCACTGAAAGTACGGTACTTAACGACTGTTTTAAGGGATACAAATGAACAGTCAGATGAAGTGGCACATAGGGCATATGTGGAAAGATCCTGAGTGTAGGAGCCTCTGCCCCCGTGGAGCTGGGGTGCACCATCCTCCTGGTACAGCGGTATGTTCACCAACCAGGAAGCTGCCCCCAGTCTCCTCATTTCAGAGTTTTTCTGAGTTTCTGGGGTTTCATTAGGTAGGCACGATTGGTTACATGATTGGCCACTCAATTTCCAGCACCTCTTCTTTCCCTGGAGGTGGCGGGGAGAGGAGTCCTGAAAGTTCCAGCCCTCTAATCATGTGCTCTTTCTGGTGTAGCCAGCCCCTCTTTTGAAACTACCCCAGGGCCCACCGGGACTCACCTGGTTAGCATAAACTCAGGCGTGGTTGAAAGGGGCTCATTAGGTATAACATAAGACGCTCCCATCACTCAGGAAATTCCAAGAGTTTTTGAAGCTGAGTCAGGAAGGGGAGGAAAACCGAATATGTATTTTTGTTCTATCACGCTAAGGAATGATAACATAAAATAAGTTCTCAGGGGAAGGTCGCTAGCTCCATTTTGTACATGATGAGCTTAAGGACGACTCAGACGGATACATCTAGTGGGCAGTTGGACGTGCGGGAAGAAACTCGGGGAGAGGTCAGGAGGCAGAAGTTCAGAAGTCACTGTTTGAATGAAATGGTCCTATGAGGACTCCAAGCGTATGTGTCAGATATGGTGACAAAAACACATTATATATACATGGACTTCAAGTTAAGCTGTGTCCAAGACAATCCATGATGAGGACAGATAAGTTTGTGTCATGCCAGTCCTCACACATGGTAATGAGATTTTTTATTGTTGTTGTTGTTGCGGTATGCGGGCCTCTCACTGTGGTGGCCTCTCCCGTTGCGGAGCACAGGCTCCGGACGCGTGCAGGCTCAGTGGCCATGGCTCACGGGCCCAGCCGCTCCGCGGCATGTGGGATCTTCCCGGACCGGGGCACGAAACCGTGTCCCCTGCATCGGCAGGCGGACTCTCAACCACTGCACCACCAGGGAAGCCCGGTAATGAGATTTTTGTACTCTAAATCGGGGGCCAGAAAACGTTTTCTGTAAAGGGACAGGGAGTAAATACCCTAGGCTTTGCAGGTCATACAGTCTCTGTCCCATGTGCTCAACTCGGCCTTTGTAATGCAAAAGTGGTCAGAAAATAATAGCAATCAAATGAGTGTGGCTTGTTTTAATAAAAACTTTACTTATAGACACTGACTTTTGAATTATAATTTTCACATGCCACAAAATATTCTTCCTCTGATTCTTTTCCAACTATGAAATAACATAAAAACCACTCTTGGCGTGCGGGCTGTATAAAAACAATTGGGTCCAGGGGCTGTACTTGGCCCTCCCCTGCTCTAAACCGACGTGCTGTGTGACTCCCAAAGAGGGGCACTAGATGTGAGGACCCAAGGGCGAGGCTTTGGTTCCCGGAAGAGACGCATGTTCGTCCCTTGGTTGAAGAATCAGAACTGACCCGGGACAGTGGGAGCCTGCTGTTTGAAGGGGTGTTTCATCCGCATTGGTGCTTGTACCTCTCCCTGCAGTGCGTGAAGAATTCTTCCCTCGGCTTGCTGCCACCACAGGCTTCTGGATTTCTCCCACCTCCTGGAGGCTCCCTCTCAGCTTTCTTTGTCAGCTCCTGTCTGAGCTCCCTTCTGGTGCTGAGCTGCTCAGCAGTTAGTGTTTGCTCCCCCCTTAGGTACACTCACTTCCTAGCTGAGTTTATCCAGTCCTGTGAGGTTGGACATCTTCCAGATTCTGACAACAACCAGATCTCCATCTTCATCCTGACCTCGCCCCAGAACTCCAAAATTGTATATCTAACCGCCCACCCACCCCATCTGCACGGGTGCGTCTGGCAGGCCTTTCTCGCTTCCCCCTCTCCGTAAATTGTAGGACCATTCATTCACTCAGTCGCTTAAACCCCATGTCCTGTCTTTCTTTCCCTCTCATATCCAGGCCATCCGTTAAGTCCTGTTAAGATAATTTCCAGAACACATTCTAGATCTGTCCATTCTCCCCATCTCCTCCCTTCTCCCCACTCGGTCCCAAAGTCCAGGCCACCTATGCCTCTCCTGGCCTGCAGCCATAGGTTCCGGACAGATCTTCCTGCAATCACTCTGCCCTCTACCATCCAGTTTTTAAATATCAACTCCAGTGACGTAAAGAAATTAATTAATAGACTTTATTTTTTTGAGGAGTTTTAGACTTACAGAAAAATTGAGAAGTACAGAGAATTCCCCTATACCTCCTCACCACCACCACCACCATCCCTGACTCAGTGTCCCCTATTATTATTAATATCTTGCATTAGCATGGTACCATTGTTACAACTGATGAACCAATATTGATACATTACTATCAACTAAAGTCCATACTTTACATTAAGGTTCATTCATATCGCATAGTCTGTGGGTTTTGATAGATGTGTAATGATGTATATTACCATTACAATACCATACAGAATAATTTCACTGCCCTAAAAATCCCTGTAAATAAATACTCATCCCTCCCTCACTTCCCTGAACCCTTTGCAACCACTGATCTTTTCTTTTTTTTTTTTTTTTCGGTACGCGGGCCTCTCACTGTCGTGGTCTCTCCCATTGCGGAGCACAGGCTCCGGACGCGCAGGCTCAGCGGCCATGGCTCATGGGCCCAGCTGCTCCGTGGCATGTGGGATCCTCCCGGACCGGGACACGAACCTGTGTCCCCCGCATCGGCAGGCGGACTCTCAACCACTGCGCCACCAGGGAAGCCCCCACTGATCTTTTTACTGCCTCCATAGTTTGGTCTTTTCTAGCATGTCACGTAGTGGGAATCATACAGCATGTTGCTTTCTCAGACTGGCTTCGTTCACTTAGCTGTATGTACTTAAGGTTTCTCTATGTCTTTTCATGACTTGATGGCTCATTCCTTTTTATCACTGAATAGTATTTCATTGTAAGAACAGATACAGTTTGCTAATCCATTCACCTATGGAAGAACATCATCGTTGCTTTCAAATTCCAGCGACTTTTTAACATAGAAGCCAGAACATGTTGCACCCAAACACTCCCTCCTCTGACTTTTTAATGCTCTAATGATTTGGCCCCGGCCTGCCCTTCTCGGCTCCCTCCCATTGTACTCCTTTCACTTTGTCGTTCTCTCTGTTCTTGCCTGAGAGCCTTTGTACCAGCTGCTCCCTCCACTGGGATGCGCTTCCCTTGGATATCCACATGGGCCACTTCTCATTCAGATCTCAGCAAGGTTTTTGGGGCAGAATAACAGGACTAACTGGGCGGTCCCAAAGAACGGGAGAGAGGAAACGGCAAATGGATGATCAAGTTTAAAAATCGAGTGAAAAGAGCTGATTTGGCTAAAATTTCTGAAAGCAATTAAAAGTTAGAGCCCTACAAATGTTTTGAATAAGCAAAACACCCTCTGAATAAGTTTTTAGTCTGCTAAAGAGATTCTTTTCAAGGACAACTTTCATTAAAAGGGAAATCAAATTTGTTTAAAATTTTATACCCACATATTTCATTCAATCTTTAAATAAGGCTGATAAAAGGGGGAAAAAATCATTGTTCAAGGGATGGTTGCAATCTTCGATCTTAAGAAAAGGTACAGGACTTATGATTTTTAGCTCTGTGGATTTAGGTTCAGACTCTGCATTACGGACCTTTGTATCTCCTCCCAGCTGTAAGATTCTGCGGTTCTGCATGTGGCCGTCATTCAAGCCATCTGCCTTTGTGAAAATGTGGTAACAGATCAAAGGATAAAATATTCCTTGCATTGCCTGATAGGACGGCACTCAAGGTGGAGGAAGACTCTGTTTAAAAAAAAGAAAAAAAAAAAAAAAAAAAACCCCTGTCATCAGCTCTTTCTGGAATTTACTTGCCCAAGTCTCTGTTAGACAGAATTAGCTTGTCTACTTTGTCATCGCTAAATAAACCTAATATTCCTCCCCAAGCTCCGAATATCTTCTTACCAATGTTAGAATGGAATTTCTTTCCTATATTGGCTATATCTTAAAACTACTCCTTTTTAAAATCCATTCTGTTTTATTAAAGTATTGAATGCTACATGTAGCTTTCTATAAAATTTGTGAATTGTAAGTTCTACTTTCTTACCAGTTCTTTCCTGTAACTCACATTATTATCTTTTCTACAAACCAAGAGCGTCATTTCTTCACCCTGTGTATAAAGCTCTTTGCTCTTTTTTCTCAATAAAACTTTCAGGCAGTGCAGTTTTGCCCACTTCTTCCTTTTCAGGGTTTGTTAACTGCTCTTGAGGCACTGAAAGCTTTTTCCTTTCTATTTTACTTGCCTGGTACTCAGATACCAAGGAGAAGCTCTTTTACCTTCTACTCTTCCACTTCAATCAGAATGATGGGCGTGCTTACTCGGAGGTGCTCAGCTCCTTTGGTGTGGCTGAGAGCTAATTTCTTGCTTTTATCCAGAACTGCACCATAGGAACCTTCAGCTTTTTACTGCAACCCCAGCTCCTTTACCAATTTCAGGGGTCCTCAGATGAGCACCTCACTTCAAATACCAACAAAAATGCTGCTTCCCCCTCCCCCAACTAGCAGGAATGCACACCACCATGATTCAATCAAAGGAAATGTTTATGATTAGGACTCATCGCATTGAGCAAAATGACCTTGTCTCAGATAAACTCACAAAAGCCTAAAGTGATCACGAGCCTTTGCCATATCAGATACTGAAAAGCTCATATGTGGGGAATTTGAAGAAATTTTTGAAGGTGGATTTGCTTCTTAGAAGCCATTCCCTGTCGACGTTTTATCTACAAATATGCTGTGATAACAGTGTCTGGTTAATTAATGAACATCTTTTATTGTGGTATAATTGGAGGATTAGAGGGGGGAAAAATCCTCAATTTCATTTTTTGGTTTGTTTTTGGTCACTGTGATTCATATGAATGAGAAGTTATCTAATTCTGCTAATTAATAATTAGTATGTAGGCTGTAATCCTTTTTTTTTACTTATACAGATTACAAATCTTAAAACAGGAAAGAAAAAAAAAGGAGAGAGGCTTTTAGTTAAATATGGCAGAATTATAACATGCATTTGTCTCCTCTTCCTTCCCAAATGTCCCTAAAATAACACTAAAGAAATAAAAGGCATTACCATACATGGACAGAGAGGAGACAAAAGTGAAAGAGATTTCAGCAAGTTACTTGAAGATGACAATTGGGTTGGAGAGCTGGTAATCGACTTAGCAGAGCTGAGGAAGTAACAGCAAAAGTGCTGCAGAGAGATTACCAGAAGCAGTGATCCAACTTCCTGCCTCCCCCCAGCGCTACGGGAGAGTTGGGGTTCGTGTTGGAGAAACTGAACAAAAGTGGCTTCAGATCCAGGCCCTAGGGTCAGTGGCAGATAGGAGTGAGGCTTGACCTCAAACAGAGGGATGAAGTAAAAATCCATGTACAGAGTTGTGGGACACAGCCCCCCAGTCTTGTCCTACTCCATGAATGCCAGCAGTCAAGTCTCTTAGACAGGAGACTGGAGGACTGACTCTTCTATTTTTTAAAAAAAACTGAAGACAAAACTGAATGGTCTCCGAGAAAAGATCTCAGAATCTGACATTTAGGACTCTCCAAGTAGAAAGGCTGGCTTAAAGCACAACCCCCTGGGCTTCCCTGGTGGTGCAGTGGTTAAGAATCCGCTTGCCTAATGCAGGAGACACAGGTTCAAGCCCCGGTCCGGGAAGATCCCACATGCCGCGGAGCAACTAAGCCCGTGCACCACAACTACTGAGCCTGCACTCTAGAGCCCACAAGCCACAGCTACTGAGTCCATGCACCTAGAGCCCCTGCTCCACAACAAGAGAAGCCACTGCAATGAGAAGCCCACGCACTGCAAGGAAGAGTAGCTCCCACTCGCCACAACTAGAGAAAGCCCGCGCGCAGCAACAAAGACCCAACGCAGCCAAAAATAAATAAATAACACAACCACCCTATGGTGACACTCACCATGCAGCAAGGCCACCCCCCTACCCGCCACTTACAAACACACAGACTTTCCAAACTGTTGTCCAGTGCTTCAGTCTTTAATATAAATAAAGGATCAGCAAACACTTGAAGAAAATCTTCAGCATGCAGGATAGAGACCAAACATAAGCAAATGGAAAAAAGAAGCCAGAGACAATACAGGGGACAGAGGAGCAGAAGGAATCTTTTTTTTTTTTTTGTATTAGATTTTTTGTTTTTTGAAATTTTGAATTTTATTTTATTTATTTTTTTATACAGCAAGTTCTTATTAGTCATCAATTTCATACACATCAGTGTATACATGTCAATCCCAATCGCCCAATTCATCCCACCACCATCCCTACCCACAGCGGCTTTCCCCCCTTGGTGTCCACACGTTTGTTCTCTACATCTGTTTCTCAACTTCTGCCCTGCAAACCAGTTTATCTGTACCATTTTTCTAGGTTCCACATACATGCATTAATATACGATATTTGTTTTTCTTTTTCTGACTTACTTCACTCTGTATGACAGTCTCTAGATCCATGCACGTCTCAACAAATGACCCAATTTCGTTCCTTTTTATGGCTGTGTAATGTTCCATCATATATATGTACCACATCTTCTTTATCCATTCATCTGTCGATGGGCATTTAGGTTGTTTCCATGACCTGGCTATTGTAAATAATTCTGCAGTGAACATTGGGGTGCATGTGTCTTTTTGAATTATGGTTTTCTCTGGGTATATGCCCAGTCGTGCAATTGCTGGATCATATGGTAATTCTATTTTTAGTTTTTTAAGGAACCTCCATACTGTTTTCCATAGTGGCTGTATCAATTTTCATTCCAATCAACAGTGCAAGAGGGTTCCCTTTTCTCCACACCCTCTCCAGCATTTGTTGTTTGTAGATTTTCTGATGATGCCCATTCTAACTGCTGTGAGGTGATACCTCATGGTAGTTTTGATTTGCATTTCTCTAATAATTAGCGATGTTGAGCAGCTTTTCACGTGCTTCGTGGCCATCTGTATGTCTTCTTTGGAGAAATGTCTATTTAGGTCTTCTGCCCATTCTTGGATTGGGTTGTTTGTTTCTTTAATATTGAGCTGCATGAGCTGTTTATATATTTTGGAGATTAATCCTTTGCCTGTTGATTCGTTTGCAAATATATTCTCCCATTCTGAGGGTTGTCTTTTTGTCTTCTTTATGGTTTCCTTTGCTGTGCAAAAGATTTTAAGTTTCATTAGGTCCCATTTGTTTAGTTTTGTTTTTATTTCCATTACTCTAGGAGGTGGATCAAAAAAAATCTTGCTGTGATTTATGTCAAAGAGTGTTCTTCCTTTGTTTTCCTCTAAGAATTTTATACTGTCCAGTCTTACATTTAGGTCTCCAATACATTTTGAGTTTGTTTTTGGGTATGGTGCTAGGGACTGTTCTAATTTCATTCTTTTACATGTAGCTGTCCAGTTTTCCCAGCACCACTTATTGAAGAGACTGTCTTTTCTCCATTGTATATCCTTGCCTCCTTTGTCATAGATTAGTTGACCATAGGTGCGTGGGTTTATCTCTGGGCTTTCTATCTTGTTCCATTGATCTATGTTTCTGTTTTTGTGCCAGAACCATATTGTCTTGATTACTGTAGCTTTGTAGTACAGTCTGAAGTCAGGGAGTCTGATTCCTCCAGCTCCGTTTTTTTCCCTCAAGACTGCTTTGGCTATTCGGGGTCTTTTGTGTCTCCATACAAATTTTAAGATATTTTGTTCTAGTTCTGTTAAAAAATGCCATTGGTAATTTGATAGGGATTGCATTGAATCTGTAGATTGCTTTGGATAGTATAGTCATTTTCACAATATTGATTCTTCCAATCCAAGAACATGGTATATCTCTCCATCTGTTTATATCATCTTCAATTTCTTTCATCAGTGTCTTATAGTTTTCTGCATACAGGTCTTTTGTCTCCCTAGGTAGGTTTATTCCTAGGTATTTTATTCTTTTTGTTGCAATGGTAAATGGGAGTGTTTCCTTAATTTCTCTTTCAGATTTTGCATCATTAGTGTATAGGAATGCAAGAGATTTCTGTGCATTAATTTTGTATCCTGCAACTTTACCAAATTCATTGATTAGCTCTAGTAGTTTTCTGGTGGCATTTTTAGGATTCTCTATGTATAGTATCACATCATCTGCAAACAGTGACAGTTTTACTTCTTCTTTTCCAATTTGTATTCCTTTTATTTCTTTTTCTTCTCTGCCATGGCTAGGACTTCCAAAACTATGTTCAATAATAGTGGTGAGAGTGGATATCTTTGCCTTGTTCCTGATCTTAGAGGAAATGCTTTCAGTTTTTCACCATTGAGAATGATATTTGCTGTGGGTTTGTCGTATATGGCCTTTATTATGTTGAGGTAGGTTCCCTCTATGCCCACTTTCTGGAGAGTTTTTATCATAAATGGGTGTTGAATTTTGTCAAAAGCTTTCTCTGCATCTATTGAGATGATCATATGGTTTTTGTTCTTCAGTTTGTTATTATGGTGTATCACATTGATTGCTTTGCGCATATTGAATAATCCTTGCATCTCTGGGATAAATCTCACTTGATCATGGTGTATGAACCTTTTAATGTGTTGTTGGATTCTGTTTGCTAGTCTTTTGTTGAGGATTTTTGCATCTATATTCATCAGTGATATTGGTCTGTAATTTTCTTTTTTTGTAGTATCTTTGTCTGGTTTTGGTATCAGGGTGATAGTGACCTCATAGAATGAGTTTGGGAGTGTTCCTTCCTCTGCAATTTTTTGGAAGAGTTTGAGAAGGATGGGTGTTAGCTCTTCTCTAAATGTTTGATAGAATTCACCTGTGAAGCCATCTGGTCCTGGACTTTTGTTTGTTGGAAGATTTTTAATCACAGTTTCAATTTTATTACTTGTGATTGGTCTGTTCATATTTTCTATTTCTTCCTGGTTCAGTCTTGGAAGGTTTTACCTTTCTAAGAATTTGTCCATTTTTTCCAGGTTGTCCATTTTATTGGCATAGAGTTGCTTGTAGTAGTCTCTTAGGATGCTTTGTATTTCTGCAGTGTCTGTTGTAACTTCTCCTTTTTCATTTCTAATTTTATTGATTTGAGTCCTCTCCCTCTTTTTCTTGAAGAGTCTGGCTAATGGTTTATCAATTTTGTTTATTTTCTCAAAGAACCAGCTTTTAGTTTTATTGATCTTTGCTATTGTTTTCCTTGTTTCTATTTCATTTATTTCTGCTCTGATCTTTATGATTTCTTTCCTTCTGCTAACTTTGGGTTTTGTTTGTTCTTTTTTCTCTAGTTCTTTAGGTGTAAGGTTAGATTGTTTACTTGAGATTTTTCTTGTTTCTTGAGGTAGGCTTGTATAGCTATAAACTTCCCTCTTAGAACTGCTTTTGCTGCAACCCATAGGTTTTGGATCGTCGTGTATTCACTGTCATTTTTCTCTAGGTATTTTTTGATTTCCTCTTTGATTTTTTCCGTGATCTCTTGGTTATTTAGTAAGGTATTGTTTAGCCTCCATGTTTTTGTATTTTTTACGTTTTTTTCCCTGTAATTCATTTCTAATCTCACAGTGTTGTGGTCAGAAATGATGCTTGATATAATTTCAATTGTCTTAAATTTACTGAGGCTTGATTTGTGACCCAAGATGTGATCTATCCTGGAGAATGTTCCATGTGCACTTGAGAAGAAAGTGTAATCTGCTGTTTTTGGATGGAATGTCCTATAAATATCAATTAAATCTATCTGGTCTATTGTGTCATTTAAAGCTTCTGTTTCCTTATTTATTTTCATTTTGGATGATCTGTCCATTGGTGTAAGTGAGGTGTTAAAGTCCCCCACTATTATTGTGTTACCATTGATTTCCTATTTTATAGCTGTTAGCAGTTGCCTTATGTATTGAGGCGCTCCTATGTTGGGTGCATATATATTTATAATTGTTATATCTTCTTCTTGGATTGATCCCTTGATCATTATGTAGTGTCCTTCCTTGTCTCTTGTAACATTCTCTATTTTAAAGTCTATTTTATCTGATATGAGTATTGCTACTCCAGCTTTCTTTTGATTTCCATTTTCATGGAATATCTTTTTCCATCCCCTCACTTTCAGTCTGTATGTGTCCCTAGGTCTGAAGTGGGTGTCTTGTAGACAGCATATATATGGGTCTTGTTTTTGTATCCATTCAGCAAGCCTGTGTCTTTTGGTTGGAGCATTTAATCCATTCATGTTTAAGGTAATTATCGATATGTATGTTTCTATGACCATTTTCTTAATTATTTTGGGTTTGTTTTTGTAGGTCCTTTTCTTCTCTTATGTTTCCTACTTAGGGAAATTCCTTTAGCATTTGTTGTAGAGCTGGTTTGGTGGTGCTGAATTCTCTTAGCTTTTGCTTGTCTGTAAAGCTTTTGATTTCTCCATCAAATCTGAATGAGATCCTTGCCGGGTAGAGTAATCTTGGTTGTAGGTTCTTCCCTTTCATCACTTTAAGTATATCATGATACTCCCTTCTGGCTTGTAGAGTTTCTGCTGAGAAATCAGCTGTTAACCTTATGGGAGTTCCCTTGTATGTTATTTGTCGTTTTTCTCTTGATGCTTTCAATAATTTTTATTTGTCTTTAATTTTTGCCAATTTGATTACTATGTGTCTCGGCGTGTTTCTCCTTGGGTTTACCCTGTATGGGACTTGCTGCGCCTCCTGGACTTGGGTGGCTATTTCCTTTCCCATATTAGGGAAGTTTTCGACTATAATCTCTTCAAATATTTTCTCTGGCCCTTTCTCTCTCCCTTCTCCGTCTGGGACCCCTATAATGCGAATGTTTTTGCATCTAATGTTGTCCCAGAGGTCTCTTAGGCTGTCTACATTTCTTTTCATTCTTTTTTCTTTATTCTGTTCCACAGCAGTGAATTCCACCATTCTGTCTTCTAGGTCACTTATCCGTTCTTCTGCCTCCATTATTCTGCTATTGATTCCTTCTAGTGTAGTTTTCATTTCAGTTATTGTATTGTTCATCTCTGTTTGTTTGTTCTTTAATTCTTCTAGGTCTTTGTTAAACATTTCTTGCATCTTCTCGATCTTTGCCTCCATTCTTTTTCCAAGGTCCTGGATCATCTTCACTATCATTATTCTGAATTCTTTTTCTGGAAGTTTGCCTATCTCCACTTCATTTGGTTGTTTTTCTGGGATTTTATCTTGTTCCTTCATCTGGTATATAGCCCTCTGCCTTTTTATCTTGTCTTGTCTTTCTGTGAATGTGGTTTTTGTTCCACAGACTGCAGGATTGTAGTTCTTCTTGCTTCTGCTGTCTGCCCTCTGGTGGATGAGGCTATCTAAGAGACCTGTGCGAGTTTCCTGATGGGAGGGACTGGTGGTGGGTAGAGCTGACTGTTGCTCTGGTGGGCAGAGCTCAGTAAAGCTTTAATCCGCTTGGCTGCTGATGGGTGGGGCTGGGTTGCCTCCCTGTTGGTTGTTTGGCCTGAGGCAACCCAACACTGGAGCCTACCTGGGCTCTTTGGTGGGGCTAATGACAGACCCTGAGAGGGCTCACGCGGAGGCATACGTCCCAGAACTTCTGCTGCCAGTGTCCTTGTCCCCAAGGTGAGCCACAGCTCCCCCCCGCCCCCGCCGCCTCTGCAGGAGACCTTCCAACACTAGCAGGTAGGTGTGGTTCAGTCTCCCCTGGGGTCACTGCTCCTTCCCCTGGGTCCCTATGCATACACTACTTTGTGTGTGCCCTCCAAGAGTGGAGTCTCTGTTTCCCCCAGTCCTGTCGAAGTGCTGCAATCAAATCCTACTAGGCTTCAAAGTCTGATTCTCTAGGAATTCTTCCTCCCGTTGCCGGACCCCCAGGTTGGGAAGCCTGACGTGCAGCTTAGAACCTTCACTCCAGTGGGTGGACTTCTGTGGTATAAGTGTTCTCCAGTCTGTGAGTCACCCACCCAGCAGTTATGGGATTTGATTTTACTGTGATTTCGCCTCTCCTACTGTCTCATTGTGGCTTCTCCTTTATCTTTGGATGTGGGGTATCTTTTTTGGTGAGTTCCAGTGTCTTCCTGTTGATGACTGTCCAGTAGCTAGTTGTGATTCTGGTGTTCTCACAGGAGGGAGTGAGAGCACGTCCTTCTACTCTGCCATCTTGGTTCCTCTTCTCCCAAAGGAATCTTAACCAAAGAAAAGAAACCAACCTCTGATCAAGATGATGTATTCATAAAACAAATGCAGGATACTGTGAGAAAAAATATAGAGGACAAGAAAGACCTATTAGAAATTAAAAATACAGTACCTGGAATTAAAATATTTAGGAGAAGCTTTGTTCTATAAAATTAATTTCTTCTAGAAACCTAAATAAAAAATACAGGTATGGGGCTTCCCTGGTGGCGCAGTGGTTGAGAGTCCACCTGCCGATGCAGGGGATACAGGTTCGTGCCCCGGTCCGGGAAGATCCCACATGCCGCGGAGCAGCTGGGCCCGTGAGCCATGGCCGCTGGGCCTGCGCGTCCGGAACCTGTGCTCTGCAACGGGAGAGGCCACAACAGTGAGAGGCCCGCATAGTGCAAAAAAAAAAAAAAAAAAATACAGGTATGGAGGATAGCAGAGAAATGATTTTGCAAAATGAAATTGAAAATCAATCTCTAAGCTCTTAACATGATTAATAAAGTTCCTGGAAACAGAGACTAGAGAAAATGGAGACAACAAAATTTTCAAAGAAATGATATATGAAAAAGTTCCAGAACTTAAAGGCATGAGTCTCCAGATCAAAAGGAACCACCAAGTGCTCAGCATGACGAATGAATGAAGAACACAATTGTCAAAGCCACATCGTTGTAAAATGTCAGAACGTAGGAGACTCAAAGAAGTCCCTAAAAGCTTCTAAATAGAAAAAAGTCACATACAAAGATATGGGAATCAAATGTTATCATCTTCTGTGTTCTGATGAAAAATGACTTTTCAAACTAGAGCTCTATATTTACCAAAATATCAATCAAGCAAGACAGGAGAGTGTATTAGTCTGGCTGCCAGACAAAACACCATAGACTGGGTGGCTTCAACAACAGAAATATATTTTCTCACAGTCTGAAGGGTAGAAGTCCAAGATCAAGGTGCCAGCAGCATTGGCATCTGGTGACAGCTCTCCCTCTGTTTACAGGCAGCCGCCACCTTGCTGGGTGTTCACATGCTCTCTTCTTTGTGACTACACAGAGAAAATGAGGGCAATTGAGCTCTCTGGCGTCTTTTCTTATAAGGATACTAATCTTACTGGACCAGGGCCCCACACTTATGACCTCAACTTAATTACTTCTCTATTCCAAATATAGCTACACTGGACTTCAACATATGTATTTGATGGGGAAACACATACATTCAGTCTATAATAGGTAAGCAAAGGCTATTTCCAAATGTACATGCTCAAATGATTAATCTATTTTTCATCCTATCTTGGGAAGCTTCTGAAGGATATGCTCCAGAAAAATGAGAAAGGCCCAGAAAGAGGATTGGGATCCAAAAAAAGGGACCTGATATTGGAGACATCCCAGGACAATTGATATGCACAAAGTTAAAGAACACCAACCAGTCCATCTTGGAGTAGGAAGGATTGTGGGGAAATTAGGAAACTATTAACACTATTATAAACAAAAAATTTACATAAAAAAAGGAAAGATAAATGTAGTATATCATTTGGTTCAGCAGTGATAATCTGCATATAGTCATAATAATGGAAATACTGACCCTTGCTTTAGCCAAAAATTGTGATACAACCATGTTTGCCACAGAGGGTGGGAGGGATGCTCCGTCTGGATGGCAGCAGTGGTGTAATAGAGCTAGGTCCTCAAACACCATCACAGGAAGTCAAAAGATAATGTCTCTCCTATTATTAATTTATTTTACAAATACTTACATGCCAGTGTTAGTCACTTTTCTTTTTTTTTAATTAATCTTTTTTCTTTTTCTTTTTTTTTAACATTTTTATTGGAGTATAATTGCTTTACAATGGTGTGTTAGTTTCTGCTTTATAACAAAGTGAATCAGTTATACATATACATATGTTCCCATATCTCTTCCCTCTTGCGTCTCCCTCCCTCCCACCCTCCCTATCCCACCCCTCTAGGTGGTCACAAACCACCGAGCTGATCTCCCTGTGCTATGCAGCTGCTTCCCACTAGCTATCGATTTTACGTTTGGTAGTGTATATATGTCCATGCCACTCTCTCACTTTAATTAATTTTTATTGGAGTACAGTTGATTTACAATGTTGTGAGGCACTTTTCTAAGGATTAATTCATATGAGATTGGGACTATTGTTATCCTTATTTTATAGAATAGGAAACTGAGACACAGAGAGCTCAAGTACTTTGCCCAAGGTCACACAGCTAGTTTGTTCAGAGTCAGGATTCTAAAACAGGCAGTCTGGCTCAAAAGTGCTACACTCTTGTCATTAAAATGGATACATGACGATATAGCTGTATAAGCATACTATTTAGAAATATGGAGGTGTATTCCAGAAGAAACAGTTAAAAGAGTTGAAAGTATTAGGCTCTGAGAAATAAGACTGAAGGTGGGGACAGGATGGGCAAGAGATCCGTTTTTACTACAAGACTTTTAAAAGTTAATTGATTTTTTAAAACTATTGGCATGTATTTTTTTTTAAAAAAAAGTTAATTTTTTAAAAAATGAAAAAGAGAAGCAAAAGAAAAATAGCATCTTTTTTCACCATCACTTTCCTCCTCCATCCCTTCTCTCCACAACCATATTAAGTGGCTCTGGATCCTACTGTATGCTTGGCATTAAGGACTGGTTTACAAGGTCAAGTCTGAACCACTGGTGATGGTGTGCCTGGCTCTGCATGACCTTCCTGCTTCGCCAGGCTTGTCCTTCCCATGCCCAGTTCCTCAAGAAGCTGCACTGGGCTGGTGAGCCAGTCAAGATTTACTTTTGCCAGCACATCTGAGTTCATTCTGTAATGGTCAAATAAAAATGGAGCAATGCCACAGGAGATAAATCTCAAAGTCCACCCAAAGAAAGATTCTTTTTCCACTAGTAGCGCACTGAGACACATGTGGAAAGAGGTAGCAGCTCTCTTTCATGCCTACCTGAAATGTCAGGGAACGTAACATCATGAAATGCCAAGGTCTCAAATGCTTTCAGGATTCATCTGGTCCAACTCATGACATAATTAGTGTAGCACAGAGACTGAAGGAATGGCTTGTATCTCCCCAACTTTGGTGTCCAATGTCTCACTTAACTTCTCTTCTTCGAACTCTTACAGAAACCTCAAAATCAACATGTCCGAACTCTCTTGCACTGCTCCCTGTCTCAGTAAGTGGCACCTCCATGCATCCAGCTGCAGAAACCAAAGCCAGCACCACCCTAGACCAAGCTTTCATCTTCTCTTGCCAGGATGACGTAGTGACTTTTTTAACCCGTCTCCTATGTACACTGAGCCCCACCCCACACAGAAAATTCCATCAAAAGGCAGAGTTGAACACATTTCACAACCTACAATTAAAATCTTTCAGTGGCTTTCAATGCTCTTGAATAAAGACCAAACTCTTTCACGTGGCCTAGGAGGTTCTGCATGGTCTAGCCACTCAGGTACCTGTAGCTTCGTCTTGCACCATGGTCCCCTTCAATCTCTGTCCGGCCACCTTACCCTCCTCTCAGTCCACCTTACTGCTCATCATCTAGTAAACAGTGGGCTTTCAATAAATAATTCTTGAATGCATGGAATCACGCAGCTATGGGTTCAAAACCTGGTATGTCTCTGAACACACGAAACTCCCCAAACCTCAGTTTCCTCATCTATAGAGTAGAGATAATAATAACACTTACCCAAGGGTTTTCATCAGGATTCAACAAGATATTGACAATAAAGAAATTATCATAGTGCCTGGCACAAAGTAAGAACCCAGAAATTTTTAGCTATCTAATATTCTGCAGAATACCATCCAAATATTCCTGTTTCCATTAGTAACTGGTCATGCATGTCACTTATTAATTAATCTGAACCTTTAAAAGCTTCATTAACATTTTGAGTCTGTGCAAATTCTGGGGATAATAAACTTTATGATTTTATTATCCTCAGTGCAAAATAGTTGAGTGATGCCAAAAGTGTGCTGCAGCTGGCTTGTCCCAGCTCACAAGACCTGACTGTTAAATTTTCAGGAGGTTTGTGAGCTGCTTGTTAAATGGTTTTTATTAAGAATTAAAGTGTATAAACTTACATTTGAAAGAATTATATTTAAAATAAGGTAATAAATGTAATAAATACTCAAAATGCATCATATTCTAATTATTTTGCTACATTTCGTTATTAACTCTGCTCTTGGAGTTATTTATGACTGTTGTATCTATATGGTGAAAATACTATCTAATGATGCACTACTGTATATCTCTTCCCATCTCTACATTCAGTTACATCACTGAACTGGTAGCTTGAAATTGGCTACACTGGGAGTATTTACACCATGGAAATCAGCAACCACTATAAAATGAAGCTTTCCCTCTCCCCACCCTGAAAGCTGGTTTTTAAACATTTATCAGTACACCTGTGAGTCATGCCTGATTATGTAGACATCAGACAAAGATGAAGACTTCAGCATAAATGCCAGTGATCTTTTAGCAAAGTCAAAAGCTCTCATAAAGTCCTTTAACTAAAGATCATTTCCTTTACTCTGTTAATGAGTCCACTAGATCCTTCCTCAGGGAATACTGACTTTAAGTTTATATACAATTCTTATTAAGTTTGGGTCTCAGGCTTGTTAGTCTACAGAAACAAATGCGGAGGGCACACTGTTATGAGGGAGACTTGACAGCTAAGATCTTGACAGTAAACAGTTTGATGACAAAGGAGGAGAAATAAAAGCAATGAAAACCTAGAGAGGAACAAATAAAGCCCAGTAGTGTGAGGTCACTAGTATAGGAGAGCCCTGAGACAGTCACTATAATACAGCACAGAATAAGAGTTAAGGATCTTAGGGTGACAAAGAGCCCTCAAGAAGAGGTTTGCTGTCTTCCATATACTGTTTAAGAAAGAACAGTGTGTAATATTTCAACAAAAGGGGCTGGGGAAACTGGATATCCACATGCAAAAGAACGGATTTGGATTCTTACTTTCTGGCATATAGAAAAATTAACTCAAAATGGATCTAAAGACCTAAACATAAGAGCTAAAACTATAAAATTCTCAGAAGAAAAGAAGAGAAAATCTTCATCACTTTGGATTAGGCAACGATTTCTTGGATATGACACTGAAAGCAAAGGCAACAACAATAACAAAAAAAATGGATTTCATAAAAATTAAAAACCTTTGTGCATCAAAGGATGCTATCAAGAAAGTGAAAAGGCCAGGGAGATCAGCTCGGTGCTTTGTGACCACCTAGAGGGGTAGGATAGGGAGGGTGTGGGGAGACTCAAGAGGGAGGAGATATGTATATGTATAGCTGATTCACTTTGTTATAAAGCAGAAATTAACACACCATTGTAAAGTAATTATACTCCAATAAAGATGTTAAAAAAAAAAAAAAGAAAGTGAAAAGGCAACCATGGAATGGGAGACAGTGTTTTCAAACTATATAGCTGATAAGGAATTGCTATCCAGAATATATAATGAACTCCTACAACTCAACAACAACAAAAATAAACAACCCACTTCAAAAATTGGCAAAGGACTTGAATGGACATTTCTCCAGAGAAGAGATGCAAATGGCTAACAGGCACCTGAAAAGATGCTCAAGATGACTTATCATTAACAAAATGCAAATCAAAACCACAAGATCGGGGCTTCCCTGGTGGCGCCGTGGTTGAGAGTACACCTGCCGATGCAGGGGACACGGGTTCGTACCCTGGTCCGGGGGGATCCCGCATGCCGCGGAGCGGCTGGGCCCGTGAGCCATGGCCGCTGAGCCTGCGTGTCCAGAGCCTGTGCTCCACAACGGGAGAGGCCACAACAGTGAGAGGCCCACGTACCGCAAAAAAAAAAAAAAAAAAAAAACACAAGATACCATTTCACATCCATTAGAATGGCTATTATAAAAAAAAACAACAAAAAAAACCAAACAGAAAATAAGAAGTGTTGGTGAGGATGTAGAGAAATTGGAATCCTTGTGCATTACTGGTGAGAAAGTAGAATGGCACAGACACAATGGAAAACAGTACGGCAGTTTCTCAAAAAATTAAACATGGAATTATCATATGATCCAGTAATTCCATTTCCTGGGATACACCGAAAAGAACTGAAAGCAGGAACTAGAGAACAGATATTTTTACACCCGTGTTCATAGCAGAATTATTTACAATAGCCAAAAGGTGGAAACAACTTAAATGCACATAGAAGAGTGGATAAGCAAAAATGTGGTATATGTGTACAATGGAATATTATTCAGCCTGCTACAACATGGATGAACCTTAAAAACATGCTTAGTGAACTAAGGTAGACACAAAAGGACAAGTGCTTTATGATTCCACTTAGGTGAGGTGCATAGAATAGTCAAATCCATGGAGACAGCAAGTAGAATAGTGGGTACCAGAGGCTTGGGGAGGCGTAAATGAGGAGTTATTAGACAATACCTGGGTACAGTGTTTCAGTTTAGAATGATGAAAAAGTTCTGAAGATAGTGGTAAATGTTGAACAACAATATGTTATATCCTTAATGCCACTGAATTGTACATTTAAAAATGGTTAAAATGGTAAATTTTATGTGATGTATATTTTACCACCACAAAAAGTGCTTTATAAAGATAAAAAAAATCTAAAAATGGCTATTACATCTACTTTATTAAAAATGGTTATTTAATGTACTTTAAAAAAAATGGACAACCTAAAGAGAGCAAGCTCCAGGTCTCCAGAATAATCCCGTGTATGGAACGTTGCCGTCTGATAGGAAGGGGACCTGAGATGTGAGATTTATTCGTTATCAATGTTTCAGTAAACAACAACAATGACATCCTCTATGGCTATAATTTCAAATTCTGATCAATAATAAAGATGAATACAGTCACTGAAAGTGTTTGTGGAGGGAGAAAGAGGAAGAGGAGAATTAGACTGGAGGGGTGGACAGTGGGTGGCTTCTCTCAGGAAAGTTTAAAAAAGTGAAGATAAAAGAAGGCAAGGGGGTCTTAATAATAAGAAAAGACGTGAACTGCAGTGTGACAGGAGACCAAAAACGATCCATGGGGTGGGTTCACAAACTGTTGGCTTTTGCAGGTGTTCCTATAGGATACCACTTTGTTTTTGTTTTTTTTTAAATTTATTTATTTTTGGCTGTGCTGGGTCTTCGTTTCTGTGCGAGGGCTTTCTCTAGTTGAGGCAAGCGGGGGCCACTCTTCATCGTGGTGCGCGGACCTCTCACAGTCGTGGCCTCTCTTGTTGGGGAGCACAGGCTTCAGACGCGCAGGCTCAGTAGTTGTGGCTCACAGGCTCTAGAGCGCAGGCTCAGTAGTTGTGACGCACGGACCCAGTTGCCCCAAGGCATGTGGGATCTTCCCGGACCAGGGCTCGAACCCGCATCCCCGGCATTGGCAGGCGGATTCTTAACCACTGCGCCACCAGGGAAGCCCAGGATACCACTTTGGAACCCTTAACCAATGTGCTCCCCTAGGCCCGACTCTGCCCCTCCCACATTTGAGTTTTGCCCTGGGCTCAAAGGAGATTCTGGGAGCATTTTCTTGGGTTTTGTATTTCCATAACCCATATACTGAAGGGAACACAAAGAGATCAAGGTTTCAGTCTCAGCATTTCAGAGTTGAAGGAGAGGGGGTCATCCCCCACCCACCATCTGTTACCCCAACAGCATGGAGACCGGAAAGGATTTGCCCCAGATGCACTGAGGGATCAAAGGCGGAGGGAAGAGGAGCCTTAGGAATACGGATGTCGGTGGCCCTGGAGAGGGTCGTCCTGCAGCAACCATGAGGGCAGGGGCTGTAGGGTGAGTTTAGGGCAGGCAGGCCCTTGGCTTGGCAAAGCTGTCTGCCTGTGGTGGCAGAAACCCTAGACTGAGAATAAATGCCTGAGATTACATTTCTGCTGCTTCAGTAGAATGGTGATGCAAAACAAATTAAGTTATAGAAAAAAATCAA
Source organism: Grampus griseus (assembly GCF_964374135.1). Lineage (NCBI taxonomy): Eukaryota > Metazoa > Chordata > Mammalia > Artiodactyla > Delphinidae > Grampus > Grampus griseus. Next base: position 59,001,551 of record NC_139001.1, read on the forward strand.
GAAAGCGACATTTTTTCCATATGCAAGTATGTGTACTGAGATTTGAGCTTTGTACAGTTTGGGGAGTCCAGGAAATCCTGAAAATGGTCCAGGAAAGCATGTACAGTGAGGATAGTGGAGCTAGTAGAAACTCTAAAATTTAGTGAGCAAGCAATAGAAATATCAATAGAAAAGGAGATATAGACCCCAAAATGTAGGAGCAATAGAAATATCAATAGAAAAGGAGATATAGACCCCAAAATGTAGGAGAGAGTATTGGCCTGGAACACAATGATCTGCATATTATCAGGAGGCTTGCAATCTGGTTGCGCCAGAGTCGTGAATGTGCCATCACTGTCATGGCCTTAGAGTGTAATCCTCTTCTCTGACTCACCCTGGTTAACAATCAGTCCTGTCTTCTCTGCCAAGAAAATCCAAGCCCACTAGTTTCCATTTTGGGGTCCCTGATTTGAGTGACATAAGGGCACCCACAGGGCTTTTCAGATCATGCTTGACGTGTTTCGTAAGCACCTTTTCCACCTGGTCCGTGATGGTTCCTGTTGCCCGTGCAGTGCATCTTCATCACAATCTCACCTCTTTCATATTCCCAAGTGAGTAACCATGACGCTGTGACCTTACCGCCTCCTTTCAACCTGTCCTCAGGATTAGGATTAATACCTGCTGCTCCGCTTTTATTCCAGTGATGGATCGCTTTGGAAAGTCTTATCTGAGCTGGTTTGCTGTCTCCATCTGATACTCCAAACTGACCTTCAGCCTAAGAGTCTTAAAAAAAATGTCCATATTTTAAGGAAACACGGATGATCCTCTGTTCAAACAAGAAGGAAAATCTTTTGATCAAAGAGGGAACAAAGATGGAATTTGGTTCTGTTTTGTTTCAAGGAGTCCTCGAAGAGCTGTTAATAGATTGTCTTTCTTTGCTTTGGTTATGTTGATGTTCCAAATTCTGGACGGACCTGGCTGCGGGGAAGGCAGGAGGCAGTAGCCTCCTGGGGCTTGAACTAGGGCTATAAACAGAACTTCTAAATATCTTTTAAAAATTTTCTCATCAAATGATTTTCTGCTTTTCTTCCAGGTTCAGGAAATACTGAAATTTCAAGAAATAGCTGAGATTTCATTCAGACACTCAAATTAGGCCTCGCGCTGAAATTCTAAAGCTTTTCTCATAGTTGCTCATCCTTGTGGGTCCTCGGGAGCTTTGTGCTTGAGCGTTCAGCCTCAAGGAGGGAAAGAAATGCCATCGATTCCACTCAGATTCACTCCATCTTTTGCAGGTGGCTTTGGGGTTGTGCTTAGAGTTAGTTGTCTCCTCCTCCCACATTGGTTCAGTTTCAGGCCTGTCTTTCTAAATTTGTCCATTCGATTTAAATGTTAAAACACTTATCAAAGACCTAAGATATGCAATGTATAGAGCCAGCAGGAGGAAGCTAGAGAACAAAAAAAAAAAAAAAAGAGAGAGAGTGATGGTGGTGAACTTTTGACTTTGGGACCTTGACATCAAGGAACTTACCAAGACAAGTATGAAAAGAACTGTAATGGACACCAAGGGCAAGAGCGGTGGGGAGGGAGGAATTGGGAGACTGAGATTGACACGTATACATTATTGATACTATGTATAAATAGACAACTGATGGGAACATACTGTATAGCACAGGGAGCTCTACAAGAAAAAATAAATAAAAAGGAAATTAGGGGCTTCCCTGGTGGTGCAGTGGTTGAGAGTCCGTCTGCCGATGCAGGGGACACGGGTTCGTGCCCCGGTCCGGGAAGATCCCACATGCTGCGGAGCGGCTGGGCCCATGAGCCATGGCCGCTGAGCCTGCGCTCCGCAATGGGAGGGGCCACAACAGTGAGAAGCCCATCAAAGAGAAAATAATGAATATCTGTATGCATTTTAAAGTAGACGAGAAAGTTTTCAACTAAGGGGCCTTTAGAAAAGAATCCATGATTCCATGGGGCTTCATTTGAGCTTAACCTGGAAGAATGTGTAAGATTTCAAGCACTGATACAGAATTGACAGGACAGTTTGTTGGTTTAGAAAATAAAGAACATCAGTCTATCTCAAAAGAGCTACAGGGCTTCCCCGGTGGTGCAGTGGATAAGAATCTGCCTGCCAATTCAGGGAACACGGGTTCAATCCCTGCTCCGGGAAGATCCCACATGCCGCGGAGCAACTAAGCCCGTGCGCCACAGCTACTGAGCTTGCGCTCTAGAGCCCGCAAGCCACAACTACTGAAGCCCATGCGCCTAGAGCCCGTGCTGTGCAACAAGAGAAGCCACCGCAATGAGAAGCCCGCGCACCACAACGAAGAGTAGCCCCTGCTCGCCACAACGAGACAAAGCCCACGTGCAGCAACGAAGACCCAACACAGCCAATAAATAAATAAAAAGAAAAAAAAACCTCTATTAAAAAAAAAAAAGAGCTAGGCATTAGTACCAGTTTTAAACTAATTTATACTGTTTTCCTTTAGTTCTGCTTTAAAAGAATAGATATATTCCTGGAAACCCAACTGTAAAGCAAATTTCTGCAACAGTACTTTGAATGCTGTTTTCCCCCAGTGGCTTATGTATTCAAACCAGAAAGGCACTATGGGGGGGAGGTGGATGGGGGAGGTGGAACATGATAATTAACTTTAAAAATTTGAGGATTTGAAAATTTTAATAAAAATATTATTCAAGAATTGTGAGAGATTACAAAGTTAAGTCAGTCAAAATATCTGCTTTAAGATATATGCAGACTAGCTTGCGAGTTCACAAATAACCATATAGCAGGCTCCTTCCCTTGGGGATGGCTGCTTTGAAGGCATGACAAGAAAAGCTAGAGAGGGCTTCCCTGGTGGCGCAGTGGTTGAGAATCCACCTGCCAATGCAGGGGACATGGGTTCAAGCCCTGGTCCAGGAAGATCCCACCTGCTGCGGAGCAACTAAGCCCGTGCGCCACAACTACTGAGCCTGCGCTCTAGAGCCTGCGAGCCACAACTACTGAGCCCGCGAGCCACAACTACTGAAGCCCACGCACCTAGAGCCCATGCTCCGCAACAAGAGAAGCCATGGCAATGAGAAGCCCGCACACCACAATGAAGACCCAACACAGCCAAAAATAAATAAATAAATTTATTTAAAAAACAAAAAGAAAGAAAAGGTAGAGAGTGAGTTAGAGCAGGAGCAGTTAGAGACGTGGGGGCAGAAATATAATACCACGAAAGAGAAGGGAAACAAGCTTCTTGGGTAGAGGTGCGGCAGCCATGGTACATTCTGTGACTAAGTCAGGGAGGATAAGTTCTAAGCAAAGACCTGTTGGGTTTTAGGCTTAGGAAATATCTATGACCTTGCAGAATGCAAGAGAAATGATTATGGGACAAAAGGATGTCAGAAGAGAAAACAGTGAGACAGCCAGGGCAAGCTGCCATGTCAAGAAGCTTGGCAGTGAAGGAAGTGGGAGCAGAGAAAGCCAGGGATGCCAAAAGCTATCGACCAGCCTGAGTGGGGAGATGAGTAAAGCCGGAAATGGACACAGTGAAAGGGAATTGAGGGTCTAGAGGTCAAGATGGACCTCAAGAGCTAAGAGAGGCAGGGCTGGAGAGGTCGCCAAGGTATTCAGAATGTGTGACAGGCCACCTTAGCAAGACAAAATAATAATCCCTATTTCCCCCAACATGCTTCTAGTTCTAGTTGAAAATATAATAGGTAAGTTAAGTCCTCAAAATAAATCCCCTCCAACACAACAAAAACAGAATAATAAAATAACGTCCCATTCAGTATTAGAAGTGGAACCACAATGAGTGGTTTAAGGCATTGCTTTGGGGATTAGACCTTGCCTGATCATTGGAGCGTGGTAAGCAGTTATGTGAGTCTGCTGTCCCTGTGTCTGATGGGGGACCTGAAGTTAGCAGGCCAGCGATCAGAGCAGGACAATGACGTCAAGTGGGAGAGAGGCGAGGACAGAAGGGGTTTTGGAGGAGGAGAGGGAACCCATGCCAGTCTCTCAGTGCCTTAAAGCCTCCAACTCCTACAGTGGGGTAGCCTTCAGGGAACTGGCACAGGTTACCAGGAACTACCCACGCACCTGCCCAGGAGGCAAGGAAGCTGAAGGAGGCATTTCCATGGGCGCAGGAGGAGCTGGGGGCTGGGCAGCGGCCCCACTCCACAAGGGGAGCCAACAGATTCACAGTAAAGTGTGTGAGCTTCAGCGAGCCTCACCTTATGTTGCTCTCACTTTCTGCCTCTTTCGTGTATTTAAGAAATTGTCTTTGAAGGAAAAGCAATAATAGAGACTAAATAAATAAATAGAAAAGCAGCTTGAGACTGCCCAGCCACCTCTGGGTAAAGCCATATCTTTGTAGACCTGGGGACGAGTGAGACTGGTGGCTCTTTGGAAAATGTCTTCTGAAACAGCCTCTTTTGGAAAACTAGAAAAAAAAGCCCCCCTAATGGCTTTGAAAGAACCAAGTAATCTTGATGTCATTAATAAGACAACCTCAAAGGTAAACACACTTTTTCAAGACAAATTTCCATCTTTATCACCCTCTCTTGTGCACCTTGGAGATTCTGGTCCTTTCTCCCCAGATTTAAGAATCACAGCTCTAGGGCTTCCCTGGTGGCGCAGTGGTTGAGAATCTGCCTGCCAATTCAGGGGACACGGGTTCGAGCCCTGGTCTGGGAAGATCCCACATGCCGCGGAGCAACTAGGCCCATGAGCCACAACTACTGAGCCTGCACGTCTGGAGCCTGTGCTCCGCAACAAGAGAGGCCGCGATAGTGAGAAGCCCACACACCGCGATGAAGAGTGGCCCCCACTTGCCGCAACTAGAGAAAGCCCTCGCACAAAACGAACACCCAACACAGCCAAAAAAATTAATTAATTAATTAATTTTTTTAAAAAAAACAGAATCACAGCTCTAAAGCAATAGTTCCCAAAGCAGTGCTCAGTTAGACAACCTCATCTGAATAGCCAGATTTTAAAAATTCAGGTGATTCAGTAGATCTGAATGGGTCTGAAAGTCTGTCCCAGATCACTAGATACTATTTAAAGTGGATAAATCAAGAAATAAAAGCAAGATTTATAACATAAATAGGTTAAAATATTGCAATGCTTCCTTGCTAGTTGGCAAAGAGCCATTTTCACAACCTTCTCTTCCTCTGTATAGTGGGTTGACTGGTGGCCCCCCAAAAGATATGTCCACATGCTAACCCCCAGAACCTGTGACCTTATTTGGGAAAGGGGTCTCTTGCAGAAATAAGTGAATTAAGAATCTCGAGATGATATCATCCTGGATTATCCGGACGGGCCCTAAATTCAGTGACAAGTGTCAGACACAGAGAAGAAGGCCATGTGAGGACAGCAGCAGAGATGGGAGTGATGCAGCCACAGGCCAAGGAATGTCTGCAGCCACCAGAAGGTGGAAGGAGCGAGGAAGGATTCTACTCCAGATCCTTGGGAGGGGGTAAGGCCTCACTGACACCTTGGTTTCAGACTTCTGGCCTCCAGAACTGTGAAGCACTATTTTAACCCATCAAGTTTGTGGCCGTTTTTTTACAGCAGCTACAGGAAACTAATATACCCCGTTCAGATCTCCCCATAACCCTGCAAATAAAAGTTAATCCCTGATGTAGCAGGGGTTTCCAGGAAATTGTTCCAATACCATGGACTGGCAGCAGTTTTGATGGGTTGGTGGATATGCCTTACCACTTGTTAAATATTTTGAAGAACACCTTGAATAAAAGTGCAAGCATATTGGGCTTCCCTGCTGGCACAGTGGTTGAGAGTCTGCCTGCTGATGCAGGGGACACGGGTTTGTGCCCCGGTCCGGGAACATCCCACATGCCGCGGAGCGGCTGGGCCCGTGAGCCATGGCCGCTGAGCCTGCGCGTCCGGAGGCTGTGCTCCGCAACAGGAGAGGCCACAACAGTGAGAGGCCCGTGTACCACACACACACACAAAAAATTGCAAGCATATTATTGAATATTATGGAGGTAAATACCAGACAAAGAATATAAAACAGAAATTATTTTTAAAAATTATTAGGAGATAAGGCCAGGCAGGAAGAGAAACCTATCTTTTCATTTTGTTCCCTTCTGTAATGTTTGAAATTTTATTTTTCATGTCCATACATGATTGTTTTAAATCACTGAGAAAAAAGAAAATATCAGGTAATTCTGACATACAGACGTGTTTTAGAATGTATGTACTACGGCTGTGTAGCACAGGGAACTCTACTTAGTGCTCTGTGGTGACCTCAGTGGGAAGGAAATCCAAAAAAGAGGGGACATATGTATACATTTGGCTGATTCACTTCGCTGTACAGTAGAAACTAACACAACATTGTAAAGCAGCTATACCCCAATTTTAAAAAAGAAAAAAGAATGTCTGCACTAGAGAACAGCTCAAAGATTCACATGAGAGTCAGCCCAAGACAAAACTGGGAAACGGATAAGGTAATTCTGGGAGTTTCTAATCTAGACAATTCTGAGAGTCAAGGAAGAAAGCTGAAGTGTTTGAAAAGAGCCTCCACCAGAGGTTACGCGTTTCTAAGCTTCATCATGTTTGAAGCCTTTATCACCCCTGAGATGGCCATATTTCAGCCGGGTCTGTAGTCTGTGTTGGGAAGGACCATCCACCCATGAGTATAGACACTGCTTTGCATATTATTAGTACACCACTGCTTGCCTAACTCTTGAGATATTTATGATGAGGAGTGATTATTACATATATAAAATCACACTAACATTTTACATGAAAAGAAAATCACCCCGAAAAGGAGAAAAGTCCATGGTGCCTATGGACGGCCCCCACTACATCCATAGGAGTTCTGGTTGCAAAACGTTGATTTTATAATAGCAATAAAGTTTACAAACAGCAAAAATATGAGCTTGTTTACTCCTGGAAGAATTTATTATTTGTGCAAACTATTAGTCAAATATAGAAGCTGTGATATACATTGCAAAACTATTTATGAGCCAGAAAGACCTCAAGGAGAGATTCAATAGAAATGATTTTGCAAAATCTAAGGGTTTCTTAATCCTTAGATTAAAAAGCCAGGCTCCATACCCCAAGCAAAAGTTGAGCCCAGTCAGGATCTTTGTGATCAGACAGAAATGGAAGGAAGGTTTATTTTAAGGGCTTTTTTTTACCGTTGGCTGTGTTGTTTGTACCAACAGAAACTTCCAGGCTGTGGGATACCTGCAGCTTAAACCCAAGTCTAACAGCCGTCCCAGACCTACTGAATCACAGGCTGCTGTGATTAGAATTTAAGGGTCCTTAAATTCTATTGCCTGATGAAACTGTCCAGTAGGTCCTGCCAGGCAGCATGCATGTTGCTTTTTTTAGGGTCTTTTGTGCATCTCTTCCACTGGTCTACACTCAGTACAGATGCCACAGCTCTCCTCCACTTCTCGGTACTAGCCTGGTTCCTAGCTGGTTACCAGTCTTTCTAACTGTGGCTTCTCACTGAGGAGCTAAAGGTACTTAGTATGAGTGAAACAGATCCATTTTCCTTTTCCCTTTACATAATCTGCTGTGACTCCCCTAAAATACATTGTCCAGATTCTAACTATAGATTTCCTTCCTGCATAATATTGTGCAGGAAGTTCAAAAAAAGCAATGATGCCGTTAATTCAACCTGTCAGAACCATTTCAACACTCTATAGGTAGACACTAGAGGGTCTTCATGGATCCATAAACAAACTAGAGTGCTTCCCTAAGACTCTAGTGAGGGTAGTGAGCTTTTTATTTGTTTTCCCTCACCTCCCACTCTCCAAGCATTCATCTCCTTTCTTCCCTTGCTCCTACTAGGGCCGCCAAATTTCTAGCTATGTAATTTGGGTGGCCTTGATCCTTCCCCAGGTGGAACTAATTGGCCTTAATCACGTCTCTCCTCTGATTGGTTCACAGGTGAGCATGCGACACAAGTTAGTCTAAGCAGAAGGAAGCTCTGATAGGGAGGAAAAGCTGATGCTTTCTCCCCGTAGATGAGAATTAAGACCCATCTAACCCTAGTTGTTGCTGCCAACCATTCCGCAGCGATGAGGAGAACCAGCCTTAAAAGAAGCTGACACAGGGCTTCCCTGGTTCCCTGGTGGCGTAGTGGTTGAGAGTCCGCCTGCCGATGCGGGGGACACGGGTTTGTGCCCTGGTACGGGAAGATCCCACATGCCGCGGAGCGGCTGGGCCCGTGAGCCATGGCCGCTGAGCCTGCGCGTCCGGAGCCTGTGCTCCGCAACGGGAGAGGCCACTACAGTGAGAGGCCCGCGTACCGCAAAAAAAAAAAAAAAAAAAAAAGAAAAAAAAAAAAAAAGAAGCTGACACAGCGCAAGGAGGAGGAGAGAGAAAACAGACAGGATGACACGGGTGGCATTGTTGAGCTTCCGGATCAATTCTCGCATAAAATTCTCCCTGCTTCTGGATTTTTCTGCCAATAAATTCCTTTCCATTTTTTAAGCTGATTTGAGTTAGATTTCTCTTATATACAACTAAAAGCTAATGGATACAGTGACCAAGACAACATTGTGTCACCCCATAGATGTTTAGCTACTTGCCATGCAAATTCCTAGATTTCATCTCCAACAGTACAAAATGAAATGTTGGGGCCACTCCTAAATAACCCTAATTCCTAGGGACCTTAAAACGCTTCCAGGAACCTATGCACACAATTTTAGGTTGGGATTTGAATTCTAGAGTCCTTGGTATTTACTGAACAATGTCCCAACTATGTGGAGGGGAGGAGACACCAGAACACCCCAGCTTCCCTTGGGTCATTGGACCTAACGATGTATTCTGGCCACTGCCAAGAAGAGGGCTTGGTCACACAAGGGTTTGGCCAGGATCAGGACAACTTCCTACACAAGCTCGAATTTGCCCTTCTGCTTCTAGAGGCACCGAGTGAGCATTTACCGGTCAGCTGGTTAAAACAATTCATGATACAGAGCTCCTTAGTTTTACACTGAGGTATCTGTGAGAAGAGCCACCGAGAGAGCCAAGAAAACATTCCTACAGGGTCAGTCTGTGCACACAAGATATTTTTTAAGTCTTTTAAATGAGTGTCAGGTATATTGCCTTAATAATAAATTTATATATTTATGCCTTACTTCCAAAAATGATTTGAGGTGGCTTTAATAGTAGGTAGGATAAATAAGGTTAAGTAAATAGATGAAATCAAACAATATAAAAGTAATGATAGGAAAATAAAATAAATATAGGGTAAAGTTAATATATAAAATGACTTCATAACATCCTATGCAGTTGCTTTAGGTTGACAACAAATTTGCCTCTGACCTCTCAAATTAACCAAAGCAAAGAAAGAAACTTACCACAAAGTCCAGAAGATTTTTTTTTAAAAAAGAAACAAAAATAGTTACATAGGAAAGAATAGTTTTCCTGAGAAAACTTTCTCCTGCAGTAATTTATTAAAGGGACACTGTGCTACAGAGAGCCTCTAAGAACAAATTCTGGAAAACATGTCAATGTAGCTGATGGTATAACCTCAAAGCCCTGTTCAGCAAAAGCAGCTCTAGGGGACAAATCACACACTCTTTAGTCGGAGCACATAGCTCTTTAATTATCTGCCTTGGTCCAATCAGGCAATTTACAATGTCTGTTTAAACTTTAGGACCCCAAGCTGTACGAGTCCTACCCATGGGCATCTTGTATCCACGTGGAGGAACCACCTATGAGGAAAGCAGACGTGAGAGATGGAGAGAGACACGGACGGCTTTGACTGAACACCTGGACTATTCAGTTCTATCAGCCAATCAATTCCATTTTTGCTTAAACAGCTGGAGTTGGGTTCATTTCACTCTACTATGTTCCCATGCCCTTGAGGGATGATGCACGCTCTCATCAAAGTCAAAGGCTAATTCCAGGAGGAAAGAGACATAGGGGAGCAGATACTCTTCCTATAGGTAAGAGCAGGTAAGGGCCATGTTAATTCTAATACCTACCACTCCCTCCATACACTACGACCAAGGAGCAAAATGGCAGCAAGATTTATATTTGCAGGACCCTTCTCATCTCTGGTTGATGTATGGAACCAACTGATCCTATATAGGAACTGAATCTATGTCATTTGAGTAAACAACTGTTGGAGAACAGATGGTGTGTCTGAGCATGACATAGTTTCCTCGTCTAAAAGCTCCCCTCTTTGCAACTGCTTTGTCCCCTGCAGCAGTTCTGACTTGTTCCAGGTAATCTATATTTATCAATGAATACGAACATTGTAAAAATAAGGCAATTATACTTCCATGACAGAGCTAAATATTATGTCACTATATGAAGGAAATGGCATTTTTAGTCCTTTCTTCAGATATGATTTGCTTTATAAAAGCTGCATTTCAAGGTATTGGAACCCAGCAGGGATTCTTTGTCAACAATCTGCCGTTTCTAGCTAAATTAAGTAATCATTGGGTTGCTATATTTAGAAAGCGTATGCAGGCTACAGAACGTATAGAGAGCTCTAAATGGTGGGTTTATCTTCAGGGGACACCATTACATAGGAGCAGAGGAGCAGCTGCTTTTAAGAGAAAACAGATTTTCTATTAAAACCACAGAACGAAAAGAACACTATAAAGAAGTTACTTCTCCCAGAAAATCCAGGTGTGATCAGGTTGCCTATGAAAACAGTGTAGAATATCTTGTAGTTTTTCTTAAAGAGTTTTAAATTATTTCTCTTCCCTACCTCTATCCTAAACAAAAGCTTTAAAAGAGCCCCGTCAGGGACTTCCCTGGTGGCGCAGTGGTTAAGAATTCACCTGCCAATGCAGGGGACACGGGTTCGAGCTCTGGTCTGGGAAGATCCTACATGCCATGGAGCAACTAAGCCCCTGCACCACAACTACTGAACCAACGTGCCACAACTACTGAGGCAGCGTGCCACACTACTGAAGCCCATGCACCAAGAGCCCGTGTTCCACAACAAGAGAAGCCACCACAATGAGAAGCCCACGTACCACAACGAAGAGTGGCCCCTGCTCGCCACAGCTAGAGAAAGCCGGCACACAGCAACAAAGACTCGATGCAGACAAAAAAATATAAATAAAAGAGCCCCCTCAGATTGTTTCAGAATCCCTCCTTCTACAGAAGGCGCTCTGTGCTCACAGACCAGGATTCATTATTTTAAACCATTACCATGATTTTGGAAACAGTGATGGCAGCTCCTGTTTATTGTGCACTTACTATGTCTTTGGAATAATAGGCTTTGTACATGTATTATTTCATTAAGTAAATGAGATGAAATTATATGGATAAATGTGTGTTTGTGTATGCCTATTGTGCTTTGGATATTTATACAAGGTATATATTTTTATTTTATAAATAAGGAAACCACAGCTCAGAGTTATAAGTAATTTGTCAAATATCTTATAGAAAGTAAGAGACAAAGATGGGTCTGGCTATTCTGAGTCCACTCTGGCTACCACACCACGGCTGCCCCCTAAACAATTAAACCTTCTATTGTACTTGCCCTGTAACATTAATCCATGTCCTTCTCCTGGATTTCCAAACCCGTCTCACCTTCCTTCTAGTCCTGCCCAAGGAAAAAGGGCTAAAATGTATCAACTGCTTTCATGAGATGACCTTTGTTCTCTGGAAACAAAACAAAACAAAACACAGAATTCCAATAAAAATTAGTGAAAAGGGGCTTCCCTGGTGGCGCAGTGGTTGAGAGTCCACCTGCCGATGCAGGGGACACGGGTTCGTGCCCCGGTCCGGGAAGATCCCACATGCCGCGGAGCGGCTGGGCCCGTGAGCCATGGCCTCTGGGCCTGTGCTTCCGGAGCCTGTGCTCCGCAACGGGAGAGGCCATGGCAGTGAGAGGCCCGCGTACCGCAAAAAAAAAAAAAAAAAGTAATAAAAGAGTTCCTTGAGGGTCAGGCAGAATCTCCAGATATAGACAAGGAGAGGCTGAAACATGATCTGCTGAAGCCATTGGAAACTTTGGTTCAATTTTAATAAGTATTTGTTAAGCGTCGTATGTGCACAATAAAATATTTTTAAGAAGTCTCAATAGCTCATCTCCTCCAGTTATGTGAGAACCAACATGAAGCAAACAGGCCAGCATTGCATGAGACACTTTGTTATCCCTCGCCAGAACTCCCACGTCTTTTTTTTTTTTTTTCTGTAATATCTTCATTCCTGGGATTTGTTAATTGATACTATGTTTTGTAGAAGGTTTGAGGGTAGGATCTGTTCAAATTACCAAATATTAACACATGGATGAACTTCTCAAGTTTACGTCACTCCAGCAGCAATGTGACTTGTAAGAGGAGATGAAAGGGAAGCAGAGGAAAGAGGAAACAATTTAATAAGAGAACAAGTGCAGATCAATGAAATGAAGGAAAAACCACAGGGATGTAAGGAGAGATGTAAGGCAGTGAAATAAAATTCAAGGTTCATGGACATGTATGTAAGTGTGTGTGTGTGTGTGTGTGTGTGTGAGAGGGAGAGAGAGAGAGAGAGAGATATAAAGCTGAAGTCATCTAGGTGTTTCCATAAGAAAACAAAACAAAATAAAAAATATTTCTCCACTGCACTGGTAGCCTTACATGTCCCAACTTCTTAAGTAGAAAAATACTGAGAATTCCCTGGTGGTCCAGTGGTTAGGACTTGGTGATTTCATTGCTGGGGCTGGGGTTCAGTCCCTGGTTGGGGAACTAAGATTGCACAGCCGCACAGTGCGGCCAATAAATATATATATATATATATATATAATCTGTGGTTTCAGGTAGAATGAGTCACTTGCACACATAAATAGTTCAGAAAACATCTATAAACTCTTCATAAATCCATAATCTCTCCATGTATATTTTTGTAAGCCTAGTTTTATCAGATGTAAGTACCTAGAACCTAGAAAGTACTTCACAAATATCTGTTTAATGTATGAATTCCTAACAACAACAGTACAGTGTGCTGCACAGCTAAAAACCAAATCCATAGAACCTGGCTTTCTCAGTTACATAGATCTCATGTCTTTGAGGATTAAAATACTCATATGATGCAATAGTACCACTTCATTAGAAAATCTGAAAGAACAGATTACTCATGCTTCAAATTAAAAGTATGATAGAATTTACTAGGGGGTTAATGAGCGTGCACAATATATTGCTTCTTATATTTAACCCTGACTCTGTTGAAGGCATTGTTTTCTGCTCACACAGGTACACGTGATGTGAGACCACGCATCTTTGACCTGTCACGTGAAACCAACGTTCGGTTTGGAACTGCAGCTGCTTTTAACAGAACCTGTTATTTGCAGTTTTGCCTCACTGCACGTGGACTCCATAATGCCTTCGTTCAGTGTTTGTCCCCTCATCTCTAGTTGCCACTCACTATACTGTCTTCTTTTTACTTTTTCTTTTACCACTTTCCAAAATGCAATAGTTAATAGCTGAACTACCTAGCACAAGTACGTGCCTCACCGTGTGCACACAGCAAGGCTTCCCACCTGATAGGCACTACCCTGCCAAACGGTGACTGTTTACGCCTCTGCTTTGACACCTGATTCATGCGTGTCCTCTGAGTGAAGGTGTGATGCCCAGCATACCATTCACAGACCTAACTATCTGCCTTACCAGTTAGTAGAACTGATGTACGGTTTATGTGTGTGGATGAAACCGCTGCAGAAGCCAATTCCAGATGCCAATACTAACCTTGTCAAGCCGTGTCCTGTTCCTGTTTGACGAGATGATTCAGTATTTCTGATATAATATTGATTATTTATAGGGTTTTCATCATAATTGATGTCAATGATCCTCATACTTCTAAAAGATCACATGAGGTGCTTGTTAATAATGCAAATTCTGGGATCCCATTCTCAGAGATTCTAGCTAACAGGCCTTGTATATGGCCCAAGAATCTGCATTTTCACAAACACTTCCAGGATACAGGTGGTGCCTGGATTGTACTTGGAGACACACTGATCTACACAACCTCAGACAAGTGGACCATTGGACTTGACCTATAAACTGTTTTTTAAAAGCGCATTGTGCATTTTACAGGTGGGTAAACAAGATATTGCACTCTTGAGTTTATCAAGGTTATCAATAATTGAGTCAAGCATCACTTCAATTTTACTAGATGACATTCTGTCCAGCTCAACTCTGAAATATTGTTACCCTAAAGAGGGTCCCCAGCACTTTTATCAAGGCTCGACCTTTTATTAAGGTTCGACCTTGATAAAATACTACGCAGCACAGGTGGCATGCATGCCCTAGAATGAGAAGGCCTGTTCCAGCTAAGTCAGGAGACACCTGAGCAGAGCAAGAAATGGATTTGTTTTCCCATCTAAACCAAATCTGCAACTTTGTCCCATTTTATTTGTAACTAAAACATAACCATTGAGGCTTCATCAAATCTGTCAAATGTTAGCCAAAGATACACTTGACATGGAGTGAAAGTATCAGGAATTTTTAAACATTTAACTCCTAGTGTGTATTAGTATGAAACCAAGTTGAGCAGAACCCATTAATGTCACAGTGATCGGTTACCAATGGAAATAAATAATTCATGATGAAGGGAATTAGTCTAATTAGCAGGCAGTTTGAGTCCTTTGATAAAACCCAGCTCTAATTCCGTGAAGGGCAGGAAGTGCTGTCATCAGTCAGCCCTGAAAAGATTAGCATCTATTATGAATGAGGTTCGACACCCTAGCGAAGTCATGTGTGTCCTGGAGACAAACTTAATATGTTCCAGAATGGGACACAGTTTGTCTCACCAACACTTCACGATTCCTACCAGGCTATTGTATGTAATAACAAGCAAAGATCAGCGCTCCATCCTGTCACTCGCCTCGCTGTCCATCATTCCGACAACTGTGCAAATATATTCTCCATGCAAAATAGGGAGTGTACCCTGAATACTGGCAAAATTGCACAAGATGTCAAAGAAAATATGTGTTACTTTCTCGCTCACCAAAACAAACACTCAGAACCCAACGTCAGCCCTGAAACTGACGGTTTTGAAGATGGTGGGCACTATAGGATGTCAGGCTTGCTGTATACGCATTTCATCTTAAAAACTGTTGTCAGGCCTTCTGGGAAATTTGCTTCCCTACTTATCTCTCTCTAGATATTGAAGTTACAAGATCAATCATAGGCTTCCAGCTTCTGCAACTGCAGATAAATGGAGATGAAGGCCCTAAGCAAAGTAGCTGCTGGAATTCCAAACTAATAATATGACGGAAAAGCAAGAAAAAAAATGTGGGTTTTTTTTGTTTTCTTTTTTATTACAGTGCACAGATGGCTTGGATCACTGGAATGGTTCAGTTCTAGGAAGATTTAGGTAGTTTCTGAATCGTATGTGGCCTGATGTATCTAAAAGACGTTGACTGTTCCACACTCTGCAAGCCCCACATTATTTTGCAGCCCACAAGCTGACGCGGCATCAGCTGTGTTTCCATTTTTACTTATGAGCCTTTTGAAATTACATGTTTCCATTTTGCAATTTGATGTAATAATGAAGAAACTCCAAATTTGTAAGTTATTGTATTGCTTGTTTTTATTGTGTAAAATTAATTGCTTCATTTATTTATGTCATTAAGAAGGGGGGTACCATTTTGCACATTTTATCATTTGCTGTAATAATTAACATGCCAATAACATTACAGACGCCTTGGAAATAGGACGGATCAAGCCCGAAAGTCTGAATAGCATGTAACATGGCAGCCCCTGTAGTTAGAATGGCTCTTCCCAAAAGTGTGGTGAAGATGTTACGTGAGTATTAATACTCATCACGTGGGTCTTAATAATCCTGAGGAGCATATACTGACTTGTGGAAATGGGTATGTTTCAGCCAATACAAGAAGTGGCTTTTATAGAAGCAAAAGAGTATAGTTCTCAAAAATTGTAATCCAGTTGTCCAGACACAGTTGAACAGGCATTGAGACTGTAGATTTAACAAGGGCTGCACAAACTTGGTGCTGACAACTTACTTAGATTTGAAAAGATACCTTGGTAAATACTTGGTACAGATTCTTTAAAACTAGCTGTTACTAATGGGGATTAAATACTGGTTATTTCTTTCCAACATATCCATACACTAGAAAGCTAAATCAAAATCTCACAGCTTTGTATTCTACATATTCAGCATCAAAGCAGGTTTGCACAGGAGTGTGGAAAAACTCAAGATCTGCAAAATCTTTAGCATGTGATGTATGCTTCCTATTATGACCAGTTACGTATACATGTATCTCTTGAAGGCAGGAACCATTTCCTGCTCCTCCTGTTATCTTCTACTCCTCCTACAAGTCTCAAGTAGAGAGAAAACAATATAGTTGGTGTGGAGTTGGCTGAATGAATGGACAGAGACTACAAGCCCAGATGCAGTCACCCAATCAAATGTTCCTCCAGATTCCTAGTCAGAGAAGATGACAACATAAACCACAGAAAGATAACAATCCACACATATCTCAGAACACATCTGTTGCCCAAAGTCTGATGAGATTGTAATGACTGGTCCTTGCAGCTCCAAGACCCGATGGTCTGCAGCTCGTTTTAAGTCCTGGCTGCAGAGTTCCATTCTGACAGTGTCTGTCAGCTAAGCTTGAGGTCTCATGCTCAACACTCCCCTTGTGTTCTCCTGGGAGCTCTGACTCCAGGAGAAGAAAAGCCTTCCAACCGAGACCCTAACTACTCTCAAAGGTCCCTGAACAGAGACCCATAAAAGACTGCAGGTATTCTGATAGCATTCTGCGAGAAATTTTTTTTTTTGGAACCCAGAACATTAATCCAAGTCTCATGCCTCCTTAGAATTCAGTTCTCTTTAGCTGGGTGATATTTAAGATAATACATACTAGGGCAGACAGTTCAAAGATCCTAGGAATGTTGGCTACTTGAATCCAGTAAAAATCACTAATTTAGATTAAGTGGAAAAACCCTGTCTGAAGTAGTGAAGAATATTAAATACAGAATTTTTTAAATTACAGTTTTGTTCATTTCAAGTAGTATGAATGAGCCTGAATGAGCCAGCAGAACTCTGAAAATACCTGCGTTAACAACCCAGTTACACAGACATGGAATTAGGATGTCATTTGCTTGTGAATAATAATTCTACATCAGTGGTTTTTAACTTAACGAGGTATATTGAAAGCTGTAGCCCTTCTTTCCAGAAGAGCAAGTGTCCACACAAATGAAATTTAGGCACAATTTCTTTAAGAAATCTAAGGTATTCTTTGTCTTCTCAGGTATACTTAGGCAGTTATTTCTCAATGGGTTGAAAGTATATTTCAGTTCTAATACCTAAAGAAATTACTACCAATAATGAGTAACCCAAACCCAAATTGATTCGTTTTTAATTTTATCTCCCACTTTTCTATTTCTATAATTCTATTTAGCCCTCTGCTAAGAAGTTCCAAATTCACGAGATTTTACAAAGTGAGATTCCAAAGAGCAGAACACGTGTAACAGGTTCTCATCAGTGGTGAGGGATGGAATGAGAGAGATTTTCAGAACTAATCATTTTCGCTATTACATACAATGACAATGACAGATTTGGATAACTGCCTCCTCAATATCAATCTTCTCCTTCTTTCTGGCTAACGTAACCCCAATTTTATTTGAGGGTTAAAAACAAACTCACCCTTGCAGGTTCTCTTGCAGCCAGAGTCAGTTATATTGAATTACAGCCAGTGGAAGTTTCTGGGAGGTAGCTCTGGAAATTACCTTGACAAGGACTCATTGGTTTGCCTATTTCATTCATCCTTTTGCCCTTTGCCTAGAATGCAAAGATGAAGTCTGGAGTTCTAGGACCCGTGTGACAGCCATGAGGAAAAAAGCCACACACTGAGGATGGCCGAGTGGAAACAGATATGGAGAGTGAGGCAATCATGACACCAGTCCTGCACGGATGCATCTCTAGATTTCATGTGACATGACCAAAATAACTCCTCTCTTTTGTTTAAGCTGCTGTTTGATTGGGTTTTCTTTTATTTGCAGCTGAATCTACATTCTAACCAACATATCCATGTCTATGCAACCAGCCATGATGAAGCTGGGTTCCATGGGCTTCTAGAGCAGTGCTTCTCAAACTGTAATGGGCATATAAATCACCTGGGAATTTTGTTAACATGCAGACTCTGACTCAGGAGGCTTGGGACGGGGCCCGAGAGCCTGCATTCTAAGGTGTCAAGTGAGGCTGTTTCTGCTGGTCTATGGATCACCCTTTGAGTAATAAGGCCCTAGAGGGTGTATAAATTGAATGCAAATGTCATCCATATGTGATTTCTTTTTAATGGTGAGAGGGCCTATTGTTTTCATCAGATTCTCAAAGAGATCAGTCAAACAAAAAGATGTAAAACAGATATTATACGGGATTAATCGACAACAAAAGAAAAGGGCCATGATGAGTATCAGATTCAATTTCTCATCCCTGCGGTCTTGGAGGGAAGAGCAGATACACAATGAACTGGCTATTCTCTACCAGTCCCTACCCAGCTCCTTCCTCACCCTTCTTTGCCCTTCTCTGGGCTCTCGGAGGAGGACCCTAGGAACTCCATCACCTGGACTTCCTTATCAAACAGTTCTGACTGGGTGATGCCCAGTGGAGGTACCAGCAGGAGGTCAAAGCCCTGGAGAAAAGAGAGGTAGATTTTTCCCTCCCCCATTTCCATCCTGGGAGTCAGATCTCCGGATCACACTTCTGGCGGTAACTATGATCCTCCCCAGCCCCTCTGGGAGGCCTCTGCCCTCACTGGGCTCTGGCAATGGTGTCCTTCTCTCATCTCCTCAACCCAAGGAGTAGTTCCTGTAGGCTCTGAGGGCTTCAATATCCCTTGCCTGCCCACACCTCCGAGGTAGTCCCTTCATATAAATCTCTTCACCTGAACCTTCTGGAATGGATTCCACTTCCTGCTGGACCCTGAATGACGTACACAGCAGCTGCCCTCTGGGTCACCAGCCCAGCGGCCACCTACCAGTTCCCAGTTTGGACTTCTCTCTCTAGAGCTCCAAACTGTTGGCCACTCTCACACCTCTCTGTCCTCAAGGTTGCCCTGCTATGGTTTGCTGAGCTCCGCAGTGGGAAGAGATGAGAAGCAGGCAGCAGCCTCATCCAGCCACTGACTCTGTCAGCCCGACCATCTGCCTCCACCCAAACCCTAGCATCTGTAAGATTAAAAAAACAAGGGACTTCCCTGGCGGTCCAGTGGTTAGGACTGTGCGCTTCCATTGCAGAGGCCCGGGTTCAATCCCTGGTCAGGGAACTAAGATCCTACAAGCTGCGCAACCAAAACAAAAAAACCCAGATTCCTTAGCAGAGTATGAAGGTCCCTTTTCAGCCTCATCTTCAACTTCCATTCATGTCCTGCCTGGGTTCACACTGACCCATTTGTTGCTCCCTAAATACATCTTGCTATTTCAAGCCTCTAAACCTTTTCTCTTGCTGTTCCTTCTTCCCAGAGGGGCCTCTCACTCTTTTAGTTACCCAGAAAATTCCTACTTGGACTTGAACATTCTGCCAAAGGTCACTCCCATGGACAGTTAGTTCCGTCATTCTGTCCATCCTCTGTGCTTTCAGAACATTCTGTACGTGGTTCCTTCCACCCGTCGCTCAGTATATTGTAATTTGTTTGTTTATAGGTCTGTGTTCTCCATCTGACTGAGCATGCTGAGGACGTGAACGACAGCTTATTCGACTCCATCTCCCGGGTATCTGACACGTGGCAGTGCCCTTTAAGTATGGGAGGAGGGAAAGGGGTAAAAAGAGATGGAGAAGCTTTGGGACCATTTGTGTCAATTTTATCAGCCTCTCTTCTATGGAAGCCGGAGTAGTAGTGCCCCACCTCCATCTTCCAAGGGTCTTTATGTTAAATTATTTAAGTGCCTTGGACCTTGGAAAGACAGGAAGGGCTGAGACGAGATCCCAAAATAGTCACATAAGCAGGACTCACTCTTAGGTCAAGATGCCGCTCAGTGATGAGAAATAAACAAGAGGTATGATTAAATGCTCAGGGGCAACCCATTTCTATCATTCCCCTGGAAATTCCTCAAATGACCTACAGTTTTTTCTGCTGTTTCCACAATAACTGTTTTTTTACATTGGTACAATATTTATCCTTCACAAGTCCCCTGATTTATAAAATATAAACTGACGAGAAGAGGGGAAAACTATGGGTATCATAGAAATTCATTTAGTATTCATAATGGTGCCCTAAAAGATAGCCCAAGAAGATGAAATAGCTTCAATAATTACCATCTTCTCTCCCTCCCCACCAATAACCCTGTGTCTTTATCCTTACTTTGCATACTTCCATGCTTGACCCATATGTGCCGTGTCTTTATGAGCCAAACATAAAAACTCGAATACTCATTCTGTATCTCTTTTGTTTCTCTCCCTGCTTCATCTCCCCGGTAAAATCTCCAACAACAATAAGGCAATGCGTTGCCGCGGCGCAAGACACACCACGTATCGTTCACAGCTAAATCTGCATTACTTACAGGGAGAGCTTTTGTTCATCTCTATGAAGTGAGTGCAAGGCCCCTTAGTGATTCAGGCCCCACTGGCTGTTAACCATGTGGTGTTGTATCATCCTTCCTGTTGTGCACAGCAATGCCAGTGACATCTGTCTCAAAGCCAACTGTCAATAGCTTCTTTAGAACCTCTGTGTTCATCCTGCCGCCTTCACTTGCTTGCGGGCAAGTGTCAGAGTCCCCAAATGGCCATTCCCTAGAAAGTCTCTCACCAGGACCTATAAGGCGTTTATACAGACCACAAACCCTTCCCAAACTTTAGAGTCTTGGAACTCCAGAATGGCGTCTGTTGGTCTTGCCACAAGCTCATCGCTTACGTGTGATCTTGGAAGAACATTCATTTCCATTTCTCTCCCCCGAGAGCCATTAAAAGAGGAAGAGGTGGCAGTGGCCTTCCAATTCTCAACCAACCTCACTGACCACCAATTCAGTTTGAAGAGCATCCTGTCCTGTCTCTTGGGAGTTTTTCACTCTTACCGTTTAGAAATAATCTTACTTTGATGTTAACATTGTGTTTGAAGAGTAGGGGTTTTCCATCATTCTAAATACAAAAAGGAATGAATTCTGCCGAGGAATTTATCTGGACTCAAAATGAAAGCAAAGCTTGTCACCCAGATTTGGGTCCTAGTTAGGAGCTATTGGAGGAGAGGAGCTGTGGGATGAGAACGACGTGCTTTTCTTTTCCCTTTCGGTCGTTTCTTTTCCGCCTTATTATTGTGAAATGCACCGGGTGTGGCTGCTCTCCGCCCCTCAATAAGACTTTTCCCTTTCTTTCTCAACATAATAGTACCTCTAATTTTTGATCGGCTCATGGCCACCTAGAGAAAAAAGGCTGTACTTCTCATCCTCTCTTGCAGGTAAAGTAGTGCATATGACTCACCTTTTGAAATTGCAGATTCTGATTCAGAGGGTCCAGGGCTGTAGCCTGGATTCTGCATTTCTGACTATCTGCCCGGTGACATCGGTGATGTGGATGCTGTAAGTCCGTGGACACTGCTCTGAGCAGCAAGGCCCAGAGCACGTCGGCAATATCTTATTCGTGGATCCACTTCAGCTCATAACAACAGCAGAAATACAGCTGACCAATCCGAACTCAAATATGTTCTCACATCTTATACCTCCTCAGGAAGCTAAAGCGAATTAGAAATTGTTACTATTGGGGGTGGGAGAGAGTCTTCTTAGCAGATTAGAATCTTCAGTGGATCCAGGACTCATCTACCTATTTGCGAAGCTCCAAATTTCTGAGTGTCTGGCGTGGAAAAACAGCCATCTCTCTGGGTAGTTCCATGTTACAGAGTCTGAAGGGAGAGTTAAAGTCAGGAACCGTGTGTTGCCGATTTCCCAGAAAGCAGACTGTGACATGGACATCAGCAAGCAGTATGTTCTTGGCATCGACACATGTGGATAGAGGAAGCAGGAGTGGGCAGCAGACATTGAGCTAGGATGCAGACACAAGGAAGTCCTTGTCACCAGGAGGCCTGAAGCTGGGACGACCCTTCAGAGTTGTCCCAAGTGGAACCAGGGGGCCAGGACTTTCTATCCTTGTGTTGATCAGTACTAGATAGAGGGTGACCCTGGAAAGAGCATGACCTTGAGCAAGAGCGTTTTCTTCTGCAAGGAGATGACCGCTGGGACTGTCCAGAAGCTGATGGAATAGGGTTTTTATTTCTGAAGGGGGATCTGGGTGGAGCGTCACTCTGTCCACCACAACCTGCCCTCTGGAGGCTCCCAAGTATCATAGGAAAGGCTTCCCCTGGTCTTCAGAGCTAGAAGTCTGTAGCTGACACCATAAATCACCCTCCAAACATCAAATGCTCACCCCTCTTCTTCCTTGCTTCAAAACCTCAATTTTATTCACCCACTGCCAAGCATTCATGGCCTTCAATGAGGATAGGCTCTACCTAGCCTCCATTTATGATAGTCTCATTCTCCTTACTAGTGATGATTTGGACATGGTAAAAGGACATAATTATGGCCAATGAGGCTTGAAGGGAAGTCTGATGTGGGCTTCTGAAAAAAAACTTTCCTCACTCTTAGGAATGTGAGAGAATGTCCCTCCTGTCTCTTCCTTGGATCAATGTTGTTATGTCTACATGTGATGGCTGGAACTGCAGCAGCCATCTTGCAACCATGAAGGTAAAGGCCTAAAGACAAAAACCAGATGGCAGAATATAAAGATGGAAAAAAACCTGGACCTTCAACAGTGTCACTGAGCCAATCCATTATTCCACCCTGGAACTGCCCTTTCCGGACATCTCATTATGTGAGCTAAAAAATGACCTTATTTTTTAACCACTGCAGTTTTTTGTTTTTAATTATTATATACAGTTGAAATATCTTAACAAGTTCAATGCTCAATCAATACTTACTGAATGAATAATTGAATGAATGAATGTCAAAGGGCTCAACCACCTCATGTGAGGCAGAGTGGTACAAATTTTATCATTTTATAGTTTCATTCTGTTCTGTGTGGATTTGGAGCAAAGGGGTACAGGGCAGAGAAAGAGATGGAAAGAATACTTGCACTTTGGACAGAGGGAGTCTGATTGTTTATAGTGGGGCTGGATTTAGAAAATCTCTATAAAGGTGCATGGAAAAAATATGTCCCAGCTGTGGTCCAGCTGCTTCGGCAGGGGCGGTGTGCTGATGGAGGATGTGAATCACACCTTGAGAAACAGAGCAATGATCAAACCTCATCTGGGAGAGCTGAGCACTTCATGTGAATTATATCTTAGAAATAGCCCTGCATTTGACAGTCGCTAAACCTCATGCCAGCTACTTTGTCTTTCATTCTATAATTAAACAGGATTCCTCTTCTTGGGTTCGGAACTTGCAGGAACTCCATCTTTTGACTAATTCACTTTCAGATCAGTGCTGCGTCTTGATGTATTACAGCGATAGGCTGTGCGCGCATGTCATCCATCACAGCAGTCAGCTGTGCTCTCAGCACAGAGAAATCGAGCCAGCTGTTGTTCTGACACATCAGAGCAATGCATTACCCACGCCTAGGACATCCACGATCTAGTACTCCAAGATGGCACTGTCCAGAATAGAGATAGTCCTGGGGCGCATGGAGCGTCATGCAGACTTGACAGAGACCTACGCGGGGCTGGGAAAGACTTTTCTGTTATTGAGTGGTTTGAAATAGATTGTTTTCCCAAGACCCAACTCAGTGGTTTTAATAAGGGGGGGTACAGAAGCATTCACATATATTGCTGTTATTGATCAACTCAGGACATCAGTTTCTTAGTAATGTATTTCTGAACAATCCAAGTCATCCCCAACAGCAATTTTTTTTTTTTTTGCTGTACGCGGGCCTCTCACTGTGGTGGCCTCTCCCGTTGCGGAGCACAGGCTCCGGACGCGCAGGCTCAGCAGCCATGGCTCACGGGCCCAGCCGCTCCGCGGCATGTGGGATCTTCCCGGACCGGGGCACGAACCCGTGTCCCCTGCATCGGCAGGCGGACTCTCAACCACTGCGCCACCAGGGAAGCCTCCTGACAGCATTTTATGTATCTTAATCTTTATTGTTGATGATTGGAATTGTCTTTACACAAGTCTTTCTTTCAACTCAGCAAATGATATAGGCTGCTGGTCCAACATCAGGGCACCAGTAGGGGATGTGTAAAAAGGAACTGTTTAAATATTGACTGCTGAGAATTTGCTGAAATCATCTACTTCCAGTTTGCTTTCTGTTCCTCAAGTGAACACTTACAATCAGTACCTTCACTGCCTTGGTGCTCAAGAGCACAAATGAAGTTACCTGAATCACTGACCCAAAACACCTAGGAAAGTAGAGCTGCCCCTCAGTCACACTCTCCTATTTACCCAGCCTGACCAGGACTGGCCTGTCTGAAGACGGAACTGACCCGGAAATGATAAGATTTGAAAACGACTTATAAAAACTCCAAACCGTTGATTCTCAGATAGTTTTCTCTCTCATTTCTAAAGAGGCCACATATATATAAGCAATTCCTCTGTTCCTCCAGTATCTTTCAAAGCTATTTTCCTGGCTGTGACTCCAATGGCACAAGACGGACCCCTTTGCACCTAAATCTGCCCATCTGCAAAATATGAAAGATGTATTCACAATGGTAGTGGCCAAAAAGAGGTGACCGCTTAGAATTGGAGGAGGCAGCACAGGCAATGGAAGGCTTTTGGTAATCTTACAGTCCTATCTATTTCTTCTTTTTTCATTGTGGAAAAATGCACATAACATAACATTTACCAGCTTAACCATTTTTAAGTTCACGGTTCAATGATATTAAAAAATTCACGATGTTATACAACCATCACCACCATCCATCTCCCGAACTGTTTCGTCTTCCCCACCTGAAACTCTGTAGCCATTAAATACTCCCTCCACCTGCAGCTCCCGGAAGTCACCATTCTACTTTCCGTCTATGAATCTCACTGCTCCTAGTACCTCATAAAAGGGTAATCCTACAGTATTTGTCTTTTTTGCGACTGACTGACTGCACTTAGCATAATGTCCTCAAGGTTCATCCATGCTGTAGCACGTGTCAGAACGTCCTTCCTTTCTGAGGCTGAGTAACATTCCGTCGCACGTGTGTACCACGTTTTGCTTATCCATTCGTCCGTCGATGGACGCTTGAGTTGCTTCCATGTTTTAGCTATTGTGAATAAACCTGCTATGAATGTGGGTGTACAAATGTCTCTTCAAGACATTTGTACGTGCAAATGGAAATCAAAAGAAAGCTGGAGTAGCAATCCTCATATCAGATAAAATAGACTTTAAAATAAAGAATGTTACAAGAGACAAGGCAGGACACTACATAATAATCAAGGGATCAATCCAAGAAGAAGATATAACAATTAAATATATATATGCACCCAACACAGGAGCACCTCAATACATAAGGCAACTGCTAACAGCTAGAAAAGAGGAAATCGACAGTAACACAATAATAGTGGGGGACTTTAACTGAACTGCTTTCAGTTCCTTTGGGCATATACCCGGAAGTGGAATTACCAGATCACATGGTAATCCTCTTTTTAATTTTTGGAGGGACTGCCTTTCTGTTTTTCACAGCAGCTGTACCATTTTACACTCCCACCAACAGTGCACAGGGTTCCATTTTCCCCACATCTTCTCCACACTTGTGATTTTCTGTTTGTTTTTTTACAGTAGCCATCCTCATAGGTGTGAGGTGGCAATCTCGTAGTTTTGATTCACATTTCCCCAAGGATTAGAATCCTATCTATTTAACAACAAAGGTTTAATTTTGCATAAAAAGGAAAGCTAGCCAAATAGTACAGAAATGTTCGATTCAGAAATCCTTCGTTCTTTCCTACTCTCTACATGGCCAAAAAATAATGATGATGATGATTTCCATAAGTAGAACATCCATGATAAAATTTTTGGCACCTTGATGGAATTAAAATGTCCAGCCAGCAATTTTGTTTGAGGTTTATTCTCCCCATACCTGCCAGTTGGAATAAAGTCCCCCGTGTTTACACAAGCACAGAATTATCACCGTTCTTACCTCCCCACCAAGAAAAGAAGTATGGGAGCCCGGGGTACTTATCTTAGAAAAGCAGTGAAGGCTATATCTTTGACATAGCTATACTAGGCGGGGTGAGCAGTCTGTCCCAGTTTGCCTGAGACGTTCCCAGGTTTAGCATGGCAAGTTCTTGTCCTAGAAACCCCTCAGTGCTGGGCAAACTAGGCCGGGTGGTCACCCTAGCGGTAGAGCCTCAGGAACGCACACTCGGGGACAGTATAATTAAGCCGTAAACCAGGCCATCTGTCTAACCCTAGACTATTTCCTCCTGTGCAAATAAGAAATAAAATGTCATGCAGAGAAAGATACAGCTGGAACTAGGTTAAAAAATGGGTTTGCAGTCGGCACAGCTCTTCACAAAGGGCCTTCACAGAGGCTCTGAGAGAGAAGAGAAAGGGATATAACATTTATTAAGCAGTGATTTTAGGCACTTTACCTAACACATTCATATAATTCTCACTACCCTGAGGTAAATGTTGTTAATACGATTTTTTACAGAGCAGAGCGCTGAGACTGAGAGAGGTTGTGTAACTTTCCTAAGACCATGTAAATAGCAAATTAGCGACTTGAACAAAGGCCTTCCTGCTCCCTATAGCAACCTTAGATGCAGATTGATGGATACAATTGTAGGAGGAACCGGGCCCCAAATAGACTGCTCTACTGCTTGTAATTCTCTCATCATAAAATATATATTCTTGGATTCAGAAAATCTTAATAGCCTCCAATTGAAAGGCAAAGGTCCCTATAAAGAGAACTTGAAGGGTTAAGAGTATTATAAGCTAACCTCTCTCTTAGTAGCTGATCTCCTTTTAGATGTTAAATGACAACCAGCTGAAAGCAGGATGCTGCAGAGGTGCCTTGTGTATACGGGGTGTTGATAACAGAAAGGGAAGACGTCAAAGATCAACTTTGTTTCTCAAAGACAGAGGAAACCAATATTGAACGCTCTTCTTTTATTACATAACAAAAGGGCATGGATTAGGACGTAGGAGTAGAGTTCTGGTTCCGGTTCTGCAACCAGCCCTGGGTGACTCTGGCCAGCCTCTATCCCGCAGACATGAAGGGGTTGGGCTAAATGATGGCTATGAGCGGTCCCTTCTGGGCTAAGGCTGTATAGCTCCACAGAAATGTGGTAGAAGCTTAGATTCCTCAGAAATCCGTTCTCTTGTTCTCACCTCAACCTGAAAAGTTAGTAGGGTAGATACATGATGCACAGCTTCCTTCTTAATCCTGGAAGCAGCAGGGTGACAGTGGAAAGAACCTGGATTTGAAGTTAGACCTGGGTTAAGATTCTTGCTCTGCCATTTGAAGCTATAACTTTGGGGAAGTGACCTCTTTAAATAGTGTTATGCTCACCTGTAAAGTAGCAATAAACCAACCAACTCACTGTTTTGTCAGGAGCATTAAATGGGGGAATATATGCAAACCCAGATCATAACGGTTCGCCCTGACAGCTATCACGCTGCAGCTTAGCCCTCGGGAAGCACTTCCCAGCTATTCCTAGCAGGGCCCTGGGCTGCAGCCTCACTGTGTGAGAAAGAGGCCCCTTGGAGCCCTCCACGTTGGCCTCCCCGTCTGGCCTCCATTCTGACCATCGGTTGTCCATAGCCCTGCTCTCCACGGCCTAGGCTATCACCACTACTTCTGCTCTGATGAGGGAGGCGTGGGAATGGCTCTCTCCCTGACACTTCTACTCCCAGTCTGGGCCGGCTCTCTCCCAATTGCCTAGGGCACTGCAGAGACCAGGCCATAAGCTTTGTCTGGGCTAAATTTACAGAAGTTTATGAAAACGATTAATGAAAGGGAAGTTCCAACTCAGAGAACATTTCAACGCCCCTCGGATCCACCCCAGGGTCTCTAAGAGGCCCTCTCACTGCCTCAACCCCAATTGATTCCCAATCGACCCACTAAGGCCAGAAAACTCCAGGCCTCTCCCTGCCTTTGGGAGAGACCAAACTGAGCCCTGGCCTTAGAGAGAAGAAGGTTCGTCTTCCTGTGAACTACCTGAGGCTCCTCAGCCTTCTTGAGGATTCACTTTTAACCTCAGGATTAGCCTCTTTTCAGATGAATGGAGCAACCATTCCCTAGAGAGGAAACTCCTTCCACTCTCACAGGGGTGTGGTCCAGCCCTGAGCTACAGCCAACTTCTCTGTTTTTCCCAAAGTCCAGATTAGTGGGCTACAGTTGGGTGCCTGTGGGATACCACCACACTTATCCCAGTTCCTTTCTATATTTTCCTCCTCAAATAATTTTTTTTAATTGTTGAATAAAATTTTACCCAGAGTCACATTATTACATGTACAAATGATGACCCAAGGTCCGTCTTAGGTGAACATGCCCCTTCCCTTTACCCATTGCTAGAA
The DNA here is from genome assembly GCF_964374135.1 of Grampus griseus. NCBI lineage: Eukaryota > Metazoa > Chordata > Mammalia > Artiodactyla > Delphinidae > Grampus > Grampus griseus. Next base: position 59,029,887 of record NC_139001.1, read on the forward strand.
CATGTGTCTCTCCAAGCAGGTCAATGCTGGTGAGTACTGCAGTCAGGGAGCCCTGATCCACTGGGCATCTCTCCCCCAAAGGAGCCTTCAGAAAAGCCACAGATCACCCACTGCTCCCACATGCTGCCCCCTCAACCTACAAAGTGGGCAACACCCCACCCACACGGCTCAGACCCACCTTCGGACCCTTCCTAGCTCCAACCACTTCCTGTTCATGGTCTGAACATAAGAGAACAGAAGCATACTCTCCTGCATTAAAATATTCCAGAGTGGCTCTCAAGTAAAAGTTACCTTTGATTTAAAACTCACCATTCACTTCTGTGAGGTACCTTAAGTAGTCAAATTCATTGAGACAGAAAGTAGAATGGTGGTCGTTAGGGGCTGGAGGTGGCGGGGGGGAGTAGTTCTTTTATGGTGGTTCAGTTTGGAAAGATGAAGAGGTTCTGGAGATAGATGGTGGTGACGGTTGCACAGCAATGTAAATGCACTTAATGACACTAAACAGTATACTTAAATACGGCTGAATGGTAAGTTATATGTTATGTGTATTTTACCACAATTTGAAAAATAACTAATCTAACAGAAGAAAGATCTCAGATGTTTCCTGAGACTCTGCTATGGACTGAATGTTTGTGTCCTCCCAAAATTCATATGTTTAAATCTAGTCCCTAATAGGATGTTATCAGGAGGTGGGGACTTTGGGAGTTGGTGAGATCCTGAGGGTGGAGCCCCCATGAATGGGATTCGTGCCCTTAGAAAAGAGACCTCGGAGAGCTTCCTCACCACTCCACCCTGTGAGGACACGTCAAGAACATGGCCATCTAGGAGCCAGGAAACGTGTTCTCACCAGACATGGAGTCTTCTGGTACCTTGATCTTGGACTTCCCAGCCTCCAGAACTATGAGAAATAAATGTTAGTTGTTTAAGCCACCCAGTCTGTGGTATTTTTCTTACAGCAGCCTGAATGGACAAACACAGACTCACTCCCTGATTTCATTTTAATGAGCAGCCCTTCTAACTCTGAATGCTAAGTGCAGGAAAAGCAGCAAAGGAAACAATGAATACAGCTCCTACTCTGGAGTAGCTTAAAAGCTGGTGTAGAGAGAGTACTTCCTTGTAAAACAGGTACGAAAATGCATGCAGGAAAAAGTGGGCACATAGTCCTGAAATGTGTGGTGTTTCCAACTTTGCACGTGGACCCAGTGTGAAGGAGGCAAAGGCAGTCTTGTGTGTGTTTCATAGGAAAATGTTTTCTCCATCAGAACGGAAAGAGGCCCTTAGTGCTTCCTTACGCTTCTGTTCGGAAGACAATACAGTGTAATCGTTAAAGCCCTAGCATCAACCTGCCTAGGTTAAAATACTGGCTATGTGTCCTTAAGCCATTAACCTAGTCTCTCTGTGCCTCAGTTTCCCATCTTTTAAATGGGAAAAATAATAGTATCTACCTCATACGATCATTGCATGAATCATGTGAACTGACTAGATCTCCCTTAGCCAATAATAAGTAATCAATGTTATTGACTATTATTCCTGGCTAGGCCACTGCACCCCTTTCCAAGTGAAGATCAAATTAAATTTGAGGTTTAGTGTTATAGGTCTGCTTTCTTAAGTTTCTTTTTTTCTTAGACTATCAAACTTTCTTCCTGAGCAGTGGTTTTGACAGACGTACATATCGAGAGACTTTACGCTCCTCAGGGTTACTTTGAAAATTTCCTGGAAAATCTTTTTTTTCCAGCCAAAGAAATTTTGATATACAAAGAATATCATTAATATGCAAATCAGCATACTGTAAAATTCATTTTGGTGCTGCAGAGGCACTATTTTTATAAATACAGAAACATAATTATGCATCCTCTAGAGGACTAAAAATAATTATACAAATTTACAACAAAGCCCAAGGCTGTGTTTCCTTTTAACTGACTGTTTCTAATATCATTTAAATCTTGTTAGAACTTAATTACCAAAGCTCTCTTGTAATAATTCAGGTGGAAGATTTAAAGTCTAAACTTGCCATTCAGAAAACAGAACCTCATCAGAGAAACAAAGACATGCAGGCACTGATTGCCCAAATAGGACAGTGAAAGCTTGGTCAGGATGGAGCCATGTGGGTCCTGAGACGGGGAGGCTCATGAAGAGAAAACATTAATATTAATACATGAGCCGTGTTAATTTTTTTAACCTACAATTCCTTAGGAAGACAAGATTACATATAATGATCACTATGGACAATAAACCCAATTAGCCATTTCTACCTCTTCTTTAGTTTTCCTCTGTACTTTCCTTATCTTTTTCAAATTAAGGTAAATATAATTTGGGGGCAGTATTTTTTTCATAACGACTTAATTATCCTTTCTAAAGTCAATCCAGAATGTGTGTGTGTGTGTGTGTGTTTCATAGCTAAAGAGTGGCTTCTATTAGTGCAGAAAAGAACAACAAGCAAAGTCATGAGAAAGGGTTCAATTCAGACTCTGTCTCAAACGCAATTATTTATTAGCATTTAGAGAAAAGGAGCCCCTTCTTATGAAATAAAAGACATAAGAAACTCAAACACTTGAAACTCAAACACATTTCCACTTACCACTAGTTAACAATAGTTTCTAGGACTTGGAGTTCCCTGGAAAATTAATTAGTCACCTTATGCTATACAGGATAATCATTTGTTCACGTGAGATGTCTCTGACATAGGTGTCATCCATTATGGCAGAAGCTGACCAATTAATTTTCCAAAGAGCTGTAGCAACTCCATTTATGAGATGTCTATACAATGTCGCAGTTCATTCTAGTCACTAAAAAAAAAAAAATCAGTCAATTCAGTGAAAAAAATATTAATCAAAATGATTGTTTGACAGCATTTAGACAAATCAGCCAGTTGTTTGAATCTCTCATTTTTCAACCATTTATTTTGGCTTTGTGTAGGTATACATAAATATGCATACATGTGCTTATGGTAGATGGATTTTTTTTTCTGTTTCAGTGGTTTTAATCCCGTGGTAAGGTATATAATATTAGAACTTTTTGTATATACTATACTTGATGTGAGGGGAGGGGGAGTAAAAGGTGCTGCTCTTGCTTCTCGGGTTCATGGACTCTTTATCATCCTCTTTGAATCGAGCCAAGGCAAGTAGCATTTTGACAGAGACAGAGTGAAGGTACCAACTTAGTGGGCAGATTTTTCTATTCTAACCCATCTTCTTTCACGGACATGTGAGCCTTTGAAAACTTATCCCCATTACTTCATTTCCTCCTCTTAACATAAAATTATGTCCTTACTTGAATTCAAGTGATATTTAAAGCCATTTCTTCTTTTGGAAAATTCCAATCTTGAAATGTTTGAACTTTCTAGCCATGCTCTTGACTATCATTTGTAATTTGTCCAAGTGGGACCTCAGATAAATAAACAGACCTGTATATATTGCGTATCTGAAAGAAGACCCATCCAGCAATAAAGCAAAGCACAAAGACTGAATCAGTCCCTACAGCATCTCTACGGCTGCACAGCACAATTCAGGATGATAACTGAAGAAATCCAAGCATATAGTTTCCCTTAATCTCTTTTTACGAGTGATGGCAGACTATTGTTCAAAATCTCGAGACTAGATATTTTGGCTTGGCTGCTGAAAAGGGAGAGACCTAAAATCTCTGTGTAGGGGGGTATCATACACAGGCCTTGTAGCCTGTGACCATCTCTCCTTTTGGCCAGTACGGGAAATCATCTGTGATTTCTGCCCATTGTACATGTCTATCGCGTCTGCCAGCTAATGTTTAGTAACAAGGGCTGTTTGTTCTTCTTAATAATTTGAACTTTCTCCATTTGTGTTTACCTTCACATCCAAACTAGCACGACTCTGCTCCGAGTTAATTCCCCAATTTCATTATGACCACAGTAGGGAAGGGGAAAAGGATCTGCATCCAAACCACCAGACAGAAAACAATGGGAACAGGCGGCAATCCAAGAGCTTTGGCATGATTTGCAGGAGGAAGCCAGCTCTGATTAATGCTATCAAAATGCTTGTCTTTCCTTTGATTGATATTCCAGGCCTTTGTTACAATTACTGATGCCGGAGACAACTATCATCAGACTCTTTATGGTTTGCTGTCGGTTGGGCGGGGGGGAGGGTAGGTGGCATGGACTTCACCAGAACATTTGCACATCTGCCTCAGTTTAACCTAAAACCCATTATTTTGCAAACAAAATATATAAGCCCAACATAGCAATCATTGTTCTTCATATTCTTCAATCAAAAACTCTTCAGCTCCCGGGCTTCCCTGGTGGCGCAGTGGTTCAGAATCCACCTGCCAATGCAGGGGACACGGGTTCGAGCCCTGGTCCGGGAAGATCCCGCATGCTGTGGACCAACTAAGCCCGTGTGCCACAACTACTGAGCCTGCACTCTACAGCCCGCGAGCCACAACTACTGAAGCCCGCATGCCACAACTACTGAAGCCCGCGTGCCTAGAGCCCATGCTCCGCAACAAGAGAAGCCAACGCAATGAGAAGCCTATGCACCGCAACGAAGAGTAGCCTCCGCTCGCCACAACTAGAGAAAGCCCATGTGTAGCAGTGAGGACCCAATGCAGCCATAAATAAATAAATAAATAAATAAATAAATAAATAAATAAATTTATTTATTTTTTAAAAAAAGCTTGAAGAAGAGAGTTACAGTTCAAAAGATAGTGATCATATTTGCTTCCTCAATGTATGTGCATGACTTGGAAGTAATCTGCAAAAATCCTGACATTTCACCTCTATATAGTTCAGCATCTATCTCCTAAGCCTAAGGACATTCTCCTACATGATCTGATAGAGTTCTTTAACTGAAAATTTTAGGGAAAAAAATAAAAGAATAGGATTTTTGGGAAATGACTGATACAATCTTAAAATAAGAACTATAAACAATTAACTTTTGTGCCCAAGTGTATCAGCAAGACTCAATGGTGGGATTTTAATCGTTGTTCCCTGTTCCTCCTCACCAGAGATGAATGGAAATCCTTGGCATCTGTGAAATACTCTTGTCTGGTCCTGTCCTGAGGCCTCTATTTTTGTTTTCTTCTTTTTTTTAACATCTTTGTTGGAGTATAATTGCTTTACAATGGTGTGCTAGTTTCTGCTTTATAACAAAGTGAATCAGTTATACATATACATATGTTCCCATATCTCTTCCCTCTTGCGTCTCCCTCCCTCCCACCCTCCCTATCCCACCCCTCTAGGTGGTCACAAACTGAGGCCTCTATTAAATCAGGCTCCCTTGAAGCGCTCTTAGGCATCCAGTGCTGCTCTCAGCCCTGAGGTTCCCTTACACCACAGCCCTATTAGGATTTGAAGGAAATTCTCAGTCTCTGACTGCAGTGGCTTCAAGTCCAAGTAAAGGACATCTATTTATCAACTACACTTAAAGCATATGATTTGCTCTAATACTCTGTCTTAGTCTGTTTGGGCTGCTATAAAAGAATACCATAGACTGGGTGGCTTACAAACAACAAACGTTTATTTCTCACAGTTCTGGAGGCTGAGAAGTCCAAGATCAAGCAATCAGCAGATTTGACGCTGATGAGGGACCACTTCTTGGTTCACGGTTGGCTGTCTTTTCACTGCATCCTCAGATGGCGAAGGGGCGAGGGAGCTCTCTGGGGCCTCTTAAGGGCACTAATTCCATGCATGAAGGCTTTACCCTCTTGACCTAATCACCTCCCATATGCCCCACCTCCAAATACCATCACATTGGGTATTAGGTTTCAACATATGCATTTTGGGGAGATGAAACATTCAGTCTATAGCATGCTCTTTGCTAGACGTTGCTGCCAGTTACTGCCCTAGGAAGGACTTCTTTTCCTGTTGCTTTGGGCTTGGAACTTTCTTCTCTCTCTAAGCATTCTCTCTGAATGTATGTGCTCTACAGTTGCCTGGAAGAAGAACTTCCAGAGTGAAATCTGAGCTGAAATGGATGCCCTATGATTCTGAACAGAAGTGTTATTACCTTTCACGCAATGAGCACCTCCTGGCCCACACTCCCCATCCATAATCTCATTAGGGCAGCCAAGAGCCTTACCATTTAACCATTGCTCTCCCTATATCATGTGAGCCACACCATATGGTTGTTTTGTTTGTTTGTTTGTTTTGTTTTTTTGGGGTATGCGGGCCTCTCACTGTTGTGGCCTCCGGACGTGCAGGCTCAGCGGCCATGGCTCACAGGCCCAGCCACTCCACGGTATGTGGGATCTTCCCGGACCGGGGCACGAACCCATGTCCCCTGCATCGGCAGGCGGACTCTCAACCACTGCGCCACCAGGGAAGCCCCCACCATATGTATTTATGTTCCTAACAACACAGAAGTCAGCACAACAAAATATTTTTATATTTAATCAGATTACTATGTGTAGACTGGAGCTTTTGCTTGCATGTTGGCTCAGATGTTGGATCATTAAACACTAATTCACGGAAGACATATGTCCAAGATGATTTTCTTTCATGAATGGAATTGGTAAAACGTATGTTTCATTTGCTGTAGGATCCCTCCCTAACTTGTTTGGGAACTTAACTGGAAAGTGAACATGGGAAATAGTTGTAGCAATGCTCAGGGAACAGGACTCCACGTCATTCCAAGAAACGTTCACTGAATGCCTACTGTGTGCCAGGCACTATCCTAGGCACTGAAGATACGAAGATGAACATTCGTCCCTGAGAAATCCATGGTTAGTGGGAAAGACACTAATTTCTTAAACTGACTCACTTCAAGTCATTAAGCCATTTGTTCTATTTGAAGATGCAAGAAAGTAATATGGAAATGTTCATTACAGTCTTAGCGACAGCTCTTGAGATAACGCATTATCTCATTCCATCCTCAAAACAACTCTTTTATGCATCAAATGAGGTTGTGCCTGTGGTTATTCGGCCAGATTATAGTGTGGGTTTGTATGTGGAAACATATGTGTCAGTATTTCACTATGAATCACAGTGATTTTCATTCTCATAAAAAATAATAACAAATTAATGGCACAGGAAAATCATCTGCAACTTTTAGATCCACGCATTCCATAAAAGGGTGGATTTGGGGCAGCCAAAGCTTCCCAAGCAGGGTTTATGGTAATGACTCCTTGTGCCCTGACTTCTTACTCCACATTCCCAAATATAAGAATGATTTGGGGAATTCCCTGTGTGGCTCAGTGGTTAAGAATCTGCCTGCCAATGCAGGGGACACAGGTTCGAACCCTGGTCCGGGAAGATCCCACATGCCGCAGAGCAACTAAGCCTGCGAGCCACAACTACTGAGCCCACATGCCACAACTACTGAAACCCGCATACCTAGAGCCTGTGCTCCACAACGAGAGAAGCTACCGCAGTGAGAAGCCCACGCACCGCAACAAAGAGTAGCCCCCACTCGCCGCAACTAGAGAAAGCCTGCGCACAGCAACAAAGACCCAATGCAGACAAAAATTAAGTAATTAATTAATTAATTTTAAAAAAAGGATGATTTGGCCATTTCCTGGAGTTCATAGAAGGCTCACCTCTTTCTTTTCCAGATTTCCCTAACATCTGTTCATTTTATCAGCAAAAGTTTGGTGTTTGTTTGTCAACACTTATTAGTATAGTCAGTGGGTTGAGATGAAAAGTAATTCATCAGTCTTTGGCCCACTTGCAGATAAACTTTATTCGGTCTTTGGCCTAGTTGCTGATAAATTTCCCTCAACTGTGATGACTATAGCATTATTATAATTAGCCATCCTAGAGAGATTTACCCTACTCTCCAGCACACTACCCATCCGGCTGTGACCAGCCCCACGCTGGTCTTCAATCATTTTGTCTTCTTGGCTGCTATAACATCTCTAGCCTCAGGCTGGACCTCTTGCCCTGTACTGCTCTGCACCAACCCCCAAATGCCTCACAGCCACCATCCCCACCCACACACCAGCAATCTGCCCCACAGCACACACCTTCGCCTTGGTCACCAACAGATCATCCCTCACCATATAGCTATTCCGCAACCTAACCCCAAACCCAAACCCTCCTCTCCTCCCAAACCCTTCTGCTGTGCTCTTAGGCGCTGACTGTCATCAGCAAACTGACCTACATCTTCTTCCTCTTCTAAATGTATCTTCCTGCTAAAGGAAGCCAGGCTGTACCCTCAGGATGCTACTTCCCACTGCCCTCTCAGCTGAAGACTGTGTCTCTCCTATTCCTCAAGTACCTCAAGGCCAGGGGGAGGAGCAGTCGTTCTCCTGGCTCCCCTTTGCAACGTCTCAGATGTCTGTCCTTCCTCATTCAAAAATCCTAGCTTTTTGGAAGCGAATCATCAAACTTTACCACCTCTGAAGTCATCTCCCTGCCTCCTGGTCAGTGGAGTCACAGGTGATGTCAACACACGGGGCACTACCTACCTCTCCACCACAATCCTATCATCAGACCAGGAGTCATCCAACATCCTGACGCTCAGCACCCGGCCCTCCTTAGCTCCAAAGTTCTTTCCCTCCACCTCACCTCAATCACTTACATCATCATACCCTAGACCTTGTCATTGCCAGTAATTACAACCCTTGTCTCCCAGACACCACACTCTCCTTATTTTCCTCCTACATTGCTGGACACTTCTTCTCAGTAACCTTTGCTGGTTCTTCCTTATCTCACTGACTCAAGCATTGGAATGCCCCTCGGATTATTCAGCCTCTTCTCTCCTCTATCCACACACATTCTCTCAGGGACCTCATACAGTCTCATGGCTTGGGATAACTTCCAAATTTTTATCTTCTGTATAAAAGAGAACTGAATTAGAGTTCAGAATTCTGAACTCTAGTCCTATATACCCAACTGCTTGTTCCATATCTCAACACTGACATAGTCAAAACCAAAATCTGATCTTCAACCACACTGGATTCTTTCTCAGTTTTCTCCACCTGAGTAAATACCCATTCCAACCTTTCACTGGTTTAGTCCAAAATTCTTAGAGTCTCCCTTGACTCCTCTCTGTCTCTCACATCCCACATCCAGCCCACTGGCAAACCCTTTTTGTTCTACTTTTATGATATATCCATATTATGACCACTCTTCATCATCTCCAACACTACCACCCAGATCCAAGCCACTACTATCTTTCACCGGGATTATTACCCTAACTTCCCAGCTGTTCTCCCTCCCTCTGTCCTTGTCCCCTTCTGTATCCTCTCAACACAGCAGACATAGTGATCCTTTTAAGGGTAAGTCTCATCTCTGCTCCAAACCATCCAATGGTTTCCTATCTTACTCAAGATAAAAGCCAAACCTTTGCAATGACCTACAAAGCCCTCCACATTCTGGTACGAGGAGGCTCCATGAGATCTGCCCCTCACCCCTCACCACCATTATCCCCTGCACCACAACTACTGAGCCTGCGCTCTAGAGGCCACGTGCCACAACTACTGAAGTCCATGCGCCTAGAGTCCATGCTCCACAACAAGAGAAGCCACCGCAATGAGAAGCCCGCGCACCACAACGAAGAGTAGCCCCCGCTCACTGCAACTAGAGAAAGACTGTGTGCAGCAATGAAGACCCAAAAGCAGCCAAAATTTTTTTAAAATCTACAAACAATAAATGCTGGAGAGGGTGTGGAGAAAAAGGAACCCTCTTGCACTGTTGGTGGGAATGTAAATTGATACAGCCGCTATGGAGAACAGTATGGAGGTTCCTTAATAAACTAAAAATAGAACTACCATACGACCCAGCAATCCCACTACTGGGCATATACCCTGAGAAAACCATAATCCAAGTCTTCTTAAACTCAACTAACTGCTTGCTATATCCCTGTACCCAAGCAGCTGAACGTTGATGGCGAAAATCTCACAACCATGCTATTAGGAACCATTTCAAATGTATGACCAAAATCTTCAACAAGCACTCAGCACTCTCTGACAACTAAACTTCCCTAGTAAATTCATTAACCTACTCCCAAGATGACTATTATGCACTTTCTCTTCAATTCTCAAATCTCCAACATCCCCTCCGCCTCAACTCTCAGCTGAAGACCTTGTCGTATATTTCATAGAGAAATATAGATGCAATCAGATGAAAACCATTTCAACTTCCCACCTTCCAGTCCACACACTTACCTATATCTGTAGTCACATGCCCTGGTAAATTTATGCCCTGGATCCCATCTTGCTCTCCTTCTCTTGGATTTGGCTCCTAAAAGGATTTCCTTTTTTCACACCCTCATGCAGCCTGTATCTCAGCCACATCACGCTCTGTGCCCTTCTCTGACTCCCATGCCTTGGCTTTGTGCCTTCTCTTCCATTACCAGGCATTTTTCTGCTCCTCTGCTCTACCTGAAAAACTCGTATTCTTTTTTCAAGAGCAACACATTACCTCTTTTGTGAAAATATCTACAAATGTTAAGGACAGGATTCTTTTCGTTCTCTTTTCTCTCTCCATAGCATTTCTTTTCTTTAAATTATTTTATAAATTTATTTATTTTATTTATGTATTTTTGGCTGCGTTGGGTTTTCGTTGCTGCACACAGACTTTCTCTAGTCGCAGAGGGCGGGGGCTACTCATCATTGCGGTGCGCAGGCTCTCATTGCGGTGGCTTCTCTTGTTGCGGAGCATGGGCTCTAGGTGTGTGGGCTTCAGTAGCTGTGGCACACGGGCTCAGTAGTTGTGACTCGCAGGCTCTAGAGCACAGGCTCAGTAGTTGTGGTGCACGGGCTTAGTTGCTCTGCGGCGTGTGGGATCTTCCCGGAACAGGGCTCGAGCCCGTGTCCCCTGCATTGGCAGGCGGGTTCTTAACCACTGCGCAACCAGGGAAGCCCTTCCATAGCATTTCATATTTACCTCTGTTACTGCAACATATTCATGGTAATTATTTGTGTAAACTTGATTATCATATTCAATTTTCCACTCTACCCATTCCATACTTCAATGAGTCCCCCGAAGCACTTCGGATGCGCTCTGTTTCACAGACTACACTGTCGTGGTCCTATGGTTCAACACATTATAGAGAACCACTTTTAATACTGGTCTTTTTTCAGCCCAGTGGGCATATGTCTGTGGGAGCTGGCAAGAAGGAAAAACTGAGTGACAGCCTCAAATTCTCCCTTTCTCTCATGATGGTTTGTTTGGTTTTTTTTTTTTTGCCAGAATATCTTCCTTTCCCTTGGTAAGTGATTACCCTACCGCCAAGCACTCCCCACACATCAGCCCCATAGGTTCCTCAATACTAGGATCTACCCAGCTTATGCCAGTAGCTGAGGTCTTCAGCACACTTGCTGGTACTTCTGTCTCCCCACAACTAGTCCCTGAGAGCCAGAATCTTGTTCTTGGTGTCCACAGGTTTGTCTGAGCACTGCCATCTCACCTGGCACCTAGGAGCTCAGTGATTGAATCAACTGTTGATGATTTACAATATCTTTCAAAAGGCTTCTAGTTATTATTATTATAATACAATCGAATTGTTTTTCAACTCCCAACTTTTATGTAGGTATAAGGACTAGAGCAGTTTATACATGATCTTGGGATTTCCTTGAAAATATCACACAGCATATATATTTTCTCTAACTGGGATGGATTTAGCTTACAAACATACGCTTGTTATCCCCATTGTTGTGATATATGCATAATTGCTCTCCTCCAAGAATACTTAATCACAGTGGGTGAGGCTTTAAATAATATTACTTAATATATTAGGAATCTGACATCCATCAAAATAACGTGGCACTGCCTTATTTATGAGGTCCTATTCAACTGCTATAGAAATGATACCAAGTATCAACAAAAAGGATATATTTGACTTTTCATAGAACTCTCCTCGAAACAGAAGCCTGATTTCACTCAGTACATATTATGTCTGGTATTAGATTGATAACATTTTATCAGCAGCACATACACTAGGAATCTAAGTTAAAAGATTAGACACACATTATAGCTTGAGAAATACATACAGTGTTTGAATTCCCTTTATCTCATCAGTTAGACTGAAGAGTCTTTTTATTCACCTTAATTAAGTTCTCTGGAATGTAGTTAAGTCAATGTTTTTTTCTAGAACATTACCCAATACGGACAGTATCCTAAATATATTGTTTAAAATAAGACCCGAATGCTTTCTACATTCACTTGGATATGATATAGACAATATAGAAAAATTTGCTCTTGGGTGTGGTATAGTTTATATGATTAAATGCTTTATTCATACTCATATGTCAACCTATTAGTGTGCTGTTAATTCAAATGTTACTATGATGTATTTTATCCCCATTAGCACATTCATCACAGGTGGATGTGAAACTTAGACAAAGGTGTATGTTCTCATTAATGATGAGCAGCCTATTCATCTTACTAGAATGTAATTAATGTTAGTTACAAACCTTAATTTTTCACTGTTTGTCACGACACATATTTAGCATTTCTCCTGTCCTTTATCAACCGGCTCCCTCGTATCACACAGCCAGTTCGAAACGACATATATTTAACCAAATCTGGCGCTTCATTTTTCAAGTATTTTATACATGTATGTTTCTTAATGTTGGTGGTAGTTCCCACACTGAGAGACTTCATGTTGGCTGTAGTAACTGCAAAAACAATATTACGGGGACTGTTTGATCCATCCTATTTTTTAATGTATAAGATTAATGTCATTCACTTGCTGAATTAAATGTTTAAACTTATGAAAGAGATTTTCTTATATTCCGCACTACAGCAGCAACTGAATAGAATTGTTTGTTAGGTTTTGGCAAAAAAAGAGCATTTTTTAAAAACATTAAATCAAAGCTACAAGCATTAAATCAAAACTACAATGAGGTTTCACCTCACACCGGTTAGAATGAGCATCATCAAAAAATCTACAAACAACAAATGCTGGAGAGGGTGTGGAGAAAAGGGAACCCTCTTGCACTGTTGGTGGGAATGTAAATTGATACAGCCACTATGGAGAACAGTATGGAGGTTCCTTAAAAAACTAAAAATAGAACTACCATACGTCCCAGCAATCCCACTACTGGGCATATACCCTGAGAAAACCATAATTCAAAAAGAGTCACGTATCACAATGTTCACTACAGCACTATTTACAATAGCCAGGACATGGAAGCAACCTAAGTGTCCATCGACAGATGAATGGATAAAGAAGATGTGGCACATATATACAATGGAATATTACTCAGCCATAAAAAGAAACAAAATTGAGTTCTTTGTAGTGAGGTGGATGGACCTAGAGTGTGTCATACAGAGTGAAGTAAGTCGGAAAGAGAAAAACAAATACCGTATGCTAACACATATATATGGAATCTTAAAAAAAAAAAAAAGTCATGAAGAACCTAGGAGCAGGACGGGAGTAAAGATGCAGACCTACTAGAGAATGGACTTGAGGACACGGGGAGGGGGAAGGGTAAGCTGGGACAAAGTGAGAGAGTGGCATGGACATATATACACTACAAAACGTAAAATAGATAGCTACTGGGAAGCAGCCGCATAGCACAGGGAGGTCAGCTCAGTGCTTTGTGACCACCTAGAGGGGTAGGATAGGGAGGGGGGAGGGAGGAAGATGCAAGAAGGAAGAGATATGGGAATATACGTATATGTATAGCTGATTCACTTTGTTATACAGCAGAAACTAACACACCATTGTAAAGCAATTATACTCCAATAAAGATGTTAAAAAAAACACACACACATTTATAACTAAACACAAAAATACCTATGTATATCTACCGTTCTCTCCACCAGACCCTGTAAAATGTGCTACGTATATGACAGCTCATTTCATCCTCATAACCATCCCTATGGGGTAGGTACTGTTAGTATTCCTATTTCACAGCTGAGGAAATGGAAAGACAGAGAGGTTAAGTAACTTGCCCCAAACCACACAGCTAGTGGGTGATGGCTCAGGGATCCAAGCCCAGGCAGCTTAGCTTGTGCACTTACTCTTGCTGTGCTGCCGTTCATCTTCGTGGTTCCTGAGGAACTTCATTTAATGATAGTACATTGAATATGCATGATGTCTAAGCTAAGCCTCTGAATTTTATTATATTTAAAGATCACTTTTATCATTTTGCTTTAATATCACTCTAATGAAATAAATGTGGGGCTTTCCTGGTGGCGCAGTGGTTGAAAGTCCGCCTGCCGATGCAGGGGATGCGGGTTCGTGCCCCGGTCCAGGAGGATCCCACATGCCGCGGAGCGGCTGGGCCTGTGAGCTATGGCCACTGGGCCTGCGCATCTGGAGCCTGTGCTCCGCAACAGGAGAGGCCACGGCAGTGAGAGGCCCGTGTACCGCAAAAAAATGAATAAATAAATAATGATATAAATGTGCTGAGTGAAATATCTATACACTATTTGTAAAACAGTAAACCTTAAGCTCTTGGAGGTCAGCGAAGGCAATTTAAATAACTCCCCATATCTAGACAAATACCTGCACACAATAACTGTTCAATGGATATTTTAGCAAATAAATGGATTTTTAAATTTAGGGTTCAAGAAACAATGAGAGATAAACTTGGGCTTTATACACATTACAATTTTGAGGCTCTACTAGTCAGGTATACCAAAGGTTTTCAGAGGAGAGTCAAGCATTTGGTTGTGTCTCCTCCACTCCAAATATCCAACTTTAAAATTCAGTCAAGCATTTGTATGTGTCTCAGAATCTAGTTATTTGGTATTGAAATAGGTCTATTTCTTAATCCACAATTTAGGTTTTCAAAAACTGTAACTCTCTTTACTTTCCTATAACTAAACTATATTTCTATCTCCAAAGAAACTCAAACCTTCATTTTGCTCTCTAATGGAAAATGTTTCCAAATTTATAATTAAATCAGGGTTTGCCTAATTGATTCAGGGTAAATCGGGTCCATTTAGGATCTCCCTTTCTCCCAGAGGAGGCTTGTCATCTCTGTTCCCAGGAGTACGTAGCATCACGGCATCCAGGGGAGGCATCTGGTCCTCAACCTGCATCTGCCCACCTTACCTCGGCATCTTCAGAAATGGATGTATCCTACCTGGTTCCCAGTTATCTTCACCTCCACGTGCTGGTATCTCCCAGGGTGGTGATACTCCTACCGGGCCTCCAGCCACACAGCCCATATCCTTGGCTGGCCTCTCCTCACACCAGCTACAGGGGACCTCCAGGCCAGCCCACTCTTGTCATCACACCCACGCCATGGTGGGCCATGCAGCGAAGTATTGCACTGCTCCAGTGTCCGCTCAGGCCCCGTTACCCACATGCTCCACAGTAGTAAAAGTGTAACCGTGGTCCGTGGGGCTCCACGGGCAGCTCTGTGCTGCTCCCCATGGGGCCCAGAGAACAGAAGGGAGCAGCGTTCTTCTACTCTCAGACGTGTCATCTATCTGAGGGCCTGTCACACGCATGCATGTGCACACACACTCACACACACTTCCACGTATTCTCTCAAACGTTTCCCGTTTCATACCCTGACCTTGGCTTAGGTCTTGTGGCTAAGATTTTGAGCCTCACCACCCCTCCCCTGGGGTCTAAGAAAGCCCTCCTGTGTAAGGGCCTAAATGGGCGAGAGCGGATGCGGGACAGGGAAATGCCAGTCCCCGATACCCCGGTCACAGTACTATGTGGAAAAAGAGGAACCTGCATCAGTAACTGAGTATGTCACCCAGCTCTTTAAACACTTCTCTAATAGCCCTGAAGTTGATTCTTAATCCTTCCTAGTGTTTATTAGCTACTGTATTGATATTCATCCATTCCTTTAAAACAGTTCTCTGCCTTTTCTTCTTTTCTCAATTTATTTTCCAAACAGTTATCCAATGCTGATTTTGTTTGAACATATGGAACTGCTATAGACTGGATCTGGTTCTCCCTTACCCTGGGGCATGCCTGGCCATATTGGCTGAAAAGCCTTTAAAAATGCCTGAGGACTGGGACTTCCCTGGTGGTCCAGTGATTAAGACTCCACATTTCCAAAGAGGCAGGTAGAGATTCAATCCCTGGTTGCGGAACTAAGATCCCACATGTTGCACCGCACGGCCAAAAGAATAAATAAATAATATAGAACTACCATATGACCCAGCAATCCCACTCCTGGCACATATCCCCAAAAGATGAAAACTCTAATTTGAAAAGATACATGCACCCCAATGTCCATAGCAGCACTATTTACAAGAGCCAAGACATGGGGAAAACGCAAGGGCCCATCAAGAGACAACTGGTTTAAGAAGATGCGGTATCTATACAATGGAATGTTACTCAGCCATAAGAAAAGAATGACATAGTGCCATTTGCAGCAACATGGATGGACCTAGAGATTATCATACTTAGAGAAATAAGACAGACAGAGAAAGACAAATATCATATGATATCACTTATATGTGGAATCTAAAAAATAATACAAATGAATCTATATGCAAAACAGAAGCAGACTCACAGACATAGAAAACAAACTTATGGTTACCAAAGGTGAAAGGGAGGTGGGGAGGGATAACTTAGGAGTATGGAATTAACAGATTAAAAAATACTACACATAGGGCTTCCCTGGTGGCGCAGTGGTTGAGAGTCCGCCTGCCGATGCAGGGGACACAGGTTCGTGCCCCGGTCCGGGAAGATCCCACATGCCGCGGAGCGGCTGGGCCCCGTGAGCCATGGCCGCTGAGCCTGCGTGTCCGGAGCCTGTGCTCCGCAACGGGAGAGGCCACAACAGTAAGAGGCCCGCGTAACACACACAAAAAAAAATACTACACATAAAATAAATAAGAAACAATGATTTACTGTATAGCACAGGGAGCTATATTCAATATTCTGCAATAACCTATAATGAAAAATAGTCTGAAAAAATACATGTATGTATTATTTTATATATATATCTGAATCGCTTTGCTGTACACCTGAAACTAACACAATATTGTAAATCAACTATACTTCAATTAAAAAAAAAAAAAACCTAAGAAAATTTAAGCGACCTTCTGTATTTTTCCTTAGCTTTAATGCAGATTTGGATGTTGGTCCTGTCATAGTGTAAGCATTTTAAATGAGGGGGGATTTTTAGTAAATATCTTTATGATATAAAATATTTAAAATATAAAATATAAAATACATAAAGTATAAAATATTTCACCAAATTCACATTCAGCTATTCTCTGTGTCTCCATATATCTAGCACCCCCGAATACGGCGAATTCAAGAGCACTAAGAACGTCCTTACACAGGAATAAAGATGACGCGTGCCTGTCTTATCTGCCCACCAGCTACATAACCCCACACACCAATATCATTGCAGGTTCCCATGAGCTCATGAGAGGAATCGAAGACCACCAGAGAAAGTTACAAGCTTTTACAATGTCTGCTTTGTTATGTGTGGACTTGACTTTTCCTTTTCCAATTGCGTTCAAAGGAAATTTCTGTTTCACTGGAAAATTATTCACCGCAGATCAATAAAGGCATTTTTGGTGGGTTTTTATTGTTTTGTTTAAAATCTTTATTGGAGTATAATTGCTTTACAACGGTGTGTTAGTTTCTGCTGTGTAACAAAGTGAATCAGCTATATGTATACATATACCCCCGTATCTCCTCCCTCTTGCATCTCTCTCCCACCCTCCCTATCCCACCCCTCTAGGTGGACACAAAGCACCGAGCTGATCTCCCTGTGCTATGTGGCTGCTTCCCACTAGCTATCTGTTTTACATTTGGTAGTGTATATATGTCCATGCCACTCTCTCACTTCATCCCAACTTACCCTTCCCCCTCCCCATGTCCTCAAGTCCATTCTCTACGCCTGCGTCTTTATTCCTGTCCTGCCCCTAGGTTCTTCAGAACTTTTTTTTTTTTTTTTTAGATTCCATATATATGTGTTAGCATACGGTATTTGTTTTTCTGTTTCTGACTTACTTCACTCCGTATGACAGTCTCTAGGACCAAGTCTTTGGTGTTTTTATTTTGGAGATGTCATCCTATTTATACCCTGAGAGACTGAAAAGTAGAAAATATTTTCATCTCTGTTTTAAGTAGGGGAGGCACCTATTAGTCAAATCACCTTTCCAACCTCAGGTCAGGAAGATGACAACGTGAAAACATCCATCTCTCTAATACCAGAGCATGTCTTTGAATTTCTCCCTCTTCTGACGCACAGAATAAAGTGGTGAGCCAGCCTGTCCCTGCCAACCTGCAAACCAGCCCGAGGTGTGATGCCACCTATTCTTGTTTAATTCACCCCCGACTGGAGGTTAACTGGACGGATGGTGGCAGCCTGAGACTTTGCTTGCAGCAGACCCCAAACTCCGGACAGCAGTGCCCTGAGAGGAAGCGGGGGTCCTTCCTCCGGTTTCCTGCCTTTCCCAGTGTGAGCATCTGCCACGGTGGTGGTCTGCGAAGGCTGCTGCCAGGCCGATTGAGGGGAATCAATCTCTCTGCATGGAGCTTTAAACCAGTGTGTCTGCTACACACCAAACCCCTTCTTTCCCTGTCCCAGAAGAGGCTTCCCTGTCGGAACGAGGCTCTAAGCTTTGTGTAATCAAAAGCCTTTGATTAAATCGGACCCAGTCCTTCTACTTGCCATGGTATCCTGTGACCTGGGCAAGCAGCGGGGCTACAAAACAACCCAATCTGTTGCTAGGTGGGCTGACAAAGCCGGGCTAAACACACGGTGGTTTTCAAGCTACGTTACATCTCCAAGTTGCAAAGCTAGCTATAAAGCAAGCCAGGAAAGCATACCCAGAGGTGAAAATTTCTCACAGACAGAGGCCACTCTGCCTCTGAGAGGGCTGTTGTCCTTCCCACTGGGAGTTTTTAAGCCACTTAGGGACAGCGACCATTTGAACAGAAAATTGTTCCTGTTTCTAAATGACTTTTTTTTAAAAGAAAGAAAGGAAAGGAAAGAAAAAGGACCCAGGAAAGATGCTGCTTTTCTGGCATCTAACCCATAAAACACACGTATGGTCACACAAAAAGAGACCAGTTGCTAAGAATTAACTCAAAGAGGTACTTGCTTACTCTGCTCTTCACCTGCTGTTCGCTTCGTCCTCAGGCTTTGTTTTTTACCTACCAGTGCTAGGCATCCTCCCTCAGCCTCTTAGCCCTCAACGTAGGACCCAGAAGAGTTCTCACTCCCACCTTTCTTTACTGGATCCCACATAACAGCCTCCTCGGAGCCAGAATGAGATCTGTGGGCACCCCGGGTAATCATTTGGGACCACTTTAAATAAGTATTCATTAAAGAATCTTCAGCATTCATGTAGTGGAAAAAAAGATGAGCCCTGAACAGGTGAAGAGCTTAAGAGGACACAGGGACAGCCCCCGAGTAAAGCCACAGCCTGGAGTTTAGCTGGAACTCCCCACCTCAGGTGCACTGCAATTACCATGTTACTCAAGCACCCTCTGCACGGGAGATCTCTCCAAACCTTTCCCCTACCCTAAGGGTACAGAACAGCAAGAGATTCCTTCTAACTATGTGCATTATTCTCCCAGAAATGTACCCTAAATTCAGCGTTCTCCACCCCCTCACATTTCCATTATGTTTAAAAAGCCCTTATGAGCGGGTACCTCCAGGACCCCCTGCCTGGCTCAAGCCTGACTCTAGTTCCCATGATCTATCAGGACTTATCTGAGTACAGTGAGATCTGCCCCAAGGGGTGGATTCCACAGCAAAAAACTGAGGGATCCGAACAGCGGCTACTGAAGAGCAGACGCGCAGAGTGAACGAGGATCCGATGCAAGGGGATTAACGGGGTGAGAAGCCACCATCTACACCTGCCCCTCTCTGAAGGCTGGGATCAGCCTTGCGGACACGAGAGGGTCCTAAGGTGACCTCGCACTCTCAGGCCCCATCACTGCCCCTGCCACACAGAGAGCCCACTCCCCACCCCCCAAGGTCTGGGTCAGTCCACTCACGTCACTCAGATGAGGCTGGTTTTTGCAACAAATGAAGGACTGACATTTGCTTGTGTTCGAGTTTCATCACTTCTTCAACCCACTGGTGCTAGAGTTCCTTTAAAAAAAAAAAAAGTGGACATTGAATAGCGGTATGTATTATGGAAAGCTGTAAAATCAAGAAGGATAACAGGGTGTTGATATTGACGTGGGGCGTGTCTGAGGGCACATATGCAGTAAAAATGAGTTTCTCCCACGTTCCCATGTAGGTGGTTGCTCAGCGCCACTAAACACTGGTTAATTCGCTAATACTATTCAGTGAAAGATACTTCTTCCATTCCATTTGTTAATAAATCTATTTTCATTCTCATGGAAATCAGCCCCTTTCAGGTTCATTTAAGAAGAACATTTCATAACTTTCTAGTAGGGGAAGTATTTTTATTTAAATACTTGCAACAACTAAATTGAGAACTTATATCTTTGATCTTTAAAAACATCTTTCTTGTGGCTCTTTGTGGGTAGAAAAGACTGAGAAACTATGAAACATGACACAGAGAATAAATACAATGGAAATTGATTTCAGTAACATTGACTTCGTTGGTATTAGTTACTGTGAAGTAATTAAGTAGTAGGAATTTATTTTTAACTTTAAAAGTTTATAAGCGTATCATCTGCCTCAGGAGGAGAGAAATTAACATCTGAAATTAATAATAACATCAGTAAAGGAAAGTGTGGTGCAAAATTTTTAAGTCTGTGCAACTATTATTGAGTCTTTCTTGGGAAAAATAAACAAATAACAGTCCCCAAAGGTAGATTTTAATAGTGTGAAATGGTTTTGGTGGTATCCTACTGCTCCCACAATGCTATATTTGGGAACCACAGGTACTATGGAATCGTGTCATTTCTACTGTATTTTTCATTCATTTTAAAACCTAACAGAAGAGGCAACATTTGTGTATGCCTGAGACCTGAGGTGGTTAGGTCTCTTTTTATTTTTTAAAAAGGAAGAGGCAGTATTCTCTACCCCATCCCCACAGATTTCTAATGTACTTTTGACGTATAGCAGTAATTCATTTCATGATTACATTTGTGCTCATTTTGTATCTACTCAAAGTAGATCAGAAAGGAAAAAGAAACAAGACCCTACATTCAGCAAGATGCTTTGCACACTGGCAGCCTGCAGTAGCTGAGGTAAGAGGACATGCAGGAAGCTGAACCCAGGTTAGAACCAAGCCTTGGTGGAGTCTAAACAGGGATCACTTCCAGAATGCCTTGGCATCAGTCAACCTGGCTTCTACACATACTTGTACATAATAATGAGAAAACGTCAATAATGATTATTTTCAGTAGCATAGTACAGCTAAGCCCTCAAAAAGAGGAAGTTTTCATTGGTAAGGCATTTCATTTAAACATTGAAATCTGGTGTAATGTGCAGTATGAAATAAGTTTTGAAAGGAAGCTGATGATTAAGAAGAAATGCAGTGGGCATTTAATAAGTGGAGAAACCGCAAGATAATTAACTGGCATGCATAAAGATTCATGCTTCAAACCAAAATTTTAATTTTGCACATAAATGTGCCTGATGTAGGCAGCATTTAATCACCTAGCTGACAGGAGTAACTACTTTCATTTAACCTTGACTGAAGATCATGAATTCTAACAGGTTTAATTGGATACATCATTTAACAGAATGAACAGAGCAAATTTTTCTCAATTCATAGGTTCTGATTGACATGCACCAGCAATAAGGCGTTGCACAATTACAGCTGCTCTGCATTCCCGCCCTGGACAGCAATTGCCACAGTGATGTGACACCACTGGGTCACGGGCACGGGAGCTATGCTGAGTCTCCCCTTGTTTTGTAAAGGGCAATGCTTTTAAAAAAAAAAAAAAAGTAAGAAGGAAGGAAAACAAGAGAGAGAGGCTGGAAAAGAAAGGGGTTTGGACACTTTAAGTTTTTTTTCATATTAATCACATTGATATGCACATCCTGTAAGAGAAGGGGTATGTCTCGTTATCAGCCACATGGAAAAATGCAGGAAGAATAACATTATCTTTTATCTGTTTAGCACTTCTTTTCAGAGTTTCCGGAAAGACTCTAGTCAAACAAAACAGACTCAGAAAAGAGGACCTAAAAGAAAACCATGCCAGCTTGAAGTCTCCAATCCTTCTAAAGGAAACACAGTGATATGAGCCCTTGATGCTGCTATCTACATAGGGAGTGTAGGCACCTAGCTCCACACATCCGGTGTCTAACATGCACTGGGGGATACAGACCCTGGAGTGGAGTGAGTGAGTCATTGCTTCACTAACAAAAACCCACATGAATCCAGAAAAAAAAAAAAAGTTAGTTTCCAAAATAAAACTATAAACCTTTTCCTTCTGATAAGATGAACAATATCAAACCTTAAGAAACTGCCCAGGTGGCTGAATCCTATATGCCTTGGCCAACCTCAAATATCTCAGTTACCTCTGTAAATATTCTAGAGACAACCAGATCTATACCTCAAGAAGCACTGTGCAAAGTCCAGCTAGTTTCAGATACGAAAATAAAAACTGAAAGAGCTAAATTTTAAAAACTTTTCTCTAACGATCTTATGGTTACCAGGGGGAAGAGGGAGAGGGATAAATGGGAGATTGGGATTGACATATACACGCTACTATATATAAAATAGATAACTAATAAGGACCTACTGTATAGCACAGGGAACTCTGCTCAATACTCTGTAATGACCTGTATGGGAAAAGAATCTAAAAGGAGTGGATATCTGTATATGTATAACTGATTCACTTTGCTGTACAGCAGGAAGTAATGCAACACTGTAAATCAACTATACTCCAATAAAATTTAAAAAAAAAACTTTACAAATCCAACATCCATAGTTTTCTTACTATTGTTCCTTTGCTTTCCATCCATCACTCTTGTTTGGCAAACCTTCAGTTGTCAAAACACCGCCACCCCTGCAGGCCTGGTGAGCTGCCCTCTGCCCCTCCCCCGGGTCACTGTGCAGTAAAAATCGATCTGCTCATTGGTCGTCCTTTCATCTGTTACCTCCTCCTTGTGCACCCCCCCTCCCAACACCATCTACACTGGGGGCATCTTGAGGACAGACACTATATCCTTCATCTCCACCTTCCCAGTTCCTGGCGTAGCACCTAGTGGCTAACCCTGTAAGGCCATAATTATCCAATGAATGAGTGAACTTAGAGCTGTGAAGAATCACAGTGCTTCTGCTTTTCCTCCCCTGTCTTTTCCTTCCCCTTGTCTAGTCTGCCTTTCTTTCTCGTTTTCTGTCTTCCCCTCTCTTTCCTAAGCGTTGCAAATAGGTGATCATTCAGCAGAGGCCGACTATGTACCAGCTACACGCTGGGCCATGTGCTGGGTGCCGGGGCCTCTGAGATGAGTCAAGCTTCTCTCCTGTGGAAGTTCACGGTCTCCTGGGGGAGACGGATGAGAAATATATAATTATAATACAGGATGAATAAAGGGAGAGTTTGAGTAAAAGCCTGGGCCACGGCACTCCTCCCTCCCCTCCCCAGAAACAAAGGGCCTGGCCTCCGCAGCCCCTCAGGCTCAGCATGGCTGCAGTTGGCTATAAATTCCCTTTTCTATTTGCCTTCGTTTGCATATCAACCCGCCTCTCTCACTAAATTGCGAGTGGGTCAGGTCAGGGGCCATACCTTATTCATCTTGGTACCACCCCTCCCCTTCAAGTTCATAGCACAGTGTCTGGCACTTCGCAGCGGCTACTGGTTGAATTGTGTGCCCCGCAGATTCATATGTTGAGGAGCTAACTCTTAGCATCTCAGACTGTGACTGAATTTGGAGATAGGGTCTTTAGAGAGTTAATCAGGTTTAAAAGCAGGATGCCAAATATTACTGGTGTCCTTACAGAAATGGGAAATGTGCAGACATTCACACAGGGAGAATGCCACGGGAAGATGAAAGCAGACCTCGGGGATGAGCCAAGGAACACCGAGGACGGCCAGCAAACCCCCAGAAGCTAGGAGAGAGGCATGGAGATTCCCCCTCCTGGCCCTTAGAAGGAACCAATCCTGCCCTCAACTTGATCTTGGGCTTAGTCTTGAGAAGTAGGAGACAATAAACATCTGCTGTTTAAGCCACCCAGTTTGTGGAACTTTGTTATAGCAGCCCTAGCAAACTAATACAGTACCGTTTGCCTAATAAATTATTAATCAGAGGGCTCTAGAAACTAAGGGATAATGTTCTTTTTTTTTTTTTTGCGGTACGCAGGCCTCTCACTGCTGTGGCCTCTCCTGCTGTGGAGCACAGGCTCCAGACGCGCAGGCTCAGCGGCCATGGCTCACGGGCCCAGTTGCTCCGCGGCATGTGGGATCCTCCCAGACCAGGGCACAAACCCGCGTCCCCTGCATCGGCAGGCAGGCTCTCAACCACTGCGCCACCAGGGAAGCCCGATAATGTTCTTCTTGATGAAAGATTGCCCACTTCGCCATCTGTGTTATCATTAATGCAGATGGACATGAGGTAGACATGAGGTAGACCTTGCCGTATCTGGTCTTTCCTCCTAGTTCAGTGTAATGGTCTACATTGGTTTTGCAGGCGGACAGCTATGAGCCAGCTGTTTGGGAAGAAGGGAGAGGAGAAGAAAACTCAGAAGGTTGGAGGGGGGTTGCTTCACTGGCTTGAGGAATTTTAAGTGGTGACTAAATCAGGGCGGTCTGAGAAAGAATTCCACAGGCCCAAGAAATACTGACTGAGGGTCTTCCCTAAGGTTCTGTAAACAGTTTTTTCCCATTTCCCGTCAGGTTGTTGGCCTCAGTTTTCCTAAGTATAAAACAGACTGGGCTTCCCTGGTGGCGCAGTGGCTGAGAGTCCGCCTGCCGATGCAGGGGACGCGGGTTTGTGCCCCGGTCCGGGAAGATCCCACATGCCGCGGAGCGGCTGGGCCCGTGACCCATGGCCGCTGAGCCTGCGCGTCCGGAGCCTGTGCTCCGCAACGGGAGAGGCCGCAACAGCGAGAGGCCAGCGTACCGCAAAAAAATAAAAAAATTTAAAAAAAGACTGATAATGTAACAGGTAGTCATACCAAAGGAACTTTGAGATTCTCATATATGTTACACATCCAAAGAGAGTTTTCATGGCTCTTACTAATTATTTCCAGGGTTAACGTTTTTTCATAAAACTATCATGAACAAAATTCTACACAATGCCATGAGCTTTCTCCTTTGCCACTATAAATGCCTTCCCCACATGCTGTGCAGAGCATCAGCCATCTCCCTGTCTCCCTGGAAGTTCTTCCCAAACATTCGGTGAGTAGATGACTTGCTGAAAGAGAAGAGCAAATCAAACACACACATACACACACACAGTTCTTTTGCTACTTGAACCGTGATTCTTTTTGAACGTTGCCTTTTCTCCTCCAAATCTCCCTCCTCGCACCATCCACATCCTGCAAAAAACCAGCCAAGTCTCTTGAACACACTATTCTCACAACCTTCATTTTCCTACCTGTTATTTCCACTTATTCTCGGTGAGCTCTGCCTCCCAGTGCAGTCAGCTCCATGGGACCCCCTGTCTCCCCATCTCCCCTTCTCCATTACACCCTCAGCTGGAAATTCTGCTCTTCCTGGTGATACCCCAGCTCCCCAGCCCCAGCTCCCTCCGCATGAGCTGTCTGATTCCTCACAGCTCTTCCCATCCCACCTTAAAAGCTTCCCCTGGGTTTTATCTTGCCGTCAGCTCTCAATGCAAAATGTTTGGGGACATTTTGTATTAAGTGTGTTATTGGCACTAACGGTACACGTGAATCAATTGTATTAAATCTTCATGACTTCAGGTAATTTGTCTAGAAAATGGCATTCTCCATTTCCCCCAGGATTTTGAATCTGTGTGTACGTTTCCTTTTCTCCCCCCCACCCCGCCGCCCCCGCGGTGCTGTTCTGAACAAACAACAAAAATTACATAAACTGCTGAATGTTCTTTTCTTCCATTTTTCCCTACTGCACCTTCTCATTGTGTGAACCGGCACAGCCTCCCGTCCGTGGTCGGGTTTACTTCTGGGGCACACTGTATAATTTAACTTTCTGCAATATAAAATAAGTCAGAGGCGACCTTTTCCCTTGTTCTGACAACATCCAAAGTTGTCTCTCACTGTTTTTATTTAAAGGAACTAGACACAAACCTGGCTGCCTTAACCACGGCCTCTGCGAGGGCTACAGCTGAGAAAATCCGCTGTCAGGAAGAAGTGAATAGAACTAACAAGACAATTGAGCTGGCCAACAGATTAGTGAAAGGTCTGGAGGTGAGGTCCTACAGGGCAGACTAATGAAGCAGGCTACAGAAAGCACTTCTTTGTTATACACTACTGATCTGGCAATAACAGCAGCACTTAGCAAAGAGCCTGATGAGCTGAAAAAATTATGTCATTATCATTCATTTTTTTCATAATAGAAACATGTTTTTGACCTTTACATTTTCTTACATTTTACCATGCTGTGGCCTGGATTAACTGTAAGGTTACCTAGTGACTGGTGTATTCACGCAGCCCGACAGGAAAGGGAACAGTCTCTCTTGCTTGAGTATTGACAAATAAAGTTGATGCGGTAAAAAAAAAAGGCAAAGACGTTATTTGGAACAACTAGAAGAGGCTAATGACAGAGCCCTAGGTTGGTCTACCAGGAAGCACAAGGCAATTTGTCCGACTTAGTTAAGGAATATGATAATGCCCTAATTATCTAAGATGTGCCCTGGATATTACAGAGGAGACAAAGAATAAAGGGTGGCAAACCATGAATTATCCGAAATAATCCATATTGTTAAAGGTTGGCTCCTGAGAAAGTCTGGTCACTGGCAGCTTTCTCATTTGCCATTCATCTATTGTTAATTTAATCTTTTGTATATATTCAAATTTTTTTTCCCTGGGTTAACATTTGTTGGGAGAATGTCTCTTCTTGTTCCCCGCCATCCTAGGAGGCATGTTTTCCCAACCAGCGGCTTTCCATGCCTTTTCTTTTATTCTGGTAACTGGACTTGCAGAGAGCCAAGAAAGCATCAACCCACCACTAATTAAACAGATTTATCCAACTGGATATTGTTAGGAGAATTTAAAATATAAATTGATGAGTGCTTGTTTAGTGCCATTTGAAGTAAAAATTGAAAGGATTTATCGGCTGAGAAGAAAAAGTCTCAGTGTCTCAGATGAAAGCGGGGAAATGTAATGAATTT
This sequence comes from Grampus griseus, assembly GCF_964374135.1. NCBI lineage: Eukaryota > Metazoa > Chordata > Mammalia > Artiodactyla > Delphinidae > Grampus > Grampus griseus. The sequence continues at coordinate 59,056,872 of NC_139001.1, forward strand.
AAATGTATCCCACCAGGGTAGCCATAGTTCTTCTCACTGTGAGACGCTGATGTCTCTCAAATTAATGGAAGTAAATTACTATCTTAATCTGACAAATCTATCACTGTTTTATCAAATCAATTTGCCAGCTCCCAAATAGATCAGAGAAACAGTAGAGGAGTAGCAATGGATTTTTTTTCCAAAGAGTAGTGTGAACCCCATATTCTGAAGGAACATCCATGCCTGAGCCCTTCTGACTTACTTTCACCCCATTTCATGGAGCTTTTTGTGCCAAAAAAGTATTTGTCGGAACAAGCTTAAGGCAATAACTATATCCTAAACCCAGAGAGTGTTGCACCTCCCAATGTTTTCCATGTCTTCTGCTCTACGCTTTCTGACATAATGAATCTGTGGCCTCCCGAAACCTTTCTACCAGGACTGGGATGCAGGACGCCTGTGGGAAGACCTGACTCCCCTCAACAGCCTTGACATTGTGCCGGCTCCTTTGCAAACCAGGCCTGCATACCACCTGTTGAGAAACCAGGTTGCCATAACTAACCCATCAGCACGTAAATTCTCCCACCCCCTGGTGGAAATACTTCTTGTGTGGACTCCAAAGCTTTCTTGAGATACATGTGCCACTTATTTTGCAGCATTTAATAACAAATAAAATCACTGGAGACAGTGTAGCAGTGCAGAAGTATGTGCACTTCTGCAGTTAACTTTCATGAGGACAGGGCCCAACCACATAAGTGCCAAAAAAACACTGCCATCTCCACTACTCTGGCAAATTGAGCAATTAAGGCTTATTTCCTGAAAGCATGTCTTTCTTAAGCTGTGTATTCCTTGACTTAAAATGTTTTGATATTTAGCCGACTAAATATTACCATCCCAGAGATGGAGTTCTCTTAAACTTGTTTATCTTTTCTTTTCTTTGCCTGTGTTCTGTTTTTGTACTCTTTCATGTTTTCTTTCCTTCTAGCTTTCCTTCTTTTCTTCGTTACTCTCTCCTTCCTGCCTTTTTTTTTTTTTCTGCCACACAGGCTTGCGGGATCTTAGTTCCCGACCAGGGATTGAACCAGGGCCCCAGCAGTGAAAGTGCCGAGTCCTAACCACTGGACCACCAGGGAATTCCCTGCCTCTTTTTAAAAAAATTTTTAAATTTCAGCTTTATTGAGGTATAACTGACAAATACAACTGTAAGATACAACTGTAAGCATACATCATGGTGATTTGATATACATGTACATTGTGAGAGGATTCCCCCATCAAATTAATTAACATATCCATCATCTCAATTATTTTTTTTTTCTTTTTGGAGAACATTTAAGTTCTAGCCTCTTGTAAATTTCATTTATACAATACCATGTTCTCAACTATAGTTACCATATTTTACATTATATCCTCAGATCTTATTTACCTTACAGCTGAAAGTTGGTCCCCTTTTACCAACCTTTTCCTATTCCCCCACCCCTCTTCCCTGGCAGCACTTTTCTACTCTCCGATTTGATGAGTTTGACTTCTTTTTTTTTTGATTCCAGATATAAGTGATACCACACAATATTTGTCTTTCTCTGTCTGGCTTATTTCCCTTAGCAAAATACCCTCAAGGTCTATCCATGTAGTCACAAATAACAGCATTTCTTTCTTTCCCATGGCTACATAATATCACATTTTGTATATAAATATATTTTATATATATATACATATATATGTATCCATTGATGGACACTCAGGCTGTTTCCATGTCTTGGCTACTGTGAATAATACTGCAGTGAACATTCAAGTACAGATATCCCTTCCATATTCTGTTTTCATTTCCTTTGGATATACACCCAGAAGTGAGATTGCTGGGTCATATGGTATTTCTATTTTTAATTTTTTGAGGAATTTCCATTCTGTTTTCCATAGTGACTGCACCCTGCCTTTTTTTTCTAATCTTCCTGATCTCTTGTTCTCTTTCTTTCCTTCTTTTTTTACTCTCTTTCATTCTTCCTTCCTTCCTTCCCTGCTTCCCTTCCTTTCTTCTTTCCTTCCTTCTTCATTTCGTATCTCTTTTCTTCCTAGGTATTTTTTTTCCATTGTATTTTTCTGGCTGAAGACTAGAAATCTAATTATCACTGATTTTTTTTAAGAAAAGCAATCCTTGGGAGTTCCCTGGTGGCCTAGTGGTTAGGATTTGGCACTTTCACTGCTGAGGCCCGGGTTCAATCCCTGGTCAGGGAACCATCCTGCATGCTGCTCAGCACAGAAAAAAATACAAAAAAATTAATTGGTTAATTAATTTTAAAAAGGAAATATGCTTTAAAAATGAAAGTTAAAACATATTTAAAATATATCTATTTATATATAAAATATTTTTTTAATTTATATATATATAAAGCTTTTGGAGTAGACTGTTAAATTTCTGTCTCTTCCTTTGTAAAATACAAAAATGGTGGGTTACAATAAGTTCAGTGTTTACAGTTTGAAATTTATGTTTGGAATAATCAAGGTCTTCATTTGTAAGTTCTGAGCATTTCTTTCTCTTTGGTACTGTACTAATAGCCACTTCATTATCGTTTTAAATAAGTCTTCGGTATTTCTCATTATTAAGTGTTGTTATAAAAACTCTTTTATCCAAGACTATTTCATTATCATCATGAGATTCACTTAATTAGCATGTTTTTAAAATTAGAACACATTAAAAATGAAATGCAGAAATTTTACTAATATGTAATCCTTTAAAACATACTGTTATCTTTTTCGAGCAAAATTTCAGAGTGTGCATCAAAAATATGAAGAGTGCATATTCTCTTTGACCCAGAAATCCCACTGCTAGGACTTCATCCTAAAGAATTGACTTACTATAGAACATTTATTGCAGCACTGTTTACAATCACTATAGGTTAAACATAACCTCAATGTCCCCAAACTGGGTATTGCCTAAATATAAGTTATGGGTCACCCACAATGTGGAACATCACATACCCATTAAAAATTACGTCGTAGAAGACTATTTTTATCATATGGGAAAATGTTTTTAGTATGTTTTTAAGCAAACAAAGCAAGTTACAAAATGAGATCTATGTTGTGATCTCAGCTTGGCAATATATTGCCTCTCAGCTCCAAATCCACCTTCATTACCTCTTCTGCCTTGATGGGCTGGACCCTTCACACATTTTTCCATTGCAGAGAGTATGATGTTAGGTTTGTTACTAGAGGGAGCGGAGAGACAATGCAGGAGGAAGACGTTTCCTCTCCCGGTTCAGACGCTTCCCTCATGTTTCTCTTCTTACTCCTACACCGCTGGCAGAGGCCTCTGTGCCAGCCACACACCCAGAGCGTGCAGTCCCTCAGCAAGCACTTAGCCCCTCCCTAGCCAGTGAGCACTTGCAGCAGCCCTCCAGGTGAGACCACCATCACCATCACCCCACCCTGCCAGCAAGCTGATTCTCGCTGTCCTGACTGCCTCTGAGCGCCTGTCCTGCAGAGGTATGTTTCCTGCTTGCCCGGCAGCTGTGGACCAGTCCTGGCTCAGGCAGCCTAAAGACCATCCCCATCCAGTGGGGCTGCAGACACATCCTCATTTCCAGCAAGGTCTCCATCTGTCTTGGGAAGAGGGCCCCCCTTTGAAGTTGTTCCTCCCTTGGACGCTCTTTCTGAGCCCTAGGGTATTCCTCAGAGTGTTCTTTTCACATTCCTAATTATGCCTATGTCATAGTTAATAGTTCTTTATAATAAATTTTCCCTGTTCAAATGACTATGTGGCTTCTGCATCCTGATTGGATCCTGACTAATACATACGTTTATGTATAGGGAGAGAAAAAAGACTGAGACAAAAAGCCGAAACCTTAACAGTAGCTGAGTCTCGATGATGTGATTATAGGTCTTTTTATTTTGGTCTTTGTGATTCGCAATATTTTCCAAAATATTTTGTAAGGAGCTTTTTATTTATTTATTTCAGTTTCTATGTCGAAAATTCACTATTATGCTAGCAAAAGTGAAGCCTCGATACAAGTTTATGTTCTTGCTACAAAATTCAGACTAAAGAGCAAAACGATCACTTTAGCTGCCTATTCAATCAGCCAACTGAAAGGAGCTGACCTGATAGCCACACAAAGTCCTACAATTCCTTCTAAGAACTGGCCGCCCTACAGTGACCGCCATTGGCTCCCTCAACCCTGGAGATCCACTACATCTCTGGTTTTAAAGCCACCCTGTTGATGCAAAGGTGTTAAGAACTATTTTTGTAAGTGGTAAGATGATTTTTAAAAATACTGTAGCAATCTTGACAAACATATCATGCAATTTCCCAGCAGCCTTCTGCTACTTAGAGATATACGTCTATACACATAGCAAATTGGCTTGTTACTGTTTCAGCAGAAATACCACTAAAATTCAGTGCAGGAAGTGTCCTGTGGCAGGCAGAGTTCTAAGATGGTCTCTCAACTTTCCCAGCCCTTGACATGCACACGCCTTCTCCCAGTTATTCAATCAAACACTGCAGTGAGAGGGTTTTGCTGATGTAATTAAGGTCCCAAACCAGTTGACCTTAAAATAGGGAGATTATCCTGGTGAGGCTGACCTAATTATATGAGTCCTTTAAAAGAAGAGGATTTTCTCTGGTTGGTTGCAAGAAAGGAGAAGGTCAGAGATTGGAAGAAAAAGGGGAACTCAACATGGAAAAGTTCTCCATTGCTGACTTTGATGATGAAGGGGGCCAAGGGGCAGGGAGTGTGGGCACTCTCCAGGGGCTGAAAGCAGCTTCCGGCTGATGGCCGGGAAGGCAAAAAGGACCACATTTCTAGAGCCACAAGGAACTGAATTCTGCCAACAACCTAGACAAGTCTGGAAGCGTGTTCTTCCCCAGAGCCTCCAAATGAAAATAAAGAAACTAGAAAGCAAGTCAACTGGATCTCGCTGGCCACCCCTATTCTTAGGGATCCAACGACACAGATGAAAATGTCCGTTGGAGGGACTACAGAGTCCTTGGAATTATGAGATAAATCGATGTGTTTGTCTTTGTGGAAAGGCACGCCCACACTCCCAACATTAGCAGAGTCTGGATTATGGATCGACGTTCTGGATCAGAGGTCATGCGTTCATTGCTGGAGATACTGGGACTGCCCTTTATTCATAGTCCTTGGAGATTTGATTACAGTGAGTGACTTCAGGGTGAGCGAAGACTTGGGAAATGACAACTACTTTTTGTTTTGGTTACAGTTTTTAAACTGAATAATCTCTTATTCAGTAACAGGTTTCTGTTTTCTAACATTTTTTTTTTTTTTTTTTTGGTACGCGGGCCTCTCACTGCTGTGGCCTCTCCCGTTGTGGAGCACAGGCTCCGGACGCTCAGGCTCAGCGGCCATGGCTCATGGGCCCAGCCGCTCCGCGGCATGTGGGATCTTCCCAGATCGGAGCGCGAACCCACGTCCCCTGCATCGGCAGGCGGACTCTAAACCACTGCGCCACCAGGGAAGCCCACGTTTTTTTTTTTTTACTCCTGCTATTAACTCCCTGCCCCTACTCATAGTCCTTTTGCCCTTATCTTCCTAATATGATCTCTCTAATTTGATTACTTTTTGCTTCTATTTTTGGTTTTCTCTGTAGCCACTTTTTTCCACTCTCCTTATTTTTGGCCATTTGTCCAAGAGTAGGAGATAAGAGGTATAAATTTTACCAGAAACCTTAAATGATTTTGCCCATCAGCTTTCAAATCCTCAATGAGTATTTGAAACCTGGTTCCAGATCACTTTAAATGATTTTGCCAGTTATCAGAGAAGGAGAAAGTAAACTCTTCATAGAGGAGAATGAATTTGGAAAGTCCTGAAGAGAAGCGGTTGGTCTGTACCACTTTGAACTTAGATGATGTCACCAGAGTGAAGAAATTGCCACCGTGGATGGAAGAGGCCATGGAACATTCCACCCTCCAGCAGGACTTTCTCTGCCCTCCGAGTGAGTTGCTTTTATCCCCGTTTCCTTCTAGGTAGTAATCCTGGTCCACTAAATTCTGAATGTTCCCTCTGCAAGTGGTTATTTCTCTAGTCTCCTACAGCCACGTCAAGAATAAGGCAAAATAACACTTTATTTCCCTTTCGATAGTCGACTGGTAATTGACTACAGAAGCCGTGAAATCACAGTGAAAGCCCATGAAATGATCAAGTTGGAAGGGCAGTGATGCATATTTCCTCTGCTGACAAGACTGACATTACAGATTTGAAAGTCTTCATCATTGTCTCAGTCTGCACTCTCCAAGAAGGAAGATGATTTCAAACTCGAGTTGAAAATTCACTAGCAGATAAGTTTCTCACCTGCCTTCCCTCTGCACAGGATCATTTTCTTGGGGGTGTTTTTCCTTTGGAAAAGCTAGAAACAACCCCATCCGGCAGCAGGGGTTAGAATGGAGGTTAAACATGCAGGAAACCTATTCAATGAGTGTTATGGGTTGAACTGTGTCCACCACGCACACACCAAATGCACGTGTTGAAGTCCTAACCCCAAGCACCTCAGAATGTGACCTTAATTGGAAATAGAGTCATTGCAGATATAACTAGAAAAGTAAGATGAGCTCATATAGGAATAGGGTGGGCCCCTAATCCAATATGACCAGTGTCCTTATAAAAAGGGGAAATTTGGACACAGGGACACACACACAGAACGAAGGCCATGGGTGAAGTTATAGGCACAACCAGAAGAAGTTATAGGAACCACCAGAAGCTTGGAGAGGGCCCGAGAACAGACCCTTCTCTAGCACCTTCTGAGGATGCATAGCCCCGCTGACAGCTCGATGTGGGACTTGGCCTCCAGAACTGTGAGACAATAAATTCTGTGGTTCTAAGCCGCTACAGTCTTAGGAAACTGATACAATGAAGACAGTGATTCTCTCTTATTGATTTTGAGTGCCCTTAGCAAACAATACATCATTATTGCCCTTAAGCCCACGAGGGTTTTCCAAATTACACAAGGTTTGAAACAACAGGAATGATCAGGGCTTCCCTGGTGGCGCAGTGGTTGAGAGTCCACCTGCCGATGCAGGGGACACGGGTTTGTGCCCTGGTCCGGGAAGATCCCAAATGCGGCTGGGCCCGTGAGCCATGGCCATTGAGCCTGCGCGTCCGGAGCCTGTGCTCCGCAACAGGAGAGGCCACAACAGTGAGAGGCGCACATACCGCAAAAAAAAAAAAAAAAAAAAGAGGAATGATCAGGGCTGCACGAGGATTTTGACCTAGAAGCAAACCAGAGCTCTCTAGGAACTGCTACCCACACTGATCTCTGCAAAGTCCAGAAACGTGTCCCCATGACATCCTTCACCACCAGCGTTTCACTGTGGTGACCGAGCCAAAAAGCTGCTGCTCGTGCTTATGATCTAATGTCCTCTTCTGCTGAAAGTGGATGGGAACAGTAATTGGCTGGAGCAGATGAGTGCGTGTGTGTGTGTGTGTGTGTGTGTGTGTGTGTGTGTGTGTGTGGTCTTTTTTAAATGACAAGACTGCTCACAGGAAACTTAGGATTTCCAATTCTTTCCGTAAAAAAGCGGGTTTTTTCTTCAGTATTTAAAAAAATACCCTAACACCACTTTTCAAATGGTTACCTAAATATAGCTTTTGAACACTTTTCTTTCTCATTTGGGAGAAATCTATATTATTTTTAGCAACTCCCCATTTTAAATCACTCCTGTCAAATTAGCCAGATTTGTTTTTCTTTCTGTGTGAAGGTCTTTTGTGGTGATATAATCAAACTAACTTATTTAAAAGTTGGCTGTGCTTTTATTAATCTTTTCTGATATTGAAGTTTGCAGTTGGCTGCAGTATTAATGTCTAATTTTATTTTACAAACATGGAGTTAAAGCCACTTAATCTTAGCATGCAGTCTAAGCAAATATGTACAACATATATGCAAGTTATGCCCCATCTTAAGTACAGGGATCCCACCCTTATATTTTAAGATATAGCTTCTGTATTTCAGAAGGGAGCACATTCTGTAGAAGGTACAGGGAGGAGTGTAACTTTCCTCTTTATCCTTAACATCAGATTTATGGGTGGTTTTAACACCAGATTTAAAGACAGATACAAATCAGCTTGTATTATTATTCTGCCCCTAGGTTTGCACAGAACATTCCCCTAAGTGCAAAGCTATGAGGGGAAGATGAGCAGCTCAGAGGCAGAAAGCACCTATTGCTTCTGTGGACTCTCAGCTTTCTCCAGCTCCTGTCTGAATTCATTTTGCCTCACCCTCCAGTTTCCAGTATGAAGGAGTAACAAATGTATGAAGGAAAATAGGGTGCCTTTAGCAAAATGCAAAAGGGACTCTTCGTAGTGACCAAAGATAGGTTTAAGATGTAGGATAATCTTTTCTTTTTGCGGTACGCGGGCCTCTCACTGTTGTGGCCTCTCCCGCTGCGGAGCACAGGCTCCGGACGCGCAGGCTCAGCGGCCATGGCTCACGGGCCCAGCCACTCCGCGGCATGTGGGATCTTCCCGGACCGGGGCACGAACCCATGTCCCCTGCATCGGCAGGCGGACTCTCAACCACTGCGCCACCAGGGAAGCCCAAATCTTTAATACTTGGATGAGGAAAGGTGATAAAGATTTTAAACATGATCTGGCAGCTCCTTACTAACGGCGGTTTCTTCTGAATTTTTCTTCCTTGAACATTCTTTTATTTCTCAAGAATCACCCATGCCTCCACCCCAGGAACCTCTTCAAAGAGTCCCAGTGTCATTTTGTGTGCCCCGGTCTCCAGTAGGTCAAGGACAATGGAAAGAGAATATGAGGACACATCAGAAAAACGACGCTCTTCACCACATCAAAAGTGACTCAAAGAGCACGCCCTCCTGGTACAGGGTCACCAGCGTCATCTTTTTCGATGACAGACAGTACATTATACTTTCGAAAACATCTCTGGCTGGAATACCTGAGTTTATAAAAAAAAAAAAAAGTGACCTGTGAAAAATGAAAATTCTACTCTTGACCCAAACGTTGGCCAGAAATATTTGGGAAGGAGTTTTGTTTCCAGCTAGATGTTGTTGATTGGAGAACTGTCTGGAACCAATCAGCCACTCTCGCCTATGTGATTTCTACCTTGTCCTTTGGCAATTTCTGAATATTCAAAGGCCCCTTAGAGACTCAAGCAATGGGTACTAAGATGTAGGTAAAAGTTTCAGAAAATACAGTGCTATGTATTTCCCTGCTTCATCAGGGCAGAATGGAATAGTTAATGCCCCCCGCCCCAGAAAACAGCAGTCTGTTCTAGTCTCACAAGTAGAATCCAAGCCAATAAACTGGAACAAAGCATAATATTTAGGACACACATGTAACTCTCAAGGATAATGTTCTATACATAACTCATAGAGTTAGTTCCAGTCAATCTTCCTGTGACCACACAGTGCTAATAGGTCTACTGTGGCCTTTAGATTTCCAGCCACATTTTGATACATTTGTTCCCTGGAAGGCACAAATTATTAATCAGTGTAGCCTCTTTCATGCTTCTGTTATTTGTAACCGGGGCCATCTAGAATACAAAACAAGAGGAATAAAATTCAAAGGTCAAATCATACCCAGTTTGCCATATAAAGTTGAGAATGAAGATGGAAAGATATTTTTAAGAAAGCAACATGTCTCTATCTGCTTCTAGGACTCTATTTAGGTTTCAACTTTACAGCTGCCTGTTGCTAGCATATCATGTGAAATTAGTTATCGGGCATTTGAAGTTAAAGAGCTGATTTTACAGCTCATTGAAGTTCTAAGGGATGCATTGCATTTAATTAAGATAGTTCTTTACATAGGGTTTAAATATATGTATAACGCTTCCCTGGCTATCAACAGGTGAAATTAACCAAATAACTGGAAAAAAAAATTTTGCCTCCAGATAGTAATGAACCAGCCAAAAATTTACAGACTGTTTTCACATGTACAAGCACAAAAATTCTTCTGCTTAAACAAAGTGATAGGGCTGAAAGAGAAATTCCATAGATAAGGAAGAGTAGTATTTTTAAAACACAGCAAGTGTTCAATTTAAAATGTACCACCAGGGAATTCCCTGGCAGTCCGGTGGATAGGACTGCACGCTTTCACGGCCAAGGACCCAGGTTCGAACCCTGGCTGGGGTCCTAAGACCCCACAAGCCACGTAGCGTGTCCAAAAGAAAAATAAAATAATAAAATAAAATGTACCATCCAATGGATTTAATCACAAAGGAGAGCAACGGAGGCTGTGCACCCTAGGAGGCAGAATGTGAGAGTGGTGTCAGATGACTTTTTGACTTAGCTGGACAGCGCTCTACTGCTGACTGACCTTCTCTATATAGGCTCTGGGCCCTGGTTCACCCTAGCAGAAAAGTACCCATCTGATAATCTAGAACATTTCCCATACACCTCTTAGCTTTGTCATTTAAGAATTTTCAGACTATACCATAAATGAAAGTGTGATAAATGAGTTTGCTGTGACTCTCTCTACAGTGTAAGAAGAAAAGTAAGTAGCTGAGGTTTGAGAAAAGTTTGAGAAAGGTCCTACTTAATGACAAGGAAATAATAATTATACCAGACTTAGAGATTTGCAGTCGCTTATCTGAACCCTTTTGCACAAGATGTGTTTCAGAAATGTTAGGAATTTAGATTTATAATTGAATATGTGTGTCATATATAATATCCCCCTGGAGTCTGCGCAGCACTCCATAATGAAACACATTCACATTTATGCAGCTAAATGTATAAATGTTTGTACTAAGTGAGATAAAATGTGTCAATAGCCTCATATCAGGTCAGGCCATGTTTTGCTGCCAAGAGAGTTATGAAATAACATCCAGTTTTTAGAAAAAAATTTAATTTCAGAATTGTGGCTAAGGGATTGTACACCTGCATTATGCTTTTCAATGCAGCCTTACACACAAATTTCACAATCATCTGTCAAAGATGCACTAAGGTTGGTAACACAGGTAATAGCCTCCCTGTATGACAATGTGGAACTGAGGGTTGAAAAAGGTGAAATGGTTTGACTTAAGGTCTTACAGTTGGTTCTTGGAAAAGTGGAAACGTTAGTTTATAGGGATGCTCAAATAATGATAAAGCACAATAAAACATCCCCCAGCACTGTCCTGAAAGGCCACACTCTTGTAGAGAGATGTAACGACCTCATCACCTGGTCCACTGGCACTTCCATTAATACCTACCCTCACGGTGATCCAATTACCAGCCTTTATAATAAATTCCACATGTCCTATTATATATACAGAGAAATTTTTAAAATATTTCTCTAAAAAGGAACTTCTCTAAATGGAAACTAATTGTTTCTATTACCCTCTAGCAAGTGACAAAAAGCTTTTCTTTACTTTTCTATAACTTCTAAGTAAAAGAGCATAGAAGGCAAATATTTCTCTTATTCCTACACGGAATGCCAGCTTCCTACTGAGAGAGAGAGGAGATATAAAATGACAAGAGTGAGACAACACCCAAGAGAATGATTATGAAAAAACAGTCCTTCCCAAAGAGTGCAGTACTCAAAGAAGAGGAAAGGATAACACACCTGTAGAGGAACTTGACAAACACTTCCTCAGCCCAACGACCAAGGTCAGCAGCAGCAGTGATAAGTCATGTTGAAATTATGTGTCCTTGATATGGTGTGATGAGAATGGTGCTTTTCCTGTGCCTTCCCTCCTCTCCAAAAAAACTTATAACCCCAGTCTAATCATGAGAAAGACATCAGACAAACCCAACTTGAGGGGCATTCTACAAAATACCTGACCGTACTCCTTAAAACTGTCAAAGTCATCAAAAACGAGGAAAACCACCTGAAAAACTATCATAGTCTGGAGGAACCTAAGGAGACATGATCACTAAATGTAATAAGACACGCTAAATAATATACTGTAAGAGAAAAAAGACATTAAGTAAAAAGTAAGGAAGTCTGAAGAGAGTATAGACTTTATTTAATAACAATAATGTATCAGTATCAGTTCATTAGTTATGACAAACGCACCACACTAATGTAAGATGTGAATAATGGGGGAAATGATGAGGGGCATATGGGATCCCTCTGTACTAGCTTTGCAACTATTTTGCAAATATAAAACTATTCTGAAATTTAAAATTTATTTTAAAATACTCAATAATATGCCAAATATATAATTAAACAGTAAAATGGAAAAAATTATTTAGGGTATGAAATAGCTTAACTTATATAAAAATATTTTTATAATAGAGAATGTTCTTCATTGTCTATGATTTATAAAACTGGATTTCTACTAACGTTCTTTCACTGTTATTCTCAGTTTTCCTATTTAAAATTTGGAAACTAGATCTGGAGAATTTGGAATTGTATAGAATTTTGTTCATCTTTTTGTATCATGTTTGCAAATGTAACTCACGCGGTAACTCAACTGTGCGAAGGGAGTATAATTTTGTCCTTTTGTCTCTAGCTTATCTTCCTTTTGAGCTCACACTTTATGGTTGGTGGGGAAAATAACTTCTTGTTTTATGTCATTCAAAACTTAGTCTGATCCTACCATTAAAATCCCTTTAAATACTGTTCACTCTCTCAAGGAAGACGTATTTTCAGTCTCTCAGTCTGCCCGGTCTTCTTTCTGTCTCCCTTATTATTATCAGCTGAATTTCCATGACGATAACTGGGTTCACTGGAGGAGAATGTGGCCTCATGCAGACTTGTGCTGGAGAGAAGAGTTGGTGCCTCTGGATTCTCTGGTCTCCAAGGAAATCTCCTGCCCACCAGGTTGCCAGGCATCTATAACCTCTGATGCTGAGGACCATCCTGGTGAACTTGACATCCTTTCTTTTAGCCCAAGGAAAGCCATGTGGGGATTTTGAGCTGTGGCATCATTCTACCAGGCCACAGTACCCAATATTGACTCCAATTCAAGGTGCTCCTCAAAACCACCTTTAATTTACCTTTTAAAGAAATCAAGAATATTTTAAAGCTACATCTTTAGGTCAAAGTAAGACTGTCAGAGTTAATCTTTTCCTAGGCCCTCAGATACATCCTAAAACTAGAGATCCTTCTTCTCCCTCAAAAGAGGATTTTCATTAGTCAGACCCAAAATAGAGTCACGTAGAGTTGGTTTCTCTAAGGTCAGATGTCACTTGGTTTCTCTAAGGTCAGATGTCATAACCCCATGCTTTCTAAAGGGCTTGCGGATGGACTAATTCAGAAAAGGGCTGGTATAACCCAGTGCTTCTGAAGCAGTGTGTGCTCAGATCCCTAACCGCTACTGACAGAAGGATTAGGCTTCGAAAGAAGACCAACCAGGTCCTTTGTGGAGCAGCAGTTGGGGGAACTTGGAAGCCTTCGTCTGGCACTGTTTGGACTTCCCTAAAATGTAGACAGATCCTGGGCCTTTTCTTACCCTGAAGCCCCCTCATGAATATGATGGGAAACCTTAGGCCTTCCCGTTTCTTGTGAGCAGTGGAGCCTGCAGCTGGAAAGCTCTCTGTATAGACAGACTGAGCTCCTTATGTGCTTTGCTAGGCCCACAAAGTTACTGAAGTGAGGGTGACAGGTTAGAAATGTAGGAGGCGAATGGTGCCCCCCCCTTCTGATTCTTTAAAAGGTTTGATTTTTCTGTGCCAAATGGAGAACTTTAACTCTCCTGTCTCTTAGTTTGGCAGGACAAGAGAAAGGTTAAAGAGATCACAACTTTGTTAATAGAAGCCTTTTTATTGGTCCAGAGAGAAGACTCCAAAGTAAAATCAGCCTTCCCCTTTACCCTCTAGTCTTTGCTTCACACTCCTTGAACCAGTGGTATGAACTGTCAACCTACAAACTTAGGCAAAAGATTGAATTCCATGGGGAAATAAAGACTCAGACAATCCCACGATCACTGCAACTAGCTCAGGGCATCCTGAGTCCCTCACTGCCTCTCTTCTACCTTCAAACTGTCTGTGCTCTGTGGAATCCCATTTAACCCCAAGGGCCTGCTGTAATATCCCCTTTTCTAGGAAGTCTTCATTTATCTCAATCTCTCCCTCTATTCTGTGCTTGAAAAATTCATAACTCTTTCTGGGCTTTTCTCCACTCCTAATATCACCTTAATTCATCTTATCACATTGCATTACAAGACATTCATTTGCATTGTTTTTATTTTATAGAAAACTGAAACTCTTATGCATCTCTCTATCCCCAGTACCTAACTTGTATCTGGTACCTAGCAGGTGTTCAATAAGTATTTGTTGAATAAATGAATGAATGAATGGGTACTAGGGGCAACATTTGCAGATAAAATTCAGGAATTATGATTGTTACATGTTCTTAGGGAAGAACAGCCCCTCCCCTAGCCTCAGAAAATGAATTGTGACTGGTGTACGGCTGCTGTCTTCCAACTACTCTTTGCCAGTGATTGAACGGGGGAGAGGGCAGGATGTACCCATTCCATAGCCATGAAACATAAGGGAAATGCTCCTAGGAAGGCATTTGCTGACCTGATAAAAAGAACAGGAACATATGATGTTCCTCTTTCTACTCCTCTTCTTCATCATCTTTCTATTCCCCTTGCCTAGTTTAGTATCGGCACATAGCCGGGGCTCAGTCAATAGTTGCTGAATGAGGGAATGAATGAATGGATAAGTACTAGGGGCAACAATTGCACTACCTTACCCAGGCATCACCTTGAATGTGGATTTCATGGCTGGTGCTGCAGCAGCCATCTTGCCACAGTGAAGGAGAGGCTGGGCATCCCAGATATCTACTGAGCTGCTGAACCAACATCCAGCATCCATTCACGTTGCTATGTGAGAAAAGCAAACCTCTATTGATGTAAGTAACCATTAGTCAGGTTGCTTTGTTACCGATATGGGGATCATATTCTTTTCATGGTTGCCTCCTTGCCACGTACTGTGTTCAGCCACACGTCTCTTGTGGGTGCATCTCCATGGTACTGAGAGACTTCACAGTCCATGGGAGAGAAAACTGGAGGTTTTTCTAGACCTATAAATTTCTACATTAAGTCTTTTGGTGAGACCCAGTTGTTCACAAATCTGTCTGAAGACTGCAAATAAAAGATTTTAATGCAATGTGTTAAGTGCTGTATAGCAGTTTTGATAAAGCACCAAAAAAAAAAAAAAAGATTGCTACTAATACTAAACAACCTTAAATGTGCTGCATTCTTTATCTTCAGCAGTGGGGAAATCCCCACCCCCTTGCTTTCCTGACACTTCCTGTTTCGTTCTGACAGAGGAGGCCAAACTCTCTTATTCTAACTAGGTTTCTGTCATTGGCAAGTTTTAGAAATAATGTCACTAGGGAAATGACCAGTAAGTGAAATAAAGTCCCCATTGTTGGGCTTCCCTGGTGGCGCAGTGGTTGAGAGTCCGCCTGCCGATGCAGGGGACGTGGGTTCGTACCCTGGTCCGGGAGGATCCCACATGCCGCGGAGTGGCTGGGACCGTGAGCCATGGCCGCTGAGCCTGCACGTCCGGAGCCTGTGCTCCGCAACGGGAGAGGCCACAACAGGGAGAGGCCCGCGTACCGCAAAAAAAAAAAAAAAAACTCCATTGTTCTATTTCCTCATGGGTGAGCTTTACAAATTCAAGACCCCCCAAAAATTAGTTCTCATTCAAGTTGACTCAATAAGAGCAGATCAAAGTGTTTGTGTAAACAGCTAATTTACTCCAGGGGAAATCTGTTCACCGACTTTCCTGCAACTTTTCTCTCTCTTTCTTCCTCACAACAGCTCTTCCTCTTTAATCCCACCACAGAACAAGACCATAGATGGGACTCTTCAACATTGTGACAGAGAAGATCAACAACCTGACGGATGAGTGGTCAGCTGGACTTTCATTTTTGTCCCGTGGGGTCTACTGAGACAAATACATCCCACTCAGTAGATATCTTGTTTCCCCACACCTTTAAGTAAAATACCTGTGATAAATGAGAGGACATGTGTGAGCACACATTTACTAGAGGAAACTGGGACACTACACCCCAATGTTTTATTAGTACAGATTGGTTCTCTCACATTACTCCTTCATCCATATTTCTTGAGGATAGGTCAGTCTGCAGGTCTCCAAAAGGTTAAAGTAAAGCAGCTAGGATTAGAAATTGCATTTTGAGTACCACATGCCTTCCTGACATAGAATTAACTTGACCTATAGGGTCCAGTGTTTACCTTTCACCCAGAAAGGAAGAGTCTATGGCCACTACACAAGATTCATCATCTGAAGATGTAGGATGATTGAGGGAATCCTGAAGCAGGTATTATATATTAACATTTGTAGTATGACTATGTTTATATGTTTGTATTTTGCATGAATGAATCATTGACTACTAATAAATTACTGTGTGATGGTCACCGGAACCCAGGCATTACACAGTCACTGCCTTATCCCAAAAGATCAAATCTCAAGTGTTAAGTAGTAGGCACAGTGGTCCTTCAAAGGCCTTCTGGCAAAAAAGTTTTTTAATGCAGTGAACCATTAAGAAAGGTTCTGAAGTGACAGGTAAGAGGGGGAAAATTTCTCAAATGTACGTGCCTGAACTATCAGGATGAGGAAAGAAAAGAATGAGAGAACAAGGTAGGAAACTGGAGATCCCGGATGCTTGGGTCTGCTGTGTCCAGTGGGCTCACTGGGCAAGTCATCTGGAGTGGGACAGATTGTTCCAGGCTGTGAAAGCTGCCAGATAACAGGATTTCTGGGATTTCCTCCTATTCCCTGGGGCAAGCTAGAAATGTAACTCTAAGCTGTCTTAGTAATGGGATATAAACTGTGTGTCCTTAATCAAAGAAGGCAAGGGTCTCATCTTTATCCATCCAATCTTGACTAGAATTCTAGAGAAGTAGCTCTTTGTGGGGAAAAAAATTAATGGTCAAAAAGTTTGCGAAACACATTTTACTTTCCCTAAAAGATGATAATGGACAGAGCAAATCAAAAGTCTTAAAACAAATTTGATTTGAAAAAAATCTTGTTTTACCCAGTATTTCACATTTATTTGATTCACAGAAATTTTTGCGGGAATCGTTGGTATAGACTAATGGGTAATAAGGCCTCTTTTCTCGTACTATCTCCACATGCTTCTAGACCCATCACTCAGAGATGTGCAAATGTAAAGCAAGTATTCTAGCTGTCCTTGGGAAAGACCAGAATGCACAGGATTCTGACTGGGAAGTTAAGAGTCTTTTTCAATAATATCAGTTGGATGTGGCTTTTCATGAGACCTATGCTTCTGCAGATTGTTTCCTTTAGGAAAAATACGAATTTAGGGCTTCCCTGGTGGTGCAGTGGTTAAGAACCCGCTTGTCAATGCAGGGGACACGGGTTCAAGCCCTGGTCCGGGAAGATCCCACATGCCGTGAAGCAACTGAGCCCGTGTGCCACAACTACTGAGCCTGAGCTCTAGAGCCCGCGAGCCACAACTACTGAGCCCATGTGCCACAACTACTGAAGCCCATGCACCTAGAGCCTGTGCTCCGCAACAAGAGAAGCCACTGCAATGAGAAGCCTGTGCACCACAACGAAGAGTAGCCCCTGCTCGCCGCAACAAGAGAAAGCCCGCACGCAGCAGCAAAGACCCAACGCAGCCAAAAATAAATAAATACGTTTAAAAAATAATAATAAAAAAAAATAAATACGAATTTACGCAACATAGACTCCAGATAGGCTACAGGAAGAGCCTTCATGCTGGAAGACTGGAATTGCCAAAGCCAAAACTTGACCCCTCTGCAAAAGCCCCAAACCCGAGCCATTAACCCAAACTGTGGGAAACAGATGACATCAGATCGTTGAATTCTCAAGTCTTTTATATGTCAAAGGGCAAAGTCATAGGAATGGAGCTGCCCCTAAAAGAAATAAATGTGCTCAAAGTAACCATAACCTTGGAAGAGAACAATTTCTACTCAAAGAAAGAAGAAGTAGCTCGAGTTAAAAGGAAGAACCTTTTCCTTTTTCTTGATCTGTACAAGGCTGGGTCTGGACTCCAGTGAGGGCAGCATAAACATGCCATGTACGGGAAGGGCGGCTGCCTCCTGTTTACAGAAGATAAGCAGGTCCTGCACATGGTGGTTGACAGAGCCTAAGAAGAAATGTGCCCAGGTGGGCATTCCTGTGAGAGATGGGGTGACGGATTTTCAGAACCATCCTGTCTGCCATCCTGACCTCGGGGATTTAAGTCACTTCCCATATTCCTAAACCCTCAAAAATTATAGACTGCCCTCACTTTCTACTGGGGGATTACAGGAAGGGTCTATATCCACACTCAGGACGAAATAGGATAGAGAAAAACAAAAGAGCAGGACACTGGCCACAGGGGGAGGAGCAGAGCAGTGGTCCAGAGCCAGACGACTGGATTAGGCACTAAAAAACCAGAAGAGATATGTGGAAATTACAAGACTTTTTAAACAGAATGGGGCCTCAGACAACTGTGACAGAAACACCAGAGTGATGACTCTGGAACATTCGGGATACACGTTCAATACAAGACATTGTTCATATATTTTTCTGACAAATAAGAAAACAGCAATGGTTCTAATGAAAATATCATCTTGATAGAAATGTCTGTTATTATTCTTCATGGCCAAGGATGACAATATGAATGGTGGTGGGTATTTCTGAGTGTTCTGGAGGAATTCCAAAGAAGGGATTAAGGGCAAGAAAAATATGAATGTGAAAAGGACAGTATTTTAATCCCACATACACCTAGGGACGACTGCCTTTATTTCACTGTTGATAATGTATCGTGACTCTTTTTCAGAATCACTTGAAAGTCAACAGTATGCTGCACACTTTGTGTTCGATCACCCCAACTTTGATTGGCAGACCTCTACACCTTCTCACTCACAGAGTATTACATTTTTAAAGCATTTTTAAGAACTAAAACAAAGGGCATTCTCCAATAGTCCCAGAGATTTGTTTGCTCTTCTCTACTAAAAAAAGGCATTCTAGAATGTCAGGCCCACAAGAGCCTCACCTCTGATAGAAAAGTATTCTCTTGTCCAAACACAGATCTACTACGGATTCTCTGCTTTTAAAATTACCATTATCATTTTAACTGTCATATGTAAAGAATAGTAGTGAAATAGCTGAACAAACTGAACATTTTGACTTATTAAAGAAAAGAAGTAAGTAACTCTGTAAATACAATTTAAAATTAGCTGGAGCCAAGGCAAAACCAAGCTGTTTTTATGGTTGTGTTAACATTTAGGACACCGTGAATATTAACTCAGAGTTTGCTACTCACTGGGGAGTTCTGTGGACCAATTTGCTTAAATTCAGAGGCTAAAACACCTTTTTAAAATGTCAAGTATGTATAGGGAAAAAGGGAAAGAGCAAGGTAAATGCAATTAGCAAAAATGGAAAATTGGGGAAAGTGAAATTTTGGCATTTGTATTTTGACCTCACATAGAGATAAATAGGGCTGTGAGTCAATGAGCATAAGGACTCTGAATCTAAGACTTGCCTTACATGACTGTGCTCTAGAAGCTTCCATGGGAGGTACATGTGCGATCAGCTTCCGATTGTACTGGCTGCCTCAGGCTTACCAGCAAGGGACCTATGTGAATAGCTTTGGTGTCCCATGTTCCAAAAGCTGCATGCAGGGCATTATGTTTGAAGCCCACTAACCATACAGTTTTTAATCTAGAATGAGTTATTTACATCTTAAGTAGTAATAAGTAGTATTTCAAAATAGCATTTTAAAGACACATAATGAGCATATTGAAAATAGCATTTAAAGAGACATAATGCTACAAATAACAAATGCTGGAGAGGGTGTGGAGAAAAGGGAGCCCTCCTACACTGTTGGTGGGAATGTAAATTGATACAGCCACTATGGAGAACAGTATGGAGGTTCCTCAAAAAACTAAAAATAGAGTTGCCATATGATCCAGCAGTCCCACTTCTGGGCATATATCTGGAAAAAAAAAACATAATTTGAAAAGATACATGCACCCTTATGTTCACAGCAGCACTTTTTACAATAGTCAAGACATTGGAAGCAACCGAAATGTCCACCAACAGACTAATGGATAAAGAAGATATGGTACACATATATATATATAAAATAGAACACTACTCAGCCATAAAAGATGAGATAATGCCATGTGCAGCAACATGGATGGACCTAGAGATCATCATACTAAGTAAAGTAAGTCAGACAGAGAAAGACAAATATCATATGATATCACTTATATATGGAATCTAAAATACAACACAAATGAACATATCTATGAAACAGAAACAGACTCACAGGCATAGAGAACAGACTTGTGGTTGCCAACGCGGTGGGGGGGGGGGGAGGCGAGTGGCCTACTGTATAGCACAAGGGACTATATTCAATATCCTGTAATAAACCATAATGGAAAAGAATATGAAAAAGAATATAAACCTCTATATCTATATATATAGAGACAGATAGAAATGAATCACTGTGCTGTACACCAGAAACTAATACAACTTTGTAAATCAACTATACTTCAATAAAAAATAAATTTAAAAAAATAAAATAAAGAGACATAACGATCAGCCACATTGATTCTACGGCACACCTCTGAGGGTCTCTAAGGGATTTTTTTTACTTTTCTTGACGTTTAAAAAATTTCTTTTGTCTTTGTACCTCAATTTTTTCGGGGTGGTCCTTAAATGACAAAACAGGTCATTTCTGAGGAAGAATCACAGTAAAGAACTAGGAGATTTCATCCACTGAAGTCTATCAATGGCATCTATCGATTGAATAATGGCCGCAAGGAAAGCTATGAAAACAACCCAGATTGAAGGCTATGGGGTAGGGCATTTGTCAGTGTGAAAAGATCCTAAAATGCACATTCCACTCTAGGAGTTTATCATAAGAAAACAATGAAGGATTATGAAAAGATGTAACAAGGGGGTTCTTGGCAGCACTATTAATAATCATAAACATGGAAGGCAACCAAAAGTTCCAGCAATAGGGGATTAAGAAAATAAATCATAGTATATTTAGACAATAAAATAATCTGCCAGTCATCAAAAATAATGTTGGAGAAATGTCTTTATCAGCAGTAGAGAGCTGTTTACGATACATTCATAGGAGAAAACACAGACTACAAAGCAGAACAAATAGCACAATACTATTTTTATTTATATATATGTGGGTTGAAAAGTGGAATCACATGCATCAAGGTGTTAAAGTGGTTAACTTTGAGAGGGTGGAAGAATGGGATATTTTTATTTCTCCATCCTTTTGAACTTTTCTGTAATGAGCGTATATTACTTTTACAATAATGAGAGGCAAACATTTTTAATAGCAAATAATGATAAGCATCTCAAGAATCTGCAAGATTCATTTGCAGTTAATATTTTAGAACTTAACTATACTGACATTCTTTATTTGTGACAATGACTGAGGGGCCTCCTGGCATTTGGAAAAGGAGGGGTCAAAATGCTGGACCATCCACACAAGGAAGAACACAAGTCCCACCAATTGCTGTTTTTGTTTGTTTTTATTTATCTGGCTGTGCCAGGTCTTAGTTGCAGCACGTGGGATCTAGTTCCCTGACCAGAGATCGAACCCGGGCCCCCTGCACTGGAAGCGTGGAGTCTTAACCACTGGACCACGAAGGAAGTCCCCAATTGCTGTTTCTTTTTTCTTTTTTTTCTTTTTTTTTGCGATACGCGGGCCTCTCACTGTGGTGGCCTCTCCCGTTGCGGAGCACAGGCTCTGGACGTGCAGGCTCAGCGGCCATGGCTCATGGGCCTAGCCGCTCCGCGGCATGTGGGATCTTCCCGGACCGGGGCACGAACCCGTGTCCCCTGCATCGGCAGGCGGACTCTCAACCACTGCGCCACCAGGGAAGCCCTGTGAGATTGATTTTTGAAGGACTGAATTCCCAAGAAAGAGACACAGTCTCAATAGGGAGATTGCCATCTGTTAGAGAGAGAACTTTTCCCCGCTCCGTATGTCTTCTTCCACGTGTAGCAAGCCACCTAGCATAGTATTCCTGGGCACTCCTCTCCAATTCACTCCTCCCCTGGGAAGATGGAGTGATGTACTCATCGATGCATCTGGGACAAGGAACGAGGCCTCCCGTCACCCTCAGGAGCAAGCTGCCGCCCAGGAAGCACAATTTCTGCTCTGTTCCTACTTTCTGTGATTTCCACGGAGCAGGCTTGTGGTCCAGCACCGCGACGGGTAGGAGCACAGACAATGCCCTCTAAACCCTGCAGCTATAGGTTCTATTTCCAATACCAGCTTTCTCAGTAGTAAAGGTGCTAGTAGTATCAGATTCTCTGGGAAACAGACCTTAAGACTCTGAGATTTGCATGCAAGAGGTTTTGGAGAGACTAACCTCAGAAGCAACCACCTAAGAAGAAGTGATGGACAGGGAGGGAAATTGAACTGCAATACAGTAGCAGCCTAAGACAATTACACGGAGCTCTAGGGCAGACTTGGGCTGCTGGGCCCATGACCCTTTTCCTCTCCTTGACCAACCATGGGAGGTGGACAGCCTCCAGGCAGGGGGCATAACCATGGCCGGGAGTAATTCCCTAGGAAAAACTCAGCTGGGAGTCAGCAGCAGCACACTCTGGGTCCTGGGAGGGGGGAGTCCATTGTGAGCACCACAGAGTCCATCTCCACACCATCCACTTTGTTGTATGATGCTGAGTGTGACAACAATGGCACATTAGCTACAATACGGAGTGGGGAGGGAGGCTGGGAAGAGAAAGTTTTGAGTTTAAGCCTGTAAAGGGGAAAGTGAGCGACAGAAGACACCACCCAAGTGACATCACGTGCACACAATTTCAGGTGGGTCAAGGAGAACGCTTCTTTCTTCCACTGGCTCAGGAAGTGCAAAGCAAATCCCTTGAGTTGGGTTTCCCTCCTCCGCCTCCAAAGAGGAGTAAAGAAGGATTTGCTGGCTGGAAGGTTCTCCTCACCCCAGAGAGTGTCCAATTGTCTTCACACATTACAACAACTGCTATGGCTTAGTTTCTCCAATGAATGTCATAAAAGTAATACGGTTCTTTCTTTCTTTTTTTTTTTTTAGGTTTTTGATTCTCCTTTTCCCATGCTGCTACAGACTGAATTGTGCCCCCTCAAAATTCATACACTGAAGTCCTAACCCCCAGTATCTTAGAAAGTGACTATATTTGGAGATTGGGACCATTAAAGAGGTAATTAAGCTTAAATAAGGTAATAAGTGCAGGACCCTCATCCAGTATAACTGGTGTCCTTATAGGAAGAGAAACACACACCAGGAATACGTGTGTACAAACGAAAGGTCACAGCAAGAAGGTGGCCATCTGCAAGCCAAGGAGAGAGGCCTCAGGAGAAACCAAACCTACCGACATCTTGGTCGTCAACTTCCAGCCTCCAGAACTGCGAGGAAATACATTCCTCTCTCTAAGCCACCTATTCTATGGCATTTTGTTATGGCAGTTCTAGCAAACTAATACACATACCAATCTAAGGCTTTACGTTCCTGTTTAAACACCAGACTTAATGTGTTCAATATCTGCCTCACTGAGTGTTTAGGGAGAAAAATGCCACTTGAAAGAGCAGCACTTTGGAGACAGGCCCCACTACCACTCTCCTTGGTCCTATAATCTTCAGCAAGCCTTTTAACTCTTTGGAGCCTCAGTTGCCAGACCTGTCCAATGGGCTTAACACACAACTTTAACACACTGATCTATGTCACAGGAGCAAGAGCTGCACAAGATCAGCTGATTTTACTGATCACTTCTTCAAGTAGAACTCTTCCTCGCCTTATGATGGGGTTACATCCCAGTAAACCCATCGTGAATTGAAAATATTGTAAGTCCAAAATGCATTTAATACCCTTACCTACAAAGCATCAAAGCCTAGTCTAGCCTACCTTCAACATGCTCAGAACATTTACATTAGCCTACCGTTGGGCAAATTCATCTAATACAAAGCCTATTTTAAAATAAAGTTTTGAGGGACTTCCCTGGTGGTCCAGTGGTTAAGACTGCACTCCCAATGCAGGGGCCCTGGGTTTGATCTCTGGTCAGGAAACCAGATCCCACATGCTGCAATTAAGAGTTCTTATGCCACAACTAAAGATCCCTCATGTGGCAACGAAGATCCTGCATGCTGCAACTAAGACCTGGTGCAGCTAAATAAATAAATAAATAAATATATATATATATATATATATATATATATATATATATATATTTTTTTTTTTTTTTTTTTGTGCGGTACGCTGACCTCTCACTGTTGTGGCCTCTCCCGTTGCGGAGCACAGGCTCTGGACGCGCAGGCTCAGCGGCCATGGCTCACGGGCCCAGCCGCTCCACGGCATGTGGGATCTTCCCAGACCGGGGCACGAACCCATGTCCCCTGCATCGGCAGGCGGACTCTCAACCACTGCGCCACCAGGGAAGCCCCCTATATATTTTTTTAAAAAATAAATAAATTGTTAAAAATCAAAGATAATGGGTACACAAAAAGAAATTGAAAAACATGAAGACATAAAACATTAGAGGCAATACCAACAATAATTTGACAGTTGCTTGCAATTTAACTGTGTGGAGATCATAGTTACAAAAGAATCATGACGCTGATTTTATTGCGGCTCTTTTTTTCTTTCTTCTGATAGTGAAGATTATTGACGTATGTTAACCAGATTTATAACATTAAATTTCAAAAGCCATTTGGATGATTTAGAGGGGTTTTTTTTAGAGGGTTTTCTTAGAAATCTACTTACAAATAATAACAAAGCTTTAGACCAAGGTAATCTATTAAGATGAACTATCTAGAGAGAGAAAGGAGAAGAAAAACAAAATTAACTGAACTTCTTATATTTTCTAGGCCCTATGTGCAGCACATTACATGTGGTATTTTATTTAGTCCTCACAACAATTCAGTTAGCTAGGTATTATTATCCTCACAAGCTTAAGCCTATATTAGGGGCTAAATAATGTGTTCATGACCTCCCTTTTCAAAGGAGAAAGAACTGGAGTTCAAAATCAATGTCTTTCAGTTCATGGTCCATGGCTTCTTAGATTTCTTTTAATAAATGGCAATATGGTGATCATGGTCAAAATAAAGATTATGATCTTAACCTCGAGGAATCTGTGACCTCAAATAACCAAACATATATCATCAACTTAACATTCTAAGATAGTGTTTCCCAGGCTATACGTAGAACAATAGTCTTTGTTAATTTTCTATGTTTTTAAAATATTGTTCTATGGTCAACTATGTTTTGGTAAGTGCTGCATCTTACATCCCCTTCTTGGAGATTCATGGTGCTCATCACCATACTAAGGGCTCAGAGAAAGATCTCCTTTTCATCAGGTAGCTCCAGTATTCCCAGAAACACACTTTGGGAAACCGTGTTCTAAGGCAGTATCTAACAAAGTCCAATTACGGGAATGAGACGGACAGCTCTGTTGTTTAGAGGAGGGAAAGACAGATTGTGAGCTAACGGGTTTGGAACTGGGACTTTATCTACGCCTAGGGGTCTAGACAAGAAGACGATCCAGGAAGTGAAAGGCATTCTCCAAATAGCACGAGAGAAGACCTGTTGGTGGCACAGAAGGGCATCAGCTTGGCTGAAGTAAGGATTGTTTCTGGGAAACAGCTGGAGGAAGTGAAATTAGGTAACCAGAGTTAGAGCATGGATGGCTTTGCAGGCAGGTCAGAGGACACTGGAATTTTCCCTGTAACAGGGTTACCAATGACACCCTATCAGTGCTTAAGGCTCTACAGTTTTCAAGGTGCCCTTTCCTGTCTTATCTCACACACATTATCACAACAAGGGACAGGCGGGTAGGAGGTAACTGGAGGAGTGGGGCTCTGTACTCAGGCTCCCTCCTTCCTATCTCCCCATGCGGAGAAAGGAGTTTATAAGGAGAGAGCCCTTTACCTTTGGTCACTGCAAGAACATTCTGCAACTTCAAGAGTAAAGGATCAGTAAATTACACGTTACTTGATTATCTCATTTAATTATTATTTCATTAATTCACTCACTACAGCACTGTGAGGTGTTGGCACTTCCCAGATGAGGAGACTGAGATTCAGCGAGTTACATAAGGTGTTTAGACGCTCCGGAAGCCCAAGCCAGGAATCACAATCAGGACGAGAGCAGAGGCAAGGGGAGGAGTGACTTACAGGTCTGTGGAATTATGGGAAGAAATCAGGGGTGAAGAAAAGACTGGAAAAAGCCAAGTAGAAAAGGAGCTCATTGAGTATAAGGGGTTCTGAGAGGTGTGGGAAGGCTGGGCAAATGAGGGCATAGGTGTGGTGAAATGGAGAGTTCCTTGTCTAAGACTGTGAGCAAAAATGAGGGATAATTCGAGGGAATTATCCTGAGATAGAGAGGAGAGTAAATGTGGGAATCTCTGGTTGGCCTCAATCTAACTGGCCAAGGAGGTGAAACAGTCCACTGGGATAGAGGAGGCGTCACCAAGAGGAACAGGAGATGCTTTGCCTGTGAAGCTGAACAGCAGGATACCCTCACAAGCAATGCTCTCCAGTCCAGGATGGATGTAGTGATTAGTGGGTCTTGTTTTCCCAAACTTCCAGAAAAGTAAAAGAGATCTAGGGGTTTGTGAATGATTCTGGGATCTCATAACCCCCTAGGCCTGCCTGTATCACTGCATCATTTACACTCTGAACCAACATCCCTGGCTAGACTGGTAACTTCTCTGGCCTCCACTAGATCAACCTTTTTGGCATCAGGGGCCGGTTTCGTGGAAGACAATTTTTCCATGGACGGGGGTTGGGGATGGTTTCAGGATGATTCAGGCACATTACATTTATTGTGCACTTTACTTCTATTACTATTACATTGTAATATATAATGAAATAATTATACAACTCACCATAATGCTGACAGGAGGTGGAGTTCAAGTGGTAATGTGAGCGATGGGGAGCAGCTATAAATACAGATGAAGCCTCGCTCGCTCACCCGACACTCACCTCCTGCTGTGTGGCCCGGTTCCTAACAGGCCACAGACCAGTGGATTGGGGACCCCTGCACTAGATGATAAACTCCTTGAGAAAGGGACCCTGTCTTAGTTGACATGGAAGCCACGATGATTTGTACTATGTCTGGCAGATAGGAAGCATGCAAGGAGCATCTAAGGATGGAGAAAAGTCGAAGAAGGAGAGACTGGCTGACCCTGGGGTCGAGACTGGATAAAGTATCTGAGCTGCCCAAGAGGGGATTCATCACTGAATGAAAGGAGAAAGCTCGTGGTCCGAAGGGAGATGAAATTGCACTGGAACCAGTTCACACTAGCTCCTAAGAGTAGATTTTGCATCTCTTCCCAACTGCGTGTCAGTGAAATCACACTGGCAGCTTAAAATCAGCAGTGGTATGAGTATTTACACCATGGTAATTGGCAAATGCTACATATCAGGGCTTCTTTTTTCTGAAGAGGTGGCTGTTAAAGAGATATTGGCACACCACTGTATAACACCCAGACTCGTCACAGGTGGAACAGTAGAAGTGATAATTGGAGACTGCAAACAGTGAAGGGGGCCTCCACGCAAGACAGCAGCCCCAGGTCCCCTCTGCAGAGGACACACATACCAAAAGAGTCACCCAGAACCAATTCTCATGCTTTTGTCTTAAGGGCAGGGGTGAGAGGAGCTCCTGTCTTGCTATCTCATCTCTTCTGTCTGTTACTATGACACCTGGAAAGTGTACAGATGAGGAGAAGAAGTTAAGTAAAGACAAGAAGTATAAAGACGAGTTGGTTTACGATCACCTTTAATTCTCTGGGGAATTGTTTTGGTTTTGGCCTTTAGCTTTTGCAAGGGGACAGAAATAAGAGAATGCTCTTGGGAATGTGCCCATGCACAGACCAGAGAAAGGAGGTGATACAGACAAGACTTTCAAGGGACACATCTGATGCCCTCCTGTGCTTAAGCACTGTAACCCTTTGGCAGGAATGGTTGAAAAGTGTCTACACCCCCTTACCCAATACAGACAATATTCCAAACTTTTTCTCACAACTCACCCAGCTCTATGTAACCCTATCTCAGTCATGCACACTAGCGTGGACTCAGAAATCAAAAGAAATTAGAGCAGAACCAAGAAAAGCTGAGTTGTGGATCATACAAGGTTTAACGAAGGTTCACAGTCCTTCCCAGGGACCATCTTCAGTCTGATAATTAGGAGCTACTACGTGAATGAGTATAAGCTTTACATTGGAACGGCCAAGGCCATTCTGTGAGAAGTGAAAGGATTTTTATGCTTATCAATCGATTGTCAGAGCGAATTCTTGTGCCCGCAGCACACACAGGAACTGAGACCCAGTGACAGAGCAGCATGTTTGTGGTCAGGCCCGGCTGCTGGAATTTTTCACTATTGTTGTCCTAGGCACGTATTTTATGTGCTGATAATTTTGAGTGAAAAATAAAAGCTCTCTTCAAACAAAAGAATGTTTATGTTCAAGAGTGATAAAAAAGAAGTTATTAGCCAGGAAGTGGACATTATTAAAACAAGGCAATTTGGGGCATTAACCCAAGAAAAAGTTTGCATATCACAGGTAGTTCACTTAAAATAACTCTTGAAACCGACATGGCTATTTCAATTTAAAATGGACAGTCTGAGATTTTCTCCTTCACCAATTTAATTTAAATTTTAAAAATGCACTAAAAATTTTCAAGGAAAGTATGAAATTGGATCAAAAATTATACCAGAGTTAAATTTGACTGTTTAAAAAAAAATCAGTGGATAGTTAATAATCCGTGATATTTAGAGTTGAAAATCTGACATTTCTTTATTGCACTTCTGTTATTTGATGCCTAAGCAACATATGGTATGTACAAAATGTATTATAATGCCAGAATAACACACCAAGTTTTAAGTTAATCTAATCTACTCACTCACATTTTCTACCAGTGTTTAAATGTTCATTGAGTTCCTAAGGAAAATTAGGAATAAGTAGAATAGCAATTCTTATTTCTGGACTTTAAGGGTGTTTCAAGTATGGGCTTCCCTGGTGGCGCAGTGGTTGGGAGTCCGCCTGCCGATGCGGGGGACACGGGTTCCTGCCCCGGTCCGGGAAGATCCCACATGCCGCGGAGCGGCTGGGCCCGTGAGCCATGGCCGCTGAGCCTGCGCGTCCGGAGCCTGTGCTCCGCAACGGGAGAGGCCACAACAGTGAGAGGCCTGCGTACCGCTTAAAAAGAAAAAAAAAAAAAAAAAGTGTTTCAAGTAAATAAACATTAAATTTTGTTTGACAGATGAAAACTCTAGTTAAGTGATATGACAACGCTATTCAACAGTTTGGGTGAAAATGTTTAAATGCAATGATGAATTAGTGGTCCTGATCCTTATATCCCTACTCAGAACACTAAACTTTTCTTAAGGGGTAGAGTTTGAAGATTAAATTCAAAATGGCACAAATTTGATTCTGTGATTCCAATTCCCACCATGTAGTCTAAGAAAATAATTCTAAAAATAGAAGATGCTTCATGCTCATAGATGTTGATCCAGCATTATTTATAATCTAAAAGTGTTAAATGACTAAAACGTCCAGTGATATTTGGGGATGTCATCTTGAATATATCAGCGCTATGGGATGATTTGTGAGGGGTTCTTGCATAACAGAGTCACATAACTGGGAGGTACCAGGCCCCACTGTGAAGATCATGGGATCTGGGTCATTTCTCCAAGGATGCTTAAAAAGGTCAAAGACAGTATATCTTTTTTTGAGATAGCAAAAGGTGATATTTTGATGTCTACAGCCACCTCTGATTGATTCCACTTGTTAGTTTTAAAAGCATAATCAAATAAGTCTACATAATTAAGAAAATGCCTGCAACTTTTGCCAAAATGTCAGTGTATTATAGAGCTGACTCTAGTTAACCAGAGAAAAGGGAGTACAGAAAGAGGTAGTAAATTTCCTGTTCTCAAATTGTTTATGCTCCTGTTAGGTTAGCACACTAATTTTTTTTAATGGTAAACATTGGAAAAACATCATTTCAGGGTACTTTAAAATATAGTATAAATGAAACTCATCAACACTGAGAGGCTTTCGCATAAAAGGGCTAATCAAAGGCAGGCGGTGTAATCCAGGCCCGCGCACCAGGGCCGGGAAGCAGTCAGGACTGCGCAGAGCTCGCTGCTGCCCTGTTTCTGTAAAGTTTTGAGGGACGTGAACAAAGTACAGCCCTCGTCCAGCCAGTGACATGTTTGCTCACTTCATAATCTGCTTCCTACATAAGCTGTTACTGAATGGAAACCAAATGGACGCGCAGCACGTCTGTGAACAGATGGCGCTTCTGTGTGATGAAGAAAAACTGAGAGCAGAGGGACAGCAAGTTTAAAAAGGTGGCTCTGTCCCCTTCCCCCACTGTCGCCTAGCTTCCTCTTCAACCTCCTCGGGTAGCCCCGTCCTTCTCAGCGGCTCCTCCCACCTTTGTTAGGATGAAAGACGTTACAGGTTAGAGAGAGAGAAGATGATGCTTAATCCTAAATCCCCTTTGTACCTTTCGGTCGGGCTCTTGTCTCCTAAAGTAAACTAAAGAGGCAAAGGCAGCTGGAAAATGGCAGCAAGGCCATACACAAAGAGCACCCGGCATATGGTGCCCTTCCCTTCTCCCAGGCTGGTTGAGTCTCCCTGGTCATGCTGGGGGCTTGTTCTTAAATATCATTTGGATGCTATTGTGTGTCTGAGGCCCGGAAAAATGTGACTGTCTTGCTGAGCTGGAGGGAAGAAGAATCTAAAAAGGATTTATGGAAATGCCTGGAAATTTTGCCAAAACGTCAGTGTGCTAATTGTATGTTGAACTCCATCTGAGGCAGCTCCATCTCTATGTATGGGTCTGAAAGTGTGTGTGTACTTTCTTGTTACCCTTTGGTTCTTCTTGCCTTGTCTTGGATTAGGATTCTATAGCATCACAGTAAAAGCGGGGTGGTATGTGTTATAATGAGAACATTATGCTAGTGACAGTGACCACACAAATCACATTTTCCAGGGTAGTTCCTATTTCAAACATTCTGTTTCTGTGCATCTATTTGGGACTCTCCTACTTGTCAGACCATCTGTTGCCCAGGTTTTTTATTCCAAAAATAGATGGGCCCTTGTTTATTATGAAACAAGTATATAGTAGGCAAGAATAAACACTGTGGAAAGGAAGGGAGGGAGATATGAATGAGTGAGTGAATGGATGAAAGTGCTATACTAGGAGGTGTCCAGGAGGCTTAACTAGTTGTGTTAGCGCTTGACCAAGAAAAGTAACCCTCTGTGTCTTTGGTTTCTTCATCCAGAAAATGTCTAGTCAAACCTAATGTATTTCTGAGACCCATCCAGACCCAAAAATCTATATTCTAATAAAAAAGGATTTCATCCAACATTCTTAACCTCTTTTTCTGAGTTCCTGGTCTGATAACTTAATTGTGACTAATCAGATTTACCAGTCCTCTTACACGAACATAGGCAATGACATTTAAGTTTCTTTATCTTATGGTAGGCGGCAAGTCCAAGACTGGAAGACACTCAAAGAACAACCCATAATGGCGGGGGGATATATGCAGAAACTAGATGATTTAGTCTTACTGTGCTTCTTTAAGGGGAAAACAACTATTAGCTTTAAGGCAGAGGGGATGCCAAGGTGTAGAGGCAAAAATTAAAGGAAACTTAGAAAAGAATCTGAATCGATGATTTAAGAATAATATACTAAGTGAATCGAAAAACATAAAAGTGAAACACGAGCAATTTGGGGCTTGCATGGGACTGTTCTATAATGAAGACAAGACATCTGAATTTATGGCCAAGGGAAGAATGCCTTGTAGTTAACTGCATGCACTCAAAATGTGGTCCAAGTTATAAAAAGAAGAATTGAGGGGTCTTTTTGAACATTTTTATTCTAATATTTAATTTTGCCAGAAAGAGTGTTGTAAATCAAATACAGTAGTTAAATTAAAGCTGGTAGATATGTAAGCAATGCATTCTTTCAGAGCCCAGGGTCTCTTAAGGGCCCTCCAAGCTGGGGCAGGGTGAGAAGCCCCTGGCAAAAGAACCAGGAACTTCTCCCCTCAGCACACCCTTGCCCCCAGCAGGGTGAAGAAGAGCTCTCTGGGGACTAGGGGGAGGAGAAGGAAACCAGAGTGGGAGCAGGGGGGAGAAACCTGGGTCTGTGCACAGTCAGGGAACATCTCCCAGAAAGGCCTCCACAGTACTAGTACATATGCAGCAGAACACCAATATTGAGTAGTGTATGCTATTTGCTACATTAGCAACATAATTAACTCTTTAGTTACTTTTTAATGAACTTACTTTTTTTTAAAAGCACTTACTCTTTTTTTTTTTTAATTTATTTATTTATTTGGCTGTGCCGGGTCTTAGTTGCAGCACGTGGGATCTTTAGTTTTGGCATGTGGGATCTAGTTCCCTGACCAGGGATGCCCACTGGACCCACCGTCAGACAAATCCCGTAACTTACTCTGTTTGTATTTGACATTTTGTATTGATCAGTTGGAAAACAGGTAAGTTTATTCAAGGGGATTTTTTTTTTCTTTTTTAGAATTGATCATTTTTTAAGAGAGAATGAGAAAGAAAGAAAAAGGAAAGAAAGGAGGAGGGAAGAAAGGAGGGAGGAAGGGAAGAAAATGTGCTGCAACCCTTCCGTCCCCCTGTCTTAAAAGCTTCATGTTTTCTAAGCCCAGGCTCAGAGTATGGTTTCTCGCTAAAATCCTGGCCTGTGGCCCTGGCCAGGAGAGTAAACTGCTGGTCACCAGAACATAATTCTGAACTTGTTCTTTAATATCTGTTGAAGTTCCCAGGGCAGCATCCAGGCATAAAACAAAACAACCAAGTTTTTGTGTGGCACTGAAGCAAAGCAAGGAAATAGTCCTCTGCTACTCTCCACGCCCCACTTCCTGCCTCCCGGGAGCCCCCTCCTTGCTTAGAAAAACTCAACAAAAAGAGAAAATCTTTTTTTAAAACATAATCCTATGTTAGTCCGCATTAGACTTTGCACAATTTTACTAGCTCTGCCATTGATCTAAGTGTCTATTCCATCTAAAATAATAATAATAATATCTATCATGTATTAAGCACTTAACATGTGCCAGGTAGTGTTCTAAGCACTCTACATGCAACTCCATAGGGAAGTTAGCAAATATTAGTCCTATTTTGCAGATGGAGAAATTGAGGCAAATGAGGTGAATGACTTGCCAGGATCAACCATGACTTGCCAGGATCAACCATAGGCATTCTGGCTGCAGCGTCTGTTTTCCTAATCAAGGAGGTTGAAAACTTTTTGCAAGAATTAAGCCTCCTATTTTCGCTTATCGTCTTCTTGGTAAACCATACAGAATGCTTCATCTCTTCAATGAAATCTGGAATCAGGTAAATATACAGAGTAGCTCAAAGACATTCAAGTCCAAGAAAGCTTTGGAAGTGTATATTTGGTCATTTTGAAGGACTTTCAGCAAAAATTGCTAGTGTTTTAATCTCTATTCCCATATGTTTAAAATAAAAAGTTTTTATTAGAGCAGGTCATTGAAGTAAGATACACATTTTTAAAAAAAGAAAAAAGAAGGAAGGAAGGAAGGAATGGCTCTGGGTCTCCTGAATGACCCAGAGCCATTGTCTTGGAAGAAAATGATAACTAGGACTACAGATATCAACAGTTTTTAAAATCTCAAAAGAGCGTTTGAATTTAGTTTGGATAGTTTTTGGGGGTTTTTTAAAATTTATTTTTGGCTGTGTTGGGTGTTCGTTTCATGCGAGGGCTTGCTCTAGTTGCGGCAAGCGGGGGCAACTCTTCATCGCGGTGCACGGGCCTTTCACTATCGCGGCCTCTCTTGTTGCGGGGCACAGGCTCCAGATGCGCAGGCTCAGTAGTTGTGGCTCATGGGTCTAGTTGCTCCACGGCATGTGGGATCTTCCCAGACCAGGGCTCGAACCCGTGTCCCCTGAATTGGCAGGCAGATTCTCAACCACTGCACCACCAGGGAAGCCCTAGGTTTTTTAATTTTATTTTATTATTATTTTGTTTTTTCTGGCTGTGTTGGGTCTTTGTTGTTGCACACAGGCTTTCTCTAGTTGTGGTGAGCAGGGGCTACTCTTCGTTGCGGTGCACAGGCTTCTCATTGTGGTGGCTTCTCTTGTTGCAGAGCACAGGCTCTAGGTGCACGGGCTTCAGTAGTTGTAGCACGCAGGCTCAGTAGTTGTGGCTTGGAGGCTCTAGAGCGCAGGCTTAGTAGTTGTGGCGCACAGGCTTAGTTGCTCCGCGGCATGTGGGATCTTCCCGGACCAGGGCTCGAACCCGTGTCCCCTGCACTGGCAGGCAGATTCTTAACCACTGCACCACCAGAGAAGCCCTAGTTTGGATAGTTTTGACATCTACCTTTAATCAACAAGTATGGTCATTGTTAGCATTTTGGAGCATTTCCTCCAATAAGCATTAATATTTCTAATCACAACCATATTGCTTACATAATTTAACTTCCAGATTATGAGTGGGTTGTTTTTGTTTTGGGGGAGGGTTTTGGAGGATTGTTGTGCCTTATAGATAGCCCCCAGAGCCTTGGGGGAAAGTAATGGTATTAATGTGTGAAAAGAAAGTACCTATAATACCAAAAAAAGCAAGAAGTTCCATGAAGAAGTTAGTTTTGATTCAAGAATAAGTCCACATTTAATATGCTTTACATTTCACTGTTTCTCACCCACAGAATGAACATCTGCGGCACCACAACAACTTGCCAGGCACATAGCTAGATTCCAGTTATTAAACAAACAAAAATCCAACCAAGAGCTCTGAGATCATGAAATTGAAGAACAACAATTAACCATGGGGGAAGTCTAAGTTTTAAACTTGTACACCAATGTTTGAGCCTGTGGTCAAAGATACAGCTTAATTTGATCATTTCCTTTCTTGAGTTCCTTGAATGGGTTTGGTACAATACAACCACCAGCAGAATATATATAGCTCGATGAACTTATTTAAAACATCTCAAGGTGCTTGTTGAATTGGCATGGAAAAAAGAGGTCAGTACGGTCTGAAATCTCCCTGTGGAATGCCTAATGTGTGGGACGTTCATAGAATGGATTGATAATTGTGTCCAGGGACATCCACTTTTTTTCTTGTCTGTCCCCCATTACAGATTGCATGATCTTTGTCACCTGTGATCCATGTGATTCAGGTAAATGTATGTGACATCATGAGGTTGTAAGTTGGTGGGTGGTATGATGTAACCCAGTGGTTTCTAACCCTAGCATCTTGGTAGAATTGCTGGGTGAGTTTCTTAAAAATATTGATGCCCTGGCCCCAGCCCAGACCAATTTCTTCAGAATTTCTGGGTGTGGAACAGGAGCATTGGTGTTTTTTTTTTTTTTTTTGCAGTACGCGTGCCTCTCACTGCTGTGGCCTCTCCCGTTGCGGAGCACAGGCTCCGGACGCACAGGCTCAGCGGCCGTGGCTCACGGGCCCAGCCGCTCCGCGGCATGTGGGATCTTCCCCGACTGGAGCACGAACCCGTGTCCCCTGCATCGGCAGGCGGACTCTCAGCCACTGCGCCACCAGGGAAGCCCGCATTGGTGTATTTTTAACTCCCAGAGGATAGGACTGTGGAACCCAGTTTGAGGCACAAAGAGAATCCACAAAGGCTCTGAAGCCAGCTAGTGCTGGGCGCAGAGACTGGCCCTGCCCCTCATTAACTGTGCAAATTTGAATCTTGTTTTCCTGTCTGGAAAAGGGGATGATAAGACCTACTTTATAAAGCCACTGTAACTCTTAGATGATAAAATATGTGGAATATGCTTGGTAAATAAGAGATCCTCATTAATGCCAGGTCTCTTCAAATTTCGTCCTACTCTGAAACAAATCTAATTTTGCTGAATTATTTCAAGAAAGTAGCTCACATAGCCAATGTCTTTTCATTCTGTCCCAAGGAACTGGCTTGTTGAAGCTGTGGAGTCCCTGGCTCAGGAGCTTGTCTGGCGGGACTGTTCAAAAACAAGGCAAGTGTGAACACCATATCCATAGGCAGTAACACTGTCCCATGCCACACCATAGGAGGAACAGAAAGGTCTGCTGTTGACTATATCGTCGCAGATATAATGTGTAGATTTTCCCCCCTTTAGGAAATGACTCCTTGAAGCAGCCCGGAGGCTCCCTGTTGGATGACTTGCTGAGTCGTAAAGGTTCGGGTGTCCATTTCCAGGGATACCCTACAAACGTGTGGAGCAATGGGAATCTGACGCAAGGCATTTTCTTTAAAATACGATACATAATGTGGTATTATGTATATATGTCCACAACATATTATATTATATTATGTATATATATTATGTATATCTGTCCACAACAGACCTCCTCTTAATGACCTGGAGATGCCCCATGAGCTCTGTCAGGAGGCACAGAGGGAGTGAACGTTTGCAAGTGCGTGCTGCAGCTTCATTCTCCTGGCAGCCCCACCCAGGGGTGTGTGAGCAGGAAAAAGCCACAAGCCCTTCTCCTTAGCGCTGCTCTTTTTCCATCTTCGTCTTCAGCAGACTTCTGCCCACTCGACATTCTAGAAAGGACCAGGAATTTTGTTCACTTCTGTGTTCACTTCAGAAAGAGGGGAAGAATTATTCTTATTTTTATTATCATATTTCATTGGCCTAAATTAAATACTCTCCACTCTTCCTTAGTGTTCATTATTTTGCCACGGAACAATGTATGTTTGGGGGTTCAAGTTTGGATTTTCACCACTTAGAAAAAACCAGAATGTATCCTTGAGGCAAAGACAGGAAACTTCAGCACAAACAGTGATGGCAACTGCATCAAAAGAAGGCCACTGGGGCTTCCCTGGTGGCGCAGTGGTTGAGAGTCCGCCTGCCGATGCAGGGGACGCGGGTTCGTGCCCCGGTCCGGGAAGATCCCACATGCTGCGGAGCGGCTGGGCCCGTGAGCCATGGCCGCTGAGCCTGCGCGTCCGGAGCTTGCGCTCCGTAGCGGGAGAGGCCACAGCAGTGAGAGGCCCGCGTACCGTAAAAAAAAGAAGGCCACCGGATTCTACTTCAAATAAATCCGCATTCCTCGTTACATCTGTGGTGCACTGCGGGACTGAAATCTGTAGCTTTTCAACATAATATGTGTCTAGATCAAACAGTATTAAATAATCATTAAAATCTGCTTTGTCCTTCTTGAAGAGCTGCTCATAGCCTCACATTGTGCTGTGTATTAATGGAACGTTGGATATTATATAAAATGTGAATTGCCACTGTCTTGTGTGGTAGACAGTTTACTAAAGTATTATCCAGAACACATGCTATCTGATTTACTAACTTATTATCCATTAAAAAAAATCCCTGGGTAAATAAATGTGTAACTAAAAGAATTGTTACTCTGTATAATCAGATGAATAGATACAAACAGGGAAGATTGCTGTCATTATGTTGTATATTGTGCCAAGCAGACGCACATGATTTTTTCAAATAGTGTGCTATACCAAACTGCTTCCTTCCATCGAGCCTTTGCTTTTATCAATAAGACATGTCATATTTCCAATCAATCGTTGTTTTCTGAGGCGGCCATTCCCCCGCCCCTCCTTCTCCTCCCACCCTCCTGCCTTTCCACCCTGCCCCAAAGCTTCCAGCCAATGGGCTTGGCACAGAAATGACTGGAAACATCGGGTCTATAATGCGTTGCTAGTGCTGGGTCTGCCCTCACCCCAAGGAGCGTATCATGCCCCAGAGAACGTTGGAAACTCAACACAAATCACAGTGAGTGGAGACCGAGTCCTTGGAAGTTTGCCAGTTGCCCCAGATAACTGCTCTGACAGAAATGGGCTAATCTGCATCGACAACATCTGTGTTTTGGATTCTTGGGTAGATGACAATGGTGGGGCTGCACGCCTCTACCCATCCTGCAGCCACTCTCCCATTGGCGCACATGTCTTAGGTGACTGGTAGGACTACTAAGGCAGTGGTCATGGGCAGAGACGATAACTGGCCCTTTCCCTCCTTCTATCCCATCCAACCATTCCATCCGTCCATCCCATCCACGCAAGAAACCTTCTTAGGTACCTAGCGCATCAGGCAGCATGCTAGGAATGCTGAAAGACCCCCAGAGACTTGCTGGTGTGGTACCAAGTACGATATGGAATAATAAAAGAGATGCTCATGTACGAGATGCTTCTGGGGCACAGAGGAGCGGCACTTGACCCAAACTGAGGCCCAACTCCTGCACTAAGAGCTGGAATCAGGGAAGGAGGTAAGCCGTGAACTGAAAGAGTTGAAGATGTCAGGATAAATTCCAGAGCTTGGATTTGGCAAAATGGGTAGAGAGTGTGGCATTTATTAGAATCAACAAGAAGGATATGGTACCTTCCGTGTCCTCAGCCCCTCCTATGGAAAACTACCCACCAAACACTTTTTATTTATCTTTTATTTTTTTATTTTTTAAAACATCTTTATTGGAGTATAATTGCTTTACAATGGTGTGTTAGTTTCTGCTGTATAACAAAGTGAATCAATTATGCATATACATATATCCCCATATCTCCTCCCTCTTGCGTATCCCTCCGTCCCACCCTCCGTAACCCACCCCTCTAGGTGGTCACAAAGCACCGAGCTGATCTCCCTGTGCTATGTGGCTGCTTCCCACTAGCTACCGATTTTATATTTGGTAGTGTATATATGTCCATGCCACTCTGTCACTTTGTCCCAGCTTACCTTTCCCACTCCCCACAAACACTTTTTTTAAAAAAGCACCTTTATTCAGATATAATTCACTTACCATACAGTTTACCCATTTAAAGTGTGCACTTTAAACGATAACTAGATATCATGGTGATCATTTTGAAACATATAGAAATATCAAACCACTATTTTGTATACCAGGAACTAACACAGTGTTATAGGTGAATTATAATTCAAAAACAGAGAAACAAACTCAGAGGAAAAAAAGGTCAGATTTGTGGTTACCAGAGGCAGCGGGTGAGGGAAGGGGAGATTGGATGAAGGTGGTCAAAAGGTACAAACTTCCAGTTAGTATAAGATAAATAAGTACTAGGGATGTCATGTACAATGTGATCAATATAAGGAACACTGCTGTATGTTATGTACAAAAGTTGTTAAGAGTAAATCCTGAGTTCTTATCACAAGGAAAAAATTTTTCTATTTCTTTAATATTATGTTTATATGAGATGATGGATGTTCACTTAAAAAAGAAAAAGACTCCTAAGCAACTACCATAAAGATATTTTTAAAAACCTTTGAGCTAAAAAAGGTAATACAAATAAATAAAGTGTACACTTTAATGGCTTTTAGTGCATGCACAGAATTTTGCAACCATCACTACAATCAATTTTAAAACATTTTCATCACCCCAAAAGAAACACCACACCCCTTAACCATCATCTTCCAATTCCTTACCCACCCCCAGCCCTAGGCAATCACTCATCTACTTTCTGTCTCTATAGATTTTTCTATTTTAGACATTTCATAAAAGTGGAATCATACAGTATACAATCCTTTACAACTGGCTTTTTCACTTAGCATGAGAATTTGGGTTGTAGAAACACTCTTGAAGAAAGGCAGCCCAGGGGTCCTACCCTTGGCCACAGCTGATTGGATTGGATCCGACTCAAGCAAATCCATATATACTGGTCAATAACCAGTAAGGTGGTCTGACAAGAAAGGATGTGCTTGGCAATCAGGTTCTCTCCAATCTGAACTGCAAAAGTACTGAGAGAATGATTCAGTAGGATTCAGGGGCAACAAGCAGGGGGGAGCTGACGATGGCAGGATGCACAGCACTTCCATGAGCTAGAGTCGGGCTGTGAGGGGTCAAGGCAAGCCAAAGCTATGCAGAAGCAAACTCTATAGTCAAGGCAAGGAAGAGGAAGGTTAACAGAAGCGATGAGGTAAGAAGAAAAGGATGCACAGCATGTAGGGTGGACCAGCCACTCAGCAACAAGTACAGAGTCTGGCAGACCCTGGAGGATAGCTGAGTAAGGTCAGCAGTGGAGACCAGACTAAAAGTATCCCACATCCTGCTGTTTATGTTCCCAGAGCTGCTCTGGGATTCTGACCCACTGTGGTTTCTCTTCCCCTGAAGCCCGGTTTTGTTTTTGTTTTTTCAGCTCTCACGTATGTATTTTTACAATAAAACCATCATTACCTGAAATGATACGAATAAGCTTAAAAAGAAAAGCAGCTAAGCGGTATGAGGGAATAATGAATTCAGTGCAAGATGCGTTACGTATGAGGTCCACACCTCGGCTCCAAGCTGAGTGGGTGTTGGGAATATAACTGCGTAACAGGAAGGTGAACAGAGAAAGAGAAGCCAGAGAGATGGGTGAAGAACCAGAGATGGAGTTTGGGGACCAAAGCCACAACTCTGGCGTCATTATGCTCCAGCATAGATGCCAGCAACCTTTGCAATATGGTTGCTCGGGTCTTCATATATTTCCTCCACCTGCTTAGAAAAGCAAAAGGATTTCCTCATTCTCAGCTTTGATTTCCATTTAACTCAATGAACCTTTACTGAGAATCAACTTATACAAGTTGGTATTATGGCACTATACCATACGGACTATCTATCTGGCAGGGGTTAGAGGGTGGGGTGATTAGGTCCCTAGACTCAAGGGAAAGGAGAGAAAGACCTAGTGTTTATTGTGAGCTTACTGTGGGTCAGGCTTGCACCATGCTATTTATCTTATTTAAACCTCTCAACAACCAATGCAGAAACCATAAATAATCACTGACTAAAAACAGACAAAACATGGCTTTCAATCCTAGCAGCATCAGTAAGTGACCGTGAACCCTTGCTCTAACCTCCGCTGTAGAACAGGATAAGAATATAGGCCTCGGGAATTCCCTGGAGGTCCAGTGGTTGGGACTCCATGCTCTCGCCGCTGAGGG
Source organism: Grampus griseus (assembly GCF_964374135.1). Lineage (NCBI taxonomy): Eukaryota > Metazoa > Chordata > Mammalia > Artiodactyla > Delphinidae > Grampus > Grampus griseus. The sequence continues at coordinate 59,097,589 of NC_139001.1, forward strand.
CCCAGGTTTGATCACTGGTCGGGATCCTGCAGGCTGCACGGCACAGCCAAAAAATAAAAGAAGAATATATGCCTCTCAGGCTGTCATGAGTAGGAAATGAGTGCTCCAGACTGAATGTCTGTGTCCCCCCTAAATTCAGATGTTAAATCCTAATCCCCAATATGATGGTAGTTGGAAGTGGGGCCTTTGGGAGGTGATGAGGTCATGAGGGTAGAGCCTCGTGAATGAGATTAGTGCCCTTTAAAAGAGACCCCAGAGAGCTCTCTCCCCGCTTCTGCCATGTGAGGACACAGCGAGAAGGCAGCAGTCTATGAACCAGGAAACAGATTCTCGCACCAGACACCAAAGCTGCTACTGCCCTGAACTTGGACTTCCCGGCCTCCAGAACTGTGAGGAATGAATGTTTGTTAGCAGGGTGTTAGCAAGTCTCTGGCATTAGCAGCCCAAATACACTAAGACAACGAGGTAAAATGTGTGCAATTCCTTGTACATGGTGAGTACTGAATCACGGGAGCTGTTATTATCACCATCATTACTGTCCACTGGCGTGTGAGGGGGCAGGCCGACTGTTAGCCCCAGATTTGCAGACTGCATACTTGTCCTCTACATCTTACTACAGGCTCTGCGGATAAGAGACGTATCTGCCAATAACCATAATACAAGGCAAAACACAGGGCAGGGGAGGGTCAGAAGAACCCGGTTCCAGCCCCGCCACCTCTTCCTCCCTCTTTGTGTCAGTCACCTGCCCTCGGCCTCTCCACCACTCCCCTCACTTCACCTGGATGTTTACAGCACAGCTGACTCTGCATGGAAGCATTCTGTGGACTCTAAAAGCTACTGTGCAAAGGTTACAAATTAGGGTAATTGGGAAAGACCAGTCGAGTTAGGCTTTGTGAAAGGCTTCTGGATATTCCAGATCGACTTTTCATGCAAGTGCACACTTGGAAGGGACCCCGCTGTAAAGGCTCATCGGCCCCCACCCTACTTAGGCAATAACCCTAGAGCAGGGAACACCTAAGTTGGGTTCTAGGGACTTCCCTGGTGGCGCAGTGGTTAAGAATCCGCCTGCCAACGCAGGGGACACAGGTTCGAGCCCTGGTCCAGGAAGATCCCACATGCCATGGAGCAACTAAGCCCGTGCACCACAACTACTGAGCCTGCGCTCTAGAGCCTGTGAGCCACAACTACTGAGCCCACGTGCCTGGAGCCTGTGCTCCGCAACAAGAGAAGCCACCGCAATGAGAAGCCCGCGCAACACAATGAAGAGTAACCCCCACTCGCCGCAACTAGAGGAAGCCCACGCGCAGCAACGAAGACCCAACGCAGCCAAAAATAAATTAAAAAAAAAAAAATTGGGTTCCAGAGTAGGTAGAGGGAATGGCTCCAGAAGGTGGGCAACGATGCCAGGAGGAGAGATGTGTGAAAGGCAGAGACAAACGCCCACAATCGCATTGCTCATCTCCCTGCGGGTCTCTCTGAAGGAGCCCAGACCGCACAGCCCCACAAATCCCCTTCTGGGCCATCTGGAGCGTTGGTGCCATCTGTGGTCATCACTGACTGAAACCCTCATAATTAGCCACAAACTTGTAAAACAGAAAGCCAGGGAAAAGACCACATCAGTGGAAGTTGCCTTTGGAGATGAATTCAGACCACCCAGAAAGGCACTTAATTCTGCAGAGTTCAACAAATGTTAGTGCACAACGTTATCAACAACCAATACTGAGAAGTAAACCCCAAATCGGACCCTCTAATTCGGAAACTAACAAAAACCCACTGAAACAAAGAGAGTAGACAAAACAGATAGTTATGAGCACTTAACACGCAACATACACCATTGGCTCAAAAACACGTTTTAATACTCTGAGGTGCAGAGACCTGTTGTCTGAAGGATTCCCCAGATTCTGCTGTGATTTGCTGTGATTTGGCGAGCTGTATTTATAGAGGTACCATGGGCAAGGAAAAGAGTGTTAGGATGTAGTCCCTGCTCTCATGAAGCTTACATCCTAGTTAGGAATTCATATAAAACTACAGCAACAAGGCAGGATATAACGAGTGCTAAGCTGCATGAGCCAACCAAAACCGTTTAGCACTTGACAGCTATCAGTAAAGGCTGCAAATACCAGTGAAGGCTCCAGAAAGGAGGCTGAATTTGCACCAGAGCTTGGAAGAGAAGACCTTCCACTTGGTGAGAATAAGCACCTGGCACATAGTAGGTGCTCAACCAGTATCTGCTGGATTCTTTCAACATTGCTGAACAAGGACTTGCAGATGGGCATGCGCAAGATGGATGTCCAGTAACATATCACAAACCCCCGTTTCCCCATCTTCCTTCTGATTCACCTCACCAATATCTCCAAGGAAAGGCATTCATGGTAATACCATTTCTACTTCCAAGAGAAGGAGAGGCAGGGATCTGGGGAAAGAGCAGAAAGGCCCTTTCGTCCCAGAGGACCCGATATTTCAACCACTGTTCCTTACAGCTCTTTTAGCAAAACCTCTGGCTGTATGCTTTCTAACTTGCACTGTTTCATCAACGCCAGTCCCTAACCACCACCAGCAGGCATTATGGTTCCTGCTGTTGCTCAGAGAAGCCTGTACGTCCTTGCAATCTGTGGAATCCCTGTTAAGATTCCGGATAAATGTCCTCAACAATTAAAATTCATTCATTACGTAAACTAAATCAAAACAAGACCCTTGGGCTTCCCTGGTGGCGCAGTGGTTGAGAGTCCGCCTGCCAATGCAGGGCACACGGGTTCGTGCCCCGGTCTGGGAAGATCCCACATGCCGCGGAGAAGCTGGGCCCGTGAGCCATGGCCGCTGAACCTGTGCGTCCGGAGCCTGTGCTCCGCAACGGGAGAGGCCACAACAATGAGAGGCCTGCGTGCCACACAAAAAAAAAAAAAAAAAAAAACAAGATCCTTGCAGTTTTGCACATGGAAAGCACAGAGAACCATGCATGCAGCTAACCCATCGATTAAGTAAAGCGGACAGATAAAAACACACAGAAGTAGCCACAGGACTAGTGCGGTTTATAAACCAAATACAAAGAGAAAGGAATATTGCCTCCTCCTGTCATATGATTTTTGTCAATTTTGTCTGTTCATAGACAAAAGTTCACAACTTACTTTCCACATAAACATGTGATCAATTTCCATCTTCAGAAACACAGGTTTTAGGAGCTCTGAATGTCTCTGAACATCTGGGATTCCCACTGCAGCCAGGATCCACATAGATGTGTAGAACTGAAGAATCATCACTTTACGGAAGAGGAAACTGAGGCCCAGAGAGGCTAGATGACTCACCACAAATCATAACAACAGGGAATTCCCTGGCAGTCCAGTGGTTAGGACTCAGTGCTTTCACTGCCAAGGGCCAGGGTTTCAATCCCTGGTCAGGGAACTAAGATCCCACAAGCCACGTGGCATCGCAAAATAAAAAATAAATAATAATAAGTTAAATTCAGAGCCAATTTGCAGAAACGCACAAGTTTCTTCACCCCTAGAACGTGGCTCTTTTATGCATACTCAGCATTTCTCAAAGTGTGCTCCAGAGAACAGAAGTACCCGGGGTATAGGTACTGTCTGGAGAGGGGAAAAAATATTTCATGGTCAGATCAATTATGGAAATGCTGCATTAAAGAAAATTAAGTTGGTTTTTTCACGTGTTCATTTGAAGTGGTAACAAGCGTTCTTGCCGGGAGAGGTGGGGAAGGGGGGAATGCATGGATAGCGGTACAGCCTTTCTCAAACTCTATAAGGCAGAAGTTTTTTGTTCCCGAAATACCTGGAAACTCCCTAGGGACACTGGCATGTGGAACACTGACACAGCTCGGAACAAGCCGCTGGGAGCCCGGCTGCTTCTCAGATATTTCATGGGCGCTGGAATGGTTTTTACGTGTCTGCCTTTCCTGGGGCCGCCTTTCTCTCTCCGCAGAACCTTCTACAACAACCACAGAAGACATGGTAAGTGGAGCCTCTTGGCCCTGATATAGTTACAACTGAAGGGTTTTCTGTGTCTCCTGCCTAAAAAAATGAGAGCAGCAGGGACCCAGCTGTGACCCAGAGCTGATGGAGGGCATGGAGAAACGCGGTTCATTCCAACCACTGGCAGCTTGTACAGCCCGGGAGGCTCCCCCTGCCAAATGTGTCTTTGGAGTGTACCATCAGACCGCGGTCCCGGTCCCCAAGAAACAGAGCTGTGTCCAGGGGCAGAGGAAGGGAAAGAAGGAGGAAGAAGACGCTTTTCCTCTGATGTCTTCATAAGACTTTGGTCACTGGCTCTTAAAATGCCTCTTTCAGCTCTGTTGCTGCAAAGGTATTAACTGCTCTCCTCGTCCAGATCCCATGCGAAGGGAGACCTCTGTTTCTGGTTCATCGACGTCACTCGTGGGTCTTCTTATCGACCTCTACGACCACAGAGCTTTCAACTCCTTGGAAAGATCTAGACTCGGTGAAGAGCTTTCCGCGACCACTGACGGGTTTCCGGAGCTAGAGCTCCCCCTGCTGGCAGCCAAAGCGCTTCGTAACGTCGTCCGGCGTTATTTCATTCCTGCAAGTGCCGAAGCCCTGATTGAGCGAGCTCTCAGTCAGCCACTCTATTCTCGGATAGTGGCTCTTTCCAAGGACTTGAGCTGACGTCGGTGTTCAGCCATGTGTGATTCTTACTTCCCCTTGGCTATCTCCCTTTTACTGAAAGATACTCCAGTTTGCCCAGCCTGGATCGAATCAGGGTCCTCTGGACCGGGAATTTAGGTTTGGGAAATTTCCCAAATTAAAACAAGGTCCTTGTAGGAGAAGTTTCTCACTAATAAAATTACATTTTCAAATATCAGACCCTTTGCATTGCCCATCTAGATGGAAGAAAGAAAAAGAAGGAAAGAAGGAAGGGAAGATGGCAGGGAGGGAAGGAGAGAAAGAAAGAACAGCCCTGCTTTAGTATCATGGGGAAAAGACATGTCTAAAAAAATGTTTCCCTTAATTGGGATCCAGGGGATGAAGGGTGGAAAAATACCTCAAGAAAGTTGCCCTTAGGAGTGAAGTCTGCTGCACAAACTTTGGGAATCTGGTTTCACTCTGCTCGGATTGCTAAGCCTTTCCTTGCTATAGGACCCTGTGGGTTTCTGTCGAATAGAAGAATGAACAGTAAACATTCCCTCATTTCTAGCTTCATCTTCAGAGACCAGACTCTCCAGGATCCCTGGTGGCTGAGTAACTTCATGCTCCTATTTGGCAAATTCCTGCTAGGTAAAGCTTTAATAGACACTATCCTATTTTAAATGGAGAACTCTGTGCATCTTTTAATTTCCCAAATAGAAAGATGAAGGGAAGGGACAGAACTGAGACAGTCTGAAATGGACCTCTGGTTTTATGGTGTGTGATAGGGGCAAGGTTTTCTGCTGTTTTTTTTTTTTTTTTTCAATCAGACGATGACTCATTATGATCACTGGCACAGAATTTGGAGGCTCTTTATGACCTAAGAATCAGAGAGTGTGTTTGCTGTGTTTCCTTCCTCTAAAGGTGGAATGTGTGCACATTTGTAGGCTCATTGAAAATAAGAAACGGAAAGACACCAAATGCAAAAACCTAAATAAAAGCATACCTCCTTCAACCCACTGAATATTCAGATTTACAAAAATGAATAACAAGGGAGCAAATCTTCATTTTACAGAAGGATGCACCACGGGATTCCTTTACATTTCAAGTTCCCCAGATGCATAAAACATGGTTAGATTTACAAAACTTGATTTACACAGTTTTTTAGGAAAACATCTTTGCAGAAAGATTAGGTGTGATTAGACGCAAGAGCTCTTCTCTCAGGAGGGAAAACAAATGAGCTTAGCTAACAGAAGATGGTAGAGTTAACAACCAAAAACTCTTTATGCCATTTGGGAGGGCTGATTTCAATTTTGTGGAGTTCTCAGGCAACTCCAAGTGACTGCTTACAGGGATGGGAATAGAGCTCCTCTAATGGCCTGCCTCACACATTGGGTGGGGTTCAACCTTTTCTGATCTCATGAGTTCGAGAAAAGTCTGAACACGGCAGCTGGGAAATGGTGGCATGGGGCCCCCTGTGAGGCAAAGCACTGCTGGGAGAGACAGAGAGACAGAGAGAAACAGACAGACAGACCTGCATGGCATTGAGAGTATTTGGCTGAGGCTAAAAGAAGAAATGTGTGATTCTAAATTAATTGGTTTGTTCCAGGGAGGTCTAAGAAGACTCTCAGAGCCTACAGGATACAGCTGGGTTTTCCAGTTGCAATTTCCATTATTTCCAAAGACCTGTCTTCCCATGAAGTCTTGCCATGTACAGGACAAACAGTACAGCCAGGTAGGGGATGGGGCAGGATAAGCTCTCATCCAGTTCCCTGGATGGTCAGAACTCACTCCATTATTAAATTCAGATTCAGGATAATTAGCCGTTCTAACCTTAAAGGAAAAACAAGATTCAATTCACATACTCTTTTCTAATAAAGAAATACTACCCTGATCCGTTCTGAAGTGTCTAGGAACTTCTGTCACACTGTGGTCTAATCCCTGATCTGCCTTTAGCCTTCTGATCTGAGAAGGAGCCATGAGAATCGATATCCACATTCCTTTCTCTCCCTTTCATTCTCACCACGGTCGCACTTTAGGATGGTTAGGAAAGGGAGCGTTCCCTTTCCTTCTTCTCTCTCTTGGAATCAAGGCCACAATAACTGAAAACCAGTGCAGACGTCCACTTCCGTTAGCTTCCATCTCTGTTCATGCTACAGTATTTGTTTATGATTTTGCCCCCGTTCTGGTGAGGCAGCACATTTACCGCTCACGAATATTTGATACTGAATTAAACCATTTGTCATTTGATTACATAAAGAACATAATTCAGTTCAGAGCAAACCATCTGAAAGAGAACTCATTATTATGATACCACGATTTTATTTTATTTTATTGGAGCATTTCGATTGTTAAATAGACAATACATGTCTTTCAACTTTTTTTTTTTTGTCTAAAAGATGAAACCCTGCCTTTTACTTTGCAAACTGTATTACTTGATTTCATTTAAATAGGGAAAAGTTGTTTTCTAAAATAGTAAATTGTTTAATTTGGGACAAGTGGAATAATAATGTTTTGCCACAAGACAGAGCTTCAAAAATTAGAAAGGGAATGTATGCCCCCCCCCACCCCCCGTTTTTTTTAAAAAAGGCCAAGTTAGTATTTCATAACAATTCAGCTAAAAGAACCAGCAGCAGCCTGGTTAGAATGTCTGTCAATGAAGAATTTGTAATTGTGTTCTGTGCATATTGTTTTAATGATACAGATTCATTTAGGCATGCAGGGACACATTATAAATTCGGCCATTATCAACGTGACTGCCACAACATCTGATCAGGGCACCTACTGCGAGCAATGATGACAACAACTGGGGTTTTGGTAGGTGAGCTGCACAGGCAGCGGGTTCTTGCCCTGCCCACCCTGTCTGGTGGCGGCTTCTCGCCAGATTTCCAGAGATGACCTAGTTGCACAGATGAAAGACTGCCTCGGGGGGCCTGACCCTGCATGCTCTGTTCCCTCAGGTAGAGGCTGACTTCCTGACGGTGACATTGAGCAGCCTGTTCTACAGCCTGCGTGCCCATCATTGGTGAGGGGACACCACCGGCAATCAGTAAATACACAGAGATGCTCAGAGGGAGGGGTCCATAAACACGCAGAGATGGGAAATTGTTCGCAAAAGTGGCAAAGCATTTGTGTTCTTCTGAATGTTCATCGATTTCACTTAACATAGCTATTTTCTTGTTTGATTTTTTTCTCTTCCCTTTAATTTGACCAAAGCAAAGCAAGAAACAGCCTTACAGCTGTAAAAAAAAAAAAAAAAAAAAGCCAATAAAACAAATCAAACTAAATAAACCACCTTTGAAATCATAAAGATATTTTCTTTTATTTTCAATAATTGATAAGATGTAGCCACGTAAGAAATTTTGATTTAGAGAACCAGTTCTCCATATACCTTCAGTAGCAACCGTCCCCAAATATTTTCCTTTCTGCATTTTCCTCCCTGTAAGAATATTTTTTGCATTTTTTCCCAGGATACAAATTGCTTTTAAAGTTCCAGCATAATATTCCACATGCCCAATATTTGCTGAGTCACGTTCTAATATCGAACATTTCTTTTTTCATCAAATGCTTCACTGGGTGTATAATTTAGATGAAACCATCGTCAGATATAACTAGGACAAACAGACCCCTGAAGGTTAACTGACTGTATAAGACCAAAATGCTAACTGACTGTATAAGACCAAAAATATTTAGAATTCCTGTTCTTGCTTACATTTGATAAGTCTACTGTATGATATTCTTTAAAAACTTCCAAAAGCACATGAGCTACATCTGATATTACTTCTAGAATAGCAAGTGGCTCTCTGTAACTTTGTAGAGGATACAGGCAGTCCTCTGTATCCTCGGGTTCCACATCCATGGATTCAGCCAACAGAGGACTGACAATATTTCGGAAAAAAAATCCCGAAAGTTCCAAAAAGCAAAACTTGAATTTGCTGCACACTAGTAACAATTACATGGCATTTACACTGTATTTACAAGTATTTACCTGGCATTTACATTGTATTAGGTGTTATAAGTAATCTAGAGACGATTTAAAGTATATGGGAGGATGTGCATAGGTTGTATGCAAACACTACACCATTTTATATAATGGACTTGTGCATCCAAGGACTTTGGTGTCCCCTGTGGGTACCGGGGGATGACGGTAAGGGAAAGACGACACTAGTCAAATTGTGCTCTCTCTTCAATAATGTTTCATGTCAAAAGTTACCGTACCTGTGTTTGTGATGATTTTTCCTCTTGATTAACTTTCTACAGAAATCTCCCGTGTGCATCCGCATTGATCAAATATAATGCCCAGATCATCGCAATTTGTGTTTTCGTATTAGTTCCCCATTGTTGATCAAAAGGCAGTGAACTCTAAGGTAGATTTTATTTGTTAAAAGACTAATAACAACAAAAAACTGAAGTCATGCAGTTGTTTAAGTGAAGTCCATGTCTGCACAATGGTATTGCATTTTTTGTTTGGTTGGTGGTCTTTTTTGATCATTTGAGGACCCAGTGTCCTTAGCTGTAAAATGAGGACATTGGATTACATGGTATCTAGGTTTCTTACAATACTGTTTCAACTTAAGGGTTGGTTTAGAGAACAAAGCTTGTCATTTTAGGGTAAAATAATTTAGGTTAACTCCTGTGCGGTCTCATCAGCCACCTGGTGTCACTGTCAGATTACCTGGTGGGTGTTGCTGACCTCAGAAATTTGGGGGCAGGACACCATTCTCTGGGTTTTGATGTTGTTACTGTTGTTTGCTTTTGGTTGTTGCCTTTTTTTTTTTGGTTTTCACTCAAGTCCTTTGATTTCTTTCCCCGACCTTCTTCCTGTTTGTTCTCTTTCTCTGTTTCTCTAACACACACAGCCTCCCTCTCTTTTCCTTTCAGGACCCCTGACTCCCCTTTCTAGCCTGCTTGCCTGCCTTCTTCTCCCCAGTCCTCACAAGAGTTTCCTTCTCCAACTTTCTGCTTATTCACCATTTCCCTCAACTACTTGTTTCTAAATCACTTTAGATCCAGGGGCCCCTGAAAGGGTTCTCTAGGGGCTCAAACAGGGCCAAGGGTCCTTCAAAAGATAAAGATCGGCCCAGGGAGAAGAAGACAAGTTTGTCTCCCAGAGGTCACCTAAATGTGGAAAGACCCAGACCTGTATCTGGTCTCCTCTGTGGGCAGGTGAGGGCTTCCCAATGCTGTTGAAGTCACCAAATTAGTGACTGGCGTAACCTGAGCATGTCGTTCCCACTGACCAACAGAGACGTGCCTTACTGTTTATTGTAGCCCTCCCATCACTGTGAGTGGACAGATCACCGCAGCCTCCCACCCAGTCATCCTTAGAAGAAGAGCTTTCAGGGAGATGCAAACCCCTCAGAGACTAAAGGGTAATCACACCGAGATTCAAACTGCTTTAAGTCTCAGGAGAAAGTACGGCATTTAAAAAATATAGTGAAGTTGGTCATCAAAGGATGTAATGGTAGAGGCCAGCACCCAAAGAGCAGAAAGAAGCACATTCTAAAAAATCCCCCATTGTTATTACTGGTATTTGGTATTGACCGTGTTTTCTACCTACACCCAAATGTGGACAGGAAGTGCTATTTCCTACCCTGTTGGTGCTTACACGGCTGACAGCGCACAAAGCCCAGAAGACTTTCCTCTCTACCCCTGCCAGCACCTGGCCCTTCAGATGCATACATAAGAGCCTGTCTTGATTCACTGGGTAATTCCCATCATGAATTCCAAAAGCCAACGCTTGTGCATGTAGGAAGCTTGCATGGGTAGGAATCGGTGGCAGAGATCCTTGGACTTGACTGGAGCATATAGAGAGAGACCCAGGCTCAGTCAGAATCCTCTTCTTCAGATCCATGCTAAACAAAACGCTCCAGAGTCCTCAGCAACTCTGGATCAACCAAGTGTAGCATGCATTTGTTAAGGACCCACTCCAGGCCCAGACCCTGAGGACGCCTAGAGGGGCCAGCCTGGCCCAAAGCTAAGCTCCTACGGCAAACTCTTGAGATCTAGAACCACTCTCTGCTCCGGCCAGAAGAGACCCACCACCTACTAGACATGGCCTGGTTTGCCATGGGCAGGAGACTCCCCCAGGAGTACCTTGGAGGCCTAGGAATGTTGTGAGAATGCAGGGTCAGCGAGGAGAAAAGTGACTGCTTCCTGCAGGTGCCGTGTGGACTTTAGCTGCCTGTCAAAGCGTTTTCATCTCCACATGCAACTCGTTCACTGCGTATCAACTCGGCTGTATTAGCTCGGGAAGCAAGTCTGACAAGGTGACCTGAAAACACTTGAAATCAGTGCCATCCCTGCAATTAATGAGGCGTAAAGCATCTCGAGGGGACAATTTCCTATTTGGATACACCCAAGTTCATCCAGTTAGTTTCAGAATCATATAAACACCCTCGGTGAATCCACAAACCCCTGTTCCGGGCTATGCCAAATGTAGACCCCACTCTGGATCTTGTGGAGGGAGGAGATCTGCCCAATTCCTTTTTGCTTCACAGTACACTGCGTCTTCTTGTGCAGGCTACCAATGGTCACAGTAAAGCAACTAGAGAAAAGGTACGAAATGTTTAAGATTTCTCTTAAGAGTTTTCTTAAAGCTATTGGCAACACTAGAGAACTTATGCTAAAATTTTTGCAGACGCTTTTGGGGTTCAGACCAGCTTGCCTTCTTAAAATAAACAAGCCTTGGGCTTCCCTGGTGGTGCAGTGGTTAAGAATCCACCTGCCAATGCAGGGGACACGGGTTCGAGCCCTGGTCCGGGAAGATCTCACATGCTGCGAAGCAACTAAGCCCGTGTGCCACAACTACTGAGCCTGCACTCCAGAGCCCGCATGCCACAACTACTGAAGCCCACATGCCAGAACTACTGAAGCCCACGCACCTAGAGCCCGTGCTCCACAAGAGAAGCCACTGCAATGAGAAGTCCACGCACCGCAACGAAGAGTAGACCCCGCTCGCCACAACTAGAGAAAGCCCGTGCGCAGCAATGAAGACCCAACACAGCCAAAAATAAATAAATGTATTTTTTAAAATAATAATTAAAAATATAAGCCTCATCAATGTGCGAGCTGAGGTTTTCTTTGCACTACACGATTTAGCTACCTTGTGTGTTTTTATGGCAACCTCCCTCCCACCCCTAGCCGCACCCCACCATTTATCACGTCATCTTATCATAGTCTCTTTCTCTGAGACGCAAATAGCACACTAATGTTTCCTTTTGTTAGGGTGAGTTGTCAATCTCTTCAAAAAGGGAACAACGACAGACAGCTTTTCTTTTGATAATCTTCCTGACACTTGCCTGAGCCCGGCTGATCCCTCACAGAGAGCCTGGATCCGTGGAGAGGCACACGCCGACAGTCAATCAGTATGGGTGTCACTTTGTGTCCATCAAGAAAATATGTAAAGTGAACTATCTTGTATTTTGCGCTAGTAAATAGCCTTCCTTTTTTTCCCTAAATCTTGTGTTTTTCATAGGCTGACAGTACAAACACAACACACAGAACTCTGCCCTTCTAACATGCAAGTCTGAAAGCCGTCCTCTTTGTGCAGTTTCTGGCTGATTGGTGTACTCTGTTGTTTTCCATGACGAGGGAGGGGGAAGCAAACATGAAGACTCAGAACGCCGTACTTCGGGCTCAAGAGCACCTGGTTAGACTCAGGAATGCTGGACTTGGTGTGAAACGGCTACTACATGACATCATCAACCATAAACCTTCCAGCCACCGGAAATCCTCTCAGAGACCATAGTCATCAGGTTGTAAATGCAGAACAATCCAGAGAACTTGTAGGAGAAAACTAGGAATATGGAACCAGAAAAATATAATGCAGTCATTTCTCTAAATGAGTTTGATGTATCAGCCTAGTTGCTAAGCCCAAAACTTTCTTTTGGAAACTTTTTTCCATGTCAGGGGAAGAGAGAAGGCATGTGGGAGGAAGGAGGTGGGGAGGCTGGGATGGAAGAAGGAAAAAATAGGTTTTATAGTTACATTTGGGTACTGGGTAGGCAGGCCAATCACTGAATGTGGATTGCCCCATTCCTTCTTTTCTGGGAATAGAAATGGATAAAAATAACCACCAACCGCCAATTGCGACTGGTTAAGATCCGTGGCTATAATTATAACGGGACCTGTGAGACATTTAGATTCGATATACAGGCTTGTAAATAGAAAAATCTGTAGGAAAACCTAGATGTCCATTGATCAAAAATGGTTAAAAAGTTATAGGGATTCGTACTATGGAATCTTCTACTGCCACTCTAATGAGGTAGATCTTTGTGTTCTGCCATAGAGATGTGTCCAATACGTGTGGAGTGAAAACAGCTTTTTGCATCATGATATGAATAATGCAATCCCATATTTTATTTCTAAAGCATGATACAAACGCCAACTATTAACAATGGTTGCTCCTCAGGTAATGGGACTGTGAGAGACCAAATTTTATTTTTTACATTTCAGAGGTTTGCTTGAATTTTTTCCAAACAAGTATTTATTTGCTTGGCGATTTCTTTTAAGCCTATAAGAAAATTTTACTTTCACTCATACATAATCTGGCCAGGAAGGGTTTTAGGAGAGAAACTTCATGTGCCTCATTGCCTTGGAGAAGAGGCTATGTGTATTTTATATATATATTTCCCCCTGCGGGGGGGGAATTAGAATGGAAAATCCATGTTTAAAAAAACACCCAGGCAGGGACTTCCCTGGTGGCACAGTGGTTAAGAATCTGCCTGCCAATGCAGGGGACACAGGTTCGAGCCCTGATCCAGGAAGATCCCACATGCTGCGAAGCAACTAAGCCCGTGTGCCACAACTACTGAGCCTGCGCTCTAGAGCCCACGAACCACAACTACTGAGCCCATGCGCCTAGAACCCATGCTCCGCAACAAGAGAAGCCACCGCAACGAGAAGCCTGCGCACAGCAAGGAAGAGTAGCCCCCGCTCACCGCAACTAGAGAAAGCCCGCGCGCAGCAACAAAGACCCAACGCAGCCAAAAATAAAAAAAATAATAATAATAATAAAATTTAAAAACTCCCAGACTTTCCTCTCCTTGGCTGAGAAAAATAAGATTTTGGTGTGCTCTGCCAATGCGAGTGAATTGAATTTGTTTAAATGGAAGAGAAACTGGTTCTTTAGGCTTCCCACAAAGATCTAGGGATTCCATGACAAAGAAATAATAATCCCTGTGGCTTCTAGACTAAAAAGAACTCTGTAGAGTCAACATAAACAAACATCCTAATAAAACCCCCTTTTACTTTAAACACATATCTCTCAGAATCATTTTTCCTTGTCCTTTTGACTGAAAATAAAAGATGTCTTTAAAAAATAAATTAAATAACTGACCAGGAAAATGAACCCGTTTTGAAAATTCAACGAGCGTGCCAACCCACAGCACTGGAATTTTGTACAAGACTCTCACTCCTAATAAAGAGAATGGAGCATTTCACAAAAAGCCTGACGTGGGGGGCTGAGAGACCAGGGCAGTGATACTCACGGATTAGAGCAGAAAGAAACGCACTGTGCGTATTCATGGAAATGCTTTCTAGTCAAGGGTAAGGGGTGACGTTACAATAAGGATAGAATCAGAGGACTTGAGCCAGATACCTTTTTTTTTTTTTGCCCTTGTAAATAGAATGAACTGTGAAGATGTGAAATCCAATGAGAATTTTTAAATGACTTTTAAAACCTCATGATATGATGTGTGGATCCGAACATAACTTTCTGTCTCCTGCTCCAAGACTGGGCTAGATTGGGACTACAACATTAACAATATCTGAATAAACACACACACACACACACACACACACACACATACAGTCCTTTAGCATGCGCTGAAAGATGAGTACACACAAGAGAAAGAACAAATGTGGAACAAAAGAGATGGATAATATAGAAATGTAGATGCATGTAAGAAATACTCACACTCAGCAGTAAAGGATTACAAAGCCTTTGGAATAAGTCTGCTCATAAATGTTACCCTAATGGCAATTTCTAAACATAATCAAAGGGGAACAATGCTGAATGTCCATCAGTAGGAAAGTAGTTTACAAATTATGCTACACCTAATAATGGGATGCAGCCATTACAGATGATGGTTTAGTTTTAGATTTAACGACATAGAAAGAATATGAAGTGATAATTATGTAAATTATATATTTGTATATGATATAAATGTGAGCTCTTATTGGTATTATATAAAGTGAATTTATATATTTATTATATATAAATGTAAATTTTTTATTACATAAAGTGAGAAGATTGGATCACAATACTATATGAAGAGTTTGGTTTCTTTTTGTAAAAATGCCTGCTATACATAAGCAAAGCATAAAAAGTGTAATATAGAGAAAACAGTCTAAAATGGGATACATATATGTGCTCAGGAAGGGATGACTGGTATTAACTAGGAGGAGACACAACAGAGTTTGCTATGGTACAAGGAACGTTTTGATGTAGGTGCTGGTGATATGGATATATACTATTAAAAAATTCTTTTTAATGTTGAGATGTGCATTTATGATTTGTGTATCTCTTCATGTGTATTTTATACCTCAATGTAAAAAAAGAAAGAAAACCACAGGACAAAGGTATTAATGACACTATCTTTGGAAAATACGGTTGATGCTTATCTTTCTCGGTCTATCTTTCTATTCCTTAAATTTTTTTTACAACAATCACTTCATTTACGATCTGAAAAAAATAATAAAGCAGTTATTTTGAAAACAAATAAAGCCATAAAGACCATGATCATAGCGATTTTTCAGAATCAAGCTAGAGCATCCCTCTGCTAGACTCACTTCTGTATTTGTGGGAGATACGTATTACCCAGATCATGATTTCCATACATTGTACACATTTTCCCCCATCCCAAGGAAATCAAGTTTTCACTTTGTGGTTAAAAGGTGTAAGTAACATGGAGACCTCATCCTCCTGCCTCATTAGGAAAACATCCAACCAAAAAAGGTCAGAAACCAGAGCAGTGTCCAGCCCGGGAGGGAAGTGAATGAGAGAGGAGATGAAGGAAGGCCCGTCTCAGATTCCCGCAGCTCTGGCCTACAAGTTGAAGGGCTCCGTTGAGGTGTGTTGCTGTGTACGTGCCAGGTTATGTTTATTTCATGTTCTGAATGATTCCTTTTTAACCTACCAAGTATTTATAGCCCATAGAAACTCAGAGATGAAAGTTTTTCCAATGTGCAAAAGCCACAAATGACAAATTCTTGTTAGAGTGGCCGAAGCCAGGAGGGCTCTCAAGCCCGCGTGTGTGTCTGTCCGTCTGAAGCCCCGTTCATTACGACTGAGCTTTTCTGGGCTGGTCCTCAGTGGAGAATGGGTGACCCTAGGAGACCATTGCGACCACTGTGTTGTGAGCTGAAGGAGAGCCATTGAACACAACAAAAAGGATGCTTCAAGGACGCACTGCAACACAATCAGAACCATGCCACAGGCTCTGATGGCTAGGAGGTGACAGCAGGAGTGACACAATTAGGGACAGGAGTGGTTCAATTTAGGGGGAAAAAAAGCTCACAGAAGTATGCTGTTTTCGGGACAAAGAGGCCGAGTTCTAAAGTACCCCCAGTAAGCAGCTTCCACAAAGGGCTGACCATGTGCCTGTAGCAGATGGCCTTTAAGCCACACTCAGACCTGGTGCTCTAAAGAGTTCAGGGGCAGCAGGCTTGCAGGCGAGGGAGAGTGGAGCTGCGTGAGGACGCACGGGTGCCCCGGGTACCAGAGACAGGCCAGGCCGGACAAAGCTGCCCCTGGCAGGACTGGTGAGTCTCCAGCCTGTGTCTGTTCTCCTCCTGCCTCTTCCCCGTCGCCCCCCTCCCCACAACTCCCCACTTTATGCATTCTGAAAGGATAAGCCAGTTGAAAATGCCCACGTCTCATTTGTTCAGCCATTTGGGCTACAAAGCTCAGTCAACCCATCAGTGCATGCTTTTCCTCTAGACAAAATTCTTGGAAAATAAGAGCTTTATAATCTTCTGGAAGTCCGGGTTGGAAAAAGCTACGTCTTCCCTAGCAGGAATACTAGAGATGCACACGATACCCTCATCAACAATGACTCATATCAAGAAGAAGGAGGGAAAGATGTAGATAAAGAAGACAAAATGGAACAAAATATGTGTTTAACCAAATCGTCTTCCTGGACTGTAGACCCGGGTTAATCCTTTATAAATATATTCACAACCCACTCATGACAAATGAATCTCAGCCAGCCTTTGGCGTGCTCTTGGGATAGGAGCAATGAGGAATCTCTTTAGCACTTGATCTTCTCCGTGTTGCTCTTGAGTTTGGGGACGAGGAGTTCAGGGGTGTCAAAGTTCCAACTCGACACGCTCTACACACTGACATCTGCCTTCTGGGAGGGCCGTGGGTACACATTTTTAATTTTTCTTGCAGTTCTTGCAGGTAAGTTTCCTTCTTCAAATATGAGTGTTGGGTGCAATAACATTAGTGAGGGGAATACACATGCAGCTTTTAGAAAAGATAAACCCTGTAAATCCTATCAGTTTTAGGAAGCAGACTTTCTGTACTAGTAGGCACAGGCGCAGTCTGTCTCGGCACTTCAGACTGACCGCTCTTTAGGCACTCAAAGAACGGCGTGTTGGGCTCAGGGCTTCTGAGTGCGGTGGTGCAGTCTGCGTACTGAAGAAATCTCAAAGAAACTATAATGTGCCGGCTCATCTACCACACGTGGAGGTGTTGCTTGATGCTAACAAGCAGATGAATGTTTACTTTGGGATACTGTTGTCCTAAGTCAAAGTAAGTACTTGCTCTTCTGTTCTCCTCTACGCCCTGACTCGGGTATAATGGCAGTGCTATGCCTTCACATGCCTCACCTTTGTCCAACTCCCCAGCAGTCCATCTACCACCAAACAAGCACTTGGCTGTCTGCACACCGCCACATAGCAATAAGCTCACCAGCCTGCCCCTCAGTTAACAATAATGATTATTTCCATGCACCGATTTCTACTACATGCCAGGACCCGTGTGTGCGGAGGGCTTTACGGATGATGTTATTTAGGCCCTTACAACGAACACAGAGAGGTCGACTGGCCCTGTCTGTCTGACCCCGGAAGTCACGTTCTTCATGTGGTGACTATGGGATCACCTCTTCCCTCCATTCCTCTGAACTTCCGCCAGTTCCCACGGGCTCGACGTGCTCTCCTGTGCAGGAATTCTGCTTCCTGTGCCTCGAATGCCAACCCCCCCCCCCCCACCATTCCCCTCCTAACTCCTCATCTTTTGAGTTCTCAGCTCCAATATCACTTCCGCTAAATAAATTAGGTCTTTCCCTCCCCAGCACTTACACCACACGGGCACTGCACGTTAGTTTGTACTTGCACTTGTTCAATGTCTGCACTGCTCACCGCGGGCCTCACCTCACCTCACGGGTGCCTGTGCCTGGTACCCGTACTGCTGGGTGCCTGACGCCGAGTGCCGGGCACGCAGGAGGCTTATGAACATCTGATGAAGGAATGAATGGCCGAGGGCTTAAGCAAGGCAGATAACACTCCTCTTCAAATTGCTTCTAGTTTAGCCACATGCGATTCTAATGGTGATGAAAACCCACAATTGACACTGACTCCTTCCTTCATTTTCTGTCGGAGGCTTCAATCCGTCTCCCTGAGGAGCCCCTGGCTCCCTGATGCTCTGGTCTCCCCACACAACCCTCATCTTGCCCCTCCCCGCTATTTCTCCCTCTCCAAAGAGGGCTTCTTGACCTTCCCTGATGATGAAATTCCGGCCTCAAGTCCCACAGGGTAGCATCTTTCCTAGGTTCTCTGGTAAGACGCAAGGCTGCTCACCGTTTTTAATGTTAGTGTGACTCAGTCCCACCACTAAGTACAATATTACTCATTAGTTTCGTGTACCATAATCATATTATAGTGATATAATACACTGTGACAATCTTGATACTTTCGTCTGACGAGCCAACAAACCTGACAATCTCATTTTAAGGCATCTGCAATTTAAAGAAAAAAATGTACACTCTAATGTCATTGCACCCTCCCCACGAGAGGAGGGGCTGGACCCACTTGGAGTACGACATTCAGAGATGCTGTCAGAATTCTGAAAGTTAAACAAAAATCCTCTTGGTGTTACAAGTGAGAAGACAAAAGCAGCCACCACCTGAATAGATAGTTGTCACTCCAGACGACAGCCTGCCTGCTATTCAGAGACGTTACTTTGGAGAGGGGCGCTGTGCTGAGGCTTTAGCAGGCGTTTCTACTGGGTACCCGACTCCAGCTGCTGGTGGGTGGGAGACCGTCACCCAGCGTGGCTGGTCCCTCATCGGCAGGCCATGGTTCTGTGTCTGGGGAACAAAGGCTACCATAGGGACCTGACATAGTAGCCCTGTTATGGGGTAAGGCTAGTATCCGTCGTTTATATTAATCCAGAAAACTGCAGTACAAAGCTGTGTTGAACCATACCTTGTTGGATATTTGATGTGCCCACTTAACCCTGTTGTATTTTTTTTTAATTGTGCCTACTGGGCTTCCCTGGTGGCGCAGTGGTTGAGAGTCCGCCTGCCGATGCAGGGGACATGGGTTCGTGCCCCGGTCCGGGAAGATCCCACATGCCGCGGAGCGGCTGGGCCCGTGAGCCATGGCCGCTGAGCCTGCGCGTCCGGAGCCTGTGCTCCGCAACGGGAGAGGCCACAACAGTGAGAGGCCCACGTACCGCAAAAAATAAATAAATAAAATTGTGCCTACCATCAGATCAATATATTTTCTGGCTTTTTCACATATAGACTTTCAATCAAAATTAATTACTTGCAACCTTTAAAAAAACTTAGCTCCATGCTATAAATAAAGAGCAAAAATTCTATCTAGTTCTGAGCTTTCAGAGGAGGAAGAAACCCGCAGGAGCTTGTAAAAAACATCAGCTGTGTTTGCATTAGAGCAGAGGCTTAGCGGCTGGTTTTGAAAGCGCCGAGCAGAACCTGTACCTCAGCGGTCAGAGTCGAGCCCCCAGACTTGAAGGGCGGCGTGTGTCTGGAATCATTTCCTGGCCTTAATAAGAAGCTCTGTCCTTCCCAGGCACAGATTAGTGCTCCTCTGTGACCCCAGCACGCCGGCAACTCCAAGTCGCTGAGATGATGCTCACCTTTGGGAAAAGAATGCTCTAATCTTGATCCTGTTCCTACGGCTGCAAGAATCCCCCCCCACCACCACCACCCGGGTTGCATGTCCTTGGTCTTTTTTCTTGTTTGCTTTTGTGGTCTGGGTACACTGCTCCTCTCCTGCCTGGGTGAGGGAGCAGCGCGGAGCCTGTGGGGCTCCCTCCCTCGCATCCTCATCTGGGTAGCAGGCTTTTTCAACCCCCAGTCCTTCTTCACAGGTAGGAAGCACATCACAACTCATTAGTAATTTACTGCTACAGTAATTTTTATAATTACTGCCAGGAGGCCTCATTAAATTTGATCTAATGAATAAATATTGTATTTTTCAACGTGATTACCAGAACAGCTTAAGCTGAGTGCCATAAACAATTATTTTCCTCACTACTCAGGATGTCGGTGACTATTGATTTTTATTTCATAAAGAATTTACTGTAGTAATACTAATATAAATGACTTCAGGAATAGGCAACATCCCCCCCATGTCAATTCACAAGCAACACAGAGCCCCAGAAACAGCCAAAGGGGAAGAAGGCTGGGAGTGAGAAGGAAAGAAAAATCTGTCTGGAGTATAGAGGTCTGCTGAGTGTCTGTGGCCAGCCGGGGCGAGGTGGGGACAGGGTGGTGCTGCTCTGACTGCTGACAGTGTACGGAGATCAAGGCTCCTGACGTGTGGGTATCGGGCTCCCCGGCTGGGCTATACTGCTGGCACTTGATTTTTGCATATTATAAAATAGTCAATAAACTCTGCTCAGTTACAAAGTAAAACATGAAAACCAGGCTCTAATGGGGGACGACTCACACCAAATCCTACTTGCTCATTTTTTTTTTTGCGGTACGCGGGCCTCTCACTGCTGTGGCCTCTCCCGCTGCGGAGCACAGGCTCCGGACGCGCAGGCTCAGCGGCCATGGCTCACGGGCCCAGCCACTCCGCGGCACGTGGGATCTTCCCGGACCGAGGCACGAACCCGTGTCCCCTGCATCGGCAGGCGGACTCCCAACCACTGCGCCACCAGGGAAGCCCCCTACTTGCTCATTTTTGTTACTTCACTGCCACTGAATATCTTGTGCTTTCCTGCTTTATTTTTTTTCTTGGTTTCTAATGTCATGTAATGCAATTTCACACCTTAACTAGCAGGATGGCTATTTCCCTATATCTTCTGCTTTTTTTATCCCACTTGATACCCCATCCTCTTCATATCTAAGCTACTATGAAACACTGGGATTCTCTGTGATTTTTATTTCTCTTTCTGTAACCGAAACATGAATTTGCTGCCCCAGGTGACCCTCACCTGTCCTGGCTGGCTCACTGCTCTCGCCAGACCTCTCTTCCACACCAGAGCAGTCATCCTCAATCCTGGCTGCACGTTAGAATCATGGAGGAACTTTAAAAATATGCTGGTACCCAGGCCCTACCCCAGAGATTCTGATTTAATTGGTCTGGGGTAGGGCATGGCTAGAATTCTTTTTTGAGCTCACCAGATGATTCTAATGTGTGGCTAGGGTCCAAAACCACTGCCCAGGAAGATAAAGCGGACGAAGGCAGGAGGTAAAGAGTGAGCCAGGAGCCAGAGTTCCACGCCCTGTGGGTAGTTGTTATAGGCTGAACTGTGTCTTCCCCAAATTCGTATGTTAACATTCTAACCCCCAGTACCTCAGAATATTACTGTATTTGAATATAGGGCCTTTCAAGAGGTAATTAAGGTAAAATGGGGTCACACACGTAGGCTCTGTCCTTATAAGAAGAGGAGATTAGGACACCGGAGAGCACAAAAGGAAGACCATGTGAAGATACTGGGGAAAGATGGCATCTACAAGCCAAGGAGAGAGGCTTCAGGAGGAACCAACCCTGCCAACACCTTGATATTGGACTTGTGAGAAAATACATTTCCATTGTTTAAACCACCCAGTCTGTGGTACTTTGTTATGGCAGCCCTAGCAAACGAATACAGTAGTTTTCACAGATTGTGGAACCTCGTGGCTAAAAGCAGAGATTCTGGAGGTGGAACGAGGCTCAAACCCAAGGTCTGTCACTTACCAGATGTATGGTGCCCTGATGTTTTGGTTATCTATTGCTGTGTATGAAATTACCTCAAAGCTTAGTGGCATAAAACTACTCATTGTCACATTCACCAATTCTGTGGGTCAGGAATGTGGACAGGGCATAAAGGGGGCAATCTGTCTCTGTTCTACAATGTCTGGGGCCTCAGCTGGAAGACTGGAAGGATGAGAGTGACTCATCAGCTGAGGACTTGTTTTCTCACACATCTGGTGATTGATGCCAGCTGTTGTGCCGGCGGGACCCTAAGTTTACACTATAAGCCAGATAACTTACATGTGGATTCATGGAGCCTGGGCTTCCTCACAACATGGTGGTTGGGTGAGAATCCACAGGGAGAGAGACATTAAGAAGCATTCCACCTTTCTAAACCCAGGCAAGTCATGCAGCAGCAATATATCCACAGCATTCTACTAATCAAGTCAGCCACAAAGGCTTGCCCAGGCTTAAGGGGTGAGGAAATAGACTCCAAGGCAGTGGGGAAATAAATGGCAGTGTTCTGGAAAAGCAGGTGGGACCAGAAATACTGTTGTGGCCATGTTTTGGAAAATGCGATCTGCCACACTTGGACAAGTTTCTACCTCTTTGAACCTCTGTTTCCTTACCATTAAACTAGAATGATGTAAACTAACTCATTCAGTTGTTGTAAGGATTAAAATGGCAACTTTAGAGCAGAGCCTGGCACATAGTAAGTGCTTAGGAAATTCTAGTCTCTCCTAATATCTGGGCCAATGTGCTTATTCTGGTCAGGCCTTGAGGGATGATAAGGATGTAGGGAAGAAAGGTCAGGAGATCCAATATATTAGTGTCTAAAGTTGCTAAATCAAAAAATATCAGGAAAAATACTGAGATATGGAGGTCATTCCTCAAAAGTTACAAAAACTGGAGTTAAAAATGATTTCCCCCCAGAGAGCAGCACTGGGATTCTGGAGAAGTGGAGAAAGGCACCACTGCTTTCCATTATGAATCCTTCAGAACTATTTGATTGTTTTAACCAAATGCATGTGTTACACTTATTTTTTTTTAAAAAAAAAAGGCCCATGAAAGACATGCCAAAAGTGGCTATCCGAAATAAATGTAAAGAAATTACTATTACTTTTTATTTTTATAGTGTATTTAAATTGATGTTTTCTAACAGTGAGTCATTATTACAGAATTTAGATATTTTAAAAATAGAACAAAAATTATAGGAAGAGTATGATCTTAGCAATATTAACAATACTTATGTTCAGCACCCATGAGTAATCTAATTCTTAACTGTGGTTACCTGCGAGTAGCAGGATTATGGGTGATTTAAATTATGACATTCTAATTTTATATAATAAGTGATTTAAAAATATAAATAAGAATAAATTTTTAAAATATGATGACTGTAAGCTTATTGCCCATATCTCTCTTTTTTTGTGGTACACAGGCCTCTCACTGTTGTGGCCTCTCCCATTGCGGAGCACAGGCTCCAGACCCACAGGCTCAGCGGCCATGGCTCACGGGCCCAGCCGCTCCGCGGCATGTGGGATCTTCCCAGACCGGGACATGAACCCGCGTCCCCTACATCGGCAGGCGGACCCCCAACCACTGCGCCACCAGAGAAGCCCCATATCTCTCTTTTTTTCTCCTCCCCAACATATCAGTCAGCATTTTAAAATGTAGTATTATCCATGGTTAATTAAAGAGCAGAAACTTCTTGCTAACAAGACAGTGTTGAAATCCCTATATCAAGATGGATGAAACTAAGGAGGTATTAATATCTTTCAGCATGAAGGTCTGAGAGTAACTGTTAAACCCAAAGAATTAGCACAAGTTATCAAGGATGCACTGGTGAGAAAACAGTTTCCTTAAAAATAATAGTAACTTCAGGGCTTCCCTGGTGGCGCAGTGGTTGAGAGTCCGCCTGCCAATGCAGGAGACACGAGTTCGTGCCCCGGTCCGGGAGGATCCCACATGCCGCGGAGCGGCTGGGCCCGTGAGCCATGGCCTCCGAGCGTGCGTGTCCAGAGCCTGTGCTCTGCAACGGGAGAGGCCACAACAGTGAGAGGCCCACGTACCACACACACACACACACACACAAAATAATAATAATAGTAACTTCAATATACAAAAATGAGTTGTAGTTCTATATATAAGCAATAAACAATCTGAAAATAAAATTAAGAAAATAGGGCTTCCCTGGTGGCGCAGTGGTTGGGAGTCTGCCTGCCAATGCGGGGGACACGGGTTCGTGTCCTGGTCCAGGAGGATCCCGCATGCCGCAGAGCGGCTGGGCCCGTGGGCCATGGCCAGTGGGCCTGTGCTGTCTGGAGCCTGAGCTTCACAGCAGGAGAGGCCACAACAGTGAGAGGCCCACGTACCGCAAAAAATAAAATAAAATAAAATAAGAAAATAATTTCAATTATAATAGCATCAAAAAGAATAAAATATTTGGGAATAAATTTAAACAGGGAGATGCAAGACTTGTACACTAGAAACTATAAAACATGGTTGAAGGAAATTTAAAAATACCTAAATAAATGGAAAGACATCCTATGTTCATGGATTAGAAGACTTAATTTTGTTAACATGGCAGTACTCCACAAATCACAGATTCAATGCAATTCTTATCAAAATCCCAACTTCTAATTTTGCAGAAATGGATAAACCAATCCTAAAACTCATATGGAATTGCAAAGGACCGCAAATAATTGAAACAATCTTGAAAAAGAAGAAAGTTGGAGGGATCACATGTCCCAATTTTATAGTTTACTACAAAATTGCAGTAATCAAACCAGTGCAGTCTTGGCATAAGGATAGACATAAAGATCAATGAAATAGAAATTAAGAGTCCAGAAATAAACCCATACATCTCCGGTTAACTGATTTTCAACAAGGGTGCCAAGATCATTGAACAGGGAAAAAAAAGTCTTTTCAACAAATGGTGCTTGGACAATTGGATATCCACATGCAACAGAATGAAATTGGACACTTACCACACACCATATACAAAAAGTAACTCAGAATGGACCACAGACCTAAATGTAAGAGTTAAAAAACATAAAACTCTTAGAAGAAAAACACAGGCATAGATCTTCATGATTCTGGATGTGGCAGTGGATTCTTAGATACAACATCAAAAGCACAAGCACCTAAAGAAAAAAAATCAATAAATTGGACCCTATGAAAATGAAAACTTTGGTGCATAATGGAGTATAATCAAGCAAGTAAAAAGACAGTCTGGCAGTTACTCAAACTCTATGTCCTAGCAATTCCACTCCTAGGTATATACCCAAGAGAACTGAAATCAGGTGTTTAAACAAAACCTTGCAAATGAATGTTCATAGAAGTACTATTCACAACAGCCAAAAGTGAACACAAACAAAATATCCATCAACTGATGGAAAAATTGTGGTATATCTATAAAATGGAATATAATTAGGTCACAAGAAGGAATAAAGTCCTGAGAACTACTATAAGGTTGAACCTTGAAAACATGCTAAGTGAAAGAAATCAGACACAAAAAGCCACATATTGTATGTTCCCAAACGTCCAAAATAGGCATATCCATGAGACAGAAAAGCAGATGGGTTCTTATGGACTGAGGAGAGGGAAAAAGGGGAGTGACTGGTTTCTTTGGGGGAGTGATGAAAATGTTCTGGAGTTACATAGTGGCAATGGTTGCACAACATTGTGAATGTACTGGAAGCCACAGAATTGTACACTTTAAAATAGTTAAAATGGTAAATTTTATGTTATGTGAATTTTACTTCAATCTTTTTTTAAAGTTAAGAATAAAAGTGACAAAAAGCTAAACACGAGGCAAAAACCCAATGAGCTTGATATTAGGTTGTTTCCAAAACCCAGTTTTCTGGTAAAGCAAACCAAGTTGCCAACAAACCTCTCTCTTACCAGGGCCAGCTCTCTCCAGTGCTTAAGAATCCCACATCTCACTCTGCTGAAATCAATTAATAGAGTTCTTGGTGTCTGCCCTAATCATCCTTTTCTCCCTCCCCAACACTGAAAAGTAAGATAAATAGAATCTATCTTCATAATTTTACTTAGTCATTTAGTTTGGTGGCATCTGTTTATCATGATTTACAGAAATCTGACTGGCAATGAGAGTTGCAGGGAGCATTTGCATGAAGGAATTTTATTTTCATATTTTTCTCCTCAAGCACTAGGTTACTCAAAATGGTCATGTCTTGGAAATTCAGGCAAGCTCCAGTGGTCAGTATTACTTTTCTAAAGGACATACTGGAGGGTCTTCAACAAGTGAGAAACATTTACAGCTATACAATTTAGAAGACAAACTTGAGGACCAGTCTATTAAAAAGTGTGTAATTAAATTAAAATTTAAAAAATTAAAAATTTTAAAAATTAAAATTAAACTGAAATACTGGTTCCTACTGATATGGCTTGCCTACTAAGCATGTGAGAAGAGAGAATTTGACTATCTTAGCACGAGCTCACAGAAGAGTCTGTCCTTCAGTGTTTGAGTAGGGGAGAAAACCACTCTCTACAATATCTTTTTCTCTGAAACCTCAAGGCTTAGTTCCATGTTCATACATGTGAGTATAGTTCAGAATTCTTTGTATAATAAAATTAATCATGACTCTCTCCCATATGTAATTAAGTAAAAAAGGCAAGATAAAGAAAAGTATGTAGTGAGTAGGATACTATCATTTATCTGAGAAGGCAAAAGGAGGGTACATATATATATACGTATTTGCTTATAGTTCTGAAAATCAGAGTATAAGTCATAAAAAATTTTAAGATATTAACCTAGAGAGAGAGAGAAGGATCAGGGTGGAAGGATAGGAATAAAATTTAGACTTCACTAAAAACACCTTATTTTCTGAGCTTGACTTTGGAAACATGTAACTGTTTTACATCATTACAAGACAAAATTAAATCCTAATTTTTTGAAGAGCAGTCTTTAAAAGCAAAAGCAAAGTAACACAAGTAAACCTAACAATGTATCAAGTTGGTGGCTTAACCACATTAAGAGTTTACGGGCTTCCCTGGTGGCACAGTGGTTGAGAATCCGCCTGACAATGCAGGGCACACGGGTTCGAGCCCTAAGAGTTTCAGGGCTTCCCTGGTGGCACAGTGGTTAAGAATCCACCTGACAGTGCAGGGCACACGGGTTCGAGCCCTGGTCCGGGAAGATCCCACATGCTGCGGAGCAACTAAGCCCATGTGCCACAACTACTGAGCCCGCGCGCCTAGAGCACGTGCTCTGCAACACGAGAAGCCACTGCAAGGAGAAGCCCGCACACCGCAACGAAGAGTAGCCCCCGCTCGCCACAACTAGAGAAAGCCCGCACCGCAGCAACGAACACCCAATGCAGCCAAAAATAAATCCATTTAAAAACAAAAGAGTTTAAAATGACTTTAAAAACAGTAATATACGGGCTTCCCTGGTGGCGCAGTGGTTGAGAGTCTGCCTGCCGATGCAGGGGACACGGGTTCGTGCCCCGGTCCGGGAAGATCCCGCATGCCGCAGAGCAGCTGGGCCCGTGAGCCATGGCCGCTGAGCCTGAGCGTCCGGAGCCTGTGCTCGGCAACAGGAGAGGTCAAAACAGTGAGAGGCCCATGAACCGCAAAAAAAAAAAACAGTAATATGTACCAAAGGACTGACACCAAGGACGAAAACAGAAAATTACCTTCAACTGTTTTCCAGTAATAATGTTAATATATAAGTAAAATATTGGTACTATTATTCTGAAATAATAATACATAAACCATATATATGTTTATATATAGTGATGTTACTAATATATTTATATATAATTGCTTATATAGGAGCACATTTACATAAGTTGTGTGTATATGTAATACATAGATAGATATGAAAGAAATGTGTTTTGAAAACAAAATACTTTGAAGGAATGGTTGATTCTAGGTTTGGGGCAGAAAATGTGTAAGATAAGCCTGGAACATTTTGTCTTACCAGAAAACAAAGGAAACTATCAAAGACCACCGGGGTCATATCAGAAGGATGCAGGAGCCTATGACAAATCTCCCAATGGGCCAAAATTGGGCATCAATACGAATAATATCTGCTATGGACTGAATCACATCAACCACTTGAAAAATCCAAGAGTTCATGTGATACTTAAACAAATAAACAAAAACCCTTGGTTGGCACCATTAGAAGATACTAGAGAACTAATTCTTGATTCTGAAGACTGGTTAACAAAAATAATCAAGTCCTTAATACACCTTTTATGTAATAAAAACTCTACCTTGTGTAATTAGATACTTGAGGGGAAGTTTCCGGTTGATTAATGAAGAAAGAGAGAATTTACAGAAAATGTTTATCAGTGGCCACTAACAGTACAAAAAGGGAGAGAACAGGATAGTAAGAGTCTGCTGATGTCAGTACACAATATAAAGTACTGCTGTTGCATCTGAATCACACCAAGCTTCTAGATAACAGAAAAGACAGAGGAACATATTAAATGACACCATGGGGTTGCAATTAGTAAAATGTGGGAAACTCTTTAGGAAAGATGACTTTTTTCAACAAATAAACAGCAAGGGGAATAAAGGGAGGGGACCCTAATAATTAAAAGAGACATTAAATATATAAATGAATAAGAGTCGAGTCCTGAATTCAAATAAACCAATTGTATAAATGGAAGGTGAGGGGTAGGATAGTGAAAATTTGAACACTGATTGGATATTTGACATTAAGGAACTCTTGCTAACTTTATGTAGGTATAATAATGATATTTTATTATGGTTCTAAAAAAAGAGTCATTATCTTTTAGAAGTACTGAAGTGTGTATGAATGTAATGTCTGGGCTTTTCTTCAAAATAATTCAGTGGACTGGGGATAGTAAAAGAGTATAGATGAAAGAGGATGGACCATGCTTTGATCACTGCTGAAGTTAGTGATGGGCACACACAGTGGGGGAGGGTCTCTTCTCTTTAAAAAAAGTTTAAATTCTATGCACACAATTTTTGCCACCAAAAGTTTTCCCCCAACAAATGGAGAACACTTCGAGCTACTGTATCTAAAATTACCTTTTTGTAGTTCATTTATAGCTCAATAATACAAATTCTTTACTCAGTAGAATAGAGATATTCTTTAAAGTTAGTATAATGAAGTAAAATGTATTTTTCCCATAAAAAATACATTACTAGAAATACATGATTCTTAATGAATTGACCATTGCAGCTTCATAGAAAGCTAAGCATTATATCACAAAGAAAGGTTACACCTCATATGGGTTAATGCTGGGATTAACCAACTCTTCAATGTTGGGATCTATCCATTATTTCTCCTCCACCATGACTTTAGTTCTCTCCACCCACATCTCAGGAACTTTCCTGCCCAGAACCCTCAACTTATCTTTTGATAAATATTTAGTGAACTTTTTTTTCTCTTTGCCACGTGGCTTACGGAATCTCAGTTCCCTGACCAGGGATTGAACCTGGGCCATGGCAGTGAAAGCCTGGAATCCTAACCACTAGACCAACAAGGCACTTCCTTAGTAAACATTTGTTGAGTACCTAGTACATGATAAGGGTATTCGGATCAAAGATGGTCTTGCTCTCAATGACTTCACAGCCTTAATGAGGGGAGAAAGTGAAATAAACACATAACTATGGGTGGCTGGTATTATATGTTATGATCAAGATATGTAGCCCTATCGAGTATGTAGCCTGGTCTATCACAAGTCCTCAGAACAGTGTTTGGTTCTAATATCTCTCTTCTCTGGCTAGAAAAGCAGGCATGGGCTCTTGAGTTTTCATAAGTTACTTAACCTCGCTGAGTCTCCTCATCTCTAAAATACCTGCTGTGGGGCTTCCCTGGTGGCGCAGTGGTTGAGAGTCCGCCTGCCGATGCAGGGCACACGGGTTCGTGCCCCGGTCCGGGAAGATCCCACATGCCGCGGAGCAGCTGGGCCCGTGAGCCATGGCCGCTGAGCCTGCGTGTCCGGAGCCTGTGCTCCGCAGCGAGAGAGGCCACAACGGTGAGAGGCCCGCGTACCGCAAAAAAAAAAAAAGTTAAAATAAAAAGAAAATACCTGCTATGAAAAGCTAACGTACATACTGTACTGAGCACTGTGTCTTGTACCCAGGAGGTGGCTCAACTAACTCTATAGAGTCCCTCCTGTGGCAAATATTTATCAATATAATGTTGGATTGAGCATTGCTGCAATCATGTGTTATCAGCAGGTACTTTCATCTGACAATAAACACTCCCAACAAACCTTCAAGGCACAGGATTACGTTAAAAAAAAAAAAAAGTTTCCTATTTGGCAGGCTACGCACATTTGCA
This sequence comes from Grampus griseus, assembly GCF_964374135.1. NCBI lineage: Eukaryota > Metazoa > Chordata > Mammalia > Artiodactyla > Delphinidae > Grampus > Grampus griseus. The sequence continues at coordinate 59,127,625 of NC_139001.1, forward strand.
ATCCTACAGGTTGAGTTGACCTACAATGAGCCATGCCTCCCATTTTGGTGTCTAGCCAAGTAGCTTTCCTCCTCTCTCCCCACCCTTGGGCTATACCCAGGTTCACCTAGAACTCTGTGCTACAGTCTAGGGCTACAGACCAGCCCCACACTCTCCAAAATTCTCAGCCTCCTACCTTTCTTCATCCTTGCAACTAAGAGTTACCACACTTTCTAGAAATCTATTTTAACCAAAGATTTGGGCATAACGATACTAACAATAGCATTACTCGCAATATCAAAAGATTGTTAACCACCAAGATACCCCAATTTTGGGAATTGTTTTAGTAAAATATGGACCATTCATATAAACAAATACTATTATATGGCCATTTTAAATGTTTTGACATTCTTAATGCTATAGAATTTGTATATAGAATACAAATGCTACCATATAAAACAAAATGCACGGAAGGTCAAAAAAAAAAATACGTTAGTGACTTTTAACCTTAAGTGATGTCTCCTTTGTTTCTCGCTTTTTGCCTCAAACAAGTCTTTCATCACCTGGCTATTATGAATAAAGGTCTCTACCTGGAGCACACTAATTTCTCTACAGCTGAGTCCATACCTTATACATTCGAAAGCAAAGATCCCCAGCTCCCTCCCGCCATTCCAAGTTTAGTCCATCCTCCACTATCTCATAGCAATGCCTCCTTTGGAAGTTCTCACCCTCTTCTCCTTCCTCAACCTTGTAGTTAACTAAGGAGTCTTCTAACCACAGGACTTTAATGCCCTGCAGTTAAGAGCCTCACGAGTTTCTAACATCTATGCTGGATGAGCCAATACCTACCACAGTAAGCAGACCCTGTTTATCCACAGTCTTGCTTTCCTCGGATTCAGTTACCCAAGGTCAACCTTGGTCCAAAAACACTAAATGGAAAATTCCAGAAACAAACAATTCAGAAGCTTTAAATTGTGTGCCATTCAGAGTAGCACAATGAAGTCTCAAGTCTCGTGCTGCCCTGCTCCGTCCCACTGGGAGATCCCCAGCCATCAATATCGTCTGCTCCTGACATCCAGGGTCACGGGAAGGAGATGATCAACAGTAGCCTAATGCTCTGTCTCAATGCCCACTGCCATTCACCTCACTTCATCTCATCACATAGGGCATTTCATCCTCTCACATGGCCATCAGAAGGGTGAGTACAGTACATTATAAAAGAGCGAGTGTGCACATTCACCTTTTATTACACCTTTGTTCTATTGTATTATTAGGTGGTGTTGTTCATCTCTAACTATGCCTAATTTATAAATTAAACTTTATCATAGGTATGTATGTATAGGAAAAAGTATAGTATATATAGGGTTTGGTACTATCTGTGGTTTCGGGCATCCACTGGGGGTCTTGGAACATATCCCCCAGGGATGAGGGGGGCCTACGGAATCCTACCCCCAACCCCTCCTGACCACAGAAGCCCTCAGCCCCTCCCAGCCCTCCTGTCTCCCCACCAACAGGGTTTCCACATAAGCCACCTCGGCCAGGACTGCCCCAGCACCCAAGACGCCCTTGTTCTCACTGCCACAACCTGATCCACAGCCCTTTCCTCTGCTTCTGACTCCTAAGGCTGCCCGAGTTCTGCTTAGTTACCAAAAAAAAAGGCTTCTCCCCGGAATACTCTAGTCAAGCTCAGCCACTTTAGCTACGTGGCACTGGGCACTTTTCTCAACTTCTCTGGATTTAGTTCACCCTTGAGCTACTACCCCACAAATGTGCAGTTAACATTAACACAAAAGTCACATATGCTCACCTTTCATTCCCCTCAGGACTTGCTATCACTTTCTTGTCAGAACCTAATCCTCTGCAGCCATGCTCTAAATCCCTGAACCCGTAATCCATTCCCCTGGCATGCAAATAACTCAATTGTCTACCCGACCTTGAGCCATCAGGAGCTCCCTCTCACTTCTTTTCTGAAAGCAAAATAAAACACAAATAACCCCGTCCTGCACCACCTTCTAACTACTGCCTTTGCCCCTCCTATGAAACTGCTAAAGTCTATTATAGTTGCTATTTCCTTTCTCAACCTCTTAGTAGGTGAAGATAAAGCTGGATACCATCTCTACCTCTGGGAACCCAGGATGGAGAAATACAAAGGCAATTCCTGAAGCATGAATACCCTCATACTACTTTTTCATCTAATTGTCCAAACTGGAGCTCTCTCAACTCTAAGGACCGTGTGTGGAGCTTTACAGTGGGGTGCATGGGAGAAAGCAGAGGTTCCCACAGACAAGGCTGAGACAGAGCAGCAGACCTGCCCATCAACGCTGTAAAACGCCTGCTAGTGAGAAAACGCCCATTGCTTTTCCTCTCTTCATTCCTACAGCACGTTACTTTTAGATTTTTGTCTTACTTCTTCCACTAGATTGTAAATCCTTTCAGGGTATAAGGCTTCAGCATCTACTGTTGCTAGCAATATTTTTAATGAAAACCACATAAGTGCCACTTCATAATTTTAAAACATGGTAACACCAAAAACGTTCCAAACGACGACCAATTTTGATTAACTCCAAAAATAGAAGCCTCCCTATTGCATCCCTAAAAAGGTTGGGTTATAATTGGGCTTCTTAAGATACTAAGAGTTTATGAAAAGAAATGTCAATTTCTTTGGGGCTTGTATAGTATACAGTTACAGTTGTGTAACTTCATTTACTTTGGTCTTCTCCCCAGATGTATGTGGTGTAAACGTGGTTTCTCAGATAAGTCTAGAGCAAGACTCAGCAAACTTACCATAAAGCATTTCAGGCTTTGTGGGCCACTATGTCACATGCTTTCTTTTTTTAAAAACTCTCTAAAAATGTAAAAGACCATACTTAGTTCATGTGTCATATGAATACAGGCTGCAGCAGAATCTGGTCCCCAGGACGTAGCTTGCCAACCCTGGTCTAAAGAATCGGGTACGAGAACTTTTGAACCATGCTTTTTTTGTCTTTTGATTCTCTCAGTTCTGGAATAGGTCTCAAGGCACAGCGTACCTGCAATAAATATCCGAACGGTTGATAAAAGCAAGCCAGGTATTGTGAAATCACTGTTGGTTCTTGGGTTGGCAAATGGTCAAAGAAAAGAAAACAACATTGTAAAACTTCAGGGGCCCGTATTTTCTATCTGGTGATGTAGCCGTCTTAGCTGATTCTGATTCACAGCTATCAGGCATTATCACCAAGCCAGGCCCTGTTCAAAAGAGCTGGCCCTTGACTGTCAGAAACTTAAGCCAAAGTGTGTGTGTGCAGGTGGGGGGGAAGGGGGAGGGGGCTCTCGAAAAGGCAGGCATGGTCTTTTGTTTAAATAGGAGGAAAAAATTAGGACTCAGTGCGGTAAGATTGAGCATCAAAGATTTTTAAAAAAGCAGACAAGCTAGAACAAAATGTTTTATTATTAAAATAAAAAACTTTGTATAAAAGCATAACAGATCAAATGCTCTATTTACATTTATTGATTCAAGGTCCAATTATGCACCAAACACTGCACAGGCACAGCTACGGGCTGCAGACGCAAAGCAAAATGAACATACACACACTTAGATTCTACCTCTAGCAAACGATCTGATTCATGCCGAAACAGGCAGAGGGAGAGACGACACACGGACTCTGCCCAGAAACTAAACTGGCAGAGATGTCAAGTTAGCAAACTGTTGAAAGTCACCCTTCTCCAAAAAGGCACTTCTCAGTGTTATAAAAGTGCTTCAAACCTGAATGCGAACCCTGGGCCTGGTTTATAATTTCTTCAAGAAAGTAAAAACTGCAAAGAACTGTAGCTGAGTGTTTCCACGCAACATAAGCAAGAATTTATTTGAAATACCTTACGTTATAAACTGAAATCAACTTGGCAAACTACACTCATCCTGAAGTTTTATTCCATGAATTCAAATCAGCCTACTCCTGAAGGCTCCCCGTCCCAATTCCCCAGGATGGCTTTTCTACAATGATTTCAAGCATAGCACTGCCCGAGAACCTTTGGGTCGTGACCGTGTGGGCCAGATGCACTTGGTGGAAGAAATCAGCAGCAACTAAGCCTCAACTGTGACAACTTGAATAATAAGCACAATACATGGAATATTCTCCTGAGAGGCCTCCACAGTCATATATTCCACTTGCCAACAATCACCTAATTTTTCCACATGGTTTTAAGACTTTTGTGCCTTGATTCTGTTAAAAATGTCAGCGAACACTAAATCAGGCCCAGTGTTTTCACATAAGCAAGTTAGAGGGCTAGTCTCTGGAAATCAAGAGATGTAGTTAGTTAACACTAGTACTGCGTTTCTAAGTGCTTGGTTTTATGGGTGGATTCCAGGGCTATTTCAACACCAATTAAATCAAACATGCTTTCATAAAATTGTCATTTAAAAAGGATTCTGAAACTAAATGGTGGAAGAGAACCACTGGAGATAAGAGGGGGATGGCATGGGATGAGGGGTGGGGGGAAATGCAAAGGAGAAACTGCAGGAGGGCAGGGTACAGCTGGCACTACACCCCTGTGATGCCCAGACACGCGTGCATGTCTAATGAGGTTAACCTGATTTGCCTATAAGACAGACTGATCATCAGAATTCTTAAACTCGGGTTTCAATCACATGACAAAATTGAAAACTTTAAAACAAGGAAGATTTGTGAAGTGGAAGGCAGGTAGTGGATCTTCCAATTATTATGCTTGCATTTCAAACTCCTGTTTTAGACTGAAAGAGAAGAGGGAACATGTCAGGATATGGTTTTCGGCCTAACAATTCTCTTCTGAAAACTAATTCCAAGAGACACACGCACCCCAGTGTTGATAGCAGCACTATTTACAACAGCCAAGACATAGAAGCAACTTAAGTGTCCATCGACAGAGGAATGGATAAAGAAGATGCGGTACATATATACAATGGAATATCACTCAGCCATTAAAAAGAATGAATTAATGCCATTTGCACCAACAGGGATGGACCTGGAGATTATCATACTAAGTGAAATACGAGAGAGAAAGACAAATACCATATGATATCACTTATATGCAGAATCTAAAATATGATACAAATGAAAACTTATTTACAAAACAAAAACAGACTGACAGACATAGAAAACAAACTTATGGTTACCAAAGGGGAAGGGAGTTGAGGGGATGATAAAATCAGAAGTCTGGGATTAACAGATACAAACTACTATATATACAATAGATAACCAACAAGGTCCTACTGTATAGCACAGGGAACTAAACTCAGTATCTTGTAAGAAACCATAATGGAAAAGAATATGAAAAAAAAATATATATATATGTATAACTGAATTACTTTGCTGTATACCTGAAACACAACATTGTAAATCAACTATACTTCAATTTTTAAAAAGTTAAAAAAATAATAATCTTCTGAGAGCCTAATTCACTCTTTTAAACGTTTCTATCAAGTTATAACACATCTTAAGTGTACAGCTTGAATTTTACACACGCATGCCCACGAGGGTCACCACCACCCAGATGAAGATATGAAATGTTTCCAACCCTCCCCGACTCCCCATGTGCCCCTTTCTAGTTAATACCTGCACCCTCCTGCCCTCCATGAGACCACTCTTCTGACTTCGACCGTTTTATTAAGATACAAAAATGAATGTCAGATTTGGGTGTGGAAGAGGGAAAAATCAGCCCTACCTTTTCAAGTAAGCATGCACGTTCCCGAAGCCGTGGTACTTGGCTAAGTACACGAGCACCCCAGTTGCACACCGCCCGTCTCTCTGCCGACAGAAGCTGCAGTTGCAGATCCCGCGACACGGTGGGCAGTGCCAGCTCTGAATAAGCATGAAAAGGCACCATTAAGTTAAACCTCACGCCGCCGCTTACTTATTTACTCCTGTTTAACCTTTAAGATGGGCCTGATCAATTGCATTCAGATCTTTTTAATTATTAAAAACCTCGTAACATGGTTAACATCAGTTAGTCATGCATCACGTTCCCTTAGGAAATCCCACGGAAAAAGTTCCACAGCCACTAGCAGGGCTAAGTGGGGAACGGACTTCCCCGAATGGCCGGGTCGGGAGCACTCCAGAAGGGCTCACCACTATCCACCAACACTCTGAATGCATCTGTCTTCCCCGAAATGAATGTCCCACAACATTAAGGGCTCAATCTCTCTCTGGCCCTATCAGCTCACGGCAGACTCTCGAGCCCCCAGGACCACCCCTTCGAGGCACGTACTGGGTCTAGCAGAGCATCCCTGACTTCTTCACCGTAACGGTTTCGAAGGCAGGGCCCGCAGAACTGGCCTCGAACGCCCCAGCACTCTGGGTTTCTGCAGTTTGTCTTGGTATCCATAGTTTTCTGGCGGCACTGATGACAAGTCGTTCCCTGCAAATAATAAGCAAATAAGAACCAAAAACAAAAACACTGCTTTCTGTAGACAAAATACTTAAAGAATGTCCTTCTTTGGGAATTCCCTGGCGGTCCAGTGGTTAGGACTCCACGCTTTCACTGCGGAGGGCAAGCCGCACAGCCAAAAAAAGGAGGAATTTGACTACAAAAAAAAAATTTAAAGAGAAAAAAAAGAATGTCCTTCTTTGTGGGTAAAGTCTCATATTTTCTCTTTGAATCCTAGTTCACATCTATACACACATGTATACAAAAGGACATGAAAAGTATCTCAAGCATGGTGATTTCATTCAACTGGCAGACGCAATACCTTATGTTATCAAAACTACAACAAGAAAAGATATGTTTGGGCTTCCCTGGTGGCGGCGCAGTGGTTGAGAGTCCGCCTGCCGATGCAGGGGACACAGGTTCGTGCCCTGGTCCGGGAGGATCCCACATGCCGCAGAGCGGCTGGGCCCGTGAGCCATGGCCGCTGAGCCTGTGCTCCGCAATGGGAGAGGCCGCAGCCTGCGTACCGCAAAAAAAAAAAAGATCTGTTTATCTTTACCACACAACCATATCCCCAACACCTATCTATGTAGACACACGTTAACAGATACTTAGGTTGAATGAATCAATTTCTAAATTAAGAGAAAAGATTTTATGCTACTAAAGACTTACTAAGCAACTACTACTACTGCAAACTTACTAAGAAAGCTAAATCCCAAGGATGCTACAAAACTCTCTGTTCTTACATGAAAAAAACACACAGGCACACATCCCATATGCTAAGACTGTTAGAACATTAGCAAAATGTCTCTCTCACAGACGTGTACATTTCCAGACATCATTTAGAGGCTCTGACCAATGAACGGTTATAGATCTTCTCTCGAGAGTTGCTGCAGATGTTGTCCAATTCTTCCTCCGTGATTTCGTCCACTGGGCGAATTATATGGGGAAGGGCCATGGATCCGGGGCGACGACTTCGGGGCATGTCATCTTCCTGCATAATGAGAAACATGGAACAGAGTGGCCTTCCTGGCTCTTGCCAGCTCTGAATCTCAAGATACTCGCTTTGTCATTTCTTCAGAGAATTCAACCTGGAAATCATTCTTAGAGCTTACGGAGAAGGGGAGAATCCTAAGTTTACTAAAGATCATGGGACAACATCATGGAAATGACTCCTACGATTAAGAAAAGCCCAAGATAATTTTGATCCTCTTGCCTGCTAGCAAGAACCATCAAAATAAGCTGATATGGGGCTTCCCTGGTGGCGCAGGGGTTGAGAGTCCGCCTGCCGATGCAGGGGACACGGGTTCGTGCCCCAGTCCGGGAAGATCCCACATGCCGCGGAGCGGCTGGGCCCGTGAGCCATGGCCGCTGAGCCTGCGCGTCTGGAGCCTGTGCTCCGCAACGGGAGAGGCCACAACAGTGAGAGGCTCCCGTACCGCAAAAAAAAAAAAAAAAAAAAAAAAAAGCTGATGTGACTTTAACCGTTCTGGAGTGTTTGAGAAGAACATTTCATACGGATCATTGGTGTTGAGGGGGTGTGTGCTCCCGTGCTGTGTCCATGACCCTGGGCCCACAGAACATGACAAACAGAAGAGAAAGCATAAAAGCGGAGAACTCACGTTCACGTAGCCGGCCACGGGCTTCCTCTTTCTCACCAACATGTACTTATCCTCTTCCTCCTCGTCCTCCTCCTCATCCTCCGTGGGCGGGGCACTGTGCGACCCAAGGACCCGAGACCTCGACCTGGTGAGAGGACGAGCTCTCCGCTCAGGGTTTCTCCTGCAGGAGACACCTGGGAATGTGCGCCTTCGGGGTGTCTTTGGACGCTGAACAAAACACAGAGGATTGGACCCGTTTATTCCAGAATGAGAAGTGGCACCTTCTCCTGAACCAGGTTGTCCTTTAAGTAAAAGGAGTACTCCACTTCCCGATTTCCTTCAGCCTCTCTGTAATGCATGGAAAATGAGCCCAGAAATGATACAGCCATTGTAATTTGGCTTTTGTTAACACCAAAACTGGTTTCTCTCAAACTGAGGGATGATCTATTTATGCTTTACTCAATAAAGATGTAAGAAAGAATCTCGTTCTCCAAAAAAAAACCCTTTTCTACAACATCTCTTGAGCCCTGAAACATATTCACTGTTCCTATACTGCCCAAGAGAGAAATGTATGTATGCTTTTCCTTGTTCTATTCCTGCTCACGGAGAGGCGGAAAAGGAAATCTTTCCTTTTGTACCACACCAGACACACCAGATTCCCCTGAGTTGCACCAGCTTAGTTTCCTCAGGATATAATCACATACATTAGGCCATGACTTGGTTAACAAATTGTTTTTGCTTTCTTTTTTTTCATTCTCAGATTTTAAAAACATCCATTACCATGTAGGAGGAATCTGCCAATGCTGGGGATACAGAAAAAACCATTTTCGATCTTTATTTCCTACCCCTGAGGGTCTTAGGTTTACTTGGGTGGGAGGAAAAGAAACAACCAATCAAAAGAGGTTTGAGGAACTTCCCTGGAGGTCCAGTGGTGGAGACTCCGTGCTTCCACTGCAGGGGGCGCGGGTTCGATCTCTGGTCCAGGAACTAGGACCCCACGTGCCACGTGGGTGGCCAAGGAAAACGGAGGGGCTTGGGGTTTGAGCCCCACAGGAGCTCGGCATCAGGGGACAGGGGCACCCCTGGCCCAGGGTGCAAGGAAGAGGTCCCAGAGATCTGTCAGAAGCTTTCCTCTATCACCTCTAAGTCTGTCTACAAGACCACATGAAATAACGAAATTGGACTTTAAAATCAGACCTGCCCATTTAAAATCAGACCTCCCCAAAACAGTACCATACAAACAAGGATTTGTACTTACTGAACTGGAGCCTGGCAGGGAACGACTTCCAGGGAAGGAGCCAGGAAAGCTTTCTAATTCTGACATTAGTTTTGCAAGCTAAAAAGGGAGAACAGTAAACAGAAGTTATTGGTTTAGAATAACTACTGAAAACAAGTAAATTCTGGAAATCACAGTAGCACGTTTCAAAGAGTTTCTGATTTCCCCTATACATCTACCAAGACTTTAATAGATTAAAAAAAGAAAAGTTAAGTTTAGGAAAAGAAACACAGTTTAAAACATATGTTATGAAAATTTCAGAGCTACATGGAAAATAATTCTTATGACAAAGATATAAGCAACAAGTGGCTTAGAGAAAAGCTGGGAAGGAAGGGTGAGTTCTAATACATTCAAAGTCAGATACCTACCATTGCTTTGTTTTGCTGTATATTTAAAGCCCTTTTCTCCAAAAAATTCATGCCACTTTCATCTTCTGAATCAGAATTGCAATCGGTCACAGAATTCTCTGAGGGTTCGGAGGGCACTGCTCTCTCGTTGGCAGCTCCCCTGGTATTTCGAGTTGGAAACTTCATGGCCACCCGGAGAGGTCCGGAACTTCTGCACTGACTGCGGGTCCGACAGCCCGCGTGGTCTGCCTGCAGCCTCTAGTCAATCAGAACAAGTGAGGCATTAATGACTTGCTGATTGTTGCACAGTCTGCAACAGTATGACTACAAAATATGCCTTTGGAACAAAAAGAGCTTGCAGCAAATACATTTGCACTGAACACTTTAATTGTCAAGTTTAATTGACAGCTCTGGGTAACAAAATCAAGAATTACAAATAAATACAACAACCTGAGTGTAGTTTAACTCGGGGAGCCTACGTGAGACACATTGTTATAAGCCACCTTCACAGTCCCTAGGCCAGTGGTTCCGAGCCATTTTTTTAATGTGAAAATCCCAGCTCCCTTTTTCATTTCTTTAAAAATAGAATCTTTATGCATTTTGAAAAGAATTCCCCTAGGAGTAAATATGTGTGCTCTCATAAATATTATTTCAATGCTTATGGCAATACTAAACTTTATTAAAAGATGTCTCAATGTTCTGTACTACTTTTTTAAAAAACTAGCAAAATATATAACATAACATAAAATTTTTCACTGGAACCATTTTTAAGTGTAGAGTTGAATGACATTAAATACATTCATTGTTCTGCAACCATCACCACCATCCATCTCCAGAACTTTTTCATCTTCACAAACTGAAACTCCATACTCATTAAACAGTTACTCCCCACTCGCCTCCCCCTCAACCCCTGGCAACCACATTCTACTTTCTGTCTCTATGAGATCTGACTACCTCCCTCTCTTATCCACTTTTTGGAAGCCTAAAATTCTTAAAATCTCAGATTCCAAAAGTAGTATGTTTCCACCATTTAAAATGTATGAAAATTAGCCACTGGGGAAATGCAAATCAGAATCACAAGACATCACTTCCCACCCACTAGCAGAACCAAATCAATAAGTGCTGCAAGGATGTGGAGAAACTGGAACCCACACACCCACTCTGGTAGGACTGTAAAATGGTGCCGCCAGTTTGGAAGACAGTCTGGCGGTTCCTCAAAAGGTTAACCATACAGACTATATGACTCAGCAATTCTACTCCTACTGAAGAGTGTACGTCCATACAAAAACCTGTATGCACATGTTCAGAGCAGCATCAGTCCTAACAAAAGGTGCCAACAGCCGAAACGTCCATCAACTGATGAGTGGATAAATAAAATGTGGTATATTCACACAATGGAATATTATTCAGCAATAAAAAGATATGAAGTAAAAAAAAAAAAAAAGATATGAAGTACTGACACATGGAAGAACTTTGAAAACATTATGCTAAGTGAAAGAAGCTAGTCACAAAAGACCACATATTGTAGGGTTCCACTTCTAGGAAATGCCCAGGATAGGCAAATCTATGAGACAAAATAGATTAACGGTTGTCAGGAACTGAGGATATTGGGAAAGGATGCAAAGTGACTGCTGATGGGTACAGCATTTCTTTTTGGGGTGACAAAAATATTCTGAAAATGACTGTGGTGATGGCTGAAAACAAACAAAAAAAAGAGAGAGGCAAAAAATACCACCCATAAAGTCCCAGAAACGGAAGACTCATTTTTTAACATTCCAAAATCCCCACCGCTTTTTGTACTATTCTTATATTTTTAGTGTGCATGGGTTGAAAGATATAAAATGACAAAACTTTTATCAGTTCTTAAGCCTTTTAATCAATTGGCATTTTATCAATCGCAACAAATAGCATCTACAAAGAATTGAAACATTGCCCAGAAATGATTCAGGCTATAGACAATGTTGGGTGACATCCAGATTCGCAGATCAGCCCCTGCCAATAACTCCAATACATACTGATTCAGACCAACACCACCTCTTAGAGGAAATATTACATTATCGTGAAGTTAGACAGTGATAAACACTCGCTGGTCAGGCGTCCTCACTTATGTCAGTGCCGCTCAAGTGCGGTCCCAGGCAGTGGACCCGTGTCAGAGCACAATGAGCTAGAGAGCACGCACCTGACTGCAAATCAACAGTCTGTCGAGAAAGTCTTGCTAACAGAAAAACGTGTGCAGAAGTAACCAGCATGCTCGGGGAGAGTGGGACCGAGGTGCGTCAGCGGCAGCAGTGTCCTGAGCAGGACAACAGAGGCTAAAGGTAAGACAGCATGCACAGGAAAAGCCAACAGAGGAGCCAAAGTGGAAGCAGGCAGGGCCCTAATTGTCATTACCTGCACTTAAGCTCCTGCATGGGAGTTATCACAGGCTTTCCGGATGCAGGCACAGATCCACTACAGGAACCGACATTTACTGAAGGCCTACTCTATGTCAGGCCCTGGGCTGGGCACTTGAACTTAAATGTGAATGTAGCTCATCTTGAGGACACGTGTGCTTCCTCTGATTAGGCTGGATTTCTGTAGCAACAGAAATCTGCAGGCGGGCCAATTCTATCTTACCAGTTTCCAAGATTTCCAGAGACTACAAAAATGGTCAAGCTTTACAAGGAGAACTACAGTAGCAAAAAACTGCTTTAAGACATGAAGAAAATACTCTTAAAACTTTTTAAAAGATCAACAAAATCTTCTGGCATGACTAAAACGAAAATCTTAAGAAAAAAAAAAACTTTTTAGGCAAGTACGTCATGCCTCTAAAGGTACCTTATTTCTTGATATTGGTGAAATTCTCAAACTCACCATTCCATCTTGTATCTCACTCTCTGAGAAACCGCAAAACGATTCATCATCAGAGTCGGCATGAAAAATACTGGCCAGTTCGTTAGTGACATCTGGCCTTGGTTTCTGTAAAAATCCACAATGGTCTAACACATCTTGCACCTCACTTTCTGAAAAGCCGCAGAAAGATTCATTATCAGAGTCCTCATAAAAAACATTTGCCAGTTCTTCACTGATATCTGACCTGAATTTAGGTTTCTGTAAAATAAATAAATAAATGTGGTTGTGCATTTTTTTTCCTTTTTCAAGAACCAATTTTCCATAAACCGTGCAGAGAGCAAATCACATTTACAAGTGCACTACAAGAGAATAGCTTTTGTTACAAAGAAAAATGGTTCAGAGGTTTACAAATGATTTCTGAGTTGTTATGGCAAATCATCAGGCATGTTAGGTTAGGCGACATTTCAAAAGGATAGAATAAGTAGCTAATCTACCTCCAACAATTACTACCTAGAACCACAGCAAAAAGTGAAATGAAATTACAGTGCATACTGTATTTTCATAACGGCTGTATAGAAATGTAAGCAAAAAGCAAGCAGTTTTAATCACGCACAAAGCATTTGAGGCATTTTGAGCACGGCAGACTCCATTCTGTTTATTCTCAGGCAGCACTTACTGTGTTTGCAAAATTATCAGAAGCAAAGCTGTCACAACTGTCATCAGAGGATGACGAGGTTTCCATGGAAATCAACTTCACATATCTGAATTTCTTGAAGTTCTTCTTTGCTCTGCGATCCTTTTGCTGCAAACAGAAATGGCAACACTATTAAATGGGTTGCTTACCGCAGAAGCTAACGAAAGATATCATTTTTGAGTTGAGTAGGTTCAAACAGCACAGAGGAGATGTGTCCACTTCTTATACCCTACACAGAAAAAGTTTGCAATTGCTACAAAAATTTTTTCTTATACCCTACACAGAAAAAGTTTGCAATTGCTACAAAAATTTTTTCAAAACCAGGTAATATCCTAAAAAGAGATCCCTGTGAAGGAACATTATAACGACAACTATCAATTTATTCAAATATCTGTAGAGCTACCCCTTTACCCACCTTAAGAGCCCCAAACTCTTAACATTATTATACTGAGCTCCCAAGGCATTAAAAGCTAAACTCCTAAAAAAAAAAAAAAAAAAAAAAAAAAAAAAGCTAAACTCCTAAAATCTGCCCTTAAAAAAAAATTAAACTGTACTTCAAAAGTACAAAATGGTAGTGATTTCTCTCCCTCAGCCAAAATCAAGCTAATGAGATCTTTCTATGTAAGCTTTGGGCTCTGTACTGTGATGCTAATTTCCTAAACTGTAAAAACTGGGCAGCACCTCTACTTCGAGATGGCAGGCTTTCAAACAGGCCTGTGCCAGTCAGGAGGGGTAGAGTGATTTCAGCACAAGCCCTTACAAATCAAATATATCAACCCAGTGAACAAATGTACAGGAGCCAAGTTAAAGGTCAAACAGTCCTCCAAACCCAGGTAGAATGCCTGATTCCACTTCAGGGCTCTATTAGGCTGGCCAGACATTCAGCTCTTTCTGCAGTCCCCTTGCTGCACAAGTCTTAAGTTTTTAGAAGTCCTTTCATAAGACACAAATGGCCTGTGGATATGAAAATGCAGCCTTCATTCATGAACACTGAATAGCCTGGCACTGCTCATCAGAACATGCAACTGGCATCAATCTCATGTAAAAAGATGGCCGTTTCTACCATTTCTTAATATTTAATGAGATTTCTTAAATGCTGTATTAGTAGTTCCTATATTTTTCTCTTCTGAAGTATAGCCATGGAGTAACAGAAGTGACTCCTTACACTGAAAACTTTTGAAAAGGCAAGCTCTGCTAGGGGTCCCACATAAATAATGCCAAGATGTGAGGTGTCGGGTGAACAGAACATTCTGACCTTCCTTCTATACTTAACATTATGCATTTCTCTTGCAAATAAAATTATTTTCATGATCATGGGACCCAACCACCCAGTACTCCTCAACAGACTCCATTCAATCATCTTAGGAAGTTTTAGTCTTTTGTCCTTTTAGAAAGGCAGGCAAATGTGATAATAGGTAGAGGTACTACCTATTAAAGGAGATCTCAGAAACTCCCCATTTTCCAGATGAGCAAATTAAAGGCTCCAAGGAGGTGAAACAGATTGCTCAAGATCACAGGGTTGCAAGGAGTCTGCAGTCTCCTAAAACAGCAAAGCTCCCTGCACTACTGCAGGAATTATCACCATTCACTCATCAGTATACCTGCCAGCAGTCAGACGCCCAAGACAGCCTCAAGGGAGGCATTCTGTTGGAAGCTCGCAGGGAAATTCCTGCTGAGCTTTAACTAGTCACCACATGCCAAGAGTTAGTTATCAGGCAAATGTATACCTGGAGGAAAAGACCTAGAAAGAAGCAAGGCAAATGATCATGGTTGAGATGGACTTTCTTGGCAGATAGGTAATAACTAACACCACTTAATAGGTGTTTTTTTGTGCCAGGCACTAAGTATGCTTTCACATTAATTCCTTGCAACAAAGGTGGAAACTGAGGCTCAGAGAGGTGAAAGGAACTATTCAAGTCCCACGATGGCCCAAATTTGAACCCAGGCACGTCAGAGTCCAAGTCCAGCTACACGTCTTTCTTCATGCCGAAAGCCAATGCCCAGGTCCATTCAGGAGAGCTGTCTCTGAAACCACGCCCCCAACACGCCCTCTCCCACCCACCCCCCAGGGAATCCCAGCCTTCCCACGTGGGCCCCTTACCCATATTTATTTTAAGCGTGTCACTCTCTTCCTTTTCACCCAACCCCCACCCTCTAACCTCTTCTGGGGCAGACCCTCCGTTCCGGTTTCCGTTAGAGCAGAAAGTAACGTTCCATCAGGGCTACGTCCTGCTGCTGAGAGGATGGTTGGGGGTTGGGGAGGGGAGTGGGAAATGAGCAAACGGTCGGCGAACCGTTCAGACCAAGTCCTTCCGCTGCACTAAATCACCGCCTGGGACTAGAAATGCCCCCTCAAGTGTGCATAACCCAAGTTCTAAAGAGACCGATTTGCAAGACCTTTAAACTCCAAACCCTCAGTGGTTACAAGCGCCTGCCGGCATGGTTGATGCAAAAGCGGGCGGGAAGCGCGCGCAAGGACCCCCAGTACGCGCGGGGCTGCGCGCGGGAAAGGGCCTGGAGGCTGCAGGGCGGCGTTCCCCTCCGCGCCCCGCGGGCAGGTCTGCGTACAGCGGACACAATGGGCCCCCCCGGCCAGCCCCCAGCGCACGTGCACCTCGGGCGCACGTGGCCTCGAGCTCCCCGGGGCTGCCAACCATCCTGCAAAGCTCTCAAATCTCCGGACCGCCCGCGCGCCGGGTGCACACGCCCGTCGGGGGCAACCCCTAGTCCCCGAACTACCCGCAAGTGCACAACATCAGGGGCTTGGCTCAACGGGCGCCGCCCAGGACGGCCACCAGTTGATAAGGGCACTCCGCCGCGGAGATGGAGGGGGTCCGCCCGTGCCCAACACCCACCGCGCCCATCCCGCGCCTTCGCCCGTCCAGCCTCACCGGCACGCGGCGAGCGTCCATGCTGGCGGCTGGCGCTCTGAGCGCTGAGAGCTGAGAAGCCGCGCGCGCCTCCGTCCCACCACGCAGGAGCCGGAGCTCGAGCAGCGCGGGCCGGCGGGCGGGGCGCTCAGAGCCCGGGCCGGAGGGGCGGGGCGCGGCAGGCTTTCCCGCGTTGGGGCGCAGGTCCTGCCAGCTATGGTAACGGTCCACCCGCGCGAGAGACCCACTCGGCCCCGGAAAAAAAGCGGTCCCCCCAGATACCCTGAAGTCCTGTGATAGCCGTGCAGTCCCCTAAAATCCTCCTTGGAACTGTGATGCCTTGGGAGCTCCAGGACCACTCCTCTTTACGTAGCTGCACGGTCCCGAGCGAATGGCGCGAAAATGGGTCGTATTGCCCCGGGGTTAGCAGGCTGATTTGCATGAATTCCGGGGCTGGGAGAGGAAAGTGGAGATGGGAGTCGTGGAGAGCTGCGCCGGCCTCAGCATTTAGCACTTTCCCTGCGGTGTGCGGTTTACGTTATATAAAATAAAAATCAAAGAACCAAGCACGAACTCCACCGTTTATCAGCCCAGGCACTGCCCCTAGATGTAGCACCTCTTATCTGGTAACCGCACCATTATCTGAAGCAATAAAATGAGTTAAATCCTGATCTTTCTTTCCAGAAAGCACGGGAAGTTGTTTTATATAAGACTTGTGGTTTTGAAATGAGAAAGGGCTACTGTTAGTTAAGACTCATCTATGGGATAATAAAGTCTAGAAATTATAGAAGAATGGAAGCTAAAGACTGTATTAATGTGGTTTGGAGTTAACGTTCTTCGTCAAAATTTAGAATTACCTAAGTCAGAATGAGCCTGAGATTTTTCATTGCCCTTTGAAACGAACCTGACATTACGACGAAATACAGTGTGAGGCTTAAAAAAAATTTTTTTGTAGAGAACAGGGGAAAAAGTTGCTTTTAGAAGAAAAAGTAAAATAAATTGTGTTGCTTTAAAAGACCTTAATTATAATCTTACGTTTAAAACAAGTACTTTAAATGAAGCATTCGCTTTCTCCTTCAAAACTTCTCTTGGGAATATTCCTTTGCAGGGAGAGAGCATGCGTGAACACACTGCGTTCCTCTCCGGTTATATTGAATACAAAAACTTGTGAATAATCGATGCACGAGAACGTGGATTGGAAGAATCGTTAAGAACTTGATCGGAGTTTTCGAGCCTTTCTACTACACGCCTGATCCATGGTCACTCTGCCACAGAGCGAGGAACAAAGAACTCAGGGTCTGGAAGGTAGGCGCCAGGAGAGTTTGTTGGTCTGTCTGGCGAAATTGCTGGCAGTAGCGAGCCCTCAATAAATATTTGTTGAGTAAATAAACGACTGCATGAATGGTGAATGAACTAAAATTGTCGTTAGTACTGTGTCCTTGGGAATACAATCTTGTGCCACTAAAATTAAACATGTGAGAATTTGGAATTGTTAAACTACATAAAGTAGGGGAAGATTAACTCACTTTGCCTATTTCTTCTGATAAGAAAAGTATTAGTTCTTGCTGGGGCACCAGAATATAGTTTACATATTTTTTAAGGTTAAGATCACTGGTCTATTAGTCTTTTCAGTAGTCAGGAAAATGCAAATTAAAACAGAGATACAGTTTCACTCAGACTGGCCAAAAATTTAAAGCCTGTTAAGACCAGGTGTTGGTAAGGATATGAGGAAATCCCTGAAATGATGTTATTAGTGTAAATGTTTCACTTGGGAGTGCAATTCAGGAATATTTAGCAAAACCACTTCCGGATATATACCCTAAAACAAAGTTTTTCATGCTGCAAGTTAGAACCCATTGGCAAATTGTGAAATCAATTTAGTGGGTTGCAACTAGCGTATTTTCTTCTTTCTTTTTGAAATAGAATTTTAAAAATAAGAGTAGTGTGAGTATTGTTTCCTGAAGCGCTTGTGCCTGTCTGTGTGTATGCTGTATAAAACGCATACTTCTTATTGTGCTTCACCATCAACAAAGTTTCCAAGATACTGTCCTGGAGAAGGTACATTATGAGTCTTGTACTGATGCTCTCTCTCCTTTATTCGTTCAGCTGAGGCTTGCCAACACCCATGACACCAGGCACTATTCTGAGAACTGGGACATAAAGCCCAGGAAGTTAACATTCTAGTGGAGGACTGGAAGTAAACAATAAGATAATTTCAGGTGTGATAACTTCCAAGAAGGAAAAAGTAGGATAGATGGATAGGAAATGAAAGAGGTACCAATTCAGAAAATAGAAACAGAAAAAAAAAAATAGAAATAGGAAAGGAGGTGTTATCTGATCAGGAACCTGAATAAAAATAAGGGAGGAAGCCATAGGAAGATGAAGGAAGTGCTGGTATCAGGCAGAGTGAACAGAAGCCCAGTAAAGGACCATACTGGACTACAGAAAGCTAGGGAAAGAGAGGGTGAGCGGACAGATCACATGGGGCTTCCCTGGCCATAGGAAGAGGTTTGGATTTTATATCAGGTATGATAGGAAGGATTCTGATGAAGACAAGACCCAATCAGACTCCATGGGCTGTGTGAACTATAAACTAAAGGGGGGCAAGAGTGAGACACTTACGAGCCCCTGGAGGAAAAAATGATGGCTTGGACTAGGGTGATCGTGGGATGGGGGGAAGTGGTCAGATTTTAAGATGTATTATTTTGAAGGTAGAGCTAACCAGACCAGAGGAGTGGATGGTTCATTCACAGTAGTATTTGTGTATCGTAGTAAAATATTGCCAACGACCTAAATGGCCCTCAGAAGGGAAATGGAGACATGAACAGTGGTGTATTCATACAATAGAATTTGAAGTGTTCAAAGGAATGGCATAGCTTGCTTGCATCAATGTAAGTAAATCTTAAAGTTGAATGGAAAAGCAGATTGCAAACACTTCTGTAAAGTATACCCCTTATGCAAATTTTAAACACAAAACATACATAAGTTGTGAAAGTATATAAAGACATGTGCAGTTGGAATAGGATACAGGTTAACTCTGAGGAGGGAAAGATGGAGGAAGGAGGGGAGGGTCAGGTCTTCAATGTATGAAGCAAATATGGCAAAATGTTAAATGTGAGTGGTAGATACATAAGTGTTTTTTATATTTTCACTTTCTGTGGGATTTTTTTGTATCTGAAACATTTTATGATAAAAAACTTTAATTTTGAAACATTCGTTATGTCAGTCGAGATATATATTGTAGTGTTAAATATGCGGTCCCTTTATAGGGTCCTATAAATTGGAATACGAGTTAGTCTTGTAATTTTAGCCATCTCATAAAGGTTTTATGTCACTATGTTAATCATATACGGGTAAATATGTTCATTTTGAACGAAAGACACAAAATGAGTAAGAATGGAAATTCAGTGTGCAGAGATGAGGGCGCAGGCCAGAGCAAAGGTAATAGGTACATACCTGACATTTCATAAGCACACACCTGACATACACAGACAGGATCTGGTACGAGGGCTATAAATACAGCACATACTCAGTAACTACTTATTACTAGCCAGAATGATTGTAGGAGGAATGTTAAATCTGTAAAACATTCTAAAATACCAGTCTCCTGTTAAAGAGCTTTGAACTCCTCAGGCTATTATGAACTTTCAGGATGGTTGTGTGCTGTCCCATAGCTTTTATTCACTTTGCACAAAGAATTCCATTTCTTATTATTAAGTATGATACTTGACCCTGAGGTTCTGAGCACTAATAACAAGGTGAGCTGAAGTCAACCTTGACCTCTAGATGTTTGGTTTTAGGACAAAGAATGCAACAATTACTAACATGTTATCACTTTTAGATGGATTTCAAAACAAAGCTAATGTCCCAGTAGGTGTGCTGCTCTAGTCCCACACACCTTTCCTTCTTTCAGGCAATGTAACTGGAACCCAAGCTGCTCTGTAAACAAGAGACCTTCAATAGCTGCCACACACCCAGGAACAAAGGACTGGGGAGAGTTGTCATTGTATTTGTGGATACAGGCAGGTTGCAGTCTGTCAGGTGACTTATTTTAAATAACCCCCTAATTATCGATCTACACGCCCCCCTCCCCCCACCCCCACTCCCACGCCCCACCCCACCGCACCCCACGCCTGCTTTCAGGATGCACAAAGGCAAGAAACCCAAAAGGTCTAAGTTACCCTTCTGCAGCCAGAAGCCACTCTGCAGGAGGGCCCAGCCCATGACCACCCTGGCTCAGTCAGATCCACAAATCCTACCCCTCCAAACCATATTGGTATGTTTGCTTTTAATCATACGTCAACACTATTTTAAGTAGGTCAGTTTGCTGACATCTGACACCTGATGCGAGAATGGAATATGGAACCATGAATACAAACCTGGCCATTTTTAGGGAGAGGAAATATTTGTTTTCTCATGGATAAGCATTGTCCATTGTGAAATACTTGATTGCTAGTGTTAGAGCACCATTAAACACTGGATGAGATAAAGTCAAGTTTTAATTACTGAATCAGTCGGTTCCAACATTATGGACACTGAATTATAACTACAACCTAACTCTGCCTACATTTTTATGATCCAGACTCCCCTTTAACTTGCTCTCCTTCCATAATTTTTTTAAAAATTTGCACTTAGCAAGGTTTTTGTTTGTTTGTGCTCAAGCGTTTTGGGGTTGTTTTTAATTTGATCATCCCCCCACATACACTGGAAACAACTGGAGTGTACCAAAGAAAAAGGTGTGAAGATTTTCTAGTTTTTGCTACATAGACAACTTATTGTAAACTGTCCTAGGTGTGAATTTTCCACATCATTGATTTCTTCTTCAGATCTGTTCCTCTTAAACAACTCTGTGGAAAGAGAATTGCTGTAGAGAGAGGAAGTTTAACTGTTAGCTTAAAGGAGACTTGAGGATTGACTATAGATTGGTTAAAAATTGAAGATATTGGTCAGGGCCCCAAGGAAGAGCCTAATCTGAACATTGATCCGTAGAGTTCAAAACCAGTCCACCAGCAGTCCTTAAAAACTTAAACAGAGAATTACGATATGATCCATCAGTTCCACTCCTAGGTATATACCCAAAAGAATTGATGCAGGGACTCAAAGAGAAACTTGTACACGCATGTTTGTAGCAGTGTTATTAACAATAGCCAGGAGGTGTAAATCATACAAATGTCCATCACCAGATGAATGGATAGAAAAAAGATGTGGTATGTACCTACAATAGAATGTTAGCCTTAAAAGGAATGAAATTCTGATACATACTACAATATAGATGAACCTAAAGAGCATTATGTTAACTGAAATAAGCCAGACACAAAAGGACAAATATTATATGAAGTACCTAGAGTAGAAAAATTCAGAAACACGAAGTAGAATAGAGGTTACCAGGGACTGAAGGGAAAGAGGGAATTAACGTTTAATGCATGCAGAGTTTCTGTGTGGGAAGATGAAAAAGTTCTGGAAATGGCTAGTGCTAATGCTTGCACAACACTGTGAATGCACTTAATGCCACTGAATTGTACACTTTTAAATTGTTAAAATGGTAAATTTCATGTACATTTTACCACAATTTAAAAATAAAAAAATAGCAACAACAGCTCACCAAAAATCTGGATTCCACAAGGACTCATGGGGTCAGGTTAAAGGCGCGGGGAGTGAGGAGCAAAACCACGTTCCCATCCCACCCTCTCCCAGATTTCTAGACAGAAAAAATTACCGTGGAAAATGTGATAGAATTATTAATAGTCCAAAAAGTCATCATAATTCACAGCTCCTTTTTGCTACAATAGTGTTTCAAGATTGCAATTTTGGGGGACTTTCCTGGCAGCCCATCGGTTAGGACTCGGCGCTTCCACTGCAGGGGGCACAGGTTCGATCCCTGCTCGGGGAACTAAGATCCCACAAGCCGCACAGCGGGTGGTGGGGAGGGGGGGAAAGATTGCAATTTTTTTTAATAAAAATAATTTTCCTTATCATGACACATAATACCCCTAACTCACAAACATGTCCTCTCTTCATGGGCCACCAGGAAGAAACAAGGAGAAAATACCCAGCACTGTCAGTCTGGCCGGGGTGTACAGAGATCCAGCCTTGGGAGAACCAGCACGCTTATCCCTTGGTGAGTGTCCCCCAGTGTTAAAGGAAATGACCCTGACACATACTCAGGCTAGACTGGGAATCTCCGGGACCTATGGATTTTGGGCCCAAAGGGATGTTTTGGAGTAGGACACAATGATTCCACTCAAATGGTCTTTAAACAGGCTGATGAAACTTGTGCCTCCTGGGGTTGTAACTCAGAATGGACTGCTCCCTTTGGCGTTTATTGAAAGAACTGTAAAAGTGGGCGGTGGGAGAGGGGGTTCTTTTCCTGTCTCAGTAAGACCAGCGTCTGCAACTACAAGTGCCACCAAACATCCTCATTAATGACTGAGGAGATGATGAGGTGCTGTGAGTAGTACTATAGCAAGGAGCTTTGCCGAGTATCACTACCAGGCAGCGGCGCAGACTACCAGGCACCAACAGGTGCAATACAGACGATTTAATGGCAACCAAGGCGATCACAGGAACCCATTGGGCTAGAATTGCAAAGGCCTAAGGAGTTTAGGTTGTATCCTGAAAGCAATAGGGTTTTGAGCAAAGGAACAATATAGTAAAATTTGCATTTTAGAAAAATCACTCTGGAAGGGTAAAGAATGCACATGAAGGGGACAAGGAAGCTGGATGCTGGGGAAACGGGAAGCTATTCCAGCTATCTAGGACACAGAATGATGAGGGCCTAAATTAATATTGTTCTGGTGGGATTAGAGGGAGGGGTGAGCATAAAACAGGATGTAAGAGATATTTAGGAGGTCAGAGAGAACAAGAATATAACCAGTGGGAGAGGAGCATAAAATGGTAGGATTAAAAAGGAGATTTAGAGTGCTGTCACTAAAAGAAAAAAAATCTCATTGATGTCCTCGAAAAACAAGCCAATGAACTACATTCATAATGCTCTGTAAATTTGGAGATATATTTTGAAAGCTATGTGAAAAATCAAAAACCATGATTATAATTCCAATAATCAAATAGCAGTTAGAAGTAGAAGTGCAACATTGGTCCTCCAGTTGAAATTATATAATTACTAGGGTTATAAAAATGTATAAGACAGATCCCACATTAGTGTACTTTGCTCTGTCTATAGATATCCACTATGTACCCGGTGCTTTACTAACATATATTAACATAAGGCAGGAAAATAGGGGATCTGGTTTTCTTGGGGCAAGGCTCATGCTTAGCTGATCTCATCCCTATAATTACTTTAATTCCTAGAAATTTATTTTTTAAATTTCCTCATTAACTAATAGATACTTATATACTAATATACTTACATACTTTAATACTTTCATACACTTTAAAAAGTAGTTAAATAATAAATATCTAAATAATATATCAGCAGTGTTGATGGTGGTTAAAGGTACCATTTATTCCATAGGTTGTAGAATGGCAAGAAAGAACTGTAGCAGAACTAGAGATGAGATGATAGTGCCAGGAGGTTGTGAATTTAGACTGAGAAGCACCTCTGATATTGCTCCATGATACTGTCTCTTGATACAGTAGTTATGATTTTAGGCACTTTATTTTAAAAGTTAGGAACAGGAATATAAGTTTCTGAGTAGAAAAGTGATATTTGAATCATGTTGGTCTGGGGTGTCTTTGAAACTACACAATGGAAAAAGTTATGGGCTTGGCAGGCTCAATGATAAGAGCTAAAATGTACTGAGCACTTACTCTATGCCAGACATGTACTCATTTAATCCTCACACCAATCCTATAAGGCAGGCTTGGTTCATTCTCTCTATTTTATAGATAAAATACAAAAACTGAGAGAGATCAACTTGCTCAAGGTCCTAGAACGTGTGGTGAATGGCAGAGCTGCTATTTCAACCCTGACAGAGCCCACACTCTACTGTTATATTGTACCTGACAGCATCTGAATACCCAGCCCCACCTGCTTAAGCATCATGTTTGATACCAGGTGATAATGTTCCCCTGCTCCCAGCCACCACAGATTAGACACCTGAGATAGCGGCCACTGATCCATAATACCTTAGTGGTCCCAGATACATACATTCACATACACAGGTGAATTTAATCCAGTCATTTTCTTTCTCTTAGCTTAGTTAATACCAAGAGATAACACTGGCCAATGGTGGGATTGAAGGCAAATAAATGATGCTGAGTCCACGGCAGACCAAAGATTACTAT
This sequence comes from Grampus griseus, assembly GCF_964374135.1. NCBI lineage: Eukaryota > Metazoa > Chordata > Mammalia > Artiodactyla > Delphinidae > Grampus > Grampus griseus. Next base: position 59,151,846 of record NC_139001.1, read on the forward strand.
GAGCCAATGTTATGAGGGAGCAAAAGAGACCAAATGGCCAGTAAGAAAAGAGGGTTGCTTAGAGAAGCAAGAAGAATTATCCAAAACTCAAAAATTTAGAAACTGTACAAACTGCCTGTCTTAGTTCTAACAAAGATACCATAGACTGGGTGGCTTAAACAACATTTATTTCTCATAGTTCTGGAGGCTGGGAAGTTCACAATCAAGGTGTCAACAGATCTGGTGTCTGGCAAGAGTCTGCTTCCTGATTTGCAGGTGGCCCTCTTCTTATATCCTAACAGTGGAGAGCAGAGATAGAGAAGCAAGCTCTCTCATATCTCTTCTCATATCTTCTTCTTCTCATATCTTTTCTTCTAATGGCACTAATCCCATTCATGAGGGCCCCACAACCTAATTCCCTCCCAAAGGCTCCACCTCTAAATACCATCTCACTGGGGATTAACAACATACGAATTTCAGGGGATGGGGGCCACAAACATTCAATCCATAACATTGGCTTCATAAATTCCTAATTGGAAATTGGTAAAGCCTGGTTTTTCTAGTTACTGTCTTTCAAAGTAAGAGTCTGAAAGATCTAGTCTACTTTGTAACCAGAGTTGTTATGGCAATCCCATCTCTAGGATAAGAGCTTGGTCAAGCTGGGTCTGTTTGGACTCCTCTTTTTCAGATTAGAGACTGGAAGGCTGGGTGTGGTGTTGTATGGGGATCCTGTGGCTGCTGTAAGAAATTACCACAAACTTTGTGTCTTAAACAACAGAAAGTTATTCTCTCAGTTTTGGAGACCAGAAGTCTGAAATCAAGGTCTCAGCAGGACTGTGCTCCCTCCAGAAGCTCTAGGGGAGATTCTGTTCCTTGCCTCTTGTAGCTTCTGATTGCTGTCCTCATTCCTTGGTTTATGGTTGCTCACACCAGTCTCTGCCTCCATCTTTGCATGATCTTCTCTGTGTCTGTGACTCCTCCTCTTGTGTCTCTGATAAGGACACTTGTCATTGGGTTTAGGGCCTCCTTGGGTAAACCAGGATGATCTCATCTCAAGATCCTTAACTTAATTTAATTACATCTGTAAAGACCCTTTTTCCAAATAAGGTAACATTTACAGTGTTTGGGTACTAGGACAAGGACATATCAATCTTTGGGGGGAGGGGGAGCACCACTTCTTTTCCTCCTTAGTTTTCTAATTTATGTTTGATGGTTGAAGAAAAAATTATAACATGTCTAATATGGGTCTAAATTTATATGGTGGGAATATTTAAAACAATTATCAAATGGGAGCGTAAAGGGATATAAAAAGAAATAAAGTTTCTATATACTTCACTTGAACTGTTGAAATGAAAACACAAGCAGATTGTGACAAATTAGGTATAATAATGTATACCTAGAGCATACAGTACTAAAGATATACAAAGAGACGCACTATAAAATATTGTAAATAAGCCAAAATGGAATTCTAAAAAATGTTCAAGTAACATGGGAAAGCAGAAAAAACAAAATGGCAGATTTAAGCCCTGATATATCATTACATTAAATGTAAATGGCTTAGGGGACTTCCCTGGTGGTCCAGTGGTAAAGAATCCGCCTTCCAATGCAGGGGACGCAAGTTGGAACCCTGGTCGGGGAACTAAGATCCCACATGCTGCGCACACCACAACCACTGAGCCCACGCACCTCAACTAAAGAGCCCACGTGCTGCAAACTATAGAGCCCATGCGCTCTGGAGCCCGCATGCCACAACTACAGAGCCCACGCACCACAATGAGAGAAAACCCGCATGCCACAACTAGAGAGAAGCCCACATGCCACAACTAGAGAAGCCCACACGCTGCAACGAAGATCCCGCATGCCACAACTAAGACCTGAAGGAGCCAAAAATAATAAATAAATAAACGTAAATGTCTTAAATAAATCAATTAAAAGACAGATCGGCAGAGTAGATTCTTGAAAAACAGCCTAACTCTATGCTGTCTATAAGAAACTTACTTATAATAAATTATCAGATGAAAAAAGATACAGCATGCAAACATTAATAAAAGTAGGAGTGACTATATTCATATCAGATAAAGGAGACTTCAAAGTAAGTAAAATGAACAAAGATGGAGAAGGACATTGTATAACGATAAATAGGTTAATCCACCAAGAACAGTAATCCTAAATGTGGAGGTACACAACAATAGAGCTACAAAATATGAGAAACAAAAGATGATAGAAATGGATGGAGAAATAAACCCATATTATAGTTGGAGATTTCAACACTCCTCACTCAATAAGTGATAAAACTAGACAGAAAATCAGCAAGGATATAGAAGAACTCAACACCACCAACCAACAGGACCTAATCAACATTTATATAACACTCCATCCAACAACGGCATACTACACATTCTTTTAAAGTGTCCAGGGACTTCCCTAGTGGTGCAGTGGTTAAGAGTCCGCCTGCCAATGCAGCCCTGGTCCGGGAAGATCCCACATGCCACGGAGTTCGAGCACTGGTCCGGGAAGATCCCACATGCCACAGAGCAACTAAGCCCGTGTGCCACAACTACTGAGCCTGCGCTCTAGAGCCCACGGGCCACAACTACTGAGCCCACGGGCCACAACTACTGAAGCACGCACTCCTAGAGCCTGTGCTCCGCAACAAGAGAAGCCACCGCAATGAGAAGGCCGCGCACTACAACAGAGTAGCCCCTGCTCGCCACAACTAGAGAAAGCCCACACGCAGCAACAAAGACCCAGTGCAGCCCAATTAATTAATTAATTAATTAAAATAAAGTGTCTAGAGGAAGTATTCCAAGACAGACCATATCCTGGGTCATAAAATAAACCTTAAGAAATTAAAAAGAATATAAATCACAGACAGTGTGTTGTGTAACCTTATGAGAGTCAAACTAGAATTAAATAACAGAAAGCTAAGAGGAAAATCTCCAAATTCTTGGAGACTAAACAACACACTTATATATAAGTCATGTGTTAAAGAGGAAGTCTCAAAGAAAATCAGAAAATAGATGGAACTTAATGAAAATGGAAATAGAACATATCGAATTTTGAGGGACACAGGTAAAGAAGTGTTGAGAGGGAAATATATAACACTAAATGCATACATTAGAAAAGAAGGAAAGTCTCAAATCAATATTTTATTAAGCTCCCACCTCAAGAAAGAAGAACAAATTAAACTCAAAGCAACCAGAAGGAAAGAAATAATAAAAATTAGAGCAAAAATTATGAAACTGAAAACAGAAAAGCAATAGGGAAAAATCAATGAGACAGAGATGGTTCTTTGAAAAGACCAATAAACTTGACAATTCTCTAATAAGACTGATAAAAAGAGGTTAAACAATTTCCAATGTCAGAAATAAAGCAGGGGATATCACTACAGACCCTGCAGACTAGAAAGACGTAATAAGGGAATACTATCAACAACTCTACACACATATATTTGACAACTTAGTTGAAATGACCAGTTTCTCAAAATACCATGACTTGCCCAATATGAAATAGATAATTTGAAGATCTTATAACTCAATGTAATTGAATGTGTAATTTAAAACTCCCACAAAAGACACATCCAAGCCCACATGGTTTCACTGGAGATTCTACCAAACGTTTACAAAATTAAGACAAGCTACAGTTTGGGAGAAAATATTTCCAAACTGTGTATCTGGGAAAAGACTAGTATCTAAAGTATACAAACAACTCTCAAAACTCAACAGCAAAAAAGCAAACAATCCAATTTGTGTGTGTACAAAACACATGGTCATTTCATAGAAAAAATATATATATATGATAAATAAGCACATGAAAATAGTTTGGTATCATTAGCTATTAGGGAAATGCAAACTAAAACCACAATGAGATTAACACTATATACCTATCAGAAAGGTTGAAATAAACAATGGTAATACCACCAAATGCTGGTGAGGATGGAGAGAAGCTGGATCATATATTCCTAGTGGGAATGTATAATGACATAGACACTTTGGAAAATAGTTTTGACAGTTTCTTAAGAAACAAAATATGCAGGGGGGGCGGGTATGATGAATTGGGAGATTGGGATTGACATATATACACCAATATGTATAAAAAGGATAACTAATAAGAACCTGCTGTGGGCTTCCCTGGTGGCGCAGTGGTTGGGGGTCTGCCTGCCGATGCGGGGGACACGGGTTCGTGCCCCGGTCTGGGGGGATCCTGCATGCCGCGGAGCAGGTGGGCCCATGAGCCGTGGCCGCTGAGCCTGCGCGTCCGGAGACTGTGCTCTGCAACGGGAGAGGCCACAGCAGCGAGAGGCCCGCGTGCCGTGGGGAAAAAAAAAAAAAAGAACCTGCTGTATAAAAAAATAAATAAAATAAAATTCAAAAAAAAGAAACAAAATATGCAACTACATAGGGCCCAGCAATTGCACTCTTGGGCATTTATTCCAGAGAAATCAAGACTTATGTTCACACAAAAACCTGCTCATGAATTTTCAGGAGCTCTATTCATAATAGTAAAAAACTGGAAAAAAAATTCAGATGTCCTTCAGTGGGAAAAAGTTTATACAAACTATGGTATATCCATATCTTGGAATACTACTCATCAATAAAAAGGAACTACAGATTAATGACAATGTGGATTAATTATGAGAATTATGCTGGTGAAAAAAGCCAATCCTAAAAGGTTATAGACTGTATGATTCCATTTATATAACATTCTTGAAATAATAAAGTTATAGAAATGAAGAACAGATTAGTGGTTGCCAGGAGTTAAGGAGGAGGTGAGGGCAAAAAGGAAGTAGGCACAGGTATAAAAAGGCAACATGAGGAATCTCTGTGGTGGCAGAAATATTCTGTATCTTGACTGTATCAGTGCGAATCTCCTGGTTGTGACATTGTACTATAGTTTTGCAAGATATTACCATTGGGGGAAACTGGGTAAAGGGTAGATGGCGTCTCCGTTATTTTTTATGACTGCATGTGAATCTACAGTTATCTCAAAATAAATAAAATGTTTAATTAAAAAATAAAACTGTTAAGCTTAACAAAATACTGAGTAGTTATCTGTAAAATAAAGGTCTAAAATAAAAATACTGTCCCTAAAGCAGGCCAATTAACTTTTTTGCAAAAATACTGTCCCTAAAGCAGGCCAATTAACTTTTTTGCTCCAGTAATGGTGTAGAGCTCCTATAGGACCAACACTCTTGGACAAAAATATAAAAATCAGTTGCCCAAAGGCACTAGAGAGTGACCAAAAGCAAACAGGAACTGCAAAGATGTTTATAGTTGGAAAAAGGGAATAGCTGTGTGAATTTCCCATTTTTATGTCCTTTTACCTGAAGGCAGTCCTTAGTTGGCACAAGACAGGGTGGCTAAAACTCCAATAGAATCCTGCAGTCTTACTGGTTTGAAGAACCAGAGTTTGAAATGGAAACAGCAACTGGAAACTGAGGGGAAATCTCAAAAAGAAGAGTCATAAACGGGTTGCCTCAAACTCTGCATGTAAATTCTGCCCAAATCTTTGGCTGATTCCTAAACTACATGTGCATGAGAGATCCAAGAAGTTCATCCATGGCTAAAAAAACTAAGCAGAGATTTCAGCTGCTACCAACTGCGAGGGAGTCTGAGTGTGGAGTTTGAAGCAGGCCCAGTTAACCTCCTGTTAAAACAAATAATCAAGACTCTTTGGAAGAACAGAACAGAATCCAAAGTGTCTACAATGATTATTTATAATGTTTTGAATAAAACCCAAAATCACTAGACAAGGGGGAAAATACTCATGACTCAGGCAATCAATGCAGACTGACCTCAAGATTCCCCAGATGTTGAAGTTAGCAAAGAAAGATGACAAAACAGCTATTATAACTAAGCTCAAGGACATAAAGGAAAATATCTTGTAATAAATAAAAGCTATCAGGAGAGAAATCAAAGTATACAAATTGAACCAAATGGAACTTCTGTATTTGAAAAATAAAATAGGGAATTTCCTAGTGGCGCAGTGGTTAAGAATCTGCCTGCCAATGCAGGGGACACGGGTTCGAGCCCTGGTCCAGGAAGATCCCACATGCCACGGAGCAACTAAGCCCGTGTGCCACAACTGCTAAGCCTGTGCTCTAGAGCCCACGAGCCACAACTACTGAGCCCGCGTGCCACAACTACTGAAGCACGTATGCCTAGAGCCCTGCTCCATAACAAAAGAAGACACTGCAATGAGAAGCCTACGCACCACAACGAAGAGTAGCCCCTGCTCGCCGCAACTAGAGAAAGCTCGCATGCAGCAACAAAGACCCCATGCAGCCAAAAATAAAAATAAATAAATTTATTTTTAAAAAGAAAGAAAAAGAAAATAACCTAAATAAAATATCTAATGGATAGACTTAAGATTGGAGATGATGTCAGAATAAGTGAGCATAAAGATAGGTGATTAGAAATTATCCACTATAAAGAACAAAGAGGAAAAAAGATTGGGGAGAAAAATGGAAAAAGAATAGAAAAGGGACTTAGTGACCTATAGAAACAATATAAAAAATTCTAATATATGTGTAATCAGAGTCCTAAAAGGAAAGCACAGAGAGAATGAGGCAGAAAAAAATAGTTGAAGGAATAATAGCTGAAAATTTCCCAAATTTATAGATTCAAGAAGCTCAGCGAACCCCAAGCAAGAAAAATACAAAGAAAACCACATCTGTGATGTCCTTCGTAAATTTTCTGAAAACCAAAGATGAAGAGAAAAATCTTAAAAGCTGTTAAAATATATATATTATATACAAGAGAATACAAATGACCACTGACTTCTCATCAAAAGTAATTTGTATTTCCAAAGTCTGTGTTTTAGCATAATGCAATTTAAGCACAGTACCAGCTAGAAAAGACAGTATAAGGATCATGTCCATGACATGAGGCCCTTAACAGAATTATCAGGAAGTTTTTCTTCAGTCCACCCTTCAAAATAGATCAAAGAACCAGTTACTCCACAGTGAACTGACTAAAACCTACTTACTTAAGAAAACTAAAACTGTGCCTTCATTATATAAATAAATAAATATTAACACCAGGTAGTCATACCAATCCTTAAAAAGCCAGGGTAAAAAGGACTGGTAGCAGAGAGTTTAGAAAAAGGAGAGCTGATTAAATTGGATTATCATCCCGATAGCCCCTTTTCTAATCTCTTTTCAATGCTGCCTCCCTGGGGGTTTATTTTCTTTATATTCTTGGATAACAAAAGTGTTACTTTCCAGGTGATATCGACCTGATCTAGGACTAGAGTCAGATGACTTAAAAGAAAATTTATAACCCTCCTCAGGATCAAGATCAATGTAGAAAAAAAAAAGAAAGGTAACAATAGACATTTCTGAAACTGAAGTTTCATCAGAGACATTCAAACAAATGAACTTATAGATGTATTTTAAAGCTACCTTCACAATGGTTGGAAATAGAAAGCAAACATCAAATAAAAAACATAAATCAGAAGTGGAACTGAACAGGTTATACTGACTCTTATAAAATTTAACAACCTATAAGGATAAAAACCAAAGATAGAACCTCTTAGAATGGCTGTATTCTCAACAACATTTTACATTAAAGTTATAAAACCTGATTCTTACAATGGCACTGGACTGAAGGTCTTAAGCCTTTGAATTCTCTAATCTCTATTTCCTGTCCTGACTTCTCTTCCTAACGCTAAACTTCCATTCACCAGTGTCTCATGGTCACAGGAAGTATGTTATTGAAGGGCATTTTCTTAACTTCAGTATTCCCAGCACTGTTGTCTTATGTTTTGCCATAACTGTATAATCCTTCTACTATTACTTATTAGTTTTCTTTACATTGACTCACACTTGTTTTACTTGTATAAAAATTAAAATTATAGCTACAACTGGAAAAACAGTATAATTGGCCATCAATAAAATGATAGATGGATAAAATATGAAACATGATTATTAAATTCTAACTAGATTTTATTGTCTTCTAAAGTCTGAGACATGATCTCTTGGACAAAACAAAAAGTGTGACGTTAAATAACAACATCAAACTGAGGCTTTCTCATTGATATAAGAAAGACTTTTAAAGGATTAAAAGAGAACTGAGAGTTATGGTGTTGATAATGGCAGAATAACCAGCACTAGAATAACTCTCCCACAGATAACAGTCATAAACTGTGGATAAAATGTAATTAACTATTTGAAGATACTGGAGAGGGGCTGAAGCAAGCAAAAACGGGAGGGGCCTTCAAGCCTTAAAAGAAGGGAACTATACTCACTGGATGAGATCCACTCATACAGAATATTCCCATGTCTAGGGGAGCTAGAACTCAAGCAGAAATCTGCAGTCTTACTGGCTTGTGGTATCAGGCTAAAAAGCTAACAGAGAGGGGGCTGCCCTGGTGGCGCAGTGGTTGAGAGTCCGCCTGCCGATGCAGGGGACACAGGTTTGTGCCCCGCTCCAGGAAGATCCCACATGCCGCGGGGCGGCTGGGCCCGTGAGCCATGGCCGCTGAGCCTGTGCGTCCGGAGCCTGTGCTCCGCAACGGGAGAGGCCACAACAGTGAGAGGCCCTAGTACCAAAAAAAAAAAAAAAAAAAATAGTGGAATTGAATTAATCACACCAATAATTACAGCAAATGTAAATGGACCTAACAAACCAACTAAAAGACTGGAATTGTCCAACTGAATAAAAAAGGAAGACCTAACTATGTGCTATCAATGAAAGACTCCCTTTATTTTATTTCATTTTTTTTTATTTTTGGCTATGCCACATGGCATGTGGGATCTTAGTTCCCCGACCAGGGATTGAACCCATGCCCCCTGCAATGGAAGTGCAGAGTCTTAACCACTGGACCTCCAGAGAAGTCCCCAAAAAGAAACCCACTTTAATACAGGACAAATTAGACTTCGAAACAAAATGTATTACCAGAGATAAAGAGGAATATTTTATAATGATAAAGGGATTGTTTCACCAGTAAGACATATCATTCCTAAATGTATATGAACCTAATAGCAGAACTTCAAAACACATTAAAAAAATCTGACAAAGCTAAAGGGAGAAATAAAGAAACAATTGTAGTTGAAGATTTTAACGTCCCATCTCAAAAACTGATAGAATTAGACCAACACACACCCACACACCAAAAAACTAGGATATGGAGAATTTGAAAAACACTATTAAGCAACTTTACCTAATTATATAATTAACATTTATAAAACATTTCATCCAGCAACTGTAGAGTAGCAGAATGCATGTTCTTTTCAAGTGCAAATGGAACATTCATCAAGATACACCTTATTCCAGATTATGAAATAAGTCTCAATACACTTCAAAAGGAATTGCCATTGTACCTAGTCTATTCCCTGACCACAAGATAATTAAATTAGAAATCAACATCAAGACATCTAGAAAAGTCTCACATATTTGGAAATTGAACAGACAGCACACATCTAAATAATGCATGAGTCAAAGAAGAAATCACAAGGGAAAAAAGGTTTTGAACTGGATGTTGAAAGTACAATGCAGGTATCCCCCACTTTCCGAAAGTTTGCTTTACAACCTCTTCGCTTTTACCCGTTTTCCACACTGGAAAGAAAGCCAAAGAGGATTTTCACTTTTACAAAAAAAAAAAAAGGTGAAAAATGAAAATGACGTACAGCACTTATTTTGCAGCCAGCCGCCAGCCACCATTATAGAGGTGGCACTGCCAACCTCCTTCCCCAGGAACTACACTCAGCATCTCAGCATCAAGCCGCCACAGATTTGAACTGTGTCTGTGCTTTATCTCAATTTATTTTGTGCACCAGTTAGCAAGAAGTGTTAAGGTAATTGCTTTTTCACTTCACACCATTTCGGCTTGCCAGACGTTTCATAGAAGTGCTCTACTTTCAGATAGCGGAGGGGAAACCTGTATCAGAACAGGTGAAATGAAACAATGGCAATAGAAATTGGAATGGTGATTGCCTGTGGAACGTGGAGATTACCTAAAAGATGGCACTGAGGGATGACTAGGAAAGATGTGACTTTATCAGACTGTTTTTGAGGAACAGTGGTTCCATCATATCCTATGACTCCCAGTGTTATATCTCCAGCCAAGACCTTTCTCTGAACTCCAAACTCGTATATTAAATCAGCTACTTGATGTCATTTTGAATATAACATGTCATAATAGATCTCCAATTCCCTCCTCAAAAAGCCACTCATCTCCAGATCTTTCTACCTCAGTAAATAGCATCATCATCTACCCAGGTGATCAAGCTAAAAACCAAGTATTAGTCGATAGTCCTCTCTATCCCTTGTTTCTCCCTTCTAATGTGTCACCAAATACTCTTGCTTTACTTCCACAAATATATCACAAATCCATCCACTTTTCTCCATCGCCACTGCCATTGTTCTAGTGTATACAGGGGACACGGGTTCGTGCCCTGGTCCGGGAGGATCCCACATGCCGCGGAGCGGCTGAGCCTGCGCGTCCGGAGCACAGAGGCCGCAACAGTAAGAGGCCTGCGTACCGCAAAACAAAAACAAAAACAAAAACAAAACAATCCTTCATTAGCTTTCCACTGCTCCAGCCCTGCCGAACTCCTCCATCTCATCCTATACCAATGGCCCCCCTTTGCTCAACGAGATTCAGCCACGGGAACCTCAGGCTCATAACCACCTAGAGTTCTTCGCACAGGCTATTCTGTCTGCTTGAAAGGACCTGTGTACTTTGATTCCTTCTCTTCCTTCAAGTCTAAGTTCAAATGTCACCTCCCCTAGGCCCTGTATTACATTCAGAAAGCCCTCCCCTCCACCCTGTTATGTTCTATGCCAGGACCCTATTGTCTTCACAGCCCCTCTCAGAATCTGAAGTTTTCATGGTTGTTTACAATCTGTCTCACCCACTACTCCCAACATACGCACACACATATCCAAAACCTACCCAGAATGTAAACTTTAGGAGAGCAAAGACCCAGTCTTTTTTTTTTTATCTTATTTTACTTATTTAATTTTGTACAGCACGTTCTTATTAGTTATCTATTTTATACATATTAGTGTATATATGTCAGTTCCGATCTCCCAATTCATCCTACCACCCCCCGCTGCTTTCCCCCCTTGGTGTCTATACGTTTGTTCTCTACACTGTGTCTCTATTTCTCCCTTGCAAACCAGTTCTGGTCTGTCTGATTCATGGTCCTCATCTTAGTACCATGACTGATACAGGGGTTCAGAACATGTCACCCCAAAATATGCCACTCTGGCATTTATTTTTCATTAAAGGTACTGGAGAAACAGCCAGTGCAAGGACACTGACTCTCCTTTGTCCCCTGAAAGTAGAAGATAAATCTCCTGTGATAAAAAAGGACTAAAATAATGCCATTTGCAGCAACATGGATGAACCTAGAGATTATCATACTAAGCTAAGCAAGAAAAAGAAAGACAAATATCATATGATATCACTTATATATGGAATCTAAAATACAACACAAATGAACATATCTATGAAACAGAAACAGACTCACAGACATAGAGAACAGACTTGTGGTTGTCAAGGGGGAGGGGGAGGGAAGGATTGGGAGCTTGGGATTGTTAGCGCAAAAGTTTGTGTGCCCGACGCAGAGTGAGGCCAAACAAGCTGAAACGTCGGACTTTGGAACACAGAAAAAGGTTTATTGCAGGGCCCATGCAAGGAGACGAGTGGCTCAGCCCAAAAAAAACCCCCGAGCTCCCCAAACACTTTCACCAAAGCATTTTTAAAGGCCAGGTGAGGGAGGGGGGGTCGCAAGATATGTGATCAGCACATGTAAAAGTCTCTAACTGGTTGATGGTGAGGTAACAGGGCGGTGTCATAGGGGTTAACATTATCTATCCTTAGGCTCCAGGAGGCCTGGGGCTATGTGCTCAAGGTCATCAAGTAGTTAACATCTTCCATTTGGTAGGGGGGTTTTCACATCTGTAAAACAGCTCAGGAATGTGCATCAAATACTGTTATCCAGGTACTTCAGAGAGGAGCTAAAGCGGAGGATATGGGGGAAGGCTATCCCACAGGATCCTGCTCCGTTAGTGGATTAGCAGATGCAAACTAGTATATATAGGATGGATAAACAAGGTCCTACTGTATAGCACAGGGAACTATATTCAACATCCTGTGACAAATCAGAATGGAAAAGAATATATATATATGTACAACTAAGTCACTTTGCTGTACAGCAGAAATTTAAAAAAAAAAATCTCCCCTGTGAAAGGTACCTTCCCTGTACCTGGAGGGTAGAAGGCATCCTCACCACAAGATACAGGGAATCTAGGGCCAAAAAGACTAGATAAACAAATCTTGGTACTTCCTCACCATTTACTACTTCTAGCCCAAACCTGTTTGTCTCGTCAGTTCTTCACAAATTTATTGTTTCTTTGTCTAAAAGTTAGAAAAGCTTCCTGCTCTGGTCACGTCTTTCAGTCTCTTATCTTTGTGGGGCTTTTGTATATAGGAACGGAATTAAATTTTCCCCTTGTTAATCTGTCTTTTTATTACAGGGGAGTCTCATTCAAGAACCTAAGAAGGGTAGAGGCAAAATTATTTTTCCTCCTCTACAGTGATGTATAGTAAATGTTGAATAAATTAAGATAACACGGGGGATGCCAGGACAGCTAACTGAGAGTTTCCCGGTTATAGTACTTATAACAAACCTACTTGGACAGTCTCCTTTTTGTTAAAACCTAGCAAGGCTTCTTTCCTTTCAGTGAAAAAGAGGTTACATTTGTCACTTTCATTTCTGACAACTGTAAAAAGGAGAAATCACCCAACACAGCCTGGGAGGAAAAATAAGTCTCTGGACTAGGATTTTGTAGGCTCCTATAGATAGGGAGGGGAAGAGCGAAAATAAAAGATGGACAAAGAATGAAGGAGATGTATGGAGCGGCTGAATCATCTCCCTGCCTCTCGTCCCACTGCCAACTGCCCACTCACCCACCCAGATTCTTCCCGGTCAGGGAGCAATTTTAACACACACACAACCACATAGTTCCCCTATTTGCAATACCTCAGGGGCTCTCCATCTGCTACTGAATAAAAATTCAAGAATTTCAGCCCAGCTTACTTACGTATTGGTTTTTATTTGTTTGCCCTTCCCAATGACTGCCTGTTTTTCATTCCCTCTTAAAACTCCCACCATCCACCATCTACTCTATCACTTAGTGTTCTTTTTTCCCTTTTCCAAGACTTGGCTACATTTCCCCAGGAACCCACGTAGCCACCTTTACAGGCACTCTTTCTCACTTCCTCTGCCCAAGCTAAAGATGCCGGTGTACCTGGGGCTTGTTCTAGATTCCCTCCTCTATCCACACACTCTCCGTGACCACACCCAACATGCTCGCCTCTTTTCTCTCCTTTCCTCCTCTACTCACCCTTTTTTGGGCCAAGTCTTTAGAGTTAGGGTGTGTCTTTCTCTTTAAAAGAAAGGTGAGGGGCTTCCCTGGTGGCGCCGTGGTTGAGAGTCCGCCTGCCGATGCAGGGGACACGGGTTCGTGCCCCAGTCCGGGAAGATCCCACATGCCGCGAAGCGGCTGTGCCCGTGAGCCATGGCCGCTGAGCCTGCGCGTCCGGAGCCTGTGCTCCGCAACGGGAGAGGCCACAGCAGTGAGAGGCCCGCGTACCGCAAAAAAAAAAAAAAAAAGAAAGGTGAACAATTTCACAGGCAGAGTGAGGGTGACACCCGAGAGCAGTATATTTGTCTATACCCTTTCTCCCTACAAGCTGGGCCGCCCTAGAATTGGCAAAGCCTCCCCAACCCAGCTACAAATATCTCCCTCTGCCGCCTAGTTTTTTCACCTGGCCCCAGGCTAACTCCTTTTCTCAGAAGGTGGGCCACAAATAGCAATGAGAAACAATAGGTATTCTTTTGTCTTAAGTGGTTTATTTGCATTTTGAAAAAACTTCCTTCCTACCTTCCTTCCTTCCTTCCTCTGTCTCAAAGAGCTTTTGTCTCACCAAGAAATGTCCTCTAAAAAAAAAAAAAATGTCCTCTGAGAGGTCATTTTCTATCTCACTTCCTAGACTTAGTTAGGTGTTCATTTTCTGAGCCCCCATCAAGACATGTTTTGTTTTCCACTCTCTCCTCCGCACCACAGCCATTAAGATCCTTGAGAACAGGGACTTAGTGTTCCAATGCCTAGCACAAGAATGGCAAGGGACTTTCATTTTTGAGTGCAAACTATAAGAGATTGGTAGTGGTTGCCTGGAGCACTGAGAATGACCACGATCCTGGGGGCGGGGGGCGGGGGAGGGGCGGGTAGAGAACAGCAGCCGCCCAACTCTAGAGCTTAATAGGAATTGTTGGAGCCCAGAGTAGGCTGCCCCCAAATGTGCCTCAGTGGCATGTTCATTGTTTTGAATTAAAGTTACTTAAGAAATGGCCAGGGGGCTTCCCTGGTGGCACAGTGGTTGAGAGTCCGCCTGCCGATGCAGGGGACACGGGTTCGTGCCCCAGTCCGGGAAGATCCCACATGCCGCGGAGCGGCTGGGCCCGTGAGCCATGGCCGCTGAGCCTGCGCGTCCAGAGCCTGTGCTCCGCAAAAGGAGAGGCCGCAACAGTGAGAGGCCCGCGTACCAAAAAGAAAAAAAAAAGAAAGAAATGGCCAACATAGAAGGGACACTGTGACCCTCCTTTCTTTCTCCCTGAAAGCAGGAAATAAATCTCTCAGGTGAAAGGTATACTTCTGATAAGGATTGAGTAGGATAATCAAATAGCTTAGAAACCCCATTAGGGGATTGTAGCTAGAGAGGGAACTTTAGGGGGCTTTGGGAGACCACAGTAAGATTAATGGTCACTCAAGAAAGTAATGGGAAAATGCTGAAACAATGTGGGCTTGCTTGACTCATGAAGCAGAACAAGTCACTTAGCATCAAAGCCACATTGGTTTGCTTAACAACAAAATCAAGCTAACTTGATTAGCAACAAAATCGTGCACCAGAAGCACGAGACAAGCCCCAAAACAATAAAACAATGGTGGCAGGCATGAGACCTACATCCTGCCCCATGAGCTCAGTAAGTTAATGACCCTCAAAACATGCTCTTTGACCCCTAGGACATGCTCTTTGCACAATTCCCTAAAAACAATAAAACAATAGTGAAGAATAAGACTTACAACCTTCCCAGTGGTGTCATCAAGTTAATGATCCCCAGCACATGCTCTGTGCACACAAAAAAACAATCATTTATAGAAAGGTGACGTTTCCAAATGAAAGACCCTCATGGTACTGAGACCTGAAATAATTTTTCCAATGTGCCATGACAGTCCTGACCTGACCACGTAGGGACAAAAAACCCAACCTGGAGGAGGAGCTGATGATGGAAACGTGATGTCTACTCAAGAAAGATGAAGAAGGTCTTCTCCCCCCACCTTCCTTTGATTATAAAACTGTAACCCACTGAGTATTCGGGGCAGCGCAAAGCTTGCCTGCCCGCTTGTAAGCCTCACAAGCGTCCTATTCTAATAAATCACGTCTTATCTATCACTTTGCCTCTCGCTGAAATCTTTCCGTCCTGAGACATGAAGAACTGGGCTCCTTGGAGCCCAGAGAAATGACACCCAACGGTTTCACCCCACCTCTCCCTTCAATTCCACTATCCCCCCCTTTGGGCTACTTATTTACCAACCTCCAGGTGACCAGGGATTTGTCATTACCCTCAGGAACTTTCACGCCCATGCAAATGACCCATCTAACGGTTTACCTTCAGATTTCCTCAGATTCTCTTGATCTCCAAATTCTTCTCACACCTCAGAACAGCACCGCTCTCAGAATGGTCAGCTCTGACAGCATGACTCAAGACCACTCGTTTCCTCTCTGCAGCGTTCTCACTCCCTTACTTCCACAAGGCCTGCTTTATATTTTATCAAACGTGCCGTCATTTGACTCTTTCTTTTCTTGCCCTCTGGCAAGTTGGACAGAGCTTTCATCACTGGCCTAGACCTCACGGTCACTGCTTCCCTCGCTCTCACCCCTAACCTGAGCGCCTCACCCCTTGGGCGGCTGCCCTTAAGGCCTCCTCTGGCAGCTGAGCACTGTTGTAAAAGATCAAAGGATGATGAAACTAGTCATCATTTTAGATGTATGACGGCTAGTTTCAGCTAGATTTTCAATGCCCTCAGTTACTGCTTTATAGGGTTCCAAGTCAGCTCCTTCATTAAATCCCACCAAGGCGTACCCAACCACTCACTCCTTTTATCACACCTTTTACTCTGCTCTTACCTTCTTTTCCGGCTGAGGATTCCACCTCCTACTTCAGGCAGAAAAAAGATGCAACTTCTCGCCTAGTTTCCACCAACAAACACTTCTGCGGTTTCATCTATTCTCAGTTAACCTCATCTTCTTTTGTTCGAGACTGTTTTTCTGTCTGTGGTTTAGATCAGTGTTCTCTGCGCGTGGCTCCCAACCTGCAGCTTTGGCCAAGGCCTTGGAACTTGTTAAAAATGCAAATTGGGATTGGCCCCGCCCCAGACTCGCTGAATCATTCGCTCTAGGGATGGGCCCAGCAAGCCGTTTTAACCAGCCCTCCAGGCTATTCTGAGGCAACTGAAGTTTGAGAATTACTTTTTTGTAAACTTGCTCTTTCATATATCTGCATTCTCTTTTTTCGTGTAATATTTCCTCTGGGAATTTATTCTGTTAAAAGAAAAAGAGACAACAGCCTCCAGATGGAGTTCCACATCAGCAAACCAAGACTCGGTACCTAACCTAATTGCAGTCTCTGCCTCTCCCAAGAATGTAACCTTTAACTAGCCAGTCCGGAATTGCCTGGTCAGTACTAATGAGGTAATCCACCGGGTAGACCCCTTCCATCCCCCATGGGAAGGTGACCTTGCCTGAAGCACTGCGTCCTTTCCTTATCCCTGCCCCTTTCTACCCTTTTTGTTTTTTTTTTTTGTTTTTTTTTTTTGCGGTACGAGGGCCTCTCACTGCTGTGGCCTCTCCCGTTGCGGAGCACAGGCTCCGGACGCGCAGGCTCAGCGGCCATGGCTCACGGGCCCAGCCGCTCCGCGATATGTAGGATCTTCCCAGACTGGGGCACGAACCCGTGTCCCGTGCATCGGCAGGCGGACTCTCAACCACTGCGCCACCAGGGAAGCCCCCTTTCTACCCTTTTGTACAGCTCCTCGGAGTTGCTCTCTATCTACCTATCGGGATGCTGCCCCGATTCATGAATTGTTGAATAAAGCCAATTAGATCTTTACACTTACTCAGCTGAATTTTGTTTTTTAACAGTTCTAAGGAAATCAGCTAAAATCGGGTCATGGTTTTATGCACATAGATGTTCATTACAGTATTATTCATAACGGGGAAAAATTAGGAACAAGCCCAATGTCCACGATGGTGAAATTCTTAAGAAAGGACAATGGCATATAAGCAGCAGTTAAATGATGTTTATCGAGTATTTTTTTTTATTATACAGGGAAGTGATTATGCTATAATGTTAAATTTAAAAATTTTAAAGAAAATATGAAGTTGTATATAAAGGCTGGTTTACATGTTGGCTTTAATACCAGCAATGATCCATGCTTCCTTCCCACACTCCACTAAACCCACAGTAACAGGGGTTGTTGTTTGCTGGTTTTTAAAAAGAGAAAATCAAAGAAATTGGGAGAGGAAACAAAAGCAACAACATTTTACAAACTGGAAAAGAATGGGTGGAATGGGAACCATCTTAAGAAAATGGATTCCTACAGCAGAAACTAACACACCAAGCAGTTATACTCCAATAAAGATGTTTAAAAAAAGAGATTAAAGCAAACAAACAAACAAAACAAGAAAATGGATTCATTTTACAGGGCAGAATTCCCAAAAGACTCAGAAATTGGCAGCATCATATACCTTTCTGAAGAGGGGTACAGGTAAGCTACGAAAAGGAGGAATGGTTGAAATTCAGTGTAAGGAGCCATTGGAGCCCCAGGCCCCTCCCCCACTGGAACCCCCAAGTGGCTGCCTCTCTCCCGAGACTGAGGTTCATCACCTGCAGAGGTTAATATAAAGGGCTTCTGAAGTGAGGGACTCTAACTTGAAAAATTGGTGATTAATAACCATTCCCATGTTGAAGATCAAGGCCCCCAGCTTCTACCCCAACTTGGCTCCCAGACCCCTGGCCACCAGGCATGAACTGTTGTGAAAGGAAAATCAAAATGAAGTTGGAATCATTAAGAGAGCTCTCCAAAATGTAGCTGGGCAGCCACTAAGGATGTGTGACTTCTGCACATCTCCACCTGAATGGAATCTGACCTTTTGACCTGATGAAGGCATTCAGCACACCTGCCAGAAACTCAAAATACTGTACTTATCAGACCCTTGCCCTAAAATAACTCATGACAGTCTAGCTACTCATCAGACCCCTACCCTAAAACAATCTGTGATTCCTTAAAAGCAAATATATTCTGACTCAAGTCAGAGTCCATCACAGTTCTCACCAGGCAACTTTCAACAACGTCATGGCCTTTTGTCTGTATAAGCCCCTGACTCTTTCTCTTCCTCACAACACTCTTCTGGGGTTACCTGAATCTGTGTGTCCTGGATTGCAATACTTAAAACCCCAAATAAACCATCTGATTTGCAGCTTGCTGTGTTTTTTGTTTTTTTTTTTTTTAATTGACACTTTCCATGCAGGGAAAAAGAAAAGTATCTTCTGGGTACTTGTCTAATAAGTCCAAGAGAGAAGGACTGACCAGGATTCCTCCAGAAAACAGCCCAGCTGGATCATCTCTACTGGTGCTTTTCAATTTATGGTGATAATACTTTACTACATCATGAATTTATTATGGTAGGTCGTGTCCACAAAACAGAAAAGAAAAAATGAGACTGTATCACATATAATAAAGGAAAGTATTGTCAAAGTACTGTGAAGCTTTTAAGATCCACATACACAGGGTCATTATGTAAAATGCATTTCTTACTGTTCACTTGGTCAGAACATGTAGAAAACCATTGCACTACGGTGAGATCACAGCTGATAGGCTACACTCAAGTGTTCAGAGCTTCCTATCAGCTTTTCTTACTCCAAAAGATGGTACTGGAGGAAAGCATGTAATAATGAAAGAGACAGAAAACAAACAGAAAAATAGAGAAAAAGCAACTTGGTGAAAACAGAGACTCTGGGGGGGGGGGGAATAAACATTGGGGAAAAAAAGACTATATTAGTATCTGCAGATATGAGAAGATTTTAAACAAGAACAGGTTGCTCTAAAGAGGGAATGTTCAGAGCACAACAAAAGGAAAGCTTTTCAAAACAAACAAAATTGCAGAAATGAAAACTTTACTATAACTGTTGGATAGATTTGAGGTGACCTTGTTCACCTTTGCATCCCTTTCTAGCACCACGTTCTGCACAGATCAAATGATAATGAAAGATTTGTTAAATGACTGACTCACTGAACTAATCACTATAAGTTAAGAGAGGTTACATGATTTGCTTAAGGTCACGTGGGTAATTTGCAGCGCTGGTATTGTAAACCAGGTCACCTGGCTGAAAAACAACCTTTCTACCACACCAGAATAATGCAATGTATAGCTAAATACTTAAATATATTTTGTTTCATGAAGTATGTGTTTTGTTTGCCTTTTAACATGTGGTAGGAAACAGTAGGCTGAGCTGGTGTGACATTTGAACGTTGGTGTTTTTATCCTGAAAAACCATCACTTCAGTCAAGTTGATAGTATGAGCTGCTCTGTGCCTGTTATTTTTGTGGAGTTATTGGATGGTCAAAGGATATTATCAATGACCCTGAAGAGGAGAGAGCTCCTGTCTAGTGAGAGAAGACCAACCTACAGAAACAATGAGATCATTTTAACACTTTATTATATATTCTGTATTAAAATCAAGAGATTAAAAATATCAAGTGACACAATATAAATGTCAGACTGTAAGTGGTACAGAAATTTTTAGGAAGGAAAATCAAACTCTCTGTGGCCTGGGCACTCAGGGAAGGCCAGAAAGTCACTTGAGAGTTGTCACCTAGCCTGGTACCTCCTGCAGATGAGAGGCAGATGGACACTGGGGCTACCTCTGCAGTCTTTAGATAGAGCATTCTGCAACTTTGCAGCTGAGTCTAACGTTGGGCCTATACTCTTTTTTTCTTTTTTAAACATTTTTTTTCAATTTTTATTGAAATATAATTTATTTACAATGTTGTATTAGTTTCAAATATATAGCAAAGTGATTCAGTTATACATACATATGTATATATGTATTCTGTTTTAGACTCTTTTCCATTATAGGTTATTACAAGATATTGAGTATAATTCCCTGTGCTATACAGTAGGTCCTTGTTGGTTATCTATTTTATATATAGTAGTGTGTAGATTTTAATCCCAAACTCCTAATTTATCCCTCCCCCTGCCCTGCCATCCCCTTTGGTAACTATAAATTCATTTTCTATGTCTGTGAGTCTATTTCTGTTTTGCAAATAAGTTCATTTGCCTTATTTTTTTAGATTCCACATATAAGTGATATCATATGATATTTGTCTTTCTCTGTCTGACTTACTTCACTTAGTATGATAATCTCTAGCTGCATCCATGTTGCTGCAAATGGCATTATTTCATTCTTTTTTGTGCCTGAGTATTCTCTTTTTCCATACCGGACGTTTACACATGGTTAAATGTAATCTCCACATACTGTTATTAACTTTATACATATGAAACTCCTCCTCTATAACCCCCAACCTGTCACAACCAACAATGTGATTCTCAGAGTTCTGGAAGTTTATTAGTATAAAAAATTAGACAAAAATATTTCCACATTGCATGCAGCCCATCACAAAGTATTTCTGCTGATCTCATTTTTTTAAGGGTAGAGAGCATGGTTATTTTCTTCCAATTTATTGATATGAAATGGCAGGAGGTCTTTTTGGCTCAGGTTTTTTCCTCTTAATTTCCAAATAAAGCAACTTGTTTTTTCTGGCTGGGAGTAATAATAGTAATTAATAGTAATTAGGTCAGAGGGCATGTCACTATGGAAATAAAAATTCAAATGAATATCTTTGAAGCACATCCTCAGTATCCTTTGGAGTCGGGTTCGTGGAAAACACAGGCTTAAAAGGCAAAGGTTTGATCCTCAGCGGTATCACTTACACCTGGCAACAGGATCATCATAGGTACCAGGCATAGAGGTCCAGGTTTTGAGTGATTAGCACGGGAGGTGGGGGAGCTGTTGAGGGAGGAGCAAAGAATGTCTGAGAAACTTTGTGCCCTTCCATCAGCTCAGCAAGTTTCTAGATAATGGCCTTTTATATATATATATATTTTTGGCTGTGTTGGGTCTTCGTTTCTGTGCAAGGGCTTTCTCTAGTTGCGGCGAGCGGGGCCATTCTTCATCGCGGGGCGCGGGCCTTTCACTTTCGCGGCCTCTCGTTGCAGAGCACGGGCTCTGGGCGCCCGGGCTTCAGTAGTTGTGGCTCGCGGGCTCTAGAGCGTAGGCTCAGTAGTTGTGGCACACGGGCTTAGTTGCTCTGCGGCATGTGGGATCTTCCTGGACCAGGGCTCGAACCCGTGTGCCCTGCATTGCAGGCAGATTCTTAACCACTGCACCACCAGGGAAGTCCCCATATCTTCCTTTTTTTAATTAATTAATTTTTAAAAATTGAAGTATAGTTGATTTACAGTGTTGTGTTAGTTTCAGGTGTACAGCAAAGTGATTCAGTTATACAAATACGTGTATGTGTGCGTATGTTTTTTTCAGATTCTTTTCCTATATAGGTTATTACAAAATATTAAGTATAGTTCCCTGTGCTATACAGTAGGTCCTTGTTGTTTACCTATTTTATATATAGTAGTGTGTATGTTAAAGATATTAGATTATAATAAGTACATTTTTAACTAAAAAAATGATACAAGTAATTCACCCTCATTTTTGAGGTATTATACAAATAAGCAAAACAAATATAAAATACAAAGCACCTGCTATCTAATCACCCAGAGACAAAATTAATATTTTATTGTATATCCTTCCAGACGTTGTCTTTTCTCTCTCTCTCTCTCTCTCTCTCTCTCTCTCTCTCTCTCTCTCTCTCTCTCTCACACACACACACACACACGTGGGTTTTTTAAGTTGTCTTTTTTAGGTAATAATATTAGATTGGAATAGTGGGGATCCATTAAAAATTTACAGAATTTTATTCAATGTACTGTCGACTAAAAAAATATTCACAACCTAAAAGTTGAGAGCTATGTTTTATTCAGCTGGAATTTTTAGGACTTCAAACCCGGGAGACAACATCTTAAGCAACCCTGAGAGAACTGCTCCAAAGAGCCCAGGTGGGGAGCCAGGAAATATAGAGTTTTGCAACAAAGGGCAGGTGGTCTGAGCATCAAACGATTACTGTTAATTAAAGAAAACCAGCTATGTCAAGTTAAGGAATTTAGCACTTTTCTGTATATGGGAAGATGCAAGAGTCTGGGTTCACTGAAATCACTCCTTTGATGTACACCTCAGCCATCTGGGGCCAGTATCCTGTGTTTTCATATCCTGAGTTTCCTCAGAGCTCACCGTGGGGACTGGCTGCAGTCTAATGGCTGTTAGCTGGCAGGTATTCTTTTCCTTCCTGAGTTCCCTCAGGGCTCACCAGCTCACCATCGGCTGTGGCTGCAATCGCGGATGAACTGTGACATCCTTAGCTTACTGATATGGCAGGCGATGTTCCACTTATCGGTACCAAGCCATCATGGTATGTAGTGTTTAGGAACATACAAACTTGTACAACCAAGTCCCAGATATACAACCCTTTAAAAATAGCCGAGGCCTGGAGGCAATAAGTATATTTATTTTGGGGTGGGCGGAAACTGACTGGATTACAAAATTTTAAGGAATTGAAAAATTGGCCCACTACTAACCCAGTCTCCTTAAAACAATATAAAAACAAAACAAAGAAAAAGGCTCGGGAGAATGGTTTAAACAAAGAAGATTAATAAAAAGACTAAAACAAGTAGCTGGAATATAGTTTTACTGCTTCTTTCTCAGGCCTGGCCATTTTAATTTGAGTTTTAAGATCTAATAAAATACTGCTAACCACAATGGTAACAGCTATAATCTACTGAGCCCTTGGCAGGAGCCAGCTACGAACTGAGCACTTTACATATAGGCCCTTTTGTCTTTTAAAGATACTTATCTCACTCCTATTATGGAGTAATCTTAGTGAAATAAGGGCTAAGCACTCTGCTTTCTAAGGTAACGTAGGGGAGGTAAAATAATTTTCCTCTACTCTTCCGAGTTCTTGGCTAAGACCCCTCGTCCTCATAATAAAGACAGATTAACAGGAGAAAAATAAAACCATTTTATTACGCACATTCATACTGGAACCTAAGATTTGAGACTCAAAAGGCAGCCAGACAGGTGAGACTTAAATGCCATCCTGATCTAAGGACGGAGATGGGAGCTGGGGCTTCAAAGGGGGAAGCAACTCAGACGAAGGTGAGAAGAGGAAGGTTTGGTAAACAAAGGTTGCCCACCACTGCAGGTAAGCCTCTCAGCTGAAAAAGCAGGCCCCCTTTCTAATGTAAATTTCTTTATAAATGAAGATTTCCCTTTACCAAAGGGTAACTGCTACTGTTTTCAGAGCCTTCTTTGCATCTGCAGTTTCTTTAAAATAATCCCCTCAAAATAATTCTTATACCAAAGAGACAAATTTTGGGGTGGCACATTGAAGCTACCCTTCAGTAAGGAGAAGAAAAAATATTCCCAGAATGACCTCTTAAAAAAAATCGATTTTCCTTTTGTTTGGTTTTAGTCTTTACAGTTCTATTTACTTTGGTAAATGAGCCGGTACTTTCAGTGGTGGATCCAACAACCAGATGAGCTAAGCTGAGCTCCTCCTTAACCTCAAGCCAGCCTGACTTCAGCAAATTTACAAATTTGCCCAATGTTAAAGGTCAAATCCTGGAAGTGCAGAAAGTGGTGGAATTTATTTTCCACTCCCTAGCCTGTTAATGGTAATGTTTTGGTTTTCAAATGCTGCAATCAGGAAACTCGGGAACGATGATTTGAAAAAGAGAGTGTATTGATAATCATTGCGTTATTTTTTATGTTTTTGTGTTCTTAATCATTTGTTTTGAAACTAGAATCAATGTAAAGTCATTCTTTTCAATCTTGATATAGCATCAGTGCTAGGGAGCTATAGAACAAATATATCTTTTAGATATGCCTAGATTTTTTTGAGTAAAATAACTTGTTAACAATTTGAGATACGCCACTCATAACAGAGTGAGTGACAGCGGGGATGGGGGAAATAGCTATCTTCTGAGAAATTCTCTTTTAAGATATGAATAAAATTAAACAGGGAATTTTCCCCGATACTATAAATTGTATGCTTTTCTCCTGTTAATCTGTCTTTGTTGGTTTAATTTTCAGACCCAGCCAGGGACCCTAAGAGGGTCGAGGGAAACTTTTTCCTCCCTTACAATATTCATTCTTTTTATTCTGTAGCTATGATGGCAGTCAGTCTTACAAAGACAGTGTTGTGAATGGGACCACAGTAATCTGAATTAAAGATTAAACTTAAGCTCCAATTTGGATAGCACTCTAGATTCTTCTAGATTTCTAGGGAAATCTTTTCACCTCTGTAGAACAGAGATAAGGGTGTTCAACGCAGTGGTGTTGCCGGCTCTGGGGCCGGCCTTTGTGGCTTGGTTGTAAAGCATTGCATAAAGGGAAGGCATTGTTACATGTGATACTTTTCCTGTCTGTGTTTGAGAAACCTGTCTATGTAAAAATGATGGATTGAGAGGGGAAGAGGAAGTGTGTTTTCTTTCAAGGAACCTAAGGAAGGCAACTCACAGCAGAACACTCTAAAATACAAAGGTTTCCACCAGCATGGAAGCTGTCTTTTATTGAGAACCAAATCACCACAATCATATCCCAAGCAAAATGAACTGTCTCTCTTTAAGGACAACAAAAAGCTCTCGAGATAATGACTGGACAAGTATCATTAATTCATGATTCCTGTAATAGACACAATAGCCTGATTCAGGTTGAAAGCGTCACCCTTCAGGGACACTCAGCAGCCTTTCATCCTGAAAAGCTGCCCAGCTAAAGAAACGTATACAAGACAAAGACATGGGAAAGACAAAACGGTAAACAAAACAAAACTGAAGACAATTCAGGATTTGAGGAGTCTAATCGAACATCGAACAAGATAATGTTTATAAAGCCCTGGGCACATAGCAAGCTAGAGTAAAATTGTGGTTATAATTATTGCTACGACTGAGAATGGGAGAGAGAAAAAAGACAGGAAAAAGAAGTTGGAATACTATGGAAAACAATATGGAGGTTTCTAAAAAAAAATAGATTTACCATATAATCTAGCAATTCTACTTCTGAATATAGACCCAAAGGAAATGGAAACAGGCTATTGAAAACATATATGCATTCCCAAGTTTATTACAGCAGTATTCTCATAGCAAAGATATGGAAATGACCTAAGCGTCCATCAACAGCTGAACGGATAAAGAAGATGTGGGGGGGGGGTGTGTGTGTATGTGTAGGTATATATATATATATATATATACCTATATATATATATACCTACACATACACACACACACACACACCACATACACACACACACACACAATGGAAGAATATTATTCAGCCACGAGAAAGGAGGAAATCCTGCCATTTGCAGTAACCTTGGATGGACCTTGAGGACATCGTGCTAAGTGAGATAAGTTAAGACAGAGATAGACAAATGCTGTATGATATCACTTATATGTGGATTCCAAAAAAGCCAAATTTGTAAAAACAAAAAATAAAATAGTGGTTAGCAGGGGCTGAAGAGTAGGGAGATATGAGAGTGTTGTTTAAGGGTATAAGCTTGTAACAAGTAGTAAATAAGTCCTACAGATCTGGTGCACAGTACAGTGAATATACACAACAATATTCTATTATATTATAATCATCAAACTTACTAAGAGACTAGATCTCGATTATTCCAACTACTAAAGAGAAATGATAATTGTGTGACATGATAAAGGTGCTAATTATTATCATAATGGCAATCATATTATAATATATAAATGTATCAAATCAACATGTACACCTTACATTTACAATGTTTTATGTCAAGTATATTTCAATTAAAAAAAGAAAAGAAAGTCACAGGTGATCCAGGTAAGCAATGAACTGACAAGCCGCTGAGGGCAGGGAATAGGAAAGAAGACAGGTGTAAAAATCTCATCCCGGGCTTCCCTGGTGGCGCAATGGTTGAGAGTCCGCCTGCCGGTGCAGGGGACACGGTTCGTGCCCCAGTCCGGGAAGATCCCACATGCCGCGGAGCAGCTGGGCCCGTGAGCCATGGCCGCTGAGCCTGCGCGTCCGGAGCCTGTGCTCCGCAACGGGAGAGGCCACAACAGTGAGAGGCCCTCATACCGCAAAAAAAAAAATCTCATCCTGGCTCTGTCACCATCTTGCTGTGGTCTATTTTTTTTTAGTTCAGTTACAGATGACTAGGGATCTAAGTTCCGTGCACTCGGCATGAATAAGTCACTTCCTGTCTTAAGTAGCTCACAGATTTCTTTATATTTCAGTGCCTTGTACCTACCACCTGAAAATTAGTAGAGTTGACCTAAATCAGTGTTCCTCAAACTTGAGTAATGTATGATATCCTTTTAAACAAAAAGAATTCTTAAATTCTGCCAGTATTACTAAATTATTTTGGTTAAATGTTACTTAAAAATAAACACCACCACCCAAAAAACCTCCTTACCTTATAGTTGTCATTCAACTAACTATACAACCCAAACAAATTTACAAGCTAAATATAAATAAAATCAAGATCCACAGACTTAGGAAATAAACTTATGTTTACTAAAGGGGAAAGGTGGGGAGAAGGGATAAATTAGGAGGTTGCGATGATCATATACACACTACTACATATAAAATAGATAACTAATAAGGACCTACTGTATAACACAGGGAACTCTACTCAATACTCTGTAATGACCTTTATGGGAAAAGAATCTAAATAAGAGTAGATATATGTATAACTGAATCACTTTGCTGTACACCTGAAACTAACGCAACATCATACATCAACTATACTCCAAAAAAAGAAAAAAAAGACATTCTGGGGAATTCCCTGGTGGCCCAGTGGTTAGGACTCGGCACTTTCACTGCTGTGGCCCGGGTTCAATCCCTGGTCAGGGAACTAAGATCCTGCAGGCTGCACGGCATGGCCAAAAAAAGACATTCTATAAAAATAAATAAATAAAATAAAATAAACATTTCATTAGATATGAAGAATGATGTCTTTTGAAGTGAAGTTTCTGTCTCCCTCACGAGTACAGTGCCCTCAACTACACAAATTCTGTCATCATCCTCCTCCGTTCAAACAACTGGAAAACCAAACTGTTAGGGGAACCACTGACCAAAGCCACCTGCCCTGGCCAGGCAAGATAGTAGCCACTTGCATGAGTTATCTTACAACAGGAGGTCCTGAAAAGGAACGCGGAATTAACAAGCTACCACCAACGGGGAGAATTCGGGAAAGGTCAAAAGGAGAGAGGAGACTCCAGTCCTTATGTCCTACCAACCTCCCATAATCCTTCTCGCTGGAATCCATCTTGGCTGAGAGATGCACGTGCCACCAGGAAGGACCCTGAGTCAGAATGATTGGCCAGAGACCACCTGGAAACTAACCCCATCACCATAAACCCCGAGACTGCGAGCCACGTGGCAGAGCAGTTCTCCTGGGTTCCCCATCCTGCTGCCCTCCACCCCAGCACTCCTTCCCAATAAAGTGTCCTGCTTTGTCAGCACGTGTGTCTCCTCAGACAATTCATTTCTGAGTGTTAGACAAGCAGCCACTCTTGGGCCTTGGATTTCCGCAACAAAACCACTGAATGCGGTGGTTTGGGCATAAATGCAGTTCATTTGTATTAGTAAGTTTTCCTTTTTTATCATTAGGCCACCAAAATTATGTTAATCTGATTTAGCATCAACAAAAACACAGACTCAAACCCTGAAATTGTACAGCAGTACATAGGTTTGAGGAGGCCGAACAGGTGATCCAAAATACACTCATACCTTTTTAGATTATTATTGGAATACAGACAGAAAACTTTAAAAAGATTTTTAAAGGATGTGTGACCTTTAGAACACATCTGACTCCAGTCCGAGGGACACTTAGGGATACTAAGTCATCCCTAAGTCCTTCCTAGCTCTCAAATTCTACAAACTCTATTTCTACTCTTAAGAAGTTTGTCCATGACGTTCCTCACAGTAGACGCTCAATTAGATACTGATTTAAATTGATTACCTTTTGGTATATAGAGTTGTCCAGTCTGTAAAATAATAGAAATTATATACATTGGTCTCTGCCCCGCTTCCCGGCCCAGAGCTCTAAAACCCTTTCCTAAGTGATAAGAGCATTAGGAGCGTCTTTTGTTCTAATATTTGACCTTTGACTCTGGTTCCTGACACCAAGCTTCTAGATCCTTTGGCATTTCCTGGGTGATGGGAATTGCCTTTTGCACTAATGAGATGATTCTTGGTAAGCTCCTGGATGGGGCTGGTCACAAGAAAGACAAAGTCATGATTAGAAGTTTGGGATTTTCAGCCCCACCACTCGTTCTCCAGAGGGGAGATGGGCTGGAAAAGGAGTTAGTAATTGATCACGTCTATGTGATGAAGCCTTCATAAAAATCTCAATAGTATGGAGTCTGGAGAACTGGCTTGGTGAACACATGGAGGTGCTGGGAGAGTGGCACTTCTGGAAAGGCATGGAAGCTCCGAGCCCCTTCCCACTTGCCATGCCCTCTACAGCTCTTCCATCTGGATGTTCATCCGTAGCCTTCATATCATTTTGTAATTAGCTGGTAAACAATGAGTAGACTGTTTTCCTGAGTTCTGTGAGCTGCTCTAGCAAATTAATCAAACCCGAGGAGGGGATCATGGGAACCTCTGATTTATAGCCCACTGGTCAGAAGCACAGGTGACAACGTGGACTTGCAATTGACATTCCAAGTTGAGGAGTGTGCGTGGCAGTCTTGTGGGACTGAGCCCTTAACCTGGGGATCTGACACTATCTCCAGGTAGACAGTGTCAGAATGGAGTTGAATTGTAGGCCACCCCTGCTGGTGTGTCAGGACTGCTTGGTGAGGGGGAAAAAACCCACCCATGTGATGTCAGAAGTGTTATGAGTGTGATAGTAATGTGAGAGTAAAGGAGAAACATAGGAGTGGTGTAGATTTCCTACTCACAAGCCAATCTTTTCTTTTATAAATTTATTTATTTTATTTATTTATTTTTGGCTGCATTGGGTCTTTGTTGCTGCGCGCGAGCATTCTCTAATTGTGGCGAGCAGGGGCTGCTCTTCGTTGCGGTGCGCAGGCTTCTCATTGCAGGGGCTTCTTTTGTTGCAGCGCACGGGCTCTAGGCAGGGGCTTTAGTAGTTGTGGCTCATGGCCTCAGTAGTTGTGGCTCACGGGCTCTAGAGCACAGGCTCAGTAGTTGTGGTGCATGGGCTTAGTTGCTCCATGGCATGTGGGATCTTCCCAGACCAGGGCTTGAACCCGCGTCCCCTGCATTGGCAGGCGGATTCTCAACCACTGCACCACCAGGGAAGCCCCCAATCTTTTTTAAAAAGCAGACATTTCTATCCGTATAATTGTCTTGGTACAGTTCTTATAAATTACACATACAAAGACTTACTAAATCCAGCCAATGTGTTTGCATATGCCCTTCGAGCAAACAGTGTAGATTAGACATTAGAGAATAAAAATGTGCCGGAAGAGTATGCCTATGCCCTGTTCTAAGAGACATGATGGCAGCTGTCTACCCTTGCAGCCTACATGGCCATGCATTCTATTGTTTGCCATCCTCACACTTCTCTCTTCACAGGCCACAGGACCAGGGAGGGTACCTGCCCAGCCTAAGATCAACTGAGCAACCTGGGCCTTCTCTGGTCTATCTCAGAATTATGATCTGGGCCAAGTCGATTCTCTTTTGGGACTTTGAGACAAGGACTATGGAAGGAATTTAACAGTTACAGGTGGGAGTTGCAGCTGAAAGTTCAGGAAGTAGCATGAGGGATGGGAAGCCCTGTTGGTGCAGGCTGAAATATGGGGGAGCAGCAAACAGCCGACGCTGGCGGCTTGAAAAGCAGCAGCGTGGGGAAGCTGAGTCATTGACGGTGGAGCATGGGGCAAGGAGCCAGCAGCCCACCCCAGGCCCTTGGAGCCACCTTCCCTCCAGTACCAGCCTTTGTGGGGTCCTGGCCTGGTACGGTGCCACTTCTTTGATTACCTTGGTCAGATAGCTGACTTCTATGCCTCAATTTTCTCAACTGTAAAGTGGAGATAATAATAGAATCGACCTCATAGGTTGAGGAGATTAAAAGCAGGAAGGGCTTAGAACTGGGCTTGGCACATCATGCTCCATCAATAATGTTAACTCTAATCAAAATTATTTCTTCCACGATATGTTTTATATTACATTACAATAAATTTGTGTTTGAACAAGCTAGCATGGGATGCCGTTTCTTATAGTGAAAACTCAGTAAAATAAGCAGGTGGTGCTATTATCCTTTGAGTCTCTTTGGAACTTCATCTGTGTGGGTAAGAAGTAGGGGATTTCTGAAAACTGACCATCTAGCATTGGATGGCTCATTTTCAGTAAAGTCATTTTGATTCTTTGATAGAATAAGACAGTGATTTACTATAGTGGCTTAAATTTAAGGAATGGTCATTATTGAGTGTGTTACATCAAATGGAAGAACTAGTAATTTTTAGACTTTTTTTAGACAAAGACAAGTAATTGGGCAAGCTAAGTCCTGGGAACTTCAAGTTCAGAGCCGCAGGTCCCCCAGGTAAGGATGAAACACATACAGTCAGAGGAAGGGGTGGTATACAGTAGGAGCCAAAGAACTGTCAAAGGAGCAGGGAAAGAATTATTCCTGTCTCACAAAATAGAAGCTTTCTCTTTTTCCATTTTATGTTTCGATCTCTTTCTTTCAAAATTTCTAATTTAGTCCATAGGGAAATAACTCCGCCTACTTCTGACACTTGTTTCTGAATCGACAATGGAAATCAGAGAGAACGCAGGGCCTGTGCCTAGCTCACGAGGACTCCAGCAAACTTTCGCCTGACCGAACTGAGCATTAAAATTCCATAAAACAAATGCTTTCTCTGAACTACCATAAAATCCAGAGGGAACTGACACAGGCCTGATAGAAGAAAGAGAAAATGTAATTGCCTGAATGTTTTGGTTTTAGAAGCATTTAGTCACACCTAGTCCATAATGACTCTCCCAATCTCTATGGAGACTTAAGAGGTCCAGCTATACCAAAATAAAATAAGTGTTAACTTACAGCTGCTGGACCTCACAAACACCAGCTTCACACATGATAAAACATTTCACAAAGCACTGCTTCCATGAGAACAGGGTAGGGAAGAGCCTAGGCTGGGGACCTTGAGTGCTGCCTTGCCTGTAACTGGCTGAGTGACTGGGCAGACACTTCACCCTTACAAGCTTTGGTTTCTTCATCTGTAAAATGAGGACATTGAACTTTGGGAGATGGTCTTCAAGATGCCTTCCTGCTCTAACACTCCATTGAAATCTGCTCAGGTTCAACATTTAGGCTGGGAGAAAATATAAAACAAGCAGAAAAGGCAAAGTTCAGGAGAGGAGATATCAATTTATAATTAGGGAGTACAGAGATTTTAATGGTGTCTGTGGTAGCCAACCTGCAAGATGACCCTGTGATTCTCAACTCCTTGTATTCACACCCTTGTGTCATCCCTCCCGTATGGAATAGGGTGACCCGTCTAAACAGCAGGATATTACGGGACATGCCTCAGCGTGACGTCTGAGGCTACATCAGAAAAGACACTGTGGCTTTCACTTTACCCTCTTGGATCTTTCTCTCTGGGGGAATCCAGCCACCATGTCATGAGGATACTTAAGCATGTGGAAAGGTCCACACGAGGAGCAACTGAGGTCCTGTGCCAACAACCAGCTGCATGTGAGAGAACCATCTTGGAAGCAGAACCTCCAGCCACAGTCAAGCCTCTAGATGAGTGCAGCTCCACTGAACATCTTGACTGATGCTTTATCAGAAGCCCAATCCAGAACCAGCCAGCTAAGCCATTCCTAAATTTCTGAACTACAGAAACTATGTGAGATAACAAATGTGTCTTCTTATTTCAAGCCACTAAGTTTTGGGGTGATTTGTTACATAGCGATACATAGCTGTTAGAACATCTATAAGAAAAATACAGTTGTTCTTGTAGAGTGTTTATATAACATGCACTGGCTATCTCACTTTCGTTTCTTAATTTATTCACTCATCAGAAAATTTATTCTGTTCCAGACACTGTGCAAGGTGGTAGAAATTCAGGAAAAAAATGAAGTTTCCTATCTTCAAGAAGCTCATAATTTGGAAGGCTGGGGATGGCAGGGGACGGTGGTAAATCGTAAGTGCTTATAACAGATGCCACTTTGATGTCTCTGCCTTAATATCGCATTTTCTGTTTGTGCCAGAGTTCTGAGTACATACACTTTGGCTGTGACTTCAGTGGTCGAAGAGAGTGCCCATCAGCTACTGCTGCATGACTGTTTCTGGTTTTAATAAAAGTGATCGATACCATCAACTCCCCCTTTAAATGCTAATGAATGCTTTAACACAGCAGATGCAGACATACGGTACACTGCAGATTAAAATTAGGCACAAAATTAAATTGCTTACACATAGCAAAGGAACCAGTTTGGACATCTTGATAATCAGGCACAGTCAGCTGACAAATCTTGAACTGTCCTTGCACTGAGGCTATGCCTTCCCTGTCTCAGCCAGGACAGGCATCATCTGGCATCAGGAGTGCACCTGGAGCCCGTGGGGATGAGAAGGGAAAACTGCCAGGTCAGACTTTCAGTAAAACTTCATGTACTTTTAGAAGCAGTCACAGCAGGACTAGAGAGGGCACTGGTTTTAGGAACAACTGATATTCATTTTTTTAAAAAAAAAAAAAAGAACTTTGTGGGGAGGTCCCTAGTGGTCTAGTGGTTGGATTCTGCATTTTCATTGCTGTGGCCTGGGTTCAATCCCTGGTCAGGGAACTGAGATCCTGCAAGCCTTGCAGTGCGGGCAAAAACAAAAAACAAAACAAAAAAACCCCCAGCAAACTTTGGGTCTCTGGAAAGGAAAGCCATATAGTGAGATTCTATAAATGTCTAAAAGGACAATGTCTGTGTGTGAATTTCTTGGATATATGTAATATTTCTATTCTTTTTTATTCCTGTGACATTCATTTCTTGAGATTTGGTGTTTATAGTGCTATACGAGATACAGAAATTCAAAATGGAAAATGAGCAGTTTGGGCTTCCCTGGTGGCGCAGTGGTTAAGAATCCGCCTGCCAATGCAGGGGACATGGGTTCAAGCCCTGATCCGGGAAGATCCCACGTGCCACGGAGCAGCTAAGCCTGTGCGCCACAACTGCTGAGCCCGCGTGCCACAACTACTGAGCCCATGTGCCACAGCTACTGAAGCCCGTGCACCTAGAGCCCGAGCTCCCAACAAGAAAAAGCCACTGCAGTGAGACGCCCGCGCACCACAATGAAGAGTAGCCCCCACTCACCACAACTAGAGAAAGCCTGCACGCAGCAACAAAGACCCAACACAGCCATAAATAAATAAATAAATACATAATAAAAAAGAAAAGAAAATGAGCACAGTTCACTATGATCCAAGGGGCTACTTCTTGGGAAAAATAGGCTGGCCTTTCCCTTGGAGGCCTTGGCACACCCAGAATCTGCTCTCAGTGATAAGCCCCCCAATTTTTTTCTTTTTCTTTTTTTTTTGGCCACACTGCATGGCTTGCAGCATATTAGTTCCCAGACCAGGGGTTGAACCTGGGCCACAGCAGTGACAGCACTGAGTCCTAACCACTGGACTGCCAGGGAACTCCCAATAAACCCCCAGATTTAATCAGTGTCTCAGAGTTGTTCTCAGGGGCCAATTCATATTAGCAAAGCTCACAAGAGACTGATGTAAAAATCAGAATGGCAATTTTTTTTTAACACTAGAAATGTGACTCTAAAGTGGATTGGAGGGGACTTCCCTGGTGGCACAGTGGTTAAGATTCTGTGCTCCCAGTGCAGGGGGCCCAGGTTCCATTCCCGGTCAGGGAACTAGTTCCCACATGCATGCCCCAACTAAGAGTTCGCCTGCCACAGCTAAGAGTTCACCTGCCGCAACTAAGACCCGCTGCAACCAAATAAAAAAAATAAATAAATATTAGAAAAAATAAAGTGGACTGGAGATTCCTGTTAAGGTCACTTAATGAGCATGGGATTAGCACAAGAATTTAGATGATTTAATGGCTTTTTAGCCTGATTAATATATTAATCAATTAATGCATTCATTCAATAAACAGACTGAGTACCAACTATGTATTGGAGATACACTGATGATCAAGATAGGTGCAGTCCCTGCCTTCATAGAGCTGATGGTTTAGTGAGGAATACAGAGAAGCAGACTTGGGGACAATTTTAACAAAGGGAGATGCATCTGATTAACTACAAGGTCCTATGTGAACACATAAAGAAGGGCCTGGGGATCAGGGAGGGCTTCCTGGAGGTAGTGAGGTCTTAGCAGAGAGCTAAATGATGACTTAGCTAGACAGTACAGGGGAAGCTGGGTGGAGAGAGTAGAAGTTTTGAAGACAAGAGAGAACATGGCAGCGTTTCAGTTTGATTGCCGTGGGGAGAGGCAGACAGTGATGTGGAAAAGGTAAGCAGAAGCCCAATCATATGACCGTCTCCACAACAGGTTTGTATTTCCCTAACCAAGTGGATTCTCACATCTGTTTGGAAAGAGCTCTGCGGACAATATATTGTCCTGCTTACTGGTCTCCAAGATGACTGGGCAGATTATGCCCTGTGTGAAGGCCTGGTGTGGATAGTATTGCTAACCTTTTCCTTTGTGGACCACCCTATTCTGGCCTTCTAAGGCTGACCGCCTCTGGCTGTCGCCAAACCCACCCTCTAACCCTCCCACTGCCTCTAGAAGACTCGTGCTCTCTTTGGATGGCCTCATGCTTCCGGTCTGATTTTTAAACACGTTTTTCAGGTCTGGGACGTATTGAGATGTTTGTGGCCCTTCCATTGATGAATTCTTGGAGGTTGGTTGTATTTTCCTACCGTCAAGTTCTTGGGCAGCACTGCACTGTCCTCACAGAGCACCTTCAGGGGAGTGGGAACACAAGGGTTAAGCAATGGTGCAAGGGACTATGTGATAAAAGGCCCCCAAGAGGAGTCCAGAATGGGTCAAGTGGCTGGAACTGTGGACAGAGGCCTTTGGGGAAACAGGACGTCAGCTGGACCGTGAGGGCTGAGTGAGGTTCATCTAGGTGGTAGGGAAGGAATTTCTTTGGGAGAGCTGAGTAAACTGAACATTGGTTATGGAGAGTAAACCTTGATTTTAGTTTTGAATGAACTATGAGGTCACAAGTCTGCTTTATTCTTTAACTCTCTTGATTTGCTCATGCATTATTTGGCCAGCCAGTGAGTCAAAGGGATAGGAAAATTGAACGAGGGGTCACTGGTGCCTGCTAGGCTAAGGCCTTGACAATTCTGACCACGGATCTGTCATTTTTTTCCACCTCCGCAATCTCATATACCAGTTCCAGGAACAGCAAATAGACAGAGCTGGGTCCAGATCTTATGCTCTGACTTCCCCAGTCCACCCTGGCTTCACTGCAGCTTCTCAAATCCAAGTGATGGCAAGAGATTTTATAAGCCTCCTCACTACAGCGTCTCTAATTTCAAATTTCAATGATGTTGCATTCTGAACAAGCTGGCACAACCAAATCGTGGTTGTAACTGAGCAGTTTCTGAGAGCCAGAGTTTCAGAAGCATGCCATGTCTATAGCAACTTGTTGAGGTGAAATGCTCAATTACAGAGAACATACATAGAAGGCTTATAAAATATTTGGTATTTCTGAATTGGAATAGCTGCAGTTAAGTCAGAATGCTCTGAGCTGTGTGCAGGATGTTTTGACCCTGCCATTTTGAATTACTGGACATCCTGATCTTGATGTTTTGACCCTAGGACTTTTTTTTTTTTTTTTTTTTTTTTTTTTTTTGCGATACGCGGGCCTCTCACAGCTGTGGCCTCTCCCGTTGCGGAGCACAGGCTCCAGACGCGCAGGCTCAGCGGCCATGGCTCATGGGCCCAGCCGCTCCGCGGCATGTGGGATCTTCCCGGACCGGGGCACGAACCCGCGTCCCCTGCATTGGCAGGCGGACTCTCAACCACTGCGCCACCAGGGAAGCCTGACCCTAGGACATTTTGACTCTATATTTATGAGTAAAATATTGTGATCAGAAATCTATAACTACTGAGAAATGTTTGTCAAGAAAGAATGTCATTATGCCAATTTAATTCCCTGATATTCTATCCAACATAATAAAATTTTCCCATTTTTATATTAATATTTTTATTGTATTGATCCTCCCCCATGGGATCAGTTCTTTTCAATGTAAGTTTTACAATGAAGATTTTGTATATCAATTTTTCTGTTGTTCATACCAAATATTACCAGTTATCACTTGTGTCACTGTGAGTCTTCTTTTGTAGCGGTTGTTTCTTCATCCAATTATCCCATTTCAGATTTCACTATTCTAAATTTTACTGTGAATACTTTGAAACATGGCAATTTAGGGACTTCCCTGGCGGTCCAGCGGTTAAGACTCCGGGCTTCCAATGCAGGGGGCGTGGGTTCCATCCCTGGTCAGGGAATTAAGATCCCGCAGGCCACGCTGCGCAGCCGAAAAGTAAAACAAAAAAACAAACAAAAAAATGGCTGTTTAATTTGTATTATTTTTATGAACTACATTCAGGAATTGGTTGAAAATAATTACCAGGTTACGTTTATTTCTAAAGTATCCTTGATAAATAATCTCTAGTTCTCCTTTCCATATTTGGGATTATTCAATCATTCAGGTTAGTTCTATAGAATTGCTAGTCTAGTGACTGTGCAAAGAGCAAAACATCCCGCTTTGTCTGGGCAATGCCTGGAGTGATGACTGCCTCTTTGGTAGCAACCAGTATAGACTCAGCTGTTCCAGACTTGATCAGAAGCCTACGAGGGTCGACCATATCACCCACACATAGAGGTGCCCAACTCAAAGACATACTTTCTTAATTTATTCCTACTATAATTTTTTTCTCTTAAAATATCCCTGGTGCGTTTTTTTGGTGGTGTTTGTTGGTGGTTGTTGTTATAAACTCAGCCTCATGTTACTGATTTAACTTGATGGAAAAAAAAGAGTCCCGTTCATCCTTGCTCTGCCCTTGACTTACATTCATCTTTCAACCTGGCAAGCAATTTGTGGTGAATAAGCATCATTAGGAAAAAACATAACATCCACTCTTATTATTTCTTTACAAGCAAGAAGCAGACTCCAGATGTTCTTAGTTTGGTTTTGGCTGGGAGCATTGAGGTGACAAGTATTTTTTCATGAGATCTTATGTAGTGATCAGTTTTGTGCACTGTTGGAATAACCTCTTTGTGATCAGCTACTGCACTAACTAGGGATGAGGTCATTAAGTCATTTTACTACCAGGCTGGATTCTCTAACAAATAGCCCAAGAAAGCAAGAAGAGCGGAAACAGCATGAAACAAGCAATCACTGGCATAATACCTTTTAAACCAGAGTCTTAAATAATCCCCCAGAATGCACATTTTGTTTAATAATTAGAGCCACATTTTGGCTCCCATCAGAGTGACCCAGTTAAGAATACATTCAGCTACTTATCCAGAAATTTTTTTTTTAAACAAATTTATTTATTTATTTATTTTTGGCCGTGTTGGGTCTTTGTTGCTGCGCGCAGGCTTTCTCTAGTTGCAGTGAGCAGGGACTACCCTTTGTTGCGGTGCACAGGCTTCTCATTGTGGTGGTTTCTCTTGTTGCAAAGCACGGGCTCTAGGCGCATGGGCTTCAGTAGTTGTGGCTCGTGGGCTCTAAAGCACAGGCTCAGTAGTTGTGGCGCACGGGCTTAGTTGCTCTGCAGCATGTGGGATCTTCCCGGACCAGGGCTTAAACCCATGTCCCCTGCATTGGCAGGCGGATTCTTAACCACTGCGCCACCAGGGAAGCCCTATCCAGAAATTCTAATCAAAGAAAATATTTTATTGTTTATTTGGAAGCAGCATGCTATGAAGATAGCATACTCAGTATTAGCTCACTTTAAAAAAAATTAAACATGAACAAAGGACAAAGGGAAAAAAATAATTGAAAACAGACTGTGGTTGATACAAGCTTCGTGAGAAAGGATCACAGTGGAGCTTAAAACCTTAGAGAAGTTGGTTATCCTTGGTGGAAAAGAGGACCTCGGTGTCTGATGTCACCATTTCCCATCGCTTTTGCTTGTAAATGCAGATGGCAAACAATAAGAGTTAGACAACTGAGTTGTTGGATTGATGTTTAGGTCACAGCTTCCCTTGCAAGTAAAGGTCATTTCCTATAACCTAGATTTTAATGCTGCCCAAATGCAGTTTGCACCTCCAGTCCCCAAGCACTGTATTAGAACAGGGCAGCTACTCTGGGAATATACGCATGTACTTGAAGACCGGTTTCTATTAAAAGAGACCTCCCCCCAAGCCCCCCGCCATCCCCAGAACTGCCAGTGTGTCATGTGGTTTTCTACAGAGCATTGAGAATCCTATCCAGGCCAAAGGACACTTGATATTCAGGGTTAGTGAATGTTGAACAGAATCTCAGAAGGTACTGAAAGTAACACTTATTCATTT
This sequence comes from Grampus griseus, assembly GCF_964374135.1. NCBI lineage: Eukaryota > Metazoa > Chordata > Mammalia > Artiodactyla > Delphinidae > Grampus > Grampus griseus. The sequence goes on from NC_139001.1 coordinate 59,190,559, forward strand.
GACATATAATATGTTCGTTGCCACCTGACCCTTTGATTTGTAAAAATATGAATTTCCCAAGCTGGATCCCACAATTCCTGTCCTAAACTGCAGGCAGTTTCCACCCACCCGTACCATTCGCCTCTTTACCCCCAGCTGCTTACAGCTTTCTTGCTACAAGGATGGTATTTACTGTCTTGCTCTAACAGGCTGTTGGTAATTTTAAATTTCTCTGGCTTTTAGCTTGTTCTGTGTCTGTTTTCTTTTAGATTTGAGAGTGCTGACATCCCAAGAGGACTTCATGGACCGTTTTTTCCCCCTCTTTGCTCCTCCTTTGGCAAAATATAGAAAATGATATTCAAGGGCAGTCCCTGGGAACTTTGGGAAAGAAATAACCACAAATCTCCTAGGCAATTGAGATCTTTGGTTTCTGGTGAGCCTTAAGGTATGATACATGGCATCATAATCAACATTAAGTTCAATAACCTTTTTTATTGCCTAAAAATGACAAGTCAAATCAAGTTGGCTCTGACCGTGATAAAAACCCAAATATCTTACTAAAATAAATACTAACCAGCAGTGTGGAGATTGGGTAAGGCAAGTGAGGCACTTGCCTTGGGCACAAAATGTAAGGGGGCATTAAAAAAAAAAACCTCAGTAATCGAGATAAATGATATTTTAATGCAATATTTTTAAAAGAGAAAATTAATGCAAAAATTACATGATGAAAAAATATCAAAATTCTAAATACAGGATCAGTAACAGTGCCTTGCCAAGCCATATGGGAGCCTTAGACAAAAAGAAAAATCAGTAATGCTTACTCTGTCTTTACGTAGAATTTCGATTCTTTATCACAGTTATTTCGCATTAATTTTCATTTATTTAAATATTACACTAGAATATTATTTATCTTGATTACTGAGCTTTTTGATTCCTCCCTTAAATTTTGCACCCAAGATGAGTGCCCCATTTAAGATAAGTTTTTCCATTTAACCTCACCCTAGTCCAGGCCCTGCTAACTAGAACAGCAATGGCTAGGGTAATAAAATGGTATATTCCCTCCTCTAAAGATGTTAATTCAGGGAAATAAAATATGTTTGGTTATATTTAAGTCTAGTTACTTACACTGGACAACCAACACCCATAATTTGGCCCTGTTTTGGCTATAGTCTCACTTAGAAGGTATTTCCCAAATCCAAAAAATGGAAAGGTTGTCTTTTTGTTAGTTCTTTTGGAAGGCAGCACATTAGCAAAATCCATTACATTAAAAAAAAACGTGCTAGGAAAAGCTCAACTAGTTCAATTCATCAAAAGTTTCTCCTTCCGCGGAAGTTTCCTCTGGGTCTTTCTCTGTTGGTCTTGGCAGGAGAGGGCCTGTGGGGTTTTCTCCGGTATTCCACCCTTGTCCATCCCCCTTCGCTGACTTTGCTTTCCTCTTCATTGGCTCGTGAGTCGGTGTCTGTGCGCAAAGGCATCCCTGGGATGGTCCTGGGTTGATGGGAGGCATTTGGGCTTCTCTTAAAGTCAGGTGACTGATGAGTTTTGAGTGCTGACTGAGAAACCCTGCAGAATTTGCCAGAGTATCTTTCTCTTGAAGGAGTGGAATGCTGACTTTTTCCACTGAATCTTCCTCTGAGAGAAGAATTGAGCGATAGGCTAGCATGATTGTGTCTGTTCCTGCTTCTATCTGAGTATCGACCCCTCTCTAAAGAGTTGTCAGTATTAAGACTGGAAAAGTCACTATCCCTGGAGTTGAGATGCAGAGAAAAGAAGTCTTTGGTCAGTCCATACTGAGTAGGAGAGGAGCTTCTGGACTGGTTTATAGGTGTTATCTGTTGGTACTTAATGGGCACCTGGGTCCGTCTCACAGCAGCAGCATAGGAGTCCTGGTCATTGAGATAGGGGAAGAATTGTGACCCCAGGATGCGGTTGCTCTGGGAGCGCTGTAAGGAGGTGTTGGATGCAATCTGCCGCATCCTCAGAGTATACAGCCACTGGCAATCAGCACCTGTGGAAGAAACGGAAATGAACATCTTTGAAGCTACAGTAAATCTGCATGCCTAACTCATAAGCCTGTCTCAGGATACTTCAAGCCTATTTGGGAAGCTCAAAGTTTTACCATTCATAGACATTCTAGGCTAGTTATAAGGACATTTCCTTTATTATTATAAATACTTAAAAAAAATAAGGACATTTATACTTACCGAATTTATGCTACATGCTTGGCACTGTTCCAAAGGCTTTTTGTATAGTATCTCATTTAACCCTTCAAAAATCTTCTCAGGTCAACACTAATAATATCATTCTAGAATTGAGGAGACCGAAGCTTGAGAGGGGAAGTCACTGGACCCACGGTCACTCAGTTAATAATCTCAGGTCCTTCTGCATCTAAATCCCATCTTGTTCCCACTTAGCCACGTTGTCACTTCTAGAAATTGCTGTTTCAGTGTCTTTGGATGGCAGAGGTATGTTTAGTAAACAAAAGTCTTTCTGCCAACCAGCACTTTTAAATCCTCAAGAACCCTAAATGCAGATAAAATAAATTGGGTTCTAATAGTTGAAACAGCTAAACATTGTTTGGGAGAGAGACTGTTCATATCTCCAGAGGAGAGATTCCTGAGGTTCAGGGATAAGAAATGTTTTCTGCATGAAAAATGAAGCTTCATGCCAAACAGGAAGAAGTTATGGTAAAAGAAAATGGTTAATTAACAAGAGCCATTTAATAAGCTATATTTCAGTGAATAAGCAAGTTCCTCACACTTAAGATCTCTGTCTTCCCAAGGGCCTGAGTTGCCCTCATTCTTGAGTTCCCTGGTGTCCTCACTGAGCTACTCTGGCCGTGCTTGTGCCGATGGAGCTTCTGGAGAGGAACAGAGCATGCTCACCACCCTCTGCCAGCAAGCAGCCTCCCTCACTGCTCTGCACAGGTGACTCACGCCTCTCAGGTGAGGGACGCATCCAGATACAGGCGACCTCCTGTGTTCAGACACTCCTCACAGGCTTCATTCAACCACCACACGCCTTCTTCCCTTCATTTGGACTTCTCTGAAATCCTAGCTTCCAACAGAACCCTGATTTTGTTCAGTGTCCAACCCCCTCCATGGAGCCATGTGCATGGGGGAAGCTGACCACATCTGGCTGTAAGGCAGACTTTGATTAGTCCAAGCCAGACATAGCGATGCCATGGTCGAGAATGCACAAGGTGCTCAGCTCTGGCCATAGCAACCTGAAAGGTAGTCTGCAGGGGGTTTCTAAGCAAGTCTTTCTTACTCCAAAACATGAGAACAGGGAAGGGATTGACCTCTCATTTCCTGTGGGCCTTATCATATGTTTTTTGTTTTTTTTTTTTACATCTTTATTGGAGTATAATTGCTTTACAATGGTGTGCTAGTTTCTGCTTTATAACAAAGTGAATCAGTTATACATATACACATATATCTCTTCCCTCTTGCATCTCCCTCCCTCCCACCCTCCCTATTCCACCCCTGTAGCTGGTCACAAAGCACCGACCTGATCTCCCTGTGCTATGTGGCTGCTTCCCACTAGCTATCTACCTTACGTTTGGTAGTGTATATATGTCCATGCCTCTCCCTCGCTTTGTCACAGTTTACACTTCCCCCTCCCCATATCCTCAACTCCATTGTCTAGTAAGTCTGTGTCTATTCCTGTCTTACCCCTAGGTTCTTCATGACATTTTTTTTCTTAAATTCCATATATATGTGTTAGCATACGGTATTTGTCTTTCTCTTTCTGATTTACTTCACTCTGTATGACAGACTCTAGGTCCATCCACCTCATTACAAATAGCTCAATTTCATTTCTTTTTATGGCTGAGTAATATTCCATTGTATATATGTGCCACATCTTCCTTATCCATTCATCCAATGATGGACACTTAGGTTGTTTCCATCTCTGGGCTGTTGTAAATAGAGCTGCAATGAACATTTTGGTACATGACTCTTTTTGAATTATGGTTTTCTCAGGGTATGTGCCCAGTAGTGGGATTGCTGGGTCATACAGTAGTTCTATTTGTAGTTTTTTAAGGAACCTCCATACTGTTCTCCATAGTGGCTGTACCAATTCACATTCCCACCAGCAGTGCAAGGGGGTTCCCTTTTCTCCACACCCTCTCCAGCATTTATTGTTTCTAGATTTTTTGATGATGGCCATTCTGACTGGTGTGAGATGATCTCATTGTAGTTTTGATTTGCATTTCTCTAATGATTAATGATGTTGAGCATTCTTTCATGTGTTTGTTGGCAGTCTGTATATCTTCTTTGGAGAAATGTCTATTTAGGTCTTCTGCCCATTTTTGGATTGGGTTGTTTGTTTTTTTGTTATTGAGCTGCATGAGCTGCTTGTAAATTTTGGAGATTAATCCTTTGTCAGTTGCTTCATTGGCAAATATTTTCTCCCATTCTGAGGGTTGTCTTTTGGTCTTGTTTATGGTTTCCTTTCCTGTGCAAAAGCTTTGAAGTTTCATTAGGTCCCATTTGTTTATTTTTGTTTTTATTTCCATTTCTCTAGGAGGTGGGTCAAAAAGAATCTTGCTGTGATTTATGTCATAGAGTGTTCTGCCTATGTTTTCCTCGAAGAGTTGGATAGTTTCTGGCCTTACATTTAGGTCTTTAATCCATTTTGAGCTTATTTTTGTGTATGGTGATAGGGAGTGATCTAATCTCATACTTTTACATATACCTGTCCAGTTTTCCCAGCACCACTTACTGAAGAGGCTGTCCTTTCTCCACTGTACATTCCTGCCTCCTTTATCAAAGATAAGGTGACCATATGTGCATGGGTTTATCTCTGGTCTTTCTATCCTGTTCCATTGATCTATCTTTCTGTTTTTTTGCCAGTACCATACTGTCTTGATTAATGTAGCTTTGTAGTATAGTCTGAAGTCAGGGAGCCTGATTCCTCCAGCTCCGTTTTTCGTTCTAAGATTGCTTTGGCTATTAGGGGTCTTTTGTGTTTGCATACAAATTGTGAAATTTTTTGTTCTAGTTCTGTGAAAAATGCCAGTGGTAGTTTGATAGGGATTGCACTGAATCTGTAGATTGCTTTGGGTAGTAGAGTCATTTTCACAATGTTGATTCTTCTAATCCAAGAACATGGTATATCTCTCCATCTATTTGTATCATCTTTAATTTCTTTCATCAGTGTCTTATAATTTTCTGCATACAGGTCTTTTGCCTCCTTAGGTAGGTTTATTCCTAGATATTGTATTCTTTTTGTTGCAATGCTAAATGGGAGTGTTTTCTTGATTTCACTTTCAGATTTTTCATCACTAGTGTATAGGAATGCCAGAGATTTCTGTGCATTAATTTTGTATCCTGCTACTTTACCAAATTCATTGATTAGCTCTAGTAGTTTTCTGGTAGCATCTTTAGGATTCTCTATGTATAGTATCATGTCACCTGCAAACAGTGACAGCTTTACTTCTTCTTTTCCGATTTGGATTCCTTTTATTTCCTTTTCTTCTCTGATTGCTGTGGCTAAAACTTCCAAAACTATGTTGAATAAGAGTGGTGAGAGTGGGCAACCTTGTCTTGTTCCTGATCTTAGTGGAAATGTTTTCAGCTTTTCACCATTGAGGACGATGTTGGCTGTGGGTTTGTCATATATGGCCTTTCTTACGTTGAGGAAAGTTCCCTCTATGCCTACTTTCTCCAGGGTTTTTATCATAAATGGGTGTTGAATTTTATCGAAAGCTTTCTCTGCATCTATTGAGATGATCATATGGTTTTTCTCCTTCAGTTTGTTAATATGGTGTATCACGTTGATTGATTTGCGTATATTGAAGAATCCTTGCATTCCTGGAATAAACCCTGCTTGATCATGGTGTATGATCCTTTTAATGTGCTGTTGGATTCTGTTTGCTAGTATTTTGTTGAGGATTTTTTGCATCTATGTTCATTAGTGATATTGGCCTGTAGTTTTCTTTCCTTGTGACATCCTTGTCTGGTTTTGGTATCAGGGTGATGGTGGCCTCATAGAATGAGTTTGGGAGTGTTCCTCCCTCTGCTATATTTTGGAAGAGTTTGAGAAGGATAGGTGTTAGCTCTTCTCTAAATGTTTGATAGAATTCGCCTGTGAAACCATCTGGTCCTGGGCTTTTGTTTGTTGGAAGATTTTTTTTTTTTTGCGGTACGCGGGCCTCTCACTGTAGTGGCCTCTCCTGTTGTGGAGCACAGGCTCCGGACGCGCAGGCTCAGCGGCCATGACTCACGGGCCCAGCCGCTCTGTGGCATGTGGGATCTTCCTGGACCGGGGTGTGAGCCCGCATCCCCTGCATCGGCAGGAGGACTCTCAACCACTGCGCCACCAGGGAAGCCCTGGAAGAATTTTAATCACAGTTTCAATTTCAGTGCTTGTGATTGGTCTGTTCATATTTTCTATTTCTTCCTGATTCAGTCTTCCAGGTTGTGCTTTTCTAAGAATTTGTCCATTTCTTCCTGTTGTCCATTTTATTGGCATAGAGTTGCTTGTAGTATTCTCTCATGATCTTTTGTATTTCTGCAATGTCAGTTGTTACTTCTCCTTTTTCACTTCTAATTCTATTGAGTTGAGTCTTCTCCCTTTTTTTCTTGATGAGTCTGGCTAATGGTTTATCAATTTTGTTTATCTTCTCAAAGAAACAGCTTTTAGTTTTATTGATCTTTGCTATCGTTTTCTTCATTTCTTTTTCATTTATTTCTGACCTGATCTTTATGATTTCTTTCCTTCTGCTAACTTTGGAGTTTTTTTGTTCTTCTTTCTCTAATTGCTTTAGATGCAAGGTTAAGGTGTTTATTCAAGATGTTTCCTGTTTCTTAAGGTAAGATTGTATTGCTATAAACTGCCCTTTTAGAACTGCTTTTGCTGCATCCCATAGGTTTTGGGTCGTCCTGTTTCCATTGTCATTTGTTTCTAGGTATTTTTTTATTTCCCCTTTGATTTCTTCAGTGATCACTTCGTTATTAAGTAGTGTATTGTTTAGCCTCCACGTGTTTGTATTTTTTACAGATCTTTTCCTGTAATTGATATCTAGTCTCATAGTGTTGTGTTTGGAAAAGATACATGATACAATTTCAATTTTCTTAAATTTACCAAGGCTTGATTTGTGACCCAAGGTATGATCTATCCTGGAGAATGTTCCATGAGCACTTGAGAAAAATGTGTATTTTGTTGGTTTTGGATGGAATGTCCTATAAATATCAATTAAAAGTCCATCTTGGGGCTTCCCTGGTGGCGCAGTGGTTGAGAATCCGCCTGCCAATGCAGGGGACACAGATTCGAGCCCTGGTCTGGGAAGACCCCACATGCCGCAGAACAACTGGGCCCGTGAGCCACAGCTACTGAGCCTGTGTGTCTGGAGCCTGTGCTCCGCAACAAGAGAGGCCACAACAGTGAGAGGCCCGTGCACTGCGATGAAGAGTGGCTCCCACTCGCCGCAACTAGAGAAAGTCCGAGTGCAGCAAAGAAGACCCAACGCAGCCAAAAATAAATAAATAAATAAAATAAATTTATATATAAAAAAAAAAAGTCCATCTTGTTTAATGTATCATTTAATTTAAAGCCTGTGTTTCCTTTATTTTTCATTTTGGATGATGTGTCCATGGGTGAAAGTGGGGTGTTAAAGTCCCCTAATATGAATGTGTTACTGTTGATATCCCCTTTTATGGCTGTTAGTATTTACCTTATGTATTGAGGTGCTCCTATGTTGGGTGCATAAATATTTACAATTGTTATATATTCTTCTTGGATCGATCCCTTGATCATTATGTAGTGTCCTTCTTTGTCTCTTCTAATAGTCTTTATTTTAAAGTCTATTTTGTCTGATATGAGAATTGCTACTCCAGCTTTCTTTTGGTTTCCATTTGCATGGAATATCTTTTTCCATCTTCTCACTTTCAGTCTGTATGTGTCTCTAGGTCTGAAGTGGGTTTCTTTTAGACAGCATATATATGGGTCTTGTATTTGTATCCATTCAGCCTTATCATATCTTTATGTGATGACTGTGAACACGAGAGGAGCTAGGCTGAGGGCAAAGGCAACATATTGAGGATGGCAGAGTGGAATGAAGGAAAGGTTCATTTCTCATCCTTAACATGGTTGAGCAGCTTATCTTACTGCACCTGGAGCCCGGCCTACCTCTGGACTTCTTGTTATGGAAGACAATAAATTTTATTATAGTTAAAACCTGTGTTGTTGGGTTTAGAGTACTGCCCAGGATCCTGGGCCCCCTGGCTGGTGGGCGTTTAAAAACACCTAGTCTGGGACTTCCCTGGTGGCGCAGTGGTTAAGAATCCGTCTGCCAGTGCAGGGGACACTGGTTCGAGCCCTAGTCCAGGAAGATCCCACATGCTGCGGAGCAACTAAGGCTGTGCACCACAACTACTGAGCCTGTGCTCTAGAGCCCATGAGCCACAACTACTGAGCCCGCGTGCCTAGAGCCTGTGCTCCGCAACAAAAGAAGCCACTGCAATGAGAAACCCACACACCAAAATGAAGAGTAGCCCCCGCTCAGTGCAACTAGAGAAAGCCGGGGCGTAGCAACGAAGACCCAATGCTGCCAAAAATAAATAAAATAAATTAATTTAAAAACAACAACAAAACACACACCTAGTCTCCTTGGCAAGCGAGTCCTTATAGTGGAGGACACAGAAGCTAGGCTCTCATAACTCAGGAACACTAGCCATCAGGGTACTTTGTTTCCATGCCACCAAAGAACCTTCTGTTATGGCTTCTCAGGTATATTTTCTTATTGGGAAGAAGAGGCACTGATCAGAAAACGTGTGTTTCTGGTTCGTTGGGGAGGTATGTTTCTCACGGTGAAAAGTGATTTGCATGGGGTTTTATGTATCCATCTCCTGCATGTTTGTTAGTCTGACTCTGGGTTGTATTAGAGTTTCTGGACCTGCAAAGGTGAAGGTCAGAACTTCTTCCCTGAAGCTAGCAAATAATGACCAGTTCAACAGCAAGTCAGCCTGCCTTCCTCTGTTATTTCTAAATGGTTTCTTTATAGTGTCTGTAATTACTGTCACCACTACCCAGCATATGTATTTCATGTTTTCTCTTTCTCTATCCTCCCTTCTTTCCTTCCTTCCTTCCTTTTATTTTCCCCCTCGCTCCCTTCCCCTATCATTCTTTTTTTTTTTTTCTCATTTTTTGGCCGCACTGCACAGCACGTGGGATCTTAATTCCCTGACCAGGGATCAAACCTACACCCCCTGCAGTGGAAGCTCGAAGCCTTAACCATTGGACCACCAGGAAAGTCCCACCCCTATCATTCTTATGCTTTGATGGATCCATGGTGCTCCGGACTCAAGAGGTCGCCCCAGTGATAGCAGTGATTCTACAGGAAGGTTTGCTGGACATGGAAGATGATTCTTATCTTTATCTACAATTTTGGAAACTAAATATATATGTGTATAAATATACATACATATTTTATTTACCAATATAAAATAATCACTAATTTTCATCTTTTATGGTAGTTATCCAAATATTATACTTTATTATAATATGTCCCTATTTCCAAGCCCATAAATACTACTTTCCATATAATTTGTGTATAAAACCCAATATTCTAAAAAAAGAAGAAGGAAGTATTATATTAGAAATCTATGTCAATTCACAGACTGGCGCTTATCCCTGGTCTGAGGATTTGGCATTTCCGCTTTGGAACATGTCTAGTGCACAGCTGACTTACTTGAGTCAGACCTGCTTCCAGCGTTGCCCTCTGAGTTGGGGAATAACGTCTGGATGGCAAGCTGGACAACTTTCACTTCATCCTGAGGTTTCGTTCTACTCCACTGAATTGAATGGACGTGCTTAGTGCTTTTTGGAGCTCTAACATCGCTCTGTAAAAAAAAAAAAAAAAAAAAGAGAGAAACCCACAACCAAATATACACACGTTTATAAAATAGGAAGGAAGGAAAACCAGGTTATCATATCCCTTCAGTGTAACTCCTTAGAACACTATCCTAATGCATTAGGTAATATATTTGCACGGTTTGCCTGACTATGGTAATCTGATTAAAAGAAAAATTTTAACCACTTTATTCCTTAGTGGACTATAGTAGTTAAAAAGGTGGTTGTCTTCTCTAAGAATTTGTTAGTTGGCAAATCTCAATTTACCTCTTCGTTTAATAAGTAATGATAAACATAACAATGTGTTTTGTTTATAGTAGTTGAATTCAGATATTTTGTTGAATAAATAAAAATCTGACCACTATTTTGCCCAGGACTGTCTGTGATCATCCTGGGTAACTGGGTGAGTGTGGGTAGGTCGGTGGGACTAATTACCCCCATGAAAGGGTACAGGGTAACAAATGCAAAAGTGAGGCAGGATAGAGAATTAAGAATAAGGATTAGAAAAAGGAGAGGACGCCGGATCAAGACACACCACTTTCTTTGTCCTGTGCTCCCCTTCATCACCAGGTGTCACAAATCAGACTAGATTGGAGAGCCTCAGGATTTGATACGGTTATGAAAATATATATTTTTTAAAATCCTGAAGTGACTGTTACAGACACAAGTAGCGTATCATCATGGAGCCTGAGAAGGAGGAAGAAGGAGAGGAGGAAGAAGCAGGAGAGAGAGAAAGAGAAGGAAAAACTTGATGAGGTGTATCTCCAGAACTAAGGCAGGTAGAGATGAAACTTGGCTGTTATGACTGTCCAGTTACTCAAAGAGGGCTTTTCCTTAGTAGTGGGGGGCGGGGGCTGGTCAAAAGGCTCTAGAATAATCCAGATTCCAAGTTCCTCAAGACCAGTCACCTTCTTTTATTTAGGTTCTGTGCCCTGCAGGCAATGCTTTGACAATGAATGCTCTTTCTCAGGTGCCTCATCCCTGACAGGCAGTGCACCCTGGGTGATGAGGATAAATCATTGCTGTTGTCCTAATTAGCTTCCAGCATCGGATCACCCTGGATAAGCGGACTGTCCAGGGTTTGGATTTCTCACGTTAAAAAGCCACACCCTGGCAGCTCAGAAGACCGTCCCAGTGCAGCAGCGCACGAAGTCCCACTCCAGGCTGACTGCCCTCACCTTACTGCTAGGAAGGGAACAGATAGAACAGGAAGAGTGGAAACTGTATTCACAGTCAGAGGACCTGGGTGTGACTCCACCGACTCTCACTGACTACCCCAAACCTCGGGACCGCCTTTCATCTCTCTGAGCCCGTTTTCCCTAGCTGCCAGGTGAAGACGATGCTCCCTGTTTTTGACTATTTGCACAAGGTTAATGAGATAACACAGGTGTAAGCTCCTCTTACAGTGCCTAGGTCATGGCAAATACTTCTTAAATGTTTCTTGGGTGAATAAATGAGTGAATGAATGAGGGCATGTCCTATTAAGGGTAGCTGCATACTAATATCTCCATGGGTGCCAAGACTCTGCTATAACTGTTTCCCTCCACCCCGTTCCCCCAGGGTTTCTCTACCTCGTGAAGCAGATTCTCCCACCACCATGAAGACCTCGCTGATTTTTAAAACATAATTAGATCATTTAAAGCAGCAGACTACTTAAAACACCCACTGGCTTCCCATGGTGCTTACAGTAAATCCAAACTGTTCACTGCGGCTCTGGAGGCTCTAGGCTCGGCCCCGCCCACCTCTCTAGGCTTGTCACGCCCTCTGTGCTTGAGGAACTTGCACTTGCCCTTCCTCTGCTGTTCCTTGTTGCCTCCCCCTCAGAGAAGGAGCCTTCCCTCAACATCCAATCTAACGCCCCGTGTCTCACTATTTTCTGGTTCTCACTTATCACTCTGAGATTTACTTATTTATCATCTATCTCCCCCCACTGGAGTACATATAAGCCTCGAGAGAGTAGAGGTTTAGTCTATCCTAATCACGGAACGTTACTCGTTGGTAGGTATTTGCTCAATATATGAATTTTAATTTTAATAGCACATTTTTCTGAAGTATACGTTTTTCTATTTTTCCATATATAAAATATGTGGAGTCTGGTTTTGATAGTAGACCCCCCTTATCCCCAGGTGGTAGTAGAAGTTGCACTCTGTGAAGAATTGCTGATCTACCTTCACCCCAAGACTCTAAGCACCAAGAAGGCAGAGCTCTTTAGACCCCCCTTATGGTAGTAGAAGTTGCACTCTGTGAAGAATTGCTGATCTACCTTCACCCCAAGACTCTAAGCACCAAGAAGGCAGAGCTCTGTTTTGGTCACTGTTCCATATCCCCAGTACCTCACACATGCATACGTGGTATGCAGAAGGTGCTCAATCATTAACTGATGAATGAATGAATTACTACCTCAATCTCTAGGCAAGTGTATCCCATTCTCAATCCTTCCCAACACTTCGTTAGAATAATTGTATTGATCTTCCCATACTCATGTTGGTTAAGTAGTTTCTCTTCCAATAAATTTTAAGAACTCTGAGGGAGCAAATAAATCCCTACGGAGAAACTGATGGTGAAGCCAACAGGTGCCCACCCCCTGCCCAGCTTACCTCATATGTGACTGTGCATTCTACAGTCTGATTTTCCATTATTCCTATAATCCACTTCTCCATTACAAACGGGGGCTGAAAAAAACAAAAGTTAGGATGGGTGTAGTGCCATCGTACAGCCTGCCCTGCTACAGCGCAGGTTTCTTGGAGGCCGGCTGTGCCGTACACAGCTGGCAGATAGGGCGCGATTCAGGTTATCATGAAAGCCATGATGTCAGATTATTAGGAAACTCATGTTGGTTCACATGTGATTACTCACAACATGCTAATGTCTAATGTTTGGGGGTTAGTTTTATAACATAGCCTTTCCTATGTTTGTGAACAGCTAATCTTGTCTCCCACAATCTTCTCTTTTCCGATACATCACTCAATCCAATCATTAGGTCATTAACTCAAGCTAATGTCTGGAAGCCTCAGCGGAAAGTTTTCTCACCATTAAGAGAAAGCCTTAACAACCTTAGAAGACCCTAAAATGGTCTTTTGGTTGCAAGCAGTGGCTGGTTTAGCGGCTTCACAACCACCCTGCTGTCAGGCTACCCGGCAATGCTGCAGGTGCAAATGAAACTGGGAAGACATTTCTCCACTATATTAAAATAAATGAGTAATAAAGAGGCCTATGCCTTGGATCCTATTTTAAGTTTGATGAAAATGGTCTTTATTAGAAGTGAATCTCCACTCTCTTCCCACCCCCCCAACCCATCATTCCAGGTTTAAGGCTGCAAATGACTGGCCATGAGATAGGCACAAAGCAAACGTGGTAGAGATTTAACTGGGCTTTTTTTTTTTATCAAGAGAAAACCAAAGAGATTTTGATTAACATGTATACCTCATGTATACACAGGAGATACCCAGGGAAAAATGAGTAACTCAAAGAATTCAGGATTAAATGCCATCTTTATAGAGAAAGGGGAAGAGGGGGATGTAGGCCTCTTAGAAGAGAGTAAATGATTTTTAGGAAAGATGAATGGGCCCTCAGAGGGACAGACGGAAGGTTTGTGACAAAGTTTGTCTGGGTATGGAGTCGACTTCTAGTCTCTCCTGTGACAAGAATCAATCTTCTCTGTTTTGTTTTTCTTCCTTAATTAGGATTTTTATTATTTCTGTTGATGTTAAAAAGTTCTACAGATTTTGAATGGCCCGCCCCAATCCTGTTTTTCCCATAAGCCCTGTTAATGTTGCTGCATGATTTTGCAGAAGATATGGTTCCTCTAGAATGTCTATATGGCCTTAGAGCAGAAGCACCTGTATTCAGTTTTATAACTCCACCCCGTTCTTTTTGCTCTGAGTGACTTCCTTCTGTTATCAGGCAGTGACTTGCTTCTCAGTGACACTGAAGCCACTAACAACTGGCGGCAACCAGAGATGGCACAGGTGGGGAGGAAAGAGAAAGTGTGTGTCCAGTCTCCAAGATACCAAAACACAGTCTGTCCCAACAGAATAAGGGAAAGGTGAAAGCAGATCATAAACTTGGTGATAAATAACATAACTTCCAGTTACTCAGGGCAATCCAACAAGGAATATGCATATGCTTCTAAATTAAAAGGACTTGGGTGGTTAGCAACCTCATGCCTGGGAAGCGAACACATTCGCAAGTCTAATGCTGTGGCTTTGAAGACTCTTTGCGCTTCCCCACTTGTGTTTGTACCATGGCTCTTTGCTGCCAGCCCCATTTTCCTCACTGAAACCAAATACACAGTCAAGAGTGTACTAGAGTTAATGGCTTATGTGACGTTTAGGGTGACTGTCCTGTTGACATCATGGTTATTCACCTGAGTTGTTGACCTTCTACAATTGAAGTCTTATATGTATTTTTTCAGTATTGTTGACAGATTTGAATTTTTCCACGTTGAAGAGAAGCTAAGCATTTTTCTAAGACTGTCTTCAGTGTTTTAATGGGCATGCTTGTACCATTGACCCCAAAGTAGTAAGGTGCTCTCTGGCCACTCCGGGAATTCATAGGTGTGAACTCAAGGAAGCCATGAAGACTTCAACATGTGCTTCATGAATAATCTCATCTCAGTTCTTCAAGAAATTCAACACCACCAAGAAAGCCTTTCTCCTGACAAGTTTTTAAAAGTTGAAAATGACCCAAAATTCGAGGTAAACATTTACATCATTAGCATTTTCTTTCCTTTAATAAATGACGGAATACACATAAAGAAATGTAGAAGAAAGTTAAAAAAAATGAAACAACACTTTTTTGTAGTACTTTTTAGTTCACACAGCGTAAGTGGAATTTTAACAAAAAACTATTATGATCGCAATCTGCTAAATAAAATGTGCCTTTCAACAGCCAGCTTGAGGCTGAGCTGGTGTGAGCATCACAGGCACAAAAGCACGCTGCTGGGGTATTTTAATGTCTTTGTTTGACATCTGTGAATTCAAAAAAGCTTTTAAGTAGTAAATAGAACTCTACCTTTGTCATCTTTAAAATCTCTGCATCAGGTAGGTTAGTGTTGAATGTCACATCTTTGATGTAGGTTATTGCAATTTCATCCCCATCCATTTCCATATACATTTTCCACTTACAATCCTAGAATTAAAAGAAAAATTATAGAATTTGAGAAAGTAAAACAATCTTTTTTTGGTCTCAATGTTTTATAACACATGACGTATTCTAAATGAAGTATTACTGGAGTGTTTTTTTTTTCTTTATCAATAAAAGGACATGAAATTAGATCTCTTTCTATATCTAAATAATCCCCAGGTGGGGCAGTCTTGAGACACCATTAATCAATCTAAATGTTCTATTATAGGAGTTGCAAACTCCACATCCTAAATGAGCAAGGTAGATAAAAATGAATAAAGCCAGGCAGTTTCATTACAGAGCCTTAAACTGTAATATTTCACAATGGACCCACTTAATTTACATATTAAACATGGTAGGGATATTTTTCCATTGACCCAAAGAAATGTGGTCTTCCCACTTTTTTTGAAATATAAGTCCCTCTGGATCTACCTTTCACTTTTCCAGTGTTGGTAATGACATGGGTTCAAGAAATAGCTCCCTTTCTTCTTAACAGGAAACGTGAGGATGTACGGCAATGCATAACTGGCCCAAGCACTGGGGGGGTGGGGGGGTCAGGGGAAGGGTTAAGGGACTCTTGGGATCTAAAGGGCAACTGCCCTAAAGGGACAGCCACCGCTCAGCTTCTGTTGATTGTTCCCATGTGGGAATATGAGTCTAGTCTTGCTAGGTCCTTTAATGATTTATGAAAAGTTGGATATCTGATTCTTGTATGAAACCTCTTGATTTTTTAAATGATGGTATGTTAATTAAATTTTCAGTAAAACCACGATGTAATGAAAGAGTGTTCTACACCATTAGTCACCAGGGGAATGTAAATGAAAACCACAATGAGATACCACTATATACATACCAGGTGGCTAAGACTGATAACATCAAATGTTGGCTGTGATTTGGAGCTACTGGGTTGCTGGCTGGAGTGTAAACGGTAAAATCACTTTGGGAAAAGTTTTGGTAATTTATTATAAAACTAAACATATATGTACTCTATGACACGGAAATTCTACTCCTAAGTATTTACCCCAGTAAAATGAAAAAAGACTTGTACAGTATTCTTCTGAGCAGCTTTGTCATAATAGCGAAAAAACTGGAAACAGGCCAAGTGTTGACCAACACTTTCATAGAATGGAATATACTCAGCAATACAAAGGAACTAATTATCGATGCATGCAACAACATGGATAAATTGCAAAAGCATTATAGCAAGTGAAATTTTGTATAAAAAGAACAAACTAAGGCTTCCATTTACATGAATTTCTAGAACGGACAAAACCAATCTACAGTGGAAAATATTCAGAAAAGTGGTTGCTTCTGCAGATGGGGACTGACTGGGAAGGGGCATTAGGGGACTTTCTGGAGATGCTAATGCTCTATATAGATAGTGGTCTGAGTTATATAGGTATATGCATTTGTTAAAACACAGCAAATGTACACTTCAGATATGTGCATTTCTTACTGAACTCTAGTATATTGAAGTATTTAGGAGGAAGTGTACTCGTATCTGCAAATTACTTTGAAATGCATCCAAAAATAAAGATTGATAGATGGTTAAGAAGATAGAGGGATGGACAGATATGTAATAAAGTAAGTAGATCCTGATGCTTGAATCTAGGAGTTGAGTATACAAGAATTCCTATAAAATTTTTTCAACTTTGCTGAAAAATTTAATAATAAAAATGTTGGGGTATAAACACTGTGTATGCAATTAAAAGGAAAAAGAGACCCATGTCTGTGCACCAAATTTGACCCCTGGATCATAAATTCATCTTCTTTCTTATATTATTTGAAGAATGAAGGATTCTGAGAGATTAAGGATAAAGCACTGACCACCTTACATGCTGAAACCAGAACATGCTCTCACACAAGCAGACCTGGAATGTTCCCTGAGCAAGCTCGGACACAATTATTATGGAAAAACGCTAACAAAGGGGCTGCTGAAAACCTGTTGGCTTCAATAGGAAGCTGGGGGCGCCCCATGTTTTAGGAAAGCTTCTGGACGAATTGCAGAACCAAGAAGGGCCCAGGCCTGAAGGGAGGGCCCCTCTTTGCCCAGCCACATTCACAAGATGGACAGCCAATTAGTGAAGGAAAAGGTCTATTCAATAACGTGAAAAACTAGCTCCTGGCTAACACAAGTCAAATTAGTCGCTCAGAATTGACAAATCTCTCAGTATTTCCTTGTTTTGGAGCCACTGCTACCCTGGCAACGTGAGCCCTGAGATAACTGGGCAGGATAATCACTCTTTGGAGTCATGACTGCTCTTCTCTGAAATAGCAAGAGCCTCCTCAAGGCGGTAGCTGGAATAAAAAGCCTTAGAAAAGACAAGTTGACTTAGTTCTGTTCCTTGTGCCTGGCAAGTTTTGGAATGAAGTTAGTCAAAAGCACAGTTAAAAGACATTGAACTGTGGTGCGAATGCCCAATCCCCTCTGCTTCACCTCCGTGACCTCAGGCCCCAATCAGACCTTGCCGAGGACAGGCTCAGGGGAGCTCTGCGTGGAGAAGGGTCTGACTGGAGGGAACCCAGGCTGTGGAGTGCTTACTACGCTTTCGGCATCTTGCTGGGTACTTACACTGTGCTCTTTTATTTGATATCCATAATGACCCTGCAAGTTAGCTTTATTTTCCCATCAGGCAAGTGAGAAAAATGAGGCTTAGACAGATTAAGGAATTTTTCTAGGTTTTCCTAGCCAAGAAGTGGTGGAGGTGGGATTAGAAAAGCACAAGGCTGGGGACTTCCCTGGTGGTCCAGTGGTTAAGAATCTGCCTTCCAATGCAGCGGACGCGGGTTCGATCCCTGGTTGGGGAACTAAGATCCCACATGCCATGGGGCAACTAAGCCCGTGCACCACAATTAGAGAGAAGACTCAACACAACCAAAAATAAAATTAAAAAAAAAAAGGCACAAGGCTGCTTGGCTCCAAAGTTGGAGGAGATACTAATAGGGAAGGGCAACTGGGAGGGTGGCAGGACAAACTCATTGGATGGTTGACAGAGTTCCATAATGGGACCAGCTATTAAAGGAGCAGGAGCAGAGAAGACTTTGCTAATACAACCAAAAAAGCAAGTGGTCACAGGTCCTCCCCTAAGCCCCAACTTCTTTGTTTCCTCAAAGTCCAATGTGGAGAAACAGGATCTAGATATAGGGTTACAGTCCTTTTATTTTTTTAATTCTTTTCCTCTTAGCTGAAAGAAAGCCTTTTACCTGAACCATAAAAGAAGCTATCTTCTACAGAAGCCATAAAGCTATAATCAGAGAAGTGATAAGAGGGGCATTATCCATTCATTAAAAAGTAGGCATTGATTGTTACACAGATGGGAGAGAAAGAAAGGAAATATGCAGTGTTCACCCAAATTATTAATTTAATATGTCAAGGCCCTGATGTAACTCCTGGGTATTTTCAGGGTATGTATGATTTTATTGTTGTCTAGTTAAGAGAAGTAATCTACAAATAAAGTAATGGAATTCTTTAAATTCTGCTCAATTTTAAATTACCCTAAGGTATTCCTGGTATTTCTGTTACTCGGTGAGCCAAAGGTGTCCAAAAGCATTCTCCACAACTCCCAGGACTTAAACAACTTACTGAATTCCACAGGACCCCACTGTAGACGGGATGCCGCAGTGTACGGAGTTCTCAACCAACGGATCATTGGAAAGGTTTTCATATGAATAAGATGAATTAACTCATCAATGATATCACTAAAAATAACAATTGTGCATACTTATGAGCCTAATATAGAATTTTACAAGCACAATTGCTAGCTTTTCAGTTTCTTGGTAGTGATACGGACCAGATAGTGGGAATAGACTCTGATTTAAAAACCATTCACTTTTACCAGGGTGAACTATTGATTTTGGCTTGATGTGAATGACAGAAATGTGGGTATTGATTTCTGAATGGGAAACATTCAAGAGTTACTCTGAACGTCTGCGAACAACTTGATCTTGACAGGCAGAAATCAAAAGCAGACAGCTCTGTATTCTGAGAGAGCCCTGAAGGACCCCTTTTCCAAAACGATTTCACCGCTGGCAGTCTGCAGTGGTTCTGTTTTTCACTCATTTGGTTTAAGGTGCTGAGAATTCCTATTCAAATGGAAACAATATAGGAAAGGATCATCATTGAGCCATTACCGGGGGAGCAAGACAGGGGTGAGGCGAAAGATCACAAGTTTAAAGGGCAACCACCTGAGCTGGAATCCCAGTTTTGCCACTTTCCCCACAACCTCAGGCAAGTTATAGAACCTGTCTGAATCTTAGTGTTCTTTAATGACGAGTGGGTGGTTGTATTTGGACTCAATGAGATAATGTAAATAAAGTACCCAGCACTGTGCTGAAGCCAAATTAGGAGCCCCCAAAGCAGTGATTACTCTTGTTACCAATACAGGTCCCCAACAGAGCTCCAATCTGTTATGACATCAGCCAGTCCGTCATCTAGCAGCCATCTAAGAGAATGGGCGAGAAGGTAAGTGAGGCAGGAAGGTTCAAAGAGTGTTTAGAATAGGGACCCGGCCAGAGTGGATAGGCTAGATCAAAGCATCTTCCTTGGGCAGGAGTTTGGGGATCCGGAGGGCACTGACTGACACTGGTGCCGGGGACTGATCAGTGTTGGAAAAAAGAAGGTACAGCCAAGTGGCGACACAGCAAAGACTGCCTTTCTGAAATAAGTAGAAGGAAGAAACTTACATCTTCTTATATACGTGGATTAGATAACACCAATACTGCCCTTTCCTGTTTCAACAGATCCTGATGCAGCCCTACCAACAGAAACCAGCAGATGTCCGGAGGGACAGTGGCTGTGAAATGTGACTGACAGCCAGAGAGCCTCATCTTGGATGAGGAAACTAAAGCCCAGAGGGATGAGGTCATTTGACCAAGATCACACAGAGAGCAAGTGGTGGGGTTCCGAACTAAACCAAGGGGGCCCACTGTGCTATGAAGAGCAGGTTTCCCCTCTGTCTTTTCTGAATCCTGAACTTGCCCTCTTACGGGTTAACAAGAGTAAGAATTATAGTACTTTCCACCTTCCAAAGTCAACGAGTAGTCCAGATTATCTTGGTGAGTTCCTTGATAGGACTCCACGGCAGAGACTGAAATACTGAGTCTCTCCAGTAAGTCCAACGCAGTCAATTTCCCCCTTCTTTATTGAAAAAGACCATTGTTTAAAGTGTATATGGTGCGATTCCACTGTTTGTAAGCTCCTTTCCTTGACTGATTGGGCCAGGACCTGGAATCACAAACACTTCCCTCCAGTCCTGGCTTAGGCTTTGTGGCTAGGCAGGACGGCCACTCCCCAAAGCAGAAACAACCTTCTCCCATCTGTTTGCACAAGCAAAATCACGGGGCAGGTCCTGACTACCATGGATTTTTTATTTCATAACTAGATTCCCACCCAAGAGGACATTCCCACTTTTCAAATTTGTACCTTGCACATCTCTAGGGAGTGCTAGTTACTAATCTCTAGGGAAAAGGCAGTGACACAGCAGCCTTTGGGGAAGTTCTTCACTGAGGCTGAATAGCAAAAAACAGCTATCCAGACCTTTCTACTAGCTAGCTAATCTGCCCCTCAGTGCAAATCTATAAGAAACAGATGGGATTCTGTTGGGGAGAGGGGAATTTTTGCATTGGAAACTGATGAAAAAAATGACAATTCTGTTGAGTGCCCAGGATATGTACCATTTCAGCTGCTGAAATACCTGGATAATTTTAGGAGCAAGTGTGTGGTTAATGGAGGATGAGAAAGCATTCCGTTTGAACTGCTTCAGCATTGCCAGTTACGTGAAAAAATTTTCTGAATTAAGATTACTGGCCAAGTAAAACAGAAACTCTTACACTGTGAAGTTAACATCCTAAACAACACTCAGTTAATGCTAAATTAAATATCTCTTTGTGAGAAATCACTATTACATTCTCTGCAAGCTGTTTAAAATTCTTTGGAGTTCCAGGCTAATACATGGGATGCCAAACATACACATCCCTTCTCCCTTCCATAAAAAGAAAAAAAAAAAGGAGGAAGGAAGAAAAGAAATAAAAAAAGAACGAATCAAGATAGAGGTAAATTTTCTAAATAGAAAAAGTGATTGAAGTTAGCATAAAAATTATACTTAAATATTATTTTAAGTTCTGGGCAATTCAGAAACAACAACCTCTCTTTCTATTTATTTTTTCCTACCAAGATTTTATTGCAAACATGAACATTATAGATAAACCTTTAAAAATCTAGGGCCAAGATTATTTAGGACATTTGAGAAGGAAACAGACCTCCACATTCGGCTTTCAGGCTTCTATAGATGACCATTACCTGAAGGTTACAGACATTAACATTTTTTTAATGTATTTTTTATTGAGGTATAATTTGCACACAATAAAATGTACAGTTTTTTTTTTTTTTTTTGTGGCCACACCACTCAGGCATGCGGAACTTCCCCAACCAGGGATCAAACCCACGCCCCCAGCAGTGGAAGCGCGGAGTCTTTAACCACTGCACCACCAGGGAAGTCCAGTGTACAGATTTTTAAGCGTACAGCTCAATTAATGTTAACAAATGTGTACACCAACGTAATTACCCAAACAGGTAAGATATTCCACTAGCCTAGAAAATTCCCTCATGCCCTTTCCCAGTTGATAACTCCTCCACAACCAGGGGCATCCACTGGTCCAATTTCTACCACCCTAGATTAATTTTGCCTGCTCTAGAACTTCATAAAATTGGGATTTTGTAGTATGCATGTGTACGTGTCTGGCTCTTTTCACTAGGCATAATGTTTTCGAGATTCTTACTTAATCCCCACAGGCTTACCCTGTTATAGAGAGCACTGCCCCCACGTTACAGATGAGCAGACTGAGGGTCAGAAAGTGTAGAGATTTGCAGCAAGTTAACTTAGCTACACTGGGCATGCCCAGCCTAATGGAGGGGACACTGGTTTTTAAAATCTCCATCACCACCCTACCCGTTCCCCATGACCAGAGAAAAAGTAAGATCACCAGAGAATGCCCAGGATTCTAGCAAAGAGGCCCTTCCACCTTAAAAAAAAAATGGCCTGTACTGGGGAAACATTTTAAAATCTAAAATACAGAGGTCAGAATAAACTTTTTAAGATTCAAGAGGGGGGAAAAAAGGGAAACAGTCTCATAGCAGGCGACTGACTATTTTGAAATGTAAGAAGTCATACAAGATGAAATAAAAATACGATAGAAATGTTGGTCATGCTGGTATTAAAAGTAGTAAGATGTTGATGATTTAGGCTTTACACGCGTTGCTATTATCTCGCTCAGCTGCTGAAACCTGCTGTTTTAAAGGCAGGAGAGTGGAACATCCCGAGATAGCACCTGGGTTATTTATCATTATGTATAACCCTGGTACACTCTATTTTATTATGCTGCCTTTAAAAGGAAGATAATGCAAGTATGGTTAATTTGTTTCTCTTCTTTATCTATACAGTGTCGTGACCCATCACGGCTTTGTCCCACGAGATTTGTTTTTCAGCCCAAAAGAAATCCACAAGAAACTCTCCCTAAAAATTCCATTAATAACCTCTTTCAGCGCATATAGGTTGCAGGGTCTGGAACTAAGAATGTTTTAATCTCTCCAGCAAAACAATGTCTCATAATGATGTACAGGACTATTGCTGTACTGATGAAGAATCATACATAATTCAGCACCTTTCACTTGGCACCACTGTGATGTCCTCATTAGCCGTGGCTCACAGTGTCTGTCAGATGGTGTCCATGTGAACGCAGGCATTATATTGTCTTTGAGATGTGCAGCTGCTTCCATGACACTGCCAGTATATAAAAACATGACGCCAGTTTGTTTTATTTAGTGCTAAACCTTCCAGTTTGTAAAAACAAGGCTGACACAGAGCCTGACATGAGGCAGTGAAAATAATTAGCTCTCATTTTCTCAGCCTCCTATTTCCTTCTCCCTGCTGTGTTCTCTTTCCACTAAACCACCACATGTCAGTCGAAATGGGAGGCAATTAGTGGGCTCATTTCAGTCCCCACAACTGTGCTGAAAAGAAAGTATTTATGATGGCACAATGAACAGCTGAAAGATTAAATAACATTTGCCTTTTGAAAAGAAAATGACTTCTAGCTAAATGGGCAATTTTTGATTATTCTCAAACAAGCTTAGAGTAGTTGGTTTTTAAAATACAAGAAAGGAAAATGAGTCATTTTTAGGTGAAAGAATCAAATAAAACTTGACACAGTAATGCAAATAACTCATGTTTTATTGCAAAATATGTAAATGCGTTATACCCTTAACAATGGCTTGTGTCTAAGGTCAGGGCAGACTGGTGCCAACCAGACACCAGTGGAGATAAGGTTGTTCTGTTGCCTTCTGGGGAGTTGTTATTTGAGTTATGCTTGAAAAAAGGACTTTAGGGATGATGTTAAAATAAAGTGAAACAAATCAAGTGAGATACACTTTCATACGATGCATCACACACTTGACTACCTGAAATGGTTCAGATGTTAGTTGACATGTTTGGAAAGGGCTTCTTTCTTTCTTCATTTTTAAACTGTATTTGAAATTGGGAGGTACAAGGTATTCATCTTGGAGAAAAAGAATAGTAGGTCTTCCTCTTGATTTTTGAATAAATAAGAATCTATTCTATCTCAGACTGGGTTTCTTAACCAATATAGAAAGTGGTCTCGCTTACCTAATTACTGCTTAAATGTTTTTAATGCTGGGAAATGGGCTGCAAATAAACTTTCACCCAAGACCTTCAAAATACAAAAACAGCTCTTATATCTATTAGATTCTCCTCCTACCTCCCATGTCTCCAGAAATGACTCTAAGAAATACAATTTTTGTTTCTTTTTTTTAGAAATAGAGTTTTTGGGGAAAAAACCCTAAACTGTCCTAGTTAGCAGGCATTGTTTATTCTCAATCCAAATCCTAATGTTGATGTGGTTGTCACACATCTTTGCTTCCTAACATAGTGTTTTTTGTGTGTGTGTGTGTGTGTGTGTGTGTGTGTGTGTGTGGTACGTGGGCCTCTCACTGCTGCGGCCTCTCCGGTTGCGGAGCACAGGCTCCGGACGCGCAGGCTCAGCGGCCATGGCTCACGGGCCCAGCCGCTCCGCGGCATGTGGGATCTTCCCGGACCGGGGCACGAACCCGCGTGCCCTGCATCGGCAAGCGGACTCTCAACTACTGCGCCACCAGGGAAGCCCTAACATAGTGCTTTTAATTTCATTCCAAATAATCTGTTCTTTTACAGTTGATTATTTCCAAGATCTAATTTTTGGTTCAGAATACACAAGTCACTGTGAGTTATCAAGGCCTTCTCTCTGCAGAACTTACAGTGATTCCCAGAGACTTTTCAAAACCTGTTTCTAAAAGCAAAGATCTCTGTTATTATCAACAACTGCGCCTGTCATCATAAAGTTGCCAGTGATGGCTGTTACAACCGTTTTAAAAGGCAGTCACAAATTTAAGTTCTGTTTCTCTGTTTGTATAATTATATTCTTACTTCCTACAAACTCAAATCCTAACTTGTGATTCATACACTGTGGTCAGTGTAGCTGTATGAGCCAATAGCCACCCAAGGGGATCTAAGCCAACAGTGGGTTCATTGGGAGCCTGGAACACTCTCTGAGCTAACTATGCATTTTAATATAGCTGGAAACCAGCAATAATGTGTTTGCAATTTATTTAAACCTATGTTTCATCAGGTATACTTCCTTGCTACTCATGATTTTGAAAGGAATTCATAATCTTGATTAAGAAGACTAAGAGTGATCCAATCTGTGCTGGAGCCAGCCCTCATGAGCTGATTGCTTTCATCTCTTCCCAACTTCAAGTTCAGTGATGTCACATTGGCAATTTGAAATTGGCCACGGTAGGAGTATTGACGACATGGAAAGCTGCAAACACTACAAGTCAGGGCTGTTTCCCCAGTTATTAGACATTTTCTGGCAGGCCATTTCTACACATGACTATCAACCCATCAGCAAGGATGTACTGGACGCCTCTCCCAGTTTTGTTTTAGTTCTATAGGAGGCTGCCTGACCTGTTTGACGAAGCCCATCGGCAACGCGAATTGGAAATCAGCAGCAAGTCATGTAGTCAAATTCTGAACTGCATTTGCTCCTTTGCTGTCAATTAAAATTTGTATTTCTTACAGAACCCTACCACTGCAAGCTTATATACTGAGGCACACAAACACATGTGTGTGTACATGTATCTTTCCCCCCAAAAATAGCTGGTCATGGGAAATAAACTTCCCTACACTGAATTTTTCATAAACGCAAGACATATCAAAGTAAGGCAAAGCAGGGGCTTCCCTGGTGGCGCAGTCGTTGGGAGTCTGCCTGCTAATGCAGGGGGCACGGGTTTGAGCCCTGGTCTGGGAAGATCCCACATGCCGCGGAGCAACTAAGCCCGTGAGCCACAACTCCTGAGCTTGCGCGTCTGCAGCCTGTGCTCCGCAATGGGAGACGCCACAACAGTGAGAGGCCCACGCACTGCAATGAAGAGGGGCCCCCACTCGCCGCAAGTGGAGAAAGCCCTCGCACAGAAACGAAGACCCAACACAGTCAAAAATAAATAAATTAAAAAAAAAAAAAAGTAAGGCAAAGCACTGCCTTTTAGTTCTTCCGAAATGTACAAAAGGTGTTGACTTTTTACTTCCTTACAAAATCCTTTGTGCCCTGTTATTTTATTCATGTTTATCTATCCATTTATAAAAACTCCACAATAGGAAAAAAAAGCCCTATTTGGCAGTTTTTAATATTTATAGTGCTTTGAGGAAGGGCCTGGAGATTCAATTAAGTTTATTAAATGCCACATTTTATAAGCAATCTAATAGAGACGTGAAAGCACCATAGTAAGTGGGAAGTATTTGTGAAAAGCAGCATTTGTAACCTATAGCTAAACAACTGGAGAAGCAGAACTATTGACTGAATTTCTTCAGGTGGGGAGTGGGAGAAGGGGGCCAGGTGCCAACAGTGACGGACGTAAGGAGGGAGGCGGGGGGGGACGGAGAAGCCTTCTATTCCGATGGGGCCAGTTAGTGCTGCTTCCACCCCTTCCAAATGTCCCTCTTATTTTCTCTACCTGGTTCGCTTGCCCCTTCAAAATGCCTCTCGGAAGGAAATCAGAAGAGATGGTCATCTGGAGGGAGGTGGCTGGAGTCTGGAAGCCAGTCTCTAGTTAAGGGTCCACTGGAGCCAGGGTGTCGTTTCCCAGGCTTCTCCCCTAAGCTCATCTCTTCTCTACAGCTGGTGATCCACTTAGACCCAAGGGAGCCCAGCTTCAATCAGGTTTCCTTGCCTCACTGGGGAGAAAAGGGACTAAGGACATGAGAGAAAAGTCTGTGACTGTCCAGCACACACAAGGAATGAACAGCTCCTCGGAGAGTTCCCTCCTAACTCTGCTTTTGAATTTTTATGACACAAAGTCTCAAAAGGAACTCGGTGAGAAAACTCCTGGGTGAGTTGATAGTTTATTCCTTGGCAATTTGAGAATCAATGTTCCTGACTGGTGAGCTTATAAGAGATATAATAATAAACTCTATGCAGCTGAATATTTCAATAAAAAAGGGTGGTCGCCACCCTGGGGAGCGCATGAAGCTGCCTGAGATTCCGGAAGCCGCTTTCCTTCTGTAGCAAGTCAAAGGCCTTAGATTACAAAATGCAAGGCACTTTCCACACGAGACAAAAATAGTGGTGGTTTAGTATTAACTGACCAAAAAAGGTGTTTGCCTTTTTATTACCAATACACCTATTTTGGGGGATGACGATACTTTTCAAAAAGAAGGAGTATGACACCAGGGTTGAGCCCCTGGGCTGGACCTGCCCCTAACCAGGTAGGAACTCTGGGGGAGGAACTTTTCCTCTCTCCTCCTCAGTTTCCTCCTGGGCCTGCAGGGATACTGCTCCCTATGAGGGTGGATTGTAACAATTACACCAGAAAAATGTTTGCAAAGCACTTGCCACGATGTCTGGCTGAGGTATGAAATAATAATAATTACCATAAGCATTTCAAGCCCTTCGCCCAAGAAATTTGAGCTGAGAAAGACCCAATTTCTGCCAATACCACTGTCAACTTGGAGGCTGCCTCAATGTACATTGTTATTCAAATTAAGAATTAACTTGACTCTTTAGAAATGGGTCAGGTAAATGGGTAAAACTCATTCTCAACTTCTTATTAATTTAAATTTTCAGGGAACCCTTTTGTCCAATTATTTCCCCTGCCAGGTTGTCTCAAAAAAGGAAAGGAAAAAGGATGTTTGTTTCATTTGTGGATGAATTCTTGAATTACATATGGTGCTGGTGTCTGGTGAGGGCCTGATCATCCCGAGGGGTTGGGGGCGGCAGCAGAGACTAAGTTCATGGGCAGGGGGTCACGCAGGTGCTCTGGGCTACTGGAGCAGGCACAGGCTCCCAGACGTGAAAGGCTTTCCTTGGTCTGGTGACTCACCCTCACTTATATGCCACAATCCATCTAGTTGTAAAATGAGGCTAAAAAAAGAATTTAATCTGAATTCTTTGACCATAAAGGTCCACAGGTCTTTCTTACAAAGAAAGGCTTTATTTTCTACATATATTTGTATATTTGTGGATAAGGTCACATTTCCATTGTTTCCTCTTAGTAGGCCAGTTACTGAAACAACAAACCAATTTTAAGTGGTAGCTAACTGGTGGTCCTTTTCAGAGGCAATGGGAAAACACAGCTACTATTTTCATGATAAAGTCACTGTCATACATTATTCCCAATGGCTGCCGTCAGAATATATCTTTCATTTTAATTGTAAAAGAAAAGGTGAAATGGTCAAGCGAATCTCCCTGATACACAAATTCAGGTTTGGAGAGAACTTCCAAAACCCCAGTGTTCTCGTGTAACTTATTCTAGTCATGGAGACGGGGGAAAGGCTTCATCTTTTCTGTGAAGATGGGCTTATGGGAACTCAGTTAATTGGGATTTTGAGGAGGACCTTTTTTCTTGGGTTCTACCTTGAAGGGTCAAGGTAACAAGGTTTTCATGTGGGGAATTTAAATTTCAATTTAAAGCACATTTGTGAGAAGATATTTCAAAATGTTAGGTTATAGTCTGACATAATTGGGTAGTTTAGACCTGGACAATAATTTACTCTAGGATTATTTTGTGGAAGTTTCCAGATGGCTTAAATATCTTGTGCCAGGTATTAGAGCTTAGCACATGTTTAATATACAGGTGATGATGAAGATGTAATTTCTGGTCTCAGCTCCGTCCTCTTACCCTAGGCTGGTAACATGCTTTCTCTAATCAAGGATGACAATACCATGTGCCTTATGTATCTCACAGAAATGCCAAGGGGGATAAATGAGATGACATGATGAAATAACTTGAGCTCTTCAGAAAGAAGGACTCTCTAAGCATAAGTTTTAAAACATTATATTCAGAAAATTATTTGCAAACGACCATGAGCCTCTTCGAGCTCATATTCTAAACTCATCCCTTCCAAAAAAAGCTTTTCCTGGGAATTCCCTGGTGGTCAGGACTCTGCACTTTCACTGCTGAGGGCCCAGGTTCAATCCCTGGTTGGGGAACTAAGATCCTGCGAGCCGCGCGGCGTGGCCAAAAACTTTTTAAAAATTTAAAAGAAAGGAAAAAAAGCTTTTCCTGATTAACCTCACCCATTCCCGTCACTTCTTTATTCTTTTAGCACCTTGGTGTTACATCCGCATTGTATATTTCACTCTCTCTTTTTTTTTTTTTTGCGGTACGCGGGCCTCTCACCGCTGTGGCCTCTCCCGTTGCAGAGCACAGGCTCCGGACACGCAGGCCCAGCGGCCATGGCTCACGGGCCCAGCCGCTCCGCGGCATGTGGGATCTTCCCGGACCGGGGCACAAACCCGCGTCCCCTGCATCAGCAGGCGGACTCTCAACCGCTGTGCCAGCAGGGAAGCCCTATATTTCACTTTTGATCTATTGCATTATAATGTCATCTATCCAGCTGCTCACCTTAGAAACTGGGTGCCGTCCTGGCTCCTCTCTATCACCCCAACTCCAGCTAGTGACACAGTCTGATCAGTTCGGTCTGATCAGTTCCGTCTCAGTGTCCCTGGACACAGGGCACTTCCATGGCACTGCATAGCCTCAGCTCCTTGTTCCTTTTCACCTGGTTGTCTGCACTGCCCCACACAGGACTTTATCACTCTATCCCGAGCCCTTTCCAAATCATCCTTCTCTGTGCTTTTGAGAGATCTTTTTAAAACGCAAATAGAATCCTCTCTACTCCCTGCTTAAAACTCTTCAAACGCCTTAGCTCAGCACATAAAACAGTTCTTTTTCTGGTCTCCAGCCACCATTCTGGCCTTAACTCTCCCCACGCTATTCCACCTGCTCCATGTTAAAGTCGCCCCAGAGGGAGCGATGCTTGAGTTGAGTTGTGAGGTCCTATAGAAATCAGTCCAAAGAAGAGCTGCCTGTGTTTTCCTGGCTTCTGAGCTTTTGCACATGCTGTTCCTTTTGCCTTCAATGTCTTCTCCCTACCTAATAACTCCTGATGGTTTTCAAATTTTAGTTCAAGTATCACCTCTACCAAGAAGACGTCAAGATCCTCTTCTGACCCCTTTCTACATCACTTCAGTGCTCATCCACTGTGCTTTCATTGAATGATGTGCATGATGTTGTAAAAAATGCATCGTTCTGTATTAAAACCATTCACTGATCTTGTCTACTTCTTCCCATAAACTGTGGGTTCCTTGCAAGGCAGTACTATACTTTTTTACTTTGCATTCTGAGCATCTAGCATTGAGCCAGACACACAGTATGTCCTCAGTAAATTTCTGCTGAGTGAATGGATGAAATTATTACTCTGCATGGGTGACCAAGGATCAGCAGACAATCGAAAGTTGCAGTGACTTTAGGCCTTATGGATAACCAATGACTCAAGAAGTCTATACCATCATGGTCAAAACCAGACCACTATATTTGGTCTCCAATATCATTTATAGCTTCTGATTTTTACTAACTATGTATATATTCAGTTTTCCACATTAACAAGTCATTTCTTTGTTAATTGAAAATAATTTTCTTGGTTGAGATTACCCTTGACAAGTCTTTTTCAGGAAAATTCTTCCCTCTTCTTTTACCCCATCCAAGCCATAAAAATGTTTAAACACACTGGGACTTCCCTGGTGGCGCAGTGGTTGAGAATCCGCCTGCCAATGCAGGGGACACGGGGTCATGCCCCGGTCCGGGAGGATCCCACATGCCGCGGAGCGGCTGGGCCCGTGAGCCATGGCCGCTGAGCCTGTGCATCCGGAACCTGTGCTCCGCAACGGGAGAGGCCGCAACAGTGAGAGGCCCGTGTACCACAAAAAAAAAAAAAAAAAAACTTTAAACACAGAGCACTCATAAATAAAGTACCATAGAGTTGAGCATCCCAAAGAAGGCAAATTAAAATGCGCTGTTTATTTGCCATCAGATGGACCTGGGGTGCCCACAGCTACAGAATCTCAGGATTGGAAGGGCCTTTGCTTATTGTTGGAGAGGAACTTACTCTCCTGCCCCCCTTTCTGGTAGCTGCTTCTAACAACAGGCATGAATAGACAGTGACCCGTTCACAGAGGGAAAAGAAAAGTGTCCCTATACCAGACACCTAGAGTCAGAGCAGCTTTCACTCAACCAAGTTCTGTGGCCCAAACTAGCGAGGTTAAGATTTCCATTCAGCAAGAGCATCAATATACCTGCAGTGGTGCAGGTAAAACACTCTGTCCAGTGTCTAGAAAGAGCATCTTTTTTTTTAAAAAATAAATTTATTTATTTTATTATTTATTTAATTTATTTATTTATCTTGCCTGCGTTGGGTCTTTTGCTGCTGTGCACGGGCTTTCTCTAGTTGCGGCAAGCGGAGGCTACTCTTCGTTGCAGTGTGCGGGCTTCTCATTGCGATGGCTTCTCTCGTTGCGGAGCACAGGCTCTAGGCACACGGGCTTCAGTAGCTGTGGCACGCGGGCTCTACAGCACAGGCTCAGTAGTTGCGGCACACGGGCTTAGATGCTCCGCAGCATGTGGGATCTTCCCGGACCAGGGCTCGAACCTGTGTCCCCTGCATTGGCAGGCGGATTCTTAACCACTGCGCCACCAGGGAAGCCCAAGAAAGAGCATCTTTTGAAGCCCCTGGTAAAACTAACCCCTTGCAACAATTTCCAATCATTCCCAAGTGCTGGTTCCAGGAATGACCTGGGGTAAGCATGGTTTAATTAGTGAGGGCCAGTGGGCCAGCTGAGCCCCACCAGCTCTCCCAGAGTAACGGGCTCATGTTGTGAGGAGTTGTTTTTACAAGGTCTCTTTGCAGCATCAAAGGAAAGGTACCAATAGTGCAGTAGTTAAGAGTTTGGTTCTGGGGTCAGAGAGGCCTGCATCAGATCCGTCTTCTGCTACTTGCTAGCCATGTAACCCTTGGACAAGTTAATTGGCCTTTCAGAGCCGTAGTCTCCTTATTTGTAAAATGGGGGAAAATAGCACCTACATCTGAGTCCTGTATGCCTGGAACGTGAGTGGTCAATTAATAGACGTGATCACTATTACTGGCTATTCATAGTAATCCAAAGTAACAAAAACCTATTATGATTCCAATTCATATGACACCTAGCCCACGTAATTAGCCCAGACTCTAAACATAACATAAAGTAGCAGCCTGACTGAATGAGATTTGGTCAAATGTCCTGCCACCCCATTTAGCGTTGATAATCTAGGTTTCCATTTTGCCTACAGTTCCATTCTTGCTGTTGTTCTACTCTCGATATTATAAAAGTGATTCCCCTTAAAAAACAAAGAAACTGGAATCAGGAAGCTGTGACGCCAAGAAGCATAAACAGTTACTCTAGTGTCCGTGCCCCCGACCTTGACACTGCCCACTGCCCACCATGGTTTGCAGTGCGTTTCCTTGAGGGTTTGGGTGGCCTCACACAGGGCTCTTCAGCTGAATGAGAACGATTCCTAGATTGGCTTACAGAGGCAGCTGGCAGCCTTTCAATTAAATTCTATTTTATAAAGTCTATAAATTTACTCAGAATCATGTTACCAGCTGGTAGGGGGTATATAAAACCACACAGTTCCAGGAGAGAAAAAGAGTAAATTAGACTGAAATTGATCCAAAGGATTTAAAATATGATTTACCTGTAGGCCAGTCCCTGGTTTCAAGTGAAAACCAAAAACAAGTTCAAGGTTCACTATTTTTTCCTCATTTTCTTCAGGTTCACCTACTGAGTCCTGAAACAGAAAACTAAGCACTGTTTATACTACATAGTGTTTTTACTTTTACTTCTCATGTAAAGGAGACGATTTCCCAGCACTAGTTTTTCCATTCTAATCTATTGCTTAATTTTTGGTTATTTTGGAATACACTACAAATTC
Source organism: Grampus griseus (assembly GCF_964374135.1). Classification (NCBI taxonomy): domain Eukaryota; kingdom Metazoa; phylum Chordata; class Mammalia; order Artiodactyla; family Delphinidae; genus Grampus; species Grampus griseus. The sequence continues at coordinate 59,222,870 of NC_139001.1, forward strand.
CAATTACTAAAAGCAAGAGGAATGACATATTAAGCCTTTGAGAACTTTGCCCAATGATTTGTCTCATGCACTGCAAACTGAATGACACCATCTTACATTTTTCACAATGCATCTTGCATTGTGCAATTTTACCCCAGAAATGCACTTCGTCCCTGGAGATGCACAGAGACTTCACCTTGAGAGTTTCACAACACTCAAGATATTTACACCCTAATCCCAAAGAAGAATTATGCAGTTCCTAGAGCATCTGTGGATAGAGGGCCAAGCAGAGGAACAAATGAATCTTCGTGGGCTTAGAGATGGAAAACCAGAGTTGTTGGTGAATGAGAAGAGTTCTGTATATTGTTTGCAAGTGTCTACTAATTTTATAGCAAACTATGCTCTATACCTTTAGACTATATTCAAAATAGTATGTTAAATATACTAATATGTTATTCAAACAGTAAAACTTCTACCTCTCAATGCAAGTGGCAATCCAGAGCTTAGCGTGTGAATTCCTTCAGCGGCTTCCATGTCGGACAAAGGTCTCCCGAGCCAGGTGGGAGGCCAGAGGTCCTCACCTACAATGTTAGCACTTATATCCTCTAGCCACTGAGGTGACATGTGTTGTTCTTATCATGACTGTATTGTTAATATTTCAACTTGCAGGGAACAAGGTTGTTCCATTTATGCACATCCTCAGCTTCACTCAAAGGGCCTTTTGTTGGACAGATATGATTAAATTTCACTTCAAACAACGGTTTCCGACATTGGCAAATTTAGGTGTGGATGTGGCTGGTACATATGTCAATAAAAGTAGCATATTCTCGGTAAGAAAAACCTTCCTTACCTTAATGAGTGGTGGGAAGTGAAACAAGTTTAGGTAATCGTGGGTTAACTTCTCAATGGCTGACTGTAAAAAAAAAACACAAGAAACCCACATGACTTTATTAATGATCCGATAATGCCAAGAAAGGATTAAAATTATTGTGCACATATAAAGGCATTCTTTATTTACGTAGTTCGCAAAATACCTTGGGGATGTTAATATTCAACATCTATTGAGAATAAACCTGGTTGTTCAAAGTATTATAGGTAGTTTATAATTATTTAATGGAACAGGAAGATATTTTAAAGATGTTTAATCTCAGAGGAAAAAATAAATAAGACCGTTCTTCAAATACTGGTAGAGTATAGTAGTGATAAGTTAATATTCTACTGTACAGAATGCAGTTGTCACCCTGAGTAATTGTGGGAAAAACAACAAAGAACATGAATATATCACCAGAGGCTCTCATTAGAGCTGAAATCTCACTAAAGGGTTTACTGCATTGAAAGGGCTTTTCTGTGGGTTTGTGTCCAAAGCTCCCTCCCCCAGTGGAGGACAAAGGACTCTTAAAGGAAAGGAGGACAATTTAAATTATGATTCTTGTTTATACTCATCAGGTATAATCCAGCTTTTCTGTGAACTGAGCATATCACATAGAGAGTAAAAAAGTACTGATGTAAGAAAAATTAGATGCATTTTTAAAAAAGTGAAATGAGGGCTTCCCTGGTGGCGCAGTGGTTGAGAGTCTGCCTGCCGATGCAGGGGACACGGGTTTGTGCCCCGGTCCGGGAGGATCCCGCGTGCCACGGAGCGGCTGAGCCCGTGAGCCATGGCCGCTGAGCCTGCGTGTCTGGAGCCTGTGCTCCGCAACGGGAGAGGCCACAACAGTGAGAGGCCCGCATACCGCAAAAACAAAACAAAACAAAAAGTGAAATGAAAGCTGTTGGCACATCATCCAATAATGAGCACTTATTGGATGTTAGGCTCTATTCCTTCTTCAAGGCTCCTCCACAGAGGGCTTCCAGGCTCGGGTGAGGAGGACGCCAAGACAGGCTGAAAGGAACAACCAAGTAGCAAAGGGCAGGTGGACAGACCGTCCACTTTGCAGTTGTATAATCGACCATCTGTAGGCTGAGAGACTCACTCGTTGAGAAGGTGTACAACAATGCCCTGCCTTCCTCAGTGAGACCGCAGAGAATGGAGGGCACTTTCTCACCCTCTGGATGGGTGTGTGTGTGCGCGTGGGAAGCACTGTCACAAGGACCAGGCGGGCTCTTCCAGTCTGGAGGTTCCCTTGCAGCGTCCCATCCCGAATGGCCCAGCTTGAAGGATTCTTTATCCTCATTGCCCCGAGAGTATATGCAGGATGCTCCCAGACCTCCCATGGAAAGGTCTGTTTCCATGACCCTTTCCCCTCACTCTTTCCCTCTCATGTAAGCTTACTTGTCAGAAGTACCCAGGACCCAGCTGAGTTTAAGAGAGTGTCACCTGGGGGCCAAGCCCCCCACCCCTGCCCACCCCTGGGGCGGCCACTGTAATAGGGTCCTGGCTTTGGCAGAGGTGTAGGGCCCGCACGCCTGACTTTTGAGACCCACCCCCCCAGGGACTGACTGTCTTTCTGTGCACACACAGACTCTTCCAGGAGGGAGTCTGCGGTCCCCGCAGATGCTGGCTACGCCCCTCCTTTGGAGCTCAGGATAGACACTCCGCTCCCAAATGCCAAGACTCTGAATTAAGAGAAGTTGTATATACACGTTTTCTCTCTTTTCTGGGATGTAAATTCCTTAAGGGCAGGATTCTTTGTTTCTTCACAGGCCCAGGACTGTGATCAGTAGGCATCCACTGGATTTGCTGAACCATAATCCGTAAGTTTGGACATCGCTTGCTCTAACGATACCAACCAGCACAGAGGGGCACTTAGACTGTCCTAGGCTGGGTCTGGGAATATTTAAATCACAGAGGCTGTTGAGGAGCTATCACAACTCGCCACCCCTTTTCCTCCTGACTGTTCCTTAAGGAACGAGTCCTATTTCAAAGGCAGGAGAGGGGAAGGGGAGTTGGGAGCATCTTTTTGGCATCTGCTAAATGGGACAAGATTGATCAAATCTCTCTCTTTGAACCCTGAAACTTCTCTGTACCAGAGAGAAGAATTTTTCCTACTGTAGCCCATCTAAGCCAGCGTTGCTTTTCAGGACGGATTTGCCCACAGCTGGAGGTTGAGATTAAATTATTTACCATCATTTAAGATGTATGTTTATGCATGAGGTTTCCTGCCCATCTTGTGAGAGGGAGCAGGTGGTAGGTTAAGGCTAAGCCATCATCTGAAGGGTGCTGAGGGGCTGTAAGGATGTTCCTTATGTGGCTTCAGGGCCCATAGGACAGAAGTGGATGTGTTCTCCTTGGACCTCAGGGAGGATTTCCCTGAAAAAGCCTGGTATCAGTAGCTCCAACTGAGGCAAAGGGGAAAGTTGTTGGCAAGTTGGTAGAGCCTTTGTCAAGATGTGGATTTGGATAAGAAGTTGCTTTTTCTACATTTCCTTCCCTTTAAAAAAAATATTTATTTTATTTATCTATTTATTTTCGCCATGTGGGGTCTTAGTTGCGGCCTGTGGACTCATAGTTGGTGGCATGCATGCGGGGTCTAGTTCCCCGACCAGGGATCAAACCCGGGCCCCCTGCATGGGGAGCGCAGAATCTTACCCACTGGACCCACCAGCGAAGTCCCTACATTTCCTTCTTTATTCTATTTCTCTTCTTTCTAACCTGTGTCCACCCTTCCATCTACCCACACTGGGGTTGAGGAGGTTTGGGGCGTAAACTCGATTTCATTGTAAGATCTCTCTTGAAACAGACCTCTGAATAATAACAAGGTGCACACAGATGCCAGCAAGTGTTATTTGGTTTGAGTAACTAAAAAGCAAAACAAAACAAAGAAACAAAAAAACAGAACTGGTTGCTAAACTACAAAAAAAGCAACAACAACAAAAACAGAGGTTTAGCTTTGAAAGTGTTTAAGGGACTTCCCTGGTGGTGCAGTGGTTAAGAATCTGCTTCCCAATGCAAGGGAGATGGGTTCGAGCCCTGGTCTGGGAAGATCCCACATGCCGCAGAGCAACTAAGCCCGTGTGCCACAACAACTGAGCCCATGTGCCACAACTACTGAAGCCCGTGTGCCTAGAGCCCGTGCTCCACAACAAGAGAAGCCACTGCAATGAGAAGCCCGTGCACCTCAAGGAAGAGTAGCCGCCGCTGGCCGCAACTAGAGAAAGCCTGCGCACAGCAACGAAGATCCAACACAGCCAAATAAATAAATAAATAAATAGATTTGTTAAGGAAAAAAAGAAAGGAAAGCTTTCAAGACTGAAGTTCTGGGGGGAAATGTTAAGATTTCCTGAGAAAATGAAGGATAAGAGTACACATAAGGTGGTGTCTGTTCTGGGTAAAATTTGGAAGATTGCAGACTTCACTCAGTCTGTGGACACGTTCTGGCATCGTTAGGGGTCCCTAATGGATATCCGGCCTCTCTGGCCTCAAAGCAAGTTGCCTCCTGCTATTGCCGGGTGGGCTGGCAGCTCTGCAGGCGCACACGGCTTTAGTGCCGCACGACGCTTCTTCCCACACTGAGGCCCCTCCACAGGCAGAGCCCTGCCGCCAAAACACCTCCTCCCCACACCCTTCACCCACTTACACCTCCTGGCCCTTCAGCTCTCAACTCCATAACTTCTGCACAGAAGCCTCCCCTCAGCCCAACCTCAGCTCTCCTTTGTGGTACTTCTTACAACTGCCATGTTACCATTTTTGCATGATTAATGACTGTCTTCTCCACTAGCCTAGAGACTTCCTGAGGGCACGGGGGCTCTATGCAGGTGTATCCAGGTGACTTCTGCTGGACCAGGTATTAACCCTCTGTTCTGGGATTATGAAGAGGGAGTAGGGGTCCCATGGGGGCAGCAGCTAACGATCAGCTGGTATGAAGTATTTCCACACTGTGACCACCAGCTCAGCCTCTAACGTGACACACGACCTACTCCACAGTAGGAGCTCAATAAAGGTTTGCTGACTGAATGTTCTCCCTTTCTGAGGTACCTTTAAATGGATGATATGCCCCTTGGAGACGATGCCCATGTCTTTCAAGTCTTCTTCCTCGAGAAGAAGCAGTCGCTTTCCTGTAATGTTGTTTTCCTTAAACAAGTTCGCATATAGGCTCATCTCCTCTGAAGTGTCACCTGAAGGGAGTGATTAGAAGACAGAATAAAATTAGACTCAATCACATCCCAAGCAAAGTTAACTCCATGAATTAAGAAGGTAAGCTTTTCCACTTGCCTTTTCTGACGAGCTGCTGAACCCAAAAATACTGTGGAAGAGAGGACATATATGGTTTTGAAGATTCATTCATGGTCAGTGGCCAGACTTAACAGTAAAACACATAGTTTTTCAATGGATTAAAATACCTTTAATTCTTGCTAAACCACAAAGGGAAAACAGAAGACTTTCTCTTTACTGTTTTAAAACTTCAAGGTTTCAAATTGGAGACATCCTCCCTTTGGGGGTCTTGGACCCTTGAAGGACCATTGGTTTTCCTCCTTATTTGAAAGATATTTAAAAATCCTTTCAAGAAGATTCTTACTTATAATGCTTTTTCCATTCATGTGCCAGTGGTCCCCTGGGTTGTTGAAGGGCACTGGTTTACCCAGGAATTGTCTGAGTGAGAGGGACCACACGGCAGTGGACAGAAAGATGGATAAAACACGTCCTCTGTTCTAGGCCTGGTCATGAAGTAGCTTTGTGGCCCGAGACAAGTTCAAGTGTGGAGCTTCCTACACAGAATGAGGTTGGACCCAGCAACCTCAGTCCTTGAATTTCCCTTGGCGTGTGTTTACCGTAGCCTCTCACACTATCCAGGTGAAGGGAGACAGAATGGGGGGCCACACCCAGGCCCACCCATTCTCTAGGGAGCCCTTGACCCTGGAATTTTATTTAAATGGTTTGAAAACCACTCAACCTCAGAGCAAAGACTAAAAATAGCTTTTAGAGCTCAGTGCCTTTTAAAACATTTCTTCTCAGGTGAGAAGGGCCAACTTTGCAGCTGGGGATAAAGGGGTTCTATGGAGGCCTGTGAAGAGGCGAGCCTAAGTCCTCTGTCCTTGTTAAGCAGGGCTGGCAGGAAAGTTAGAATCACCAGGACTCAGGGAATGGGAAATAGAGGTAACTGGTGCTAGCGTACTTCCCCTGCAGAAGCCACAGAGATGAGCTTATCTGAAAGCAGGATTACTTCACCAGAAGACCAAGGGCTTGGGAGGATGTGCCCTGGCCCAGAAACCAGTTGAGTCTGGTAAACCTTCCAGAGACCTTCCCAAGAGTTTCTAATAATGAGTTTGACTTTGGGGTACCTAGTCTATTTCCTGGGGTGTGGGCCTGCTGAGGCTGGCATACAAACTTTTATTTTTTCCTTTTTCATTTAATGAAACCTTGAACTTATAAAATGGACCTGGACAGGCAAAAACCCCTGAGGTCTCTGACCAAGAATTCTCGGACCTGTTTTTCACTTAAGGAAACAGATACAGAGATATAACAGGCTAAGCAGGATTGTTCCTCAGGGTCTCTACCCAGACTGTAGGGTGTGGGATTTCCTTTGGACTTAACTAGTCTGTTCACATCCTCCCCCAAACATGGGGCTTCTCCGGCTCCCACTTCAGAGAATGTCTGGGAGCTCGGGTCTATTCCTTCTTGGGAAGGTCAGAGTAAAGACAGTAAAATGAACAGGGCTAAGGCACTGCCTCTACCAGTTCTTTCCCCACCATGGTTCAAGTCCATCCCTGGTCTTTTGGGAAAACTTAAGATCAATTTTTTTCCAAGTATGTTCATTTAGTATCCTGGATCCCCCCTTTAACTGGTATTCATTACTGTATCCTGGTATACCTTTCAGAGCAAATAGGGAGGTGGAATCCTCTTGTAAGATTTGAAGAGATACTTGCTTTGCTCGAGGCCTTATTTTAAATCATTACTGCATTAAAAATAGAAAGACATGGAATTTGTCAACTTCTCCTACTTAACACTTTCCTAAGGCCCAAACCCCTCTCCCTGTATTTTTAACTTGTGGACAAATTTATGAACTACCTGCCCAGGTTAAATGACGCATTAAAAGAAGCTGCTTACCACATCCTCTTCTGTCCACGCACCAATCTCAAAGGAAGGCAGCAGCTGCATGGGAAATATGAATGAAATGGAAAAAAAGAAGGAATATTATCACTGTCTTTTTGGTTTATCCCCACACTTTTCAGTATTTTAGCTCTGGGCAGCTAAAACCAAGCAGCTCTGGCTTGTTTCCTCCTGCAGGTGGCATTGAATGGAAACCAGTTTTCCCAACCGTTAAGGAATTTCTCAGGGTTCCAAAGATGTTGCCCACAGAAGCCAAACCACCTCTCAGTAACAATTCATTGTGCTTGGTGAGCCGTGACAATGGGACTCTGCACATCTTGGGATTTTCCACTCTTTGTACTTGGCACACTGAGAGTAGTTTTACCTCCCATGAGAAGGCCTTGGCAGTCAAGGAATTTCTGACGTTTGTCAGATACCAGAGCCGTCTTCGGAATTCTCAGTCAACACGAAGACCGTTTGATCATTAATGAAAATTCCAAAGCAACCACTTGGTAACCAGATGTTTTACATGCTTATTTTTAGAGGGGAATTTCTAAGTGTTTAAATGTCTCAGTTGCACTATATTTTTAAAACAAAATATTAGAAGGACACGTAAAATTGGAGCCGTCTTAAGGAACCCAGGTTGCAGAGTTGCTCTAACTAAAACTAAACTAAACTAACCTCCCTCCCTGGCAAGTATACAAACATGAAAGACAACTTTGCAAGAGGACTCCTGCCTGCCCATTTTCAGAGCCAAAGGACTACTCGCTTCAATATATGCTCCATGGCCACAGACTAAATAAATACCTACGTAACGGGAAGAAAATCTGTGTCTTGTGACTTGAATTAGTTTGCTATAGCCATTAGTTTTAACCAGCTTAACTTGCCAACATGGTTGGATTGCTCATGAGGCAACATGGCAAAGTGTCTTTCAACACGTGTTACAAATAGTATTTTTTGTGCGAGTTGAAAAAAAAAGAAGTTGGATTTGGTTACTTTTACCATTAGTGTAAACATCAGAGGGTGGGTGAGTTAATCCTTCTAATCTGCAGGTATTTTAAATTCACATGCTCAAAACCTTGCTAGGAAAGGCATGCCTCTGCCTTCAAGGAGCTTTTAATTTAAGGGGGGGTAAAGTAGGTATGGACTATACCTTGGGAGGAGTTCAAGGCCACCTTTAGTTTCCTCAGTGCCCATCAGAGTGCCTGGCACACAACACCTGGTAAATTTTTGTTGAACAGTTTGTTGAATGAGTAAAACTGAAGGGTGCATTTACTATGATGCTAAATTCTCTGGTATAGAGTTCAATGTCTATGGCTATACCACGGAAAAGGGAGGGTTTCATAGACTACCATGGGGGATGGAAGGCATAGTGGCTTGAGCTGGCACAGCAGGGCTAGAAGAGAGGTGACTCCTGGTGAGAAGCAACAAGGCAAGACACTGGCAGTGGTGGAGGCGGGACAGGAAGGAAGGACGGGCACGGCACGTTTGTTCAATGGGAGCTCCAGATACAGTGTGCGCATGTCCAAGGATCAAGGGGAACTGCAGCCAACTCTAGGGGGCCAGGCAGATTTATTTAAAAAACCCACTAGTTACAATAAATCTGAATGCATAGAGTTTGAGACGTACAGATAAGTTGCAAGGGTATAAATCGCTACCGCTCTATATGTACTCCGCTACCCTCATGTGCTCCGATTCCCACAGGACTGCCCCTTCCCTCCTCTGAAATACCTGGCGTTTGCAGTCACATGCACTCACCTGCTTTAATAACGCAGAAACGAAAGTGACTTGAGAAACAGGATCTAAAACTGAACTTGATCAAAGAAAATACATGACAAGTTTTATTTCTTCACGGGGCAGCTGGATACAGCTGCAGAAGCGTCATTTGCTTTTCCCATCACAGACTCAAATGTGAAATAAGGAACTTGTTTGATTAGTTTAAGAAACAACAGACTGCTTTACTTTACAGAGCCGTTTAGGGCTGCATCAAGGCTGGCTTTTAGAAGAAGTGAGGGTGTATGGAATGTTTTGATTTGTATATAATTCCCAAATGTTGTGCTGAACAAAATTGATAAGTATTTCTTGCATAAAGGTTGTAAAGGAAACAACTAATCAAAGCCAACATCTTTGGTTTTCACGTCCGAAGGAGAGAAGAGTTGACTTGTGCTCTGAGGGTGGCTCACCAAGATGACGCCAAGGGAAAGGCGCTGGATTCAGTGTGAGACTTGCTCCGGCAGGATTCTTGCATGCTGCTGGCAAAGATTAGTGAGAGGAAGGCTGGAGCCAGGCATGCTTCAAGACGGTTTGAATTTGGCAGAACAGGGGAGAAGAGTTAATATCTCACAGGGTGAGTTCTAAGCTTTTCTGTCTCTCTTTGGGGATTAAAAAAAAAAAATCCACCTTGTGACTGCCCCATCACTTTACAAATTCATTATTTACACTCCAATTGATTTCAGGAGAGAAGCTCACACTCACGGTCATGCGTGTGATAATGATTCCTTCAAAGGTTGTTGGGAATCCAGTCTAACAAAGCTCTGATATACACAATAACACATAACAAAGGGATTTACTGTCAAAACGTTTATTGCAAAATGGAGTCTTAAAACAAAGGAAAGCAAAGAAAAGTTCACATCAAAATGAAATGTATGACACCAACTTGGATTTCTGAATACATTGTGGACTTTGTGTTGGAATATCAAATTCCAACAATGAAGTCAATAACTGAGTAGTCTTACCACACAAGAATAAAATTTAATCTTCCATACAAACATGATACACGATTTTGGCATAGGACTTGCTCAGAATAACATTGCGATAGAATAATTGAGAAAAACGTTTTGTTAAAAAAAAACCCAATAAGGTGATAATGCCATCTATTCAAAGCTCACACTCAAAGAATATAAATATTTTCTATCATTTAGTACAAAAATTTTAAAACAGTGCAAAAGCAATATGTGCAGTGTATTGTATCTGACATTAAAAGGTCTATTATTCTGCACACAATATAAAATAGTTAATGTACGTGCCTGAAACTCTAGCTCTGAAGTAAATAATCACATGCCAGAAAGCTCCTCACAGGTAATAGAGTGCAAACTAAGCTGGAGTCTGAGGAAACATAGCTAGTCCTCCAGATGGCCTGGTAGACGCTCATTTCTCATCAGGGAGGCTGCATCTACAGCTATCAGGCTATGTTACAATCAAAAGAACAGAACAGATTCTTCTCTCTGGAAATGCTTAACATCTAAACAGGAAAACAGTCTTACCCCAAAGCAGCAAAAGGTACCTGATTATAGAAAAATTATGCTCTATGATGTATGCGGTACAGTAGACTGCTAGTTTCAAAAGGCAGCAACAAGTCTAGTGTATCAAAAAAAAGGATCAAGATTTAACTCAGAGTAAGTTTTAAAATTATCTTTCATGAAATTCTTACCACTCCAATGAAACCTCTGAAAAGCAAAGTTGTGTACATCGTAGTGCCATGAGAAATCGTTTTAGATCTCTCCCAAACCTTCCCCCCCACCCCAATTCCTTGATTTTCATGGGGATCAAGTTTGAATTCCCCAGCTGGTGTTAAAGTCTAACAAATCTACTGCATATTAAAAATCACTGGCTAATAAAAAGAAACGAAATTGAGTTATTTGTAGTGAGGTGGATGGACCTAGAGTGTGTCATACAGAGTGAAGTAAGTCAGAAAGAGAAAAACAAATACCGTATGCTAACACATATATATGGAATCTAAAAGAAAAGGTTCTGAAGAACCTGGGGGCAAGACAGGAATAAAGACGCAGACGTAGAGAACGGACTTGAGGACACAGGGAGGGGGAAGGATAAGCTGGAACAAAGTGAGAGAGTGGCATAGACATATATACACTACCAAATATAAAATAGATAGCTAGTGGGAAGCAGCCGCATAGCACAGGGAGATCAGCTCGGTGCTTTGTGTCCACCTAGAGGGGTGGGATAGGAAGGGTGGGAGGGAGACAGATGCAAGAGGGAGGGGATATGGGGATATATGTATATGTATAGTGATTCACTTTGTTATACAGCAGAAACTAACACACCATTGTAGAGCAATTATACTCCAATAAAGACGTTACAATACAAAAACAACAACAACAAAACTGATCTGAAAAGTGAATTAAAAGCTGTATAATTAACATCTTCATTAGAAATTCTGCCTATGGCTGATAAATATTTCTTTTTAAATTTAATAAGGCTAATAATAGAGTCTAAAGTCTTCTAAATCATCTTCATAGATCAAGGGAAACCACTTTAAGATTCTGTTTATATGATGCAGATTTCAGGGATGTTCAAAACCCTAGAAAGACACTGATTTGGAATAGAAAGTAAAATAGCCAGTGCCCTATAGTAATTACCTATAGCCCAATTTTAGGTTAGAACACTGCAAGCGTATCACTGAGGTTATCAATTCTGCTGTGTCCAAAATCTCTGCGGTTTCCTGATGGCAGAGTATTGAGCTATGACCATCTCTGGAATTTCTGTGAGGAAAATGGCAGCAGGCGAGAGATTAGAGAAATATTACCTGAATGATGGTAAACCTAGGTCTGGGTTGTTACCTTTCTCTTTTGGCCTTATTTGGCTGCTTTTATTAATGCACCAAAACCTTATGTATAATCCTAATAGATCTAATTATTATTATACATTTTTATTTAATGTAAATTTTAAAAAATGTCCATCCCATTCATTTCATACGTTCTAAATTTATTTCCGGTTATTCTCAAATGAGAGACAAGGTTTACACTCTTTTAGTTTTTAAGGTTTACACTCTTACATAAGGTGCACAGATCCCAAAATCAGCCCACAGAGATTCCATTATGGGTAAGGCCTTTCCTGACCACACTTTAAAGTTCACAACATTCCGCTATGGGCCTCATCCTTCCCTGCTTCGTTTCCCAGCGTGCACTTATCAAATGTTTACTACATGATGCATTTGTTCTGTTTGTTGGCCATCTCCGCTTGCTGGCCTGTAAGCTCCGCAAGTGCAGATTTTCATCTAGCTGTTCCCTAGAACGGTACCGGGCGCAAAGGAGGGGCTCAATGAATACTGGTGGGATGGATGACTTTACCTTGGCCTGGGAAGATGTGCAACAACAAGCTGTGAACTACCTGGTCTCTGGCTCTCCTTCAGGTTACATGGCACAGAGCCCCAGGGCATGCTGGGAAGTCAAGAGCTGAAAACCATCCCCTCTGCTCCACTCCAAGATCTTCTGCTTGAGTGGCTCGTCTTGAATCAAAGAGGCCTCCTCCATGTCTGAGTGCAGACAGGATGCCTATTTATGTTTGCACCTGTTTGTCACCAGCAATATACTGTGGTGTGTGTGTATCTGTGTCTATATTTGCATAGACATAGGAAGTGTATCAGATTGGGTATGTGGGGAACCCATCTTCTAGGGGAAATGTTTACCTCTTCTTTCTGTGTTTGCCTGGTCTGTGGGTGGTAGCAAGGCCTGCAAACACCTCAGACTAGCTAAACCTTGCCATGTGCATGGTCTTCAAAGGGCGACAGAGTAGATCGGCTCGTGCAGCCTACGTTCCAAAGATGTTCTCTATCTTTCCTGAAAGCTATTCACTTTAACTTTCATCTCATCCTACTCAACAAATATCACTTGAAATTAATAGTTTCGTTTTCCAGGTTACAGAAACCACTTATTTTTCAGTGTCTTTTCACTGGCATAGTTAACAGTAGCTAACATTAACTGACCACTTACCATTGGCCTGGTACTGTGTTAAATGCTTTACATGTATCATCTTACTTAATCCTCACAACAATCCTTTAGGTAAGTACTATTACCATTCTCAAGTTAAAGGTGAGCAGACGTACAAGTTAAATAATTTGCCCAAGATTGCACAGCGATTTTGAATCACGATCTGACTCCAGATCCTTCTATTTATCACTATTCTATACAGACTGGTCTCTACATTTCACACCCAGAACATTTTATTAGTAATTTTTTCTCTAAATAAAGCTGGCACAGAGTACTGATCATTTTGTGGTATTTTCCACCCTTAATGGGGATTGGAAGCATGTCATGCTTCAAATTCCAGGAGGCTTTTTATGATCAAATATACTTGGAAATAATATTAGACAATATCTATGATGATATCCTTTCTTAAATCTTCTATGGGCTTCCCTGGTGGCGCAGTGGTTAAGAATCCACCTGCTAATGCAGGGGACACAGGTTCGAGTCCTGGTCTGGGAAGATCCCACATGCCGCAGAGCAACTAAGCCCATGTGCCACAACTACTGAGCCCGCGTGCCACAGCTACTGAAACCCGTGTGCCTAGAGCCCGTGCTTCACGATGAGAGAAGCCACTGCAATGAGAAGCCTGCACACCGCAACGAAGAGTAGCCCCCGCTTGCCACAACTAGAGAAAGCCCGCGCGCAGCAACGAAGACCCAATGCAGCCAAAAATAAAATTAAAAAAAAAAAAATCTTCCATAAAAAGAACCACCCAAAGTACTTTGGTTTAATAGTCAAATGAACGGCACTGCTTTCAAATTTAGACTGAAAAAAAATCTTTCTTTGTTCTTTTGCCTTTCTGTATGTACATAACTACAAATGTTTTGTAGTTTTTTAATATTTTATAGTTTAAACAAGCTTTGACAATTCTGCGATAACATTCTGAGAATATCTCTCTGGCTAGCTAGGTTTTCAGAGCAGCACCTACATTTACTTCTCTTTAACACCAGCATGGCTGAGTCAGGGTTAAAAAAAAGAAATCTGGAAGGCTAGATCTGCTATAAAAAGGACCCTTCATTCTGCACTTTTGCCTAAGTAAGGACAGCTTATCTTTGCTATTCTTTTTATAATATTTAGTTCTGTCTTTAAAATATCTCTACATGTATTTAGAATCCAGGATTCTCATGCCCCTCTGGAAAACAAACACACACGCATACACTCCTGCCCCCGTATTAACGCTCACGCTGCCTGGAAGTGTGATCCCTTACTCTCTCTTTCTCTTTGTATAAAGTATAAGCTAAGCCTTAGATGACAGTGTGCTGTTAAGAAGCTTCTGGGGCGAGCACTGGTGTGAAAGTGCCACAACACTGCTGTTTGGTTTCAAGTTAGAGTATTTCTCCTGCAAACGTACTACTGAAAACATCTCTTGGGTTTTACTTTCAGAAGTTGTGCTATTAAGTATTAAAAACCCTCAGCACTTAGGTATTTCTGGAGAAGTATTTGTTAGAACTTCCTTTCGTTTCAATTTTTTTATTGTTAGATTTTTTAGTCACTATCAATTATTTCTGACAGTATGGTGTATTGCCATAAGGGGAGAAAAAACATAGTATGTTACAAGAAAATCAAGTGTCAAAGAAGAATTAGGAGTTAAGAGTGCTTGTTGAAAATGTAAGTTTTTTAAAGCAACTGAATAAATCAAATCAAATCAAACTATAATGTATTCATTTTTAAAAAGCCAGAATGTCATTCGTTAAAAAATGCTATATTACATATAGAATCACAAGTTTCTATAATCAGGCACCACATTTGCTGATTCATTGAATAGACCTTTTTGGCTTAATCCCCTCCCCCCTTTTCTGTAAGCAAAGACAAATCAAAAGTAAAATCGTAAAGAAATGACTGTCATATAAATGTGATTGGCCTAAAAATGCAGTGCTTGGTTTTCTACCTCCTTACTGGTTTTTGTACAGACTGAGATAACAAGTTTCTTTTGTTTTCCCGACATTTTCAATTTTAATACTTTGCTCTCTGCTTTCATTCACTATTGTTATCCATGTCATTATCTTCCTCATCACCGTCATCATCACCATCATCATCACCTTCTGACAAGTCAAAATCACTGAACCCCAGGGCCATGTTGACCTTCTTCCCCCTTCTCTTAGATGTAGTTTTGGAAGAATTCTGCTTGGCTTGCATGTTTATCTGCATCCCAGAATGCATCACAGCTCCTGCTTTGTTCATTGAGAAGATATCCCCAAAGCCCATCAGCATCATGGCCTGCAGACTTTGGTTCATGCCATGGCCCTCCCCGTTACTTGTTGCTGTGATCTGACATGACATCTCTGCACTGTTTGACTCCTCTGTCTTAGATTCAAAGTAAGACTCCTCAGACATTCTTGCAGCAAGAGGCAAGAGAAGCTATCATGAGGGAAGAAAGGACAGAAGTAAAAAGAGAAATTAGGACCAATTTATATCAAGGAAACAGATACCACAAAATTAGTGGGTGTTGCACAGAAGGTAAATGATTAGTGAAATAAATGAATGTAAGAGATTATTTGAGAATTTATTTAATGGCAGGTTTGGCTCCAGCGTGTTTACCATAATTTATAAATGACAGAGTAAATCACAACCAAAGGTTTGCAAAGCACCACAGCAAGCCGAATTTCCAATAGGAAGGAAGTTGTAAGTTTTAAGCCCTCCTTTTCCTTAAAACAAAGTAGTTTTTAGAATTTCTCTCAATTTTTCCCAATTTGACTTTCATATGGAAACATTTAGTTAATTATTATATTAAAAGAGAAATTAAGTAGAGATTAAATCTCGAGTTAAAAAAAATAAACAAGAAACCTTGGACCAAAGAAGAAAAGCTTAGAGGAAGCATAAAAACAGTTTAGCAGTCAATTGGGAGATCTGGGTCATTAGCTACCTTTTTAGCTAGATTAAGTATCTATAAACTATAAACAGTCTAGAATTCACTTGTCTCCCTTTATTATTTATTACAGCCAGATATAATTCTTGTTTTCCAATTTATGAAATCATTCACTTGTAAACAAATTCTAGATTGTCTCTAACATTTAAGTTATAAACAAGTATGTAAATACATGGGAAAACTGGGAGGAAAGGAAACTAGTATTAATTTAGATTGTTACCTTTGTCTCTATTCTCTACAAGTTTCCTTCTTTTAGCAGAATTTTTTTCTAGGAATTCTTCTCAGAGCAGATACAGACATTTATTTTCAATCTTACATAATTATTTTAAACAGCCAACCTATTTCCATAAATGTTCATTTCAGGGGTAAAACTGTTAGGATCTCAAAGTGTTACTGCCTCTTCCTTTGAGAAAGAAGCAAATTAAGGCTTCTATTTTGATGCTGTTTAAATAAGGGTAAAAAAGTAATATAACTCTGGGATGACCTTCATATTCTGCATGTAAAGGTACTTTTTAGGACCAATTTCCTAATTTTTAAATTAAAGTTGGAATCAAGTTTTTTTTAAAAAAACTATCTTAACTCCACTAGGAAAAGACCTCTACAGTTATTAGTTCAATCAGAACTTCATATAATTCAACTAAAAAGCAGAAGTTACATGGAAGAAAGAAATTGTTTTAGATCCTTTAACACCGGAAACGGGCTATTACTTTCCTTGCAGTCAAATTTCCCAGCCTCTCAAATTTGTTTTCAATTGTTAGATACTCTCAGGATCTCTTTGCTGCTTATCTATTTTATTATTTCATATATTTCATAATTATTTCACATTATGTTAAGATCTCAACAAATGCCTCTCAAATAATCTATTATTTTTAAAAGAAGTAAAATTTCTACATCAAGCTACAACAATCATTAAAAATAAACATTGTTCATATTTGTGTATGGAAGATTCAGCTTCCCAAATATCTTTAACTAATGTTTTAATTTCAGGAAAGAAAGTAGTGTCCTTCCTTGAAATAAATGCAGTAATACAATTTTTTTATGACGTTACTTTAATATTAAACTTTTATAATTAAGATGAGGCTACACAGAGAAAACCTCAACCTCCAGTCGCTTCCTTTTAAAAGAGGTTTATTCTTATCAGTCTCTCAGAAACCTCATTTAAAGTCAACTAGAAACTGATGTGAGGATAAAAGAAAATATCTACTTATAAAATACCTGAGCACAAACCTTTCCTTCAGAAATACCAGCTCTATGAAGAAGAGACATTAAAAGCAAGTACTGTACAGAAAGAAAACTTAGCCTTCATAAGTAAAAAAAAGGAAGAAAATCTCATTGAGATCGTGCTGCATGCTGTCCATTGTTAGATGGTAGCCTTCAGAGCAGTTCCTTTACAGAGAGTTTTCTGCATTTAAAACGCAAGCATACAACCTACTGTGCACTCAGAGTTTTTCATCATTTATTATACAACTGCGTTACTAATAGCAATAATGTGTGCAAGGCAGCCCATAATTTCTTAGCAAAACTAATGCCAGTAAACTAAAGAAAGGTTTAAAGCATACTTTAATGGGTCCTTTAAAGTTTTTTCTTAAAATGCTACATTTAGAAAGAGTCAAGCCATGCAGTGCTTTATAGCTTAAGATTTCAATGTACTTAAAAAATCCCCACAACTCTCAGACTTCAGAAGATGGCCATATTTTTGCCTCTCATCAGCTCTGGGAGAAGCAGTGTTCCCTTGAAGATCCTTAAGGTAATGCTTTCTGAGTCTGCCTGTTGGTACCAATTCAACCAGAACAGGAAACTTTCCTTAACTTCTTTTTTGAGAGCCAAGTTAAAATCCACTGAACTTATAAGTACTGTGGTACTTATAAGATGTGGTACCCATGACAGTCTTATGCATAGCAATTCAGTTCTTACTTTGGGATTCCCTGGATAACCAAAGTCATTTTTGAAACAGTTAAATCTGATGATAAACATTTAACTTCACTGTATTTTCCTTTTTTGGAAATCAGGTTATTTCTCCACATAAATTGGAAAAGGAGGCAAACTATTTTATTCTTTAGACACTGGAAAGTACTTTGCAGTTGGGCATTGGCTGCTAAATGGAGATTAAGACTTTTAAAAATAGGAAAGTTTTTTTTTTTTTTGCGTACGCGGGCCTCTCACTGTTGTGGCCTCTCCCTTTGCAGAGCACAGGCTCCGGACGCGCAGGCTCAGCGGCCATGGCTCACGGGCCCAGCCGCTCCGCGGCATGTGGGATCCTCCCGGACCGGGGCACGAACCCGTGTCCTCTGCATCGGCAGGCGGACTCTCAACCACTGCGCCACCAGGGAAGCCCAAGAAAGTTTTTTGAAGATCACAAAGTGAAGGGTATTTAAGAATTTTTTTGGTATAATTGCCATAGCAACTATCAAAAATGAATTTAAAGTACATAACAACTGTACTTTTAGTCTTATTATTACTTGTGATCTTAAAGTGGACATATATTGCCCATTAAAAACCCTGGAAAAGCCAATGATAAATTTATACTTAATTCCTAAAATAATAAATTATTTAAAATAGGGAAGAATGCTGAAATTTGACTAGATTTTAATATATCATGTTAACATATAAGCTCATGGTAAGTATATAAATAGCAAAATCCTTACAAAGCATTTTTATCTTAGTCCAAATACAGGACTTGGAAAAAAAAAAACAGTATATTTTTTGGTGGAGTAAATACTGGAAGCTTGTCCTGAGAGAAGTCTTTTTCCAATCTTTTGCTGCCCATGATTGTGACCCTAAATTGAGCAAGGAATATTAATTCTCGTCATTTATAGATCATTAAGTTAGCTCTCTTTTAGAAGGAAAACTCGGTGAAGTTCTGACACATCAACGACTTTCTCAGACAGCTAGCTGCCTTGGTATAACATTTATTAATTACCGGCGGACTCTATAAAGAGTTAATCAGCCTTGAGGCACAGGCTCTGGGGATCTAGCAGATGGTGTGAAAATACACTGAATTTTATTTTTGTAATTCTAATACACAAACACACTGACAGAATAACAGTTCTCGGAGAAAGAGCCAGAAATAGGCTAAGCTTTCCTTCTAAATTTCTGGCATTTTGTTAATTGAAAAGAGATAGGAGCGCTACGGGAGTGTAAATGTGGATCCTTTAACGTAGAGGCACGAGGCAGGAAGTGAGGAGGCAGCAGGGGAGGGGGGAGGGGTGCCATGCTGCCATGCTCAGCCAGCCTCCTAAGTACGGGATCCGTGAACCCTGCAGGGAACACTCACCGGGGTGTTGGACTGTTCCGTCAGCTTTTGCTCCCACATCTTTAGCCGTCTTTCTCGTTCTTTGAGCTCCTGCTCTTTAAAGCTGAGGTCACGTTCTAGTTTCTTCAGCCTCTCAAGAGTTGCTTCAATTTCACACCTGCACAGGGATATAACTGGTTTAAGTCGCAACTTTGCTGAAGAGGTGTTACACGCTGAGGGGTCCATCACAATGCTTAATCAAAGGAAAAGGCTAAACCTGTGCTTTGAAACCAAACAGTAAATGAGCAGAGAATAGGAAATCTTTCATATCCTTCAAAATCAACAGGTAGTTTCTAGCTTGGAAACATCAGCTCAGAATACTTTCTCAAAGCAGTGAAGAACCACTGGGTGGGGCCTGAGCTATGGAGCTGGTGTCTTGGTTTAGCCATTTAATAAATGCTTATGGTCAGGAGTTCCCTGGCAGTCCAGTGGTTAAGACTTGGGCTTTTGGGACTTCCCTGGTGGCGCAGTGGTTAATAATCCACCTGCCGGGCTTCCCTGGTGGCGTAGTGGTTGAGAATCTGCCTGCCAATGCAGGGGACACGGGTTCGTGCCCCGGTCCGGGAAGATCCCACATGCTGCGGAGCAACTAAGCCTGTGCGCCACAACTACTGAGCCTGCGCGTCTTGAGCTTGTGCTCCATGACAGAAGAGGCCGCAATAGTGAGAGGTCCACGCACCGCAATGAAGAGTGGCCCCCGCTCGCCGCAACTAGAGAAAGCCCTCGCACAGAAACGAAGAACCGACACAGCCAAAAATAAATAAATAAATAAATAAATAAAAGAATCCACCTGCCAATGCAGGGGACACGGGTTCGAGCCCTGGTCTGGGAAGATCCCACATGCCGTGGAGCAACTAAGCCTGTGAGCCACAACTACTGAGCCTGTGCTCTAGAGCCCATGAGCCACAACTAATGAAGCCCGCACGCCTTAGAGCCTGTGCTCCGCAACAAGAGAAGCCACTGCAACGAGAAGCCCACGCACGGCAACCAAGAGTAGCCCCCGCTCACCGCAACCAGAGAAAGCCCACGTGCAGCAACAAAGACCCAACGCAGCCACAAATATATAAGTAAGAATAAATTTATAAAAGAAAAAAGATTTGGGCTTTCCCTGCCGTGGACCCAGGTTTGATCCCTGGTCGGGGAACTAAGATCCCACAAGCCACACGGTGCAGCCAAAAAAAAAAAAATGCTTACGGTCATCTGGCTCTATTATATATTATCTCATCTTACTCTCATTACAGCCCCAAGAAACAGGTACTAATCTCACAAAGAGAGAGATGGGAAAATGACACTCCAGTTATATGATCACTGTCCTACCACTAGTAAGTTCACCTTAGCCTATTTGCTGAGTAGCTCAAGTAACTGACGGATTAACTGGACTCAGTCTCCTCAGTTGTACGGGGTGGTAGTTATCTTCTATCAGGGCTCCACAAGTTGCCTGATTCTAATAATTACATGGGCAAAACATACAACAAAACATAGATTCCTAGGACCCTTCCTCAGAGCTCAGGATTCAGTAGGGCTGGGTAGGGCTTAGGAATCTCCATTATCTGAAAGAAGAGCCAGGTCGTTTTTTGACAATCAGGCAAGTGTGGGAATCCTGGGCCAGATGAACTCTAAGGTTCCTTTTAACTCTAATCATTTTAAAAGCAAGTTAGTTCCCTCCTTAGTCTCTATGGGCTGACCAACCTCACCACCTGGAACAATATGGCCAGTTACAGAGACCTGTGCTTTATAGAAACTGAAATTGGTAAGACGGCTCAGGGCAGGTTTTTTTCTCCTTCAGGGCTGTCATCATGTTTAAGTCTAAATTTATGCTCTGAGAGTTGGAAGTTCTTCCCTTTCAGTTTCTGAAGAGCCTGTGAGAAAAGCAACGGTAATGAGAGACTGAGAGAAAGAAGGAGAGACCGAGAGAGAGGGAGGGAAGAAGAGAGAAAGGAGAGGAAGCAGAGCGAAGGGTGGAAGGAAGGGTTAGCGAAGGCGCAGAGGGAAGGACGCAGAACAAGGAAGGGACTGGAAAGAAAAGCCGGTTGGAGATTAGCTGCTGAGCCAACAGCTGCTCCCATGTGCCCCTGGGACACACCTAAACGTCCGATTGTGCGATCCTGGTTGGGACTTTGACTACAGAAGGTAGATGCCCCCAGATCTAAGTTGATGACTATATGTAGCCAAAGTCTGCCTTTTTATGTCCAGGGAAAATCAGAATAAGTGGACAGCTTATCCCAATGCCCTTGTAGATGAGAAGCAGATAAAGGAAAACAAAAAGGTTCTGGGTATTAATTGGCAAAACCCAACTCCGAGAACAGCTACTGAGGTGTTTCTGGACTTGGGCTCCACGTTTTACTTCCCTGGCTGTCTGCAAAGTACCTCAGAGCAAGGGAGGCAGGAAAGTAAGTGGAAAAGCCTCTGCTGTCAACCCCGTCCCTTTTATTGGTGTCATCTGAAAATGATAAAGCCAGGTAAGTCAAGTCACACTAGAGTCCCAAAGGAAAAGCAGTAAATCAGCCATCTTTCAAAATGATGACTGTATCATAAAATCCAAATTTTATCCCTGATATTTCAGACAAAGTATTATGCCCATTTATAAATAAGTGTTTTTATTTTTCAAATGGAGGATTAAGGGAAAAAACACAGTGTAGAAAACCTTAGGTTAAAACTTTTGTAACAAAAAGGAAAGAATGAGCCATCTTCAATCAATGAGAGGGTGAGAAAAGGAGGCAGCAGAGCTGGGCACACTCAGTGGGATACGGCAGGGCCCTGGGCTGCTGCCACGTGGTGCTTCCACCAAGCCCAGTCCCAACTCTTTTGCCAGGGAAACTGAGCTCACTGGTGTTCTTTTTGATCAGGGTAAATGGCCAACGCATGCAATTTCACTTGTCATTTAAGCCAAGGATTCATCTCAAGTTCCAGCTCTGGGAGCCCACTCTGATTTTAAGCCCTTCTGGAAAATACATCAACAGTTAAGTAAAGCTAAGTAAGCTGAAAGCTGTCGCAGAAAAACAAAAACTGACTGAGTAAATATGCTCCCCAACGAGGCTTTCCCAGACGCCCCGGGATATTGACAGCAGTGGTCCAGGTCCTACGCCACAAGAGATGTAACCCAAACCTGGATGGCAACACAAAGACAGTTGCTCCCCTGGCTGTTCCCTCTGTTTTTCTTGATGTACTGTTTCGCATCAAATGCATTGGCTGATGCCCTTATATAACCCTCCTGTTCTAAAAATATAGTTTAATATGTTTTAAGTTGATGAAAATTTTCCCTATGTCAAAAACAGGCAATGAACTACAATTATCTTCTTTTACTAGACAGAAACTTACTTTGAAATAAAAGATTAATTCATAAAAAGTTATATATATATTACATGAGAAATAGATAATATATATATTACATTTAATGTTATATATTAAATGATTTGTGCTAAAATCCAAATTGCAAAGATTAGTTTTTTAAATCTCTGTTTTTTTTTTTTTTTTTGCGGTACGCGAGCCTCTCACTGCTGTGGCCTCTTCCGTTGTGGAGCACAGGCTCCGGACGTGCAGACTCAACGGCCATGGCTCACGGGCTCAGCCGCTCCGCAGCATGTGGGATCTTCCCGGACCGGGGCACGAACCCGTGTCCCCTGCATCGGCAGGCGAACTCTCAACCACTGCGCCACCAGGGAAGCCCTCTGTGTTTTGTTTTTAAGAAGGCGTGCCAGAGTAAGAATATTTTGATCACCAAGGAAGAATGCAACCAGCAGAATGTCTTACCAAGAGACAGAGACCCTGAATGCACTATCACAGCGACATGAGGCTCACTCAGTGCAGGTGACCACGGGGCTGCAGACAATCACAAAGGGCAACGAGAATTGAAAACACGACCAAGAGGATGACACATTTTCTGTTCTTAATGCTCGTGGCCACTATTGCTAATAAGTCAATAGGAGGAGAAACAAGGCGAAGATGTGATGAACAAGGAAAGGTCTGACACTAGATTTCTTGCCTATCACCTATTAGGTAAAAGGAAAGGACATAGTTCATGTGGTTTTTAATAACCTAGTTTTAAAAAGAATTTTCAGAATAATCATTTAAGTTTCTAAGACTAGATGTTCCATCTGGTTTATGTGTAGAGGAAGCTCCACCAGCAAACAAGCGTTTGTCAGAAACACCAGAGCAGGACGGGAGTCCGACTTCACTGATACTTGTTAACTTCCTACACACACTTTGGACCCTAGACGCATGGTTTCAGACACCAGATAAAAGTCAGGGGAAAGAGAGGAGTGGTCTGAACGTGCTGTCCTTTGAAATATCCAGAGGACCTGACAAAACATTTCCTTCTTTTGGACACTTGGCACGTTGAGTGGGATAGTTGTTTTGCCCTAATCATCACTGAAAACCATCATGCCCTTGGGCTTCCCTGGTGGCGCAGTGGTTGAGAGTCCGCCTGCCGATGCAGGGGACACGGGTTCGTGCCCCGGTCCGGGAAGATCCCACATGCCGCGGAGCGGCTGGGCCCGTGAGCATGGCCGCTGAGCCTGCGCGTCCGGAGCCTGTGCTCCGCAACGGGAGAGGCCACAACAGTGAGAAGCCGGCGTACCGCAAAACAAAAACAAAAACAAAAAACCACCATGCCCCTGTGATGCTTCTCTTTGCTAAAAGGGAATCCAGTGGAGGGCATGACACTGGCCACAAATTCAGGGACAGCACCGCACAGCGTGTGTGCCACAGCAGGCCCGTGGGATCAGACCACCTGGGTGCCAGCGCTGGTTCTGTTTCACATGGTATAATCTTGAGCAGTTGTTCAACCTGTCCAGGTCTCGGTTCTTGCACCTGTGATGTACACACTAGGGTTGCTATGTGGATTAAAAAAGATAATCCAAATAAACTACAAGCATCTGGTTAAGAATGTGATAAATGACAGCTGTGTTCGTTATTGTTACTCTAATTAATATGATTATTATTCCCCACGTTTTTAACCAATTACCAAGTTCAATTAAAACAGCTCTGCTGCCGCTCAAACTGTGGTTTAGTGCTTCAGGTAAAGATATATATTCTTTCTCCAGCTCTCAGGATTAACGAATTCCTGAAAGACAGCCAATGAGGAAGCCCCCTAGGCAACTGTTTGCCTTTTACTAAAATACATTAATGTATTACCAATTTTATTTCTCTCATCTTTTTAGCTTGAAGAATTAAAAAAAATAAATTTGTTATTCAACTAATCCAGGTTTATTATACAAAATAAAGATATACACATAGAAAACACTTTCCCATAATCTCATTACCCAATGATATGTAACATTGACCTTTTTATACTTTTCTCTATGTGCACATACATGTACACATAAATATGTGTTTATTTTAGAATAAATGGAATCATTCTGAACGTACTGGACCGTAGCATCCATTTTTGAATCGTTTATCAGATCTGTAATATCATGAAAGCCTCCATACTATTTTGTGTGTGGGGATATCATAATTTTCTAAATCATAAAAACCACAAAAAAACCAAATCAATCTTTTATTTTACTTTAAGCTCATTTCCAGTTTTATCATTCTAAAGGATGTGATAAACAAATATCCATACATTCTTGCACAACCTTCCCGTTTATTTTCTTAGGAAAGAAATGGCAGTGGGAGAGGTGTCTGATCTTTATAGCCAAACTGTCCTCCGAAAGGTAGTATTTTCCCACCAGCGAAGTATGAGGAAGTTTATAACACTGGATATTTTCATGATACAAATTTTTGCCAATCTGATGAATAAATTATGTTCCCTTTGATTTGATTGCTAAATGAGGTTGAATACTTTTCACATGTTTATTGGTCATTTGACTTCTTTTTTTGTGAAATGCCATTTCAGGCCCTTTAATATGATATTTTAATTAAAATGTTATTTTAAAGACAGAAGTGGTGGTTTTAGAGTGTGATCTGGGGACTCATGAGAGCTTTTCAAAGGTTAAATTGGTTTTCAGTATAACATTAAGACATGATTTACCTTTTCTACTCTCATTCTCTCATAAGTGCACAGACTTTTCCACAGGTTTCATGACATGGGATAGTACCATAGGCTGAATGCAGAAGCAGGATTTATTACTGTCTTTTGAATGAATCAATAACTACGTATTTAAATGTTTTTCTCAGTTCTAATTTTGAATGTGGTAAATACTGACAGATGTAACTCATTTAAACAAAAGCCCTTTGGAGTCCTCAATAATTTTTCAGAGTGTAATGGAGTCCTGAGACTAGAAACTTCTAGAACAGATGATCTATCATACAGGAGAAAAGCTGTAACACTATGGCATTTGTCTTATAAATTTATTGATGGTGGGTATTGCTTTCGGTCTTATGGAGGTTTTACATTTTTATATAGAAAACTTACCAACTTTCCCCCTATTTTCTGATTTTGTTGACATACTTCAAAGACTCCCTATCTCATGGGTATTAATAGTAGTATTAAAATCCTACTAATCCTTTGGCCAACAGATCAAACAGCAGTTCCTCAGAGAATCCCTTTATTAAACCCTCAGACTAGATTAGATTTCATGGTTATATACACTCAGACGTCCAGTAATGTTCTGTCATAATACTTATCAAAATGGTAATGAAAGTTATTCGTATATTTGTGTTTAGTAATCCAGTACTGACACTCCATGTGCACTGGGGCTGTTCTGCTCATCACCACAGCCCAATACTAAAGGACACCTTTCCCCAGCAGAGGTTTAATGAATATCTGAATGAATGAGTGTAAGAAGCACATTTGTCAAAGCAAACAAATTAACTTACATATTTCTATTCTTTTGTGTAATATTGTGATGTCTTTTAATATTATTACCACCGTGGTATTTCCTTCTCCAAATATCTGTTGAGCAACTGCGGTCGGTATTCAAGATATGTTCTAGAGGCTCCAGTTACAGCAAGGAACAAAAGAGATGATCCGACTCTCTTACATTTTAGCCAGCGAGACACACATTATTAAACAACAGATTGCAGAACTACTTATTAATTTCAACTGCAGTAGAAGCTATGAAGGAGATGCTCTCAGGGCACATAAAGTGGAACCTCAGCTGGTCTGGGGTCAGGAAACACCTCCTTAAAGGAGTTTTTTTCAGCTACTATCTGAAGCAGTAGTAGTAGGAGCTAAGTTGGGTTTGGGCATCAGGGCTGGTGTGTCGCTGAAATGGGATGAATTTTATACAGAAGATACTGCATTTGCAAGGTATGAGGGAGAAATATGCATGTGTTGAGGGACCAACGTCAAAAATTAAGGGGTAGAATGATGCTCTTAAGATGAGGTGGCTGAGGCAAGAGCACAGAGGGTGTCATGAATCTTAAGTATTTTGGCCTTTGTCCTAGAGTAATGGGAGCCCCTTATACTGATTTAAAATGGGAGTGATCTGATTAGATTTGTGCTGATCTCTTACTGTAGGAAACAAATATTACTTACATGTTTTGTTTTGTTAATTATTTCAGCCCAGAACAAAGTCCCTCATACACACCTAGACTCCAGCAAACAGTATTACTTTTGTATCACTAAGTAAAAATTCATTTTAACTCACTGGTCCTAGAGATTCCCAAAGAATAAAAAATAAAGAAGGTTATTGTAAAACACCAAACAGAAAGCCCAAAGAAATGTGTCATCACAGGAGTAAACGATTGTCGTTTTTTAAGTGCCTGCAGTATTCATTTGGTATCGGCAGGTGGCGCCAGGCGTCACGTTACTGCCATAGCTAACAGGAGCAGAGATGAGTTACTTAAATCTCTGCTGAGTCAGGGAGGAATTATGTCAGCTTCCAAACATGCTATTTATATTCGTGCACCATGTGACCCGGCTCCAATGTCTCATCTCGGGCTTACTTCTTCCACTCACACAATACAATTCTCTCATTACTAAGTTTGTTTACACCTGAAAACATTTAATAGGATTTATAACATCAAAAACTTCCTTTTAAAAGTGTTTTTACAGCCTCCTTAACTCTTCCATCAACAGATACAGTGCTCTGCATATTTCCAAGCAGACAGTATTTTTATTTCTCACTGGACAGAGGACAAAGTTTCCTAACACAGAGTGTATACAGAGGAATGTCAGGTAACCGTCTTTTATCTCAGAAGATACGGTTTTAATATGCTTTCTAAATACTTAGACATATGATAAAGCCACAAGCTTAGAGGAACACTCTTTGCTTACATATGAGAGGGAGGGCTTATTCGATCTCCAAAATTTTCTAACACAAAAACACACAAAAAAGCCCCAATTTCTAAGGAATCAGGACTGTCATCAAGTTTCCAGGTTCTGTTCCTGGCTGAAGCTACTCATTATCCCTTAAAGTCAGATGATGTGACTCGGATGCGAGGCACCTACCTCCACTCTGCCTTATTGTGCAGGAATGAGTTACACTGGTCAGGAAGGTTCGTGTCGTGCGACATGGACTCCAGGATTGAAATGATTTGCTTGAAAGACGGCCGTTTCTGAAGGAGAAAAAATAATCACTTGTTGGGATGCAAGAAAGTAGATCTTTAAGAGAAAATCCACAGGTATAGTAATAAGGTCAAGTCACCTTATTACTATATAAAACAAAATAAAATATGATGTAATGTCCCGATTTAGTTATTTTACAACTGTCAGACTGCTCAGGTTTAGGGAACCATAATTCTTATTTTCAACCAGTTATTCATAATAGACTCAGATGTCATTTTTCTATTGTGTGGCCTAAGGTTGGAATGATTATAGTATTTTTCCAGGTAAGGAAAGTACTAACTAATTCTCTCTTTTGGGTATGATTAAGGACTCCTAAAAGGAAAAAGTTAAGTCTTTTAAAAATCTATGTGATAGGACTTCCCTGGTGGCGCAGTGGTTAAGAATCCTCCTGCCAGTGCAGGGGATACGGGTTCGAGCCCCGGTCCGGGAAGATCCCACATGCCGCGGAGCAACTAAGCCTGTGCGCCACAACTACTGAGCCTGTGCTCTAGAGCCCGCAAGCCACAACTACTGAGCCTGCGTGCCACAACTACTGAAGCCCGCACGCCTAGAGCCTGTGCTCTGCAACAAGAGAAGCCACCACAATGAGAAGCTCGTGCATTGCAATGAAGAGTAGCCCTCACTCACCGCAACTAGAGAAAGCCCACGTACAGCAACGAAGACCCAATGCAGCCAAGAAAAGAAAGCTATGTGATAGGAGCTTCCCTGGTGGTGCAGTGGTTAAGAATCCACCTGCCAATGCAGGAGACACGGGTTCGAAACCTGGTCCGGGGAGATCCCACATGTCACGGAGCAACTAAGCCCGTGTGCCACAACTACTGAGCCTGCGCTCTACAGCCCATGAGCCACAACTACTGAAGCCCACATGCTCAGAGCCCGTGCTCTGCAACAAGAGAAGCCACCACAATGAGAAGCCTGCACACCGCAAGTAGCCTCCCACTCACTTCAACTAGAGAAAACCCACGTGCAGAAACGAAGACCCAACATAGCCAAAAATAAACAAATAAATAAATTTATTTTAAAAAATCTTTGTGATAAAGCAAGTATAGTAAAAGTTAACAGTAGAGTCTGGGCGATGGGTATACCAGTGTTTACTGTAAAATTCTTTCAACTTTTCCATATGTTTGAAAATTTTTATAATAAAATGTTGGGGGAAATCTACTTATTAATCTAGCAGAACTTATAAAATTTCCTAAACCAGTTGCTCAGAGAAAAATTCCCCAATTTTAAAGCCATCATAACTTCACTGTTCTCAATGTTTATTCCACATTAAAACTAGTTTTGATGCTGGGGAACTCTGAGGTACTGTTTACTAGAAATTGAAAAAGGAGTGGTTAGATGTATTTCTTTAGCTAGCAAAAACTACCCTAGTCTCTCTCTTTAGACTCTAGCCAAGATTGAGACAAAAGGTTTAAACAAAAATGGAGAAAGATAATAAAAGGATGATGTACATTCTCTCTTCATCACACCTCATAATTATACCATTTCTGAACAAATTACCGTTGCAGCAATTAAAACATGCATTTTAATTTAGGAGCACAAAAACAAGAAGGAAGAATGTTGAGGTGGCTTGCTCGCAGGACTTGAGTGCTTCCTACATTAAGAAAAGCAATTTTTCTTAGGAATATAAAACTGGGATATTTATTCTGAGTTCTCCCATTATTGTTCTCTTTCAAGGGTGTGTGTGTGTGTATGTGTGTGTGTGTGTGTTTTAAAAGAGGGCGTAAGTAGCTAGATGTCACTGATTGTACATTAAGCCTTGAAATAAGCAAAGAGAAAAGTGCCTTAAGTAGGAAATTTGAAAAAATTCTGTTTGTCTTCTTTGAATTTGTTCCCATTTTAATTTCTCCCACCATGAGTCAAGGTTGCAAAAGGAAAAATGTTTTAATTGTTTGTACAGGAACTAATTATATAATAAATATAGGATTTCATTTTTCATGGAAAAGCAGCAGGAGGAGCTGACAAATTTTCAAAGAATAATATTGTTCCCTACACTTAATCATTCTTTTTTTTTTTTTTTTTTGCGGTACGCGGGCATCTCACTGTTGTGGCCTCTCGCGTTGCGGAGCACAGGCTCTGGACGCGCAGGCTCAGCAGCTATGGCTCACGGGCCTAGCCACTCCGCGGCATGTGGGATCCTCCCGGACCAGGGCACAAACCCGTGTCCCCTGCATCGGCAGGCGGACTCTCAACCACTGCGCCACCAGGGAAGCCCCACTTAATCATTCTTGAGATAAGGTAAAACTTTTTGTAATTGGATGGCAAGTATCCCTGAAAAAATCTTAATTTTATAGTTAGAATATGCTCTCAGATGGAAATTATCAAAGTGAACATTTAGAAGGTAGCAACAATGTAGAATTTTGTGTTAATATTTAATGAGTATTCTGGTTACAGAATACGGCATTTGGTCTAGGATCTTCCTCCGAAGCGGTTTAGGTTCCTTTTATGTATTATGTAGGCTTTGCTTACTTAAAAAGGCATAACCAGAACAATTTATTAAGCATCTGTATACATTATTTGTTATTTTTGTTTTATAGATAAGGAAGATCAGTCTCAGAAAAGTATGAATTGCCCAGTATCACACAGGAAGCAAGTTACACAACCAGGGTCTATGCTCTTAAACACTTCAAAATGCTTTATCACATGACGGTAAGACATTACTTCCTATCAAACTCAGGGCTTTAACTATTATTTTTTTCTCCTTTAGAAATATCATTTTAGAACTTGAACCAATACCCACCTTTACTTCCTTCTTTTCTTCAAAAAATTTTTTTTGAACACCTGGTGGAAGCCACTGGAATGATCTAACATTTATTTACCTAATAGCAGCTTTCTCTTGTATACATTTCTAACTCCTCATTGCAAAAGAATATATTTCTATAGGTGAGCTGAATATTTTAATCTATGTGTTAATACTCTAGAGTCTAAGGACTGAAAAAAAAAGAAATAAAATATATTTTAACCAACTATTGTTCTATCTATGGGCATAGGACTGGCACCCACTCCTGGTTGAATTGCTATATACTTCTAGCCAGAGAACTAAAATGTGCCTCTCAGGAAATAAACCTTGCTCTGGCCACTTGAGTCAACAAAAAATTGTACATCTACTTACTAAATTTACGGAAGATGCTATAGGGAAACAAAGAAAAGCTAGCTCTATTCCCTCATGGAGCCTGTAATCCATTTAGGAAGAAAAGGTATTTTTAAAAATGCAACAGCACAAGATGAGGCAGTAGCTCAGACTATGGTTTTGGAAAAGAAGTAGTTAGTATGGACAGGGGTAAACAGAATAACCAGGGAAGGCTTGATGATGAAGTAATCTGGGGAGAAAAGAAAAGAAGGAAAAGAACATGTTCAGGGAATAAAGGTGTGTAAGGTGTGTCTAGAGGAGAGAGCAATGAGAGAGTCAGAAATGTGAGTTGGATGCATAATCAAATCAAATATAGAGGGCATATATTATTTGTATCAGAATAAAATGCCATGAATTTAGGAAATAAAAATTGATCTCAAACATTCTTCATACTTCACGGGGCTAGAACACAAGATTCCTCTGACCCTAAAAAAGGGTCAGCTTACTACGTGTTCAATAGAGACATGCCAACTTCATGGCGTCAACTCTGGACCTAATGTCCTTGTTGTGTAGGTGTTTACACTATCATTTAATTAATACACCATAAATGTATATTCTTAGAATTTTAATTAACATAGTACAGAGTTTCTGATTAAGAAACTCAAAACCTGCTTTGCATACTGAAATATAATTAAAATTACAGAGATCTAGTTGCATTCATCTAATTCAGCACACATAACTTCAGGTGACATTTCTACTTGAGCATCAGAGAGAAAAATACTACAAAAATTACCAACTGGGCCACAACGGACATATAAGTGGTAGAGTATGAAAATGGTAGTATTTTAATAGTATAAAATAAATGTTCTACAGAAAGCTTGCAAATAGCCACTTATAGTTTCCACTGGATTAGTTGCAAAGTGCAGGCATTTCTCTTAATGCTTAAAAATCCCCATATTCTAAAAAATCACACACTAAAATAAGGCCTACACAGGGGCAGGACAGACCATTCAAAACCTATCAACTTTGTCATAAAAAAACTAATGAAACAATAATAAACCTAAATAAAAATACTAACAGTTTAAAAACTGTTAAATTCCTTAATAAAAAACAATACTAAGTAAATGTAGGACTCTTTAAAAAAGGGTGAGGGTAGTTTGATGAACGGGAGTGAAAGCAGATGGAGGCTGCTGGTTCACCAGGCCAAAGGTGAAACGCACAAGGCTGGGGAGAGCAACAAACTCTTCCAAGACAAAGCACCGCTCATCCCAGCCAACAGGGAGCACGTGGGGCAGAGGGGCCTCTCCGGTCCATGTCCCTTGCTGTGCTACTGGCCGCACTACTGTGCTTGGTGTTCAGCTGTTCTCGCTTGTGGTGTGGAACAGTGTGCTGAAAACCACTACTCATGATTCAACATGAATTCTGCCTGATACTAACACAATCCCCATACTCACCAAGTGTTACGAGTTACTCCCACTAGACAAAACGCACGTTTCCGTATTGGTGAATTCAATCAACCCAAGTTCGAACAGGCTATTGAACCCGAGGATGGTCGGGGGGTTCCTGACTCAACTATGCCGTTTGATACATGGGACTTGAGCATCCGTGGATTCCTCTGGGGTCCTGGAACCAACTATCCCCCCCACCCCCCACCCCATACCGAGGAACTGCTGTACATGTTATCATCATTCATTCTTCTTGGGGGTCATACAGGAACTGCATTTAAATTAAGGGAGAAATTCCATTCTTAAATCTTTATTTTTAGATCTCTATTTAAAAGGTCAGTTTGTAATACACCTATTTCCATGAAAAACCGGACAAATTTGAACTATAAAATTTTAGTTCCTTTCTTGAGAGTATCTCTTTTATTATTATTATTTTAATTAATTAATTATTTTTTGGCTGCGTTGGGTCTTTGTTGCTGCACGCGGGTTTTCGCTAGATGCAGTGAGCGGGGGCTATGCTTCGTTGCGGTGCGTGGGATTCTCATTGCGGCTTCTCTCATTGCAGAGCATGGGCTCTAGGCACACGGGTTTCAGTAGTTGTGGCACGTGGGCTCAGTAGTTGTGGCTCACAGGCTGTAGAGTGCAGCCTCAGTAGTTGTGGCGCAAGGGCTTAGTTGCTCCGCAGCATGTGGGATCTTCCTGGACCAGGGCTTGAACCTGTGTCCCCTGCATTTGCAGGCGGATTCTTAACCACTGCACCACCAGGGAAGCCCCCTATTATTATTATTTTTTAACTATTTATTTATTTATTTTTGGCTACACCGGGTCTTGGTCGCGGCACGAGGGATCTTCATTGCAGCACATAGGATCCTTAGTTGTGGCATGCGGACTCAGTTGCAGCACACATGCGGGATCTAGTTCCCCGACCAGGGATCAAACCCCGGCACCCTGCATTGGGCACGCAGTGTCTTACCCAAGGGACTACCGGGGAAGTTCCTTGAGTGTATCTCTCTTATTCCAATATTTAATCTGTGAGGATCTTTTTAATTTTTATCCTTTTATTATGGAAAATTCCAAACATATGAGAAAGTACAGAGAACAATATAATGACCCTCTATATACCTATCACTTCAAAAATTATCATGGATGACGGTATTTAATCTATACCATCATCCATTTCTCTTCACTTTTATTTTGAAGCAAATCCGAGACTCACCTATCATTTTACCTATAAACATTTCTGTATGTATGTAAGAGTCTTTTTTTTTTTTTTTTGCGGTACGCGGGCTTCTCACTGTTGTGGCCTCTCCCGTTGCGGAGCACAGGCTCCGGACGCGCAGGCTCAGCGGCCACGGCTCACGGGCCCAGCCGCTCCGCAGCACGTGGGATCTTCCCGGACCGGGGCACGAACCCATGTCCCCTGCATCGGCAGGTGGACTCTCAACCACTGCGCCACCAGGGAAGCCCTGTAAGAGTCTTTTAAACAGATCTTTGCGGGGAAAGGAAATGAGCCATTCATGCTCGAATGGGATAACCACATGAAAGCCTTAATTTTTGGAATTTCTCCAACTCTATTGTGATAGCTTAAAAAACATCACTGAAACTCCACAGGGAGTGTGTATCAAGATTCTCTAGAAGTGCTACCTTTGCCTGGTGTTTGGCTAGAAAGGCAATATGGTGTAGTGGTTAAGCACAGGGACTTATGTCAGCTGGTTTGGCTTCATCCTCCAGCTCCACCACTTACTAGCTGTGTGGTCTTGAGCTCACTAATTAACCTGTGTTCATGTGTAAAATGAGGATAATAACACTACCTAGTTCACAGAGATATTCTGAGGAATAAATGAGTTAACATACATAAAGTGCTTGGAACAGTTCCTGGCTTACAATAAGCACTGTGTGCTAGCATCTGTATAACATGAAGGTGCAACAGTTACTATTAAAGATTAAAAACAAGGTAACAAAATTCTTTTTTATTGACTCAAGAATGCCAGAGTGCTGTAAGAAAGACCCAGTAATGATTTCTAGGTATCAAGACAAGTAGATGTCAACAGAAAGCCTTCACAGTCAATCTGGGGCTCGGAAGAACAGCAACCCAGCTTTGCTTTGTAATGAATTTTATTACCCCAAGTTTTAAAAAGTCAAGGCCAAACAAACAAGTGAAATTTCAGAACAACAACAACAATATATATGTGTGTGTGTGTGCATGTGTGTGTGTGTACCTTGGCATCAGCTTCCCAACACTGATGTAACAGTTCAGCAAAACTCCTGGGGCAACTGCTTGGAATGGTTAATCTCTGTAACAGGGAAAGAAAAAATCAATCAAAACAAAACACAAGGATTTTCTCATTAAAGGAAGGAAATTCTAATTGAAAGGTATAAAAGAGTTAATTTAGTAGCATAAACAAGACATAAAATTTAAAACTTGCATTGATTAATATGTGACTGGCGAGAATTTACATTTAGGTTCATAGCATCTAATCTCTAAAGACACGTTACCGTTTTCCTCCAAAGAGGAACCACAATGGATGAAGAAATAGGGTTCAGCACAACAAGTGCAACAAAATATAGAATCAAGTCTAAAAGAAACCAGTACGAGAGGGGCAAGTTGGAATACTTAAATACTAACTTAAACACTAAATCTAAACCACACATCTATCACTGTAGTTTTATAGGCAACTATGAGATATGCAAACAGGCCAGGTAACTAGGAAAACAGTTCAGCTTTGGCAATAGGTGTACAACTTCTGAAAACATCTTGAGCACAGAGATAATTTTAAAGAAGTGTGCATTCTCTCAGCAGCAAATGAGACATTCTGAATGGATGACTCCTTATGGCTTAGTTTTGGTCAAATGCATAAACTGTAAGGACTCGATAGAACAAAGATTATAATGTGAGGATTAGTCTTGTTCTAACATTGTACAGCAGTGGTTCTCATAGGACATGTAATGCCCCCAGGGGCAGTATACAGATCTACAGAGACATTTTTGTTTGTTTGTTTTTTTGTCCCGTTGCGGAGCACAGGCTCCGGACGCGCAGGCTCAGCAGCCGTGGCTCACGGGCTTAGCTGCTCCGCGGCATGTGGGATCTTCCCGGACCGGGGCACGAACCCGTGTCCCCTGCATCGGCAGGCGGACTCTCAACCACTGCGCCACCAGGGAAGCCCTACAGAGACATTTTTGTTTTAAAGTCTGGAGGGTTGCACCTGGAGCAGGTCAAGAATGCTGGCCATCTTTCGATACATAGTAAAGCCCTAATTAAAAATTCTCCTGCATTCCACCAAACTTCAAATGCCCCGGGTGCATTCATGTGAGTAAAACAAGAAAACAATGAGGCTTATAATTTTCTGAGCCTTAGAATCTGATTTATAAATAGAGTATTTTTGAAGATATTTTAAAAATACACTGAACATTCTATGAATGCAACTACTAAATAAAATAAATCAAGGGCAGATTGATTTTTGCATTATTCATAACCTTACCAAGATTTGGGGAAAATTTTGCCTACAACAGTGTTGCTCATGGTACTGGAATCATTAATACAACCCATTTCTACTCTGCATTTGTAGCTGTTGAATTCTATTTATCCATAGGTGGAAGCGTCTAAAACTTCCATCATCACCTCTACTGTTTTTATGCCTGAGCATTTATCCATTGCAATACATATTTACTTCTTCCTTATATTACATTTAGAGCAACATGTTGGCTTAAGATACAATGTTGTACTACCTCTGAATTTCATTTCAGGGAAGAAGACGAAGCATTAACATAGTTGTTATAAAGAGAGCATTGGATGTGATAGAGCTGAGAACCTCTGTACTAAGAAGATTTATTTTACAGTATTTTTTGCCAAGAAGTTTTGCAAATAAAAAACTGAAAACAATTTAGTTGGATTTGGGGGAGGCTACGTATAAAACTAGAAAAACAGTTGCCTTGGCAAGAAAACAGACAATCTATATTTGGAATTAAAATAAAAATAAACCAAAATAAATAAAACTTTAAAGCAAAGTAAAAAAAAAAACAACTCTCCAACTTAGAGGCTACACTAAGCATTTTTCAACTTCTGGTCTTGTGATTTCATAGAATAGAGCAAGATGTAGTAAATGGTACTATTATTTTACTGTAATGCAAACTGGAAACCTTTTGTTGAAGGTCAAAAGGAAAATCATGCGTTTACTTAAAAAAAAAAGTAAGATGGTTGGGGATGGCAACTAGTAAAAACAGTGACTGCAATTATGTGACTGAATGTACTCCATGTGTAATGAAAAATAAGTTTTCATAAAAGGTAACATTTTCAACATAACTTTAGCACAACATTTTCCCAAGAACTGAAATGTGAACTGGCTGAATATGGATGTTGATCTTTTCTTACTGGCAAACTTTTTAGATACCACATGTAAGACATTATAAAAGGAGACATAATTATTTTAAATTATCTGAGATGGTCAAAGATCAGTTAAATCTAGACTCAGACACTTCATGTAACGGATTATTTTGGTACACTAAAAAGTATTTTAAAAGAGAATCTAAAATATTTAAGTCCTGATTACGTAACTGTGGGCATTCCTAACTCATTAAAACATCCTGAAATAACCAGATATTAGCACCAGGTTTGCAACACTACTTAAAACTTAAATATTTTAAAATAAAACAGTTTCAAATTTAAAATTAAAATATTTCCTAATCACTAAATTAGGCATGATATTTTTAAGAAGATCATATTCTTTTTTGCACCATTTTCAACATAAGATGCAATAATTATTTTTTAAGTCAAGTTCATTATCTTTTTTAAAAGTGTAGTCAAGAACAATGGATTAAGTTTTTGACGATTTCTGTTAACAAAGAATAGTAATTTTGCTACTTAGAATAAAACACATTTAAGCATTTATAAAGATAGGAATTATAATGCCAGAACACTCTGAATGACTACTAATTGAGTTTTATGGAAATTACAAAGGCAGATAGACACATCTGTAAGGTTTTTAAAATTTATTAGTAATACCCTCTTAATTTCATGCTTTCTATGAGTTCACTGTTTGCTTTGTAAAGTTTAACAGTGCTTTATGGATTCTAGTTTCAATAGGATTTAATAATAGGAAAAATGATTGTTTGAAGACCTTATTTCATTATTAAGGGTTTGGAATTAAAGGTCTTCAGATATAATTTTTAGAAAGTATCGATCTTCCTATAGATGCAAAAAGCAATCCTAAATGGTGAAACCAAATAAGGTCTAGAGTCTGGTTAACAGTAATGTATCAGTGTCAGTTTTCTGGTTTTCATACTATACCATGCCTATGTCTCACCAGTGGGGGAAGCAGGGTGAAGGGCACACAGAATTCTTTGTAATATTTTTGCAGCTTCCTATGAGTCTAGGATGACTAGCATTCTAGTGTGACTAGCTCACATTTAAAATGTCTCTCTGAAAGTTTAAACATGTCATCCTTTATTTCAATGAGGCCTCTTAAAAAAAACTATAGCTTTCTCTTTTCAACTCAATAGCGCAAGGTATTCCAGAGTAAAAATAACTAAAATAAAATAACTGGAAGTTGAAGGGATTTTTACAAATGGTATTTAAGTCAAAGTCTCAATTTTATTGTAAAATAAAATAAATCCTTGGGAATTATTTTAATGCTACCTCAACAGAATTTGTTTTGGTAATAAGTGCCTCCATTTATGAGGTAGAATGAAGACATTTTCTTGAATGATGACAATGGAAACTACATTTGAACTTAATTTCCATATTCTGCTAAATGAAATAAATATGCAGAATGAGAACAGACAAACAAATACCCTTGTAATACCCAATTTTCATTAGGTTCGTTAGAAAGTTGAGAAAAATTACTTCACCATGTGGGTTTCTTTCAAATGACTATTTCATTTAATAAATATAGTATGCGAGGCATTTGAAGAGTCTCCATCTGTTATTAGCTGATCATGAGATCACACCACGGACACTCTACTTTAGGGGATTCCTGGGGAGAAAGGGGGCGATGGCCTCCTCATGTAGCCTGCTGAGGAGATTCTGAAGGTAATTTATGGGGGACTCTCAACCCTCAAGTCAGCTACTCAAAGGCAGCTTCTAAATTCATTTTTCTCTTTGTTTTTAAAGTGCTTTAGATTCACACCTTTTCTGTCCTCCTTTAAATGAAATATTAAAAATATTAATTACTCTGTCTTATACATATTTGGAGGGTCCAGTCAGCTTTAAAAAAAAATTTCCTCCTAGTTTATCTTGAAACGATACAGAGGGAAAAAATGACATTGAGTGTTCTGCTCCAAAGTCAACAGAAGGTCAATAATCTTCTTCACTCTATTTGTCGACCCAGAACTACACGTCTAATCATCTCACTGGCAAAAGAAACTGAACAGAATCAAGTGGGTTCTCATACCATGAGATAATCAGTTACCCTGTGTGTGAGGTCTGATTTAATAGCACACCAGGAATAACCATCCCATTTAATTAAAACAGAACAGCCTCTGTGAAACAATGAGTAAGACACATTCTTGAATATAACATCTTTTTATTTTTCTTAAATTGGCAGCTCTCTCCCATCAAGTTCAGCTATCATGAACATTTCATCCATTCTCAATGGCTCAGAAGGACAAATTAATAAGGTAACCATGAATTATGTGATCTAAAATATGGAAACTTGGTTTCTCTCAGTCAATAGCAGCTTTTTGATTGATCTAGTTTGCTCCTGCACTCACATGGGGAGCGGATCAATCTAATTCTTTTAAAGCGTTAAAAAGGGAATATTGCTACATATTCACCGTTTTGCAAATTATTTTACCCTAAGCCTGCACCCTTCCCTTTTGTGAAGGGCACAGATAAGATGTGGAAATGAAGAAGTTTTGTGAAATAAAGTTGTTTTACAGCGTTGCAAAGACAACTGCGTGCTTCCATTACTTGATCTAACTTCTCATAATACCTTGATAATGGATGCTTCATCCTTATGCTGAGAATTTCCATGGCTGTGCGTTTCAGTCACAATTTTAAACCTTTCAAAATGTATTTGCTGTCTTTGATATGAATGTACCATGTTCTCTGATGTTGGCTCATGGGTCCAACTAACGGAAAGCCTCAATTTGTGGGAAGAAGAAAAGCGAGGCTGGGGACACAGCACAAACGGTGTTTACGCCACTGAAGTTCTTTTGAAATGGAAAGGCTCTGCATGAAGAAGGGAACAGTTATGCCACTGCCTCGCCAATTCCAGTGAGGAGCTCATCTTCAATGTAGTGTTCAACGTAGGTGGCAAAACTGTAATTTTTCCCTTTTTTGAAACTATTTTTTCTTCTTTTATTTTTGAAATTCTCATCTAAGCGACAGTTTCTTGTACTATAGTGACTCCTGCTGGGAGAGGTAAGTTGAAGTAGCTGAAGGTCTCTTACAGATATACCAACTCCCGGACAGTAAAAAAGATGTCCTAAACGCAGGAGATGGAGTTAAAACTGTTCCCCTACCTTGGACGCAATGGCTTCTTTCATCACTAAGAACAAACCCCTAGGTTTTACAATTGAGACTGAGAAACTAGTACAGTACTTGTACAATTTTTGATCTACAGCATCACGACGTGAAGCTGCAACAATTAGATGTAAAGGGTCCATTCATGAGGAATAACATCACTTTGACCCTTTGTGTTAGCTCCTACTGCTAATCTTTCCATAAGCGTGAACTTACTTTCAATTTGAAGAAGATGAAAAAGTCTTTTGCAAAACCCCAATACTGTTTTCTGATCTATGTACCTGAATGGAGAATCGCAGACTTACCTCGTTTTTTTCCACTACAAGCCAAGCTACTTGTAATCCTTCCAGACCTTTAAAGGGGGCCTCCCTTGTTAGCATCTCCCAGAGAACCTGGAACAAAAAGAAAATGGAATTTTTATTCTTGTACTTCATATTTTTGGTATATTACTGAAACTTTAACATTTAACTGTATCCAGTTACCAGGCACAACCAACTCCATCTGTAGAAACTTGGGCAAAATGTATATATCCATGCAGAGGACTTCTTCCATATATTTTATATATATATATATTTTTTAGCTGTTGTTGTTGCTGTTCTTTTTTTATATTAAAAACAAAAAATCTGGTTTAGGAATTAGAATATCTAGAGCCAGGCTTAAAAGTTTATGAAACTAGTGGGCCTCCGTGATTTAACTGTATCTTGTAAATTAACAGCATTCTCATGTATCACCACAAACTAGATTTTATATTTTGTTGGTCAAAACTCTTTTGCACCTTCAATCTCTGATAAACTGCTCTATAAGATAATAACTGGGAATTCAACCATATTTGCAAAGGTTCGATAATGGTCTCATAAAAAAAAAAAATCGAGGGCCAAATCCAAATCACTGGCTAAACCACTTCCTCCACAATGGTAGGTACTCGCCAAACTGTAACATTTAGATTTTGTGCTTTGGAGAAATCTCTCTCAAAATGAGTCAGTCTAAGGGATTCATGTTCCTCCACCTACCACATAATTTATTAAAATATATTCTAAAATGTAATAAGCGTCTTATATATATACATATATATAGGCTGTGTATGCGTGTGTGTTCATGCGTGTGCAAATTTATGTTTGTGTTATCTCTCTGCAATCCTTGAGATTAGCAGGATTAATAAATTTGTACTGAAGCACACTGATGCTGGAAATGCTGAAAACAGCCAATGATTTGGTATTCTCTTTAAACTCTGAGTAATGGAGATTTTTACATTCAGTTTCTTTCTCTATTTATACACATGAGTATTAAGATTTGAATCTATCAATACTTTTGTGAAGTGCAAAAACAATTATAATTTTTTCAACGATAATCGTAATAATAACAACCACTATCATTTATTGAGTGATTATGTTCCAGTT
This sequence comes from Grampus griseus, assembly GCF_964374135.1. Taxonomy (NCBI): domain Eukaryota; kingdom Metazoa; phylum Chordata; class Mammalia; order Artiodactyla; family Delphinidae; genus Grampus; species Grampus griseus. The sequence goes on from NC_139001.1 coordinate 59,263,559, forward strand.
ACTCTGTTAAACCCTTTTGGTATGTTATCATGATTAATCTCAATCCCATCAGAGAGGTATCATTCTCATTGTATAGATGAGGAAACTAAGGTTTAAGGAAGTTGAATAAACTTGCCCAAAGGCACTGAGTTACCAGGTAGCAGAGCTAGAATATGAATTTGCTGTCTCACCCCTGAAGGTCAAGGTCTTGACCACATGTAATTGTAGAGAGGGAAGAGCTACAGTATAAGAGAGAATGCAGCGGGCCCTACTTTCGGTATGGAGCCATGGCAGAAGCGAATTCAGCACCTCTGATTTACACTTCTGTTGTTCTAAAAACAAAAACCCATTTCTAAATAAGAATGTAGATTGAGGATATATACACTATTCAAGGGAATCCAATATGCACGATTTCCTCAGCCAGCGCTCTCGGTCTTACTGGAGCCATAACATGTTAAATGAATTCTGGCTAATACGAAGATAATTAGCAGCAAAATCAGGGAAACTGGCAGACGCTGCTCAAGCAGGAGGAAAAGAAATTCACTGAAACCTCTTCGGGCTTTTAATCAAGTGTGTCAGGTACTTCTTTAGAAGAGCTACTGAATAATTCTATTCGAGTCACAGAAGTGCTTAGGAAAAGGTAAGGGGCATCCCAGAAGGGGATGATTCCAGCAAACACTGAAAGTAAAGAAAGGGTGAGAACTAGAACAGGTGTGTGGTAACCTGACACAGGGCGGCACGGGGCTGGGGTGGGGGACAGAGGCAGCAAGAGGGCTGAGCAGGAAATGAAGCCCCTCAGTTTGTTGCAATTACCACCCTCCCGGTGGTGGGATTGGGGAGGGGAAGGCTTATGAAGGGCAAGTAAGTGAACGGATTTGGCATTCCTAAGGAGAATGGGAAGGATGACTGCCTCAAATAAATCTAATGCCCTGGACCCCAAAACGTCTGGATAAGCAGCCTTGCACCCCTCCTTCTGGAGTCTGGCCTGCCTGCACAATACACTGCACATGCGCACACATGTGCACAAAGGCGGCCTGGGTTTTGTGGGGTAAGATGCAGAACCAAGAGCCTGGGGAGTGACACCAGAAAAAGATTTATGTCATTCTTTATCCCAAAATATTCAGCTGGAAAGTGTCCAAAAATCTAATAAGACCCGAGTTATATTTCTCCGAGGGTTCTAATCCTGGAAAAAATAAGATAGTTTCATTCTACTCCCTCTCTGTGTCTCTAAAGAGCTACCACAGCTGAGGGAGCCACTTGATGGATGTGAAACTGGCAAGGATGGCGGGGATGGTGTCCTTAACCATGGGGTCCTGAAGCCCAAATGAGGTCTTTAGTTTAATTCCAGGATCAGCACATCTCAAGATTTCCTATTATTTATTCACCATTCAGAAATGTATCAAAAAAGTAGGTGGTATGAGATAGGACAACAGCTTTTTCTACTGAACGAAATGACATGTGGCACAAAAAATGTAACTTTGTGGAGGAAGTCACTTAGAGGTCAAAAAGTATATTAAACTGTGACTGAAAATATCAGTTATGGAAAATGCAGGCCAAACGTTTTTGTGATCTTTCACCTTATTTTCCAACTCATTTTATATTGAGACATCCCCATGTTTAAACTGGGTTCACAAGGGAAATTTCTATTTTCAGTTTACAGAAGAGAAACTTGGACAAGGCTGTGTACTTTTCCTGCCTTTTCTTTTACAAACAATGGAAAGCCATTACCTGAGCCGGGCTGGTTCTGGAACAGGGCTCAGAGACAAGTGAGGCAGTGATGCTCGCTCTTAAGCTACTCTATTTTCAAAGCTGGTTTTGGCTGAGAAGCTTCTGAGAAGGTAATCCTTTCTGCATTGTCCTCAGGAGAGCTTTGTTTTTAAAGAGTGGCTAGGTCTTGAGTTCTCAGAAGGCTAATTCTTCAATGATTTTGGCTCTCCTGAAGTCTTTTCTTTTTCGTGGATAATATCCTAAACACTCCTGGTTTAGTCCTTCAAGAGAAGTCACCAGAAGGGGGTAGAAAAAACCTACTGCCTTATAAAACAGAAACAATTGCCTGCCTAGCGAATACCAGCGCAGAAGCAAGGATCACAAGATCCATTTCTGGCATTTCACCAGCACGTTTATTTCAGGGCTATACAAGGCTGGCTCGTCTCCTCATGTGTTAAGAAGAAACAGAGGTTAATTAAACTGGGGAGGGCTAGGGACTTTGAGACTATGAAGGGCTAAATTCTTACAGCAGGTCTGAGAAAGAAAAATAAAAAGCAAACATATATTGGGGTTTGGGGGATGGGTTTCAAAAAAGGGACAACTGTTTTTTATGTTCTTATTCATCTGCATGTGACTGCTCTGTGGGTGGGAGCTCAATTAATGGAACAGGCTTTTTAATGAACCCTGGTATGTTTTCTGCAAACAGATGCACCTACTGACAAAGGAGTTCTGGTTACTCACCTGTTTTGAAAGGACATCAAAAATTCTAAATGCCCGCATTGCTCTCCTATAGATAGATATAATTTTCAAGGTTTATGCACTATAAACTTCTACAGCTAACATGGCCCCTACCTTAATAACTGTCCTCTACTGCTCTTTTAGGGACATGTAACGCTATTTTCATTAAAAAAAAAAAAACTGATTGTTTAAACAAAAAGGCTCAGTAAAGCATGCCTTGTACTTTTTCTTTCACTAATGGTGTTAATTGACAGTACTATGGGAAGGGGTCAGAATTAAATAAAATCCTGATTTGTCATTTATAATTAAATGAGCACATGTGCACTTTTCTGAATGGAATTCTGCTGATGCAGCTATGGGGTAAGAATAACCAGCATTCCGAGTAAACCCCTCTCTTTAAGATAGCAAAAGAGTAGCCCCTGTTTTAAAACTAACATGCAATGGGAAAGAGTGAGAATTGTGGTTCCTTATCAAAATACTAGGAACCGTTCTTCAGCCATGTGGCTTGTCTTCCTATCTTGAATAAGAGGGTTCCACAGGGGTCTCAAATGTCAGTCTGCTACAGATGGCAGAGTGGTTTTACCGGTTTTAAAGAGTTGTAAAAAACAAAAGAATATGCAACAGAGATTGTAAGTGGCCCTCGTAGTCTAAAATATTTACTGTCTGGCCTTTATAGAAAAAGTTTGCTGGCTCCTGTTTCCACAGGATAAAATGAGACACTGGTCCCAAGGAGCAGGCAAAGTAAAATGTAAATTGCCCTAAGTTGGTGTCTAGCACAGTGCCTGACACAATAAATAGATTTTTGCTTAAAAATGAGGAACATAGGGCTTCCCTGGTGGCGCAGTGGTTGAGAGTCCACCTGCCGATGCAGAGGACACGGGTTCGTGCCCCGGTCTGGGAAGATCCCACATGCCGCGGAGCGGCTGGGCCCGTGAGCCATGGCCGCTGAGCCTGCACGTCTGGATCCTGTGCTCCGCAACGAGAGAGGCCACAACAGTGAGAGGCCCGCATACCGCAAAAAAAAAAAAAAAAAGAGGAACATAACTTCATTAAGAGGAAATAATCTCACAAACAGTCTTAAATCGCAACAAATTTCCCCATTTTCAGACTCCCCAGCAGATGATTTGTAGAATGGTTAGAACGTAGTAACTTGTGACATACGGGACCAGCTTTAGAATATATTTCTTCAGGAACTTTTGGTTTTTTCTCTTTCTTTTGATAAGAATTATTTTATCACTGTCTAAAATAGGTTATAGCCTTCATTCTTAGAAGCACAAAGAATTAAGGAAAATTAAGTATTTAACCTGATGCTACTACTGTCTTCCAACTTTTACAATTCTAGCCTTTCATCGAAAACATATATTTCATTCATGAAATGATTTTTTTCAATAGCCAACAAAATTGCTATTATATTAATTTGGTATACATAAGATGTAGTAATGATTTAGAAAAAGCTAGCTAACTGAAATCAGCCCAGAACCTACTGAGGCTAGCATTAATTACCTAGAGACTGATGAACTCTAAAGAAAAAGGAATGGGTTTGACAGTGTTGGTCTCCTGTGCTATCAGCTGTCACCTTCAGTTGAAAACACAGAAGTTCAGGAAGAAGAGGCATGTTGATTTGGTCTACAGTTAAGACTGCTTTTTCCCCATTATTATGAAAGTCTCCTTTTAAGAAGTTATAAAATAGAGAGGCAATATGATCAGGAGATGAGAGGCGAAGACAGGGGGTTCCAAACACTATTTTGGACTTTTTAAAGGAAATACAGCATTTTTAGGGATAAAAAACTTATCCTCAAAAAAGGGCAACAAATTCCTTCGTCCACCAAGGAAACTCCCTGTCCACTCTCCCCTCCCTGCCTCTTCTCCCCCATTGCCCCCACTTCCTTCTCTCTGCTAATTCAGATACAACTTATTCCTCAAGAATGATCCATCTCAAAACTCCTCTAGCAGCTTCTGCTCCTTCACTTCATTCCTGTGGTCTCTCTTCCTTGAGCATCCCACCTCCCGACCCACCGGCACATTATTCTGTTCTTGTAACTATGTTGCTCTGCTGGTATTCTTATGTGAGACCTTAGATTCATGCTTCAGACAGCCATTGCAGCAGACATGGGCAAGGCTATGTGCTAGATGATAAGCACATTTTCTTCTGTATTCTCCAGAAATTCACTAATCAGTTTAACGGTTGACATTTCCTGTTAATTAACTCATTTGGCAGATCCATTGGTGGTTTCTGAGCAACACATGACAACGAAGTTCTGTTCCACATTGTATCCACTGACTTGCAGAGATATTCTACAGACATATGTCCACCCAGGAAGGCACTCTCCACAGGAGGGCATCAGGCCCAACACTGTTTTAGGTTCCATCTAAATTTGCTTCTTGCGATGGCACTGGCTTCTTCTCAACACAGGACAAAATAACTCAGATGCATAAAAATGATCAAAGTAAACTTTCTAGTAATTAGAAAATATTCTCTCTGCTGCCACTGCTCTGGGCGTTCCACCAGAAACAGCACCATTGTTTTAAAACTGGGTTAAATTGTCATACCCCGCTTCTGCAAGTTGTTTGCTTTTTGCATGTCCTTTAGCAACAAAAAATAAGAAATGAACTCACCACACCATAGGAATATGTGTCACAAGTTTCAGACACAGGGAGACTCTGGATAACTTCTGGAGCCATCCACGGGAAAGTTCCAACCAAGGACATGTGCGTTGTGTGGTTGTGGAAGCGAGAGGCACCAAAATCGCAGATCTGAGAAAAGAGAAACGAGTATCAACTTTTTACTCACTGACTAATACAAGAATTACCAGTCACAAAACCTACATCTGAAATTAACGGAATTTTAAAAAATTAAAATAAAGAGTCCTACCTTCAACACCCCATCAGCAGCAATAACAACTAAAAGGAAAAAAAAAGATAAATTATGAAACTCATCTAATTTGAGTTATACTGAAAAATATTATAAACTTCTATTTCTATCTTCCATATGGCATTATGAAAGGTAAAATTAAAGTATTTACTGCACTGAGGATTTTGTAAAAAGGAGCTGACATTAAAATAAAAATAAAAAACTAATTCTATGAGGTGCTGATTAAAAAAGGCTTCAAAACACTGGTTTAAATTAAATGCAGTAGTGTCCAGCAAAAAAGGCATAGATTAGGAGTAGTCAAGAGAACCAAATTTTTACTTGGGTTCTGCCACTAGACTGTCAACATGATACTGAGGAATAATTAGCATTATTACTTCATGGTATATATGGTTTTTCCTCCCAGTTGAAGAGTAATTTTCTTGAAGGCAGAGATAATACTCATTTATTTACTTATTCATACATTCATTCATTTAACAAATATTTGTTGAGCATATACTATGGGCAAGGCCATGTACTATGTTCTAGCAGAGGAAGGTGAGCAAGACTGACATTGTCTCAGCTCTGGTAGAGATTACAGTCTAATGGTAAAGACAGTTAAACATCTATAATAAAGCGGGATAAGTTCCATGATGAGAGGCATGGAGACTGCCATAGGACCAAAGAGCAGTCTAAGAAGTCACAGTGTAAGGAGGTTGAAGTTTCCTGGAAGAAATGATGCTATGCTAACGAGAAAGAGGAGACCTGGGGGAGGAAAGCAGTTTTCTAAGCAGAAGAGTGAGCTTGTGCAAAAGGTCAGGAGCAGAGGAAAAGGCACAGGCCAGGTCCAGAAGAGCCTTTGTGAGAAACGGAAAGGCAATGAATGATTTTAAGTGGAGGAATGAAACGGTCAAATGTGCAGAGGGGAACAGAACACAGGTAAGTAGATCACTGTGTGCACCAGTGTTGTAGTCCAAGAGAGATGAGGATGCCTGCACTAAGGCTGTGGCAAAGGACAGGAGAGAAGTGGACCGAGTCAAGAAACAGGAAGCAGAATCAACTGGGCTTGGATTATTGGCTATGGGGGAGGAGGAAGAGAACTCAAAGAGGAAATAAAATAGAGGCAATACAGCATAATGGTTAGAACAGGAACTCTGCAATCGAACTGTAATTCCTTTTCATTTGATTACTGGATTAGGCAACTGGTATTGTCACTCACCGAGAAGGGAATGAAGGAATAATTTTTTTGGGGGGTAGGCAGAAGATGAAAAGATCAACTTGGACACAGTACATTTTAGTACACAGATTTATAATGTTAGACTTTTTAAATGAACACTTATTAATCTTATGATAAAAAAAAGTAGAAGTATTTTTTAAATAACTGAATATAGTATTAATATTTTTTTATTTGAAAAAATGTATAGCTTATTATATATAGTATCAAATTTACCCTTAGGCTATTTCTGTGTACTGGATCATGCAAAGGTTATTTTCTCCACTTATCAAGGTCATTAGTAACAGCTAATAAGTATTGCTAAACTACCATGTTCAAGGCACTGTGTGGCTTACAAAGGAAAGGCTAGAAACATTCCTTCAGGATTCTGCCCTTGGCCTTCTCCCTTCTTATGCTCTTATTCGCCCACTCCCATAAAAGCCCCAACTACATCTTAACACTCTCAAATAGATCTCAGCCTCAAAACTATATATCTATCTGCTTATTGAACATATTCACATACGTATCTTGTGAGTCACTGCAATGGGAAGCCTGTGCACCGCAACGATGAGTAGCCCCTGCTCACTGCAACTAGAGAAAGCCCACGCACAGCAACGAAGACCCAACGCAGCCAAAAATAAATTTACAGTTTGTGTAGTTACTTGATGTGAAAACACAAACACACTGAAACAATATAGATCAAACTTTTAACAGTTTTGGGGTGGGGGTGGAGACAGAATAGTAGGACTTTCATTTTCTAAGTTATATAGATTTATTTATTTATTTTAAATTTATTTATTATATTTATTTATTTTTGGCTGTGTTGGGTCTTCGTTGCTGTGCACGGGCTTTCTCTAGTTGTGGCGAGCAGCGACTACTCCTCTTTGCGGTGCGTGGGCTTCTCATTGCGGTGGCTTCTCTTGTTGCGGAGCATGGGCGCTAGAGCGCAGGCTCAGCAGTTGCCGCGCATGGGCTTAGTTGCTCCGTGGCATGTGGGATCTTCCCGGACCAGGGCTCATACCCGTGTCCCCTGCACTGGCAGGCAGATTCTTAACCACTGTGCCACCGGGGAAGCCCTCAAACTGTAATTTCTAAAAATGGGAACATTCTCCATTGTTAGTCTTCATAATGACATCTTGGATAATTTAACCATTCTCCTCTCATGGGATATATAAGATATACTGGTAAACTAGATTAAAAGGAGAGATGTTAAACAACTTATTTGGATTGAAACTCTGAGCAAGAACTGAAAATGTACAAAGTCATAAAACTCTGATACTTCCTACTAGATTCTGTATTATTTCCTAATGACCTCCTGCTAGCCAATATATATTAAAAGTATTTAGCTCCAGGAAGCTTATGTCTAAGAAAAGCCAAAGGATAAGTGATGAAACCTAGAAAAGGGCAAGAACAATCAGCCAGAGTGAACTGTCAGGGTCAGGGTGCTGGTCCAACCTGGACTGCTGAGGAGTGGCAGCTGCCGACAACTTCCCCTTCTCCACCCCCGCAAGCATCAAGGTCCTGGGCAGCTGGATGGATTCCCGAGTTCTCTTCCTCTGCTGGCCACGACTACCCATTCTAAGGACCACACTATTAGCACTTACCCATTTTAACTGCAGTGATTTAAAGATTTTCTAAAAATAAATTGTTTTCCTCCTCCTCCATACTTAGAAGAATCACTTAGAAAGCAAGTAAAAAATTAAAGCATGTGAATGAATTGATAGCAAGATTTTTTGTTTTTAAGTAGCAAACTCTGAGGCAAACTCTGAGTGCTGGCTAGCTAAATAATCCCACTGCCTTTTTCCATTAATTTTCAAGTGATGTAATGGACAAAGCATTCTATTACCACTCCTACTTGAAGGTAACATCTAATCCTGCCATTTAAAAGTGCTCACTCTCCGAATTATAAAATACAGGATCATAAATAAACTTTAGGAAGTAGAGAAGAAGAAAAAGAAAGCTCTTACTTTCCAAACCTGTGCTGATCATTTTTGGGCACTCCTTCGGGTAATGTGAGTGACATAAAAAATTTACACCAAATAACTCAGGAGTAACAAGAACAAAACTCCAAACTGCTAGTACAGAGAGCCATCTAAAAATAGAAGAACTAGAAATACACAACTATGTGCTTTGACCAGCAATACCTGTTTTAGAAAATGATTCTAGAGAAATAATTAGGGATGTGTTGAAAATTTCTACTGAGAAGTATTAACTTCAACATTTCTTATCATAGAAAAAATAATGTAAAAAACCCAAATGTCCATATTCTGTGCTACTTATACAGTGGAATACTATGCAGCCTCTTGAAATAATGTGGAGGATTTGAACATTTATTAATAGAGGAAAGATTTACACAGTATCAGCAGTGAGTCAAAACAGCAGGTTACAAAAGAGATGGAAAGCATGATGCCTATTTCTATACAACGGTGCATGTATTTTGTAATAAAATAGGTAAAATAAAAACATATGACTACGTTACCATTTCTTGACTTGAGATCTCTGTGAATCACCTTGACAGGAGCCTCCATATGTAAATAGTGCATTCCTTTTTGTACAAAAAGGGAGAAAGGCCTATTAATATAATTTTTCAACATTGCATCAGTATTACCTTTCTATTTTAAACATCAGTATTACTTTCCATATTTTTGCAAAGGATTTAATAGCAAAAACTAAATTCATGTGCTCTGTTCTTCCATGATGGATAAAATAGGGACAGGATATGCCCACATTAAGAAAATTTATATGCTAAGAAAAATTTATGTGCTTTAACCTCTTAGAAGTTGGAATTTGATTGTGGATAAAGCTAGCTTCTTATAATACCCAATAAGGACACCTTAATTTTCTGGAGTCTGCATGAAAATAGCACAGATACCACTGGAAGAAATGCTCCAATGACTAAGGTATTCTATACTACCAACTGCCTTCTAAATCAGCCAAAGTTCTGACCAAAAATTTCAGTTTTCATTTGCATGTCTGCAGTTACCCAGTGAAGCTTGGTTTCTCAGTACTCATTCCAGTAAGACCCTGGGAGTGGAGGTGGGGTAGGGGTGGGGAGAACTGGTTGGATTCATTAGTTGTGGTTGGTAAAGGATTTGGGGATCCTCAGATAGAAAAATATACAGTAGTTACAAAATATTTTATTCTTCTTACAAGGATAAATCTTCGAGATAATATATATTTAAATGTACTCCAAAATTCTCTACAACATACTGAAAATCAGGTTACTTCAGTAAATTGGATGTATATAGAGTTTCATTATTTTGAATTAAAAAATGACTCTTTCCCAGTATTTATACAGTCTATCCCCTTAGAATAAAGAACAAGAGCATTTTCTACTGAAACATTTCCTCTCTTTATTTCTCAAGTTGTCTTTTCTAAACAATGGAATAGCCCCTCACCCCAATCAAACAGGTTCCTTTGGTTAATGAACTACCTTTTTTTTTTTTTTTTTTTTTTTTTGCAGTACGCGGCCCTCTCATTGCTGTGGCCTCTCCCATTGTGGAGCACAGGCTCCGGAAGCGCGGGCTCAGCGGCCATGGCTCACCGGCCCAGCCGCTCCGCGGCATGTGGGATCCTCCCGGACCGGTGTCCCCTGCATCGGCAGGCGGACTCTCAACCACTGCGCCACCAGGGAAGCCCTAATGAACTATCTATTGAAAAATAATTTAATAACTAGGCCTTGGTTCTTTTTTTCAGTATATAGAAAATTTCAGTTTTATAAAAGCTAATTTTAAAAATAATCTATTATTTTCTACATTCTGATTATTATATAGTGAAGAATCATGAAAGAACAAAGAAAAGTTTCAAAAAATTTAAACTCTTGCCATATAAAGATATTACTGAAGAGTCAACAAAAGTATTAGGAATTCAAATGATCTTAAACAAGATATAACTGGAATAAAAGAAATATTTCTTCTAATATTAAGTTCTACATATTCGAAGCTCTGAAAATTCAAAAGCTACAACTCAGGTAACTTTTAATAATTTTTATGACAGAATTTCATAGTTATTTCTCTTTTTCTTTAAGAATCAAATTCCTGAATAATTTTTCAGGTAGAAACTATTTAATTAACTATTAGAGGTAGACCTAGATCATTTCTACATTTGCTGACAATAAAGAATTTCAAAAAACGCTCAAGCACAGAAGCTTTAAATACAGGCACTTTTCTTCCTCATGGCAGCTATTACGAGAAAAAGTGTTGTAAATTATTTGTGTATAACATATAGTATACATTTATAGAATATTTAGTGTACATAAAAAGTTGTAATCAAAATCATATAAAATTCTATTTAATGTGTTTTTATAGAGCTATCTACAATTCTGTCTGCCTTATGTTTATTGCAAAAAAACAGGAATGCTGAAAAATATTTTCATCAATTTTAAGATTCAGAGTTTCCTAAAAAAAGATTTCACAGGAGTCACTGGGGAGATTTGGAATCAATGATGACCATTTGGAGATTGGATCCTGGTTTATTTGCTTTAATTGTTCCTTTTACCCATTGTTGACTGACCTGTAGCAATTTCAGATATACTGGTTGGTCTGCCCTCTATCCCTCTTCCCACCCAGAAAGAAGAGAATCTTTTTTTTTGCCTTTTAGGAGGTTTTCTCTTTGCAGTGATGTTAAGCAATGCCTATTTCAAAATGCACGAATCCACTCTTATTTGAAATGAATTATTCATCCTTTGATTTCTCAACATCTTGTTGCTTCAGTGGCTTCAGTCATGGTCAAACTGAAGGGCACAGCTGAATTCAAAATGGAATCAACAAAAATCAAGCCTTCCTATTTCATCTCCAAGTTCTACACATAGCTTTATCAGAGAGGGTAGAAGTCATTCTGAAAGCACTGATTTCTTCTTCCTTTCGTAGGCCATTTCAAGTATTAAGTATTACTTGTGACTACACATAAACAAGTCTCTTCTCTGCCTCACGCTTCTCACCTGAGTCCAAACACATTAGAACTTGCCTTTCAGATTAATTCATCAGCCACCAAAAAGTGATTTTATTACCATGTGGTTCTGGACACTCCCATTTTCTCCATCCCTGTTTTTTACCTCTAGTTCCAGCGTGCTATTTAGTCCTGTTCCTTTTCTTCCTTGTACTTCTGATACAGAGTGCCAGGGCTCTTGAGAAACCACAGGAATGACTGAGCTGATCTGGAGCCAAAGGACTTGCCCTACAGACAGGGACTGTTGCAGGGGAAGGGACCAGGAGGGATGAGGTTTACAGGCTGGGGGCCAGAGAAGCTTAAGTGGAGGGTGTACAGCTGGAAGCTGAGTGACTGGTGTCGGTTGATTTGTTTGCTGTCTATCCATCTTAAGTGCCATTAAGTAATAAGATGGGTGTAATTGGCTGAGCACCCTAAATGCAAATGTCTGTAAGGTGAAGTGTTTTAAGTCAAGAACTGCTTGTATATGTATTTACATTTCTGTAAGTGTATTTCCACAAGGCTTCAGGCAGTTTCCAATAATAGCACATTACCGCGCTTACAAACAGGTGGCCTACTGATATGCAGAGAAGTGGCTATGATGTTACATGAAAATGTCTTGAAGAATGTGAAATTTTAAGGCTGATTTGAGACGTCTGATGCATGAATACACAATTAAGTTAATTAACACAGCCAAAGCCTTAGGTATACCATCCTAAACATAGAGCTTATTATTCTTATAAGGTAATGAAGTACCATTCAAGCAGCAGCATTTAGCATGAAACTTTGGTTTTTAATTTTCACTTTCTCCATTTGAAGAATTTGGCAGGTGTTGATGAAACTTAAAGCAGACAAGATAATTCCCCAAAGGAAAGGCTATTGCTTTTGGAAGTCCCTGTGTAACTTCCCAGTGAAAGCAAAGTATGAGTTGCTTTCCTTATTGGATGCTAAATATCCCTTTATTTGCTTTGTAAAGAGATGTTGGTAGAGATTGGAGCAGCAAAATGCAAAGGAGTTAATTGCTCCAGTAAAATTTGGAAAGACTTGCTTTCTAGGGGTTGCTAGAATACAAACGTAACCATCAGCATTCATTAGATTAAGTTGTTTCCAAAGCAACTTTGACAGTTATAAATAAAACTCAGAAACATTCAGTTAGGAAAATGGAAAATAAAAAGATAAAAATAAATGGAATTTAAATTGCTTTAGAAAGCATTTGTCTATGCAGGAATTTATGAGGGAAAAAGAACTAGGCACCTTGTTTAGGCATATTGTGTATTAAAAATATTTCATTTCCAAGGGTGATTTCCAAGTTTACATTAAATATAAAATAAAATCTGAATTGCTTTTGCATGGCAGGATAAATAAAAAAATTTTTTCCAAGTGGTTACTATTTTTAGCATATTATTATGTATCCGAAATGAGTAGAACTAATCCTACAGTAAGTCATGTTTTCTGGATACTGCATCTAAGTAGAGACTTGCAGCACAACAGAATTATAATCTTTCCATTTAATGTATCAAACAAGCTGGTCAATTACAATGTCACAAAATAGGGCAAAAATGCTGCCTTGGAGCCACTGATTTTGTTGGAACTTGGTTTTTGGTAAAAAAGAAAGGAAGAAGAGAAAAGGAATGCAGGAGTAGAAAGGCAAGGATCTAAAATATTATGTGCACAGTAAGCTGCAGAATTCTTGCTACTTTTGGTCTGAAAAAAGAACATCTTAAGATACAGAATAAGAAATCCTCCGACTAAAGTCACCATGTCAGGATGCTCTCCATCAATTCTGTAAGAATACATGAAGCATTACCTTTGGCTACATCAGTGGCCCAGGTCATAATGTGTTCCATGTCCATCTCTTCACTTCTGTTACTGTTAATGTAATCGTAGAGTGACCCCAGAGAAGCATATTCTATTTTCAAAGGAAACATAAGCATATAATTAAAACCAAGGCACATTTCAGAAATAAGACTTCATAGTTTCATTGGGAAAATGTGTTAAATTAACAAAAGGCATTAAAAGTTTATAAAAACTGTTCCATGCTGTTTCTAAAAGTTTCTAAAAGTGAATATCATCCTGGTAAGAAATCTGTCAAAGACAAGACCACTAACAGAATGAATAATAAAACTTGAGCTGACAATGAAATCCAAATACATTCAGATGGAATTCAGAAACACAAGAATGTTGCAAGAATGTATTTGAAACAAAGGTAGGCATGAATATAGGTATTTCTTCAAAAATTTGTTATTCTTATGAGATAAGATGAAACACATAAGTCAGAGGGTTTATGTGACAATGCAAACAAATCAGTATTTGTTGCATCAGGATTTAGAAGAGCCCTCAAATTTGAAGCACAAAAGGCCAAGAAAGTGAGAACATTCCTTTAAAAATGGCTTTGAGATATAAATTCTCTATCTTAAAATTCACATACTGTAAGTGTACAATTTGATAATTTCTATGATCCATTTTCAGTTTACTTTTGTGTATGGTTTGAGGTGAGGGTCTAAGATTTTTTTTTTTTTGCATGTGGATTTCTAATTTTCCCAGCACAGTTTGTTGAAAAGACTCTCCTTTACCCATTTAATAGTCTTGACACTTGTTGAAAATCAATTGACCATCAATGCAAGGTTTTTTCCCCTAAATTCTTAATTTTGCTCCATTGCTCTATATGCCTGTCCTTGTGTCAATACTGCACCATGCTAATTACTACAGATCTGTAATAAGTTTTTTTTTTTTAACATCTTTATATAATAAGTTTTGAAATGCGGCAAAGACCTTAAACTTAGATCTTTCTTAAAACTGGTTTGGCTATTCCAGTCTTTTATATTTCTATGTGAATTTTAGGATCACCTTGTCAATTTCTTACAAAAAATGTGTGCTGAGATTTAGACAGGAATTGTTTTGAATTTGTAGATCAATTTGGGAGAACTGCCGTCATAACAATATTGAGTCTTCCAAGCCATGAACATGTAATCTTTCCATTTATTTAGATCTTTATTTTCTCTCAGCAATGTTTTGTACTTTTCATTGCACAAGTCTTAACACTTCTTATGTTAAATTTATACCCCAATACTATTAAATTTATACCAAAGTACTATTCTTTTTGATAGTACTGTGAATGGAATGGTTTTTAAATTTCATTTTTAGACTGTTCATTCCCAGTATATAGAAATACAATTAATTTTTTTTTTTTTTTTGCGGTTCGCGGGCCTCTCACTGTTGCGGCTTCTCCCGTTGTGGAGCACAAGCTCCGGACGCGCAGGCTCAGCGGCCATGGCTCACGGGTCCAGCCGCTCCGCAGCATGCGGGATCTTCCCGGACCAGGGCACGAACCCGTGTCCCCTGCATCGGCAGGCGGACTCCCAACCACTGCGCCACCAGGGAAGCCCCCTACAATTAATTTTTGTATATTAATCTTGGATCCTTGTGACCTTGCTTACCCTGTTTACTAGTTTTGGTAGTTTTTTGTGGATTCCTGGGGTGTCCTGAGTCTTAGAGAATCATGCCACATAAGACAGTTTTACCTCTCCCTTTCTAACCTGGATGCCTTTTATTTTCTTTTTCTTGCCTGATTGAACTGACTAGAACCTCCAGTACAATGGTGACTAGATGTGACAAGAGCAGAACCTCATTTCCTTGTTCCCAACCTTAAGGGAAAAACATTCAATTTTTCACCTTTAAGTAAGATCTCAGCTGTGGGTTTTAATAGATGCTATTTATCAGGCTGAGAAAATTGACTTCTATTTTTAGCCTGTTGCGATTTCTTAGCGTGAATGGGTGTTGTAGAATGCCAAATGGTTTTTGTCTTTTATTCTATTATCTATTATGATGCTTTATATTAATTGATTTCAGATGTTAAATCAACCTTACATTTCTGGGATAAATTCCACTTGGTTGTGGTGTATAGTCCTTTTTATTGGTGGCTGTATTCAGTTTGCTGATACGTAGTCAAGGATTTTTGCATCTATGTTCAGGAGGGACAGTGGTCTGCAGTTTTCTTATTATGTTTTATCTGGCTTTGATGTTAGGATAATACTGGCCTTATAGAATGAGTTGGTAAGTGTTCCTTCTTCTATTTTCAGAAAGAGTATGGGAAGGACTGGTGTTATTTTTTCTATAAACATTTGATAGTATCCACCAGTGAAATCATCTGGGTCTGGCGTTTCATTATGAAGATATTTTAAATTATAAATTTAAATTCCTTTACTTATAGTTCTGGGCAGATTTTCTGTTTCTTCTTGAGTCAGTTTTGAAATTTTTTATCGTTTCAGGGACTTGTTCATTGCAACTAAATTGTCTAATTTGTTGGCATAAATTTGGTCATAACATTCCCTTATAATCCTTTTAAATTTCTGTAGGGACTGTAGTGCTATCCTCTCCCTCATTCCTGGTTTTGCTAATTTGTATTTTCTTTTTTGTTGGTCAGTCCAGCTAAAGGTTTGTCAGTTTTACTGATCTTTGCAAAGACCAAACTTTTAGTTTCATGGATTTTCTCTATTATTTTTCTGTTTCCTATGTTATTGCATTCTGCTCTAATCCTTATTATTTCCTTTCATTGGGCTTGCTTTGGGTTTATTCTGTTATTTTTGCAATTTGTTAAGGTTGGAGCTTAATGATCAATTTCAGACCTTTTTTTTTTTTTTTTGCGGTACACGGGCCTCTCACTGCTGTGGCCTCTCCCGTTGCAGAGTACAGGCTCCGGAAGCGCAGGCCCAGCGGCCATGGCTCACGGGCCCAGCCGCTCTGTGGCACGCGGGATCTTCCCGGACTGGGGCACGAACCCGTGCCCCCTCCATCGGCAGGCGGACTCCCAACCACTGCACCACCAGGGAAGCCCAGACCTTTTTTTTTTTACCATAGATGTTTAAAGCTATAAATCCCCCCCAAGTACTACTTTATCTGCCACCTATAATTTTGATATGCTACATTTTCCTTTTCTCTCTGTCCAAAGTATTTAAAAATCCATTGTAGTTTCTTGACTCACTGGGTATTTAGAAATATGTTGTTTAATTTCCAAATATTTGGGAATTTTCCAGGTTTCTTTCTTGCATTAATTTCTAACTTAATTCTATTGTAGTTGGAGAACTTTTCAGTCCTTTTGGATATATTGAGATTTATTTCATGGCCTAACTTATGTATGCTAAAGAATGTTCCATGTGCCCTTGAAAAGAATATATATTCTTTGTTGGGTGGTGTATTCTACGTATGTGAGTTAGGGAGAGTTGGTTGAGAGCGTTTGTCAAGTCTTCTATATCCTTGCTGATTTTCTATCTAGTTGTTCTCTCAGTTACTGAGAGTGGGGTAATGAAATCCATTATTGTTGAACTGACTATTTATCCTTTAAAGTCTGTCAATTTTTGCTTCATGTACTTTGAGGACCTATTGTTAGCTGTATATACATTTACATTTGCTGTATCTTCCTGATATGCTGATCCTTTTATCATTATGAAATGATCCAATTTATCTCTAGTAATATTTCTTTTCTTAAGCCTATTTTGTCTGAAATTATGATAGTTACTCCAGTTCATGGTTATTGCTTGCACGGTAGTACAGAATTAAGGTTTCCAAAGATCAAAGCAAAGGTGGTCCACTATTGTATCTTTTCTTTTGACTTTGGAGATTGAGATTCTCGTCACCCCATTTCTTTGCAGATCTGGGAGAAAGATGTTCACTTCCCTTCCAAGGGAAATAAAATGGTAGCTGCCTCTTGGACTCTGTTCCAGGTCTTATAAGCAGATTTTAGAAAATCTCTGTGATGAGAAGTTTCAGCAAACACACATGCACAGGTGCACACATACACATACACACTCTCACCCAGAAATCATCAATTCTAGTCCCTTCCTTCACGTATGAGAAAACTGACACATAGATCATCAGTGACCCACCTCTGCAGCTGTGGCAGAATCAGGACAAGATTTCATCTCTCAATTCCTATTCTGGTGTTCATTCCATTCCATCACTCTGATAAATTATTCTTTCAAGTCGTCAGTATGAGTGACAACAGCTGCCTGCTGTAATAACCTTTTCTATTAACAAGTACACTCAGGTTGGAATAGATTCAAGCCATTCAAGATTCCCCCCTCAGAACCCCAACATCTGAGAAAGACAATGAGGTTCTAAAGGGGGGGAGCTAGCTAGGCGGGGTGATCAAGGTGTGTGTGCCTGTCTCTTTGTGCCTTAACCTTCCCGTACTAAGACTTATTTGTGTTCATTTCAAGAGGCAGGGCAAGTGCTATCATCCCCTACCCATTTGATCTTCCACACTTGACTCAGTTCGTGTATGTACGTCATCCCTCAGCATCTGTGGGGGGTTGGTACCAGGACCCCTTGCAGATACCAAAATCCACAGATACTCAAGTCCCTTATATAAAATGGAGCAGTACAGTCGGCCCTCCACAGCCGTTGGATCTAGTGTGCTCACAGGCTTCTTGCATACAAGAAGAGGAGATTCTGTATAATCAAATTGAGAAATGTACACCACTGTGGTTCTACCACTGGCTGGGTAACCTTGGGAAAGTACTTAAGTTAGAGTTTTAGTTTCTTATGTGAAATAAAATTACTTTATCTATTTCATAGGGTTATTCTAACTATTAGATGAGATAATTTATAAGGAAGTACCTAATCCAGCCCTTTTTACTGAGGGTGTTTTGTTATTTTATATAAAGACAATCCAAGTCCTTAACACTACAGTAAAAAAGAGGGCTAATCTTTTAAGGTTTTCTTGTTTGCTTTGTTTTGATCAAAGAACTGCCGTGATAAAGAACCTGGTCAAAGTTACGTATTGTAAAATTGAGCACTATACTTATCATAGACCTGAAGTTGCTCATTGGATTATACAAATATGAGTATAAAGTGTTAAAAATATGTGCCTTTCTGTGTTTTTATAAGGCAAAATTTTCTGTGTGCTCCTTTTTGGAAAGGGTAATTCCATCAGTTATAAACTGCTGCTCCAAATTATGTGATAATTTAGATCAAGGTCATTATCAACGCAGATGACCAAATCTGAAAAATATTCTCATGTCAGAGGCCTTGAAGAAAGAATGCTCTAACGGGATTAAAATGCCTTGCAAAGAATTATAACATGAATAGCTCAAGAAATCTTAATTTGTAAAAGGTCACAGAGTTACAAAAAACATCGCTCATTTCAACTAATTAAATGAAATTTTAGTTAAATGGCACCTTTAAATATTGGTACTGCAGCTGCGAGTGCATTTAAATAGCATTTACGCAGATATAATTAGCACAATTAAACATGGGTAGAAGTGGAAACACCATTCTTAATTATATTGATATAATCAGTTTTATTAATGCTTTATAGCAACAAAAGTGACATCTGACAGTAGCACACAATTCATGACAGAACCTAATATTAAGCATTTTAGCATATTAAAGAATCTAAAGCTAGGTAATTGGGGAAAGAAAAAAGTCAAATAGAGTTCTTACCTGTGACGATACCATAGTTGGGAGGTTCAAGAATTACTCCGTAAAACTGGATGATGTTTCTGTGACTGAGGACACTGAGTATTTCTGCCTATACAAAAATCAAATACAAAATTGCATAAAATTTCACATTTATAAAAGTCTCATAAAATACGTTTCCTACTCAATTTTCTTTTACATACATTTACAAAGATGTATATGTGCTCAACAAGTATGTGATGCTGATAAAACTGTCTTTGGCAGCACTCTTGACAGATTAAGAATTTATATATTGAAGCTTTCTGAAAAATTTAAAGAAGAAGTGGGGTTGAACTGGCGGCAGAAGAGGTGCTTACTAGCAAGCTGGCATGACTGACAGTGGAATGGGATGACTAAAGAGGGGAGATACCACATTTATTTACAGTAAAAGCCCTCTTCCTAAAAGTCAAATACATTTTTTCCTGCATAATATTTCTTTTGGGAGACTGCAATAAGACTGAACTTCTGTCGGTTGGATGAGTAGTCATGACAAAATTACGGCAGGGTTTCTTAACTATTACTGGAATAGATTCAGGTAATACCTATTTATATTATTTATCTAACCATTTATTTAAAATATATTATTGCTCTCGTACCATATGCAAAGTACTGTAAAGGACAGACACGTGGATTCTTGACCTTCAGTGGTGATTTGATAGGGAAGCCAGACTTTACACTGTGAAATGTGTTAATTATTAGAAAACTGTACTGCAGGGTGTCATGGTAAAAAATACTGTTTATTAAACTTAATTGTTTTTAATTAATTAATTTATTTATTTATTTTGGGCTGCATTGGGTCTTCATTGCTGTGCATGGGTTTTCTCTAGTTGCTGCAAGCAGGGGCTACTCTTTCGTTGGGGTGCACAGGCTTCTCGTTGCGGTGGCTTCTGTTGTTGTGGAGCACGGGCTCTAGGCCCACGGGCTTCAGTAGTTGTGGAATGTGGGCTGAGCAGTTGTGGCTCACGGGCTTCTAGAGTGCAGGCTCAGTAGTTGTAGCACACGGGCTTAGTTGCTCCGTGGCATGTGGGATCTTCCCGGACCAGGGCTCGAACCCGTGTCCCCTGCATTGGCAGGTGGATTCTTAACCACTGTGCCACCAGGGAAGCCCTAAACTTAATTTTTAAAATGAAAAATAAAAGAGGTACCACAGTGTATATCTGCTAATGTCTACAGGAGGATGTTCTCTAGATTAAGTAAATTACATGTAGTCATTAAAATTTTATTGCTTTTGTGGAGTTAAAATATGGCTAATCAAGAATTAAAAGTACAGTTAAAGTCAGCAATGAATAAAAATGGAGAAGCCTTGGTCATAAAGGAGACTCCCCTTTGGGAATTTGCACATTTGTTACACATTTTTCTTTTCATAGTAGGAGTTGAGTTTTCATTTAAAATGCTGTGAAACTTGTTTTGAAGGTGGTGTGACTAGATAGAAAACAGAAGGTTGAGGGTTGACAAGGGGTCAATGTGGGAACAAGAGAAAGGAACATTATTCGTGATTGGATGAGACATTTATCAAGGTTGATTTGACAGTTTTTTCTTTTAGTAATATAGGTGTTGAAGGGAGCCATCAAAACGATTCCTTAACATTCACTGAGCGTCCACTGTGTGTAGAGGTTCTGTATTCATCAAACAACCTTCTCATAGTTTAGTTTTCCAAGTAGAAAGAAAATGCATTAATTGAGTAATAAATACAATTATTCATCCATATGACAATTCTACTTCTCATTAAATAATCATAAATGACCTTGGTTGTAAAAATTGAGTTCATGTGAAGCTTGGAAATCATAAGCCCTCTATTTTTTTAAAATTAATTTATTTTATTTATTTATTTTTGGCTGCATTGGGTCTTCATTGCTGCACATGGGCTTCTCTAGTTGCGGCGAATGGGGGCTACTCTTCGCTGCGGTGCGCGGGCTTCTCATTGCAGTGGCTTCTCTTGTTGTGGAGCATAGGGTCTAGGTACACGGGCTTCAGTAGTTGTGGCTTGCGGGCTCTAGAGCGCAGGCTCAGCAGTTGCGGCGCACAGGTTTCGTTGCTCCGTGGCACGTGGGATCCTCCCTGACCAGGGCTCGAACCCGTGTCCCCTGCATTAGCAGGCGGATTCCTAACCACTGCGCCACCAGGGAAGCCCCAAGCCCTCTATTTTTAAGTGGCAGATCAACTCTTTTGTGAGTAAAGCATGAGAGTTCAATGTTAGGAAGCATAAATGTTGGGACTAGTATTGGTCAAAATAGGGGACTGTTATCCTTTGGTGTGTTTTGTTATATTGTTTGGAATATCTAAATCCTGTGACCATTAAAAATGTTTGTAACAATAAAGAATAAATACAAGAATATTCTGAATCCTTGGAGAACCTTTTTTTTAAAATTTTATTTACTTATTTTTGCTCATTGGGTCTTTGTTGCTGTACGCGGGCTTTCTCTAGTTGCAGCGAGCGGGGGCTAACTCTTCGTTGCGGTGCGTGGGCTTCTCATTGCCGTGGCTTCTCTTGTTGCGGAGCACGGACTCTAGGCACACGGGCTTCAGTAGTTGTGGCCTGCGGGCTCTAGAGCGCAGGCTCAGTAGTTGTGGTGCATGGGCTTAGTTGCTCCGCGGCGTGTGGGATCTTCCCGGACCAGGGCTCGAACCCGTGTCCCCTGCATTGGCAGGCAGATTCTTAACCACTGCGCCACCAGGGAAGCCCTGAATGACCATTTTATAATTAAGCACGACATGGGATTTTCAGTGATCCAGCTAGTTTTCATGCTTACGTTTAAGATATTGACAAATTATACCCTGGAGAGAGAATTTATCTTTTCAGGTATTGGTAAGCATGTCTAACAGCTCTTGAGTAGACATATGCTAATGACAAAACAACTATTGTGTCCCTTTGTTGTGCTCGTATTTTAATTTTTTTACAGTTATAAAAAACTCTTGCAGTATGATTTGTAAGTAAAAGACATTTTTATGGAATAAGACTTTAGGTTCCAATTTAATAAACTAAGAATTTGATTTAACATCTTGAAAACAACGTGCTATTTTAGAGTGCTGTAGCAGTTTCATGGAAATGGGCTAATAATAAGCAGAGGTAGATTAAATAAATAAGTGGTATTTGCAATCGATGAAGGTCAAGTGACACCATGTTAGCAATTCAAACAAACTCCAACAGAAATACCTGGGATTAACTGAATTACTAAAACCTGTACTTGTAGCAGCCAGTAACTGACAGCAAGCGTATGTATTATGTAGATTTGCCTTTATAGGCACCTGCTTGCCAACAGTTCATTAATGGAAATTGCTGAAGTAAATATGCAGCAAATAATTTTTCCTTAGATTGTTGTTTTCCAGATTTAAATTCTGGGATACTCTAGCAAATGGCCTGCACATCAAAATAATGGATTAGTGGTTTTAAAAAGTTCACTATTAAAAAGGAAACATAACAATGACGAAGGCTAAAATAATGCTCCATTGTACTGAAAACTGTAAATATCTTTTTACACTATTAAAACTAACAAAAGAATTATTTTTAGTACATATAATTTGATGAAAGTTGTTTATTTCTGTTGTATTGATTTTAGAGTTGCATTTTTATTTAACTGAAAAATTGATTTTGATTTTATGAGCTATACACAATAAAGAGTTAATTTTCAGGTTTATGTTTACTCAAGTTACACTGAAATAACAATTTTAGTCAACACTGGAAGTCCAGATGACTTCATTTTTCTACACAATGTATTTACATTTCTGTTTGCAAAATGCTATTGTAAGAACTCTAACAGATACTTGTATGCGGACTCACAGCAGCATTATTCACAACAGCCAAAAGGCAGAAACCACCCAAGTATTCATCAAGTGATGAGCAGATAAATAAAACATAGTAGCTAAATACAATGAGTATTATTTGGCCGTAAAAGGGAATTAAGTTCTGATACTTGTCACAACATGGATGAACTTTGAAAGCATTAGGCTAAGTGAATAAACCGGGCACAAAAGGGCAAACATTGGATGATTCCACTTATATGACATATCTTGAAGCTGGCAAATTCACAGGTTAGAAAGAATGTAGATTAGAGGTTACCAGGGACTGGAAGAGGAAGAAATGGGGAGTTATCACTTAACATGTAGAATTTCTGTTTGGAGTGATGAAAAATTTTGGAAATAGATAGTGGCGATGGTTGATTTCAACACTGTGATTATAGTTAATGCCACTGAACCATACACTTAAATATGGTTAAAATGACAGATATTATGCTGTATGTATTTTACTACAATAAATATTTTAAAGGTTTCAAAAATGTTATTCTAGACTTTTGCAGAGATGAATGACCATAATCTATTTACTAATCATCCAAGAGTTACACAACCCAAGGTCTAAAGATCTTTGGGGTAAATAAGTAGTTTTCCAGATTAGGACGTGAGGATTTAAGGAAAGACCAGGACAGACTACAGCAATTTAAACTCATGCTCAAAGATTCTCCATAAAATAAAGGATCCCAATGTGACAGACAAGTGGAGTAACCACAGGTCGATTCATAAAAATGTCTAGTAGTAATGTCCTTATCAGAGCACACAGATGTCTATACAGCTATTGTGTTTGCAGTAAGATATGTGACTGCTCCCATGGTTTCCAGTTGGGGCTGGTTTCTTCTTCCCTCCCTCCCTCCTTCTTTCTTCATAGGAAAACTTATCAGGGATTTGGGGAGGAGGTGGGCACTCTGTTAATTTTCTTTCAACTGGCATTTCTAAGCATTTATGTGGGGAGATGACCCATTAGCTCAGTTGGCCATGTTTCCAGAACTCAACCAGCAGGTTCCAAATGGCTGATCCAATCAGAGAGAATAAGAGAAACTAAATATCATAATTTAACTAAATTTACTAAGTATCATAATTTAACTAAATTTAAGTTTAGGGGGTGGTTAAGTTTTAACATCCTTCCTTTAAAGTACTTTCAACAGCTTTATAATAAGGTTTTAAGTTAATTAGTATCTTCATCTTCAGAGCAATCCCTTTCCCTCTATTCAAAACTTTTTTCAACCTAATCCCAAATTTTAATTTGTCTCTGTAATTTTGGAGAGCTACCATAGAACCCTTAAAGATTCTATGAGTTTTTTTCTTTTAGTTGAAGTATAGCTGATTTACAATATTGTGTTAGTTTCAGGTGTACAACAAAGTGATTCAGTTATATATATTTTTTCAGATGATTTTCCATTATAGATTATAAAATATTGAATATAGTTCCCTGTGCTGTACAGTAAATCCTTGTTGCTTATCTATTTTATGTATAGTAGTTTGCATCTGTTAATCCAATACTCCTAATTTATCTCTTCCCTTCTCGTTCCCCTTTGGTAACCATAAGTTTGTTTTCTTTGTAAGTCTGTTTCTGTTTTGTATATAGATGCATTTGTATTATTTTTTAGATTCCACATATAAGTGATACTATATAATATCTATCTTTCTCTGTCTGAATTACTTCACTTAGTATAATATTCTATAGGTACATCCATGTTGCTGCAAATGGCAATATTTCATTCTTTTTTATGGCTGAGTAATATTCCACTGTATATACGCGCACGCGTGTGTGTGTATATATATGTATGTATGTATATGTGTATATATATATGTATGTGTGTATATATATATATATATATATATATATATATATATATGCCTCATCTTCTTAAACCAGTGGGCACTTGGGGGTTGTTTCCATGTATTGGTTATTGTGAATAGTGCTGCTATGAACATTGGGGTGAAAGATTATTTTTTTGTTTGTTTTGTTTTTTTTTGCGGTACGCGGGCCTCTCACTGTTGTGCCCTCTCCTGCTGTGGAGCACAGGCTCCGGATGCGCAGGCTCAGTGGCCATGGCTCACAGGCCCAGCCGCTCCACAGCATGTGGGATCTTCCCAGACCGGTGCACAAACCCGTGTCCCCTGCTTTGGCAGGCAGACTCTCAACCACTGCGCCACCAGGGAAGCCCAGATTTTGTTTTAAAGCTTGTTTTACATTTAAAAATATTCCATTGATACAGTCTGTATGTATTTATGTGATAACTTATTAAAAATAAAGTTGGGTTCACTTCTTTTTGTGAAAGAAAGGTACCAATGGCACTCTACTTATCACTATAAAATCAAAGCAGTAGTTTATGAAGACCCATATCATGAGGCTGGCAGGCTCTATTTACATCTTATATTAGGAACAAGCTTTTCTCCCTGGTTGTCAACAGCTCTTAGCCGCTACATAGCAGCAGGACTGTGTCTCACAGGGTCCATCTTTCTGCCTGTGATGTGGTACCGACCACAAAGACAGTAGGTGTAAAAAAAATCCAAGGTACACTTCTACTGTCCACGAGTGTCAGCTGCTCCTCCTTGCCCTCTGGTGTGTGGTATTTAAAACATTCCTGATTTCTGGAGGACCTTGATTTCTGAGGTCCTCACCAATTCCAAGAGTCTATGATTCCATCAGAGTATGATAGTAAAAGGAAGAAAAGTGGCTCATCCAATCCTTCAAAAGGAAGCAGTCTCCTTACTGCACTGTGCATTCAAGGTCAAAGGCTCTCTCCAAAGACAGCTCTGTCTCCAAAATACCAATCTGATCCAGGATCAGTATAGTCCCCCAAAGTTCAAGAAGATATGAGATGAACCCACATTTTTAAAAAACTTAAAATGACACATATAAGAAGAGAGATGGGGAAGAAATAAAATAACATATTGATTGTGGTTATCTGTAGGTAGCAAAAAGAATCATAAATGATTTTAAATTTTTATATATTTCCCAAATTCTTTACAATAAGTCTCTATAATTTTTGAATCAGAAAAAGTAATACATGTACGTTATATGTAATATATATGACTAGAGCATATAAATATAAAAATATTGATTTGCATGGAAATTCTGATTTTTCCCTAGGATTGGGTCAGGAAGAGATAAAACTCTTTCCTTACCTCCCCAGAACTACCCTAGGTATATAAAAACTAGTTTAGTTAACCTCTGAGCTATGAGTTTCTCTTGATATGGCTCCAGAGCAAACTAGTGTTCACCTGGGTTATTCCTGAAGAAGGCCATGGACTCTGAGAGGCCATGAGACAAAGGTGCTGGGCACTGAGTGCACCTATTCAGAGTCTGGCTCAGTGCTTTATTAAATCATCATCCTTCCGCTCCCTTCTGACATTTGCTCCTGTGGCCCAGTGCTCTTGAGGGAAGCCTTCCCTACGTTGCTCATCTTGCACCACGTCTAGTATAATACCACATGAGGGAGAAAGGTTAGATGCTTTATATACTGGAAGTACTCAATAATATCTGAAGGGTGGATGAACAAATAGTATTTGATGATAATGATATTAAATGTGTTTAAGTAATTGCCACGGTAAGAGTTCATGTTAGGTAAATGTTTACTCTGAACAGGACAGTAAGAAGATTAAAATGCCTGTGGGTGTGGCTTTGCTTTAATATTCATTCTGTTCTTTTACATGCATAAGGGTTACTTAAGGGTATTATTTTATAAGAATGACAATCAATTATACAACCATAGTAGAAGCCACATGGAAATTTATGTTCACCAGCTCATTGTTGATTTGAACTTTCAGAATGAAGACTTGGATGGCTACGAGTTGCCTCTTGCAGGCTCTGCCGTCCACAACAATCAAACAGGCAAAATTTCTTGACCGCCCTTCCCTGTTTGGCTATTCTCCAAGCATGCCCTCATTGCACTTTTTCAGATTCAGAATGCAGAGGCTTGCTTAGTCTTAAACCTTCCAGTTCCAGTTTTCTACCCAATGCATTTTACCATTTATATTTCCAAAAATCACCTCTGCAAGTAAGCCAGCTTCTTATCAAGTCCACACTTTCCATACCCACTGTGGCAGACACTCCTCTACGACACACTGAAAAATGGAGCCCTGATTCTCAGGAGTGGGGCTACATTTCATGAAGGCTTCTTTCTATAGACTGAATGTGTTCCCCTAAAATTCGTATGTTGAAACCTAACCCCCAATGTGATGGTATTTGAAGGAGGGGCCTGTGGGAGGTGATTAGGTCATGAGGGTGAAGCCCTCATGAATGAGATTAGTGCCCTTATAAAGGTGACCCCAGAGAATTCTCTCACCCCTTCCTTCTGCCCTGTGAGGGCACAGCGAGAAGATGGTCATCTGTGAACCAGGAAGCGGGTTCTCACCAGAAACTGAATCTGCTAACAACTTGATCTCAGACTTCCCAGCCTCCAGAACTGTGATGAATAAATGTTTGTTGTTTATAAGCCATCCCACCTTTGGTATTCTGTTACAGTAGCCTGAATGGACTAAGACAGCCCTCTTCCTAGACTTGGGCTAGTATCACAAAACTCTACAACAACTGAACGAGGCCTCTTATGAACAGGAGGGGTTCGAAAAGACAATGCCACTGGTCTTCTCAGAACAGCATACCTCTTATCATTATCCCCACAGAGCCCAGAACTATCGGACTTAGCAGTGGAATGTAAGGGAAAAGGGGAAATTCTTGATTTAAAAACTCCTAAAACAGTAGTGTGTTTACAAGTCTATAAGGTCAAAATACCTGGTTCTTTCAGCCAAGAAGTGGGTAGACCTTCCCTTCCCTTTTAACTCTTTCAGGCTCTGATTATAAAGATAACTGAGTCAGAATGTTCACTCTCAGTAATCAGAAGATTTACATATCAGATCACAAGAACCAGGGTCAAGAAAAAGTTGTTTAATTCATTGCATTTTTACTCCAAGAGTATCATGGCTAGAGGCATTTTCCTAAAATAAAAATTTGATTCTTACATGTACGGCAAGATGGAAAACCAGCCCCCATTCCTCCTAAAAACTCAGGGCTATAGAACAACTTTAAAAGTAGGCTTGGATGATTCTCAATCCTGTATTTAATCACCAGAGTCATACCCAGGTCATGCTCTTTGAGTCATTTTAGGCTTAATGAGACTCATTCAATAACATGACAAGCAGCAAACCTCTCAGTTCTGTACGTTCTCTTTCAAATGCTGCCCTTTAGGTATTCAGGGAAATAAAGAAGGATAAATGAACTGAATTCAGGTTCCATAATATAATACAGCCTATATTCCTCATGACATTTGACGTCATGAAAACTTTTCTTTGGAAGAAAAATGTCTAGAAATACTAAGAAGGAAAAATAAACAAGTCATTCTGCTCACTCTTCATGAACAGTCAAGATGGAGCCATGTGGGATGCATTACAAATGTCACCGGTACTGGGAAGTCTAAATTGCTCAAGGGTTTTCCTGGGGTTGCAGCAGACTCACCACATGCAGCTGCTTGGACAGCAGCCTAGGCTCCCCTCCAGGGATCAGGCTGCTCTCCAGTTAAGTACATACCCAACTAAGGGCAGACTAACCTGGCAGGATGGAAGGGTGGCTAAAACTGAATGAAATAAATAGTGAAGATTTAAGGATAGGGATTTAAGAGATATCTCCAAGGCATAAAAAGGCTAAGAGACTTTAGATTCTTCATGCTCACAACAGAATATCACTGTGATGACATGAAAAAGTAAAATATATTATAAACAACCTGTATTCAGTTTGGGTGACAAAAGCACATTCAAGCACCTAACTTTCCACTAAACAACTTATGTAACTTGGTCAAAGAGATCACTTGGGGCTAAAATTACACAGAAAACCTCCCCAAAGAAAGCCTTTGAATAAGACTTGAAGTATGAACTAACGAAGGATTAAGCTTTTTTTTTTTTAAATGAAAAGCAATATAATTTAATCAAAATCTAGATTAGGCGAGTGGAAATTTAAATTCTAATTACAAAATAGATGGCCCTGGAGCCACCTGGTCACTCTGGACCTTGTTTTCTTCCTAGAAAACTACTTGGTTGGACGAAATTATCTTACAGATTCCTTCATGCTCTAAATTTCTTTCCATTTCTATATAAAAAAAAAAATTGATGCATTATTAACTACTTTATTCAGAGTGGGTGCTCAATAGATATTTGCTAAACTGAACTGAGGTAGTTAACTGTGGTGTGTTAGGACATCCTCTGGAGTCAAACAGGCTGAAGCATGAGTCTTGGCTATGCCACCAATAAGCTGGGTGATTTAAAGGAAGTTATTTAACCTCTCTGGGCCCGTCTCCTTAAGGGAGAACAGAAATCCTACCCCAGTGTCTAGCAAATACTAGGTGCTTATCCAATGCGAATTCCTTTCTCTGAAGGCTTTCCCCTTCCTTTTTAATCAGTTCATCATTCAGAGTCAAGTCAAGCTTACGAGCAAAGATCAGATCTCTTCCAGCAGTGGATTATACTTTCGTAATTGGTTTGTATTAGTTAGCTGCATGTATTTATTATATTTGACTTTATGTTTATCTGTGTTTTTACCTAAATATAGCACTTTAATATTTCCAAAGCACTTATGTTATTTGACTCTCACAAGTAAGTTAGATATTTTTATCATATTTAAGACTTAAGAAAACTGGGTCATTGATTTGATTTGTGCAGGCTCATTTTTTTCCCAGGAGCCTAGTAAACGTCAGTAATAAAGTTTGCAACTAGGTCTTCTACTTCTGCCTCTTTTTATAAATTTCCACCCCACTTTAAAAAAAAGTGCAATAAAATATGAGTCCTCTCATCTAAATATATATATTTTTAAATCTATTTATTTATTTGTTTTTATTTTTGGCTGTGTTGGGTCTTTGCTGCTGTGTGTGGGCTTTCTCTAGTTGCGGCGAGCAGGGGCTACTCTTCACTGCGGTGCATGGGTTTCTCGTTGTGGTGGCTTCTCTTGTTGCGGAGTACGGGCTCTAGGCGCATGGGCTCAGGAGTTGTGGCACGTGGGCTCTAGAGCACAGGCTTAGTAGTTATGGCGCATGGGCTTAGTTGCTCCGCGGCGTGTGGGATCTTCCTGGACCAGGGTCGAACCCGTGTCCCTGCATTAGCAGGTGGATTCTTAACCACTGCGCCACCAGGAAAGCCCTCTAAATATTTTTTATTAAAAGTTGCCCTTGCTCAAAGAGATTCCAGTTTGCAGACTCCTGAATAATTAATAACAGCTAGGATGTACTAAGTGCCTAGTATGCCAAGTACTTTATGTAGACTGCTTTTGTTTTTTAATGTTTCCATTTTTTTAACATCTTTATTGGAGTATAATTGCTTTACAATGGTGTGTCAGTTTCTGCTTTATAACAAAGTGAATCAGCTATACACCTACATATATCCCCATATCTCCTTCCTCTTGTGTCTCCCACCCACCCTCCCTATCCCACCCACCCTCCCTATCCCACCCCTCTAAGTGGTCACAAAGCACTGAGCTGATCTCCCCTTGCTATGCGGCTGCTTCCCACTAGCTATCTATTGTACATTTGGTAGTGTATATATGTCCATGCCACTCTCTCACTTCGTCCCAGCTTCCCCTTCCCCCTCCTCTTCCATTTGTTTTTATTTCAGTTGGCGATCTTCTTCTTTTATTTTGAAATGTTTTATATTTGCTGTGAATACATTTGCTAATGCTATTTAATGACTTAGATCAATCTAGAGAACTAAAACATAATATAAATGTAATTTTAAAACGCATACTTTTTTTTGAGCAGAGGTACTTATTTATCTTTATTTTGAATGTATGTAGTATGAAGAAATTAAAAGAAGAAATGGAAGGGGTAGTTAAAGAACTTAATGACAATAATCATATTTTAGAAAGGTAAGTAATGCAAAAAATCATTCTGCCTGGTGATTGCATATGCAGTTGGTAGACTAACCTTTTAAATCCTCACAGCAAACCATGAGCGAGGGCCCTTCACTATCACCCTTCACTAGGCACAGAGAAATTTTAAAACTTGCCTAAGGGCACAGAAAATGGCAAAGCCAGGTTCTTAACACAGGTTGTCTTATGTCAGAGCTCTGCTTATAATCACTAAACCGTCCCATTTTACTTTACAAACCTAATCTGAATGCAGAATGGAACCTTAGTTTATAGAACATCCGAAAATTACAATAGGCCTAGAAAATTTAGAAGTGTGAGAAACAACTCCTCATCAACTCCCCCTTAGGGCCTTGGCCACTGCCCCCACTGCAAGATTTCCATACCTTCCTGACACTCAACTGTGCACGATCAAGTAAAGAACCAAGATCTAAATCCCGTAGGCACTAGGCCGTCAGGCCAGCCAGGAACGACCATATTGATAGCTAATAAAACCAGTTAATTGCACAGCATGAAGCACCCTCTCTCTACGCAAAAATTACATGGTTAGGAATTTTGAGCGACTCTCGCAATCTGATTAGCTAAGTGCTTTATAATATTACTCTACAGTGCAACAGAGTTTGATTATTTACATCCCATAAGAGAAATGTTTGCTACATTTATTATGGAAATCTGAAAAATCATTTAGAAGAATTCAGGCAAATTTAATTTTTAAATAGACTTGAAAAGTCCTTTCACATCTTGTAGACTCCAGTTAGACAGTATCTTGAATACCTGGATTCTTCAGCTAAGTTAATGATTTCACTATTTCTGGGCTCTGTCAGCATAGTCAAACAATAACTAATGACAAAGGCATGTGTGTGATATCTCACAGACTATTGAGTGAAAAAAAAAGTACCAAATCCCAACAAATATATAGTAAAAATAATCTGGAATCATAGGCTCTTAAGATCATTTCTCCTCTAAAGGTCTGATGAAGAGATCGCCTCCACTTAAGCAAACCCTCCAATACTAATAACCATCACCACTTACCATGACAATCTTTCCTTCCATTAACCTTCATGTTGAAATCTAAGTCTTTCTTTGTGTTCAATAGAGATGGTGAAAGATAACATCTGAAAGCTAATTTTTATATTATATTACATTATACATTTTCCTAAGCCTAAAAATTTTAATTCTTATCAATTTCTTGACATATCTTATTTTTCAACTTTGGGGGGTTATCTTTACCTAAGTTTATGCAAAGACATCAGTGATTCTGAAAACATATTTAAATAATTGGTATTAGGTACAGCCATCTGACTGAATGTATTCACTTTTCAGCCCAATATTGGGATATGTTGCAAACTTGGTTACCGTGGCTCTCCTCAAAACCATCTTTATATTCCTCCCATCTAAAAGAAAATTTTTGTTGTTCTTTTTAGTTCAATCATATAAAGTTATAATTTAAGTATAATGGTCTTAGTAAAAGGAATATTTGTGATTTTCCTGAACTGGTTTGTTTTTATCCCATTGCTCAACAATCTATCATGTTACATTTTTCAAGTTGATTGCTAAAAAGCTTAGACACAAATTTGTTGCCTATGTCTAGAAAGTACAAAGAACCTCATGAGTGTGTTTTTATCATACTAACTTCATTCCTGTTTTCATTTTGTTTTTCTACCATATTTTCCGTTTGCCCCATTTTCCTACTTTAATTTCTTTACATCTCACAATTTATATTTTTATTAGCTGCCTTAAATCGTTTTGACAACAAGGTCATACAATAAAATAGTATTCTGCAGTGTATCTCAAATTGGAGTCCTCAAGATAAGATTCTGGGGTCCACAGATAGATCCTTGGCAGCCCATCAAGTGAAAACTCAAAGAAACACTGGTCTAGTCGAAGGGTTACCTCTTGGTTACCTATCTGTGCACACAGATACTATTTCCTTAGTTTTTTCTCCTCCAGCAGGCTTCACCAGCATTCTGCTTTAGCAATTTATGACAATCCCTTAGATCCTTCCATTACCCACCCATCGCAAACTTAGAAGCCCCTCCTTGACCTTAATCTTTTAGCCTTATTCCCCTTAAACCTGCTCTTCAGTTGGTCACATTGAGGTCTCTAGTCCCCTAATTCCGTTCAGTTTTTCCTTTCTAATCAACTGGGTTCTATTGAAAGAAACAGAGATCCAAAATAGCAGCAGTTTAAAGAAGTAGTTTATATTGTCTCAAAACATGAAGGCTGCACGAAGCCCAATATGGCAGCCCCACAATTACCTCCATCCCACCATCCTCCCTTAGCACTGGTTGGCATCCTCAACGTTACCTGATGGTCACAATACAACCCCTGAGGTTCCAAGCCATTATATTTACATTCCACGCAGCAGGAAGGAGGAAAGTGCATAAGGGCATCCTCTTAGGCCAGCCTCCTTTAAAGAGCTTTCTCAGCAATCTCATCCAATGATTTCTGTTTACATCTCTAATTATTGAAAGCTAAAAAACTGTAGCAGTAATTTTGAGTATCTCCAGTGTGCTCCCTTTTTTCTGGCTGCACCAGGCAGCAGGCGGGATCTTCCCTAACCAGGGATCGAACCCGTGCCCCCTGCATTGGCAGTGTGGAGTCTTAACCACTGGACCACCAGGGACGTCCCAGCTCCCTTCTTCATTCTCTGTTCACCCAACAAATATTTACTGAGTGTCTATGTGCCAGGCACCATTTTTTTGGTGCTGAGGATAGGGATGAACAAGATAGCAAAACCCTTGCCCTCATGGAGCTTACGGTCTAGTAGAGGAAGACAGACAATGATGATATCAAGTAGTAAACAAGACAACCTTTATGAATCAGCTACAATAAACCTTGACTATTTTCATGTCCTTCAGCTACTCTTGCCTTTTTCAGTCTCAGGTTACTATGACTACTCTACACTGGGGAAACAGGCATAACTGCCTTCAGTATTCCTTCCTTATGCTTCCTGCCTTTCTATGTGCTTCTATCTATCCTTCCTCCCCCAGACCTTACCCTGACACCTGTGCTCTTTATATCTCCCCTTCCTCCCTCAGGACATTACGATCCATCAATTATATCCTTCCCGGAGCCTTTAATCTCTTTCTAGTTCTATCCTCTAGGCCGAAAAAATGCTTGAGTTTCATCTCTCCAAGAAACAAACAACTTTCCTTGACCCTCTCTCCTTCTCAAACTACTTTCCTTAACATCAAAATGTCTTGAAATAATACTTTACACTAAGTTCTGTTTCCTTGCTTTCTATTCACTTCTTAATCCAATTATATTTGGCTGGATTTTTATTCTATTGTTAAAGTTTCCCTAACTAACTCTGAATTCTGATCTTTTCTTTTAAATATACCCTTTATAGGTTCTGTTTTGAGTTTTTAAGTTAAATATAACCTCCCCTTAACACTCTGGTACTGTCCTTAGCATCTATACCTGTGCTATATCCTGGTATGAATGAAAACAAGGATCAGACACAGGCATTGTAAGTTATATACAAATAAAATAAACCCCTACCATCAAGACTTACACAATATCAGGGGAACAATAAAAGCACACAATAACAAGATGCAACACAACCACCGTAAGAAGTACAAAGTGTTGTGGAGGACCCATGTGGAGATTAGGTGAAGCTGGGGGATAATGGAAAGCTTCTAGACAATGCAGAATGAATTCAGTTTTTTCTTTTTTTTTTTTTGCGGTACGCCGGCCTCTCACTGTTGTGGCCTCTCCCGTTGCGGAGCACAGGCTCCGGACGCGCAGGCTCAGCGGCCATGGCTCACGGGCCCAGCCGCTCCGCGGCATGTGGGATCTTCCCAGACCGGGGCACGAATCCGTGTCCCCTGCATCGGCAGGCGGACTTTCAACCACTGCGCCACCAGGGAAGCCCCTGAATTCAGTTTTGATTTATAGCTGGTGAAGGCTTGGCATTCCAAGCAAAGGGAAGAGCAAGAGCTTTGGTAGAGACACAGCATGGGGCAGCATATCTGAGAAACAGAAGCACTTTTGTTTGGTTGGAACATGGAGTATATGTAGAACACAGATAGGTATTGGACCTGCAAACCTACAGCAACATGACAATACATGCTAAGCTGATTTTCAGGTTGAATTTCAGTAGGAGAGACTCCTAAAAAGTAAGAAAACATATTAATGTTTAAACAGACCTTCCAGCCTGGCCTGCAGAGGTAAGAGAATTATTAATTTACCACTAGTTGGAATTTAAAGGTGATCTACTCCAACTGTCCTTCTAATGAAGTAGTTCCCTTAGTATTATTTTAAGAAATAGGCATTCCACCTCTGATTGAACACTCCTAAGGACAAGTTAACACCAGGAAAGCAGTGATGTATTGCTGGGAATTTGGAAATGACTGACATAAACAGGTGAAAGCAGAGATATGCCAAGTCCCTCTAAAGTGAAAAGATCCTTTCAGGCCAGCAGCGTGGGAGATAACTTGATTGAAAGTATTGACACACTTAAAGTTCACGTGTGTGCATGTGTGTACACATGTATATATTTGTGTAGTTAGTGGTAGTTAGGGATGGTCAGCCATAAAGGCCTAGAAAAAAGAGATAATAAGCACTGGCAGGGAAGTCTGTAAAGCATAATAACTTCTCCAATGAGGCGGGTCCTGTTGGAGGGCAGATAAATTAGATTATCAGCAGAATGTAGCAGTAGAACATATTCAAATCCCATTACTAACTCCTCTTGTTCTGAGTCCACACTCACAAAGCAATGTCTCACCTATGAACGGAAAATTTTAAAATTAGTAAGTTGACTTTATTCTTCAGTTGCAGTCAAATATGTTAGCAAGATTTAGCACTGAGTCCACTCAACTCTGAAATTTCTGATCACATAAAGCAGAAGCTACCTGAGACTTCCCTGGTGGTCCAATGGTGAAGACTCCGTGCTTCCACTGCAGGGGTCGCTGTTCGATCCCTGGTCGGGGAACTAAGATCCCACATGCCACGTGGTGCAGCCAAAAAATGAAAAAAAAAAAAGGCAGAAGCTACCTTACTAGTGAGCTATTTGGGCAGCTACCAGCTTTCCCTAGAAGTTGCCTTCCCTATATCCGTGGGAGCCTTCGATCCCATATAGTAGGAAACTACTTTTCTAGATAGGCTATTCTGTTGTCTCAAGTTACCTGAGTTGACCTATGTAACTTCCTGTGTTCCTTGAACTTGCTTGCTCAGATTTTTATGTCATTTCCAAACACCATCACACCCCAAATTCTGATTTTTCTCTTTGCTTGAAGAGTCAGTTGGTGTCCTTAATCTGACTGTGGCTCTATTTAATACCTTAACATTGACACCTCTGAGCAGAAAGAAAGAGAGTCCCTTTTTCTTGGCATTTGATAATGGTACTTAATGATACTGTAACATTCTTCCCGCACCTGTTGACTGAAGCAGTGTTTGTGTAACAGGATTCCTTTTATTTCATGCAACAGTGCTTAGAACCCTGGAGAGATCAGAGACAGGCCTCAGTTTATATTCTGAGTGCCCTAGGTGGAACTCTTCTCATGCAACAGACCATTATCATCACTAAAAGTCTCAGAGAAAATAATTCAAGATTTTCTGTATAATTATGCTTATCAATGGCATATGACCCTCAAAACACAAGAATCATTTTGCATGTAAACAAATATAAACCTGGAGATGACGTATGTTATATATCAACAAGAGCAACACTTCTGGGAGCCCGAGACCTTTGTTAACAAAACACACAGAAAGTCATTGCTGAGTATAGCCGGGATGGAATAGTGAGCCCAGAGATACAGGGTCTCACTAAGTAGTGAGGTCCAACAGTGAACCCAGAGATAAAGAAGAAAATAAACCAGAACATCGGCATGTTTTCCGAAGGAGTTGGATAGAAGACTGTGGGTTATGAAGCATGAGAACATACACCTTGTTAAGGGCCTAAAGAAAGCTATACAATTTTCTTTAAGGCTGGGAGAAAGCGACTTGATACAGATGAACCAGCTCCCATAAATACTATCATTTTATAATTCTTTTGCAATCAATGAATGTAATAACTTTTGAGTTTCAGAAGTTGAAAGCTGAACACACCATCACTCACACACTACTCTACCTAATGCTCACGCAGGGCTTCCTGTGTATTAACACTGTCTCATCACTTTACAGACATTAATGCATTTAATCCACAAAGTAAATACTATTATTACCCCCAGTTTATCTCTAAGAAACTACAGAACCGGAGGCTATGTATCTTGCTCATGGTCAGATAGCTGAGAAGCAGTGAAGCCAAGATTCAAACCAGGCAGTCTGGCTGTACAGCCTATGATTTAGACCATGACACAGTACTGCCTCTCTCACAAATGAATGTCGATAGATGAACATGCTCTATACATGTACACAGATGTGCATGGACACACATTTCTATATATTTCATATAAATGGGCAAACTCACCTGTGACAATACATATGCCTAATATAGTAAATACTCTAACATATTTATTTGATCTGGGTATGGAAAGAACTCTAGAATCAGAATCAAGAGACCCACGTTTATTCTTGGTTCTGACACTTGATGGCTATGTGATTTGGGGCCTCAGCTCACCTAATGATAAAATGTCAAAATGTGGAGGTAAAAAGGACAGAATGAATGATCTAAAGTCCCTTCAACTCTAACATTCTGACTCAAATCGGATTTAATTGGTATGGGGTGGGACCCAGGCATGGGTGTGTCTTAGAAGCTTCTTAGGTGAGTCTAATGTGCACTGGCCCGGAGAGTGGTTTCTGTGGCAAAGCTACACTGTAGCCTCATTACTTTGGAGTCGGAAACCCTGGGGCTGAATTTCAACTTTCTCATGTGTGAGCTGTGTGGCCTCGCGAGTCTCTTAATGTCACTGAGCTTGCTCTCCATCTGTAAAATAAGAAAACCAGTATCTACTTAAAGCAGCTGTGAGGGCCAAACATGCATGGAAAGTACATGCTAGGCACCTGGTTTTCCTCAATGAATCATTCCTAGAGTGAACGCAGACAAAATTTTTAGAAGATATACAGAACTGAATTCAGATACACAGAACATCAGTGAGAACTATGAAGTGCTGGAAAACAGATGCAAAGACTGACAGCAGCAGCACAGTGAAACTCAGAAAGGAGAGAATACCTGTCCTGCCACAGGTCTGGGCAGGAGAGTGACCACAAACCAGAGAGTCTAGTGAATACAGCACTGGAAGAGAGTGAAGGCACATGTCATCCTGCATACTCAGGTAACACCACAGCAGCTGGGAGAATCTAAATCCAAAGACCAAAATATACCAAGGAGACCAAAAGTTGTTAAGCCTAGTTCTTCTATTCTCTAAATAAATCTCTTAAAGTCCCCTACTATTTTAAAAATAAAGTGCCAAGCTGAAGGAAAGTGAACATAACTTCTCTTTTCCACACACAGGGTAAGGAATCCAGCTTATCATCATTAGCCTCACAATTACTGCATTTGCAGAACGCATGTGAATTCGGTGGGGCAGGTCTTGTGTTTCTATCTTCTGCCTATTCTCAGATCTCTGTGTCAGAGGTCACAGAAGAGCACACAATATACCATTATTTGTTTTCAAAACAGCTGCCTGTGGTCCTGGCTGTCATTCATCATAATGAGGTCTCTGTTGTGTTAGTTTAATCAAATGAGCCCAGTACGTGTAACTGTATTCTCCATTCAAATATGGAAGGACTATCGGCTCAAAGGCAATGGGGAAAATATTTTTCAGTTATTTTTCCAGGAGTGAACACGGATCACAATGATCTATTATCTGTAAAGTGAGGATATTATCTCTCAGCTCTCTAAAGGCTGTTGGGAGGACGGCCCAGAGAGCAGCGCATTCTTACTGCGGCAGCACGGAGAGGAATACAGGTGCGGCATCAGGAAGGCAAGGACTTGGGTTTTCGGTTCTGGTTTTTCACTAAGTCCTCTGTGTGCCATACAGCAAGTTACTTGGCCTTTCAAACACTATACATCTGTGGAATGGGGGATAATAAAAACTTTAAACTTTTTCTTTTGAAATAATTTTTAGGTTCAGAGGAAAGCTGTGCTTCGGATTCCATTTAGAGTCATAGAAAAAAATAGAGGCCCCGTAGAGCCCTCGCCCAGTTAATATCGTACATTACTATTAACCAAAACTCCAGACTTCGTTTGGATTTCACCTGTTTCTCCATGAATGTCCTCTTTGTGGTCGAGGACCCACTCCAGAGTACCACATCACATTTAGCTGTTAGGTCACCCTAGTCTTCTCTGGCCTCCTATCACAGGCTTTTAAGAAGAATCAAATAAATGTGAAAACACTTCATAAAATGAAAAGGAGTATCAGAATACATTTTACTACTGTTAGGCATTAAATGAGTCCATGCATATAAAGCACCAAGAAAACTGGGATGTATTAAGCTCCCAATATGGTTATTAGCGTTATCATTATAATAAATATTTATACACATCCTACAATGTGGCCGGTTCTACATGTCTTCAATCTAGCAGAGCAGGAAAGACAAGAGACAGAGTGAAGGCAGGGGAGGCATCAGTGGAACCTCAGAAGCCACGCAGGTTTCACTTCATCATCAATCTTAGTCCTAGAGCTACACAGTCAAAGAAGCCATGAAGTTCAAGAGGGACCATTCCATAGAAATCAGCAAAGCAACCAACACTTATACATTTCCTGTTAAACAATCTGCACAGTTTCCAAGCACCATTAGGAAGTTAGAAAAGATGACCTGTGGTGAGGGGGAGGCAGGAGAGTGAAGCTTTCTTCACCCGTCAGTGCACTGAGCTTGCTAACTTGCCTGGGAGAAAGCTCAACCAGGGTCCATGGTACTCACATAACCCATCTCAACAATATCAGGAAATAGTGAATAAATTCCAAGTTGCTTTAGAAGAATAAAACAAAGGAAACGTTCTGGAGTTGAACATGTACTGAAAGCCACTAGACATCCTGCCACTCACTGCATAACATATTACTAAGCAGTGTTCAGAAATTTTTACGACCCAAGAACCAGGGAGGTACTATGACCTGTTTTTTAGCAGAGAGGCCAACATGTCCTTAAGGATATGTTTGTCAAATGCATTAATATAATGTAATGTTAGCAGGCAAAAACTACACTGTGTGTGTGTGTGTGTGTGTGTGTGAGAGAGAGAGAAAGAGAGAGAGAGAGAGAGAGAGTGATGGTGGGCAAATAGTTGAGTGGAGGTATAAAGAAGAGTGAAATAAATACTTTAATTGTAATAAATAGCATTTCTTTTCAGCTTTCCACATTACCTTCTGGAAAACCGTGTTAACAAATATAATCCAGGAAACTTTTTAGCCAATTTTTTTTCTTTTTTTTTTTTTGCGATACACGGGCCTCTCACTGTTGTGGCCTCTCCTGTTGCGGAGCACAGGCTCCGGACGCGCAGGCTCAGAGGCCATGGCTCACGGGCCCAGCCGCTCCACGGCATGTGGGCTCTTCCCGGACCGGGGCACGAACCCGTGTCCTCTGCATCGGCAGGCGGCCTCTCAACCACTGCGCCACTAGGGAAGCCCCAGGAAACTTCTTAAAAAGTCTTTTTTGAAGCCAGTTATAGAATGCCTCTTGATCAAATTCATATTTCAGAAAGATTAGGATAATTCTTCATGAAATTTGGTGGTACACTATTTTGGGTGAAAAGTAAAAACTGACAGCTGCTGCTGGTTGCATTCTATTTTGTTTAGGGTAGCAAGGTCCCCAACCAAAACTTTCATCCCACAAGCCCCGTTATAGCTAATGTGACCTTATAACAAAATTCTAAGAAGATGTAAGAAGATATTATTCACGCACACAAAAAAATGAAGTCGGACCCCTTCCTCACACCATACAGAAAGATTAACTCAAAATGGATCACAGACAAAAACGATGAGCTAAAACTATCAAGCTCTTAGAAGAAAATACAGGAGTAAATCTTCATGACTTTGGGTTAAGCAGAGCTGTCTTAGATATGATACCAAAAGTACAAGCAACAAAATAGATAAATCGGACTTTATCAAAATTAAAAACATTTCTGCTTCAACAGGCTTCATTAAGAAAATGAAGAGACAACTCATAGAATGGGAGAATGTATCCATAAATCATATATCTGATAAAGGGCTTATATCTAGAATATATACAAACTCTTATTACTTAATAACAGAAAGACAACCCCGTTAAAAAATGGGCAAAGAATCTAAATAGCAGTTCTCCAAAAAAGATATAAATGGTCAATAAGCATACAAAAAAATGTTCAACATCATTATTCATTAGAAAAATGCAAATCAAAACCACAATGAGGGACTTCTCTGGTGGCGCAGTGGTTAAGAATCTGCCTGCCAATGCAGGGGACGCGGGTTCAATCCCTGGTCCGGGAAGATCCCACGTGCTGCAGAGCAACTAAGCCCATGCATCACAACTACTGAGCCTGCACTCTAGAACCCGTGAGCCACAACTACTGAGCCTGCACGCCACAACTACTGAAGTCTGCATGCCTAAAGCCTGTGCTCTGCAACAAGAGAAGCCACCTCAGTGAGAAGCCCGCGTGCTGTAGAGTAGCCCTCACTCGCCACAACTAGAGAAAGCCCTCACATAGCAACGACGACCACAGCCAAAAATAAATAAAATAAAATAAATAAATTTAGAAATAAATTAATTAATTAAATTAAATTTTAGAAAACACGATTAAATGCCATTTCATACCCACTAGGATGGCTATAATAAAAAAAGACAATAACAAGTACTGGTGAAAATGTAGAGAAATTAGAACCCTCATTCCCTTCTGGTGGGAATGTAAAATGGTACAGCCACTTTGGAAAACCATCTGACAGTTACTCAAATAATAAACATATAGTTACCATCTGACTCAGCAACTAAAATTAAAGAAAATTAAAAACATATGTCCATACACAAACATTCATAACAGCATTATTCATAATAGGCAAAAAGCAGAAAAAAATCCACACGTCTATCAACTGATGAATGGATAAATAAAATGTGGTATATTCATACAATGGAATATTATTTGGCAATAAAAGGAATAAAGTATGTGATATTGTGATTTATAATAAGAAATATGTATTTGGTCTTCGTTCCCATTTCTGGCACAGAGCTCCTAAAACCCTTGGAATTCCCTAAATACTGAGAGCAACAAAGGTACCTTTTGTTATGTTAATGAGATGGCTCTTGGAAAACACCTGAGGATGGCAGCTGGTTGCCAAGAGCACCAGCCAGGTGATTAGGGGGGTTGGAACTTTCAGTCCCATCCCCCTGACCTCCAGGGAGGGCAGAGGGGCTGAAGGTTGAATCAATCGCCAAGGATCAATGCTTTAATCAATTGTGCCTATGTAACAGTCTCCATAGAAATCCAAAAGAACAGGGTTCAGAGGGCTTCCAGGTAGATGAACACATGGAGATGCTGGGAGAGTGGTATGCATGGACAGAGGATGGAAATTCCACATCCCTCCCCACATACTTCGCCCTTTGTTCTTATTTCCCTAGAGAGGGATGTTTAAAATTTACAAATATAATGATGGATTTGTCTATTTCTGTCTTTAGTTCTGGTGGTTTTGTTTCATGTATTCTGAAGCTTAGTCATTATTTACATACTCAATTACGACTGTTATATCTTTTAAGGAATTGACCCTTTGGTCATTATTAAATCAATATCCTTATCTCTGGTAATATTCTTGGTTCCTGAACCACAGCACTTTTATTATGCTTTCCAGTTGTGTAAGATATCTTCATCTTTTCACTTTCAACAGATCTCTAATATTTAAAATACATTTCTTGAATATAGTTTATAGTTGGGTCTTGCTTTTTTTATCCACTTTGACAATCTCTGACATTTAACTGGGGTGCTTAATCCTTTTATACATAATGTTATTATATATGTTGATCGCTTTAAGTTTACTATACTGTTATCTTTTCCATTTGTTCCATTTGTTTTTTGGTCCTCTTTTTCTCCTTCCCTGTCTTCATTGTGATTAATAATTTTTTTTTTTGGTATTTCATTTTCATTTCTCCATTGGGTTTTACACAATACCTTGTGTGTGTGTGTGTGTGGTTGCTCTAGGAATTCAATCTGTACCTTTATCACAGTCTACTAGATTTAATTTTGTGCTACACATAAACTGTAAGTAATTTTCTTATGCCCCCATCCTTTGTGTCATTTGCATTATGTAATTTAATGTACATACATTATAAAATCCATAATATGACAGAACAACTCTTCCTCTAAACAGCTGTCTTCTGAAGAAATTAACAAAATAAAAAGATTGTCTTTTATATTTATCCTCATATTAAAAATTACCATTTCTTGTAGTGCAGATCTGCTGGCAACTAACTGTCTCAATTTTCATTTATCTAAAAATGTGTCTACTTCACCTTCAGTTTTAAAGAATACTTTAATTGGATATAGAAATTCTGTTGACAGTTCTTTTTTTCACCCAGCACTTTAAAAATGCCTCTGGCCTCCATTGTTTCCGAGGAGAAATTACCAGAAATTTGTATTATTTTCCTTCTTTATGTATGTGTCATCTTTCTCTGACTGTTTTTCCTAGTTTTCTTTTACCTTTGATTTTTATCAGTTTAGCTATGATGTGACTAGGTGTAGTGTTTTTGGTTTTGATTTTTGTCTTTAATTTATCCTGCTTGGGGTTTGCTGAGCTTTTTTTTTTTTTTAATAAATTTATTTATGTATTTTATTTATTTATTTTTGGCTGCATTGGGTCTTTGCTGCTGCACGTGGGCTTTCTCTAGCTGTGGTGAGTGGGGGCTACTCTTCGTTGTGGTGCGCAGGCTTCTCATTGTGGTGGCTTCTCTTGTTGCGGAGCACAGGCTCTAGGCATGCGGGCTTTAGTTGTGGCACGCAGGCTCTAGAGAGCAGTCTCAGTAGTTGTGGCGCACGGGCTTAGTTGCCCTGCGGCATGTGGGATCTTCCCAGACCAGGGCTCAAACCCGTGTCCCCTGCACTGGCAGGAGGATTCTTAACCACTGTGCCACAAGGGAAGCCCTTGCTGAGCTTTTTG
This sequence comes from Grampus griseus, assembly GCF_964374135.1. Classification (NCBI taxonomy): domain Eukaryota; kingdom Metazoa; phylum Chordata; class Mammalia; order Artiodactyla; family Delphinidae; genus Grampus; species Grampus griseus. Next base: position 59,307,061 of record NC_139001.1, read on the forward strand.
GAGCTATAAGTGTATGCTTTTTACCAAAGTTGGAGAACTTTAAGTCATCATTTCTTCCAATTTTTTTCTGTTCATCCTCCTTTTTTTTTCCCCTGGAATTCCAATTACATGTATATTAGATTGACTGATATTGTCTCATATTACTGAGTGTTCAATTTTTTCAGTCTTTTTTTCGTATGTCCTTCAGATTTGATAAACCCTATTAATCTGTTTTTACATATACTAACACTTCCTTTTCATTTACTAATCTACTGTTAAGCCCCATCTAGTAAAATTTACATTTCAGAAAATGCAGTTTTGCAGGTCTAGAATTTTTAGTTTCCATTTCTCTGCTGAATTTCCCACTCTATTCTCTCATTAGGGCCATGGTTTCCTCTAAGTTCTTGAACATGTTTATAAAAGCTGCTTTAAAGTCTTTGTTTGCTAATTACAACATCTGGGTCAGCTCACAGTTTGTTCCTTTTGAAACATTTTCATGTTTCTTCACATGTTTAGTAAATTTTTATTGTACATTGGCCAAGGATATAATTTAGTATAATAAAGAAAAGGTAAACGAATACTATTTAAACACAAAGTATAAAGGTTATTAAAAGGAATGAGGTAGCTCTATATAGAGTCACATGGTACCTCAATATACAAAGTTAAAAATTCAAGTTGCGGGCTTCCCTGGTGGCACAGTGGTTGAGAGTCCGCCTGCCGATGCAGGGGATGCGGGTTCGTGCCCCGGTCCGGGAGGGTCCCACATGCCGCGGAACGGCTGGGCCCGTGGGCCATGGCCGCTGGGCCTGCGCGTCCGGAGCCTGTGCTCAGCAACGGGAGAGGTCACAGCGGTCAGAGGCCCGTGTACCGCGAAAAAAAAAAAAAGAAATATGGTCAGTTAAGGTCTTTTCCAAAGCTGAGATTCTATCGTGGGTAAAGAGTATTGGATCCAGACCCAAAAAACCTAAGATTAAGCTCTGGTTTCTAAGGTATAATTTTGGGAGTCACACTAAACCTGTTTCATCATTTTGTAAATGGAATGATAATATAACAGTGCTTTGTAAATAGTAAAAGTACTATCTGAATAATATTATTTATAATCATTTGAGGATAATGCAAGGGATATTGAGTTAAAACCTTAACAGAAGTTATTTAAGCCAGCCATTAAGCAGACTTCTGAATGGTAAGGATTACAGAACCCGTTTTCCAGAGAGGTGGTGGAATTTTAACATGACATATAATTCTCAGTCTCCGGGATGGTTTAGATATAGTCTTGATTGTGAACAAGAAGCTGAATTGTGATTTATGTGGCACTATTTCTTAGTTGTTAGAAATACTAGGAAGAAGAAGCGCAAAATGACCTTTTACTGTTCATGTTAAAGTGTTATCAAACACTTATCATTCAAGCATATTTAACCTTCTCTCTTATAACAAGCATAGTGTAGGCAGTTTAACGTCATTTGAAAAATAACAGATGCAGTAGGAACTTGACAGTGTGCTCCTGACAAGAGCTCCAAAGAGGCAAACCAAAGGCCTGGGCCCTACAGCTGAATTTATTGCTACCCAGTATAACAGTTCTTAACTTCAAATTACTGATTTTTAAAATGGGGGTTTGGGATTGTTGAACTAAAATAGCTACTAAAATTTCAGTTTGAGGGACTTCCCTGGTGGCCCGGTGGTTAAGAATCCATCTTGCAATGCAGGGAACACCGGTTCGATCCCTGGTCGGGGAACTAAGATCTCACATGCTGCAGGGCAGCTAGGCCCGCATGGCAACTAAGCCTGCGTGCTGCAACTACTGAGCCCACATGCCACAACTAGAGAGGCCGTGCACTGCAACTACTGAGCCCATGCACTCTGGAGCCCACGCACCACAACTAGAGAGAAGCCTGCGTGCCGCAACGAAAGATCCCACATGCTGCAACTAAGAGCCAACAGAGCCAATAAATAAATATTTTTTAAAAAATTTCATTTTGAATATTATATTAGGTTTCTAAGATAACAGACCTTTTCACAATTATGTGAAAACCTACCTATTAAGCAAAACCCCTACCACAATATCAATCCTTCGTCATCTTTCAAATCTCCTTTCTCTTATTATACTGATGACACTATCTACAAAACAGCCAAATCTTTATCCATCCATAATGAGTTCACAACACACAAAAAAAGAAAAAAGTCCCATAGTTCAGTCATGCACACTCTCAGATTTTAAATATTCTCTCTAAAATGACAAATACGTATCAATCTATGTATCTTTTCAAATAAGCTATTTCTGTGAAATAAATGAGGATTGTTAAAGTACAAAGAAATTGCTATGTAATTGTTTAAATAGATTTTTGTAGGTTGGTTGGTTGAAGGGCACTTTTATTTTCCTTTACTTAAACCTCGCTGCCCAAGAGCCAACAGTCCTACTGTCAGGATATTTTATGTGGGTTACAATTTAAGTCAGTACTTTATGGAAGAATTTTTTTTTAATTTATTTATTGTATTTAATTTTGGCTGCACTGGGTCTTCGTTGCTGCATGCGGGCTTTCTCTAGTTGTGGCGAGCGGGGGCCACTCTTCGTTGCAGTGCACGGGTTTCTCATTGCGGTGGCTTCTCTTGTTGTGTAGCACGAGCTCTAGGCGCACAGGATTCAGTAGTTGTGGCTCACGGGCTCTAGAGTGCAGGCTCAGTAGTTGTGGCGCACAGGCTCCGCGACATGTGTGATCTTCCCAGACCGGGGCTCGAACCCGTGTCCCCTGCTTTGGCAGGTGGATTCTTAACCACTGCACCACCAGGGAAGCTCTCAAGCTGACATTTTAATTAAGATGGATGCTTCTGTCTTCTGGTGCCTCCATACTGATGCTTGCCTCCCCAGAGAACTCAGGATATCTGAAATTCTCTTCTTTGCACACCTGTCCCACCCTTTATGCCTCAATAACAAGGTGACTATCAAAATACAAAAGATTTAATACAGCTATAATCACTATTCTTTAGGCCAAGTGTTTTGGTAGATTTCTAGATTCTGAGAGTAAATGGGGAAATTTACATATAAATTTTATGGTATATGATTATATTTAAAATATCAAAATATAATGAAGAGCTTAATAAAATCTAACACTTTAACACGACCCAGCAACCAACCCAGGAAATCATGTTTTCCCATGCAAAGTTCACAAACACAGCTATGAATCCATTTCAGGTTGAGAGAGAAATTGGGAAGACCAATCTTCTGAATATTTTCACAGCTACTGCTTCTGAAAAGTGGTGCTCCTTGTAAGAAAAGGATAGAACAAAGATCTTAATGTTGCAGGTCTGAAAGACATCCACATCAAAACCAGGTATAGTGGTCCCAACCCGAGCAGCTGGCAAACTGCAGGATGGATGTGGGCACTCTTCTGCCTAATAAAATCTGAATCAAACACTTTGCATCTGATTCTCCATGTGAGCTTTTTATGCAAACTTCTAAAGTGCAAGGAATCCTGGGGTGGAAGAGCTATTCTGAGAGATTTCACATAGTTCATGTAATTAGGGAAACCACTTCCTTTGATTTTAAGTGTTCAAAACAGCTGAATTTCTCCTATCAAAGGCACTCTGTGATTTGGGTCACCTCTTTTACTTTCTCTTTCATGTTTCTCAGGATGAGAGGTGAAGCTGGAGAGCACATTATTTAGGGGAAAAAAAGATCGTGCTTTTTGTTTTAGAGATTGAACTTACACTATTCAAAAGACTGTCATTTAGACTCTCCCTTTCTTTCTCACCCTCTGTCTCTTTCCTTCCCTATCGAGGCTCTCTGGTAGCTACAGAGAACACAAAACAAAATGTCAATGTAAGGTGGATGGAAAACTGTCATATTGTGTGTAAAAGGATTCTAATGTTCATGTTTGGGTTTAAAATATAATTAGAAAGAACTGCAATCTGCAGGCTCTTGATCTCCATATTATGTATTTTTTGTTGTTCTAACAGTTGAAAGACAGAGAGACAGAGAGACAGAGAAAGAATGGAGAAAAGGAGACCATTCCCGCCTCCCAAAAAAGCACAAGCCACCAGTAGCAAAGAGTGTAAAAGAAACTACCACCCTGTTCTTTTCCTATATTCCTGGAGTATTCTTTTCCCCGAAAAGTAGAACGCTGGCTATGCAATGAGGTAGTTCATACTGCTTTTGCCATACCTAATCTCAGCCCTGGATGCTGTTGAGGTTTTCAGTACAACTTATTCTAAAATACCTTGGTCTGTTTAATGCACAGTTAGGTTTGCCAGTCAAAATACAAATTAAAAGAGGTAAAAAATAATTCACCATTTACCAACCACTTTGATGTCCATATTTCTACTGAATGCAAAGCAAGATGAACAATAAAGTATACGGCACAATCTCTGATTTTAGTTATTTAAATTTTAGTTAATTAAAATTCCAGATGGTTAATAAAACTAGTAATATTGTCAGTCATATCAAGGAAAGAGGGTTTTGAACCATATGAATAAAATGTGACAAAATTCTCTAAAGTGACAACAGTCCCACTTGTATTCATTATATTTGATCTTTACAATTCAAAAGAAATACAACTAGGCAGCAGTTATCCCCATACTATAGGTGAAGAAACTAAGTTCCAGGGAAGTTAGCTGACTTGCCTAACATCCCAGTTAATCAGAGCAAAGTAAGAACAGATCTAGAACTTTAAACAGAGAATAGGGCATGATCTTCAATTGTTCAGGATCCTAAATTTCTCTTATCACGGTTTGAAAATCACATTAACTTTTCTGGCAAATATATCACATTTTAACTCATAATAAACCAAATCTAAAATGTCCTTCCCTTAAGCCATATCTTCCTCACCTTCTGCCTACACTTAGCTTCCTCACCTTCTGCCTATACTTAGCTCCTCACAGTCTCTGTATAAGAGTTTTCATTTCCATCTGCGCTCATCCATTGAAATCTTTTCAGGTTCTTGTTCTTACCAAGCCTTTAAACATGTCAACTACTTTTCCTACTATCATATTAACTGAATCAGATGCTACCTAAATTATTAAAGTAAGTGTTAAGAAGGATGTGAGTAAATGTATTTAATTTAATTCCACAAGGATTAAATGCTCTTTATGTACGTGTAAAAGCATGTACAAATTCACCTAATTTGAACATGGAAACTTTAATTCAATATTTGTATTTCAGTACCAGATAAACTATGCCTTCCAAGTTGTAATCCATCCTCTTTGTTCCTATCACTATTATTGCCCTTAGCTTATTTTTTATCCAAAATGTATTGAACACTTACTGTATGCCAAGCATTGTACTGAAAACCTTTAATTCTCTCAAAGGTACTCTGCGACAGGTCATATTAGTATTCTCACCCTAGAATGAGGAAATCAGGACACAAAAAGCTTGTTGAAAGACCAAGCTAGTCAAGTGATTGCACTAGGGATTCCAAGAAGAGTCTGACTCCAGAACCCACACTTTACACCACTGCCTCTGTACTGAAGGTATCTATTTACAAGTTCATCTCTCCTAGTTCAAATGTAAGATCCCCATGGGTTCTCCAACTTCCAGCACAGTTCTGGCATATACTAAGTCCTTAATATATGGCTATATGGCTTCTGAATTAAGTTGAAGCCATTGCACACTAAGGATGGAGAGGGTTCTATAGCCTAAATAAAAGAAGGTTTTTAAAAGGGCATCATAACTGTCTCCAAATATCTGAAGGCTGCAGATGGCAGAGGTGTCAAACCCAATTTATATGGCTCCAGCTGACAGTACTAGAACCAATGGGCAGAGTTAAAAGGTAGCAAATTCTAACTAAAACCAACAAAGGCCTTTAAAAGAGGGCAGTGCAAAAGAAGAAAGGGTGTCTTAGTGTAAGTTCCAATTACCAGAGGTATTTAAAGCGTCCAGATAACCAGATGATGGAGAAAATCATCCCATGATGAGAATCTCTGGTTAGGGGAGATCAGTGCTTCCTAAATGCCAATGTCAGTTCACTGACCTGTTACATCAGGGATAATTATTTAAACACACACACACACACACACACACACACACACACATGCGCATGCCTAGGTTCTATTCTGGAACTACTAAATCAGAATTCTTGGAAGTAGGGTCAAGCTACGTGTATGTTAACAAGCCCACCAGGTCATTTTGATGTGCAGACAAAATTAGGAAAACGGGACTGTGAGATCCTTTTCAACTTTTAAGTTTCTATAATTTTATGAAGGTATGCTCTCAACTGTCTCTTCATTTCATGACCGTACTTAACATTCTCAAGCCCTACAGATGCTATAGTCCCCAAATGCCCTCACTCTGCATCAAACTCTAACCTCGTCTCTCCTTCCACGAAGTCCTTTCTGTTACAGTTACTGTGAGAGAGCTTCTTCCAGGAAGTTAGCATCAATTTGGAGTTTCCAAATTGTGCATCATCTCTCTACACGTTACCCAATCTGTTTTCAGATCGTATCCACTTTTATTACTGTGGATAAAAATAATGACATCAGCTCTATGGGTAAAGGACTTAAAAGTTTTCATTGCTTTACTACTATACAGTCTTCTAAAATTCAGGATTTACATGTAAATTATGTATACTTCACTAAACTTGCCCTCTTAAAATAGTGAGATATTTAGGTAAAGCATTTCAAAATATTGCTCACTAAATTTTATATATCTCCATCACTTGCTTAATAGAGAAACACTTACTGAGGACTCTATAGAAATGAGCCACGGTTTTGGAGGTTTCCCTGGTGGCTCAGCGGTTGAGACTCCTCCTGCCAATGCAGGGGACACGGGTTCCAGCCCTGGTCCTGGAAGATCCCACATGCCACAGAGCAACTAAGGCCGTGTGCCACAACTACTGAGCCTGCGCTCTAGAGCCCGCGAGCCATAACTACTGAGTCTGGGTGCCACAACTACCGAAGCCTGTGTGCCTAGGGCCCATGCTCCACAACAACAGAAGACACCACAATGAGAAGCTCGTGCACCACAACAAAGAGTAGACCTCGATCGCTGCAACTAGAGAAAGCCCGTGTGCAGCAACGAAGACCCAACGCAGCCAAAAAAAAAACGAGCCACAGTTTTCAATCAATAAATATTTTTGAGTACCGACTATAAATAAAGTACCACTGGGAGCTCTGAGATGGAAGAGATAAAAAGAGACACAGTGTATATTTCTAACATTTGTTTAAGGCTTACTGTGTGCTAGGCACTGGGCTAAATGCTTCTTGTGTTATCTAATTCCTTAAACGAGTCTATGAGAGAGCTACCAATGTTATCTACAGTTTCTAATAGAGTGAGATTTAGTGGTTAATTAACTTGCCCTGGGTCAAAAAGCTAATAAGTAGAACAGCTGAGATAGATTCAAACGCAGGACGACCACCTCCGAGCTGTACTTCCAGCCACTACAGGACGCTGAGCCTGTACTTCTAACCACTATGCTACACATCCTGATGGGGTAGAGGAAAGTCTTACAAAAGCAACCTAAGTGCTCAGTAGAGGTGTAAACAGACTTCTGTGAAAACAGAGGGACATTTTAACTCCCCTGGGAGGAGGGGAGGAGAGGAGGAAGAGCTCTGAAGGAGGGGTATTTTAAGGACAACAGGCCTCTGACAGGCTGGGAGCAGGTAGAAATGCATTTCAGCTGGAGGCAGGAAAGCGCATTGCCAGTTTGGAGAACGTCCTGTCCTCTCATGAAGCTGAGATACAGCCTGCATGAGTGGGAAGTAGCATACGAGGCTGAAGAGTTTTACTGGGGGTGAACTTCCTTAAAGCGGGCTAATGTTATATATTTTTTTAAATGTGCACTTTAAAAAAATATCTTATTCCTTGTATTATTTACTTATTTATTTATTTAGGCTGAGGGGCTTGTGGGATCTTAGTTCCCCAACCAGGGATCGAACCCGGGCCCCCTGCAGTGGAAGCTGGGAGTCCTAACCACTGGACTGCCAGGGAATTCCCCAATGTCATATTAAGGAGTTAGAATTTATTCTATAAGTAATGGAGAACTATCAAAAGTGTCTGGTGCAGAAATGACATGATCTGACCTGGTGAGTTTTTTGTCTGTTTGTTTGTTTTGGTATCCATATAGTAGATGGATTAGAAAGGGAAAATAGATACTGGAAGGAGAGGGAATAATGACTTGTATTAAGGGAAGCAGAGATGGAATAAGGGAGCACCAATTCCAAAAAAATCTTTCTATTGTCAAAAAAATGTACATGGTTGAGAACACAACTAGATGAACACCCATTTCCTTAGGAGCCCTGTCCTTCCATTCCAGGGACCTTGTTTTGGAATCTATTCGATTAGAGATGAGAATTCCACTGGGGAGTGTTGGGGGTGAGATCAGGGATACCTCCAGGAAACCGGAGAATTAGAATTAGTCCTGGTTGCAAACTGCTCTTAGACACAGGAGAGGACATGAAATCATATCAAACTAGTTAGCTGCCATCCTTACCACTGCTTCTGTTCCATCTTATTAATTCTTCAAACTTGTTCCTTTCCCAAATCTTTGCTTTGTAGCCAATCCAAAGGCTACCTGAGGGTTCACAGTACTGAGTGTGTCTGAGCAGACCCTCAGAGAACTTGCCTCCTACTATAGCCTCCTGCCACCTTTCTGTATTTCTACATTTGATTTTTTTGAGTTTTATTCTTCTTTGATTAAAATATTTTCTCTTAAGAGTATCTATATGCCACACAATTTCCTAGCTGAAACGAAGAATTCTGCCTAGCTTTTTGGCTTACAAAACAACAGGCAATATAAATTAACTGTCATTAATTGATACTCATTTTGAAAGACTGATGATTTTGAAAACAAGTATTTGTATATATAAGCTAGTTTAATGGTTCCTATCTCTAAACAGTTTATTTTTCACTTCACCTCAAAATGAAATCATCGAATTCCTAAGCAACTCTTTCCCTACCTCTATCACATTAGGTATCCATGGCAACCTGTCCTGAAAAATTGGTACACTGTGACATTTCATTGCTTAATGGAGCACCTAATGTCAATTACTATACATGCAACTTTACATGTGTATGTATTACTCAATCTCCTTTAGATTCTATAAGACATATACCATAGTCTCTGAATTCCCTGGAGACAATGCATTATCTCCTCTGGGGTAAAAGCCAGAGTAGAAAAACAAAATGAGTGTATGCACAAGGATGATTTGAGACCTTTGGGCTGCCGCTGGTTCTGCTATTTCCACCAAGTTAGAACACACAGCCAAGGATTTGATCTAGGCAGACAAAAACTCTGCACAAATGCCACTACCATGTGAAGTAATGATCATCCCTAAGAAACTGCATACACATTGTTTTCAAAGGTGCTGATAGACAAGTCAACTTCTGTTTCTGACAGTATCCTATTTGTTTTAGACATAGCCACATGTTTCAGTAGAGTTTTGGCAGGTTCTAAAATCTTGTCAAACTCCGAATCCCGGTGCACTTAAAATTTTTGTTTTACCCTGATGTGATGATGCTCCAGCAGCAGTAACCATCATCAGCCTGACTTTTTCTCTCATTGACGATTTCCTTTTCTCTCCTAGATAGGCGGTGGCAGTGAACAGATATGCAAAGCCCGTTCCACGAGGGCACTTGCCTAGCGATGTGCTCAGCACTGTCCTAGCCCCATCATACCTGAACTTGGTACCTCGGTTAACTAGCAGGCTCTGGATGGGGTCCAACAAATTCTTGTGTTGTATTTAATTCTCTTTAGTGAGTGTGCATTTAAATTTTAGAACTGGAAAGATTCAATAATTCTATGTTTTAACCCTCTCTTTTACAGAGGAGGGAACCAGAAAGGTGAAGGGACTCATTTTAGAGTCTAGGGTAAAAATATGAATTCCACTCTCTCCTTGACAGCATTAAAATATCGATGTAGCTTCATAACCCTTTTTTAGTGTGTGTGAGATAGTGATGGAAATTCAGTGGATATCATCTCAAAGCAGTTCTTCATTAGGCAAATATATATTGTCTATAAGCTGCTTTATTTTTTCCATGTCAGTAATTATGGATTGAGATCATCGTTTTCCATAGCAGCTTAATTTTCACTGAATGGGAAAACCAGAATTCGTTTACTCAGTTCTCTATTGTTGAACATTTAGATTGTTTCTAATTTTTCATGACCATAGAAACATCATCGTATATTTATCAGATGTACTTGTTTGCCCATAAGCTCAGCACATATTCTTAGTTGGGAAATGCCTGGGTCAAAAAGTATGCCCATTTTGATACAGAATAATACACAGATGCAATTTAGAAATATGTCAGCTTAAGCTTCTACCAATAATTTAAGAGTATCCATTTCCCCAGCCCCCTCAACAGTAGGGAAAATTTACATAGGTTTTTATCGTCAACAGTAAATAGTCTATTTTTGGTGAAATGTCTCTTCGTGTCCTTTTTATACTAGTGTGTTTGGCCCTGCTTTAGTTCTTTAGTTAGTTACATGGGTTTCAATTCTAATTTCTGATTATGTATAAATTTTGAAAAGGCAATTTCAACTTAATTTTAATAAGTCAAATATAGATAAATCATCCAGTAAAGTGGATCAGTCCCAGATCCCTTAATGAAAGCATTTGTGAGAGCACAAGTGTAACAGTTTGAACATAAAACATATAGTCAGAGCCCTGGGCTCTGAATTCTAGCAGGCTACCTATAAACCAGATGATCTCAGGCAAGTTATTTAATTCTGTCTCAGTTTCCTCGTATGTAAAACTGATACTGATATATTTCATGGATTCTAAGATGTACATTTATATCTTCAGAGATCACTGAAATCAAGGTTGTATTGCAGCTGGTGGTCATCTTGCAGTTTGCATTGGCAGCATTCTTAGTGGTGCATAAAATAATGGCTCATTTTAAACTGAAGGCATTTTAGATTTGATGAGATGTGGTAGTGCCTACCTCACAGAGTTGTGGTGAGAATGAAATGAAATAACAAATGTATGAGCTTACTCTCCCCAGTAAACACTCCAGAAATGTTACTATTTATTGACATAGTGTTACCTATTTCTGTAATTCTGTTTTCAATGTTTAAGGTTTCTAAAATTGAGTTGAAGAATGTTTACAGTTCCCTGAAGCACATTATAAAACAGTTGAAAATTTTTCATTTTAAAATTATCACAGATAAAACAGGTTCTTGTTTAATGGAATTTAAAGGAAATTCTATTTGATCAGGAAATGATCTATCATTTTGAACTTGGAAAGTTCAAAATGGAAAGAAACAAAATGGAAAGAATCAGCCTACTAAGATCCTAAAATCATGATCTTAAACACAGTCTCCAAATAGCTGTGGGAGAAATAATGCAAAGAACAGCATGAAAACTTTTAATTAAAGTCAATGTGGGCTCCCCTGGTGGCACAGTAGTTAAGAATCCACCTGCCAATGCAGGGGACAAGGGTTCAAGCCCTGGTCCGGGAAGATCCCACATGCCGTGGAGCAACTAAGCCCATGTGCCACAACTACTGAGCCTGCACTCTAGAGCCCGCGAGCCACAACTACTGAGCCCGCGAGCCACAACTACTGAGCCTGTGTGCCACAACTACTGAAGCCCACACGCCTAGAGCCTGTGCTCTGCAACAAGAGGAGCCACCGCAATGAGAAGCCCGCGCACCGCAACGAATAGTAGCCCCCACTCACCGCAAACAGAGAAAGCCCGCACACAGCAACGAAGACCCAACGCAGCCAAAAATAAAATTATAAATAAATAAAGTCAATGACCATACTGTTTTCCATCTGCTACTCTGTCAAAGGATCTTTTGCAGATGCATAAACCCAAACCAAGCTGCTTCTTGGGAGCTGCAATTAGAAAACTACCATGAGAAGAAACACTGGAGAGGGCATCAAGGAGGTGTGTGAGATAAACCTAGTATCAGAGGAAAAAATAAAACTTCCCCTTGTTATTTCAATAGTTTTCAAAAAATTTTTGCCTCTAAATTAATTCATTATATTTCTCTTGTTAGAATCAAAAAGAAATTTGTAACTAGGTGTGGGAGGTCTTCAACTAGGTACGCTTCAGTTAAGAGAGGTCCAGTTGCGTACGCGTATGGTGGAAGCCAGGAAGGTATGGATTCAAATTCGAGTTCTACCACTTACTATGTGACTTGGGGCATATAAATCCACTTCTCTCCATTGCTTCACCTGTGTATTGGTAGTAACCCCTAACTCACAGGGGTGTTACCTATGCACACAGAGTGCTGGTATACGGGAAGAGTTCAATAAAGGATTGAACATATTATTATTAGTTGCTCTGTATAAATTATGGGGTTTCTGACTTCATCTCTTAATGCCTTTGTCCTAATTTAGGATAAACTTTACTAACATTATATTCCAAACTAACATATACATTTCTGTATCCCTGTCCCCATGCCCATCTCATTTAGGAATTAGGCGTTTTTTTAAAAAAAGCTTCCCCAAGAAAGAAGGTCTGGTTTGTTACTAAAGATGTACATGTTAGCTTCTTCTCATATTCATACCAGTTCCCATCATCTTTCTTCCCCACGACTCTCCAAAATGTAAACATGCTTGTTTTTTGCTGGGATCCTAAAGTTGAAAGATGCTGCTAATTCTTTTTTAAAGGTCACCTTTTTAACAGAATCCTCAGAAAAGCAAAATTTCTGTTTCCAAATAGTTATCAAAGTACTTTTCTTCTCTTTCCCCCACTGTGAATAGCAGAGCAAGTCTTAAGAAAAGGGGTGAGAGAGTAGCAAGTCATTATTTGAATTATTTAAATATCAACAGAATGTTTAAATGAGGGAGGAAATGGAATGAGGAAAAGGGAATCCAACCTCCGGAGAGTTTACCATCAGTGTAGATCCATCCATCCACCTCTTCCTTCTTTCTTACACTCACTGAGGTAATTGGAAGGAAATGACCACTGGGTGGTCCTCTGCAGTAGAAATTTGCTTTCTTGTTCCTTGTTTCATTCATTCCGTGATCAAAATCCTGATGTTTCCTGAGTGGTCATACTGCTAATCCCTATTTCCTGGTGCATGTCCGAAGAAAACCACAAAACCAACCCAGATAGGATTGTGGTTTGACGAGAAAATAAATGTCCACTCCAAAACCACCGGGTTGTCACATAAGTGAAGGATCCTGGTAGGCTCTATTTCATTTTCTAAAATTCAGAAAGCACAAACCTCCTACTTGTTGCAGTGGCCACCACCAGAGTTGAACATGTGGATGCTGCCTATCAATATTTATCCTCTTTTTCTAAGCAAACCCTACTGCCCGAAATAGTGTGCGAGAGCACCTGCAATCCGAGCACTTCTCATTCTCCTTCCTTCTGGACTGACAGGAAGAACAGGAAATGAATACTCTCTTTGTAAAGAAGCTCGCTTTGTTACTTTGGACCATCACCACTGTAGTATCACAACATTATCTCTTTCTTGCCCATGCCCGTCATTCTTTTCCCTGCCCCAACTATAAAGTATGAAACCCCACATTCTATACCCTAATTTATAGAAGCCCTATATAAGTGCCATGGCACAAGCAACACACAAAGCTCTTTTAAACAATATATATTTAGAGACAATGCCTCATTCTTTGGATTAAACATATTAAAATTCCATAAAGAAATGTAATTATACTGCTTCCAAGCATTTGCTTTTAACCATTCTTTGAGGTATAATTTTCTGTTCATTTATAATGTACAGATTACTGCAAAACAGAAATGGAAAGCACACATCCCTCAATCTAGAAAATTAAAAGGAAATCAAGAAAAGAAAGCTTTCTGAGAAAACTCCTCTCTGGAATGAAATGCATCCTCTCTTCCACTCCCCAGTGTACTGACATTTTTAGTGTTAGGCAAGAAACACTAGTATATAAAGTTTTATTTTCAAAGAACATATCTGAAATTTAACTTTGTTTCCTATTCAAACTATGAGGTAAAAACTTCTAAGAAGAAAAACACAAGTAAGTGAGGTTGCTATCAAGGTAATCTGAGATCCTTGTATTGCTGTGATGAGAGCTCTCACCAAGCTAAAAAGCCAGAAAACAATCTATGTTCTTTAGTTGTGGTCTCAGGACTCATGGATGGAAGGCTGACATACACGGCAAGAATTTATTGCACTGAGAACGTTCTTTCTCTTAGGAGGTAATATACGAGAGATTCTACAAGGGATATATTTAAAGGCGGATTAAAATACACATCTTCGGGCTTCCCTGGTGGCGCAGTGGTTGGGAGTCCGCCTGCCGATGCAGGGGACACGGGTTCGTGCCCCGGTCCGGGAGGATCCCACATGCCGCGGAGAGGCTGGGCCCGTGAGCCATGGCCGCTGAGCCTGCGCGTCCGGAGCCTGTGCTCCGCAGCGGGAGAGGGAGGCCACGGCAGTGAGAGGCCCGCGTACCGCAAAAAAAAAAAAAAAAAAAAAAAAAAATACTCATCTTCCACAAAACATGTAAACTAAAGACTAGGCAGTTGATTTTCAATATAGGAAGAAAAAATGGTATCATTTCTTCTCAGACTGACCTGGTACTTACTTATAAATATGTGCTAGTTACGAATTAATTGCCTCTCAATTAATTCTGCACCCACACTTTGCCCTCCTTTGTAACTCTTGAGCTGACCCCCATAACCATTTCTCCTTAATCGGTGGGTGTGGTTTCAGGCTTTGTGAAGGGAGGCTCTGCAGGGTCAATGCAGGCACAGCAGAGGAAGGGGCATCTCTTTCTTGCTCCTCGGTGCTTCTTCTCCCCCTTTCAGCACGAATCCGGGGGCGCTCATCCTTCAGCAGGCTTCTCTGGCGCCCCGGCAGCTGGCTTCTTGTAACAAGCTCTGGAAGCCATACCCTAATGGGCAGCTTGCTGCCTGCCAGCTCTGGCCCACAGATAACCCAGAGAGGGGCTGCGTGTGGAACGACTCCAACCCAGGGCACTACATGCAAGGTCACCAGCACCCCCGGAGGTGGCTTCTTGTGAACCAGCTCCAGCCCGTGGAACCACCACAAGCTCCCCTATCACCCATTCACAGCTACAGCCCCGCCCACGGGTCTCAACCACAGTGTGGTGGATGGGACCTCTTCCAAGTCTGCTCCTTCCTTGAAGACTCTCCCTCAGCTCCAGAGTTAGTGGCTGCTCCCCGTGTCCGTTATTTCTGTACTCCTGAGTTCGTTTCACCCCGCTGGGTGGTTAACCACCTTTTACTAGTCAATAATTCTCTATATTAACTTTTCTGACTGACAAAGAGCTGGTACTGCGTGTGGTCCCAGGTTACAGACCCTGAAAAATAAGTTTTTAGGGTTAGCTTGGTCACGAACGTGGACTGCAGTGCAGTGCCAAGTTCCCTGTCAACGGGAAAGAGGATGTTCTAATCCATGGCATAAAGAGGCAGCAACATTAATCATGTTATCATCACCTGTGGTTAACTGAGGTGAAGCGCCAATTGAAACAAGGCCTGGAAGCCAAAGCGTCTGCTGTCCTTGACCATCATGGCAGTAATGATGAACATGAGGGCTGTAGGGTAGGATGGGTTCTTTTGAGGGCAATGAGGTAGTTACCAAGAGAAAATGATGCGCCAGGTCCTTTAATCCCCAGCGCAAGTCATGGTCTAACAACCAAAGAGCTTCCATAGCAGCTCTAAAAGGATGTTTTATTTCCAGTAGCCACAGAACTACTATTTCCAGAAGTTAAAACCAAAGTCTATTGTGTATGTTGCTGAAATACAACATCAGTTGATTTCACAACCTCACCAAGTTCCTCATGTGAAAGTTAGTGTATTGATTGGGAAAGAACTGGACCTGAAGCCTGGAAAGGGGTACATCTGATTAGATTTCAGACAAAACTGACCATTTTAAACCCCAAAGGCACTCTGAGGCTCCCTTGCCCTCCTATGTCTCAAGAGACAAGCCTTCTTTTGCTGGAAAACTTTTGCTGGAGAGCGTCACCTACAGTACGTGCCTTACAAGGGGATGCCCATTGTTCTCAAGATTGACCAAAACCACCCATTGTCCCCAAATCTCAACATGGCTCCAGGTGGTCAGGTACACAGGACCATCCACAAGTAAATACGTTACAGGCCAAAAAAACCTGCAAGATTTTTGTTAATATATATGGGAAAAACCCAGGGAATGTGTGTAGGAGTAAATATCAAAGGTGTTAGACAGAGGAGGGTGGGAATATACAGATCAGGCTGATTTCAGAGATATGGATGCATTTACTAGAGATTCCAGATTTAATATGTTAGCCCACGAAGCTGGAAGTGTCTCTAATAGTTTACTTGATTGGTTGACTGAAACTTGAACCCCGTGGTAGCCTACATGTAATGAGGTTGAGAGGCTAGAACTTCCCTGGCGTGATGTGGAAGAAGGAATCCAAATGTTGGAGTTGACTGCTACAGGCAAACTGCATACACACCCACCCTAACCAAATCTCCTGAGGAGGGCCAGAGACACTCCCTTCACTAACACGTTGAAAAATACATTGGTGAAAGGAGCACTGCATCGCTGAAAAACTCTGTGGCTACTCATCTGTAGACCAGGTATGACGGCAGGAGGTGTCACCACTGAGACAGGCTTTCTGATTTCCTTGGTGATGAAGAAATACAGGGGTTAGCAGAGTCCAAGCAGCAGGGACTTAATGCCGAAGACAAGACTGGTGCATTTACCATAAACGGCAGCAGGGATGTATTGATAACCAAAATGCTTAGGGATACTGGGTGTCCCTAGGAATGAAATCAGCGTGGAATCTACTAGAATATTACATGATCTATTAAACAGAAAAATCTCTAGGTCTGGCAACCACTAAGTCACCACCAGGGAGTCCAACATCACACCCAGTTTCTAGGCCTAGGCCGGTTTTCAGACCAGAGCCCTCTGATTGAAGGCAAGTCCAGGTGTCCTTGAGGAAGAGCCCTGCTGTATTGTCACAGGCATAGAATATCCTCCTCTGAGCATTCACCAAAGGGACATGTTGCCATTTACTACACGGACAGTGCACTGGGGAAAAGGAAATGCCCAGTGGTGTCAGAGATTACGAAATACTAGCTCTGAATCAATACTCAGTTCCCTAGAGCAGGCTGACTGACAAAGAAAATACATGAGCTCCATTTATAAATGTTTCTGTGTGATAACGTTAGTACCGACTAAAAGTAGATGTCTGCAGCCCCAAGCAGGGATAATCCCCAATGAACAGCTTTTAAGGAAAATCCTCCTAGTGGGCAGAACCTGGGCGGTACATCTAGCGACCCACTTTGTCTGGAAAGAGAGATGGCCCGAAGTATGAATTTATACTAACCCATGGGTGACTGCTTACAGTTTGTCTGAATGATCAGGGACTTGAAAGGAACAGGATTAGAAGACTGATGACAAAGAATTTGGGGGGAAGAGGTAAGCTGATGGATGTCTCAGCGCGGGCACAGACTATGTCCCATATAAATGCTCACCAAAGGGCATCCACCGCAGATGGGGTGCTCAAGAATCAGATAAACAAAATTATATGCTCTGCAGATGTCATTCAGCCTCCTTCCCAGCCACTGCAATGCTAGCTCAATGGGTCCGTGAACAAAGTGACCGTGGTGGCAGGGATGGAGACTCAGCAACACGGACCTCCCCCTTGGCAAGGCTGAGCGAGCGGTCTGCTGCTGCTGTGGAGAAGCAGTAATGTTCCTGCCAGCATCCTCACCAGCTGCCTCCCAGCATGCCTTATTCACCATTATCGCACTCCCTTCACTATACTGCGGGGCTCCTGACGAAGGAAACCAATTCACAACAAAGGAAGGGCAGCAACGGGCTCATCCCCATGGAAGTGACTCATCACACCATATACCCCTTCACTCAGAAGCAGCGGCTCCAACAGAAAGGTGGAAGTGGCTTACTGAAGTCTCAGCTATGTCACCAGTTGAGAGACAACGCCGTAAAAGTGTCTCTGACGTAGAGGATGAAGTACACGCTTTGGATCGGAGACCACTGTCTCCCCTGTGATGGAATACGTGGCTCTGGGAACGGAGAGTGACTCCTATCGCTCTTATACCTAATAATCCACTCGGAGGATTTGCGCTCCCCACCACAGCAGCTTTGAGCTCTGCTAGTTTGGAAGCCTTAGTCCCAGAGGGTGAAATTTTCCCACCGGGGGACACATAATAATGATTCCAGTGAATTGGAATATAAGAATGCCACTTGGCTATTTTAGGTTTTTTATGCCACTGAACCAAAACGTAGAAAAAGAAGTTCCTCTACTGATGGGTGATTGATCCCAACTACCAAAGAAAAAACTTAGGCTGTTGCTCAACAGTGGGGGAAAGGAACACTATGTTTGAAACCCAGGGGATTCTATGAGGTGACCCCTAATACGTCTATGATCAATAACAAGAGTTAATGAAACACAACGATAACCAGTAACAGGCAGGACTACTGAAGACTCAGAACCTTCAGAAATGAAAGTTCAGGTCACCCCACCAAGTAAAGAACCCTGAACAGCTGAGGTTTTGGCTGAGAGAAAAAGGAAATCTGGAACGAGCAGGGGAGGAAGGAAGCCAGAAATCATGACTAGTTACAGAAATGAGGATGGGAGGGGCTTTGTGTATTTTTCCCTTTGCTTGATATCTATATAATTATACCTATATCTGTATAATATATGTACACTTATTTGTGTATATTAACTATTTCTTTCTTATCTCTTTTTCTTATTTTTCCCTAGCTTATGGAGGTGTGATTGACAAATAAAAATTGTATATATTTAAGGTGTACAACATGATTTTTTTTTTTTTGGCTGCACCATGCGGCGTGTGGGATCTTAGTTCCCTGACCAGGGATCAAACCCATGCCCCCTGCACTAAGAGTGCGGAGTCTTAACCACTGGACTGCCAGGGAAGTCCCCAACATGATGTTTTGATATAAGTATACATTATAAAATGACTACCACAATCATGCTAATTAACATATTTATCAGCTCACATAGTTACCTTTTGTGTTGTATTATGAGAACACTCGAGAGATCTAATCTCCTAGCAAATTTCACATTATTATTAATAGTCACCATGCTGTACTTTAGGTCTCCAGGACCTAATTCATCTTATGACTGAAAGTTTGTACCTTACACACAACTCCTTTATCCATTCATCCATCAATGGACACTTGGGTTGCTTCCATATCTCAGCTTCTGTGAATAATGCTGCAGTGAACATGGGAGTGCAGATCTCTCTTTGAGACAGTGATTTTATTTCCTTTGGATATATACCCAGAGGTAGGACAGCTGAATCATAGGGTAGTTCTATTTTTAACTTTTTGAGGATCCCTCCCCCATAACTGTTTTCCATAGTGGCTGTACCCATTTACATTCTCACCAACACTGTACGAGGGTTCCCTTTTCTCCACATCCTTGCCAGCACTTGTGATCTTTTGACTTTTTGCCATCAGCCATCCTAACAGGTGTGAGATTATATATTTCACTGTGGTTTTGATTTGCATTTCCCCGATGATTAGTGATGATGAGCATCTTTTCATATACCTGCTGGCTATCTGCATGTCTTCTTGGAAAAATGTCTATTTCCCGCATGTTTTATATGCAAGTTGTGAGGGGTTAACTTTATGACTTAGTCTTTAGGTAACAGAGTATTCAGTGAGACTACAATGGAATTTGAGGAGAGATTAATAAGGTCAGCAATGGATACGATGACATTTGGGAGTGTGTGTCTCATTTTGGGGGAAGCGTGAAAACTTCTTCACTTGTACAAAGGACAGGTGCTCTTCATTGGTAAAAGCACAGAGTTGTTTCATTATTATATGGAAGTTCAAATGTGCACAGAGGCTGTACACAGAAGCTGAGTAGCCAACGGGGTGAACTGCGCCAGTTACCAATCAGTTGCTTCTCAGCACCATATCTGTTGTTTTGTCCTGCCTCATGATACTGGAGACAGACCCTATAAACATTTTTCTTTTGCCAGCTGGCACAATGTTAGGCTGTCAATAATGGGCACTGGAGAGCCACTGCAAGACATGACAGAGGAGGGGCCTTCCCTTCCTGTTTCCTGTGTGATTTTTTTCCAGTGGCTATGGTTGCCAGCAGCATATGAGACACCCAGTGTTACTCACCCTCAAGTATTTTATTGGCACCTCAGTCGACCAGCTTCAGCCTGCCAGCTCCCCAGCTGGTGGCTTCCTACACGCCAGCCGTGGTACCCCTGAGAACCATCACTGGAACCCCAGCGGATGGCTTCTTGTGAACCAGCTCCAGACTGTGACACCACAGCAAAACCCTCCACCACCCAGAAGCAGCTACATGCTCTCCAATGAGGTCTAAATTTCTCTCCCAAGTCTGTTCCTTCCTTTGGTGTTCTTCCTACGTTCAGAGGGAGTAGCTGCTCCCTACCTTTGCTATTCCGATATTCCTTAGAGACTTTTACTAGTTAATAGACTTTTAGTAGTTGACCTTGGGCTTCCCTAGTGGCACAGTGGTTGAGAGTCCCCCTGCCGATGCAGGGGACACAGGTTCGTGTCCCGGTCCAGGAAGATCCCACATGCCGCGGAGTGGCTGGGCCCGTGAGCCATGGCCGCTGAGCCTGCGCGTCCGGAGCCTGTGCTCCGCAACGGGAGAGGCCACAGCAGTGAGAGGCCCGCGTACTGCAAAAAAAAAATAGTAGTTGACCTTTTGCTAGTTAGTAATGTTAATATTGAGTTTTCACTGTTCAAATTACTGGTGTAGTTTCTGTTGCCTGATTGGACCCTGACTGATATAATCTGCTGTTTTGTACTGAGGCCTCTCTTACATCATGGTATTACCCACTGGACAGGACCTACTAACCTTACAAACGGTACATTTTTCAAACTTAGTTACCATTATTTTGATAATATTTTAAGTAAATAACAGGAAGAAGCTGTAATTTCTTGAATAAAGAAGACAGTTTGAAATCAAGCCCTACATATATGATGATGTAGATGCAAAAAATGATGGTGAACAGACATAACTACTACCAACTTCTAAGTCAGGCCTTGCCATTAAGGACTTCCTCCATTTTAAGGAACCTAGTCTCTGTCAAACACAATCTCCATTCCCTGCTTTATACTGTAAAATCACTGATTCCACGGAAAGGTCTTGTGAAAACCTAAGGGAGAAAGTGTGTGGGTGTGTTCGTGTGGGTGTATGTTTGTGGGTCCTGAGTATTCACGGACACAGAGATCAAAATTAGACACGCAGTCAACCCAAGGAACCAACACATAAAATATTTATAGGTTACTTTTTTTACTTGCTGCTTTTATAACTCGCTTCTCCACCACAAGCCCACAACACGGAGCCAAGAATCTGGAAATAATTTCAAAAAACTAACAGGTCCATAAAACTCTGTGGTCTCCCCGAACCAGACTCATTAATGTTACTAACTAATATCAGATCTCATTCTTTTGGGCACATCTATTTAAAGAAAGATTTTTATCTCCTTAAATGCAAACAATTCAATAAACTAAGAAATATTCTGACTTGATTGGAAGAAAACAGAATTACAAAGAGAAAAGAGATGAAACGTAATTAATCTTAAGGTCTACTATTGTACGTGGCTATATTTCTCCATCTGTCAAACAACGGGAGCAAAAATACTTGGCTTCAGATAATATGTTTTAAGGTCCCAAATTTTCTGATTCTAATTGTATAAAGAACAGAAAACCCCCTGGGGTGAGTCTCCTGCTGTACCAGAGATTTACTTTATTTAAAAAAAATTTTTTTTTAATTTATTTTTTGGCTGCATTGGGTCTTCGTTGCTGCACGTGGGCTTTGTCTAGTTGCTTCTCTTGTTGCGGAGCACGGGCTCTAGGTGCACGGGCTTCAGCAGTTGTGGCTCACAGGCTCTAGAGCG
The DNA here is from genome assembly GCF_964374135.1 of Grampus griseus. Taxonomy (NCBI): domain Eukaryota; kingdom Metazoa; phylum Chordata; class Mammalia; order Artiodactyla; family Delphinidae; genus Grampus; species Grampus griseus. Next base: position 59,328,784 of record NC_139001.1, read on the forward strand.
CAGGCTCAGTAGCTGTGGCGCAAGGGCTCAGTCGCTCCGCGGCATGTGGGATCTTCCTGGACCGGGGATCAAACCCGTGTGCCCTGCACTGGCAGGCGGACTCTCAACCACTGCGCCATAAGGGAAGTCCCCCTTACCAGACATTTAGATACTCTTGTTACATCTCTCCATTGACCACTCCCTCAAGCATCCGCCACCCCATTCCCACCCTCTTTACCTTGACAAATGGCAGGTACTTCACTCTAATTGAACAGAGAAGGCCTTTATATATAACTTAGATGTTTTCCTAACATACCTCAGGGGAGAGTGTCTCTGGTATTAGATGCCACAAGAGATTAACAAAAATTTCCATAGCCAAAAATGATTTATGACTGTTGTCCCAGAGACATTTTCTAGATGAGCACTCCTTTAAGCTACCCTAACATCTGTCCTATCCTGTATTGTGCAATCTTGGAAATTATTAACCAATTCTTGGTCAATTAAGGATATTGAGGTTACAATTTTATTGTAAAAAACAAAATTTTATTAAGTAAAAATTTTATTAAGAAAATAAATAGCAAAATAGTTGAGGCATATAAGAGCCTTGGTATTATTTTCATTTATGGGTAAATCATCAAGGAGCCAATTCATATAAAATTTTATCTTTATATTGCTACAAACTTCATCATTTTAAAAGAACTCTCTCATCAATGAAAGAAAAAATTAAATATATCAATGCACTTAACACTCCTCATGTTTGGGGAAAAACTTCCAAAAAGAGGCAGAAGCCTTTAAATGGAATGGAAATGCCTGCAAATATAATATTTTACTATGCATAAAATGTTACATGTTTTATTTCACTATCATAGAAGCAAATCAGTAAAAACAAGAGTAATATGCACAGCCTGATCGTTCCAGAATCTTCAAAGGAAGATTTCGTTTTTCAGAGTAGCTTTCCTTACAGAGATAACTGAGGACAGGAGAGAGAGCTTCATGTGGAAAAAGAAAATGGAAAAGAGACAGTGATCTTTTCATTATCACTGTTCTTGGTTTTCATCTCATTCCTTTATTGCCACATAGGACAGAAACCAAAGAGTCACTCCATTAACACTTTGCCACATAAAAATATAATCCATGTCTATAGTTTGGGAAAATGAATGGAGATAAGGAAGGTACCGCTATCAAATCAGAAATAATTCAGGAAATATGATATCTGTACTTTGCAAAGCTGCTTCTTGCTTAAAGATACATTTCAGCTCATGACTTATACAGTTTGTGTTTTTGTATTGGTACTTTACATTTCTGTGCTAAAAGTCCATTCCAAGAACAGAGTTCAGTATGTTTTATTAGGGAAAAAAATCAGTGAGGAAGTTTAAAAGTTTACCAAGAACATATCCCTTCTTCATAAGAGGCACTCTTGGCATTCTTAAGAGATTCAGCTTAACATTCCTTAGTCCTTCAGATATACTTCACAGATAAATTATTTATTTATTTATTTACTTTTTTGCGGTACGCGGGCCTCTCACTGCTGTGGCCTCTCCCGTTGCGGAGCACAGGCTCCGGACGCGCAGGCTCAGCGGCCATGGCTCACGGGCCCAGCCACTCCGCAGCATGTGGGATCTTCGCGGACCGGGGCACGAACCCGTGTCCCCTGCATCGGCAGGCAGACTCTCAACCACTGTGCCACCACGGAAGCCCACAGATAAATTTTTTAACAGACTAATTCTTCTTTTTTTTTTTTTAAACTTTATTTATTTTTGGCTGTGTTGGGTCTTCGTTTCTGTGCAAGGGCTTTCTCTAGTTGCGGCAAGCAGGGGCCACTCTTCATCGCGGTCTGCGGGGCCTTTCACTGTCATGGCCTCTATTGTTGTGGGGCACAGGGTCCAGACGCGCAGGCTCAGTAGTTGTGGCTCACGGGCCTAGTTGCTCCGTGGCATGTGGGATCTTCCCGGACCAGGGCTCGAACCCATGTACCCTGCATTGGCAGGCAGATTCTCAACCACTGCGCTACCAGGGAAGCCCTAATTCTTCTTTTTATTTTATTGATTGCATTGTTAAATACTAATGAAAATTGCATCTTACTAAATGAGGCATAATTATAAAATTATAGTACTGATCTTTACTAAATCTTTTAGAATTAATACTCCCAAATGAGCCTTGCCCTCATCAAAGAAGTCATCAGTGTCACCACTCAACAACAGGACCCAGTTTGCTTCTTTTTCAAGGAAGCTAGAAATCTGGATTTTCATATGAAATCATCTAAATTTTAAATGTCGATAATGAACTTTTTAAAATTAAAATACTGTGTGGACCAAACACAAAATACCTGTACGACAGAAATACCCATGAGCTACCCGTTGGTACCACATTTAACCGTGACAACCCTGATGGACTAGCACACAGCTGTACACAGTGGAGCTGCCCTCTCCACCTCCCCAGTTCCCTCCCCTTCCCATTGTGCTGACTTTACTCCTTCAGATTACCGTATGCAGACTCTGCAGTTTGCAGCCCTGATTTAAAACTACAGGCCCTGCAATTCCATTAGCTGGGTTCCTGAGTGTTATAAACATTTGTCCTCTGATGGCAGGTTTAATTTTTGACACAGTCAAAAGTTATTACAACGAAACCTGTGAATACATATGTTAATGTCATTTGCCCATTAAGAAAATAGTGAACACGGAGCAAGGGGATGCACAGATGCACAAAGCCATTGTCTTTGTCTTCAAGGAATAGGTCAAGGAGATACGAACAAAGGGATTTAACAGGATTAAAGAGGTGAACACTGAAACAAGTGCACGGTGGGAAACCTGCAGGTCTGGAGGCAAATGAATCCAAAAGGGAGTGCTGAGGTTGGAGAATAAAGGCTAGATGCCGTGATAAGGATGAAGAAAAGCAGAGCTGCTGAAGACTGGGTAAAATAAATTATGGGCAGAGAAGGGAAGCTCAGGCTGGCTATTTTGAAGGCAGAGCAGTTCTAAGCTATGAGGTTTTACCCATAAGTGGCTGAAGGTAAGTGGAACTAAAAGCCATGCAAATGGTAGTGACAGAAGTCTGCGGTCGGTTCAAGGGTCCTTAAAGTGGATGCCAAATTCACTCAGGATGGTTGATGGTCAAAGACAAGACAGAAACAATAACTGAGGCAGGTACTGAAATCAAGGAAGACAGGAATGTGTGCAACATGAAGTGGTTTAAATAAGTTGCATGGAGAGAGAGTCCATGAAGAGGGGTGGTAGCAAATGAGAAAGCAGGCTGATTTTCTTATACGGCTTACGGACTGATTCAGTCAACGAGGACACCACTTATTTTGATTTATAAGTTGTATAAAAAAAAGGACTTTGTTTCTTTTTAAAGTTAAAAGGTTATTGGACTTCCCTGGTGGTGCAGTGGTTAAGAATCCACCTGGCAATGCAGGGGACCCGGGTTCAAGCCCTGGTCCGGGAAGATCCCACATGCTGCGGACCAACTAAGCCCGTGCGCCACAACTACTGAGCCTGCACCCTAGAGCCCGCGAGCTACAACTACTGAGCCCGTGCGCCTAGGGCCCATGCTGTGCACCAAGAGAAGCCCCCGCAATGAGAAGCCCACACACCTCAACGCAGAGCGGCCCCCGCTTACCGCAACTAGAGAAAGCCCGCGTGTAGCAACAAAGACCAGCCAAAAATAAATAAATTTTTTTAAAAAAAAAGTTAAAAGGTTATTAATTTTACTTATTATGCCTCACTTATTACTGAATCAAATTAATATCTTAAAAGGAAGAGGATATCAGACGTTCCTTTAGAGGAGACAAATATATCACACCCCACCCGCCCTACCCCACCCCACAACTAGATTTCCTAATATACGAGGATAAGAGAGACATTTTCTGTATCAAATGGGACCAAAACTGAAAGGCAGTTTTCATTAAAGAAAAAAATTCTAAAGTGTATTTCTGAAAATGTATCCTAGAAGTATCTTATGAACATAGACAATTCAGCTAGGTGAGTTGAAAGAACTGTACAGAGGGGCTCAAAAAGAGAAATAAGAAACGTAGGAAAGGTTTTTGTTTGTAGGCACAAATGGCGGGCCCCTCCAGCTGGCTGTGAGTGTCCTTACTCAAGGCTGATAAGGTCACAGGCTGCTCTGTCTCTTTTCTAAACTCCTCTCTGAAGGGAAGAGTTAATGGAGAATCTGCCTCTCCTTCTCTGCAGGCCGTGCTAAGATAAACAGGTGTGAAATGTTTTTCTCTGTTTATATGCAGTTCTTAAAAAGGAAAATTTCTTCCTAACTCATCCTGACAAATGGCTGTGGGTAAACATTCCAGAACCTTTATGAATTTGCTAAAACAAAAAGAAAAAAAAATCTACCATAATAAAGGAAAAAACACATTTCAAATACCACCCAAGTACTGGTTATGTGTTCTTTACAAGTTTTCACCTACAGAACTAATACAGATTTCTCCCCCTTATAATTACCAAAATCTGGAGCCAGCTAGAAACAAAGGCAAAATTCTAAAGCCCTGTTGGTTAGTAATCAAATGTTCTATTTGTCTTCCTAAAGAATACTACAAGATTAAGATGTCAAACCCAAAGAAATGTACAATATTTTAACTTAAAATGCCTGCAGTGTTTCTTCAGCTATCAACTCATACCCGGAGAGACTCTTAAGTAGAATTCATGTTTACTTTATACCACGTGTATGCAGAACTTCATGACAGCAAAGAAATTAAGGGGAAAAAATTAAGATAAACAAGGAGATTAAAAGTAAGGGCCATGGGTAATTCCCTGGTGGTCTAGTGGTTAAGACTCTGCGCTTTCACTGCTGAGGGGCCGGTTTGATCCCTGGTCAGGAAACTAATCCCACAAACCGTGTGGCATGAAAAAAAAAAAAAAAAAAAAAAAAAAGGATGCCATCAATGATACTCTACGGGAATTGAAGCAGAAAATACCAAAAGCATATGAGTATATTTTCAAGGTACTTTCATGATTTAAAACTAAACAGGGGGTGAGTTGCCATTGTGTACAAAACTGACAAATCATAAAGATGTTTTTCCCGTCTCCATGCTATAAGATTCCATGCATTTGGTTAGCTTTTTTTTTTCTGATTATAAAAGTAGCATATGCTCACTGTTTCCCATTTTTCATGGCCATATACAACTCTTAACACATACGCATGTGCCCTTTTCCAATTATTTCCTTAGAACAAGTACTTAAAAGTTAGAGTGATGGATCAAATAGCATTTCATTTTAAGACTTCTGTCAGTCTCCAAAACTGCCCTCCAGCAGGCTATGCCATTTTACACTTCTGCCGAAAGTCTAAACTTCCCTAGACCTTCCCTCATCTTCTGACAGGAGCTAGCTCTCCTCTGCAGCTCTCCCGATGACAGCTAGTCTGTCTCTTTCAGCACTTGCTCCATGGGGCCTGGAGGGGAACAAGGTGTCCTCCTGGCTCCTCATAACCGTTTCCAGACAGCTCTCCCTCCCCTCCCTAAAAGCTGAATCTATGTCATTAGATTGCATCATCCATTATCCTTTACAGTTGCCAACATATACAAGTTCCAGAGAACTCCCTTTCATTGCTTGATGATTTCAGCTCCTAGCTTACTGCCATTTTCTCCCGATTACAATTCTTGTCACATAGTGTAGGAATGTTTACATGCACATAAATGAGCCTCGGACACTTGTCCTCTCAAGTCCTTGAACTCTGCTACAACAATCTAATCCTTCAACACACCTCAGTAGCACATCCTTTTGGTCACACCCTAGACCCTGCATGACCAGCAACTGCACCGTCCGTAATCCAATATCCACCCATCCCACTTCTTATATTTCCTGCTCCCTCCTTCTAGCACCTGGACTCCAGCAGCCCCTCGCCCTACAATCACCAGTTCCTACATCTTTTCATGCCACTCCCTTCCCGGATGTCTTCCTTCCCCTCTTCCCCTCACTTAAATTCCATGGCAATTCATAGAGTCCTTCCCTTCAATCCATCCTCACCTCCTCTGTCCTGCTTTTACTTCACTTTACTCAGGAAAACCACAACCGTGAATAAATCCGATGTTCTTTCTACTCCACTCCTGCACCTGTTGAGCTGAATATGCCTGGAGAAAACACACACTCTTATCGGTACTCAGCAACCAACCACATTTCCCTATTCCAGTGGTTCTGAAATTTTTGGCGTACAGACACTAATTGTTCCAGCACCATTTATTGAAAATATGATCCTTTCTTCATCTTTTCATCCTCATCTCAACTGCCTTGGGACCTCTGTCAAAAATCTATTGACCAACTATGTGTGGGTCTATGTCTAGACTCTCTGTTCTGTTCCGCTGTTCTATCCATACATCTTGACACCACACAATGTGGAAAACTGTAGCTTTATAGTAAGTACTGATATAAGGCAGTAGCGTAAGTTCTCCAACATTGCTCTCTTTTCCAAAATTCTTTTGGCTATTCCAGGTGCTTTGCATCTCCATATATGTTTTATGATCTGCTTATCAATATCTACCAAAAGCTGGCCGTAGGTTGTGATTGTATTGAATATATAAATCCATTTCAGGAGAACTGACATCTTGACATATATTCTGACCTATAAACATAGCATATCTCTCCATTTATTATGTCTTCTTTCATTTCTCTCAGCAATGTTTTATAGTTTTCAGGGTAAAGATACTGCACAATTCTTTCGTTAAATGTATCCCTCAGTATTTCATTTTTTTCTGAAACAGAACTTTATATTTTAGCTGTGCTACATAATACATAACTTACCATTTTAACCATTTTAAGTGTACAATGTATTAAATGCATTCACACTGTTGTGCAACCATCACCACTAGTCTATTTCCAGAATTTGTTCACCATCCCAAACAGAAACTTTATACCAATTAAACAATTCCCCATTCCCCACAGCCCCTAGTAATCACTATTCTACTTTCTGTACCTGAATTTGCCTATTTTAGGTATCTCATATAAGTAAAATCATACAATATTTGTCCTTTTGTGTTTCACTTATTTCTCTAAGCATAATGTTTTCACGATTCATCCACGTTGTAGCACGTATAAGAATTACACTCCTTTGGGCTTCCCTGGTGGCGCAGTGGTTGAGAGTCCGCCTGCCGATGCAGGGGACACGGGTTCGTGCCCCGGTCTGGGAAGATCCCACATGCCGCAGAGAGGTTGGGCCCGTGAGCCATGGCCGCTGAGCCTGCGTGTCCGGAGCCTGCGCTCCGCAACGGGAGAGGCCACAGCAGTGAGAGGCCCGCGTACCGCAAAAAAAAAAAAAAAAAGAATTACACTCCTTTTAAAGGAATGAATACTATTTAATTGCATACATACACCATATTTTGTTTATCCATGCATCTGGTGATGGACATTTGGGTTATTTCCAATTATCTCATATTTTCGTTGCATTGTAGGTGGTAGTTTTTAGATGGCTAATTCCTTCCTCGGTTCATTGCCTGTATCAAAAATGAACTCTTGATCTGCTCTCACAGACCTGCTCCACCCATGATTTCCCCCTCTCCCATGATGGCAGATGCATCCTTCCATGTCCTCAGTGCACAACCTTTGAGACTTCCTCGACTCTACTTTCACACAGCACGTCCAGTGAGCAAATCTGGTTAGATCTATCTTTAAAATATACCCCAAATTCAACCGCTTCTGACTGCCACCAGTGTAACCTTCCTGGGCCTGGCCACAAACATCTCTTTGTCTGGATTATAATTTAACTGGCCTTTCTGCCCCTGCCCCATATGGTCTTTTCTCAGCAGAGTAACCAGAGTAGTCATATTAAAACATAAGTCATTTCACTTCTCTACTCCAAAGCATTGAACTGCTCACCATTTCCTCCTGATTTAAATCAGAAGCTCTTACAATTGCCTACAGGCCCTATCCGATTTGGCCTTGCTACCTCTCTGGCCCCATTTCCTGTCTCTTCCCCCCCTCACTCACTCCACTCCAGCCACAACGGCCTCCCTGCTCTTCCCCAACACACCAGGCGTGCTCCCACCTGGCATCTGCATGTTCCCTCTGCGTGGACCGTTTTATCCCCGTGTAAGCAGATGGCTTCATCGCTTACTCCAGGCATTTACTCAAATACCACCTTCTCAACGAGGCCTACCTGACCAGCCCATGTAAACTGGCAACACTAGCCCCATACTGGCGCTCCTGATGCCCCGTACTCTGCTCTATGTTTTTCCTCACTTTTTTAATATAAACTTTTCATTTTGGAATAATTTTAGATTTACAGAGAAGTTGGAAAGATAATGCAGATCATTCCTCTCACCCAGCTTCCCTTAATTTTAACATATTGCATCACCAGGGTCCCTGTATCAGAACTAAGAAACCATTACTGGTACATTACTATTAACTAAACTCCAGACTTTATCTAGATTTCACCATTTTTAACACTGATGTCTTTTTTTTTTTTTTTTTTCTGTTCTAGAATCCAGTGCAAGATACTACATTATGTTTGGTCATCATGCCTCAATCTCTTCTGGACTGTGACAGTTTCTCAGTCTTTCTTGGTTTCTTAAGACCTTAATAACCTTGAGGAGTACTGGCCAGGTATTTTGTAGAATGTCCATCATTTTGGGTTTATCTGATATTTTCCTCACGACTAGAATGGGGTTATGGGTTTGGGGGGAAGAGGACCACAGAGGTGAAGTGGTTTTCTCATCACATCATATTGGGGTTATGGGCTAGCAGCATGGCTTAACACTAACGATATTAACCCATGTCACTTGGTTAAGGTAGTGTTTGGCACCTTTGTTGATTGTAAAGTTACTGATTTTTTCTTTTCTATACTCTAATTTTTGGAAGTGAGTCACTAAGTTCAGCCCATATTTAAGAGGCATAAGGGTCTTTATAATGTTTTAATATACACTTCAGTTAGTTGTTTCATTTCCCACATTTGAAGGTAAAGCTCTATAAGGACATGAATTTTGTCTATTTTTTTGTAAGTTTTTTGTCTATTTATTTTATTACTGATGTGGCTCCAGTATCTAGAACAGTGCCTGGCATGTAATAAATATCCAATATTTTTTGGATGACAGAACACAGAAAAGGAGATTTCCTACTAATCTGTGTAGGTCACAGTCTCCTACAGCATCAATTGTGCATCTGCCCACCTAGAAAGGTATGTCCCAGGAAGAAAAATCACATATGTCATTTACTCTGAGGTGTTACTAACATGTTTCTTTTCTCAGTGGTATTTGCAGTGTTATTAGGGTAAACAATCTTAAAGAATGAAATTACAATGCTAAAATTTGAGGCATCAGCAATAGGATTAAATAGAGAATATATGTAAACGGCTTGGAATAGAGGCTGTCAAAGACAGGAACTCAGGAAATGTTAATTTGCTTATATATCCTTACCCTACATTCAGGTCTGAGAGATTTGGGGGGTACAGAGGGTCTTCCTTGGAATCTCAAAAACATGCTTATTCTACCTGCTAATAATCTTAAATAGTTTTTGAAAAAAGGTAGAGTATAAATTTTTAATGCTCCACACCCCCAAATCCAGTTAATATTAATGTCTTGATCTCTTACTAGATCTGTTCTTGGTCTGATCTGCACTTACAGTAAGTCTAACTGGAATCAGAATTTCCCACATATCCTCCCTGTTCTGAGACCAGTACCCTGGCCTTAGCCACAGTTCCCAAGTTTTTCCCAAAGAAGAATGCAGGTTACACGTAGAGGCCTTATTTTGAGGTTAAGAAATTATCCTGAGTTTTTTAAAATTTATTTGGTTGCACCCGGTCTTAGTTGCGGCAGGCGGGCTCCTTAGTTGCAGCTCACGGGCTCCTTAGTTGCAGCCAGTGGGCTCCTTAGTTGTGGCTCGCCAGCTCCTTAGTTGCAGCTTGCCGGCTCCCTAGTCATGGCATGTGAACTCTTAGTTGCAGCATGCACGCGGGATCCAATTCCCCGAGCAGGGATTGAACCTAGGTCCCCCGCATTGGGAGCTTGGAATCTTAACCACTGTGTCACCAGGGAAGTCCCTATCCTGAGATTTTTTAAGGGAAAAAAGTTCTCCACTTTCATAACTTTAAAGATTTGGTCAGCAGCTAATTAGTTTAGTAGAAGTTAGTTTAGATGTTAACCAAACTATGTATTATATTTTAAAATACCCACCCAATGATTAAAATAAAATGAATACATACTTAAGATAGGCTCTACGACTATAGTCCCAATAACAGAAACAATTGTTTCCCACTAAAGGATGCACTATTCTGCATGTTTTTAAAATGTAGTGAGTTAAATGGATTTTGTTCATTAATTACTTAATATAATCTGTCTTCAAAAGCAGATCGGCCATGTAGTCCCCTCCTTCTTGAGCAGAGCCTGCACAAACACTCACCAGACATCTCCATCCTTAACAGTGTATCTGCTGTAATGTAGCTAATTTTACCAAGTGCTATTCTCCTAAATGGTATCAGGGGTAGAAGTCATATTTTCAAGTCATTAAGACTCCAACGGTCTCATTTCATTTAGGACACCTTAATTTTTCTCAGGTCATGAATCATGAACATCAGATATTAACACTGCTAAGAAAAAGCATCTTGGATTCCTTTCTTGGAAACATGTTAAAAAAAACAAACCAGGGCTTCCCTGGTGGCGCAGTGGTTGGGGGTCTGCCTGCCGGTGCAGGGGACGCGGGTTCGTGCCCCGGTCCGGGGGGATCCCATGTGCCACGGAGTGGCTGGGCCTGTGGGCCATGGCCGCTGGGCCTGTGCGTCTGGAGCCTGTGCTCTGCAGCGGGAGAGGCCACAGCGGTAAGAGGCCCGCGTACCCCAAAAACAACAAACAAACAAACAAAAAACAGATAAGAACCATGGCCAGGAAAATCCTGCCTAACAGCCACAGGACAGAACCTTTCATTCAAAGACAAACTAATTTGTTAAGAGCTCAAAAGATCAGTCAAACGTGGAGAAGAAAAGGCTAGGAATGAAGTAGACTAGAAATGCAGACTGTTCTGTTCTGTAGCTTCAGGAAGAGCAAAACCTTCCTGGAAAATCTTACAGAAGAAGAGAAAGTTGAGATATGATTACTAGGTTTATTATTTTATTTACTCCCTATGCATTTATCGATTGCTTATGGTGGGCTGGGTACAATGCAGAGCTTAGAAAAAAAGATCAATCAGATACAAATCTTAAGTTCAAGAAGCAGACATATGGAAGGAAGAGGGTAAGATTTGTTCTGTATGGCCCCAGAAAAAGAGACCAGTATCCACAGCTGGAAGTTACATTATAAAGAACTTTCTAAGAATTAAACTGTTGCAAAATTGAACAGCCTGCAACTCACATGTCATCGATGGCAGCCTTCAAACAGAAACTGGTTGTCCTAACCAGGAGCAGGAATCAAGCACCAGTGAAAAAAAAATTGATAAGATGGTCTCTGTCTTAAGTACTTCCGTGAGAGTGACTTCCTGTCTTCACTAGAAAGCAGAGAAGAAAATTCTACACACCTTTTTAATACCCAAGTGACATAATTCTATTCTGAAGACAGAGAATTAATCATATCTACTTGAAAACTATCTGAAACACTCCCAGGTAGCTCTTCCTCTCCTTCAATTTTTCAGTTTTTTAATTGTTCTCTCCATATTAGGCTTTGTGTTTCTCAAAAATCCAATTCATGCTTCATACTATTTTTCTTCTAGCAGCAAGAGCCTAGCTTGTATAACACCAGTTAGTCAGGATATAACAGCCTTACTGGAATACATTCATTGGTTTGATTTCAGTACAATATTTAGAGGATGGCTGCAAAAATATTATTAACTAACTGAAATGTTTATTGCCTAATATACTGAGATCAATAATAACTTTAATGAAAAGCTGAAATAACTGTTGTAATATGTAATGTTACATATGGCAAATTGAAAACACCTCCACATGCAAGTAAGTATGTAATCTAACAAAGTTTTGAAAGGATTAAAAAATTTTTAAATGACTGAGAAGCAAAAATAAGAAGGATAGGGGCTTTTTCTTGAAAATAAAACACTATTACAGTCGCATAAGTGATCTGAAAATATCCTAGAATGATGTTTGTCTTAATGTAACTGCATTTCACATAACATGATAAGAAAATTATTTATAATTCAGGTAATTTTCTAAATTCCTCTTGGTCCCAGGGGAAGCCATTCCTACAGCTTTTCCTCAGCGTAAGGTTACCTCTCCACAAGGTTTGTGTTACCTTCAGATATATCAGTAGTATACGCTTACTCGTGTAATTTACATATTTGTTCAACATGTGTCCAATTTTCTTTTTAAAATTATTTATTTATTTTTGACTGCACTGGGTCTTCGTTGCTGCACGCAGGCTTTCTCTAGTTGCGGCAAGCACGGGCTACTCTTCGTTGCAGTGTGCAGGCTTCTCATTGCAGTGGCTTCTCTTGGTGTGGAGCATGGGCTTTAGGCGTGCAGGCTTCAGTAGTTGTGGCACAGGGGCTCAGTAGTTGTGGTGCACGGGCGTGTGGGATCTTCCTGGACCAGGGATCAAACCCGTGTCCCCTGCACTGGCAGGCGGATTCTCAACCACTGCGTCACCAGGGAAGTCCCTGTCCAATTTTCTCTATCTCTTTATAGCAGTTCACTTTGGGGTGTCTTATAAGCTCCCAGTAACAGAAATGTCTCACGGAAAAGAGCTGAGTGATGGATAGCTGTTTTATATATATACCTTTGGAGTGGTGACTACATTAATGATCAAATAAAATGATCCATTATTTTAAACTGCTTATTCTCTAATTCAAAGTAATGATTTATGTATGTAGTAAAAAATCAAAGCATGGCATAGTGAAATGCTTAAAATTCCTTAAGTGGAAATGGCATGCCGGTCTAAAAAAGGTACAAAAGCAAAGGAATTTATAAAAATCAAACCAATAACTAAGAGTACTATGTAGCTATAGTATTTTTTTTAATTATTTTATTTATTTTTGGCTGCGTTGGGTCTTCTCTGCTGCATGAGGGCTTTCTCTAGCTGTGGTGAGTGGGGGCTACTCTTTGTTGCCGAGCAGGGGCTCTAGGCATGCTGGTTTCAGTAGTTGTGGCACACAGGCTCAGCAGTTACGGCTTGAGGGCTCTAGAACACAGGCTCAGTAGCTGTGGTGCGCGGGCTTAGTTGCCCCGCGGCATGTGGGATCTTCCCAGACCAGGGCTCGAATCTGTGTCCCCTGCATTGGCAGGTGGATTCTTCACCACTTCGCCACCAGGGAAGCCACTATGTAGCTGAATGCAAGTGGTGCAGTGACACAGTTGACACAGTGAAGACAGGTGTGCTCTATCCTCTTCATAGCTCAAAGAGAGTAAATGAAGAAAATGTAGATACGTCCATACAGGATATCTTTCCTGGATGAGAATGAGAGGGACATCTACAGCGATACGATCCCAAGAATAAATACTTGACTCTGAGCAAGGCACAGTGCTAGGTGCTGCGAGACAGGTAAGAAGGGTGCTGTTTATATTAGCCAGGTTACTTAACCTCTCTGAGCCTTAGTTTCTGAGCCATCAAATGGAGATTATAATCTTGTAACACAACTGTGAAGAGGAAGAGGGCAAGGATGGAAAGCCCCTAACCAAGTGATCAGCTCACAGTGGTAGCTGTACTTGGTACAGTGATGATGACCAGGATGGTGACAGCATCAGCAACAAAGGCAATGGTTAATGGCTGTTTTTGCCCTCAGAGAGTTCTCACCAGGGATGCTGCATACACTTGCGTATACATGCTTGCCCTTCTGCATTCATGCTGAGCCTTGCCATGGATTTTTCCTGCAGACTGACCCCTTCTCAACATAGGTTCTAGGAACCAACAAATTGAAGTTTTCACAAAACATGACACTTATCTGCTATCCTGACTTTAGAACATGGTTGTGAAGATATAACCGACAGTTAACAGTCACCCAAGTCTTCCTCTGTGTCAAGCACTCTTCTAGATATTTTATACGTGGTAAGTTCTCTAATCCTCTCGACAACCCTGTGATGGAGGTACTGTTATTAGCCCCACTTTTCGGATGAGAATACGTGGCATGTTCATGTGAAAAGTTAAGTGCCCTCCCTTACAGTACTTCTAGAGCCACGAGGCAGTTTTAATCGCATGTCAAATTAGCTGTATGGGTGCTAACTGGTATAAATTCAAAAGAAAAAGAGAAAAATTACGTTTGTGTGATCTGAGAACGTTTCACAGTGAAGGAAGAAATTAAAGCTGAAGAATGAGTAGGACCTGCTCAGGCAGAGAACAAAGGTATTACAGGTGAAGGAAAGAATGTGGACAAGGTTACAGAAATGGGAAAGCAGGATGGAAGCACAGCTGGACCTGGTTGGGGAGGGGGCGAGAAGGGAAGGTGGTTTCAGGTCAGAAAATGAAAGACAAAGCTGGAAAGTCAGGTGAGAACCCCAGTGGAAAAGGTTTGGAATCTCAGGGCATCTGCCTGAGGTTTCCCGTCTGTCGGCCATTCCTAAGTCTGCCTTGAGTTCATTATGCCCAGTGACATTGCCAAGCAGGGCCTGTGCACAGGTGGTCACCTGAGCACGGTGAATTTAAGGGTCTCGAAAGCCTCTAACAACAACAATCTCTCCACTACCAGTTTCACTAAGTACCTGCAATTCCAAACTGGAGTCAACATACTGATCATCTGTATTTGACATGATTGGCTAGGTACAACCTAAACCTCCAATGAGCAATCAGAAACACCTGGGAAGCCTGTTGCAGCCCAGATCGCCAAGCCCCACACCCCAGAGTTTCCGACTCAGTAGGGGTGGGGTGAGGCCCAAGAATTTGCATTTCTAACAAATTTCCAAGTGACGCTTGATGCTACTGGTCCAGGGGCCACACTTTGAGAACCACTGACCTAAAAGAATAGAATGCGGAATGGGTAAATTCTGATTGCGGACAGAAAAATTCTGCATGGGGTTATCTTAAATAATAACTCACGTTCCTACAGTTAAAGCAAAGGTAATAATTCATTGATAAAAAGTCAGCTACAGAACTGCAAAGAAGAGAAAAAAGGGTCTCTCAAGAGTTAATAAAATGACAACAACATTAACTAGTCTTCTAGTGAAGCACTAATTGCTGACATGTTGCTAAAGTCTGTATAATAAAAGCTCTCATTTTTAGTTTTGAGTTCTGTGTCAATTTCAAGATTGTATTTTCTGTCTCACACAGGTATCTCCCCCTTTATATAAAAAGTTACTGAGAGTTCCTGTTCTTATGATCAGTTTTGATATTTTGATCCTCTCTCTTTACCTATAAATATTTATACTGTGGGAAAGTTTTGAAACTTGGATTTATCTGGCTTTCAACATTTCTACAACAATCAAATTTGGTAGGAAAATAGATTTTTTTAATAAAGGGAGTAGGGGGCTTCCCTGGTGGCGCAGTGGTTGAGAGTCCGCCTGCCGATGCAGGGGACACGGGTTCGTGCCCCGGTCCGGGAGGATCCCACATGCCACGGAGCGGCTGGGCCCGTGAGCCATGGCTGCTGAGCCTGCGCGTCCAGAGCCTGTGCTCTGCAACGGGAGAGGCCACAACAGTGAGAGGCCCGCGTATCGCAAAAAAAAAAAAAAAAAAAAAAAAAAAGGGGAGTGGGGCCTTTCAGAAGTCAAGGCAATTGAAGAAGGAGCCTCATATTTCACCTTTTGAGGATTCTGCTTCCTTTTCATTCTTTTGGGGAAATAAAAAGGAATCATGTTTCCTTCATATCTCATACTTAAATCCGGTTTCCTACCATCAGTTAAATATCAACAGATTTCAAGTTAACACAAATGCTTGCAAGTTTCCATCTCTCCGACAGAAAAAAGTACCAGGTACAGACATGCCTGGTTCATGCTGTGAAGCTGATGAACCACTCGTGTGGGGACTGCTCTCCTCTGGGTATGTGGTTGGAAAGAGGACACTGGGATCCACAGTGTCTTCCTCTGCCCTCGCCACTCCCTGCTTCAATTTCTGCCTAAGCAGTTTGGTTTGATCTCAGCTCACCTGGAATTTACCAAAAAGATACAATAATGGCTTCTTTTCTTCCCTTTGGTATATGCCCTTAAGACCATATTATTTTTTTCCTGTTGAAAACTTCTTTTCGTAACAAAAATAAATAGTGCTCTGTAAGTAAATCTGCAACCAACAAAAACAAGCTAAATTACCACTGAAAAACCTGTAGCACTGCTATGAGAAAGCAATGTAGAAGTAAACATTAAACGTTTTGAAAGCACATATTGAGACTGAAAAATGTGTGATTTGTGACAGACTAAAGAGGTTTATAAAACTTAATTCACTTGAACATCCTTAGAAAGTGACAAAGGTTGTCAGAGCTATGATTTTTTTGAGTTTTTTTCCTGTAAATATATGGGTTGCACTGTGTTTACGTTTGTCAAAACTTAGTGATACGTGTATTTCATTGTATGTAAATTTTACCTTAAAAGAAAACAGAACTGCAAACACATAATGAACTCTGGTAATGATATGCATGCTGAAGTATTTAAGGGGAAACTATTGACACCTGCAGCTTATCTTGCAATGCATCAAAATGGATTGATGGATGGAAGAATACATAGACATACATGTGATAAAGCAAGTATTTATGTTAATAACAGATCCTAGATGGCAGACATACAGATGTTCATTTTTACCCTTTCAACTTTTCTTCATGTTTGAAAAATTTCATAATAAAAGTGTTATGTTCTTAAAAAAGAAATATGAGATCATCATAGAAAAATATGAAAAACAACAGAAAGTATAAGAAAAAGAAAAACACCACACAGACACCTGGGATGATATTATATACCTTATTTTGTAACTTTTTTACCACTTATCAATATATTATGAGCATTTTCCTAGCTCTTTAAGTATTCTTCCAAATGCAATGGAATTCCATTATACAGATGTAGCATAATTTTTTTCATCTTTATTGACGTATAATTGACAAGTAGAATTGTAATATATTTAAAGTATACAACATGATGATGTCAATATACATACGTATATTGTGAAGGATTCCCAAGATCAAGTTCATTAACACAACCATCATCTTTCACATTTACTTTTTTGGGAGGGTGGTAAGATGTAGCATAATTTAAAAGATAATTTGTTGTAGGACACTTGAGTTGTTTCTAATTCTTCATTATTTATTTGAGATAAGCAACCTATTATAGCCTTCTTCCTGCATATCTCTGATTATTTCCTTAGGATAAAGTCCTAGAAGTAAGATTTCTGGCTCAAAGGAAGGAAACATTTTAATATTTTTGATATATTTTGCTAAACTCTTCTCCAAAACATGTATCAATTTACATTTCTAACAGGAGTGTATCACAGATCACAGCTATACAGATGTATATTAAAATTTTAATTAAATGCTCCCATAAATAAAATTTATCTATAACCATTCTTTCTCCCAGAAGAACAAAGGCTCTTTTTAAAAGAGTCTACAATAAGCAAACCTAGTACCCAAATCTTGGTTTCTAAATATCACACTCCCAAATCAGGTACCCGGAATCAGGGCTTCCTGAAGAAATACCTGACTCCAGGAATGGAACTAACTGAGACTGGAACATCTTTTTGTGCCAGGGAGTATGAAAAGGCTAAAAAAATGATGAAGAAGTATCAAAAAGACATAGGAGCCAAATTTAAGGGACTCCTACTTGCTAAATCGGGAACAATTTAAGCATGAAAGTGAATAACGATAGTAATGAACTATAACATTTTGAATTTGAAAAAGAATCTGTAAGTCTACAATGAAGCAATAAATAAATGAATGAGTGAATAAGTGAAAAGTAAGGAAACAAGGAAGAAAGGCTCTCATTTATGCTAGAACCTTTTGCTTCCTACACAGTAACTGTCACAATATTTGATTCGAACAAGAATCGTCAATGGATGCTAAAAACATTGGGCAGTGTTTGTTGAGGGAAGATATTTACATAACCTCAAAGTATCTACCAATAGCTTAATTATTAATTACAAAGAGAAAACAGGTATTTTACTGGGGAGATATTGAGTGAGTCCCTCTTAATCAAGGGTTCAAAATTAATATCACCTACAATGGGACAAACTGACATCGGAGGTCTTCCATTAAGACACACCAGGGGCACATGTCCTATATAACATTCTTACCAAAACTACATAACTTTAAACTAGGCAAGAGGGAGGGAAAATCAGATGAAGTCCAAATGAGGGACATTCTACAAAACTTTCCAGCACACTTCAAAAATGTCAAAGTGTAAAAGACAAAGAAAGGCAGAAAAACTGTTACAGATTAAAACAGACTAAGTAGATATATCACTAAATGCAGTATGTCAGTGGTCCCCAACCTTTCTGGCACCAGGGACCAGTTTCGTGGAAGACAATTTTTCCACAGACTGGGGATGGGGGGGAGTGGTGGGGGGTGGTTTCGGGATGATTCAAGCGCACTACGTTTATTGTGCACTTTATTTCTATTATTATTATATCAGTTCCACCTCAGACCATCAGGCATTAGATCCTGGAGGCTGGGGATCCCCCTGAAGTATGTGATCCTGGACTGGAACCTGGGTTGGGGAAAAAAATGCCATAAAAAGCCTTTACTGGGACAATTGGCAAAATTTGAAAATAGACTCGTACAATAGGTAAAAGTTTTGATAGTTGTATTACAGTTGTTGTGTTCTTGGGAGAAGCTAAAGTATTTAGGGATAAAGGAACATAGCATCTGCAATTTACTCTCATGTTCAGTAAAAACTAAAATATGTATGAATATATATAAATCAATAATATATAAAGAGAAAGCAAATGTTGCAAAATGTTAATTAGTTATGATTTTAGGGGAAGGATATGCTAGAGTTCATGGTACTATCCTTGTAGTTTTTCACTAGGTGTAAAAGTTTTTTAAAAATGAAGTTTTACAAGATATGGAAGCAACCTAAGTGTCCATCAACAGATGAATGGATAAAGAAGATGTGGTATATGTACACAATGGAATACTACTCAGCCATAAAAAAGAATGAAAATCTTGCCATTTGCAACAACATGGATGGTCCTAGAGGGCATTATGCTTAGTGAAATAAGTCAGAGAAATCAAATACTGTTGCTATCACTTATATGTGGAATCTAAAAAATAAAACAAATGGATGAATATCAAAAAAATTAAGTTTTAAAGAACTACCAAGATTTTAAGTAAATGCCATTTTTCTTTCTTTTTTTCTAAATCAGAAAAGTAACATATACTCACTAAACTAGAGGTCTACGAATAAAGCAAAAATAAATAGCATTCCTCTATACCCTCACATAAGCAGAGTTAGAGTTTTGAATATATTTTCTCCACCTTTCACAAAACATATATTTAATCAGATATTAGGTCATTCTTTTTTTTTTTTTTTTTTTTTTTTTTTTGCGGTACGCAGGCCTCTCACTGTTGTGGCCTCTCCCGTTGCAGAGCACAGGCTCTGGACGTGCAGGCTCAGCGGCCATGGCTCACGGGCCCAGCCACTCCCGGCATGTGGGATCTTCCCAGACCGGGGCACGAACCTGTGTCCCCTGCATCGGCAGGCGGACTCTCAACCACTGCGTCACCAGGGAAGCCCTTAGGTCATTCTTAAAGAGTTCCATGAGCGAGCTACCAACATATTAGTAAATGTTCCATCACTTCTAAAATTCATTGGCAAAAATGACCAAGTGACACAGGACTGAATCTATAAATTGGAAAAAATCCAGAGCTTATTACCTTTATCTTTTCACTGAGAAAACATCTAGCCACCAAGGCAATACATAGTTCATACAGTATAACAAACATTCACATAAGAAATGCATATTTCCTTTCCAATAACTGCCAACCCCTAGCCAAAATTATTTACATCTTAAACGCATGTCAAGTCAGTAAGTGTGGGGATGCTTTGCAATAACTTCCCATGTCTCTTTATCACGGACAGTCACTGATTAAATCAAGCTCCAAAGCTGACACTGAGTTTCTGTTTTTCCTACTTAGGAGTTTATGAGGTACGCTCCTGCGGTTTACTGTAATCAACTCCAATTCTGAACGATACTCAGGTTAAATATCTACACAAGAGCAGGATTTGGCAGTTTCCAGGTCCTGTTTTCACCCCTGTGCTTTCCTATGTCATTTTCCTGGCTTTGTCAAAGACAGTAAAAAAAGGTATTGGGTATGGATGGGGGTGGAGTGAATGGGTTGCAATTATTGTCTTCCTATCAAAATCTATTTCATGTCTCATAAAGTCTTTCTCACATCCAACAATCACACAAGAACATGTTCATTGTACTGAAGTTGCATGATGCTTAAAAAGATTAGCATACTTATACACTTCTTTGAATATAAATTTGATGGAACTAGTTTATTTTCTGTTCTTAGCTGGTCAGCTAGAGGTTTCAGAGTTAAAAACTGGAGAACAGGGGGTCTGACCTGGATTTCACCTACCCCTACTGGGGCAGCTTAACCTGTTTCTCAAAGCTGTATCTCCCAACCTACAGAATGGGTACAATAATGCTGGCCTGTAAAGGGCTTAAGAGTTCACTAGATAAAAAAACTAGGTTCAAGTCCAGAATAAGAAATGGTTTTATTATTTGGCTACTATTTTAAAAATTCGTTGATCAAGAAATGAGGGGAAGGAAACTTTTTCTACATAGTGCCCTTCGGTTTGGGGCACACATTGGCTTTAAAAGCTCTCACTTCTTAATGCTTTCCACAACCTACAGATACCCCAAGGCAGAGATATCTTAGTCTTTCTGACTTGGCTTCAACAATTGGAAACACAGATGGTGATTACACAGTCACACAGCAGTGCTGGGACGGAAGGCCACATAGTGCTTTCCACTTGGGTTTCCATCTCCAATCAATTGCTATGGTTCACTGGCAGCAGTCAGTGAAAAAAATGAAATCATTCAGGGAGATTAAAAGATGTTTATGGAAAAGTTCACTTCAAAAAGATATTGAAAAGAACAATAAGAAGCCAAAACAGGACATAAGTAGAAATGACCAAAGCAAACTCCAGAGGGTAACTATTAAAAGTTATCAATGCCCTGAGCCCCTGCAGGTCAGCTCCACAACTAGCTTTATTGTGGAGTTTAGGTACCCAACGGAATGTGGGGATGATGTGTCACTTTCCTAAGAAAGATAAAGGGCCTGTGTATAAGTTTTGGGCTTGACTAGGACCAGCACAAACCCCAGACTCTGAAAGTTAAGACCTTTTTCCCATTTTACAACTAGGCCAGCTCTCTGTCTAGCATCTTTATTAAACAAAGTCCATCACTTTGGGCTTCAAGTAGAGGTGAAATGCAAGAAGCTGGTATTGCTTATATCTCAGTAGAAAAATAATGCTTTTTGTTTTTCAAAAGACAACTCCTGAGGACCACAAATTAATGGACAGAAAATGGAAAGGGGATGAAAACTTTACACACTACTCTTTACTGACCCCTCTTGGCTGACCCAGGGAAAAGCCTGAAGCCTGGGAAGGCCTGAAAGCTCACCTCCCCTGGACGACAGCTCAGGGAACATTCGGTCTGTCACGCCATGGAAAGAAATCCTCTCAGTTCAGATGACCCCTAGTAAAATTCAACCCCCAGCACACGTGGCATTGGTTGCTATTTATGGAGCTCCCAGAATGGAAACTGGGAAACGGCCTCACGGATCAACCCCAAAGGCTCTGCTAGGTCCCTGGCAGCCTGAGACCTCTGACTCCAGGTTGAAAAGCTTACATAAGTGCTATCGTGCCCACTTCTGATAGCAGGAAAAGACCTTACCTCTTTCTCTATCTTGAGTAGCTTCTTTACAGCCACCTCCTTGTCCTGTGATATCCATTTGGCTCGATAGACACTCCCGAAACTTCCTCCACCGCAGTTTTCGAAAAACTGCAAGTCATCAAATTTAATTTGCACAAAGGAGGTACCGAGAGACGACATCTCATAATGACAAAGTATTATACTTCCACGAAATCTATAGAGCGAAAGGAAAAGAAAGTTGGATTAGAAACATATTAGAGTGAAACCTCTGTATTCCACTTTAGCTAATGTATACCGAGTCCTGCAGCACTTCCAGAAAGGGCCTGATGACTTAGGAGGAAGAAAAGCAAGAGTATAAGCAAATCAACATGAAAACACTTACCCTGGCAGCCCATGCAAAATTCAACAGCAACTTGTCCAGACTCTGAAACACAGCTGTCCGCAGAGAAATGGCTCAGATTCCCACGCCCCCACCGACAAAGCCTGCAGCACCACTTCCTGCACATCCCAAGCAGCTCTGCCTAAAGGCTACTGTGTCACCAGGTCTCCTTCCCCAAAGCCCCAACAAACGGGAAGCATGCCCTCAGCAGCAGGCTTGCACAGCTCTTCTGGCATCTGAGGCACGCCATCTCCCCATGTTGTACTCACTTCACACAAAATATACATAACCTAAGCATCTGAGCATGCTGGCACAGGAGGGCCCAGATGCTGCAAACTGAACGCGCATTCAGTGTTGGGATTTCAAAAGCAAGCGGTCAGCTTCGGGATGGAAGAAGAGCTGGCCAAGTGTTTTGCAGAAGTGGCTCCCTGGATTGTATCCTGGAGCAGAACTTAATTAAAGAGCAGAAAATTTGCCCTTGATTACAAAATATATTACATCATCCAGAGAACTCTGCCAAGAATGTTTTTTAAAAAATATTATGCTTGTTTCCAGAGGAACTGATTACCTCTCCCAGAGATTATTACAGTGATATTTTCTGCAGTCTAAGGAGTTTTACTATTCTCCAGGTAAGGGGTCATTCTTCACACCCTATACCAAACCACAGATTAGCAGGAAAAACAAAACAAAAACATACAAACAAGAAAACGAGGGTCTAAAGTTTTGAACTTGCATGAAAAGCAGATGGATAAAAAAGTTTGTATACATATTCTTCCCAAACTGTAAATCAGAATCTTATAATGAGGGAGCAAAAAGATGAATCCATATGTACAGGACATTCTACAAAACAACTCCCCTGGGGTCCTCATACTTGTCAATGTCATGAAAGATTAAAAAAAAAAAAGCAGAGAAACTTACAGCACACAGAGGACTTAAATATGATGACTAAATGCAATGCATAATCACTGACTAGATTCTGGATCCCCCCACCAAAACTACAGAAGTTATTAAGATTTTAGGGAAATCTGAATATTAACTATATATTAGATAATATTATTTTATCCGTGGCAAGTAATGGTATTTTGGTTTTGTAGAAGGATGTCCTTGCTCTTGAAAGATATACTGGGTGATGTATTAAAGTATGATACCTCCAAGTTAATTTAAAATGGTTCAATTCCCCCTCACCCTCCGAAAAAAGTGAATGGGTATAGAAAGGAAAGAGGCAAATGCAGCAAAATGTTAAGAACTGGTGAATCTAGGTGAAAGTTATATGGGCGTTTACTACTCTTTCCATTTTTCTGTGGAGTTTGATTATTTTCCAAAGAAAAGGGTGGAGGGAGGCAGTTTGCACCTATACAGATTGACAAAATTTCTTCTTAAACAACTTGCAGCTTTGCAGAGGGATGTACACAGTAAGCTCAGAGATCTTAACGTGCAGCCACCCCATTTTAGGAACATCAGGTCACTGAAGAATGCTGATTTCTTAACAGAAGCCAAACTCAGCTCTACTTTGGGAAGAAGGCAAGAGAGAGGATTGTTTATCCTCTGCACTTTAAAAGATAGCTTAGCGTCTACATAAATAAACATAGTATCCAGATACAGTCTGTACCTATCTGACTCAACAACTTACCTTACTTTTGCTTAAATTCATATTTAGCTAATTACAGAAAAGAAGGCAAAAAAAAAAAAAAAGAACATTTAAGAATGTGCCAAAGGTAGGTACACAGAACATGCAAATTTGTTCTTATCCGCAAAAAGTTTGTTCAACAAACGTAGAGAACAAAATGTATGGATACCAAGGAGGAAGGGGGGGTAGGAGGAATTGGGAGATTGGGACTGACATATATACATTATTGATGTTATGTATAAAATAGATAACTAAACAGGGAACTCTACTTAATGCTCTGTGGTGACCTAAATGGGAAGGAAATCCAAAAAAGAGGGGACATATGTATACGTATAGCTGATTCACTTTGCTGTATAGTAGAAACTAACACAACATTGTAAAGCAACCATACTCCAATAAAAATTAATAAAAAAAGAAAATGTCATTAAAACTTAAAAATAAAGATGAAAAAAGAAGTTTGTTCAACAAAATGGAAAACACCACTTGCAAGAGTTCCTCAGTGTTAAGTATTATAGACACTATATTTTTATTATTCACTTTTATTTTTATCAAAAAAATAAAACTCTCCTTTCCCCTCCCTCCCCACACCCAATTCTCTCTTCAGAGGGAACTAATTTCAACTCGCTTAGGGTTTTATTCTGATATTTATATTTCATATGATATTTTTATATCTATATTTCTAAAAATGTCTTTATATTGCTAATTCCTGATTGTCCCATTTTAGTTATTACCTATTAACTTCTCCCTGTGGAAGATAAGGATTTAGTTCTCATATCCCATCCTTTACCCCCTTACATACAAATATGTCACACTTGCCCAATCCTCCCAGCATCCAATTCTACTGTAACGTTTGGTTAAGTCAATATTCACTGTTTACAGTAGTCTGACAAAGTAAACATTATTCCCAAGAGTGCTGAGCAGGACTTAATGAATTTTCCTTTCTTGGATAATTTTTTCTTTCTCCCAGAGTTACTAGTTGTTCTGTTTTTGTTTTCGTTGTTTGCTTAGACTTTTTTTTTTTTTGCGGTACGCGGGCCTCTCACTGCTGTGGCCTCTCCCGTTGCGGAGCACAGCCTCCGGACGCGCAGGCTCAGCGGCCATGGCTCACGGGCCCAGCCGCTCTGCGGCATGTGGGATCTTCCCGGACCGGGGCACGAACCCGTGTCCCCTGCATCGGCAGGTGGACTCTCAACCACTGCGCCACCAGGGAAGCC
The DNA here is from genome assembly GCF_964374135.1 of Grampus griseus. Classification (NCBI taxonomy): domain Eukaryota; kingdom Metazoa; phylum Chordata; class Mammalia; order Artiodactyla; family Delphinidae; genus Grampus; species Grampus griseus. Next base: position 59,353,638 of record NC_139001.1, read on the forward strand.
CTGCTTAGCTTTTTATACACCTAAAACGTACTCACCTCATCAAACTCTCCCAAGAACTGCAAAACTCCTCTCAATAAAGTAAAAACATCGGGTAATTTGGCAGGGGTGGGGTGTTCCATTTTCTCTTGGAGACATTCCTGCTATACCCTTCAACGTCAGGCAATCTAGCTGGAATAGCTGCTCTAGGCCAGACTTGACTGGGACTTCCCTTCCCCATCATCCTCAGCATTTCCTTCACCTTTTCCTCTGTGGGAACGCCTGTCCTTGGATCTCCTGGCTTCTCTTTCTTGGTTTATTCCCTTACTTTGACAGTGTACCATCTCCCATTAGCTACCTGAACAGAGTGCCCAGGATGCAATTTTTTGGGAGAATCTGTATGTCTTAAAATGTCTTGATTGGTAGTACGGAATTACAGATAGGAAATAATCTCCTTATAATTTCCAAAGTACAATATTACCTCATACCCATCTAGTTTCTAACGTGTCTGTAGAGCAGCCTGAAGCTACTCTGGTTATTAATTCTTTTTACATTATTTTTTTCCTTTTTGAAAGCTTTTAGGACCTTGTAGTCATCCCTGGAATCGTGAAATTAATAGGATATGCTTAGAGGTGAGTCTTTTTCATTCACTGGTGGGATACTCAGTATACTCTCCGTCTGTGACTCATGTCTTTTAATTCCAGGAAATTTCCTTGTGAGCTTCCTTCACCACTTGTAGCCACTTTTACTTCTTGTCTCTTCCCTCCCCAGACACGCAGGAGGACTGATTTGCAGTTGCCAGTACACGCTTTCACATCTCCACACCTCTGCACAGGCTAGTGTCTCTGCTTAGAATGCCTTTCCCTGCCCAGTGATGTCCCTGACCACCTCCTCTGGGCCTCACGAGCAGAGTTAATTCTCCTTCTGTACCACAGCCCCTCTTTTTATCCGTTCATCATTCCCACTTACTTCCCACCAGACTTCACATTCTTTAAAGGCAAGACACGTTTCTATTTACACCTGGGTCTTCAGCACCTACTACGCAGCTAGGTGCATCACACCTTTTCCATTAAAAAGTATGTATTGAATGAATGAATGAATAAACAAATCAATAAATAATTTCTGGCTATTCCTGTTATGCCTTTTGCAGCTGGAAAGATTCCAATCAGATTAAGTAAAATCTGAGAACTATAGTTTTCATAAGTGGCCCCCAGAGGAATCCGAAGCAAATCCTGATTTGGAAACAGCTGCCTGGGCTTCTTGGGAGACTGAGAACAGTATATTTGGGTCTTCAGGATTAGGTGTCTCTGAGTCTGGAGGAGGGGGAGAGGAGGAGGGGGAGGGAAGAAATCCTTCCAGAACAAACAGATCGGAACCAGGATGAGATCAATATGAATAAGTCTGAACCCTCTGGTGCGGAGCAAGTCCAGGGAATGTGGATGAACTGAGGCAGGATCAGTCCCACTTGAAACTGACCCAGGGGTGCCAGAGGGAGGCTGACCTCTGAGAAGCATAGTTCTCCAGGATCTTCACCCTGAGATGAGGCAACCAGTCAGCTCTTCCCAGAATCACTGTTACTCATCCTGCCTTTGGTGATACATCCTGCCTTTTGGAAACTGGCTATGTAGGAACGGAACTATATAATTACTTGAGGGTTTTACTGAGACCATAAAAAATTAGGTCCCATCTGATTACCAAAGAGACTAACAATTCTGGGGTGTATGAATACAGGTTCTAACTCCAGTGAGCTTGGCAAAGCGTCATGGACATAGCTGAAAAACCTGACTGAGATTCCCATTGCCATCTATGTGACTGTCTGACCACATATATTTACTTTTCCCTTTGAGCTTTCTCTCCTTTAAAATCATTATTCTAAGAGGATCAACTTATGACCAGAAGAATGGATAAACTGAGTTGCTGATTAATCATACTTCGAGCATCTTGGGGAAGACTGCTACCTGATGAAATTATGTTCTAATTTTTCAGGTGTATTCTCCAATGAATAGACTAGAATTTAATAAGAGTCATCTATATAAATGTATTTACATAGTATACCCAATCAAATGATGTTTTCATCTCACCATGTTAAAACAATTGCTTTTACACAAGAAAGGCAATTTTTCTCCATGCAATAATTCCCAGTCCTAATTTTTTTTTTTTTTTGCGGTATGCGGGCCTCTCACTGTTGTGGCCTCTCCCGTTGCGGAGCACAGGCTCCGGACGCACAGGCTCAGCAGCCATGGCTCACAGGCCCAGCTGCTCCTCGGCATGTGGGATCTTCCCGGACCGGGGCACGAACCCGTGTCCCCTGCATAGGCAGGCGGACTCTCAACCACTGCACCACCAGGGAAGCCCCCAGTCCTAATTTTGCAGCATCCTAACTTTGGTTTCATAAACTCTCAAAGCTGTTTTAAATTTTAATGATAAGTATCTATCACAGAGCACTGAAGGGTAAGTTAGAACAGGGATATCACAAAAATGTATAAGAGGGTGTCAGAACTCTGAAAATATTGAAAATCACTAACTCAGTGGTTAAGTCCAATCATTTGAGTACTTGAGTAGTAAGACTAATTTTTTTTTTAATTTTTAAAGATTTCCTTAGGAAACTGCCCGGCCGTCCAGTGGTTAGGACTCCGCACTTTCACTGCCCGGGCCCTGGTTTCAATCCCTGGTCGGAGATCTAACATCTTGCAAGCCACAGGACGTGGCCAAAAAAAAAAAAATTTCCTTACATTAAAATTTTAAAATATTTTTAAACTATTAATTGCTGAAAGCATATATAGTACTATCAGGTAATTATCAAAAGTAGAACTATAGGGAGGAAGAAAAAAAACCTTATAGGGAGTATTGTTTTACTTTTTAAAGTTTTCAGCTTTCCAATCCAAAAAATGGACTTTTGCCCTGGATTTTAAAAAAAGAAAAAAAAACCCCACAAATTTAGAATTAGATAGATGTGAGTTAGAACTCTGCCTCTACTTCTCAGTAACCTTGAATCAATCACTTTTCTCAGACCATGGCATTTCCAGACCCATTAAAGGAAATATCCATTCTGTTACCATGTGTCTCAAAATTGATAGTCCAAAAGCTATCAAGTTTGAACAGTATTATTTGACTTCTTTAAGTCTCACTTCCAAGTAACAGATATTTCAACACAGACACAGCATGATCCAGGGGAAAGACCCCAGTTCGATAGCTCTAGGAGCAAATCTGAACTGACTTGCTGCCAGGCCTTGGGCAGGGCACTGAGCCTCTCCGGCCTTAGCTTTCTCACTGGCAGTAATACCCATTCTGTGTAGTTGTTGAGAAGTGGGAGATGCTGTGAAAGGCCTTGCACAGTGCCCAGCACCCAGTATATAATACTCAATAAATGGAAACTATGGTTCTTTAATTATTTTAAGAAATCTTGATATCATATTTAACCATCTACTTTTTCAGCCTTTGTAGTTAGGTATGCTTTCCTCAACAGTTTTCCTCTCCTGTTTTCAGAATTGTTTTATATTATAGCTTCATTAGTTTTGCAGAACAACTATAAATAATGTATTGTTGATCCTTAAATCCCTATTTTGTGAGCTTCTTTGTGTACGTTTTATTTTTTTTCCCCTCACTCCTCTAGTTGCTGCTCTTGGTTTTGGCCATTTTTGCAAGATCCATCTTCTTAGTAATATAATTTTCTTTTAAACATTTTTTTTCATAAGGAGAATATTTAAGTTATTAAAAGACAATACTTTTATTTTTTGGCACTTTTTAGATACTAGAGTTTCTGGGACCCATTTAGTCAATTATAGCCCTCACTTTGGAAGGGTCTTAGAGTATACATTTCTGTGGTGGCCCTTATCTTCTTTCAGATCTTATCTACTGCATATCAAATAGACTCAAGATACTTGCAAATCTTAATTTAAAAAAAATTAAATCTACTTATAAAAGGATTAGTTTTATTAGAAAAGAACTTTGGACTTTTTCTGGATTTTTCTATCTTTTAGGTTTATACAGGGCTATTATTTCTCAACTCAGACCATTTTCTACCCCTAATTTACACTAGTCTTCTTCCTCTCTTCACAAAAGTTAAAAGTCTATTTTCTGGTACAATATAGAAGAAAAAAATCATTTGTTTTGTCATGACCTGAATATGACCAAAAAAACCCCAAAAACCCCTCAGTCAATTCTTTTGCCAAGCTCACTGCCCTAATATTTATTTATGCTAGTATTATTTCAGCCTCCTTAACACAGATTAGTAAATAAACTAATAAAAATGTGCTTCATCACCATGTACATAAAAACAATACCACTTGGATTGCAGGTCTGCAATTATTTATTTTTTCTTCAAGTCTTATCTTCAAAAAAATGGGGAAAGCTCTGGTTTGATGTATTTGTTTATAACACCAAGGTCAAAGATTCAAAGATTCTGTTTCTGAGCAGGACTGCTGTTCTGCTATGATAGATAAGATCTGTAAGACTAGCTAGAGACTGGGTATGAATAGAACTAACTAGTATTGTGTCCTTCCTTCCTCCAAGTCTGCTACCAGAAAGCAGACTGTCTTGTCTAGAATAGGTTGCTGGGCTCAGTGAAGAGGATCTTCAGTCATGGATATCTGAGAGAAGCCAACTTCAAGAGTCTAAAAAAACAGAAAAGCTATTGTTTCACTTTTTTTTTTCCCCTCGCTCCTTTATCACATAAATAACATAGAACTCTCTAGTTAAAGCACAGGTTAAAATTAAAATGAACTAATTAAATGAGACATTATTTGTACTTTAATACTTCAGTTAATGAAAAGAGACTTCCATGACATACTTTTCTTGCCAGAAATGTTGTTATGAGAAGCAAAATAGAGGAGGAACAGGAATGTAGGGGGCAGGGGCACTTATGCCACAGAAATGCCGTGTGTAAATATGTCTGTGCTCAAACAGAAGCCCAACTAGGAAACTCGAAGCAGGTACAATCCAGGACATGGGTCACTGCAGGGGCTTCTCATGTCGAATGATTAGAAGCTTCTAGCGTTGAATGACTGGAGGCATGAGGAAGAGAATGGGGCCAGAGTCTGACTAAAACAAAGGAGCATGGAGAGGGCACATTTCTATGGGCTGGCTGGAAGAGGAACACACAGGTGTTTGGGGATACGGGTGAGGGTAGGGGAGAAAGCGTGGTGAGTAAACACGGCTTATTCAGTCAGCAGGCCCATGCATCCCTAGATCCTGCTGCCACTCAGCTTTTATTTCTACTCTAGAACAATTTGCTGTCACACAGAAAGTATCTCACCTTCCCGGCTGCTAACAAACAGTACAATTTTGGACGAACCTAGAATGAAGGTTCCCTGAGAAAGGGAAATATGAGAGTTAAAAACTGGTAACCTTGATGTAACATGAAAAAAAAAACATGGGGACATTAAAACTAGATAAGACCAAAGGAAGACTCTGTAGTATGTATCACCGAGCCAGAGGCAACGCTATCTGTGGACAAAAGTTACAGAAAGAATTCTGGGTTATTAGAGCTGCCTAACAAGGAAATACACCACCCTGTTTAGTAGTGCGTCCTCCATCACTGAGAGTGTTGAACGGGAATGTGGATAGGAGACGACGAAAGCAGAATGACTCGTTTCACAAAGATCCACTCCAACCCTATGAGTACACCATGACTGACCTCTCCCTTCCCTTCTTAGGGATACAGTCATGAACCTGACACTGAGAGCCCCCTCGCTTGTGGAGGAACACAGTGATCAATACCAGCAATGGGGATAATGGAGATGACTGGGCATCCTCCTAAATTTCTCCTCCCAAACTGGCTGAGAAGGTGAGAGCCATATTTCAGACTTCTATCCTACAACTATCCTCCCCCCTCCTCTTGACTTCCAAAGCAAAGAGCTCTGCTGACCTCAAAAGCCACAGTATGACCACAGGAAAAAAAAAAAAAAACTCTTTGGATGATGATCTACCCCCATTCTTTTCTCAGCATAATGGAATTGCATTACCCCACGTGGCAGGCTGGTCTATGAAGCAGAATGGTGCCGGTACCATTTACCAGAACCAGGACCATGCTCCTCAAATGTGGGTTAGCCCACAGGTGGAGTACCCAGTTCTGAGCAGAAGATGTACGAATAAACACACGTCTTACATCAGCGATTTTAAGATTTGGAGGAATAAACTTGCTTAATGTCTGTTTGTATTGGTTTGTTCAATAAAGTCAAACAGTACAGAAGACAACGCCAAAGTCACATGAATTTTTAAGATTAAATGCAAGATTCGAAAAAAAGTGCTTGCTTACACTAGGGGTATTTATGGCTATACTTACAGATCCCTGAAGGAATACGTTCTTCCCCACTTTTGGTAGAAAAGTTTAATAAGCAAAGATTTACTCCATGACCTTTAGGCAGTGATCTTTGCCTTCTCTTTTTGGTTTTCCTCTATGGAAGTCCAGAGATGAGTCCACAGAGAAGAATGTTGGTCCCTGAAGGCAATCTGTGCTCAAAATCGGCTGTAAGAATGGTCAATGTTGGTCTTCTAGGTCATAATCTTCCACCATTCCTACAGTTCCCAAACTGTTCAAATATAAATGCACTAATTTTCAGATTCTCCCCCCAAGAATATTACAAAGCTGTGTATAAACTCAGAGGTATGCACAGAGCTGCTTTAGAAATCCTTACGTGCAAAGCAGGAGGATAGCTGTGAAAACCTCCTAGCCCTACATACACACGTAAGTATGATTTGGGAACAGGGCAGGCTACCAAGGGCAAGCCTTAGCTGGGAACAGGTGAGACAGGCAGCTTTCTCTGTGTATAAATTGAGAGTGTGGAAAACCCCTTCTCTACCACTCAGTGATGGTGGCTAAAGTTCCTGGCACTGGCTCAAGCATTTCCATGTGCTGTCTCATATCCTTCTGCTTATGAAGCAGGGATTACTGTCCTCAGTTTGCATGTGAGGAAACTGAGGATCAACCGTGTAAAAGTTGCCCAAGCCAACCACCTATCTTAAAGTGACACAACTGAAATTCAAATTCAGGTCTGACTTCAAAGTCATATCATTTTTTCCACCATATCATGTCTTTTTTCCACTATATCATTCTGCCTCCTCCTTCTAATTTGCCTTTTTTTCTTTAAACAATCTCTTTTCTTATTATAGTAATTACTAGATTGCTTACCATCCACCTAAAGTTCAATTTGAGGCTTTAATGGGATGCCGGGGTCAGGGTGTCAAATGCGTGGCTGCTTTGTTCTCACAGAATCTTCTACTGTTTTGGGATTACTTAACTGCTATTAGGGCATAATCGATGGTTCAGCTGTCTGTAGGAGGGTCTGACACAGAAGCACCCAGGTATCAGTCAAACCAATCTAAGCTCTAGCATTTATAGCTCTCTTTCCTTAACAGGTACAGTTTTATGGTCACAGCTGGAAGTTTGCTTATTTGTGTGTAGTGGGGCAAGGTTAACAGCCACAAAAGTAGCCTAAATCTTCCCTGCAGTAAGACCAAAAGGTGCCTTCGCTGTTCCTATTACATGTAGATAGACAAGACACCCTCCCTGTCAATCTGTCCTGGGTAGAATAAAATGGAAAACAAATGATCCAAATTGATTTTTATTTCCAGCATCTCTGGATACAGATATAAGGCTATCTTATTCCAAGAAGGCCTATATCACCACAAACATCCTTTTCTGGTTTTTAAAAAAAATCATTGATTCTCTCCTTTCTTTTTTCTGAATCCATCAATTTCTAAAATCAACTGTCCACTTTTCTCTTTCACTCCACACTAATAGTTTCACTCCATGTCTGACCCCTTTTCATGAAACATCACTGTAATTTCTCCAGTGTTTTCTCTGATGACTAGATTATTCACTTCACGCCCCTGTTAACTCCTGTTTATAATTTTGTAGCCCTATCAGTTTCACTGCTCATTCCGGATAGGCACTCAGCCAATATACTGCCAATAACACTCACTCTTGTGCTAACTTGAAATACACAGCTTAGCCTGCCAAGTTTCCTTATTTGGCAAGAAGGTCCCTGAGTTCCCAAGATCTTTGACCATCCATTTTTAGATCCAAATCCTCAGTGCTTAATATTTGGATATTTCTCTCTTTCTCTTTGATTTGTCCTTATGTGTTCCCCAAAAGAATAAGAAAAAGAGATCAATCATCTATTTGCTTTCCTAGACAAGAAAAAAATGTCCTTGCCATTATGGTCATTTACTCTGGAATTATTACCACTAAAACTTTTGATACAAACAATATTTTCCAGTTTAAAAAAATTCCCATAATAATCTCAAAAAAGTTATAATAAAAATTAAATTCTGAAAGATTAAAATAAACAGTACACATTGCTCTAAAAGACCATGTTTCTTTATCTTAATTCTCTCTTTCCAAACAAACTAAATTCGCATTCATTTACAATCTCCCAAATCTCTCACTATTGTAGCAGGAACATAAAACAAAGGCTCCACAAATGACTAAAACTATAAGTAAAATGCAGTCATCCCATATTTTTTGAAAATCAAAAAACGACATGAAATTTCATTGTGGAGATGGGCCTACTACAAAGAAGACACTAACTGTCTTGGATTGCTTGTTTATTTTTTGTCTAAATGTGTCTGTAGGTTTGGTTCCACTGAATCCTAGCTGTTCACTTCAACGGAGGTCAGGAAAGCAAGAAGGCTCTCCTAAAACAGCTTTAAGGTTAAAATATGGATATACTTTAACAACCACCGTAGTTCAAAAATCATAGAATTAATTCTGTAAGTCCATTCTAATACACTATCATACATAAGAAGCTGTTTATTGTAATATCACTGGAATAGGACACTAAATGATGTTGCTTTCATTATTAAAGAAACTAACAAAAATAGTAATTAAGTTTCCCCATAAACACTGCTTATCCAAGACCCAGAGGCGCATCAGAAACATACATTTTCAACAATCTAACGATTGCCCCATTTTGTAGGAAATTCAATGTCCTCCGGCCAGTTTTGGATTAAAGTTTGTCTGCAAGCTGTCAGGAGCAAGCGAGGGGTGGCGGCCGCCTCAGCCTTCACCTCCGTCCTGGTGCAGGACCCCGAGCCCAGGAACCCGGGGACGCCGCCCGGTCGGCAAAGCGGCCACCCCGACGCCCGCGGAAGGCACGAGCTCCACGCTGCCCGGGGCAGTGCAGGAGCCGCCGCTCTGGGCGGGAGGCGAGCTCCCGGGACGGCCGGCAGGAAAGCAGAAGTTAGTGGCCTCTCCTCGCACGCAAGCACCTCTGCCGGGAAGCGGCCTGCACCCTGCGCTGATTTGGGAGATTCGCGCCTCGCCTCTCGAGAGACGCCCGGGTCACCCCGGCGAGGCCGGCGCTCCACGTCCGGGCAGGGGAGCGGCGGCCGGGAGGCGCCGCCCGCCGGGGCGGAGACCACCAGAGTCTCTCCGGCTGCGCCCTGCTCTTCCCGGCGCCAACTTCTGCCTGGGACCCGTGCGAACTTCCCGAGCCGCTTCCCGGCCGCGCAAGGGCGCGGGAACCGGGGACGCCAGCTCCGTGTCGGGCAGGGGTGCTCCGTGGAGGCCCTGACCCCGGCAGGGCCTGGGCCCGCGACGCCAGGACGAGTCGCGATCGCGGCGGGCCTGCTCCCCACCCTCACCCCCGCAGCCTCTGGCCTGGCCCCTTACCTGGCTCCCGGGCCGGGCGCGAGCAGCAGCCGGGGGCGCCGAGGCCCCGCGCGCGGCGAGGGCAGGGGCGGCGGTCGGGATTCGAGAGGACTGCGGCCGGGTCGGCTCCCACGCTTTCCGCCCGACTCAGGAGTTGAACATTCCGCGTCTCCGCCCGCGCCAATGAGGAAGACAGTCACGGCAACAGCACCACCTACCTCTGAGCGCGGAACGGCCGGGCCTCCCTGTCCGCGCCGCACACGCCAGCCGGCCCGGCCGCAGCGCAGAAGCTCCAGACAGCTAGGCGGGGGCGGGCGCTCGGGCTCCCAGGCTGCACCCCGAGGGCACCTTGCGCCGCGCGCCCTGGGACCCTCCCAGGCCGCCGCACCCCACAGACCGAACCCCATACCGCGGGGACGCGGATAGAGGGGGTATGCCTCTGCCTCCCTTTGTGCCTTCCCATCTTTTTAACAAGTTAGCACCACGTATTCCCTCAACTCATCCTTATCAACAAACATTTACTATGAAAAAGGCGCTGGGATACAAAGACACGGGAGGCGCCTTCGTGCCGTACAGATGTTAATTATCTGCTTGGGAAGGGGACCAACCGACGTGTACAGATATTTCGGGGGAGGTAGGGCTGAAGGCTGCCTCAGTGGAACCATCAGTAGTTACCTACGGAATTTTGAGGAAGGTCTGCTGCCCTGGTTGATGACTTTAGCAAAGCAGAGTTCAGATGAGACTAGAATCCGCTCCAGGTGTGAGCAAAAGGTGGCAATCAGTACTGGGGAGAGAAGTTATGGTCAGTGGGGAGGACGGTTCTGTGGAGGAAATGGGAGACGAGGTTCTAAAAGTATGGGAGGGGAAGGGTAAGCTGTGACAAAGTGAGAGAGTGGCATGGACATATAAACACTACCAAACGTAAAATAGATAGCTAGTGGGAAGCAGCCGCATAGCACAGGGAGATCAGCTCGGTGCTTTGTGACCACCTAGAGGGGTGGGATAGGGAGGGTGGGAGGGAGGGAGTCGCAAGAGGTAAGAGATATGGGAACGTATGTATATGTATAACTGATTCACTTCGTTATAAAGCAGAAACTAACACACCATTGTAAAGCAATTATACTCCAATAAAGATGTTAAAAAAATAAAAATAAAAAAAATAAAAGTATGGGAGGCATGATCCAGGGCTCACTGATTTCGAATCTTATCATCTATGGACACTGGGGAACTGTGGAAAGTTAGAATCAAAGGGGTGAAGTAGGTGTCTGTGGTTTTTTGTTTGTTTGTTTGCGGTTCGCGGGCCTCTCACTGTTGTGGCGTCTCCCATTGCGGAGCACAGGCTCCAGACGCGCAGGCTCAGTGGCCATGGCTCACGGGCCCAGCCGCCCCGCGGCATGTGGGATCTTCCCGGACCAGGGCACGAAGCCGTTTCCCCTGCATCGGCAGGCAGACTCTCAACCACTGCGCCACCAGGGAAGCCCTGTGGTTTTGTTTTTTAATGGTGATTTCGAGAGAGAGCAGTCCAGGGTGGTTGTAGAATGTGTTGCTAAGGTGAAACTGGGACGCAGCATATTGTCCAGCTGGTTATGCGAGTGTGAGGATGTGAGTTGGCATGTACAAAATAGAATTAGGAAAGAAGAAATGAACTTCAGAGACATGTTTCAGGAAGAGACCACAGGAATTGGTGATTCACTAGATGTGGAAAAGAAGAAAGAGAGATGACGCCACGATTTCAGACCTGGGTGACTAGAAGAATGATGGTGTCATTGACAGAAACAGATACCGGTGGAGTAGGAGCTGGCTTCCTGTTGCGTTTGAGGTCATGGGAGGAAAAACAGGTAGGGATGCAGCTGTTGAAATATGAAAATGATTCAGAAAAGAGGTCAGGAGGGAAATAAAAAATTTGGAAATCATTCATATGGTTAAAGATATGGAAGTGGAGAGATGAGTGAATAGAGGTTAAAAAACCCCACTTTCTGGTCTGTGATTCAGATTAATTATTTGAATTGTCCCTTTGATAAAGACGAGGAGCTTCAGCATTGATAGATTCTATTTGGGGAACTGAGAAATTAGGATTGATGAAAACTGTCATGCTAAAAAAAAAAATTCCTGCTGTGGGTAATCAAAGAATTCCAAAAGCCATCTAACCATTAAAGGGAAAACTAAGGCTCTTTAGCACAGACCTAGGGATAGGGTGACTCCAGTTATTTCACCTCAACTTCAAAGGCACTAGACTGTGATGGAAAGGACACTAGAATGGGAACAGAGAAGCCGGCTTCTGGTTTTAGGCCTGCCACTTCTCAGCTGGGGTATTTTGCTAGACAGGCCTTGGTTTCCTCCTCTGCAAAATAAGAAGGCCCAATTAAATGTTAGCTGAAGGTTCCAGCTTTAAAACTATGAATAATACTACTTTAAAGTTGGAGCATATGTCATAATACGTTTAGCCACGATCCCCTTCCTCTCCATCCATTCTTTTCTTCATTTTATTTTTCTTCACATAAATTAGGCTAAGAACATAATAACCAGCAGGAACAGTGAATGCTAAAAAATAGTCTCACAAATATGCTTAAATGATAACCTCGTAGGCACTCTCTTGTCTTCCCAATTAGGTTGCAAGCTCCTTGAGGTCATGTCTTATATGTTATTGTATCTGAAATAAATACACAGTAATTGTGTGATAAACTGATTTCTTCAAGTCTTATTTTTCTCTGGTCAACCTGCCTGTTTCCTTGTGACTATACTGATCTCTTTAGGCCCCAGACTTAATAAATATACTCTGGTGCTTATTCCCATGGTCGACTCTGCTTTGTCAGACTTTGAAATCTTTTTGAAAGCATATTGGTTAATTCTCACCAGGCAGAGTATAGGTTTACAAATGTAAATAGCAGTAACAAAAGAGACCTAGTCAAACCTCTCTTATCAAGCTTTCCTATTCCTTTACTTCACATGTCTCCATACTAAAAATAGATGTACTTTCAGCAGTAAGGTGACTTAGGAGTCCTTAGCACCCTCTTATATCCAAGAATACCCTCCAAAGTAAACATGCAATGTCAGTAAAAACAGTGTATTTGCTATGCAAATATAGCTTAAAGAAAAAGTCTCCTAGCCCCTTATTCAATCAGATTGCTGTCCCTAAGCTCCTCTAAAATAGAAATTCTGGAACTGCTATCAGTGGATCAGAGAAGTGCAGGCATAAATTCCATTAAGGGTGGAAGGAAAGGCAACTTAAAAGGAAGCAAAGTATTCTTCCCGCTCTTTATAGCAATAAGAGCTGTGATGCTGGTACCCAGAAGCATTTTTTCTAGCCATCTCAGTTCTCTATCTTAGATAGTGAGTGATCTGTGTCTGGATCATAACTAAGAATTAACCAGCTTTTATACAAAAGTTGATACTTTAACTTCTGCACAACTCTGGATCCCTGGGAAATGAATGCATACAATCAAACATCTTTTAAGATAAGTAGCCTTTACCTTAAACTGACAAATGAAGCCCAGGTCACTTTTCAAGCTTAGATTTCACATCTAATTTGAGGACTGAAGAATTCACAAGAGTATTTCGGGTACCAAATTTGCTTAGGTGTTCCAGGATATGAAAGGAGCAATAGGGTGAGAAGAGAAATTGGGGACTTTTGCAAAGTTTATTCAACAAGCATTTACTGAACGGCAGGCACTATGCTGAGCTTTGCAATTATAGCAGTGACCCAGACGTGTTCCCCACTGTCACAGAATTTTCAGAATGCAATAGAAAAGCCATTAAAGATACAAGAAGTGTGCTAAGTGGGTATATATGGGGACCTACAGCAGGACACCTTTTTGGAAAGCCATAAAAGACAAAGAAGCTTCCAAGACAAAGAAGCTCTAAGTCCATATGAGAAGAATAATGAGAATTTGCTGGACAGAAAGGTAGGAAAGCTATTCCAGGCAAAGGGAACAGCAAGTACAAAGGCCCAAGAGCATTTAACAAGTTCAAAGACTAAATCCCCTAGTAGCTAAGTAAAGACATTGCCAGGAGGGAATAATAATCCTCATAGTGGTAGTAATAGTAGTAGTGATAGCAGTACTAATAACAGTGTTGGCTAATATTTTCTGAGAACTCACGTGCCATGCGCCGAGCTAAGAGTTTTACAAGCTCACTCTACCCAATCTTCAAAGTAACCCGACAAGGCAGTTTAAATCATCATCCTACGCTGTAGAGCTGGAAGAAGTCTTGGAAATCTTAGGCAACTTGTCTTCCCTCAGGGAGCAAGACATAAACTTTAGGGCTCGCTCATTTCCACTAAGCAGTTCTCCAACTTTCTGGTCTCAGGGTTCCTTTATACTCTAAAAAATCCTTGAGTTAAAATAAATAAGCCATGGGGGTGGCTTATTAATATACAGCATAAGGTATATGGTCAATAATATTGTAACAATTTTGTATGGGGACAGGTAGTTACTAGACTTATTATGGTGATCCTTTCCTAATGTATGCACATGCCAAATCACTCTACCTGAAACTAACATAACGTTGCATGTCAACAACATTTCAAAATAAATAAAATTTTAAAATAAATAAATAAGTCCTTGAGAACATCAAATAGCTTTTGTTTATGTGAGTTATACCTGTCAATATTCATCATACAGGAAATTAAAATCTTTTAATTCATTTAAAAATAACAAAGGCACATATATTAATGTAAATAACATATTTTAATGAAAAATAACTGTTGTCCAAAGTAAAAAAAGTTAGTGAGCAGTGTTATTGTTTTATATTTTTGCAAATATATCAGGCCTAATAGAAGACAGCTGATTCTCATATCTGCTTCTGCATTTAATCTATTCCAGTATCATATTACATTTACCCTGTGGAAGATTCCACTGTACACTCATAAGAGAGGACAGTCAAAATAACATCTTAGTATTCTTATGAGAAGAGTTTTTTTTTTTTTTTTTTTTTTTTGGTACTAGGGCCTCTCACTGTTGTGGCCTCTCTCGTTGCGGAGCACAGGCTCTGGATGCGCAGGCTCAGCGGCCATGGCTCACGGTCCCAGCCGCTCCGCAGCATCTGGGATCTTCCCGGACCGGGGCACAAACCCTGTCCCCTGCATCGGCAGGCGGACTCTCAACCACTGCGCCACCAGGGAAGCCCCAGAAGGGGATTTTAACTGATGACAGTATAACATAAATTGCTGTTAGGCTGAAAACAGTCTAGAAGCTATACCCCCAAAGTGTTGATGTCACTAAGGGTGCAGTGTTATCTTAAGAAGGGATGTTGTTGGGCTCTCTCTAGCCTGCCCTTGTTCAAAATTTCTACAACTTGGATGAAGACCTAAGTGGCATGCCTATCTAATTAGGGAATAACATGTATCTGGAAGGAATAGCTAACATATTACATAGAAGAATCATATCAAAACTTAAAAACTTATACTCACAAACCTTTATTGACACCTCACTGCCTACTGAAGTTCCAGATCCTTAGGGCATATTTAAAACCTTCCATTAGTTCACCCAAGTTTTCCTCCCCAACATTACCTCCCATCTTTGTGGGCTACATGCTGCCTCTCTCCCCCAGCACGTTTCACCTCCTTGGAATTTTCCTACATCAGTTCTAATTCTTATCATCACATCTGGCCACCAGGAATACTGTGCTCTTCCTCCATCACAGGTGTGGCAGTGGCAGATTCTATTCAAAGAGAACATTACTGAAATCTAAGGGAAACATAAAATGTTATGATAATAGTCCAGTTTCTGAAACTGAGATTTGTCTTAGATCCAATACAGATAAGCTTTCATCCCCAGATAACTGTATGTTAGACCCAGATGAGCTGATAAAACATTATAGATACATTACTTGGTTTCTTAGGGTCTCCAGAGCTTCCAGGAGACACATGATGCTGTTTTTTGGATAAACCAAATTCTCAGACCTAAACTTCCAGACATTCTAGGAAGACCAATAGTATCATCCCACATGACATTCAGAATAGCACCAATTAGGCATATGTGATTAGGAAGGAGAACTCTTCTATTTGCTGGTATCTGGAAAAGCTAGAATTATATTTCATAAGGTAAGTATTAGTCTCATTTAATAACTGCTCATAAGCAATCAAGTGCCAGCAACCACCTTCTATATAAAATTTTCAGGTACCTGTAGAGTTTTCATGGCCCCTCTTTACCATAAACACCATTAGATGATGCCAATACATAATCACGTGTCTTCACTAGCCATTTTTTTCTCTCCAAAATGCAATTTTTAAAAAACTGATATGCCTGGTCTCTGTTTTCTTCATTTCGCTTGCCTCCAAAAAGTCTACAACCAGGTGATATAGTTTTTCTGGTCTACCTAGAAAGGGGATAGAGGAAAGAGTGAAGGAATGACTACTTCCCAGCAGCTGGCTCAGGACCTCTCAAGAGTGGATTAACCAGTTTATTATAATCAGAAAATCCTGATCAAATTTCAAAGTCTCTTTTCCATCTACAATTCTTTTATATTATTGTTTTTCAAGTTGAAATTTTTCTAGCGAATATTTTTATAAGTTTTACTTGTTTTTTGTTTTTTGGGTATTTTTTGCCACCATTGGCTTTTCTCTAACTTTTTAATGTCCATCTGTATTAAGCCCCTGTCCTCATGGTTTGTAACACCTTCCAATTTACTATCATCTGCAAATTTCATTAACATGCTATTTACTCCCTCTTCCAGATCATTAATAAATGCTATTTTCTTATGTATTAAATTTTGCGGTCGAATAGATTTAATTTGCTGTTGTAATTTCAGTGCATGTTTTCTAAAGATACAATGCAGTTAAGAATGGTCTTAACATAGGCTTAAATCCATACCCAGTTTATAGTTATTTTACTATTATGCAATCCATTTGTGTTCTCTAATCAGCACTGTTGTGAGCTCCATTGAAGCAATAATCTATTGATTTTCTCTTCCTTCTTTTTCAATATAGTCATCATCTTGGCTTTAAATACACAGCAGTAGCAGAGTTAGAACTATTGTGTAGTTCTAACCCACCACTATTTATAAAAGGAAATTAAATCTTTTTTCTCAGTGGATATTCTTCCACTGATAAAAGGAATATTCTAACATTAAAAATTATTTTATAACCATAATATTTGATTTTCCTATGCATGGCATCAATGTTCTAAAAAGAAACAGATTCTAGATTTTTAAAGCAAGTAAATGTAATGAATATCACATTTATATATATTAAATAGATATTTTATATAAATAATATATAATATCTATATCTAGAGAGAGCTATAGATACATTAGAAGTGTGTGTATGTATTTTCTTTTATAATAAATCAGCTCACTGACTCCCTGACTCCTAGAGACTCTGGGGTGACTTTGTTTTTTATAAAAGACTTAGACATGCCACCTTCAAATCAGAGAATGAGATTCATTAAGCCTTTGCTTCACTTTGTGTCACACATCATCCTACTTATTAGGGCCCTCAATAGTGGCAGTTTTCATTTTCAATGAGATGAGGCTTCCCACATGTCACTTAATGTTCACGTATTGAAATTTTTTTTTTTTAACTTATTTTTGGCTGCGTTGGGTGTTTGTTGCTGTCCGCGGGCTCTCTCTAGTTGTGGCGAGCGGGGTCTACTCTTCCTTGCGGTGCACGGGCTTCTCATTGCGGTGGCTTCTCTTGTTGCGGAGCTCGGGATCTAGGCATGCGGTCTTCAGTAGTTGTGGCCCGTGGGCTTAGTTGCTCTGCAGCATGTGGGATCTTCCCGAACCAGGGATTGAACCCATGTCCCCTGCATTGGCAGGCAGATTCTTAACCACTGCGCCACCAGGGAAGTCCCACGTATTGAAATTTTAAATAATTTTTCAGGAGGTTAGTCTTCATGTTTGTATACAATTCAATACATAATATTTCCAGGAAATATTTTCTCTTCCCTCACTCTCAACCTCTCTCTCTTTTTACCCCTCATAAAGTCAACTGAGTACAATCCCATGGTAATCTTTTCTTTTCCACATTGAGAAATTTAACCTCTAGATCTCAGTTTCCCCATCTGTGAATTTGTAACCGAGCAGGACCCTATGGGACCTTCCCGGGACAGACACTTCCCCCATATTCTCTGCTTTAGCTCCTCTCTAAAGTGCCTAGATAAAAATATGTGATGCACGTTTCCTGAGTTGTTTTACAGATCCTAAAACCACCACCAAATGGAAGAAATTAACTACTTGATAATCGTGAGCATGTAGCCCCCAGAACTGCTGGCACCTGAGGATTGATAAAAACCGCTGCGACACAGCCTATTACCTCACCATCAACCAATCAGAGTATTGTGGACGAGTTGGTTACACACCCTGTAACTCCCCTCCCTCACCTTGCCTCGAAAATGTGTCGACTGAAAACAAAATGCACAACATGAGAGTTGTGAGTTCAGATTTATTGGGGGCAAATTAAGGATTATAACCCAGGAGACAGCATTGCAGATAGCTCTGAGAAACTGCTCCAAAGAGGCAGGGGGAAGGTCAGTATATGTGTGATTTTGGTGAAGGGGGAGTACGTGAAATTAAGCACATTTTTTGCAGAAGGTTGCTGCTTGTCATGAGGAGCAGACGTCATCATGAAGGATTTTAGCATTTTCCTAGATATGAGGAGATACAAGAATTGGGCTCATAAAATCTTCTCCTGAAAATATCTAATTATCTGAAGACCTGTTCTGCCAGTTTTTCCCAGAGCACAGAGTGCCTCATTCCTGATCTCTGTCCTGAATTCCTTTCAAGGAGTGTTGAAGGTCAGTAGCTGCAGCGGCTCATGATTTAATCCTTGTAGAGGTAGATGGCAAGTGCCAATTTGTAGCTGGCAAATGCCTTCCTGAAATCCATAGGGGAGTTTGGCTTTTTGGACACAAGCTGTCCTGAACTCCTTGCTTGGTGCCCTGCAATAAATACTGCATTTTCCTTCACCACAACCCGGTGTCAGTAGATTGGCTTTACTATGCGCAGGTGAGGGGACGTGTTTGGTTCGGTAATAAGTTGTCCTCTCATATCTCGCCTCTTCATCTCGGAGTGTTGTCAAGTTCCAATGAGATGATTCATGCAAATGTGTTTTACAAGTGCTATAAAAGCAAATAAATGTTATTATTTTTATTGAAACATAGTAAAGACAAATACAAATATTGTTTTCATTGAGAAATAAAAGCTGTTTTTCCAGAGATTTTCCATGTTGAACTTACAGTAAATGTCCACTTTTCTGGAAAAAGACATACTATCCTTTCATAACTAGCTCTCAATACAATTCAGTACTAAATTTAAGATTTGAAGAGAAAAATATCTGCATTTTAGATAACTAAACAACTTGCAATTTTATATTCCAGGTTCAAAAATAGCTTCATAGTAGAGCTCTGAGTTTAAAAAGACATAAAAAAAAACAAGTAAAATCTGTTTTTCTATGGAAAACTCTTTTTTATTCTTTTTTCTTGCTTTTGAAGTCTGAAAGAGTTGAATTTTGGCTGAAAACATTAATTGATTTATTAATTTAATTTTCTATCCAGAGCAAAATTTTGGCGATTTTATGAGTTGATGATGATGATGATTTTTTTGGCTGCAAAAAGCTTTACTGTTCCCATTTGGCCCAAAGCTTGGGAGAGGGCCCCAGGGTGGTTACAAAGCTGCCTAGTGGCTGCAGAGATGGGCTTCAGGCAGAAGCTCTGACGCCAGAGGGGCTCCTCAGACGCCGCTGTGGGACAGGCTGGGACCTGGGACCCTTTACTGGAGTGCTTGCACCTGGACAAATGTCTCCTCCAGCAACAGAATACAAAGAAACTATAAGGGACTAAAAATAACTGCCTGCTTGCACAGTTGGGGCAAATTATGAACAGAGAGATACAAAAAGGCCAAAACCCAACTGACACTTCAGAGGTGTGGGGAGCAAAAGCAGGATACTAGGCATGATCCCTGCTCGCAGCACCACCAGAGGGATGGGCAGACCACCTAAGCCGCCCCTCCAGCCCCACCCGCCGATCTACCCCTACCCTCACCCCATTTAAGGGACCAGTGCAACGCACCCTCGCCATTCCCAGGAACGAGCGAGGGCACCTGTTACTTGCTTTTGCTCCCTCATGCTGCAGCATGAGTCCCAATAAAGCCTTGCCTAAATTCCCCCTCTGGCCTCTTATCAATTTCTATTGATTAAAGAGTCCAAGAACCCAGGTTGGTAACAGCTGAGCTCCAGGAGGCCCTAGCCATGCCTGAGGGTGAGTGTTTGGAAGAGAACTCGCCCAGCCCAGCCTGGGGACCAACCAGCTTGCAGAGGTGAGTCACGTGGTCCTCATCTTCTCGGTGAGTTTCAGCTGCTCAGCCAGGTCGCGGCTCTCCGGAAAGTCACAGAGCGGGGCGTCTGGCGGGCAGCTTCCACAGAGTCCTGGGTTTTACCCCACTCATCTTGGGGTGGCTTCTGCACGTCCAGGAAGGGGGCACAGCCGCCCCGCTGGCTTTGCATTTTCAAGGCTGGGCTGGGCACCCTCGCGCTTCTCCTCGGCCAATTCGTGGAAAAAATGGCCCACGCTCTTCAGAGCCACGTCGTCTCGGTGGAAATAGGAGCCCAGAGAGAGGTAGGTGTTGAAGGCCTGCAGATGCAGGTTGCCCGGGCCGTGGACGGCGACCTCCACCTCGGTGGAATAATTGTGACGAATCTGGGAGCTCATGGTTGATTGGTGATAAGGCGCTAAGTTCAAAAAATGGTGTTGGCTGGTCCCGGTGGCCGAGGATAGGTCAGTGGTTGGTTCTGAAGGCTGCGACTGGAAAAAGGTTGGAGCTTGGTCGGAGGCTAGAGCAAAGGGCGTCCCTGGGCCTGTTCTGTCCAAATACTGTGGAAGCAAGAGACAGATACGCGGACCACCAAGCTCACTGCCTCAGACTTTAATCAATATAAAAAATTATTACTGAGATACTGTCTTTTTTATCCACGTTCAGTTTCCAAAAATCTAGTATGTATTTTAAACTTTAGCAAGTCTCAATTTGAACTAGTCATATCTCAAATACTTGACAGCCTCATGTGGCTAGTGGCTACTATGTTGGACAGTGCTTGCAAGTCTAGGAGTTTGGCTGACCAAATCTTTGGAAGGTAGCAGAAAGTTGCTTTAAATATTATCTTCTGATTTATTTCCCCTTATCTTCCTTTTTTTTTTTTTTTCCTTTTGGTACGCAGGCCTCTCACTGCTGTGGCCTCTCCCATTGCAGAGCACAGCCTCCGGACGCGCAGGCTCAGTGGTCATGGCTCACGGGCCCAGCCGCTCCGCGGCATGTGGGATCTTCCCGGACCGGGGCACGAACCCGCGCCTCCTGCATCAGCAGGCGGACTCTCAACCACTGCGCCACCAGGGAAGCCCCTCTTCCTTTTTTAAATTAAAAAAAAAAAAAAAAAAAAAGCAGGAACAAAATTTAGGTAACTGAAAAATCCTCCTAGAGAATGGTTAACTAAGTACTTACTGCTTTCACATACTACTTCATATTGAATATTTCTACCTCATGAGTAACAATTTATGTGTGAAAAAAAGAGGGTTTTAAAATGTCTACTCTGGGGCTTCCCTGGTGGCGCAGTGGTTGAGAGTCCGCCTGCCGATGCAGGGGATACGGGTTCGTGCCGCGGTCCGGGAAGATCCCACAGGCCGCGGAGCGGCTGGGCCCGTGAGCCATGGCCGCTGAGCCTGCGCGTCTGGAGCCTGTGCTCTGCAACGGGAGAGGCCACAACAGTGAGAGGCCGGCGTACCGCAAGGAAAAAAAAAAAAAAAAAAAAATCTACTCTGTTATTCCAGTTGGACGCTGGAGCTATTTCTGTTTATGGAATCTA
This sequence comes from Grampus griseus, assembly GCF_964374135.1. Classification (NCBI taxonomy): domain Eukaryota; kingdom Metazoa; phylum Chordata; class Mammalia; order Artiodactyla; family Delphinidae; genus Grampus; species Grampus griseus. The sequence continues at coordinate 59,374,994 of NC_139001.1, forward strand.
CGTAATTGTGCTGAATGCTAAACATCAGTGCTAACATTCTCTCCAAGTGGTAAATACTTTACTTTATTGGGTCTTTAATGATGAAATAAACAGGAAAGAAAAAAATGTAAATGGATTTCACTATTCTATGCAGGTGAAAGCCATGTTTTTCAATGTATTCTTTCCACAATAAAAAGTATTTGATCTGAGGGCCTCTATAATCCCAGGATGCACAATCGTCCTCTGTTGTATGACAACTTCCTGCCATGAATAATTATTTTCCAAAAGCGTATCAGGTCAGAGATGAAGCAGAGAGTGGGGGAAAGAGTCCATGGTGACCTCAGGCAGATTTTTTTTACTAGTAGGAATCAGTCGGCTAGTTATTACCACCTGGCGCTGCTAATGAGTCTAGTTGGGAGAACAAAGCTGCTGAGCGTTCCACAGCAGGCTGTGCTGTGGTCCAGGTCTGGGGAGTCCTTTGGGGTCTGGTGAGCATGTGAAGATACATTTTAAGGTGTTTTGATTATTACAGAAATCGAACTCTTCTTCAGTTTTAAAAGAAACTTGTTGGGAATTCCCTGGAGGTCTAGTGATTAGGACTCGGTGCTTTCACTGCAGGGGGCAGGGGTTCTATCCCTGGTTGGAGAACTAAGATCCTACAAGCCGCACAGTGCAACCAAAATTCATTTTAATAATACAATTTTATTGAACTTATATCTAAAATATTTTCAGCCTTTTCTTTTGGCTGCAAAAAGCTTTACTGTTCCCATTTGGCCCAAGGCTTGGGAGAGGGCCCCAGGGTGCTTACAAAGCTGCCTAGTGGCTGCAGAGACGGGGCTTCAGGCAGAAGCTCTGACGCCAGAGGGGCTCCTCAGATGCCGCTGTGGGACAGGCTGGGACCTGGGACCCTTTACTGGCGTGCTTGCACCTGGACAAATGTCTCCTCCAACAGAATACAAAGAAACTATAAGGGACTAAAAATAACTGCCTGCTTGCACAGTTGGGGCAAATTATGAACAAAGAGATACAAAAAGGCCAAAACCCAACTGACACTTCAGAGGTGTGGGGAGCAAAAGCAAGATACTAGGCATGATCCCTGCTCACAGCACCACCAGAGGGATGGGCAGACCACCTAAGCCGCCCCTCCAGCCCCACCCGCCGATCTACCCCTACCCTCACCCCATTTAAGGGACCAGTGCAACAATCCCTAGCTATTCCCAGGAACGAGCGAGGGCACCTGTTAGTTGCTTTTGCTCCCTCATGCTGCAGCATGAGTCCCAATAAAGCCTTGCCTAAATTCCCCCTCTGGCCTCTTATCAATTTCTATTGATTAAAGAGTCCAAGAACCCAGGTTGGTAACAGCTGGGCTCCAGAAGGCCCTAGCCATGCCTGAGGGTGAGTGTTTGGAAGAGAACTCGCCCAGCCCAGCCTGGGGACCAATCAGCTTGCAGAGGTGAGTCACGTGGTCCTCATCTTCTTGGTGAGTTTCAGCTGCTCAGCCAGGTCGCGGCTCTCCGGAAAGTCACAGAGCGGGTCGTCTGGCGGGCAGCTTCCACAGAGTCCTGGGTTTTACCCAACTCATCTTGGGGTGGCTTCTGCACGTCCAGGAAGAGGGCACAGCCGCCCCGCTGGCTTTGCATTTTCAAGGCTGGGCTGGGCACCCTCGCGCTTCTCCTCGGCCAATTCGTGGAAAAAGTGGCCCACGCTCTCCAGAGCCACGTCGTCTCGGTGGAAATAGGAGCCCAGAGAGAGGTAGGTGTTGAAGGCCTGCAGATGCAGGTTGCCCGGGCCGTGGACGGTGACCTCCATCTCGGTGGAATAATTGCGACGAATCTGGGAGCTCATGGTTGATTGGTGATAAGGCGCTAAGCTCAAAAAATGGTGTTGGCTGGTCCCGGTGGCCGAGGATAGGTCAGTGGTTGGTTCTGAAGGCTGCGACTGGATAAAGGTTGTAGAGTGGTCAGAGGTGTCAGTGAAAATAATACGTAAACAATCAATAATAAGAATAGAAATGTTTTATTTGAGCCTAACTGAGGTCTAGCCCGGAATCCCACTTGCCAAGATTACTCTGAGAAACTACTCCAGAGAAGGAGAGTTTTCAGCGCAGGTTTATATCTTGTCAGAACAAAGAACACTGAACGAGTCAGGATTACATTTCTTTAAGATTCCCCAAAAAAGAACAGGGAATTCCCTGGCGGTCCAGTGGTTAGGACTTCACACTCTCACTGCCAGGGGCCCAGGTTCAGTCCCTGGTCAGGGAACTAATATCCTGCAAGCTGCCCACTGCGGCCAAAACAAAACCAAAAAACAAAACATATCAGCATGTACACAGTGAGTCAGTGTGGTCTTGACACCTGGGAAGGCAGTCTTACATTCAAAGGAGTACCAGCATTGACATCCCAGGAAGAGGGGCATTTAACCTTTAACATGGATATTATTTACTTCTGGTCAATGTGCCCTTTCCTTTAATAAGTTTTTTTTAACATCTTTATTGGAGTATAATTGCTTTACGATGGTGTGTTAGTTTCTGCTGTGTAACAAAGTGAATCAGCTATGAATCAGCTATACATATACATATATCCCCATATCCCTTCCCTTTTGGGTCTCCCTCCCTCCCACCCTCCCTCCCACCCTCCCTATCTCACCCCTCTAGGTGGTCACATAGCACAGAGCTGATCTCCCTGTGCTATGCGGCTGCTTCCCACTAGCTGTCTATCTTACGTTTGGTAGTGTATATATGTCCATGCCACTCTCTCACTTTGTCCCAGCTTACTCTTCCTCCTCCCCGTGTCCTCAAGTCCATTGTCTATGTCTGTGTCTTTATTCCTGTCCTGCCCCTAGGTTCTTCAGAACCTTTTTTTTTTTTTTTAAGCTTCCATATATATGTCTTAGCATAAGGTATTTGTTTTTCTGACTTACTTCACTCTGTATGACAGACTCTAGGTCCATCCACCTCACTACAAATAACTCAATTTCATTTCTTTTTATGGCTGAGTAATATTCCATTGTATATATGTGCCACATCTTCTTTATCCATTCATCTGTTAATGGACACTTAGGTTGTTTCCATGCCCTGGCTATTATAAATAGTGCTGCAATGAACATTGTGGTACATGGCTCTTTTTGAATTATGGTTTTCTCAGGGTATATGCCCAGTACTGGGATTGCTGGGTCGTATGGTAGTTCTATTTTTTAGTTTTTAAAGGAACCTCCATACCGTTCTCTATAGTGGCTGTATCAATTTACATTCCCACCAACAGTGCAAGAAGGTTCCCTTTCTCCACACCCTCTCCAGCATTTGTTGTTTGTAGATTTTCTGATGATGCCAATTCTAACTGGTGTGAGGTGATACCTCATGGTAGTTTTGATTTGCATTTCTCTAATAGTTAGTGATGTTGAGCAGCTTTTCATGTGCTTATTGGCCATCTATATGTTTTCTTTGGAGAAATGTCTATTTAGGTTTTCTGCCCATTTTTGGATTGGATTGTTTGTTTTTTTAATATTGAGCTGCATGAGCTGTTTATATATTTTGGAGATTAATCCTTTGTTGATTTGTTTGCAAATTTTTCTCCCATTCTGAGGGTTATCTTTTCATCTTCTTTATCGTTTCCTTTGCTGTGCAAAAGCTTTTAAGTTTCATTAGGTCCCATTTGTTTATTTTTGTTTTTATTTCCATTTCTCTAGGAGCTGGGTCAAAAAGGATCTTGCAAAAAAAAAAAAAAGGATCTTGCTGTGATTTAAGTCATGGAGTGTTCTGCCTCTGTTATCCTCTAAGAGTATAATAGTGTGTGGCCTTACATTTAGGTCTTTAATCCATTTTGAGTTTATTTTTGTGTATGGTGTTAGGGAGTATTCTAATTTCATTCTTTTACATGTGGCTGTCCAGTTTTCCTACACCACTTATTGAAGAGGCTGTCTTTTCTCCATTGTATATTCTTGCTCCTTTATCAAAAATAAGGTGACCATATGTACGTGGGTTTATCTCTGGGCTTTCTATCCTGTTCCATTGATCTATCTTTCTGTTTTTATGTGCCAGTACCATACTGTCTTGATTACAGTAGCTTTGTAGTATAGTCTGAAGTCTGGGAGCCTGATTCCTCTAGTTCCGATTTTCTTTCTCAGGATTGCTTTGGCTATTCGGGGTCATTTGTGTTTCCATACAAATTGTGAACTTTTTTGTTCTAGTTCTGTGAAAAATTCCATTCGTAATTTGAGAGGGATTGCATTGAATCTGGAGATTGCTTTGGGTAGTATAGTCATTTTCACAATGTTGATTCTTCCAATCCAAGAACATGGTATATCTCTCCATCTATTTGTATCATCTTTAATTTCTTTCATCAGTGTCTTATATTTTCTGCATACAGGTTTTTTTTTTGTCTCCTTAGTTAGGTTTATTCCTTGGTATTTTATTCTTTTTTGTTGCAGTGGTAAATGGGAGTGTTTCTTTAATTTCTCATTACATGTATATAGGAATGCAAGAGATTTCTGTACAGTAATTTTGTATCCTGCTACTCTACCAGATTCATTGATTAGCTCTAGTAGTTTTCTGGTAGCATCTTTAGGATTCTTTACATATGTATCATGTCATCTGCAAACAGTGACAATTTTCTTCTTCTTTTCCGATTTGGATTCCTTTTATTTCTTTTCTCTCCTCTGATTGCTGTGGCTAAAACTTCCAAAACTATGTTGAATAATAGTGGTGAGAGTGGGCAACCTTGTCTTGTTCCTGCTCTTAGTGGAAATGGTTTCCATTGAGGATGATGTTGGCTGTGGGTTTGTCATATATGGCCTTTATTATGTTGAGGTTAAGTTCTCTCTGTGCCTACTTTCTGGAGGGTTTTTATCATAAATTGATGTTGAATTTTGTCAAAAGGTTTTTCTGCATCTATTGCGATCATCAGATGGTTTTTCTCCTTCAGTTTGTTAATATGGTTTATCACATTGATTGATTTGCATATAATGCAGAATCTTTGCATTCCTGGGATAAACCCCACTTGATCATGGTGTATGATCCTTTTAATGTGCTGTTGGATTCTGTTTGCTAGTATTTTGTTGAGGATTTTTGCATCTGTGTTCATCCGTGATATTGGCCTGTAGTTTTCTTTTATGGCATCTTTGTCTGGTTTTGGTATCAGGGTGTTAGTGGCCTCGTAGAATGAGTTTGGGAGTGTTCCTCCCTCTGCTATATTTTGGAAGAGTTTGAGAAGGATAGGTGCTAGCTCTTCTCTTAATGTTTGATAGAATTCGCCTAAGAAGCCATCTGGTCCTGGGCTTTTGTTTGTTCAAGAATTTTAATCACAGTTTCAATTTCAGTGCTTGTGATTGGTCTGATTGTATTTTCTGTTTCTTCCTGGTTCAATCTCGGAAGGTTGTGCTTTTATAAAAATGTGTCCATTTCTTCCAGGTTGTCCATTTTATTGGCATATAGTTGCTTGTAGTAATCTGTCATGATCCTTTGTATTTCTGCAGTGTCAGTTGTTACTTCTCCTTTTTCATTTCTAATTCTATGGATTTGAGTCTTCTCCCTTTTTTCTTTTCTTTTTTTTTTTTTTTTGGTTTTTGCTTCCTTTTTTTTTTTTAACATCTTTATTGGGGTATAATTGCTTTACAATGGTGTGTTAGTTTCTGCTTTATAACAAAGTGAATCAGTTATACATATACATATGTTCCCATATCTCTTCCCTCTTGCATCTTCCTCCCTCCCTCCCTTCCTATCCTACCCCTCCAGGCGGTCACAAAGCACCGAGCTGATATCCCTGTGCTATGCGGCTGCTTCCCACTAGCTATCTACCTTACGTTTTGTAGTGTATATATGTCCATGCCTCTCTCTCACTTTGTCACAGCTCACCCTTCCCCCTCCCCATATCCTCAAGTCCATTCTCCAGTAGGTCTGTGTCTTTATTCCTGTCTTACCTCTAGGTTCTTCATGACATTTTTTTCCTTAAATTCCATATATATGTGTTAGCATACGGTATTTGTCTTTCTCTTTCTGACTTACTTCACTCTGTATGACAGACTCTAGGTCTATCCACCTCATTACAAATAGCTCAGTTTCATTTCTTTTTATGGCTGAGTAATATTCCATTGTATACATGTGCCACATCTTCTTTATCCATTCATCCGAAGATGGGCACTTAGGTTGTTTCCATCTCTGGGCTATTGTAAATAGAGCTGCGATGAACATTTTGGTACATGACTCTTTTTGAATTATGGTTTTCTCAGGGTATATGCCCAGTAGTGGGATTGCTGGGTCGTATGGTAGTTCTATTTGTAGTTTTTTAAGGAATCTCCATACTGTTCTTGATAGTGGCTGTACCAATTCACATTCCTACCAGCAGTGCAGGAGTGTTCCCTTTTCTCCACACCTGCTCCAGCATTTATTGTTTCTAGATTTTTTGATGATGGCCATTCTGACTGATGTGAGATGATATCTCATTGTAGTTTTGATTTGCATTTCCCTAATGATTAATGATGTTGAGCATTCTTTCCTGTGTTTGTTGGCAGTCTGTATATCTTCTTTGGAGAAATGTCTATTTAGGTCTTCTGCCCATTTTTTGATTGGGTTGTTTGTTTTTTTCTTATTGTGCTGCATGAGCTGCTTGTAAATTTTGGAAATTAATCCCTTGTCAGTTGCTTCATTTGCAGATATTTTCTCCCATTCTAAGGGTTCTCTTTTGGTCTTGTTTATGGTTTCCTTTGCTGTGCAAAAGCTTTGAAGTTTCATTAGGTCCCATTTGTTTATTTTTGTTTTTATTTCCATTTCTCTAGGAGGTTGGTCAAAAAGGATCTTGCTGTGATTTATGTCATGGAGTGTTCTGCCTATGTTTTCCTCTAAGAGTTTGATAGTTTCTGGCCTTACATTTAGGTCTTTAATCCATTTTGAGCTTATTTTTGTGTATGCTGTTAGGGAGTGATCTAATCTCATACTGTTACATGTACCTGTCCAGTTTTCCCAGCACCACTTATTAAAGAGGCTGTCCTTTCTCCACTGTACATTCCTGCCTCCTATCAAAGATAAGGTGACCACATGTGCATGGGTTTATCTCTGGGCTTTCTATCCTGTTCTATTGATCTTTCTTTCTGTTTTTTTGCCAGTACCATGCTGTCTTGATTACTGTAGCTGTGTAGTATAATCTGAAGTCAGGGAGCCTGATTCCTCCAGCTCTGTTTTTCATTCTCAAGATTGCTTTGGCTATTTGGGGTTTTTTGTGTTTCCATACAAATTGTGAAATTTTTTGTTCTAGTTCTGTGGAAAATGCCAGTGGTAGTTTGATAGGGATTGCATTGAATCTGTAGATTGCTTTGGGTAGTAGAGTCATTTTCACAATGTTGATTCTTCCAATCCAAGAACATGGTATATCTCTCCATCTATATGTATTTAATTTCTTTCATCAGTGTCTTATAATTTTCTGCATACAGGTCTTTTGTCTCCTTAGGTAGGTTTATTCCTAGATATTTTATTCTTTTTGTTGCAATGGTAAATGGGAGTTTTTTCTTGATTTCACTTTCAGATTTTTCATCATTAGTGTATAGGAATGCAAGAGATTTCTGTGCATTAATTTTGTATTCTGCAACTTTACCAAATTCATTGATTAGCTCTAGTAGTTTTCTGGTAGTATCTTTAGGATTCTCTATGTATAGTATCATGTCATCTGCAAACAGTGACAGCTATACTTCTTCTTTTCCAATTTGGATTCCTTTTATTTCCTTTTCTTCTCTGATTGCTGTGGCTAAAGCTTCCAAAACTATATTGAATAAGAGTGGTGAGAGTGGGCAACCTTGTCTTGTTCCTGATCTTAGTGGAAATGGTTTCAGTTTTTCACCATTGAGGACGATGTTGGCTGTGGGTTTGTTATATATGGCCTTTATTATGTTGAGGAAAGTTCCCTCTATGCCTACTTTCTGCAGGGTTTTTATCATTAATGGGTGTTGAATTTTGTCAAAAGCTTTCTTTGCATCTATTGAGATGATCATATGGTTTTTCTCCTTCAATTTGTTAATATGGTGTATCACATTGATTGATTTGCATGTATGGAAGAATCCTTTCATTCTTGGAATAAACCCCGCTTGATCATGGTGTATGATCCTTTTAATGTGCTGTTGGATTCTGTTTGCTAGTATTTTGTTGAGGTTTTTTGCATCTGTGTTCATCCGTGATATTGGCCTGTAGTTTTCTTTTATGGCATCTTTGTCTGGTTTTGGTATCAGGGTGTTAGTGGCCTCATAGAATGAGTTTGGGAGTGTTCCTCCCTTTGCTATATTTTGGAAGAGTTTGAGAAGGATAGGTGCTAGCTCTTCTCTTAATGTTTGATAGAATTCGCCTAAGAAGCCATCTGGTCCTGGGCTTTTGTTTGTTGCAAGAATTTTAATCACAGTTTCAATTTCAGTGCTTGTGATTGGTCTGATTGTATTTTCTGTTTCTTCCTGGTTCAATCTCGGAAGGTTGTGCTTTTATAAAAATGTGTCCATTTCTTCCAGGTTGTCCATTTTATTGGCATATAGTTGCTTGTAGTAATCTCTCATGATCTTTTGTATTTCTGCAGTGTCAGTTGTTACTTCTCCTTTTTCATTTCTAATTCTATGGATTTGAGTCTTCTCCCTTTTTTTCTTGATGAGTCTGGCTAATGGTTTATCAATTTTGTTTATCCTGTCAAAAACCAGCTTTTAGCTTTATTGATCTTTGTTATCATTTCCTTCATTTCTTTTTCGTTTATTTCTGATCTGATCTTTATGATTTCTTTCCTTCTGCTAACTGGGGGTTTTTTGCTCTCCTTTTTCTAATTGCTTTAGGTGTAAGTTTAGGTTGTTTAATAGAGGTATTTCTTGTTTCTTGAGGTAGGATTATATCGCTATAAACTTCCCTTTAGAACTACTTCTGCATCCCATATGTTTTGTGTTGTCGTGTGTTCATTGTCATTTGTTTCTGGGTATTTTTTGATTTCCTCTTTGATTTCTTCAGTGATCTCTTGGTTATTTAGTAACGTACTGTTTGGGCTCCATGTGTTTATATTTTTTACAGATATTGTCCTGTAATTGATATCTAGTCTCATAGCATTGTGGTCAGAAAAGATACTTGATATGATTTCAGTTTTCTTAAATTTACCGAGGGTTGATTTGTGACCCAAGATATGATCTTTCCTGGAGAATGTTCTGTCAGCACTTGAGAAGAAAATGTATTTTGCCATTTTCGTGAGGAATGTCGTATAAATATCGATTAAGTCTTTTTGGTCTATTGTGCCATTTAAAGCTTGAGTTTCCTTATTTATTTTCATTTGGATGATCTGTCCATTGGTGTATGTGGGGTGTTAAAGTCCCCTACTATGAATGTGTTTCTGTCGATTTCCCCTTTTATGGCTGTTCGTATTTTCCATATGTATTGAGGTGCTCCTGTGTTGGGTGCATAAATATTTACAATTGTTATATCTTCTTCTTGGATCGATCCCTTGATCATTATGTAGTGTCCTTCCTTGTCTCTTATAATAGTCTTTATTTTAAAGTCTATCTTGTCTGAAATGACTATTGCTGCTCCAGCTTTCTTTTGATTCCTATTTGTATGGAATATCTTTTTCCATCCCTCACTTTCAGTCTGTATGTGTCCCTGAGTCTGAAGTGGGTCTCTTGTAGACAGCATATATACAGTCTTGTTTCTGTATCCATTTAGCTGGTCTGTGTCTTTTGGTTGGAGCATTTAATCCATTTACATTTAAAGTAATTATAGATATGTATGTTCCTGTTACCATTTTCTTAATTGTTTTGGGTTTGTTCTTGTAGGTCTTTTTCTTCTCCTGTGTTTCCCACTTAGAGAAGTTCCTTTAGTGTTTGTTGTAAAGCTGGTTTTGTGGTGCTAAATTCTCTTAGCTTTTGCTTGTCTGTAAAGATTTTGATTTCTTGTCAGATCTGAATGAGATCCTTGCTGGGTAGAGTAATCTTGGTTGTAGGTTTTTCCCTTTTATCACAAAAATGTCCTGCCACTCCCATCTGGCCTGCAGAATTTCTGCTGAAAAATAAGCTGATAACCTTATGGGGATTCCCTTGTCTGTTATTTGTTGATTTTCCCTTGCAGCTTTTAATATTTTTTCTTTGTATTTAATTTTTGTTAGTTTGATTAATATGTGTCTCGTTGTGTTTCTCCTTGGGTTTATCCTGTATGGGACTCTCTGAGCTTTCTGGACTTGATTGTCTGTTTCCTTTCCTATGTTAGGGATGTTTTTGACTGCAGTCTCTACAAATAATTTTTCAGGCCCTTTCCCTTTCTCTTCTTCTGGGCCACCTATAATTCGAATGTTGGTGCATTTTATGTTGTCCCAGAGGTCTCTGAGACTGTCGTAATTTCTTTCCATTCTTTTTTCTTTATTCTGCTCCTCGGCAGTTATTTCCACCATTCTGTCTTCCACCTCACTTCTCCGTTCTTCTGCCTCAGTTATTCTGCTGTTGATTCCTTCTAGTGTATTTTTCATTTCAGTTATTGTGTTGTTCATCACTGATTGTTTGTTCTTTAGTTCTTCTAGGTCCTTGTTAAACATTTCTTGTATCTTCTTGACCCATGCCTCCATTCTGTTTCCAGGATCTTGGATCATCATTACTATCATTACTCTGAGTTCTTTTTCAGATAGATTGCTTATTTCCTCTTCATTGATTTGGTCTTGTTAGATTGTACCTTGCTCCTTCTTCTGCAGCATATTTCTCTGTCGTCTCATTTTGTCTAACCTATTGTGTTTGTGGTCTCCTTTCCACTGGCTGCAGGGTCGTAATTCCTCTTGTTTCTGTTGTCTGCCCCGTGGTGAGTGAGCTTCGTCCAGGGGCTTGTGTGGGGTCCCTGGTGAGAGGGACTGATGCCTGAGCCCTGGTGGGTGGAGCTGAGTCTTTTCCCTCTGAAGGGCAGGGCCGCATCAGGTGGTTTTTTTGGGGTGTCTGTTAGATTAGTACGACTTTAGGCAGCCTGTCTGCTGATGTGTGGGACTGTGTTCCTGTCTTGCTGGTTGTTTGGCATGAGGTCTCCAGCACTGGAGCCTGCAGGCAGTTGTGTGGGGCCGGGTCTTGGTGTTGATGTGGATACCCCTGAAAGTGTGCATGCCAATTAATATTCCCTGTGCCTAGGAATTCTCTGGCTGTCCAGTGTCCTGGACTTAGTCCTTCCCCCCAGGAGCCCAGGCCTGACCCCTAGCCAGGGAACCAAGAGCACACAAGCTGTGCAGTATGGCCAGAGGAAAAAGAAAAGAAAAGAAGACAAACAAAACCCAAGACAAATAGCAAAAACAACAGCAAACAAATAGCAGCCACCACAACACACACACACAGAAAGAAAAAAAGAAAGAGAAAACAAAAACGAGAACAAACAAAAGAATTAAAAAATGAGAACAATGACTAAACTAACAAAAACAAAAATTGAAAAATAAAAGAAAAACAGAAAGTAGACAACAAAAAAGCAAACATAAAATATATCCATAAAAACAATCAAAAAAATAAAATAATAAAATAAAAAACAAAAGAAAAATACAAAACAACAAAAAAGTAAAATAAAAATAGAAAAAAATATTTAAAAATAAAAAAAATTAAAAATAAAAGATAGGGCTTCCCTGGTGGCGCAGTGGTTGAGAGTTCGCCTGCCGTTGCAGGGGACACGAGTTCGTGCCCCGGTCTGGGAAGATCCCACATGCCGCGGAGCGGCTGGGCCCGTGAGCCATGGCCGCTGAGCCTGCGCGTCCGGAGCCTGTGCTCCGCAATGGGAGAGGCCACAACAGTGAGAGGACCGCGTTACCCCACACACACACAAAAAGGTAAAAAATAATAAAAGCAACAACACCAGTGACTGAACAAAACGGAACAAAAAAAGAATAATAGTAATAAGATTATTTTCCTGGGGCCTCTTCTGTCAGTGTCCTTGCTCCCGCAGTGAGCCAGAGCCCATCTCTGCCTCCGCAGAAGGCCTTCCAATACTTCTAGGTACGTGTCTGGATCTGCTGTGGCCACTGTAGGGCCAGCTCAGACTCTGACTGGCCCAACTCCCACGTGTACTTGCCCCCAAAGTCCATTGCTGTGAAGGCTAGGCCAGTCTCAATTGTGGGAACAGTCGTTGTCTATTAAGGTATTCCACAGATGCAGGATTTACCAAACTGATCCTGGGGATTTAATCTGTGGCTTGTGCAACTGCCTAGAGAGATTTCCTTTCCTCTTCATTAGTCACACTGCCCCTGAGGCTCCGCTTTCATTTTGACCCCACCTCTGTGTGTGGGCCACCCTCAGGCATCTGTTCCTTGCCCAGGTGAGAGGGAGTGAAAGCAGTGGCTGCTTGGGGCACACTTACTCACTCAAGCCAGGGAGCGGCACTGCAGCCACAGTTGGGGTGTGTGTGAGTTTCCTGTAGTGGCAGAACCAGCAGGCAGTTGCAACAGACTGTGGTGTGCTCCCTCTGGCTGGAGCCCCTCCCAGTGCCTGCGGAGGCAGGAGCTGGCATGTGGGGGAAGTGGCAGCCCTGCCCTCCCCCTGCACACCTCTCAACACTGGTGCCTCGATTTTCAGGCAGACCATGCTTCTTCTAGGGGTACTCCCGGCCGCACATCCCCGCATTCCTGTCCCGTCTGCTGTATCCGTGCAGCCAACAGCACTCCTCTCCCTGGATCCATTCGCCAAACACCACACTCTAGTACTCAGCCCCCACAGCATTGGCAGACTGTGTCCCAGGCAGGGGCACCCAGGGCTGATTTCCAAGGAGGCTTTGGGATGGGCGGCACTCAGGCCCCTGGAGCCCATGGGTGGAGACCCTGGCCTGAGGGGTGGATGGGCCCACTCAGATGGGAGCCCCTCCCAGTGCTGGTGGCTGGGGAAAGGGGTTGTAATGGCGAGTCTGCCACTTGCACACCACTCACCAGTGACACCTTCCTTCTACGGTGCCCCAGGCTTTTTCTGCAGACTTTGTGGGGCTCCTTACTCCTGTCCCTTCAGGCTGTCTTTTCACAGCCAGCAGCTGTCTCTTCCCTGTGTCCGTGCTCCAAATCCCATTTTCCAGCACCTGGCCCCCTTCGCAACAGGAGACTTGTGACTCAGGCTGGAATGCGCAGTGCTGTGTTGTAGACTATGCATGCAGTTCTTACTTTGTCCTGCCTTCCACAGACCATCCATGCATGGAGACCATGCATTCTCCTTTGATCCCCCAAAGTTCTTTTTCTGTCCCAGCTGATTTCCCCACAGTGAGGAAGTTTTTCTGCATGTGGGGACTTCCCTTTACCTGCAGCTTACCGCCAGGGTTGCTGGTCCCTTTTTTGATTCCTCTTTTCTTTTGTTCTTCTGTCTCTTATCCTACCTGGTTGTGAGGGGATTTTTCTTGTCCTTTTACGTGTCCAAAGTCTTCTGCTAATGTTCAGCAGGTGCTCTATGAGAACTGTTCCATTTGTAGATGTATTCTTTTTTTTTTTTAAACATTAAAAAAAATTCTATTAACTCTTCTTTTTTTAATAGTTGTTTTATTTATTTGGTTGCGCCGAGTCTTTGTTGTGGCAGGTGTGCTCCTTAGTCGTGGCAGCCACGCTCCTTAGTTGCAATGCGCCAGCTCCTTAGTTGTGGCTCACCGGGTCCTTAGTTGTTGCATGCAAACTCTTAGTTGCGGCATACGTGTGGGATCTAATTCCCTGACCAGGGATTGAACCCGGGCCCCCTGCATTGGAAGCATGTAGTCTTGACCACTGTGGCACCAGGGAAGTCCTTGTAGATGTATTCTTGATGAACTTGTGAGAACTGACGGATTCTGTGTCCTCCTATTCCGCCATCTTGACTCCTCCTGCCTAAATTGGTGAACTTGAAGTAAGCAGATTGCTCTTCATAATTGGGTGGGCCTCATTCCATTAGTTGAAGATCTGAACAGAACAAAGAGGCTGGCCTCCTCAAGGAAGAGGGATTTCCCCAGCACACTGATTTGGAGTTTATCTGCACTGTCAGCTCTCGTGTGTCTCCAACCTGCTGGCCCACACTGCAGATTCCATATTGTACGAGCCAATTCCTCATAATAGCTCTCCTACATGTATACACATTCTATTGGTGCTGTTTCTTGGGAGACACCTGTCTAATACACATGGTAACTGATACATTTGCTGATGTAGTTTATCTTTCCACTGAACCACCTCTTACTTCATCCTTCTAAAACTGCTACATCTTGGCTAGTACAGAACCTGTCTCCCCACAGAGCTGCTGAGTCTTCTTACCCTCATCCCTTTTTCCTGCTGAGGAGACCAAACCATCAATGCACCTCCATTCCTTCTAGGTCCCTGTTGTTATCACACTAGAGACTCTTGCCACCTGCCTATGGCTAAAGTAGTGGATGGAGACCTCATGAGGGTCTTCTTGCAGCACCTGAGAATAGAAGAGGACTACAGCCTCTTCTGAAAAATTTTATGCCAACTTTTGTTCCAGTTATTTTCTTGTGTTGGTCCTCATGTTGCAGAATTCCACTCTCCTCAACTCTCCCTGCCTAGGAAGAGTCTGAACCCTCCCCTGCTGAGTGGAGGAGACTATTGTAGAATTGGACTGTGCTCATGTGCCCTGAACGCAACCTCTCTAGACTCTTCCCTAAGTCTGGAGTTTCTCCCATGCCAATCAATACCCACAAATTCACAATACCTTGTGCTCACTTCCCTTTAGAGCAGGGCTTTGGTCTTAATTTTTCCAAATTTTAATTGCCTCAGGAACAACAATCCTAGCTTCCTGTAATCTTGACCTACCCTAGCTGCTGGGCAAGCACATGCAAAGAGCTGAAGCAAGGCAGGCACTTTTCCTGTTCCCAAGCTGTTGTTCTCTTGGGGTTAGTAACATTTCCTCTAGTTCTCCCATCCTTTAGTGTCAAGCAGCAGGCAATGGTAGTCTAATAAATTAGCCAACAGAGCAGCAAGGACAGACCAAGGTTCTGGAGCTGTGACTGCCTTTAGACCATCATGGCTTAAAGGAGGGCACAGTAACAAATGGAGGCTTCCTTCTCCATGCTTGGACACCCACATACTGAGCCCGGGGTCCTCGAGCCATTGCTTTTCCTAGCAGCCATGCCATACATTGTCAGCTTCCATCTCCAAGATGATGTAGAAAATCATGGACTGTGTCAAATGTAGCCCGTAAAATGGTGCAGCAACTGTGAAAGACAGTATGACAGTTCCTCAAAAAATTAAACATAGAATTACCATACAGTTCAGCAATTCCACTTCTAGATATGTATCAAAAAAATTGAAAGCTGGGACTTGATATTTGAATACCCATGTACACAGCAGCATTATTCACAATGCCAAAAGTTGGAAACAAACGAAATGTCCGTTGATGAATGAATGGATAAACAAAATGTGGTATATACATGAAATGCAATATTTTTCAGCCTTAAAAAGGAAGGAAATTCTGATACATGCCACAACGTGCATAAACCTCGATAACATAATGCTAAGTGAAACAAGCCAGACGCAATATATATATGTGTGTATATATATATTCTTTTTCAAATTCTTTCAGATTATATTTTATTACAAAATACTGAATAAAGTTGCCTGTGCTATGTAATGGGACCTTGTTGTTTATTTCATATATAGTAGTTTGTATCTGCTAATCCCAACTCATTTATCCATCCCCCCCTTTTCCCTTTGGTAACTATAAGTTTGTTGTCTATCTGTGAGTCTGTTTCTGTTTTGTAAATAAGTTCATTTGTATCATCTTTTTAGATTCCACATGTAAGTGATACGATATTTGTCTTTCTCTGTATGACTTACTTCACTTAGTATGATAATCTCTAGGCCCATCCATGTTGCTGCAAATGGCATTTTTTCATTCTTTTTTATGGCTGAGTAATATTCCATTGTATGTATATGTGTGTGTGTATGTGTACGTAGGTGTGTGTATATGTATGTGTGTGTATATGTATGTTTGTATATTTATCACATCTTCTTTATTCATTCATCTGTTGATGGACATTAAGTTGATTACATGTCTTGTTTATTGTAAATAGTGCTGCTGTAAACACTGGGGTGCATGCCAGAATGGGGTTTTTATCTCCTTCCTCCCCTCGCTGAAGCCTTTTGCCAGCTCTTTCAGAGACTAGCTTTGTACCTGTTTGCTCCCTGGAAAAAAAACACATAACAGGTCTTCTGCCCATTTTTTGATTGGGTTGTTTGTTTTTTTGATATTGAGCTGTGTGAACTGTTAGTGTATTTTGGAAATTAACCCCTTGTTGGTCACATGGTTTACAAATATTTTCTGCCAGTCCATAGGTTGTCTTTTTGTTTTGTTTATGGTTTCCTTTGGTGTGCAAAAGCATTTTAAGTTTAATTAGGTCCCATTTGTTTACTATTGCTTTTGTTTCCATTACTCTAGGAGATGGATCCAAAAAAATATTGCTGTGACTTATGTCAAAGTGTGATCTGCCTATGTTTTCCTCTAGGAGTTTTATAGCATCCAGTCTTAAGTCTTTGATCCATTTTTTTTTTTGTGGTATGTGGGCCTCTCACTGTTGTGGCCTCTCCTGTTGTGGAGCACAGGCTGCAGACACGCGGGCTCAACGGCCATGGCTCACGGGCCTAGTCGCTCCACGGCATGTGGGATCTTCCCGGACGGGGGCACGAACCCGTGTCCCCTGCATCAGCAGGCGGACTCTCAACCACTGCACCACCAGGGAAGCCCTTTGATCCATTTTGAGTTTATTTTTGTGTATAGTAATAGAGAATGTTCTAATTTCACTCCTTTACATGTAGCTGTCCACGTTTCCCAGCACCACTTATTGAAGAGACTGTCTTTTCTCCATTTTGTAGTCTTGCCTCCCTTTTTGTAGGTTAATTGCCTGTAAGTACGTGGGTTTATTTCTGGTTTTCTATCCTGTTTCACTGATCAATGTGTTTTCTTTTGTGCTGGCACCCTGCTTTTGATTACTGTAGCTTTGCAGTATAGTCTGAAGTCAGGGAGCATGATTCCTCCAGCTCTTTCTTTCTCAAGATTGTCTTGGGTATTCAGGGTTTTTTGTGTTTCCATACAAATTTAAAAATTTTTTGTTCTAGTTCTGTGAAAAATGCTATTGTTGATTCAATAGGGATTGCATTGAATCTGTAGATTACCTTGGGTAGTATGGTCATTTTAACAATAAGGATCCTTCTAATCCAACAACACAGTATATCTTTCCATCTGTTTGTGTCATCTTCAATTTCTTTCATAAGTCATAGTTTTTGGAGTACAGGTCTTTTGCCTCCTTAGGTAAGTTTATTCCTAGGTATTTCTTTTTATTTTAATTAAAAAATGTTTTAAAATTTATTTTTGGCTGCGTTGGGTCTTCATTGCTGTGTGTGGGCTTTTCTCTAGTTGCAGCAAGTGGGGGATACTCTTAATTGTGGTGTGCGGGCTTCTTGTGGTGGCTTCTCTTGTGGAGCACAGGCTCTAGGTGCGCGGGCTTCAGTAGTTGTGGCACGTGGGCTCAGTAGTTGTGGCTTGTGGGCTCTAGAGCGCAGGCTCAGTAGTTGTGGTGTACGGGCTTACTTTCTCCATGGCATGTAGAATCTTCCCAGGCCAGGGCTTGAACCTGTGTCCACTGCATTGGCAGGCAGATTCTTAACCACTGTGCCACCAAAGAAGTCCCTAGTTCATTCTTTTGAATATAATGGTAAATGGGATTGCTTCCTTAATTTCTCTCTGATACTCCATTGTTAGTGTATAAAAATGCAACAGATTTCTGTATATTAGTTTTGTATCCCGAAACTTACTGAATTCATGGATGAGCTCTAGTAGTTATCTGGTGGCATCTTTAGGATTTTTTACGTACAGTATCATGTCATGTGTAAACAGTGACAGGTTTACTTCTTCTTTTCCAATTTGGATTCCTTTTATTTGTTTTTCTTCTCTGATTGCCGTGGCTAAGACTTCCAAAATTATGCTGAACAAAAGTGGTGAGACTGGGCATCCTTCTCTTGTTTCTTGTCTTAGAGGGAATGCTTTCAGGTTTTCATCATTGAGTACAATGTTAGCTCTGTGTTTGTCATATATGGCCTTTATTATGTTGAGGTATGTTCCCTCTATGCCCACTTTCTGGAGAGTTTTTTTTTTTAATCATAAATCGTTGTTGAATTCTGTCAGAAGCTTTTTCTGCATCTATTGAGAGGATCATATGGTTTTTATTCTTCAATTTGTTAATGTGATGCATTACATTGATTGAATTGCAGATACTGAAAAAATCATTGCATCCTTGCAATAAATCCCACTTGATCGTGGTGTATGATCCTGTTAATGTATTGTTGGATTCAGTTTACTAGTATTTTGTTGAGGATTTTTGCATGTATGTCGATCAGTGATATTGGCCTGTAATTTTTACTGTTGAAATCTTTGTCTGGTTTTGGTATCAGGTTGACGGTTGCCTCATAGAATGAGTTTGGGAGTGTTCCTTCCTCTGCAGTTTTTTGGAATAGTTTCAGAAGGATAGGTGTTAACTTTTCTCTAAATGTTTGATAAAATTCACCTGTGAAGCCATCTGGTCCTGGACTTTTGTTTGTTGGGAGTTTAAAAATAACTGATTCAGGGCTTCCCTGGTGGCGCAGTGGTTGAGAGTCTGACTGCCGATGCAGGAGACATGGGTTCGTGCCCCGGTCTGGGAGGATCCCACATGCCACGGAGCGGCTGGGCCTGTGAGCCATGGCCGCTGAGCCTGTGCATCCGGAGCCTATGCTCCACAACGGGAGAGGCCACAACAGTGAGAGGCCCGCGTACCAGAAAAAAATAAATAAATAAAAAAAATAACTGATTCAATTTCAGTACTGGTAACTGATCTGTTCATATTTTCTATTTCTTCCTGGTTCAGTCTTGGGAGATTGTACCTTTCTAAGAATTTGTCCACTTCCTCTCGTTGTCCATTTTATTGGTGTAGAGTTGCTGATAGCAGTTTCTTATCCTTTGTATATTTGTGGTGTCCGTTGTAACTTCTCCTTTTGCATTTCTCCCTTTTTTTCTTGATGAGTCTAGCTAAAAGTTTATCAATTTTGTTTATCTTTTCAGAGAACCAGCTTTCAGTTTTATTGATCTTTTCTATTGTTTTCTTTGTTTCTATTTCATTTATTTCTGCTCTGATCTTTATGATTCCTTTCCTTCTACTAACTTTGGGTTTTGTTTGTCCTTTTTCTAGTTGCTTTAGGTATAAAGTTACGTGTTTCTTTTTTAAGATTAGGTTGTTTATTTCAGATTTTTCTTGTTTCCTTAGGTAAGCTTGTATTGCTAAAAACTTCCCTTTCAGAACTGCTATTCCTTATTTCAGTGCTTCTGAGATAAAAGAATGGGCTAGATGGCAGGGGAAGGCATCAATGGACACTCTAAAGGGAAAAAATATTTTTATTCAGACATAAATAAAACTTATATTTCAAAAAACCCCCTGCTTTTCTTGAGACCATAGGTTGTGTATCATCGTGTTTTTATTTTCATTTGTTTCTAGGTATTTTTTGATTTCCTCTTTGATTTCTTCAGTGATCCATTGGTTGGTTAGTAGCATATTGTTTAGCCTCCACATGTTTGTGTTTTTTGCAGTTTTTTCCTTGCAGTTTATTTCTAGTCCCATAGCATTGTTGTTGGACAAGATGCTTGATATGATTTCAATTTTCTTAAATTTACTGAGTCCTGTTTTGTGGCCTAGCACGTGATCTATCCTGGAGAATGTTTCATGTGTACTTGAAAAGAATGTGTATTCTGCTGCTTTCAGATGGAATGCTCTTTAAATATCAATGGTCCATTTGGTCCAATGTGTTATTTAATTCCTGTGTTTCCTATTTGATTTTCTGTCTGGTTGATCTGTCCATTGATAAAAGCGGGGTGTTAAAGTCCCTACTGTTTATTGTGTTATTGTTGATAGCTCCTTTTACATCTGTTAATATTGCCTTATATATTGAGGTACTCCTATGTTGGGTGCATATATATTTACAATTGTTACATCTTCTTCTTGGTTTAATCCCTTGATCATTATGTAGTGTCCTTCATTGTCTCTTATAACAGTCTTTTTTTTTTCTGTGGGGCAGTGGGGAACAGTCTTTATTTTAAAATCTAAGTATTGCTACTCCAGCTTTCTTTTGATTTTCATTTGCATGGAATACCTTTTTCCATCCCATCACTTATTCTGATTTTGGGCTGTGCCATGCTGCTTGCAAGACCTTAGTTCCCTGACCAGAGATTGAACCTGGGCCCCAGCAGTGGAAGTGCTGAGTCCTAACCACTGGACTGCCAGGGAATTCCCCCCTTCTTTTTTTCATGACTAGCTTCTAGTGTCTTTAAATTTTTATTTATTTATTTATTGGCCACACCCTGTGGCTTGTGGGATCTTACTTCCCTGACCATTTATTGAACCCGTGCCCTAGCAATGAAAGGGCCAAGTCCTAACCACTGGACTGCCAGGAAATTCCATCCTCCCCTCACTTTCAGTCTGCATGTGTCTCTAGATCTGAAGTGCATCTCTTGTAGGCAGGATATATTTGGGTCTTGTTTTTGCATCCATTCAGCCAACCTATGACTTTTGGTTGGAGCATTTAGTCCCTTTAAATTTAAGGTAATTATTGATATGTATGTTCTTATTGCCATTTTGTTAAGTGCTTTGGATTTGTTTTCGTAGGTCTTTTCCCCCCATCTTATTTTGTTCTCCTCTTGTGTGATTTGATGACCGTCATTAGTGTTATGTTTGGATTCCTTTTTCTTTTCTGTGTATGTCTATTGCAGATTTTAGGTTTGTGGTTACCATGAGCTTTTTGCGTAGCAGTCTGTATATAAACATGATTTTTTAAATGTGTTGATCTCTTAATTTCAAATGCACTTTATTTTTATTTTTTTTAACATTTTTATTGGAGTATAATTGCTTTACAATGGTGTGTTAGTTTCTGCTTTATAACAAAGTAAATCAGTTATTCATATATATATATATACCCATATCTCTTACCTCTTGTGTCTCCTTCCCTCCCATCCTCCCTTTCCCACTCTTCTAGCTACTCACAAAGTACCGAGCTGATCTCCCTGTGCTACGTGACTGCTTCCCACTAGCTATCTGTTTTACATTTGGTAGTGTATATGTGTCCATATATACACTACCACTCTCTCTCTTTGTCCCAGCTTACCCTTCCCCCTCCCCGTGTCCTCAAGTCCATTCTCTAGTAGGTCTGTGTCTTTATTCCCATCTAGCCCCTAGGTTCTTCATGACTTTTTTTTTTTTTAGATTCCATATATATGTGTTAGCACACAGTATTTTTTTTCTCTTTCTGACTTCACTCTGTATGAAAGACTCTAGGTCCATCCACCTCATTACAAATAACTCAATTTCATTTCTTTTTATGGCTGAGTAATATTCCATTGTATACATGTGCCAAATCTTCTTTATCCATTCATCTGATGATGGACACTTAGGTTGTTTCCATCTCTGGGCTATTGTAAATAGAGCTGCAGTGAACATTGTGGTACATGACTTTTTTTGAATTACGGTTTTCTCAGGGTATATGCCTAGTAGTGGGATTGCTGGGTCATATGGTAGTTCTATTTGTAGTTTTTTAAAGAACCTCCATACTGTTCTCCATAGTGGCTGTATCAATTTACATTCCCACCAGCAGTGTATGAGGGTTCCCTTTTCTCCACACCCTCTCCAGCATTTGTTGTTTGCAGATTTTTGATGATGGCCATTCTGACTGGTGTGAGATGATATCTCATTGTAGTTTTGTTTTGCATTCCTCGAATGATTAATGATGTTGAGCATTCTTTCATGTGTTTGTTAGCAATCTGTATATCTTCTATGGAGAAATATCTATTTAGGTCTTCTGCCCATTTTTGGATTTGTTTGTTTGTTTTTTTGATATTGAGCTGCATGACCTGCTTCTAAATTTTGGAGATTAATCCTTTGTCAGTTGCTTCATTTGCAAATATTTTCTCGCATTCTGAGAGTTGTCTTTTTGTCTTGTTTATGCTTTCCTTCCATGTGCAAAAGCTTTGAAGTTTCATTAGGTCCCATTTTTAAATTTTTTTAATTTCCATTTCTCTAGGAGCTGGGTCCAAAAGGATCTTGCTGTCATAGAGTGTTCTGCCTATGTTTTCCTCTAAGAGTTTGATAGTGTCTGGCATTACATTTAGGTCTTTAATCCATTTTGAGTTTATTTTTGGTATGGTGTTAGGGAGTGTTCTAATTTCATTCTTTTACATGTAGCTGTCCAGTTTTTCCAGCACCACTTATTGAAGAGGCTGTCTTTTCTCCATTATATTCTTGCCTCCTTTATCAAAAATAAAGTGACCATATGTGCATGGGTTTATCTCTGGGCCTTGTATCCTGTTCCATTGATCTATATTTCTGTTTTTTTTGTGCCAGTACCATACTGTCTTGATTACTGTAGCTTTGTAGTATAGTCCGAAGTCAGGGAGCCTGATTCCTAGAGCTCCGTTTTTCTTTCTCAAGATTGCTTTGGCTGTTCGGGGGTCTTGTGGGTTTCCATACAAATTGTGAAATTTTTGTTCTAGTTCTCTGAAAAATGCCAATGATAGTTTGATAGGGAGTGCATTGAATCTGTAGATTGCTTTGGGTACTATAGTCATTTTCACAATGTTGATTCTTCCATTCCAAGAACATGGTATATCCGTCCATCTATTTGTATCATCTTTAATTTCTTTCATCAGTGTCTTATAATTTTCTGCATACAGGTCTTTTGTCTTCTTAGGTAGGTTTATTCCTAGGTATTTTATTCTTTTTGTTGCAGTGCTAAGTGGGAGTGTTTTCTTAATTTCACTTTCAGATTTTTCATCATTAGTGTATAGGAATGCCAGAGATTTCTGTGCATTAACTTTGTATCCTGCTACTCTACCAAATTCATTGATTAGCTCTAGTAGTTTTCTGGTAGCATCTTTAGGATTCTCTATGTATAGTATCATGTCATCTGCAGACAGTGACAGCTTTACTTCTTCTTTTCCAATTTGGATTCCTTTTATTTCTTTTTCTTCTCTGCTGTGGCTAAAACTTCCAAAACTATATTGAATAAGAGTGGTGAGAATGGGCAACCTTGTCTTGTTCCTGATCTTAGCGGAAATGGTTTCAGTTTTTCACCATTGAGGACGATGTTGGCTGTAGGTTTGTCATATATATGGCCTTTATTATGTTGACGTAAGTTCCCTCTATGCCTGCTTTCTGGAGGGTTTTTATCATTAATGGGTGTTGAATTTTGTTTAAAGCTTTCTTTGCATCTATTGAGATGATCATATGGTTTTTCTACTTCAATTTATTAATATGGTGTATGACACTGATTGATTTGTGTATATTGAAGAATTCTTGCATTCCTGGGGTAAACCCCAGTTGATCATGGTGTATGATCCTTTTAATGTACTGTTGGATTCTGTTTGCTAGTATTTTGTTGAGGATTTTTGCATCTATGTTCATCAGTGATATTGGCCTGTAGTTTTCTTTTCTTGTGACATCCTTGTCTGGTTTTGGTATCAGGGTGATGGTGGCCTCATAGAATGAGTTTGGGAGTGTTCATCTCTCTGCTATGTTTTGGAAGAGTTTGAGAAGGGTAGGTGTTAGCTCTTTCCTAAATGTTTGATAGAATATGCCTGTGAAGCCATCTGGTCCTGGGCTTTTGTTTGTTGGAAGATTTTTAATCACAGTTTCAATTTCAGTGCTTGTGATTGGTCTGTTCATACTTTCTATTTCTTCCTGGTTCAGTCTTGGAAGCTTGTGCATTTCTAAGAATTTGTCCATTTCTTCCAGGTTGTCCATTTTATTGGCGTATAGTTGCTTGTAGTAATCTCTCATGACCCTTTGTATTTCTGCACTGTCAGTTGTTGCTTCTCCTTTTTCATTTCTAATTCTGCTGATTTTGAGTCTTCTCCCACTTTTTCTTGATGAGTCTGGCTAATGGTTTATCAATTTTGTTTATCCTGTCAAAAACCAGCTTTTAGCTTTATTGATCTTTGCTATCATTTACTTCATTTCTTTTTCATTTATTTCTGATCTGATTTTTATGATTTCTTTCCTTATGCTAACTTTGGGGTGTTCTTGTTCTTCTTTCTCTAATTGCTTTAGGTGTAAGGTTAGGTTGTTTATTTGTGATGTTTCTTATTTCTTAAGGTAGGATTGTATTGCTATAAACTTTCCTCTTAGAACTGCTTATGCTGCATCCCATAGGTTTTGTGTCGTCGTGTTTCATTATCATTTGTTTCTAGGTATTTTTTATTTCCTCTTTGATTTCTTCAGTGATCTCTTGGTTATTAAGTAGTGTACTGTTTATCCTCCATGTGTTTGTATATTTTACAGATTTTTTTTAACATCTTTATTGGAGTATAATTGCTTTACAATGGTGTGTTAGTTTCTGCTTTACAACAGAATGAATCAGTTATATATATACATATGTTCCCATATCTCTTCCCTCTTGCATCTCCCTCCCTCCCTCCTTCCCTATCCCACCCCTCCAGGCAGGCACAAAGCACCGAGCTGATCTCCCTGTGCTGTGCAGCTGCTTCCCACTAGCTATCTACCTTACGTTTGGTAGTATATATATGTCCATGCCTCTCTCTCGCTTTGTCACAGCTTACCCTACCCCCCCCCATATCTTCAAGTCCATTCTCTAGGAGGTCTGTGTCTTTATTCCTGTCTTACCCCTAGGTTCATCATGACATTTTTTTTTCTTAAATTCCATATATATGTGTTATCATACGGTATTTGTCTCTCTCTTTCTGACTTACTTCACTCTGTATGACAGATTCTAGGTCTATGCACCTCATTACAAATAGCTCAATTTCGTTTCTTTTTATGGCTGAGTAATATTCCATTGTATATATGTGCCACATCTTCTTTATCCATTCATCTGATGATGGACACTTAGGTTGTTTCCATCTCTGGGCTATTGTAAATAGAGCTGCAATGAATATTTTGGTACATGACTCTTTTTGAATTTTGGTTTTCTCAGGGTATATGCCCAGTATTGGGATTGCTGGGTCATATGGTAGTTCTATTTGCAGTTTGTTAAGGAACCTCCATACTGTTCTCCACAGTGGCTGTATCAAGTTACATTCCCACCAACAGTGCAAGAGGGTTCCCTTTTCTCCACTCCCTCTCCAGCATTTATTGTTTCCAGATTTTTTGATGATGGCCATTCTGACTGGTGTGAGATGATATCTCATTGTAGTTTTGATTTGCATTTCTCTAATGATTAATGATGTTGAGCAATCTTTCATGTGTTTATTGGCAGTCTGCATATCTTCTTTGGAGAAACGTCTGTTTAGCTCTTCTGCCCATTTTTGGATTGGGTTGTTTGTTTTTTTGTTAGTAAGCTGCATGAGCTGCCTATAAATTTTGGAGATTAATCCTTTGTCAGTTGCTTCATTGGCAAATATTTTCTCCCATTCTGAGGATTGTCTTTTGGTCTTGTTTATGGTTTCCTTTGCTGTTCAAAAAGCTTTGAAGTTTCATTAGGTCCCATTTGTTTATTTTTGTTTTTTATTTCCATTTCTCTAGGAGCTGGGTCCAAAAGGATCTTGCTGTGATTTATGTTATATAGTGTCCTGCCTATATTTTCCTCTAAGAGTTTGATAGTGTCTGGCATTACATTTAGGTCTTTAATCCATTTTGAGTTTATTTTTGTGTATGGTGTTAGGGAGTGATCTAATCTCATACTTTTACATGTAGCTGTCTAGTTTTCCCAGCACCACTTATTGAAGAGGCTGTCCTTTCTCCACTGTACATTGCTGCCTCCTTTATCAAAGATAAGGTGACCATATGTGCGTGGGTTTATCTCTGGGCTTTCTATCCTGTTCCATTGATCTATCTTTCTGTTTTTGTGCCAGTACCATAGTGTCTTGATTACTGTAGCTTTGTAGTATAGTCTGAAGTCAGGGAGCCTGATTCCTCCAGCTCCGTTTTTTCTCAAGATTGCTTTGGCTATTCGGAGGTCTTTTGTGTTTCCATACAAATTGTTAAATTTTTTGTTCTAGTTGTGTGAAAAATGCCAGTGGTAGTTTGATAGGGATTGCATTGAATCTGTAGATTGCTTTGGGTGGTAGAGTCATTTTCATAATGTTGATTCTTCCAATCCAAGAACATGGTATATCTCTCCATCTATTTGTATCATCTTTAATTTCTTTCATCAGTGTCTTATAATTTTCTGCATACAGGTTTTTTGTCTCCTTAGGTAGGTTTATTCCTAGATATTTTATTCTTTTTGTTGCAGTGGTAAATGGGAGTGTTTTCTTGATTTCATTTTCAGATTTTTTATCATTAGTGTGTAGGAGTGCCAGAGATTTCTGTGCATTAATTTTGTATCCTGCTACTTTACCAAATTCATTGATTAGCTATAGTAGTTTTCCGGTAGGATTCTCTATGTATAGTATCATGTCATCTGCAAACAGTGACAGCTTTACTTCTTCTTTTCCAATTTGGATTCCTTTTATTTCCTTTTCTTCTCTGATTGCTGTGGCTAAAACTTCCAAAACTATGTTGAATAAGAGTGGTGAGAGTAGGCAACCTTATCTTGTTCCTGATCTTAGTGGAAATGCTTTCAGGTTTTCACCATTGAGGACGATGTTGGCTGTGGGTTTGTTATATATGGCCTTTATTATGTTGAGGAAAGTTCCCTCTATGCCTACTTCCTGCAGGGTTTTTTATCAGAAATGGGTGTTGAATTTTGTCAGAAGCTTTCTTTGCCTCTATTGAGATGATTATATGGTTTTTCTCCTTCAATTTGTTAATATGGTGTATCCCGTTGATTGATTTGCGTGTATTGAAGAATCCTTGCATTCCTGGAATAAACCCCACTTGATCATGGTGTATGATCCTTTTAATGTGCTGTTGGATTCTGTTTGCTAGTATTTTGTTGAGGATTTTTGCATCTATGTTCATTAGTGATATTGGCCTGTAGTTTTCTTTCTTTGTGACATCCTTGTCTGGTTTTGGTATCAGGTTGATGGCCTCGTAGAATGAGTTTGGGATTGTTCCTCCTTTTGCTATATTTTGGAAGAGTTTGAGAAGGATAGGTGTTAGCTCTTCTCTAAATGTTTGATAGAATTCGCCTGTGAAGCCATCTGGTCCTGGGCTTTTGTTTGTTGGAAGATTTTTAAGCACAGTTTCAATTTCAGTGCTTGTGATTGGTCTGTTCATATTTTCTATTTCTTCCTGATTCAGTCTTGGCAGGTTGTGCATTTCTAAGAATTTGTCCCTTTCTTCCAGATTGTCCATTTTATTGGCATAGAGTTGCTTGTAGTAATCTCTCATGATCTTTTGTATTTCTGCAGTGTCAGTTGTTACTTCTCCTTTTTCATTTCTAATTCTATTGATTTGAGTCTTCTCCCTTTTTTTCTCGATGAGTCTGGCTAATGGTTTATCAATTTTGTTTACTTTCTCAAAGAACAAGCTTTTAGTTTTATTGATCTTTGCTATCGTTTCCTTCATTTCTTTTTCATTTATTTCTGATCTGATGTTTTGATTTCTTTCCTTCTGCGAACTTTGGGGGTTTTTTGTTCTTTCTCTAATTGCTTTAGGTACAAGTTTAGGTTGTTTATTCGAGATGTTTCCTGTTTCTTAAGGTAGGATTGTATTGCTATAAACTTCCCTCTTAGAACTGCTTTTGCTGCATCCCATAGATTTTGGGTCGTTGTATCTCCATTGTCATTTGTTTGTAGGTATTTTTTTATTTCCTCTTTGATTTCTTCAGTGATCACTTCGTTATTAAGTAGTGTATTGTTTAGCCTCCGTGTGTTTGTATTTTTTATAGATCTTTTCCTGTAATTGATATCTAGTCTCATAGCATTGTGGTCAGAAAAGATACTTGATACAATTTCAATTTTCTTAAATTTACCAAGGCTTGATTTGTGACCCAAGATATGATCTATCCTGGAGAAAGTTCCATGAGCACTTGAGAAAAATGTGTATTCTGTTGTTTTTGGATGGAATGTCCTATAAATATCAATTAAAAGTCCATCTTGTTTAATGTATCATTTAAAGCTTGTGTTTCCTTATTTATTTTCATTTTGGATGATCTGTCCATTGGTGAATGTGGGGTGTTAAAGTTCCCTACTGTGAATGTGTTACTGTCAATTTCCCCTTTTATGGCTGTTCGTATTTGCCTTATGTATTGAGGTGCTCCTGTGTTGGGTGCATAAATATTTACAATTGTTATATCTTCTTCTTGGATCGATCCCTTTATCATTATGTAGTGTCCTTCTTTGTCTCTTCTAATAGTCTTTATTTTTAAGTCTATTTTGTCTGATATGAGAATTGCTACTCCAGCTTTGTTTTGGTTTCCATTTGCATGAAATATCTTTTTCCATCCGCTTACTTTCAGTCTGTATGTGTCCCTAGGTCTGAAGTGGGTCTCTTGTAGACAGCAAATATATGGGTCTTGTTTTTGTATCCATTCAGCCAATATGTGTCTTTTGGTGGGAGCATTTAGTCCATTTACATTTAAGGTAATTATTGATATGTATGATCCTATTCCCATTTTCTTAATTGTTTTGTGTTTGTTATTATAGATCTTTTCCTTCTCTTGTGTTTCTTGCCTAGAGAAGTTCCTTTAGCATATGTTGTAGAGCTGGTTTGGTGGTGCTGAATTCTCTTAGTTTTTGCTTGTCTGTAAAGGTTTCAATTTCTCCATCAAATCTGAATGAAATCCTTGCTGGGTAGAGTAATCTTGGTTGCAGGTTTTTCTCCTTCATCACTTTAAATATGTCCTGCCAGTCCCTTCTGGTTTGCAGAGTTTCTGCTGAAAGATCAGCTGTTAACCTTATGGGGATTCCCTTGTGTGTTATTTGTTGTTTTTCCCTTGCTGCTTTTAGTATGTTTTCTTTGTATTTAATTTTTGGCAGTTTGATTAATATGTGTCTTGGCATATTTCTCCTTGGATTTATCCTGTATGGGACTCTCTGTGCTTCCTGGACTTGACTAACTATTTCCTTTCCCATATTAGGGAAGTTTTCAACTGTAATCTCTTCAAATATTTTCTCAGTCCCTTTCTTTTTCTCTTCTTCTTCTGGAACCCCTATAATTCGAATTTTGGTGCGTTTAATGTCATCCCAGAGGTCTCTGAGATTGTCCTCAAGTCTTTCCATCCTTTTTTCTTTATTCTGCTCTGCAGTAGTTATTTCCACTATTTTATCTTCCAGGTCACTTATCCGTTCTTCTGCCTCAGTTATTCTGCTATTGATCCCATCTAGAGTATTTTTCATTTCATTTATTGTGTTCTTCATCATTGTTTGTTTTATCTTTAGTTCTTCTAGGTCCTTGTTAAATGTTTCTTGCATTTTGTCTATTCTGTTTCCAAGATTTTGGATCATCTTTACTATCATTATTCTGAATTCTTTTTCAGGTAGACTGCCTATTTCCTCTTCATTTGTTAGGTCTGGTGGGTTTTTATCTTGCTCCTTCATCTGCTGTGTGTTTTTCTGTCTTCTCATTTTGCTTATCTTAATGTGTTTGGCGTCTCCTTTTTGCAGGCTGCAGGTTTGTATTTCCCATTGTTTTTGGTGTCTGTCCCCAGTGGCTAAGGTTGGTTCAGTGGGTTGTGTAGGCTTCCTGGTGGAGGGGACTAGTGCCTGTGTTTGGTGGATGAGGCTGGATCTTGTCTTACTGGTGGGCAGGTCCAAGTCTGGTGGTGTGTTTTGGGGTGTCTGTGGCCTTATTATGATTTTAGGCAGCCTCTCTGCTAATGGGTGGGGTTGTATTCCTGTCTTGCTAGTTGTTTGGTGTAGGGTCCAGCACTGTAGCTTGCTGGTCATTGAGTGAAGCTGGCTGCTGGTGTTGAGATGGAGATGTCTGGGAGATTTTCGCCATTTGATATTATGTGGAGCTGGGAGGTCTCTTGTGGACCAGTGTCCTGAAGTTGGCTCTCCCACCTCAGAGGCACAGCACTGACTCCTGGCTGCAGCACCAAGAGCCTTTCTTCCACACGGCTCATAGAGCTGTCCTGTGGATGGATCTTCTGAGGTAATACGCATCAAGCACTTGGCATAGTACCTTTGTTTCCTCTGTGCTTAGTCTAGTTTCACCTGGTCATAGAGGGCCGCGTGCAGAGGACTTGCACTCCACACTTCAGACCAGAGTTCCTGGTGCAAAATGGCTGTGCTGGCACCTCAGCTGGGCGGGCCATGTGCAGAAGCCACGCTCCACACCTGAGTTCAAGATGGCAGCGGCCTATTTTACAGATTTTTTCCTGTAATTGATATCTAGTCTCATAGCATTGTGGTCAGAAAAGATACTTGATACGATTTCAATTTTCTTAAATTTACCAAGGCTTGATTTGTGACCCAAGATATGATCTATCCTGGAGAAAGTTCCATGAGCACTTGAGAAGAAAGTGTATTCTTTTGTTTTTGGATGGAATGTCCTATAAATATCAGTTAAGTCCATCTTGTTTAATGTATCATTTAAAGCTTGTGTTTCCTTATTTATTTTCATTTTGGATCATCTGTCCGTTGGTGAAAGTGGGGTGTTAAAGTTCGCTACTATGATTGTGTTACTGTCGATTTCCTCTTTTATGGCTGTTAGTAATTGTCTTATGTATTGAGGTGCTCCTATGTTGGGTGCATAAATATTTATAATTGTTATATCTTCTTCTTGGGTTGATCCCTTTATCATTATGTAGTGTCCTTCCTTGTCTCTTGTAGGATTCTTTATTTTAAAGTCTATTTTATCTGAGTATTGCTATTCCAGCTTTCTTTTGGTCTCCATTTGCATGGAATATCTTTTTCCATCCCCTCACTTTCTGTCTGTATGTGTCCCTAGATCTAAAGTGGGTCTCTTGTAGACAATGTATATACGCGTCTTGTTTTTGTATCCATTCAGTGAGCCTGTGTCTTTTGGTTGGAGCTTTTAATCCATTGACATTTAAGGTAAGTATTGATATGTATGTTCCTATTACCATTTTCTTAATTGTTTTGGGTTTGTCTTTGTAGGTCCTTTTCTTCTCTTATGTTTCCCACTTAGAGAAGTTCCTTTAGCATTTGTTGTAGAGCTGGTTTGGTGGTGCTGAATTCTCTTAGTTTTTGCTTGTGTGTAAAGGTTTTAATTTCTACAACAAATCTGAAAGAGATCCTTGATGGTAGAGTAATCTTGGTTGTAGGTTTTTCCCTTTCATCACTTTAAATATGTCCTGCCACTCCCTCTGGCTTGCAGAGTTTCTGCTGAAAGATCAGCTGTTAACCTTATGGGGTTTCCCTTGTATTTATTTGTTGTTTTTCCCTTGCTGCTTTTCATATATATTTTTTGTATTTAATTTTTGATAGTGTGATTAATTTGTGTCTTGGCATGTTTCTCTTTGGATTTATCCTGTATGGGACTCTCTGTGCTTCGTGGACTTGATTAACTGTTTCCTTTCCCATATTAGGGAAGTTTTCAAGTATAATCTCTTCAAATATTTTCTCAGTCCCTTTCTTTTCCTCTTTTTCTTCCATAATTCGAATGTTGGTGTGTTTAATATTGTCCCAGAGGTCTCTGAGGATGTCCTCCATTCTTTTCATTCTTTTTTCTTTACTCTGCTCTGCAGTAGTTATTTCCACTATGTTATCTTCCAGGTCACTTATCCATTCTTCTGCCTCAGTTATTCTGCTATTGATCCCATCTAGAGTATTTTTAATTTCATTTATTGTGTTGTTCATGATTGTTTGTTTGCTCTCTAGTTCTTCTAAGTCCTTGTTAAACGTTTCTTGTATTTTCTCCATTCTATATCCAAGATTTTGGATCATCTTTACTATCATTATTCTGAATTCTTTTTCAGGTAGACTGCCTATTTCCTCTTCATTTGTTAGGTCTGGTGGGTTTTTACCTTGCTTCTTCATCTGCTATGTGTTTCTTTGTCTTCTCATTTTGCTTAACTTACTGTGTTTGGGGTCTCCTTTTTGCAGGCTGCAGGTTCGTAGTTCCCGTTGTTTTTGGTGTCTGCCCCCAGTGGCTAAGGTTGGTTCAGTGGGTTGTGTAGGCCTCCTGGTGGAGGGGACTAGTGCCTGTGTTCTGGTGGATGAGGCTGGATCTTGTGTTTCTGGTCAGCAGGTCCACATCTGGTGGTTTGTTTTGGGGTGTCTGTGGCCTTATTATGATTTTAGGCAGCCTCTTTGCTAATGGGTGGGGTTGTGATCCTGTCTTGCTAGTTGTTTGGCGTAGGGTGTCCAGCACTGTAACTTGCTGGTCGGTGAGTGGAGCTGGCTCTTGGTGTTGAGATGGAGATCTCTGGGCAATTTTTGCCCTTTGATATTACGTGGAGCTGGGAGGTCTCTGTTAGACCAATGTCCTGAACTTGCCTCTCCCACCTCAGAGGCCCAGCGCTGACGCCTGGTTGGAGCACCAAGAGCCTGTCCTCCACATGGCTCAGAATAAAAGGGAGGAAAAAAAAAAAGATAGAAAAAAAAAGATAAAATGTTTTAAAAATAAAAACCAAAAAATAACTTTTAAAGTTTTTTTAAGTAATTAAAAGAAAAAGTAAGAAAGACGAGAAGAATCAGACCAAAAAACTAATCTACCAATGATAACAAGTGCTGAAAAGTATACTAAAAATAAGCAAAAAAACAAAAATACGGACACACAGAACCCTAGGACAAATGGTAAAAGCAAACAAAGCTATACAGACAAAATCACACACAGAAGCATATGCATACACACTCACAAAAAGAGAAAAAGGGGAAAAAATATATCATTGCTCCCCAAAATCCACCTCCTCAATTTGGGATGATTCGTTGTCTCTTCAGGTATTCCAGAGATGCAGCGTACCTCACGTTGATTGTGGAGCTTTAATCCGCTGCTTCTGAGGCTGCTGGGAGAGATTTCCCTTTCTCTTCTTTGTTCGCACAGCTCCTGGGGTTCAGCTTTGGATTTGGCCCCGCCTCTGCATGTAGGTCGCTTGAGGTTGTCTGTTCTTCGCTCACACAGGACTGGGTTAAAGGAGCAGCTGATTTGGGGGCTCTGGCTCACTCAGGCCCAGGGGAGGGAGGGGTACGGAATGCGGGGCGAGCCTGTGGCGGCAGAGGCCGGTGTAATGTTGCAACAGCCTGAGGCATGCCATGTGTTCTCCTGGGAAAGTTGTCCATGGATCACGGGACCCTGACAGTGGTGGGCTGCACAGGCTCTCCGGAAGGGAGGTGTGGATAGTGACCTGTGCTTGCACAGAGGCTTCTTGGTGGCTGTAGCAGCAGCCTTAGCGTCTGATGCCTGCCTCTGGGGTCTGTGCTGGTAGCCGTGGCTTGCGCCCGTCTCTGGAGCTCCTTTAAGCAGCGCTCTTAATCCCGTCTCCTCATGCACCCCGAAACAAAGAGGCAAGGAAAAGTCTCTTGCCTCTTTGGCAGTTCCAGACTTTTTCCCGGACTCCCTCCTGCCTAGCTGTGACGCACTAGCCCCCTTCTGGCTGTGTTCACACAGCCAACCCCAGTCCTCTCCCTGGGATCAGACCTCCATAGCCCGAGCCTCAGCTCCCAGCCCCCTCTTGGGCTGGTGAGTGCTGGTCGGCACCGATCATCTGTGCGGGAATCTCTCCGCTTTGCCCTCCGCACCCCTGTTGCTGTGCTCTCCTCCATGGCTCTGAAGCTTCCCCCCTCCGCCACCCGCGGTCTCCGCCCGTGAAGGGGCTTCCTAGTGTGTGGAAACCTTTCCTCCTTCACAGCTCCCTCCCACTGGTGCAGGTCCTGTCCCTATTCTTTTATCTCTTTTTTTTTCCTCTCTCCAGGTACATGGGGAGTTTCTTGCCTTTTGGGAGGTCTGAGGTCTTCCGCCAGCGTTCAGTAGGTGTTCTGTAGGAGTTGTTCCACATGTAGATATATTTCTGATGTATTTGTGGGGAGGAAGGTGATCTCCACGTGTTACTCTTCTGCCATCTTGAAGCTCCCTCAAATGCACTTTAAATAACCTGCATTTTTACTCTGCTCCACTCATGATTACTGTTTTTGATATCATATTTTACATCTCATTGTTTTATGTATCCCTTAACTTTTTATTGTGGATACAGGTAATTTTACTACTTTTGTCTTTTAACTTCCCTGCTAGTTTTGCATATGGATGATTTCCTACATTTACTGTGTGTTGCCTTTACTGGTGAGATTTTCATTTTGTAATTTTCTTGTTTCTGGTTGTGGCCTTTTGTTTTTTGCCTAGAGAAATTCCTTTAACATTTGTTGTAAAGCTGGTTTGGTGGTGCTGAATTCTTTTAGCTTTTGCTTGTCTGTAAAGCTTTTGATTTCTCAATCAAATCTTTTTTTTTTTTTTTTTGCTGTACGCGGGCCTCTCACTGTTGTGGCCTCTCCTGTTGCGGAGCACAGGCTCCGGACGCGCAGGCTCAGCAGCCATGGCTCACGGACCCAGCCGCTCCGCGGCATGTGGGATCTTCCTGGACCAGGGCACGAACCCGTGTCCCCTGCATCGGCAGGTGGACTCTCAACCACTGTGCCACCAGGGAAACCCTCTCAATCAAATCTTAATGAGAGCCTTGCTGGGTAGAGTATTCTTGGTTGTAGGGTTTTTCCTTTTCATCAGTTTAAATATATCATGCCACTCCCTTTTGGCCTGCAGAGTTTCTCCTGAAATGTCAGCTGATTTAGATTTTTGGAGTTCCCTTGTATGTTATATGTTGCTTTTCCCTTACTGCTTTTGATACTTTCTCTTTATCTTTAATTTTTGTCATTTTGATTACACACACAATTTTTGTCTTGGTGTGTTCCTCTTTGAGTTAATTTTATATGGGACTCTCTGCACTTCCTGGACTTGGGTGCCTATTTTCTTTCCCAAGTTAAGGATGTTTTCAGCTATTATCTCCAAATACGTTCTCAGCCCTGGTCTCTCTCTCTTTTCCTTCTGGAACCCCTATAATGCAAATATCAGTGTGCTTCTTGTTGTCCCAGAGGTGTCTCAGACTGTCCTCATTTCTTTTCATTTTTCTATTCAGTGTCAGATATTTCCACTACTCTGTATTCCAGCTCATTCATCTGTTCTTCTGTGTTATCATCCAGTGCACTATTGATTCCTTCTACTGTATTTTTTTATTTCAGTTATTGTATTCTTCACGTCTGTCTGGTTCTTTATATTTTCTAACTTTTGGTTTAAAACTTCTGACTTCTCACACTGTGCATCCATTCTCCTCCCGAGTTCTTTGATCATCTTTACGATCATTACTCTGAACCCTTTCTCAGGTAGATTGCCCATCTCCACTTCACTTAGTTCTTTTTCTGGGGTTTTATCTTGTTCCTTCGTCTGGAACGTATTCCTCTGCTACCTCATTTTGTCTAAGTTGCTATTTGTATTTTTACATCTGTGGTAGGTTGGTTAAGTTTCTTGACCTTGGAGAAGTGGCCCTCTGTAGATGTCCTGTGTGTCCCAGCAGTGCACTCCCCTCTCATCGCTCAAGCTGTATTCTTTAGGGATTCCCCCTAAGATGACTGTGTGGGTCCTTCTGTTGTGGTGGGCTGATTATGTGTGCAGTCTGGTAGGCTTGGTTGGCTCCTAGTCTGGTTGGTATCCAGCCCTGTCTTGAGTGGATCCTGCTGGTTGCTGTTTAGTGGGGCCTTGTCATGAGGTGGCTGGATGCCGAACTCTAGGGGGCCCTGGGCCTAGTGCTCATTCACCAGTGGCTGGAGTCAGGCTCCCGAAGACACCGAGGCTGTTGCCCACCCACAAGCAGGTGAAGCCAGATCCTGGGGTTGGTGCCAGACTGCTGGCAGGCAGAGCTGGTACCTGGAGTTTGGCTGCAGGGCCCAGGGATCCCAATGTTTGTTTCAGATCATTGGTGGTGGTGGGGCGTCCAGTTCCTGACACAGTTGGGTATGATGTCTGGGGTGTTCTGAAGGTTGTATTGGCCTGCTAGTGATCAGGGCCAGGGCCCACCTGGTCCCAGGGTAAGGTCTGACATGCATTGCAGGACCACAGTTTTCTTGCTTTTGGTGTCTGCCCCCTGGTGTAGAGGCTTGTGCAGAATTCCTGGCTGCTGGGGGTGGGAGGCGGTGCATGCCCACTGGTGGGTGGAGCCGGGACTTGGCCCTTAGGTGGGCAGGACCATGTCTAGGGACATGCTGAGAGGTGGCGGTGGGCTCAGCAACTCTTTAGGCAGCCTATCTGCTGACAGGTGAGGCTCTGTTCCCACCTAGTTAGTTGTTTGGCCTGAGGCGTCCTGGCACTGGAGCCTACAGGCTGTTGGGTGGAGCCAGCTCCTGGTGCCAGTGATCCAATGTGTCAGCCACCAGGAGTGTTCAAGAGGCCAAATGCTCCTCACTATGTCTGCCACCAGTGTCCATGTCCCCTGGGTAAGCCACATCTGCCCACCCCCACTGCCTCCACAGGAGAGTCCCCAAGACCAGCAGATAGGTCTGGCCCAGGCTTCTATCAAATTACTGCTTTTCCCTGGCTCCCAATGAACATGAGTCTTTGTGTGTGCACTTTTAGAGTGAACTCTATTTCCCCCAGTCCCGTGGGGCTCCTGCAATAAAGCCCCGCTGGCCTTCAAAGCCAAGTACTCTGGGGGTGTGTCTTCCTGGTGCTGGACTCCTGGGCTGGGGAGCCTGACGTGGGGCTCAGAACTCTCACTCCTGTGGGAGAACATCTGCAATATAATTATTCTCCAGTTTGTGGGTCCCCTGCCTGGGGGGGGGTATGGGATTTAATTATATCACAAGTTCACCCCTCCTACCCATCTCATTGTGGTTCCTTCTTTATGTCTTTAGTTGTAGAAAATCTTTTATGGTAGGTTCCAGGCTTTTTCATTAATGGTTGTTCTGAAGATACTTACGACTTTGGTGTCCTCCTGGGAGGAGTTGAGCTCAGGGTCTTTCTACTCTACCATCTTGGCTGCTCTTCCCCTGGTTTTCTTTTGTATTATGCTTGAATTCTCTTCTTTTTGGTTTTGTGAATGAATTGCATATTTTTGATTTGTTGTTACCGTGGTTTTCAAGTATGTTAACCCCTTACTATATCTACTTCTTCAGACTGGTAGTCATGTACGCTCAAACACATTCTAAAAAAAATCTACATTTTCTTACTCACTTCCCCTCCCACACATTTTAGGATTTTGATGTCCTCTTTTATATTTTTTACATATACGTGAACCTATATGTATAGTTTATATATGTATAATAATATATATTATTGTTTTCCCATTTATATTATTACAGAGTATTGAGCAGAGTTCCCTGTGCTATATAGTAGGTCCTTGTTGGTTATCTATTTTAAATATAGTAGTGTGTACATGTCAATCCCAAACTTCCAGTCTGTCCCCCCACCCTTCCCCTTGGTAACCAAAAGTTTGTTCTCTGAGTCTGTTTCTGTTTTGTGAATAAGTTCATTTGTATCATTTTTTTTAGATTCCATGTATAACAATATCATATGATATTTGTCTTTCTTTGTCTGACTGACTTCATTTAGTAGGATAATCTCCAGGTCCATCCATGTTGCTTCAAATGGTGTTATTTCATTCTTTTTAATGGCTGAGTAATATTTCATTGTAAAAATGTACCACATCTTCTTTATCCATTCACCTGTTGATGGACATTATGTTGCTCCCATGTCTTGGATATTGTAAACAGCACTGCAATGAACACTGGGGTGCATGTATCCCTTTGAACCATGGTTTACTCCAGATATATGCCCAGGAGTGAGATTGCTGCATCATATAGTAGCTCTATTTTTAGTTTTTAAAGGAACCTCAGTACTGTTCTCCATAGTGGCTGTACCAATTTACATTCCCACCAACAGTGCAAGAGGGTTCCCTTTTCTCCACACCATCTCCAGCATCTGTTGTTTGTAGATTTTTGGATTATGGCCATTCTGACTGGTGTGAGGTAATATCTCATTGTAGTTTTGATTTGCATTTCTCTAATGCTTAGCAATGTTGAACATCTTTTCATGTGCTTCTTGGACATCCGTATGTCTTCTTTGGAGAAATGTCTATTTAGGTCTTCTGCCCATTTTTTTTTTTTTTTTGATTTTTGATATTGAGCTGCATGAGCTGTTTGTGTATTTTGGAAATTAAGCCCTTGTCATTTGCATTGTTTGCACATATTTTCTCCCATTCTGTGGGTTGTCTTTTCGTTTTGTTTATGGTTTCCTTTGCTGTGCAAAAGCTTTTGACTTTAATTAGGTCCCATTTGTTTATTTTTGTTTTTATTTTCATTACTGTAGGAGATGGATCAAAAAAAATATTGCTGTGATTTATGTCAAAGAGTGTGCTGCTTATGTTTTCCTCTGAGAGTTTTATAGTATCCAGTCCTACACTTAGATCTTTAATCCATTTTGAGTTTATTTTTGTGTATGGTGTTAAAGAATGTTCTAATTTCATTTTTTTACATGTAGCTGTCCAGTTTTCCCGGCACCATTTATTGAAGAGACTGTCTCTTCTCCATTGTATAGTCTTGCCTCCTTTGTTGTAGATTAATTGACCATAGGTGTGTGGGTTTATTTCTGGGCTTTCTATCCTGTTGCATTGATCTATATGTCTGTTTTTGTGCCAGTACCATGCTGTTTTGAAGACTGTAACTTTGTAGTATTGTCTTCAGGGAGCCTGATTCCTCCAGCTCCATTTTTCTTTCTTAAGAATGCTTTGGCTATTTGGGGTCTTTTGTGTCTCCATACAAATTTTAAGATATTTTTGTCCTAGTTCCGTGAAAAATGCATTGGTGATTTGATAGGGTTTGCATGAAATCTGTAGATTGCCTTGGGTAGTATAGTCATTTTGACGATATTGATCCATGTAATCTAAGAACATGGTATATCTTTCCATTTGTTTGTGTCATCGTCAATTTCTTTCATCAGCATCTTATAGTTTTTGGAGTTACAGGTCTTTTGCCTCCTTAGGTAGATTCATTCCTAGGTATTCTTTTTTAAAATATTTATTTATTTATTCATTTATTTATTTAGATGTGCTGGGTCTTAGTTGTGGCACACGGGATCTTCGCTGCTGCATCTGGGATCTTTTAGTTGCAGCATGTGGAATCTTTAGTTGTGGCATGCAAACTCTTAGTTGCAGCATGTGGGATCTATTTCCCTGACCAGGGATCAAACCTGGGCCCCCTGCATTGGGAGTGTGGAGTCTTAGCCACTGGACCACGAGGGAAGTCCCCCTCAGTATTCTTTTTTTTTTTTTTTTAATAAATTTATTTATTTATTTTTGGCTGTGTTGAGTCTTCGTTGCTGTGCACGGGCTTTCTCTGGTTGCAGCGAGTGGGGGCTACTCTTCGTTGCGGTGCGCAGGCTTCTCATTGTGGTGGCTTCTCTCATTGTGGAGCACAGGCTCTAGGCACGTGGGCTTCAGTAGTTGCAGCACGTGGGCTCTAGAGCACAGGCTCAGTAGCTGTGGCACATGGACTTAGTTGTTCTGTGGTATGTGGAATCTCCCCGGACCAGGGCTCGAACCCGTGTCCCCTGCACTGGGAGACGGATTCTTAACCACTGCGCCACCAGGGAAGTCCCCAAGTCTTTTTGAGGATATATATTTTTATGGAATATGGGATAAATATCAAGGAACATAATTGCTGGGTGAACAGGTAGATGTGTGTTTAAATTTAGAAACTGCTGAACAGTCCTTCGAAGTAATTAGATCAGTTAATACTATCACTAGCAATGTATGAGAGCTCCAGTTGCTCCACATCCTTACCAACATTTAATATTATCAGTTTAAAAATTATTAGCATTCTGATAAGTTTTTTTTTAACATCTTTATTGGGGTATAATTGCTTTACAATGGTGTGTTAGTTTCTGCTTTATAACAAAGTGAATCAGTCATACATAAACATATGTTCCCATATGTCTTCCCTTTTGCGTCTCCCCCCCCCCACCCTCCCTATCAGTATTCTTTTTGATGCTGTGGTAAATGGAATTGTGTCTGTAATATCTCTTTCTGATCTTTTGTTGTTTGTGTATAGAAATGCAGCAGATTTCTGGGTATGAATTTTGTATCCTGCAACTTTACCAAATTCATTGATGAGCTCTATTAGTTTTCTGGTAGTATATTTAGGATCTTCTACGTATAATATCATGTCATCTGCAAACAGTAACAGTTTTACTTCTTCTTTTCTAATTTGGATTCCTTTTATTTGTTTTTCTTCTCTGATTGCCATGGCTAGGACTTCCAAAACTATGTTGAATAAAGGTGGCGAGGGTGGGGCTTCCCTGGTGGAGCAGTGGTTAAGAATCCACCTGCTGCTGCAGCGGACACAGGTTCGAGCCCTGGTCTGGGAAGATCCCACATGCCGTGGAGCAACTAAGCCCATGCACCACAACTACTGAGCCTGAGCTCTAGAACCCACGAGTCACAACTACTGAGCCCATGTGCCACAACTCCTGAAGCCCGCATGCCTAGAGACCGTGTTCCCCAACGAGAGAAGCCACTGCAATGACAAGCCTGTGCACTGAAATGAAAAGTAGTTCCCGCTCACCGCAACTAGAGAAAGCCTGCAACAAAGACCCAACGCAGCCAAAAATAAAAAATAATAATAATAAATAAAAGTGGTGAGGGGGGACAGCCTTGTCTTGTTCCTGATCTTAGAGGGAATGCTTTCAGGTTTTCATCATTGAGTATGATGTTAGCTCTGGGTTTGTCATATATGGCCTTTATTATGTTAAGGTATGTTCTCTCTATGCCTACTTTCTGGAGAGTTTTTATCATAAATTGATGTTGAATTCTGTCAAAAGCTTTTTCTGCATCTATTGAGATAGATCATGTAGTTTTTATTCTCCAATTTGTTGATGTGGTGTATCACACAGGTTGATTTGTGGATATTGAAAAATCCTTCCTTCCCTGGGGTAAATTCCACTTGATCTCGGTATATGATCCTTTTAATGTGTTGTTGGATTTGGTTTGCTAGTATTTTGTTGAAGATTTTTACACCTATGTTCATCAGTGATGTTGGCCTATAATTTTCTTTTTTTGTGATATCTTTGTCTGGTTTTGGTATCAGGTTGATGGTGGCCTCATAGAATGAGCTTGGGAGTGTTCCTTCCTTTGCAGTTTTTTGGAATACTTTCAGACAGATAGCTGTTAACTTTTCTCTAAATGTTTGATAGAATTAGCTTGTGAAGCCACCTGGTCCTGGACTTTTGTTTGTTGGGAGTTTTTAAATCTCAGTTTAAATTTCATTACTTGTGATTGGTCTGTTCACATTTTCTATTTCTTCCTGGCTCCGTCTTGGGATATTGTACCTTTCTAAGAATTTGCCCGTTTCTTCCAGGATGTCCATTTTATTGGCATATAGTTGCTTGCGGTAGTTTCTTATGATCCTTTGTATTTCTGTGGAGTCCAGTGTAACTTCCTTTTCATTTCTGATTTTATTGATTTGAGCCCTCTGTCTTCTTTTCTTGATGAGTCTGTCGATTTTGTTTGTCTTTTCAGAGAACCAGTTTACAGTTTCATTGATCTTTTCTGTTAAGTCTCTGTTTCATTTATTTCTGCTCTGATCTTTACGATTTCTTTCTTCTGTTAACTTTCAGTTTTGTTTGTTCTTATTTCTCTAGTTGCTGTAGGTGTAAGGTTAGGTTGTTTCTTTGAGATTTTTCTTGTTTCCTGAGGTAAGATTGTATTGCTATAATCTTCCCTCTTAGAACTGCTTTTGCTGGGTCCCATAGGTTTTGGATTGTCGTGCTTTCATTTGTCTCTGGGTAATTTTTGATTTTGTCTTTGATTTCTTCAGTGATCCATTGGTTGTTTAGTCACATATTGTTTAGCCTCCACGTGTTTGTGTTTTTTTTTTTTTTTTACATTTTTTTCTTGTAGTTGATTTCTAATCTCATAGCGTTGTGGTCAGAAAAGATGATTGATATGATTTCAATTTTCTTAAATTTACTGAGGCTTGTTTTGTAGCCCAGTATGTGATCAATCCTGGAGAATGTTCCATGTGCACTTGAGAAGAATGTGTATTCTGCTGCTTTCAAGTGGAATGTTCTATAAATATCAATTAACTTCGTCTCGTCTAATGTGTCATTTAAGGCCTGTGTTTCCTTATTTGCTTTCTGCCTGGCTATCTGTCCATTGATGAAAGTGAGGTTTTAAAGTCCCCCACTATTATTGTGTTACTGTCAATTTCTCCTTTTATGGCTGTTAGCATTTTCCTTATAATTTAGGTGCTCCTATGTTGAGTGCATACATATGTACAATTGTTATATCTTCTTGAATTGGTCCCTTGATCATTATGTTGTGTCCTTCTTTGTCTCTTGTACCAGTCTTTATTTTAAAGTCTATTTTGTCTGATGCGAGTATTGCTACTCCAGCTTTCTTTTGATTTCCAGTTGCATGGAATACCTTTTTCCATTCTCTCACTTTCAGTTTGTATGTGTCCCTATATCTGAAGTGGGTCCCTTGTAGACAACATATAACAACATATAAAGACAAGACAAAGGGTTTTGTTTTTGTATCCATTCAGCCAGTCAGTGTCTTTTTTTTTTTTTTTTGCGGTACGTGGGCCTCTCACCGCTGTGGGCTCTCCTGCTGCGGAGCACAGGCTGTGGACGCGCAGGCTCAGTGGCCATGGTTCACGGGCCCAGCCGCTCCGTGGCATGTGGGATCTCCCCGGACCGGGGCATGAACCCATGTCCCCTGCATCGGCAGGCGGACTCTCAACCACCGCGCCACCAGGGAAGCCCCAGTCAGTGTCTTTTCGTTAGAGCATTTAATCTGTTTATGTTTAAAGTCATTATTGATATGTATGTTCTAATTATTGCCCTTTTGTTAATTGTTTTGGATTTGTTTTTGTAGGTGTTTTTTTCTTCCTTTCCTTTTTTCTTTCGTGATTTGTTGGCTAACTTTAATGTTGTGTTTGGATTCTTTTTTTGTGTGTATCTGTTGTATTTTTTTGGTTTGTGGTTACCATCAGGTTTTGATATAGCAGTCTATATGTAAACAAGATTGTTTTAAGTTTCTGGTCTGTTAATTTCCAATATCCTGCACTTGTGCTCTGCTCTTCTCACAATTGCTGGTTTTGATATCACATTTGTGTGCAGATGATTTCCTACATTTACTATATGTTTGCCTTTACTGGTGAGCTTTTCCATTCATAATTTTCTTGTTTCTAGTTGTGGCCTTTTCTTTTCTGCCCAGAGAATTTCCTTTAGCATTTGTTGCAAACTGGCCTGGTGGTGCTTGTCTAGCTTTTGCTTATCTGTAAAGCATTTGATTTCTCCATTAAATCTGAACAAGAGCCTTGCTGGGTAGAGTGTTCTTGGTGGTAGGTTCCCTTTCATCACTTTAAATATGTCCTGCCACTGCCATCTGGCCTGCAGAGTTTCTGCCTAGAAATCAGCTGATAACCTTATGGGAATTCCCTTGTATGTTATTTGTTGCTTTTCCTTTGTTGCTTTTTTTTTGCGGTACACGGGCCTCTCACTTTTGTGGCCTCTCCCGTTGCGGAGCACAGGCTCTAGACACGCAGGCTCAGCGGCCATGGCTCATGGGCCTAGCCGCTCCGCGGCATGTGGGATCCTCCCGGACCGGGGCATGAACCCGTGTCCCCTGCATCGGCAGGCGGACTCTCAACCACTGTGCCGCCAGGGAAGCCCGTCCTTTGTTGCTTTTAATATTTTTTCTTTGTCTTTAATTTTTGTCAGTTTGATTAGTATGTGTCTCCACGTGTTCCTCTTTGGGTATATCCTGCCTCGGACTCTCTGCACTTCCTGGGCTTGGGTGACTGTTTCCTTTCCCATATTAAGGAATTTTTCAGCTACTTTCCCTTCAAATATTTTCTCAGGTCCTCTCTTTCTCTCTTCTCCTTCTTGGACCCCCATAATGCAAATGTTGGTGCATTTAGTGTTGTCCCAGAAGTCTCTTAGACTTTCCTCATTTCTTTCCATTCTTTTTTCTTTATTCTGTTCCATGGAAGTGATTGCCACCATCTGTCTTCCAGTTTACTAATCCATTCTTCTGCCTCAGTTATTCTGCTATTGATTCCTTCTAGTGTATTTTTCATTTCAGTTATTGTATTGTTCATCTCTGTTTGTTCTTTAGTTCTTCTAGGTCTTTGTCAAACATTTCTTGTATCTCAGTCTGTGCCTCCATCCTTTTTCCAAGGTCTTGGATCATCTTTACTATCATTACTCTGAATTCTTTTTCAGGCAGATTGCCTATCTCTGTCTGCACTTCACTTAGTTGTTCTTTTGGGGTTCTATCTTGTTCCTTCATCTGGGACATATTCCTCTGGTGCCTCATTTCGTCTAACTTTCTGAGTGTTCTGCAGGCTGCAGGTTGTAATTCTTCTTGCTTCTGCCGTCTGCCCCCTGGTGGATGAGACTAAGAGGCTTGTGCAGGCTCTCTGGTGGGAGGGACCAGTTCCTGCCCACTGGTGGCCAGGAGCTGGGTCTTGTCCCTCTGAGCAG
This sequence comes from Grampus griseus, assembly GCF_964374135.1. Classification (NCBI taxonomy): domain Eukaryota; kingdom Metazoa; phylum Chordata; class Mammalia; order Artiodactyla; family Delphinidae; genus Grampus; species Grampus griseus. Next base: position 59,419,212 of record NC_139001.1, read on the forward strand.
GGCCGTGTCAAGGGGTATGTTTAGCAGGCTGCTGTGTCCTCAGGAAGACTTTTAAGCAGCCTATCTGCTGATGGGTGGGGCTGTGTTCCTGCCCTGTTGGTTGTTTGACCTGAGGTGTCTCACCACTGGAGCCTATAGGCTGTGGGGGTGGGGCCAGGTCTTGGTGGCCTCCAGGAGGGCTCACACCAGTGAGTACTCCCCAGAGCTACTGCCGCCAGTGTCTTTGTCCCTGCAGTGAGCCACAGCTGCCCCCCCACCTCTGCAGGTAGACCTGGCCCAATCTCTCATGAGGTCACTGCTTTTTTCCCTGGGTCCTGATGTGCACGAGACCTGTGTGCGCCCTCCAAGAGTGGAGTTTCTCTTTCCCACAGTCCTGTGGAATTCCTGCAATCAAACCCTGCTGGCCTCCAAAGGCAGATTCTCTAGAGGGGCTTCTCCTCCCATTGACAGACCCCCAGGCTGGGGAGCCTGACGTTGGGCCCAGAACTTTCACTCCTGTGGGAGATCCTCTGTGGTATAATTATTTTCCAGTTTGTGGGTCGCCCACCTGGCAGGTGTGCGATTTGATTTTATCGTGGGTGCTCCTCTCTTACCATCTTGTTGTGGCTTCTTTGTCTTTGGATGTAGGTTTTCTTTCTTGGTAGGTTCCAGCATTTTTTGTTCGTTGGTTGTTCAGCAGTTGTGATTTTGGTGTTTTCATAAGAAGAGGTGAGCTCATGTCCTTCTACTATGCCATCTTGTCTCCATCTTTTGATGTCCTCTTTTACATCATCATGTTCATCCTTTTGCTGTTCATTGTAGTTATAATTGCTTTCATAATTAAATTTTTTTTGTTTTTCTTAGAAATCTACTGACTTATTTAAGTGATATACTTTCCTATTTAAGTGTTATACTTTCCTATTTTGATTATCTCTTTCCTATCGGGTCTTCTTTTCTATTTAGAGAAGAATTTTCAGTATTTTTTTTTTAGGATAGGCTTAGTGTTACTGTATTCTTTTAGTTTTTGCTTGTCTGAGAAATTCTTTATCTCTCCCTCTATTCTAAATGACAACCTTGCTGGGTAGAGTATCCTAGGTTGCAGGTTTTTTCCTTTCAGGACTTTGAATAAATCTTGTCACTCCCTCTGGCCTGTGAAGTTTCTGTAGAGAAAGCAGCTGATAGCCTTATAGGGGTTCCCTTGTGACTCTTTGTTTTCTCTTGCTGCCTTTAGAATCCTCTTTTATCTTTTATCTTTTTTTTTTTTTTTTTTTTGCGGTACACGGGCCTCTCACTGTTGTGGCCTCTCCCGTTGCGGAGCACAGGCTCCGGACGCGCAGGCTCAACGGCCATGGCTCACGGGCCCAGCCGCTCCGCGGCATGTGGGATCTTCCCGGACCGGAGCACGAACCTGTGTCCCCTGCATTGGCAGGCGGACTTTCAACCACTGCACCACCAGGGAAGCCCTAGAATCCTCTTTTACCTTTAACTTTTTCCATTTCAATTATGCTATGTTTTGGTGTAGGTCTGTTTGGGTTCATCTTGTTTGGGACCCTCTGTGCTTCCTGTACCTGGATATGTTTCTTTCTTTAGGTTCAGGAAGTTTTCAATCATAATTTCTTCAAATATGTTTTCTTTTTTAAAATTATTTATTTATTTATTTATGGTTGCATTGGGTCTTCGTTGCCGCACACGGGCTTTCTCTAGTTGCAATGTGCAGGCTTCTCATTGCAGTGGCTTCTCCTGCTGTGGAGCATGGGCTCTAGGCACGCAGGCTTCAGTAGTTGTGGCACGAAGGCTCAGTAGTTGTGGCTTGTGGGCTCAGTAGGTGTGGCTCATGGGCTCAGTAAGTGTGGCTCGCGGGCTCTAGAACGCAGGCTCAGTAGTTGTGGCTCACGGGCCCAGTTGCTCTGCGGCATGTGGGATCTTCCCAGACCAGGGCTCGAACCCGTGTCCCTTGCATTTGGTGGGTGGATTCTTAACCACTGCACCACCAGGGAAGCCCCAGATATGTTTTCTATCCACTTTTCTTTTTCTTCTCCTTCTGGGATCCCTATTATGTGTAGATTGGCTTGCTCTAAATTATCCCATAGGTCTTGCATATTGCTTTTTTCTTCCCACTTGCTTTTCTGTCTGTTGTTTTGATTGGGTAATTTCCATTAATCTATTTTCCAGATCATCTATTCTTCCTCCTGTGTTATTTAGTTTGCTATTTATTGCCTTCAGTTTTTGTTTTGGCAAATGAATTTTCATTGGCTCCTCTTTATAGTCTCTAGTTCCCTGTTACAGTGATTTGCATTTCTTTTTCCTTTGCTTTTTTTTTTGGGCCACAACATTGCATCTTGTGGGATCTCAGTTCCCTGACCAGGGATTGAACCCAGGCCACAGCAGTGAACGTGCAGAATCATAATCACTAGACCACCAGGGAACTCCCTGAATTTCTATTGATAGCCTTTTAAATTCCTTTAGTATTTTTATTACTTCCTTTTTAAACCTGGAGTCTCCTAGACTGGAGAGGTCTGTTTCATTGTTTGTTCTCTCAGGGGAATTCTTTTGTTCTTTAATAATAGAGTAATTGGGAGTAATTCCTCTGCTCTTTCATTTTACTTGGCTTTCTCTGAACTTAGGAGAAACAGTTATCTGCTGTGGTCTTGAAGTGCCGTTTTTATGTGGGAGTGCCCCTGTGTAGCCTATGTCAGTCTAATATTGTTGGTGTGAGGATTGTTTTTGGTATGGATGTCTGCCATATCTTTCCTCAGTGTGTGCTGGCTGTTATCCCCTCGTTAGGGTGTGTGATTGCTGTTGTGGTGACCAGAGCCTGCTCTGGCTGTTGAATGGGGCCTGCTCTTTGCTCTGGGATTGTCACATCCCTGTGGGCATCAGGGTCTGCTCCCCAGTTGTTGGAGTAGAAGCCCTGAGATCCGTTTCAGAGCTGTGGTGTGAGGTAGGCATTACTGGAGCACTCCTGCTGGGAGAGGAGGCACTGAGTATTCCTCCACAGGAGCTGTCCACGTGGAAGTGCACTCTGTGGTGTCATTTGTCATGTGTTGTGTGGGCTCACGAAGTACACTGTTGTTGGCACTGCCCTCAGCATTGCCTCAACCCTGGGAATGCAGGAAATAAGTCTGGGTGTCCCTCAGGCACTGTGCTCACAAAGCCTCCGGCCCAGACCCACTGAAGTCTGGTACGCAGACCTGCTGTAGTCATGCACCTGGACACGCAGTGGGAGCTACAGTAATCAGCTCACATGCCAGCCCTGTCTCCTCGTGAGTGAACCCACAAAGCCTGCTGCTATTAATGCTGGACCCACCACCACCATGGGAGCACCAGCAATCTGCTTGGATATCCTGCAAGCGCTGAGCTTACAGAACTACTGGAGGCGTAAATCCCAGGAATTCGCACAGTTGTGGGGAACTGGCTCAGATTTCAGACCCACCTCCGTGTGTGCGCAGTCCACAGGTGCTTGCATGCTCCCAGGGCTCAGAGGCAGAGCCGCGCCAGCCGTGAGCATGCTGAGAATGGGGCTGCTGTGGTGGGACCCCACCCCTCCTTTCATATGCAGCTTAACAGTGGGGTTTTTATGGCAGACCTGGGCTCCATCCTGTGCAAACCCCTCGTTGTGGCCTGGACCACACTCCAGTCCCTTTGGGCTGTCTCTGTGCAGCCAACCCTAGTCCTCTCCCCGGGTCTGCACAAGGACAACGTTGTATGGTTCCACTTAGATGACGTAACTTCCAAATCCATAAGAGTGAAGCGGTAGTTTGCAGGGGCTGGGGGGAGGGGGAAGTCGGGAGTTATTATGTAATAGGTAGCTTCAGTTTAGGTTGATGAAAAGTTTTGGAGATGGATAGCAGTGATGGTTGCACAACAGTGTGAATGTACTTCATGCCACTGAACTGTGTACTCAAAAATGGTTAGAATGGTATATTTTATGTTATGTGTATTTTACCACAACAAAAAATTAAAAAGTGGCCCAAGTAAGGAGGAAGAAGGGTGTTTGACTCTGTGTGGGTTCTTCTGGGTCTGCCACTGCTCTTTAATATTTGCCATTATGCACAATTCCCTCTGCCCTACCTTTTAAGCCTGCATCATAAGTAATTAAGGAATTAGATTTGACACATGTGGCATCCACAGTGAGGTATCATAAAGCAATGGCCCTGCCCCGTAAGGGCTGCCATTAGAAATGCAACCCCTGCCTTTAGCACTTCGGGCTTCCTACTGCTCTAGGGTAGAAGATGAAGCTCCTTAGAAAGGCCTTGCAAGGCTGTGCACACGCTGAGCCCAACTTAGGTCTCCAGCACACCTTGAAGCCTGCTCACCCTTGCTCTCTCTGCTCTTCCACGGTGAGCTTTCCACCATCAGTTCTTCATGCCGCCAAGGTTGTTTCCTCCTTAGAACATATTCTCTCCTCTCTCTGCTTAGTTAGCATTTTCCTTCTTCAGTGTTCAGGTCAACTGTTCCTGCACAGAAAACATTTCCTCACCTCAGATCAGGTTAAATCCTCTCACTACATGTTCTGGCAACCCCACATCCTTTCTTGGAAGTGATTTTATATTTGTTTGTTTCTTTATTTGATTACTCTTCTGTCTTTCCCAATAGGTGATAAGCTCTAGGAGAACAGGGATCCTCTAGCTTTTCTCACATTGAATCCTGAGCTTCTAGAGGGCCTGGCACTCACTCATAAGCCCCTCAATCATCATTGGCTAGTGAATGAATGAATAGAAAGATAACTAACAATATCAAACTAAGTCAAAGATTCTTCTCCAGTTTATAAGTCATTGATGCTGTGACCTGCCCATCGAATACATTCTTCTCCATGTAAGACACATAGAGAAAGTTAAGATTATTTCACAGCAAGAGATGTAATAAATTTTATTTTTATTTATTTATTTTGCGGTACACGGGCCTCTCACTGTTGTGGCCTCTCCCGTCGCGGAGCACAGGCTCCGGACGCGCAGGCTCAGCGGCCATGGCTCACGGGCCCAGCCGCTCCGCGGCACATGGGATCCTCCCGGACTGGGGCACGACCCTGTGTCCCCTGCATCGGCAGGCAGACTCCCAACCACTGCGCCACCAGGGAAGCCCAAGAGATGTAATACATTTTAGATTGACAGCAAAAAGAAAGCTATTCAAGGTAGGGGTTCATTTTTACAACACTGCATATTCTATGTTGATTTTTCAAAAAAAAATTATAAGTACAACTTGAAACCAGAATGACACTTAAGTTTCTCCCACTGGTAGTTATTGAACCTCATTCATATTTCAGAGGAAATACCATTGAATTCAGGAGAAATCTATTTAACCTGCATGACATTCAAAAATTGCTGGAAAAGCTTAGCTCCTGTACACTGTGCCAGTGACCTTGCTAAGCAGGTATGTGAAACACTTAAATGTATAATTTTGTACAGGTGCTTTTGGTAAAAACATTCTTTCTTCTTTCTTATATCTTCCAGCTAACCTCATTATCCTCCTTGCGACCCTGTAGGCATCTCATTTTCTCTTGGCTTGTTTGCAAATTTTAAAATATTAACTGCATCTCCTGCTTCAGGAAGAGTTGTTTGGCTCCTACTCTCCATTTTTACTGTGTGAATTCTTTTACTTCGCCATCAGTACCTTGAATAATGGAGTTTAATGCATTTTCAAAGAAGCCAGACATAATTAAAAATCTCTTATCTTTATTAAGTAAAGCAATACTTATTCTCATTTGGAAGACCAAGGGGAATATACATGGGAGAATATGTATTAATTTTGAATAATGTGGAAACTATATTAAAATAAGGTCATAAGGGGTCAGTCACCATGGAGTTGGGGAAAAGAAGCTGTCATGTAGGATACCAGCTTTTAAGTAAGATAGGAGTAAGGAAGAGTAAACAAGAGCAAGGATGCCCAAGGGATAGGCTGTCAGCTTAATTTGTCAGCTTTTAAAATTTTCTAAGGAAAGGAAAACTACATAATGGTGGAAAATCATTATATATTATATAAGGGAAACTTTGCAGCTGATACTGAAGTCTATGAGATAGTAAAATGCTGAAAAATAATGACTTCAATAAAATTTATTCAGTGACTTTTTTTTATTCTCTAGTAAATCCTAGGCTTTGTGTCTGACTCTGGATAGGAGGCGTAACATTGCATAAAACACCACCCTGTACCTGGGGACCTTGAATGATTACATAAATGAACACAGAAAGGCATTTGGCTGCCTTAGTGTTTCTCAAAGAGGCCTTTAACTGTGGATGTTAAAAGGGATTACAGGAACTTCTCTGGTTGCACAGTGGTTAAGAATCCACCTGCCAATGCAGGGGACACGGGTTTGAGCCCTGGTCCGGGAAGATCCCACATGCCGCGGAGCAACTAAGGCCAAGTGCCGCAACTACTGAGCCCGCACGCCTAGAGCCTGCGCTCCGCGGCAAGAGAAGCCACCGCAATGAGAAGCCCATGCACTGCAACGAAGAGTAGCCCCCGCTCACCGCAACTAGAGAAAGCCCGTGCAGAGCAACAAAGACCCAACACAGCCAAAAATAAATAAATTTATAGAAGGGATTACAGCAGGACTCTCAGAGCCTTGAATATATTAATGAACATTGGGAATCATTTCTAAGGGGGTATATTATATTATCGTTCCCAAATTTTTGAAGATGTCATCTTGGTTTTGTGTTTTGCTCTGCAATTGTGCGTGTTTTGGGAGGAACAGCTTATGAACTTGTGAGGTTTTTTTTTAACATCTTTATTGGAGTATAATTGCTTTACAATGTTGTGTTAGTTTCTGCTGTACAACAAAGTGAATCAGCTATATTATAGTATACGTATATCCCCATATCTCCTCCCTCCCACCCTCCCTATCCCACCCCTCTTGGTTGTCACAAAGCACCAAGCTGTTCTCCTTGGGCTATGCGGCTGCTTCCCACTCGCTATCTATTTTACATTTGGTAGTGTATATATGTCCATGCCACTCTCTTGCTTCGTCCCAGCTTACCCTTCCCCCTCCCCGTGTCCTCAAGTCCATTCTCTACTGAACTTGTGAGATTATAGCCTGGAATACACTCTGGAAAATGCTGACGTTAAAAAACAGACATGGGTCTGGAAATTAAATAATTTTGGAAAATTTTTCATCAAATAGTATACCAATTGCTTAAATCACTGAGAAATTGTGTAGGACCCATAACAGGCAGCTCTAAAATCTCGTGCCTCTTCATAGCAGCAGTATTCCTAATAGCTGAAAAGTGGCAACCACCCAAATGTCCATGAATTGATAAATGGGCAAACAACATGTTGTATATCCATATCATGGAATATTATTCAGCTGTAAAAAGGAATGGAGTACTGATACCTGCTACAATGTGGATGGACCTTGAAAACATTACGCTAAGTGAAATAAACCAGACACAAAAGTCTCCATATTATATGATTCCATTTAAACAAAATGTCCGGAATAGGTAAATCCACAGAGACAGAAAGCAGATTAATGGTTTCCAAGGACTGGTGGGAGATGAAAATGAGGAGTGGCTGCTAATGGGTATGGGGTTTATTTAAGGGATAAGGAGAACATTCTGGAATTATATAGTGATGATGGTTGAACAATCTTATGAATATATTAAAAACCACCAAATTGTACACTTTAAAAAGGTGACTTTTAGAGTATGTGAATTTTATTTCAATGAAAAGAAATCCAGGATCCCATCATACCAGATGGTTATCTCTCCCATATTATAGGAATTGAGAACAACACACCTTTTCTTGTCACAATTATATTTAATGAAGATAGTAGCTGTTATTTACAGAAGATATACATACATACAATTCCTACACATTAAATGTAGCCTAATTGTGAAAACAGGAAAAAATGTACTCCAAAATTACATACTAAATAAATAAAAAGTAATTATTTGGCACAATATCTATCATGTAGCAAATAAATAACTCTATACCATTGATTGAATGAACTATTTACAATATTTGAAAGTGCAAAACAATTGCTGAAAATTAAGATATCTGTGATAACATTTAAGTCCAGAAAATATGTGGGTTTTTTAATCAGTAACAATAATTAGCTAATAGTAAAGGTTTTTTTTAATGCCCAGGAAAATAATTTTGAAAAATGTTTTCTGAATATTGTGTTCTTTTGAAGTGTCTTTTTTTTTTTTTTTAATCTTAACGCTAGCAATTTTAAGAACCTTGGAGTTTCTCAGTGGAATTCTTATATATGTACTCCTGATTTGTAAGTTTAAAAAAGTTACATTGTAAACATAAATATTATTCTATATGTCATTCAGAAATTACAGACCAGTCCTCCCTAAATTACATAAGCAGCCAGAATGTTTTGTAGTAACGTGGTCGGGTACAGTTCCTTCAGAGGTAAAACTATGAAGATGGAAGAATACAGTCTCTAATTTGGAGTTACACGGATTCCTCAACCCCTTCCAAAACCTCCATGCTCAAATCAAAATGTTGAGTTAGAAATTATGAAACTATACCACCAACGATGCAGGCAAATAAATACCATTTGTAGCACATCTCATCCTGTAAACACTCCTAGAAAAAAATATCAGCTTGATACTTCTCTTGACAATGATATTTCTACCATACTCTTCATGTGGGTCTTATTTTATGTTTCAGCAAAGAAGATGGCACAACTGGAAATAAAATACGGTGACTACAAACGGGGGATTCCTAAGCTAGTGTGTGCAAGCTGTGTGCAAGTCAAAGAATTTCTTCTTTTGTCATGACGCTGGTAAGCTGAATGCAGCACTGAGATGTCTCAGGATGGGTTTTTGCTTGTTTTATAGAGTTCTCTAGTGACAATACAGTGAGTACTAGCATAAATGGCATTTTTGAAAGATTGTGGACTGGACGCAAACCGTTGTTCTGAGCACTTTAAATGTCTATGGTCGACGAGGCTCTAATCTGTGTGACATCTGTGATAAAGTTCTCTGGTTGTCAATCACATTTAATTGTCGTACGTAACTCCGGACATCCTGATGGTTTTTATTAGCCTGAGCTGCATCAGGATCTGTTGAAGAAGAGAGCAGGATTAGCGTTGCATAATATATGGATATAAGATACAGCCTTATTTACTCCAGCTTCTACGTTTATCATAAATTCCTGGGTTCCATCAAGACCTTTCAACATGTTATATTCATTGAAAGGTTTCTACTTGGATGTTCCATCTCCTCCCTCCCACCCTATTCTTCCCCTGGAATCACATTTCCTTTGCATTACATATTGTAAAAAAAAAAAAAAAAAAAAAGGCACCAAATAAAAGTGAAAGCATCGCCTGACAGCCCTGGTTATACATTAAAATTGTTTGCCCTTGCCGTCCCACCTGTGTCTCACACTCCCTTTGATCCAGATGAGGACTAATGGCATAGTTTTCATTAGCTCCTAACAAAAGCACTTAACACCTGGGCTGAACTGAAGCAAGCAAGTGTGAGACTAGTAAGTCCGACTCCCCTCATTACTTGCATACAATATACAGCATTATTGCCTAGATTGTGTGTTCTTAGAGACTGTCCATACTCAGAAAAAAAAAAGAAAAATCAACTCGGGCTGAAGGCATGACTTGTGCCCGACCTTCAATTCTCCGATGCTATTTGTTCTGAAATCCCAATTACCATTCTATTCTCATCCACTCCCCAAAGCACTCGAGCAGCAGAGCTATCTGAAGTTAACCAATTTCCCTAAAACTAGGCTGAAAGAAGAATCAAAGGCTCAGATCCCTACACAGCGAATAGACATGAATGAGGAAGGCCATTTGACAGTGGTGAACTGGAAACACAGTTCCCTTCAGAAGTGACTACGCAGCTCTTGCATGCTGATGCCATGTGGGGATCTGCACCCTGAGTGGCCGGATCTTCCTTTTTTTCTAGAGAAATGAGAAATCTGGATTTCTTCTCTGGGAATTCTTCCAGTTTTGAATGGTGACATTATTTCACAATAAAAGGGAAAAAAAGCTCCGTTTAGATCCAACACCTTGGCCATGGTCCCTGGGTGGCCTCTGCCCTGTGGATCCCTGGTGTGGGACACTGGGAGTGGCCAGGCCAGCCTGGACTCTGGACCAGTGTTCTTTCCGCCATAGCACACTGCCTTCTGCAGTCCATCTGTTCTCTTTAGATCCACACACCACTCCCAAAGACAATTAGAATGCCATCTGCATGAGGGGCGAAGGGGAGTGCTGCAGGTCTGAACGCAGAAAAGCAGAGAAAAGATACAAAGGCCCCCACTTGCTCTAAGAAGAAACTCATCAGTATAATTATCACATATAAATAATGCCGCAGTGTTTAATTTCCTCGCTTGTCACTGGCAGTGTACTCTACATTTACAATATAGTGTAATTACATTGTACATATTCCCACAATGTTTATGAATCTATTCTTATAGCTTTATCTATAGATTTTTGACTTCGGAGCTAAGCAGCTGTTGTTTACCAGCAGTTACTGATAACTTCAACAAATGCAGTGGAGATTTGTATATATAAAATTTCCCCCCATGTCTCTAGGAGATATAGGAGAACGTAGGAGTTACTTCCAAAGAAGTTTATAGAACAAAATATATTCTATCTTGGTTCTTCTCTGGTTCTTGGACCTCATGGAGAACCTTCTCAAGGCTTTGAACCCTCTTAGGCACACAGCATTTGTGTTTAATTTCAAGAATTTCCTAGAACCCCCTGAAGGGCCATGGATTCTAGGTTATAAACCTTTGTTGTGTAGACTGGCGTCACTTATATATTCTCATACTCACTTGTATAACTGCCTTATGATCGTGTCTTTATACATATAGTAAATCACTAGATGAAGAGATATGAGAGACTGTAATTCTGGCAGAATCCACATAAGATCAGTTGATGAGGTGCAAGCCTGCACCTTTTGGAAGGAAGAGGAGGCATAATCATTTGAATCAAGTTTTTAAAGACCTTGCTCCCCAAGTCAAGACTATTTTTCCTAGATTTCCCCCCCGGGCATTAAAAAATGAATGTTTAGCAGTTCTGGTATCCTGTGTTAGCAGACCCTCGCTTTGGGCCAGTCCTGTGCTAGGAAGAGCAAAGATAGCTCTGATGAATAAAACAAGAAGCTTTTAGTCTCTGAGCACTAGGTTTATTGGAGGGGATGGTACTGGTAGCCTCGAAGTCATGTCAAATTATCATGTTAAGTTAATGAGCCCAATGACTTCAATGACTCATACAATGAAGTTATTAGCACAAAACTTTCTAGGGGCTACCTTCTCACTCCCAGACCGGCTGCAGGGAGCCAAAGCTCCAGCCCCTACCCAAAGTCCTAGTCCAGAGGAGACAGTAGCACTGGCCTGGCAGGGTGATCTGCTGCGATGATGCAACTTAACTCCCAACAGTTTAAACTTGCTATTTATTATTAGTGACGCTTTTCTATTAAAGCATTGTATTATACCAGTTTCTGTACAGATTTAAGAAAAACACCTTAATTCACCTAGAAATTCTAGAAATATAATATGAATTCCTGCTGTGGGACCTTTTACACATGTACTTACAGACATCGATGCCTTCTCGCAACACCCCAAGAGACAATATTGTCTTTCCCAGTTTATAAACGACAGAATGAGTCATTACGAGTTGATGTGAGTTTCTCAACGTGAAGCAGTGAGTCATAAAGAGAGTTGGTTAGAGTCAGGATTTGTTGGCAATCATGCCTTAGTTGTCTATCCACTCTGTTAAGAGCAGATGAATTCTCTAAGTTCATTCATAAAATAATATTCTTATGGTTATTTTAAATGCAAGGCCCCTATCCCATGGGATTCGTGGTCCAAAGGGTCTCTGACACCATCAAATATTGTCCAGACTTCTAGAATGTCTCAGTAGCCTCACTGAAAAGGACTTAGCCACCAAGATCCATATTGCAGCGGCATTAACTTACTGAAGGGTTGGCTCCTGCAGTATCTCACCGTTCTGGCAGTATTTGCAATCATGCGCTAAAAAGAATAAAAAGAAGAACTGAAATGCAGGTAAACTTAGTGTAGAATCCAAAAAAGAAAACAAACCGTTATTTATTTCAGCAATACCTGGGAGCACAAGAAACAGCAGGTTCTGAGATGTGGATTATCTGGAGGCAACTGGTTGACGTCTAACCTGTTTAATCACTTGAAAGAGGCACCCACCCCCGCATGCCCCCCTCCCACGCATACAAGGTATTTGTCAGGTGAGGAATACTAGTGGCATAACTCTCCTCTAATTGCTTGTTCCTCAAGATGTAAAAAGCAGGCTGTCGTTCCTGAGAAATGGACCTTACTCCTCAGGACTCGTTTTTACCATCCTTTCTTGAGGTCACTGTGAATTTGCAAGAGAACCTGTAACTATTCTAGATCTGGAGAATGGTTAGCTTGTCAAGTTCCTCACAGTAAACAGGACTCAATAATGAGGTGTTTGATGATATTCATGGAACAATCATAGACATTCTATGGCCACATTTTTCCTATACACTATGCATTATTAACCTTTCTCATCTTCCAGCAAAAGTGTGTGTTTTAATGTTCACCTTAATTATGTGATTCCTTCCCTCCTTCCTTCTTCATCCTTCCTGATTATAACACTAACATGCATATTTTAGAATATCGTTTCAGACAGTAACTTCAGTTATATTTTGGTACATTTCCTTCTAATACTTTAAAAAATACATAAGCATGTTTTTCAAAAAACGGAAGTCATAACGTACATGTTTGTTTTGATCTGAATCTTTTCATATGGCATTATGACTTTTCCATGCCATTTGCATTTTAAAATCCTTTTTAAATAAGCAGGTATTCAGTCATGTGGATGGATCATAATTTATTTAACCTTTTAATTTTGTCATTAAGCGATCTCAATTTCTAAGTTTTGGTTGCCATAAAAACTTATAAGGAAATCTTTTGAACTGTGCTCAACTTAGTTAAAAACAAGAAAAGAAAGAAAGAAAGAAATGAAGGACAAGAAACGTAAGGAAAAATATCAGTGAGACTGAAGCACTGTTTCTGAATCACCACGTACATTTCTTGCTCGTGGTATTTTAAGGGTAACTGTGTAAACTCTCAGGACACGGGGACCCCCAGTCTCTGTGTAACATCTCAGGACACCTTTGCTCTCAAGGCGGTCCGCAGAGATGGTGGATTAATTCTAACACTAGCAGAAAATCTGTTAAGGCTCCAGCCGGGAAAAGAGACTTTCTAATCTCTGAGTGGCTATTTAATTCCAGTCCTTGCTTTTTTCTCTCCTGGAACCTTGGCTTGCCAAAATATAGAAAATGGCTCTGAGAAAACTGATGTAGTGTTAAAAAAAAAAAAAAAAAATCAACGAGAGGTTTTTTCATAGAGAGTTGGAACTTTACAAATATGTACAGGTGAACATTCATAATACCTCACTAAATACTGCTCTGAGGCCTGTGGCATGCACCAAGTGACATCTGTCTGCACTGGGTAATTTCTCACACACAAAGAGGCACTTGGAAAAGTTAGAACTTCACTTTCATAAAGGTTCCTGCAAACCAGGACGTCCGTTGATCAGCATGAGAAATATATTACAAATACCTCCAAGAAAATGTAACATACAATGTATAATTAGCCTCTGATATATGGAGCCCTGAAATAAACAGTAACTACGATAATTTTCCTGCTAATTTACTTTAAGTTGTTTTTTCGCTTCTCCAAGGGCTTTGCATTTGAAGGGCACAAGTATATTCCATGTAGAATTATTGTAATTCTTCAGATATTGAATGGAGTGTAATTACTGAAAACCCTGGGAAATGCTGCCAGTGTGCCCCTCCAAAGAATAATAAAACAATTAGCAGGGGTCAGAAACCTCTTCCTATACCATTTTGTAGGGAGTAATTGTTCTGCTTTTCAGTTTTGAAAGCTAAAACATTTCATTCTGACTTTGGTTTTGGACTGCTCTTTACAGCTATACTCTGAGGCTTCATAATTTTTAGCTCATTATGTAGTTTAAAACGTGAGAACAATTGTTTAAATCAGTAATTTCCAGCTCTGGAGTTCATTCTACCTTTCTAAATCTTTGATTAATTTTAATAATGGTTTTAATTTTGACGTATCCCTTTTAATTGTACTCAAAGATAACTTCAGTTTAACTTTGCAATCCAAATCTGGCTTTGCAATGAGGCCCATTCTTTCCCTTTGAGGTGGCTGCACAATAACGTAATATGTAAACCCTTAGTAACAGCACCCGGACTCTACTAGCACTGCTGGTCAATGCAGTTACAGAATGCTTTCACAAGGCCAAAGAAGGGTTAACTTGTTATCTCTAACCCCATCCTCTTTTGCACCCACTGACACATGCAATATTTAATATGCTGCTAACAGCGACAAGGTGCTTTCCTGGGGCTGCAGAAGGAGACTTCAGAAGGCCCCTTCTTCGTTTGTCTCCAGGGGCCTAAGGCCATCAAAGCCTGCCTACAAATAATGGCTCCCCACTGTTTAAAGGCATCAGCAACGAGGAGCTCATCATCTCCAAGGACAGCCCCTTGCAGTTTTAGACATGTATGACTACTGGACATTTCTTTATCATTTTGAGTCCAAGTCCCTTTTTTTTTCCACATCATTATTGAAGTATAATTGCTTTACAATGTTGTGTTAGTTTCTGCTGTGTAACAAAGTGAATCAGCTATATGTATACATACATCCCCGTATCCCCTCCCTCTTGCGCCTCCCTCCCACCCTCCCTATACCCCTTTGCTTTTCACCCCACTAATCCTAGTTCTGAACTCTGGAGGCACAACACATGTGTTTAGTTCAGCTTTAAGGGGACAGTTCTTTAAATACTTGAAGGCAGCTATCACGGACATCTCTTCACCCCCAAGTCTTTTCTGGTTCAGCCTAAATTTTCCCACTTTCTTCACCAGTTTCTCATAAGTTTGAGGTATCTTGTGGATAGTGTCTAGCGCGGTGCCCTACCCTAAGCAAATCACAGAGTGCAGAAGAAACACGATTTTCCTTCCTCGATCTAGATGATGCTACACACCGAAGTCCACGATTTAAAAAAAGCCACACTGCTGACATCTGAACTTATAGTGAATTAAACCTCTCAGCCCTCTTCACTGAGCTTCCTTCTCTATAGACATGCAGATGGTTTCTTGGACCAAAGTGGAGGGTTTTGCATTTATCTCCACTAAAAGCCATCCAGTTAGTCTTTCTATTCTTCCGCAGGCTTAAGCCTCACATGTCATTTCTGACGGCAGATGACTGTTTATTCATTGCTGTTCCCAGTGAAGGTTGGCAGAAACTAAGGTTAAAAGACATAGGCTTTATTACCCAACTGCCACAGCAGGGATGAAGCCAAAAGTTATACCCTAGGCTTTGTGGCGCTGCCAGAGCACGCTGGCCTGCCTGGAGCAGACCAGGCAACTTTCCTACCAGGCCAGGCCAGTGGGAAGATACCTGATCACTCCAAAGCAGAGCTTCTCATCTTTTTTCTTCTCCCATCCCAGCAAACCTGAGGTTATGGCATGCTCCTGTTAGTAACTGGCTTGTTAAAACAGTGATTTGTAATTCAGGGGCAAGGTGAGGGGAATGTGTTCCTTTAGAAGGCGCCTGAATCAGTGCAGGTGGGCAGTGTGAGCCCCTCTTCGCACCTGACCTGACTCTGATACAGCCCCACCCCCTGCTGGGAAGCCCCACCTTAGGGTGTGCTCGTCAGCCTGCCCTGGAGGATGCTAGCCAAGAAAGTGGTCCACAGTCAGAATGCCAGGCTTCCCCTTGGGAATCCACATTCCAAATTTCCCACAGCCACCACTTGCCTTGGGACTAATGCAAAGTACAGGTTTTCAGAGCTTCTTTGCAAGAATTAATATGCTCATACAGTTTTTCGTCTACAGGGCTGAGAAGTGGACCCAACTGAAAGCTGATGGACCTCCCTCTGGACGTGAACTCACACGGGGAAGCTCAGAAGGGAAAAATAAGGTAGCAAGAGAAGGCTTCTGTGACTACCCTCAGGTATTATTTATTTCTTCTTTTTCTTCAGTGTTTATGTATTTATTTGGAAGTAATTTCAAACTTCCAGAAAATTTGCAAGAGGAGTCCAGAGAACTCGCATACAACCTGGTGAATGACTCTTAACAAGAACAACCATCTTAAGGGCACTTCCCAGGCGTCGGGCCTGTCCTGTTCGGCAGCTCACCGGGACAGCTGACCAACGGTGAGAGTCTGATCTGGACGAAGGCGTAGACAGCGCATGCCCAGTGACACTGTGTCAGGTATTTATTTCTTTATCAAGCTGAAAACAGAGCGACTCAGAAGCAGATGTCCTGCCTGGGGCCTGAGTTGCACAGTGACCGGCACAAAGATGCTGTCCAGAGAGGGAGTGGCCAGCTGTACGCACTTGAGCCCGGCCCAGGAGAGGGGCCCTGAGGCTGTGGTCCCAAACACAGATCTCCCTCAAGCTCGGATGCAAGTAATTCCTTCTCCTTGAATCCAGTGAGGGGTCAGAGGGGGCTCTTCTCAGATGGGGTCCTCGGGGCCCAGGCCTCCCCATTTACCTTCTGTGGCACCCTCCCCTCGGGGGCAGGCTGGCCACCTTACACCTTCACTCCAATCCAGATGGTCGATGACCCAGCAGGCCTCCCCAGCCGTCTCTGGCTTTTCTGGCCAGCTCTGTATAGACTCTTGTGCCCCGTCTAAGCTCTCCTGTCCCTGAAGGGGAGTGGACTTTCATGTCTGTTTTTCAAGTTCAGGCCAGCAGGCCCTCCAGGCAACACCACCGTGCACTGTTCCTCTCCCAACCTCCTACGCACAGCCAGCTGCTAGACGAGCCTGCCTCTTCTTAGGCCACGCTCGCTCTCTGCTCCAAGTCCCTTGAGAAGGTGCTCCCAGATGTCAGGCGTCTTCTAAACGCCTGCCCTCAGACGTTTTTGTCTTTCCTTCTGTTGCCCCTTGAGATCTTTGCCCTCCTTGTTCTTAATGTTTGTAAATTGCTTTTTCTTTTCTTCTTTCTGCCCCTACTCATTGGACTCTGCCCCCGTCCATATGCCTGTCAAATCTAGGATCTCAGTCAACAACTCCTTGCTTACCACGTGTAAAACCACATTCGCACCATTCTGTTTATTTCACTCAGACCCTCATATATTTGGGACAAGAATTTTTTTCCACATGTATATCCAGAAATATATTTGTCTCTCACCTGCAAAGACTGTGCCCATGACAGCAACCAAGTGGAATTAAAGGCAAGGTGAGAACCAGAGATAAAAGATAAAAGGGCCCAGGAGCTGAGCCAGTCTTCACCGTATCCCTGAGGAAGAACCCCGGCCCCTCTTCTGGCCTACGGATCTTTAATATCCAGGAGGTGAGTGACACACAGATACAAGCATGTAACAGGCATGATGCTCATGGTATATTGTACATACAATGGCCGTGGGGACATGGCAGCTCAGGTGTCTGTGCAGGCGCTTGCAGAATATTGTGCATCTCTGAACGCAGGGAAGGACACCGAAGGGAGCACTACAGGGAGGAGGGTGGACAGAATAGTGTCGAGTGAGGAACAGAAAGCTAAGGGAGCCATTTTGCGTAAGGTATCGGTAACATAAAATGCTTGGGACATTCTGCTTAATCAGCTTTTCTGATAAAATAGAAAATGCTTTTGGATTAAATCTTTGTTACATAAATTCCTTTATAAATGCTTTAGTGTACTGTCCTATCTCACTAAGTCCAACACTGGAATATAATTGGGTTATTCTTTTACTCAACAAATACTTTTACTCAAGTATTTCTTGCATACTTCTGATATGCCAGACACCTTTTTGGGTGCTAGAGAAACCAAACGGATAAGATACTTGGTCTAGGACATTTACATTCTAGTGGAGAAGACAGGCAATGAAGAGGCAATAAAGATCATCTTAGAATGTGAAACCGGCTGTCAAAGCAAGGTTATCTGTTGAGATCCAGCTGTCTGGCGAGGTGTGGATGATAGAAGAATATTTGAAGGATGGTCGGGGAAGACCACTCGGAGGAGGGACACACGAGCTGAGACCTGAATGATGTGAAAGTATCAGAGTGGTGAAGACTGAAGGAAGACCATCTTGGGCAAAGGTAACAGCTAGTGCAAAGGCCCTGAGGCAGAAAGGAAAAGAAAGAAGGTTGGTCTCACCAACGTGGACTGAATACAGCGTAGATGAAGTGTGAGATGAGGCTGGATGGGGACTCAGGGTAACAAGTCCGGATTTGATTATATTTAACATGGTTTTAGTTTCCTCTGATACAGGAAGTTACCTCTCTTTGCGTTTTGCTTTTTCACATTTTTTTTTAAATTGAAGTATAGTTGATTTACAATATTGCGTTTGTTTCAGGTGTACAGCAAAGTGATTCAGTTATGCATATATATGTAAATATATATTTTTTCAACTATAGTTTATTACAAGATATTGAATATAGTTCCCTGTGCTATACAGTAAATCTTTGTTGTTTATCTTTTTTATATACAGTAGTGTGCATCTGTTAATCCCAAACTCCCAATTTATCCCTCCCCCAACCCTGCTTCCCCATTGGTAACCCTAAGTTTGTTTTCTATGTCTGTGAGTCTGTTTGTTTTGTAAATAAGTTCATTTGTATCATTTTTTTAGATTCCACATATAAGTGATATCATATGACATTTGTCTTTGTCTGGCTTACTTAGTATGATAATCTCTAGGTCCATCCATGTTGCTGCAAATGGCATTAATTTATTCTTTTTTATGGCTGAGTAATATTCTATTATATATATATACACACACACACACATATATAATATTTTACATATCTATATATACCACATCTGCTTTATCCATTTATCTGTCAGTGGACATTTAGGTTGCCTCCATGTTTTCGCTATTGTAAATAGTGCTGCTATGAACACTGGGGTGCGTGTATCTCTTCTAATTAGTGTTCATCTTTTCTGGATATATGCCCAGAAGTGGGATTGCTGGATCATATGGTAGCTCTATCAGTTTTTTAAGGACCCTCCATACTCTTCTCCATAGTGGTTGTACAAATTTACATTCCCACCAACAGTGTAGGAGGATTCCCTCTTCTCTACACCCTCTCCAGCATTTATTTGTAGACTTTTTTGATGGCCATTCTGACCAGTGTGAGGTGGTACCTCATTGTAGTTTTGATTTGCATTTCTCTAATAATTAGCAATGTTGAGCATCTTTTCATGTGTTTGTTAGCCATCTGTATGTCTTTCTTGGAGAAACATCTATTTAGGTCTTCTGCCCATGTTTTGATCAGGCTGTTTTTCGGTTATTGAGTTGTATGAGTGGTTTATATATTTTGGAAATTAAGCCCTTGTCGTTTGCATCGTTTGCAAGTATTTTCTCCCATTCCATAAGTTGTCTTTTCATTTTGTTTATGGTTTCCTTTGCTGGGCAAAAGGTTATAAGTTTATGTCCCATTTGTTTATTTTTGCTTTTTCTATTGCCTTGGGAGACGACTGACCTAAGAAAATATTGCTACGATTTATGTCAGAGAATGTTTTGCCTATGCTCTCTTCTAGGAATTTTATGGTGTCATGCCTTATATTTAAGTCTTTAAGCCATTTTGAATTTACTTTTCTGTATGGTGTCAGGGAGTGTTCTAACCTCATTGATCTATATGTGGCTGTCCCACTTTCCTAACACAACTTGCTGTAGAGACTGTCTTTCCTCTATTTTGACATCTCTTTTATTACTGTTTTGAACTAGTTTATACCCTTTATTGTTTTTTAATACTTCATGTGTTTATGTTTTATTTTCTTAACTGCATATAATCTCCTAAAAGCTAAGGACTACTTTTTGGATTTCTTTATATTTCCTAGCAAAATTCTTTGCCTAGACACTCTACACATATTTAATTGCTTTGAAAAAACCTAGCCTTTGGAACATCTGCATTTAGCCCAGTTCATGTATTCTATATAAAGAAGTAAACTTTCAAAGTCCTTTGGTAGATTTGAACACCTAAAGATTTTTATTCGGAGATTCTTTTTTCCATAGCTTGATATAAGTCCAGTGCTCTAACCGTGAATCTTGTAATAACGTTATTGATGATAGAAGACAAATTGTTGCTAATAATGTAACGGCATTAGTGATACAGAAATATAAGGGTTCAAAACATTTCTCTTCCTTTATGAATTAGCTTCTATTACTGTTTCCAGAAGGATAGAAGTTTGCCTTAGGCTTCTCTTTCCAAATAAAATGACTATCTTAAAATAATATTCATAAATAAATCCACCTAAATATGGGTGTGTCTGAAATAGAACCAACCTCCTAATACAGCAGCAACTGTGGCTATCAGCATGCTCCATGCAGCCTGGGGTAGTGGCAGCCGGCCAGCATATTATCCTCTGATCCATTGCTAGTCTACTTCCTAAATGTTATAAATATTCATGTATGCCATAGAGAGCTACAAAGGGCTTTATTCAAACATTTTTTTGAATATTCCTTTATGTTCCCCCCAAAGGAAAGAATGTCTGCTTTTTTTTTTTTTGGCATAAGGATCAGAGTGTGAATTCCCTTTTGTTCATACTCATAAATCCTGAAAACCAATATGCAACAAATTCTCTAATCCTCATTTCATACCTCAAGGGTGAAGAGGTTCAAAATAAAAATACTTCGGGTTGGCATGGTAGTTCACCGTGACTGTGCAATGTTGCCACCAAGAAAAGACATCTGTGCTCCCGACTACCCTGGTGACTTCTGCCCCTGGCAGGGGCTCCCTCAGGGGATACAGCCTACCAGCCCCACAAAGGCTGCCAGCTCTGCTTACCACCTTGGTGAGCACGATGAATGACTGGGAAGCTGCACGGACATGAACCTGAAAAGGGAGACAGACACATCCTTCCCCAGGAATGCAGTAATAACACCAGCCACTAGTGGGAGTTGTAAGTGGTGGTGGTATGGGGGCAGGGGTGGGCTAGTTTATGGGGAGAAAAGGCTGGAAAGTTGGCAACGAGTGCCAGGTGGTCTAAGCCCGGTTTAAAGAACATAATCAAATCTTTTTGAAACTCCAGTTCATTTTTCAGTAACACCTAACTCATGGAAGGGTAACTGTAAAATCCCACTTTCTCGTGGTATGATTTATCAAATGAAGTAAAACTGATCACTGCTGGAACAGAGAACTTAGCAGTATTCTTTCAGTATCCTTCCTCTCCTTTTCTTTCATAGTGATAGAACCCCTTAATTTTGAGTGGGGCACATAGATACCCAAAAAATAAGGACTACATATTCTAACTTTTCATGGGACTAAGTTTCTTCTGGCCAATAAAATGTGAGGCAAGGGGTGAGTGCGATTCCAGGTCACATCCTTACACGGAAGAAGCAGGTCTTCACGTTTTTCCTTTTCCCTTCCCTCTAGCTGAAACGGGGGTGGTGGTCCACCATCTTGGACCACGTGGATGGTGAAATGGCAAGACAGGAGAAGGCTGGACCCTGACTGCTTCCTGGAGCAGAGCTTCCATACTTGGACATTTAAGTGCGAAAGGAATAGACTTATCTTGCTTAAGCCAGGGCTAACTTAGGTTTCCATTACTGCAGCTGAACTGCTGTCTTAGCTCTACAGTTGCTTTCAATCGAAAGTGGACTTTCTCAGAGCAGGATGTGAAGGACCTCTCTCCTCACTGACAGGTATGTCAGAATCTACTGCTGTGGGCACGAAGTACAGAAACAGGGAAGGGGAATTCCCTTAACATCCACTGAATACGATCCTGACTCTTCCTTCCCAGGTTATGGATGAGACACACCAAGATCTAAAAACCCAGATAAAACAGCTTTCATCCTCCTTGACAGATATTTTTGCTGTTCTTGTTTGTTCTGTTAACTTTAACAATCAGAAGTTCTAAAGCCCAGTCAACTCTTTAGGAAACTGACTTCTACGCCTCTGTGCACGTGTGTATTTTACAGTCAGATGGTTGGCTTAGCCACCCCTGAGTGACGCGGGAGGTTCTTTACCTATTTGCTAAATCTTTCATTTCTGGACAACAAGTTTTCTTTTGAGAAATCAGGGAAATATGTTTAATTCTCCATACTAATAAGTGAGCAAAGAATGTTTTTACTTTGATCGTAGAATGATTAAACCAACACAGCAATAGAGATGTTCCTACCCTACCCTTGGTGTGCGGGGTAGAGGAGAAGACAGCTGAGAAATATTTGCCCTCTAGTACAGGGTGTCTCTGAGGAGTGTGGACTCATGTGCTATTTCCTAAAACGTTTAAGGCACAGGCCACAGTGCCCAGCACTTGCTGCAGTTCTTTACCAGGCTGGGCTTTGCAACGTGCTCATCCCCAAAGTTGAATGGTAGGATCCTTACGGGATGACTGCGGGATGTTTCGAATTCTGGAGTCACACACAGTAGCTGGATTTCGGGAAACAATTAAAACAGTTTTCTGAGAAGAATGCTTACAACGCTGTATGGCTTACAGGAAGCCTTACATACTCTGGACCCACCAGTAATCCCCAGGGGTAGATGGTGTGCCAAGAATTCCCATTTTCTGTTGGGGAAATTGACCCACGGAGAACTCAAGGGACACCTACAAAGTGATGAAGCTGAGAACGGACCCTCGTGTCTCCTCAACTCCGAGCTTTTCCTGTAGCGCCACGTCCATCACTGCAAAGCGAACCGCGGGCACGTTCTCACCCACACAGAGATAAAACCCTACCACCCCATCCATGCGGGCTGCAGCCAAAGGACTTAGAAGACAATGGAGCATTCCTGAACATGCACTATGTCGCTAAAGAAAGGCTTTGGCAAGACCTGCCTTATGGCTTCACAGAAGATAAGAAACGGCAAAGTAACTAATGCTTTTTTTGGGGGGTCGGGGGGAGGAGGCTGGAAAATAGTGACTATGTGCCAGTTCCACACAACTGTTAACTTAAAAAAGTTTGTTTTTGGTTATGAAGATTTTCAAGTTCCCACTCTGAACTTGGGTGAACTTTACTGGCATAAGCAATACACGCTCAGATGACGACTGTATAATAAAGATCCTCTGTAGGTTGCCTTTACCTCCATGCACTAAAGTCAGCCTCAGCAGATAAGCATTTCAAAGGCATCCTGGGACAGTCTAGCTCCACCAACCTTACGACAAAACAACAACATGGAAGTCACTCTGGAACATTCGTGCATTTTAGCAACAGGCAGCTGAGGACGAAGCACACAGCATAAAAGCTAGCCGCTGCTGTGAGCCGCGGCACAAATACTATTCAATTTCACAAAAGAGAACTGACAGACTAAAAGAGGTAGCCAATTTGAACTGAATATTTCACAGCTCCTTTATGTGTAACTAGCTTTTTAACATGGCAGCATCTATGGAAATTATTTCCTTTATTAGTACAAATGCAAATTTTATTTTTTAAAAACCATCACGGTTAAGGTTATAATACCATACGTACCATTTTTTCAAAGTTTACTAGATTGTCAATGAATGTCTTGTTCCCCTCGTGAGTAAATGTCATATCTGCAAAGAAATAAAAGTCACATTCGAATCACTAACAGAAATATGTCATACTAAGAAACCAGAATAGCACCATTAGATTATGCTGGAGGATTTGCATGACACTGCAGTTGAAAAAAGCCGATAATAGTTCCTTTTATGTTAGGTGTTTACGTTTCGAAAGCACTTTCCCTGAGCTTAGTAAAATTTCCAAACTGACCCTCTGTTGCACTATCAAGTCTTTCAAACCATGCACAGATCCCTGCTCCTCCAATAATCTTTCCAACCCTTTCAGAAAAGTCAGGGCTGAGAGGAGATGATGAGGAAGGTGGAAAGATGGGATCATTCTTCCCAAGGAGGTCAATCTGATTAGGCTCCTGTTCATTTTCTTCCCCACACACTCACCACTGACTCGGCCTGTGCATTTCCTTGGAATTACCTTTAATGAGCAAAGGCATGAAGGGGATGAGAGGAGGGTCCAGCTTGGCTACCGTCAGCCTGTAGGCCCTGTGGTTTCTTGAAGGATCCTTTAGAGAAACAAAGAGATCCTGGTTAATGACTAGTGACACGTGCACCACCCCCTCTACCTCCCAACACACCCAGCCTTGTCATTTCCCAGTCGGGGAGTTTTGAATCGAGTGTAGCTACAAAAGAAAGGTGGCTTCAGTTAAACTGATTTTTGTTTTAAAACAACTTCCTGTATCACATGAAAATAATTTACTTTTTGTTTCCTTTTTTCGTTGACCGGGAGATATGCCTCTAGGGATCCAGGGGAGAGATTCCCATTGAGAGCCCATTTGAAATGTAAAACAACTCCCCAGCTGTGAGATTCCCCTTCTCCTGAAGCACAGCCTCCTTCCTGGGAGCCCAGCTCACCCTCCTACCTGCCTTGCATAGCCAGTCCCGACTTGCCTTCTCTGAAACCCTCCATCACTCCTGCCAAGTCCCACTCACTCCATTTCTGTCCGTTAACACCTCCCAGCCAATGGGGAAAAATAATTTTGGCAAGCCGAGGAAAATGCAGCTTCCAATCCTTAGCCAGCCTGTGCTAGGTGGAAAGGATCCCATTACACTGCTTTTCTTAGTTACACAAATTGACCTTATGTGGGACATAAGTCCTGTTTCAGTTAGTACCTGAGGTGCCGTTCATTAGTCGGACATGCTTGTTTTAGCAGCACTAAAATGGGATCATAAACTTCTTAAAGTCAGACAAGGACAGATAAAATTTCTGAAATGAGAACTTCAGCTAATCGGAAATTGGATTAATGCAGACCGTGAACAGAATAAAGGAGCCACTGTCACTCACCATTAAACTTTCAAACTCCGCATAGAACTTCTTGAACTTGCTTGGCAGTTTCTGTCAAGGAAATGAAAATGCCACACTCATAAGTCACATTCAACATCTAGCTACGTATCGTGTTAGCATTTCTAGGGGAAGTTATTACTTTTGGCTCTTAAACATCTCTAAGACAGGCCAGACTGTAATCTGTCTTGTCATTTGAGGATAATCTTAGAGAACTCGTCTTTCCAAAGTCTTAACCTAGTTGAACCAAAACTAACTATGGGTGCTTTGGTCTTAACTGCTTTTATAATGTTTTCTGAAATGGGTTATTCATAGAGAGGGCTGCATTCCCAGACTACAAGTGGTTTGGCATTAACCCTCCACTGTTTTAAACTCTCGCATTCCCACAATTAGGAATTTAGACCAGGGAATATTAGGATTAACAGTTTTGGAAGCTACCTAGGTTCAACCCTCCTCCTCCTCTACGACGTAAAGCTACAAGAGAACAGGGATTTTTATCAGTTTTGTTTATTGCTATATACTGAGGGCCTAAAAGAGTGTCAGGTACAGATTAAGTGCTCAATACATGTTTAATTGACTAGATTAAACCTGTGTTTTATAGATGGAAGAAATTAAACCTCATAGATTAAATGACATGCCAAAGTCACACAGCTGATGATGGTCAGAGCCTCTGTAATTCACATCTCCTGCCTCCTTTCCTATCGCCTCTATCATATGTGCTATGCTTTTGTACACAAGCATTTCTCCCACAGGATTTCTCTGCCTTGCTATAATACAAAAATAGATAGTTCTATCAATTTAGTCATTTCTCATGGTTATATTTTGGCATATGATTCAATACCACACACTCACACCGTAGGTCAATGATGAATCATCTTTCAATCTATTGGTTCTCACTTTGCTTAGGTCCTGAGCTTACAGTAAAGCTGAACTTTTCTAACAGGGTCACACCAAGGCATAGCAGCGTGATGTTCCCCATCCCGCGACCGTGGCAGTGCTGACCAAGTCCTGGGCCATGAATGCCCCGCTCAGCTCTGCTTCACACAGCGAAGTCTACCATCAACAACTGACTCACCCCATCAGGCCTCTGCAAGCCACCCAAAAGCTCCTCTCTCTTCTTTTTCTCTCTTCTCTGAATGGGTTTGTCATATTCCCATTTAAACACTGTAAACCATCTTATTTTGTTTCTAGGAACTAGTCTCCTTATAATGTCTAAACTCATTGTCCTAGTGCCTCTTTTCAAGTTGGGTTTCAGGGAAACCTGATATCCTCTTTTAGGGGGAAAGGTTCAAAGTGATGAAGGCTGGGATGGGCATCAAGGGATACAAGGGTCTCATGCTCCACGGAGTGTCCAAATCATCACGCTAGGCGATAACTTTCCGTGAACACAGACAATTTACAAAATTAGGAGCGAATGACATTTTTTTTTTTTTTTTTTTTTTGCAGTACGCGGGCCTCTCCCTGTTGTGGCCTCTCCTGTTGCGGAGCACAGGCTCCGGACGCGCAGGCTCAGCAGCCATGGCTCACGGGCCCAGCCGCTCCGCAGCATGTGGGATCTTCCCGGACCGGGGCACGAACCCGTGTCCCCTGCATCGGCAGGCGGACTCTCAACCACTGCGCCACCAGGGAAGCCCCGCGAACGACATTTTTGGTTAGATCTATCACTCTAGTTCTCTTTCTGTGCTTAGCTGACTTTTGGGTCAAAAGCCGGAGTGCATGTGGTGATAAAACATGTGGGTCTTAATACTATTACCTATCCACATCCCATGCTTTCGGAGCAGGGGTTCTCAACTGGGGGCAATTTTGTACCCACACCCAGGGATATTTGGTGATGTCTACAGACCTTTCCTGTTGTCACAGCTGGGGTGGATGGAGGGAGAGGCGCTACTGGTATACAGTAGATTGAGGCCAGGGGTGCTGCTAAGCCTCCTCCACGGCCGGGACATCACCCCCACCCCCCCCCCCGCCCCATACAACAAAGAAGAATGATCCTGCCTGAAGTGTCAAGACCACTGAGGCCGAGAAACTCGGCTCTGGGTTCTTACTCCCACTGGCTTTATCTCAGAGGCGTCTTTCCCCTCTATGCTGGACCATTCCCTTTGCCGCGTGGCTTCACTCTGTTTTCTGTTTTGTTCATCGACTCTCTCACGCGTGTTTTCTAGTTCCCAGAGGGCAGGCACTATTTCCCACTTTGCTCCTGCTGCCATCGTGCTGTTGTCGTGTGGGAAGCATGTGGGAGGGTCTTGGCAAGTCCAGGCAGATAAACCCAAATCAAAGACGCTCAAGAATGAAAGCTCTTCCTACAGAATGATCCAATTACATCTCAACTTAAGAGATAAAGGCTTACGAATGATGAAAGGTGAGTCTCCTCTTTCCAGCAATACGCAAGGATGGAAACACAAGCTCACAGGCTGCTGTGCTCCTTCCTCTCCCCGTGGAATGAAGGACTGGCCAATAAACTCTCTCCCTTTGCTGCCTGTCCCCCCCGCCCCCCAAGCAGCCTCCTATTTCTCTCTTTAGACCAGGAAAGGGGATGCTGAGAGTGTTTCCCCCATGCTACGGCCTTAATGTCTAGCTGCTGTTATGTGCACCTATATCTGGCCTTCCCGGACCCCATGAGGCTTCTTTGATTTTCCCAGCCAAATCATCTGGACTCTGTGAGCATGAAAAGCTGGAAACAAGCTGGGGAAAGCAGACTCTCTGAGAGGGAACCCTCGATCTCCAAAGAGCTGTGGGCTACAAGAAGGGGAGGCGTGCACCCTGGCTTCATTGCTTACATTTATTGGCAGCACTAACTTTTTTTTACTAGCCGGAAGATGACCCAGCCAAATGGCGTGCAGGCCTTACCAATTCCCTCATTCCTATATTCAGGGGATGAGCCGCTGAGTGCAGCATCTGCTGGGAATTTTCAGAGAAACCCAAGACAGAAGGACCTGTGAGGACCTGTCCTATAAACAGTGGAAACATTGAGGAGGAACAGAGAAAGAAAACAGTTTCAAGAGGGAAGTAGGGAAGAAAATGTTTCAAGGAAAACATTTAGAGATGCAAACAGCTGCCTCTGGTGCCTTTTTACAGCAGCATTGCAAATTAAGATCTGTGTTACCTACTCCTTGCTCTCTTTTCGTGTCCCACTTACACATGCCTTTTTATTTTTAGAAAGAGTCTATTTTCGTGTGTATGTTCCATTAGAGATTAATATTTCTTTGACTACATACCACATGTAAGGGGTCAGGCATATTTTGAGTACTTAGCTAATGAAAAATGAAGCCGTTCTCTAGCACACATAACCAACTATCAACAAACCATTAATCGTATTTGCTACAGAAATTCACAACACACCTGCATAACTTTTGCACCAAACCGAATTCTAGTCAACTGTTGCTCCTCCGTACACAGAGAGGTCTGCTAGTAGTTAGGAGATGCTTGGTACCCAGCTGGGCCAAACAGTTGGCCTTCTGGTTAATTCTCCCAGGAGCAAAATGACTACTGGGATAAAAATGGATCTTCTGTCCTCTCTTAATTACAGATAAGGCTTATTTAAAAAGCAAGAAGCAGACATTTCAGAGAACAATAGGATCTATGAACAAGATGAAGTAATCCAAGCAATGCTATACCTAGGAACTAGACTTATTATTATTTACATTGTATAGTCCAGGAAGCTGAGACCCCCCTCATCCCCTCCCCCCTCTACAAAAGGACAATGCCTTTTAAAATTCACACTCTGAGGCAAAAGGAGACAGGTCACCTCCCTCAAAGTGCCCCACCTTTCCCACTGTTATACAAGCATGAGTGATATTTCTATAAAAAAAGACTCACTGGTGAGCCTGTGTTTTGACTCTTCAGGCAAATTCGCAGCTGGATCTCAGCTGAAGCTTACCTCCCATGTTAGTGCCAAGCGGCTCACAGCAACATTACTTAGTCCCATGACGATGGCAAAAAAGGAATTCAGATTCTTGTACTCCTTACAGCTGAAACACAAGAGGCACATACTGGAGTAAAATGCCACTTTTGAGTGAGATAAAAAAAAATTAGAGTTCTATTTTCTGATGGTCATTAATATTCGGCAGGACTCCTTTATGAGAGCAGGCAGTGACAGATTTAATGCTCTGTGTAATTTCCACTTGGGTGACCGTGTTCTGTTGTTTGATTTCTCACTGTAATTTTAGGAAGGTGATGGTTTGGGCCATCTAGGTTCAGGTTTTGAGGAGGAAGTTCAAGACACCTGCCCTAGGGATTGCTATTGTAATCCCAGAGCTTGCTAAAAGCCTTGTTGGACCTGGAGCGAAACATCTCACGGGCTAAGAAGAGAGAAAGCAAAATGTTCTTGGAGACTTCCAGACTTTCAGGCTGAAGCCGGACACCTCAGGCTCTGGCAGCATGAGAGGGAACGAAGGAAAATCACACTGCTGCAGCCGCCAGGGCTTCTACCTGCCATGCAAATGCTTCCAATTTGTTGAAAAATGTCAGCTTACAAATCATGATCCCTATATAGCTAATAACCTAAACAACTGACCAAAAAATGACCTTACTTTGTTTTACCAATGTCGATGAAGCTGATCATTTTGAATCTGTACTTATGCCATTATTAGCTTTTATGAATATATATTTGGGAAGAAGAATATTGTGGAACACCACCAAAGGTTCTTATTAGAATGCAATATTTAGCCCAGGTACTTGGTTTAACTTAAGAAAAAAAAAAAAAAAGGAATCTTCGACTTCTTTATACCAGCTCCTTGCAAAGGGAAAGAAGGATTCATTTTGCAAGGAGCACAAATCCTTTACCACAAATCAATATGGTTATCTAAGTTGACTACATCATAATTAAATCTTCTTTGGATTAGCATTTTCGCAAAAGGCTAATTGTTGCATGTGCTGCCTGTGTACTCCTTGCAGAGTGATTCATAAGTGGTCTGTGTGGAAATGGGAAAACAGATGTAGAGAAGATATGGTGTGTCTCATGCACCGCTAAGGGAGCAGGCGGGGCCTTCGATGGGCCGGGGCGGTGGCTCTCAGGTCAGGGGCTGAGAGCAACTTCAGAGTCCCTGGACTGAAGGCAGCGAGGCTGGTCATGGACATGTTTGCCTTTGTCCTATCTGTGCGATCATGAAAGCACACGCAGGACTGCAGGGCTGCCTTTCTGCTCACTGCTCTGGTTACCAACTAACTATCACCTTAGGTAAGTCACGAAATTTCTCTCTGCCTCAGTCTCCTCACCTGTAAAAGGCGAGGGTAACATTTGGACCCCCAACTTCACAAAGTTCTGGGCAGGTCAAAGAGCTTCAATAGAATATATTGACGTTCTCTAAAAATATCACGTAAAACATGCCAACTGCCACTAGGTTTAAGATCTCATTCGTGTAGATCTTGGTTTCTGAGTCTGCAATCTTCTCCAGCTGGGTTGTGTGAAGAGTTCTACTGTGTAGGACGGCGCAGGTTAAATGACATAAACCAATTTATTCCGAAGGCCAAATCCACCCATAATCAGAAGGAAGAGAGATAAGAAAGGCAAAGACATTAAAAAAAAAAAAATTCCTGAGTTTCTGAAAGGCTCTCCTATGTTGCCCTGTGAAATAGCAGGATAAGGCCCCCAAAGGGTTTCTGGTCTCCACGTCTGTGTGCAGACCTCCCCTCTCCTCCCTTGTTGCACTTAGCACTGCCAGGCTAAGGTGAGGAGAGAATGTGCTCCTGCTAGCAGGGAAGCACATGCTGTCACAGTTTCCAGTCATCTCCTTCCAAGTAAATGGAGGCATTTGTTCCCGGCGATAAGCCTATTCAGGCTCCGGGGGAAAGTGGCTACACTCTGAACCAGAAATTCATAAGCAACATTCTACCAAATCTTTCTTTCAAAAGGCAGTTTTTCCAAATTAAGAGACACCAGCACTTGAATCCAAGAGATCTGGATATCCTGTTGAACTCCCAAAATTTGGCAAAATAATTCAAGGCATTTGGCAAGCTGACATGTGTAAAACGTCGAGCAGCGTTTGCTTCTTTGTTTAGCTCTGGAAATCAGACTCTGTATGGGATCTAAACTCTTTGGCTCAAGAAAACTGCCCAGCTGGGGTCACTTGTGCTCCCCACCTTCCCGTGCTAGAGCTCCCTGGGCTGAGAAAAGAAAGAAGTCTCCCAGCCACAGCCACAGCCGCATTTAGCATTTTATTTTTAGCACTGTGGTGATACCAAAAACAAGGAAGTAAACAGGAGGCTGTCAGGCATATCTAAATAGCAGGAGAAGATTAAATTCATTTCAGGGAGAAATCTAACTGGCCCCTGCAGTAAATAAATTGTTTCCCATGAAGTGCTGTTAAATAGAATATTTATAAGATGCTTGCTTTTTCTGATGTTTATGGAGATGATTTTCATGGACCAGGTTAGCTCGCCTTTATGCATTTTATGGATTTTATCCCGGCTGAGTCGGATGCACGGCTGTACGTGCATGTCCCCACTGCCCTCTACTGGCAAGAACGTGTCGAGTTAGACCTGGACTCGCCCAGCCTTTCCAACAGAATTTTGTGCAGAACTTTGCTGAAGGAGTCATTTATGCGGAAGGAGGCACGAAGTCTGAGTAGTTCAGAGCAAAAAGAGGTCACGATTTTAACTCGAGCATCAGTGCTGCAGGATGTTAATTTATATATCGGTGTCAAGTATTACAAAAGCTAGACAAGACACATCTTTCGCAAGAGTTCAGTGATTCTTACGCCCCTCTGGTTGGTCCTGGTACATAAGGAGATTTTATATCTCACTTTTCTTTTTAAGGTGTAATCTAAGGGGACAAAATGAAAACACAGCGCAAACGTTTTTCTCTCTCCAAGTGGATGATACTTACTGGGCCGCGATCTTAATGAATTTTTTTAAGAGCTGAACACGCTTGCTAGGCTGGGAGCAGAGGCAAATCTCAGTGACAACCCAAAACTGAATTTCATTAAACCTCCTGAGGAACAAATCCAAGTTTGCTGTGGTCTTTTTAAAATGATGCCTTCCAAATGTGTGATAGATTAGCTCCAGCTAGAAGAAAGGAAAACAATGTCATGTCTTTGTTTTTAAATCAAAACACCAACTTGGCTCCTCCATTTGACGTGACAAATTGATACTGGTCAGCAAATGTGAATACAGTCACTGACCAGGATTCAACTTGAACTTCGACTTGAAGATCTTAATGGCTCAATGAGGCTTGTTCAATCTGTTAACTATAAACTAGGTGCCACTGGCTTAATATACACAGGAAGACAGAGCTCACTGTAAATCATAAAGATTTTTCTTTGACACTGAAAGGCTTTCTAACGGCCTTTATTAACGTACTCAGTGATTTTAAAAAACCCTCGCGTGGCTCCCACACATTGCAGCACCTGTTGACGTTTACAGGCTGCATCCCGAATTGCCACGATACCTACGAATGAATGCTCTAAACGGAGCACCTTACCTCATGCACACAGCTGAAGAGGTCCCAATCGTAAACTGTCATCTGGTATGCCAAATCTTTGGAGCTCATCAATTCAAAAGTTCCCATTGTTCCAACAGTTGGGCCCTCCTGCTCTGGCAAGGGAGTCTATGAATAATAATGCAAAAATGTATCGGAATCTCAAAACAGACACGCTGAGTGCTGTCAGGGCTTTGAGGGAAGAGGATTCTGGAGAGGCTTCAGGAATATCTTGAAACTGATTTTACCCCGAGGAGAAAAATGCCTTTGCTCTTAATGCTCACTTGCTTCTGTGCCATTTTTATAGTAATCATCATCACTCTCATCAATTCCACTGACTGAAAAATGTGGACCATGGCAAATAAGATTCAGTGAAGACTGACCCATGGAAGTTCTCTTCTGCATGGGCCTGGGAGCTCCCAGGGAATGATTCCTTTTCCCTGGCAAACATGTAAGCAGTTCTTAAGGACTTTCTTCTCCTATTTCCCACTGAAGCCATTCCAAAGCAGGTACTGGCATGGTGGTTTTGGATGTTCAGCTACAGTGCTACTTACGATTGCAGGGGCTGGTAACAGTGGTAAAGTTGCTGCATCTCCGTTTCTCATAACACACTGCCTGGGGTACTAGGTGACAGAGGGCTATGTGATTACATGTGATTATATATGATTGCTCCACTTTCTGAGAGATGCTGAGCTAGGAATGACAGTCACATGGTCAGGGTGTTTTGGGCTAGGCATCAGAAAACTAAACTCTGCTACTTTCTGGAAGACCATTGGTCTAGACTTTCCATCCAACTTATCTCATTTTTATTTTATGGGAAATGAGTTATAGTGCTTTTCCTTAATAAGATGAATGGTTTGTATATATTAGAAACTTACGTGTAATATATTAATACCTATTGATCTCTAATAATATGTTTAAAGTTACAAAAGTCACACGAATTAAAAGATAATTTCCCCAATATGATGCTAAACATATTTGGATATTCAATATTTATGTTGGAAGTACTAATATCGTTCACATTCTATCATCATCATCATTATAATCATCACCTATAACCTTGACAGTCTGTGAATGGCCACTGCATTCCGGGCATTTGCAAGTTTGCAGTTTAAAAAAGGAGTCAGCCCTGACCAGCAAGTACAGCACTGCACGCCAGTAAAGAGTCAGCTGCTGGCATTCATTTGCACGTCTAAAGGGATGGACAGAAGCATCGAAAAACACCTGACTCCCAGATACACGGAGAAACAGGTGAGGAAACCTGAATGGGCTTTTTGAGAGTTAGCAGGCGTTTGGAATGAACGTGTGGCCTGAAGAGGTTCTTGGAGAAAGAGATGGGCTTCAAAAGATGAAACAGACAAAACTGGGTGGCTTTAGAATGGCAAAGTTTTCCCTGAGTATCCAGGATGGTCTGTCATAGGTTGAAGGATGGCGTGAGAGGCATGAAGGTGAGGAAGCCGTCATGAAACTTACTTGGCAGGAACAGAGAGCTCAGGGGAACCAAAGGGACAGCTTGAACAGCTTTAGAAAGTCTTTGAGTACCAGATGGGAGTTAGGGTTTTGAAACAGACCAGGTTAGTGCCAGTTTTAGAGAGCAGCAGATTCTAAATGTAAACCCCACTCTAATTACATAGGCTTGAATGATTCCCTAATCTCTTGACTGTCTCTAGCTCTGATGAGTTGGGGCCCCAGTACCTAGTACCTAGGCTTGTTAAGGGAATTGGATGGGAATAATTTAAGTGTAGCACGTGAGCACAGTGCCTAGCACAGAGGAGGTCCCCACCGTCCCCTCCAAATTAGTTCCCTTCCCAGCTCTGCTGCACCAATGCAGAGGTACGGGGAAGTGTGATGAGTACAGGACCCGGATGTATGAGCCAAATACTGTTGTTCCTGATTCACTTTATGCAGGGCGCAGACAGCATGGAAGAAAAACCATTATTCCAAAGTTTTAAAACTTAGGGAACCGACCTGAAGCTGATGGGCAAGTAGCTTATGGAAGCAAATAAGGAGAATGGTTTCAAGCGGGGTAGGTCTCAGGTAGAAATGTCGGGGAAGCTTTTAAATACTTGGTGCGAGAACTCTGTCTCAGGCTCAGACCGGCTCTCCACATTCTGCCTTCCCTCTCGCCCATGTGCTCTGCTGTGGACCTGCCCTCTATTCCTTAGGTTTGCTCTCTCCTCAATCTGACTCCTTATCTCTTTCCCTTGAGGTCTTATGGCTTTTCACAGAGGGGATAAATTAACCCAACAAATACAGGGAAGAGGCCATTAAATTCTTTTAGTCATGGAGGCTGGTATATCATCCTGAATCCCTTCTGAGAGAAAAACAGAAACCCCTGTTGAATCTCTACTTTTTTTGAGTGAACAGGGCTCACCAAGCAAAGGGCAGGCCGATCCCTTCCCTCCGTGAACCACCAGAGAGGCAATCTGAGCAGCACAGAGGGCTCCTCTAACTGAAGTGGGGAATTAACATGCTGGCCCCATAGGAAGCAACTCCTTGGACCATTTTCTCACAGAGACCCCTGTGGAAATTTCCTTACAGATGAAGTGTAGCAGAGCCTATGTAAGGTCTGCATTACACAGACAGATCTGAAAAGTGCCCACACAGAGGCAAAGAACTCCTATAGACTGATTCTCTCTCTCTGCTCTTTTTGAGAGCTGATTTCTCTGTTAAGCCTGGATGGTGGTGATTGGGAGAATAGCACTGTTACCCTCCCATTGTCCAGATGAGGAAACTAAGACATTAAAAGGACGTGCTGATTGTCAGTGACAAAGAGATGGCTAAAGCCAGCTGCCATCTCAGCATCCTCTTTCCTCGTGCTCCCACACCTCTGTGCCTAGCTCTGCCATGGCATTTGTCACATTGGATACTCATTACACTCTGGCGTCCCACGCTATACTGTGAGCTCCCTGAGGCACAAGGACCATGATGCATTCATCTTCAAGACCATCCTAGAGCCAGAATCATCCGCCTGGAATGATAACAGTATAGGCCCTAAATAAAAACCTAAGGAGCTAGTGAATGGATAGAAGTATTTAGAACGAAATTACAGTGCCATGGGGTTTTATTGTAAGTTGCTCTGTACTGACATTTATGTTTAACATGTCAAGAAAGTAAAACTCCAGAATCCAAGCCCTTAGGCAACTAGGATAAATTACTGGCACTCTACTAATTCTAGACAACATGTCAGCACTACAATTTGTTCTGTTCCAGGCTGTCTGTGTTAGTTTCATCTCCCAATCTGACCATAATTGTCTTCAGGGCAGAGGCTCTGGGACACTGGTTTAGTGTCACACAGAAGCTAGCACTTCATAAGTACGTGTTGATGGATCAAAGGTTTGGCCAACATTCTGTACTGCAGGGGCATCCTGTATACGACTCTTCCTAGACAGACTGTCCTCAAAGAAATCTTTAGAAAGCCAGAAAAGGAGCTCCGTGCCTACAGTTTTGTGAGGCAGGGACAGCTCGACCACTCCTTAGAAACAACAGCATAGCTGGCAGCCCAGTGAATGGCAGAGCACCGACAGGGAAGAAGTTAAGCAAGTTCACGTCTGGGTACTTGCTGCAAAGTAAACTCCCTGCAATTACTCCGGCCTTAAAATGGAAGACGAGCAAGGACTAAGAACTGGTAAGGCTGAAGGGTTGTGTGCAAATAAACAGAGGCTTAAAAACTTAGTATGTGCCCCACAGGGAGCTGGAGATGGTCCACACTCTCCGTCTCTACACCACATCATCGGACACCGCGGCCAAGAACCAGCCGGGAAGAGAGGCCCGAGCGCTGTGTGGCAAACACATCACGTGGCACCTTTGGCAGGGCTCTGGCTGAACTGGCTTCTGATGGCTTTCGCTTCCAGAAGAGAGCAGTGTAACTCATCCATGCCATTTTTTCCCCCAGTCCCTCAATACTGGGAAATATTTATTTTTCAGGAAGCCACGAATGTAGATGATGAAAAATATACAAAAAGGACTGGGGGCAGACTCAGATCACACAACGCTGGTGGTTGGCTGAGTGAGGCAAGGGTGCTCACGGGCCAGACGGACGAGAGAGGGGCGGGAGAACTAACACCCCTTCTGTGAAGCTCCCCTCCAGGTAAATTCAAGATGTTGCAAAATCTGCTCGGCGGTGAGACAGTGCACAAGATAGCTCTCCCCAGACTAGAAGGCCAGAATCATGATGAGGCTAAACAAGCTCTACAAAGTCCAGGGAGGGGAATCTTGATTTACCTACAGTGTCTGATCTGATTAAACTGAACGTATTCACGCGTCACTTATGTAGTTAAGTTCTCCCCCTAAAATGCAATGCAGTTTCCCTGTAGCACCCGTGTTGCACTTCTCTTGGTAAAGAAGCCCGGTGTGTCTAAAGATGGAAAAAACTAGTCCTCTATCCCCTGAACTGGCCCCACAAGCTCTCTAAGATACTCTAGTAGCTGCTCACTTCTACGCCTGTTACAGGAGAAACAGAACTGAACCCTACCCGCTGCAAAAAGAAGAGAGGGCCAGTCACTTATTAGCAAGGGCCGATTAAGCCTTTACTCACAGAGAGCTGGGTGGGGCCGCGAACACTGTGTTGGAGACTTAGGAAAGACGGCTGGCCTCTGAGATTTCCTACACAAGATGGAGAGAGCCCTTTCAGGGAACAGCATTTTCCCTGGACCGGAGAGTGGCTCTGCCGTAACGCATTTCTACATCCCCCCCCAAGGGGCAGGATACATTGCAACACCTCGTCTTAAAACATTATTTCTATCCTGGTGTCTAAGTATTCAGATTCTTAATAGTAATATTTAAACCGGGGACATTTCAAGGACGTGAATTACTACAAAGAGTTCTGAAAGCTGAATTATGCCCCAGTAGCGGTGTTCCTTGGCGAATTTCCACAAAGGAAAATCTAAAGCTCAGAGCATCTCAAATGAACACCTGAGGCTTACCTGACAGACGGCAGAAAAGAAAGAGACAAGTAGCGTTCAAGATTTTTTAGCAACTAGGTTCAACGTGACTGCAAAATTAAGCTCCAGACAAGTTTTTCTGATTGCAGACGCTGCTCTGAGGTGGCCATCCACACCTACCAGTGAATCGAATTTCTCTCGCGGGCAAGCAAACAGGCGTCCATTAATAGTGAGCGTCGTAAATACTGAAACGTCATTAGGTTTGAGCACCACCTTTTCTGTGAACATAAAAAGCAAGAGATTGCCTATTAAATGCACCTGAGATTTGCTGCGCTGCCCTAATCACACCAACAAATTACCAGCTTGGTGAATTACCGGAACACGCAGAGTGACTGCATAAAATACAGTACTGAAGGAACCCACCGAATAAAAAAGACACAGCATTCGTGCAGGCGCACGACACTCAGGATGCCGTCAGAAATGACCGCAACACAGGAATGGAAATACCTGAGGGTCAAGTCACCCGGTTCTGCATACAGAAACCGCACCTGCTTTTTAAAAAACAAGTTACGCTTCCAGATGGTAATAACGCCCAGCACTCTGGAGATGCCAAGATAACTTTTAGAAAACTTAGGGGGTTTCTGAGATCCCACATGACTTTAGATGTAAAATTTATTACC
This sequence comes from Grampus griseus, assembly GCF_964374135.1. Lineage (NCBI taxonomy): Eukaryota > Metazoa > Chordata > Mammalia > Artiodactyla > Delphinidae > Grampus > Grampus griseus. Next base: position 59,456,839 of record NC_139001.1, read on the forward strand.
GTGTTTTATCACTCATTCCCTGATTTGGAGGGCAACTGCATTATTAGCTTAAGTCTTCTATATTTAAAAGATAATTCAAAAAAAACAAAAACATAATTCATACAATAAATATTTAGCATTTACTGTATGCTGGACACTGCTCTAGGCACTGAGGATACAGAAGGGAACAATACAGGGGAAAAAACCCAAAACAGTCCAGAAAGAGCTTATATCATAGTGAGGGACGCAGATAGTACCAATGTACCAGAGAGTAAGCAGTGAGGAGGAGAAAACAGTATAGCAGGGAAGGAGGCTAGGAAGTATGTGTAAGGGGGAATTTTAGAAAGGGAACTGGAGAAAGGAAGGAGTGGGCCTCCATGAGACAATGACACTTGGGGGGAAACCTGAAGGAAGTGAAGGAGGCACCTGGGATAGCTATGGCGAGAGTGTGCCAGAGGGATCATCACGGCAGACAGACGTCCTGGGTCGTGTGTGCCAGGAACAGAAATGGAAGGGGATATCTTGGGAATCTGAGATGCATTTAAAAATCCTACATCAGTGGAATCGTTTGTCTTCAAACACGGCAGGGATGGCTCACCCGATCCTGAAGGATCTTCCAATAACTATCAAATCGTACTGGACCAGCTAGCCTGACGGCTCTCTCCTCCAGGCTCTCACTGCAACGCATGCAGACCCTTCCAAAACTCCTGCCGGCATGGACTATAATTATTTATTTATTGTCTCCCGCCTCACCAGCCTGTGAGCAACCTGGAGGCCCAGGCTGTGTCCAACACCTCCTCTCCTCTCACAGCCACACTAAGTGGCCAGAAACTATATGAAGAATGAATGAACGACATTTCAGGAAAGCAGAGAGCAGTCTAGTAATCCTGCGAGGGAAAAGACTTCTCGTTTTGTTTGACGAGCTGGGTTCCCGCCCTCTTTACTGGGAAAGGAGGAAAACCATCATCAACTGGAAAGAACCAGCCTATGGCCACCTCCGACTTCAGACTTGTGAAAACCTACAGCCTTTAGCTAGAAAAGCCAGGTGCCCTCTTAGGGCCCACATTTCTCAGAGCTCCCAGGTCTTAAGCTTTTTTTTTTTTTTTTTTTTAATTGCAGTACGGTTGATTTACAGTGTTGCGTTATTTCAGGTATACAGCAAAGTGATTCAGTACTACATATATACATATAGACACAGGTATTTACATGTATAAATTGTTTTTCAATTCTTTTCCATTATGTGTTATTACAGCCTTAAGCTTTTTTGTTTAGGGTTTATAGGGAAAGAACTCCAGGCTGACATCCACACCAGAGACCTCAGTTCCAACTGCCTTGGATAGATCATTTCACCCTTTTCTGCTTCAGGGTGGTTACCTACAGGATAGGGGATATTAGACACTAGCCCAGCCCGCCTCTGACCACTTTATTTCTGTTATTTTGGGGAGCATACACAGCACCTATTTGTCCCTTCGGATCAGCTTGGAAGGGCCTCGCTAACTTCTGGCAGGGTTCTGTTTGGATGGGATATTCTGCTTTGCAGAAGGCGGTTACCTCCTCCGGAACTCATCTTGATGATGATCAGGCCTTCCCCAGAGCCTAGTTTGTCGGCAACTGCGCTGAGGACTTCCTTCACCGAGGCAGCCACTGGCACCCGGATGGTTGTGTAGGTGTGGTCCATGCAATAGACTTTAAACAGAACTATTGGGAAGGCAGCAACAGTAAGATAAGTTGGTCTTGTGAGTTCTTAAAAAAAACAAAAGCTATGCAGAATGTTTAGACACGCTCCGAAATTTGCATCATCTTGCCATTCTTAAGATTTGTATTTATTTGTACTCATTTATGCCTATGCCTGCCCCCTTCTAAAACTTCGTACCTTAGCATTGGTCTAAGAAAAGTCCACGACTGCCAGCTCCAGTTACAAAAACCACAACAGATATTTGTGAAAAACCCACACGTAGGTCATGCGAAACAATGAGAAGTATGTTTAGGCCAATTTTCTGGGTCTGCCTTTGTCTGTGAGCCTTTCTTTTTCACAATACCGGGAGTGCTGTGTTGTAGGCAGATTACTAGATTCCTGCAGCCCAGAGCAGTGGTAGGGAGCCAACATTAACGCCTCTGCAAACAGGAGCGCTTCCGCCTGGGGCCGTGAACATTCGCTGACATGGCTGCTCACTTGTTCCCTGGTTTGTGTACTCGGAGGCCAGGCCAGGTGGCACGGGTGGTACTCCGCTCAGCAGACCCCTATGTGGCACCCAGACGCTCAGCTCTGAACACATAGATCTTGAGGGCAATTTCCAGCTCCTGTAATTCTGGAGTTTGGGGCACTGCTACATTACAAGAGTCATCTGTGGCTTAAGATGAAGATTTTATCATGATCATTCATCTTATTTTGGTTGTGATTCTTTGGAGGAATCTTAACCAAGCAAACAATAACAGCCAGCATCTCTGCCTCCCTGATGGCTGCTAACGAGGTACTGCTCAGGGCCAGAGTGCTCTCCCTGGGTGGGAACCCCGCTCTGCAGGTGCCCCTGGCGCTCCCCCTCGGCGAGGCGTCTGCAAAGCGCCAGCCACCCTCCTGCCACGTTGACAACGGGTGCCTGAGATAATCTTTCTCTCCTTCAAGGAGAGGTAGCAGTGGGGGAGAGGCAGAATCAGGGGAGTGTGAACAAGCACCTCAGCTCCAGGCACAGAGTTCAAGAACATAAATAATTGGAATGCAAACGGGCACCTCCAAGCAAACCATTTGGAGTACACAGGGACAGCCAAGAAAAGCTATTCTGTGGGCCCAAGGGTGATTCCCAGGGGGGAGATTTTATTCTGACTTTAAATAATCTGCACAAGTTGGAAGACATTCTCACCTTCATCAGAGCCACGGATAGGCTGGCGCTTCTGGGCTCTGTCATCGCCTGTGTTGAACTGCTGCAAAAGAACTTTGTGCTGTAAAAAATAATAACAGCAGCAGCTGTCATAAGGAATGAATGAGAAATGCACGTTTGCAACTCAGAGGACACACATCTGAGAAGCAGAGTCGAGAAATAAACGTATTTTGTCTTTACAAAGATAGCACTGTCATATATTGCAATATTATGTTTCTGGAGAACTGTCATTCTACAGGGCACAGTTAGAGAATCCTAATCCGTTGCCACTTACCTTCTTTTGTGGAGCCTTTGCATCTTCTGAACTACGAGAAATAGAGAAAGCACATTATTTAATACTGTTGGTACTATTATTTTAAATTGCTTCATTTGTATATAACTTTAATCTTACATTAGAAAATGAAACCACAGCATCCCTTCAGGAGGCAACACGAGCCCCCTTATTTTAATACTGAGAGGCCAAGGCCCAGAGGAGACAGCTAAGAGATCAGCTCTTGTCACAGACAGATCCCTTGTCGAACTGATGATAAAAGCCAGAATTTCTCGATCTCAAAGTCTATTTAGTAGCCAGTATTTAATCAACGGCTCAAAGAACAGCATATGAAAACCTTCTGTGTTGCCACTGAGAGGACACAAATATTCACCACCGACCGCACTGGCAGCCCGAAGTGAATTTACCATATAAGTAATTCTCCTCAAACTTTCTTTAGATGCCACTGACCACTTTATTACTGGATTCACTGCCTTGAACCAAAGGTACCCGAGTTTATTGAGTCAGACACTCAGAGAGGATCTCTGGCTCCCTAGGCTCTCTCCTGGCGGCCATCTGGCACAGAAGGCAGCTACGCGGAATCTCTGTCCTTTTGTTAATCTGGCCTGACTGCACCTCTTCACCCGACGCTCAGATTGCTCAAATCAGAATAGTGTGTGGTTGTTGACAAAGCATCTTTCACCTTTTGGGAGGTGGGCAAAGGACCTCCTGGAAGATGATGTGATTCAGAGGCAGCAGGCACTTACTTGATGAAAGCACACCCCAAAGCCAAGCCCTTCCTTACATTTGCTTGACAATCTTCTCCAACTCGGGCAGTTGCTCCTTGAGGGCAGCAATCATCCGGGCATCATCTGATACAGACACATAAAACTCCTGTAATTGGCAAAGGTCACAGGCTTTTAACAAGAACTGCAAAAGGTACGTAATTCTGTAAAGAGCAACAAAGACGTGTCCCTATGTCATCTGCCTCACTAGCATCTCCAGACCATGGTTTCATGGACTGGGGACAAAAAAGTAAAAGAGAACGTTACGGCATGCCTAAATTCACAATTGCAAGTGAGAAAAAATTTTGGAAACTGATGGTGGTGATGTTTGCGTTACATTGCGAATGTAATGAATGCCACTGAATTGTATGCTTAAGAAAGATTAAAACAGCAAATTTTATGTTTGATATATTCTACCACAATAAAAAAATTACAAAAAAATTGAATTGCAAATGAATTGTTTATATGATATTTATACCAAAGGCAATGCAATGCAATGTTCTGGAATGGGTTATTTTATAGTCTATCCTTTAAGAGCACTGTTTTCACCTCAATGTTTTTTCAGGGAAATTTTAATATTTATTTTGAATATTATGTTAGTATTTGTTGTTTAATATTTACCACTGGTCGCGGTTAACTGTTGGTGGTAAAAGTACAGTCGTGGTTTTCAGCACTGAACTGAAATTCTGCTGAGTTTACGTCACCAGCTCAGGACTCTTCACTGACGTCCTGGGAATGGCCCCGCCCACTGTGCAGCCGCCGCCGTGCCCTGCTTTGTGCAGGAGCAGTGGCCTCCCCAGCAGGCGCTGAGAGCTGTGGCAGTGGCAGCGTCACACCACTTTGGCTCATCTGTAAAGTGGTCCTTTACTCGATGCAATGGGTAGGGGCCATGACCCAATGACCCAATGACCCAAGCTACTATGACTCCTCTACATTTTCAAAATCCTTTATCCCACAGCCGTGAGGGACTCTCATCGTCCGCCTTTCCTCCCAGACTCACTTCTCTGCCTGCCAGATGACATGAGTAGAAAGGAGAGACTGGGGACGTTTCTTCTGGATAATTCATTCTTGAACAGACAGACTGATAAGGTTTGAAACAGAAGCCACATTGCCTTTTGCCTGCACAGGAGTAAGGTCCCCATCTCAGATTCGGAGGACAGAATGAGTCATCAAGGATTAAATGCCCAGGTCAATGCTGTGACTTGGGCTGGAGCCATGGGAAGGAAAAGGGAAGCTCAGCTTAAAGCAGTGTTTACAAAGTAAATCGTTTCCCTTCAGAACTACCTCGTGGCCCCAGGAATTCCTCAGTAAAGTTATCTGCTTCACTCTACTCAAAAGTATCCACCATTTGATCTAGTAATCCCACTGCTAGGAATATAACCAAGGATAGACCTATTGGCACAAAAGTGTTCACTACGCTGTTATTCTAGGAAGGTAAAAATGGAAATGATGTAAATATACAATAATATGGGAACAAATAAATATATCTGTGGCAGGGCCGTTAGAAAGTTTTCTTAGAAAGACTCTACTGACATGGAAAACTCCTTACATCAAGTGGAAAAAGCAGCCTGTAAAATGATGGGTACTATGTGATTACAACTACGGAAAATATAACAGAGAAAATAACCAAATGAAAATACATTAGAATACTACTTCCAGTTATTGAATTAGAGGGGCAGGATAATGGATGATGCTTTTCTTTACTTTCCTTATAGTACCTTTCTGATGAACGAACATGTTAACAGAATCTAGAATCTGCAATTACAGTCCCTCCAGGGAAGCTGCCATGCCTATGGGTAGTCCCTGCATTGTAGGACAAAGGTGCATTCTTGGCAGGGATGACCCCCACGTACCTCCAGGAAAGCCATCGCCACATCATCCTCTTGCAGGACGTCTCCATACATGGCGGCCCACTGCAAAACCAGGCGGATGACTCGCCTCTTATTGTTGAGGGCATAATCCATTTTCTCCTGTTCTGTACCTTGTGAAGGCTGTGCGTGGTAAGTGCCAAGGAGTCAAGGAAGACATTTAGCCATTCACTGGGCTACTTGCAAAGACAGGGTGACAGATCCCAGCTTCAGAAAGCCTGCCTCCTGGACTACTGGAAACCTTCCTCAGGCCCTCAAGAAAACCCTCACCTGCACACGGGTTCTGGACCAGATGCAGACAAACCCAGCTGGCTTTGCCTTGATCGCTGCCCAAAGAATTAGACTTGCATGGCTCCACTTGGACTTGTGTGTTGACAAGGATTCTTGTTGCGCCTGGCTCCGGCTCTCATCACATTCCCTGCCTGCCTGCTGCCCTCCTTCAACTCTAGGGTAATGCTTCCTGCTGTTGCGCCTTGCCACCTCTTGTTGGCTCCCACAATTCTGGACACATCTCTACAATCCTTCATTATGTGCGCTTCAGTTAAACACTTACGAGTGGGCATCTAGTCCTGCTGGAACCGTGACTGACACAAAAAGCACATGGGAAGGAAGTGAGGCTCAGGTAGATAAACTCACCCAGGGTTAGGACAAGGAAAGGTTCCTGCTGTATCCGTCTTCCGGTGAGGGACTCAGACACAGTTTTTTTTAGACACAGTTTTTATACCATCCTTTTTTCTCTTGCTCAGAACCATTATTTAACTCTTATTGGCTTTTTGTGCATCAGTGGTTAGTCATCTTAACTACAGATTCCTTGAGGCTTGGGGTAACACGTTATTTTTCTTGTATTCCGTACCATGCCTAGCACAGTGACATTTACATAGAAATTTTATCCATTAATACAACAGATACCTGACTGTCTACTGTATGTGTCTGGTGAAGGTCCCTGCTCTCAGTTTACATTCTTCTGTGGATTACAGTAGGGAAAATATAGTATGTGATCAAGAAAAATTTTAGATTAGACATACTGTTCCTTTTTCAGTGATTTATAGTACATATTATAGACGATTCGTTCATAAAACAATTTCCTTTTTATAACTTACACTGTAACGTGCACAGAGAGTACCTCAGTTAAGCCCTACTTTATAGTCTTGTGATGAAAACATCATTCTTTCTACAAGTGAGCAAGCTGACAGTAAAGGAGTGTGAATGGCCAAGATTACATAGTGAGATTGTAGAGCTGGTTTTAAATCCCAGACTCCTAATTCCAGCTAGTTTATTCTGCATTATACAATATCCCTGTGCCTCATACCTGGCTACAAGACTGGGCATGTCTTAGCTTACGACCATGATTTAAAAGGCACTGTAGAAAACTGTCTTGTGGCAGTGCTATGCTTGGGAGCTAAACCAGTCCAGGGCCTTTTCTAAAGGGACTATAAGTAATCATGATCAAGGTAAGTGACAGAACTTTAAAGCAAAGGTTTACTGCATGTAAATGGGTTGCAAAATGGCTTTCATCAACTGAGCACGGGATTCATAAAAAAGAAAATTGCTCAACCTGTATTGCTACAATTCTCTTTGAGCTTACAATAAAAAAGGGAAGAAAGATCACTTTCTGTGAAAATTATTTTTTTTCTGATTAACCCTTTGGTCTCTTGCTGGGATGCACACATAACTCAGTTTTTCTTTCCAAAGAATTGTAATGCTGGGCACTACATTTTAAGACTATCTTTTAGGGTACCTAGGAGCATGGTCAGGTACATGGTGGGTACCAAGCGAGTAATTCTTGACTGATTGAAAAATATGTACTTGTTCACTCATAGGTCAGTAAGAGAGTGAGAGAGAGAGAGAGGTTCTTTCCTACTTATATGAGGCTGAAATGGTTTGAAATATCTAGTTGATAGTAAGTGGATATGATTCTAACTTTCCAGGTTATCCCGACTTGGACTCAAGGAAGCAATACAAATGCTTGTATGTTGCATCCAGAGGCACCAGCTGCACACTTGTGGCTAATCTATAGGGCCCTAGTGTAGGATGACTAAATTGTCATTGTCTCTGTGGGTCAGGACACAGATTTTTCTTGTCTTCTCTTCTGCTGGGGAAATCTGTCTTTTGTGTACAATAAAAACACATGATTGCAAGGATTAACGTGATTAGCGCTTCAAATGTGGGTCGGGCTCTACAGTTTACAGTAAATATACTCAAGGGCTTACATGATCGTGTAATGCTCTCCACAAACCTGAAGGGTAAATATTTACAGATGAGGAGACCGAGGGTCAGAGAGGAGATCTGCCCAAGGTTGTTCAGTGAGTAAATGGCAGGGCTTACAAATCCAGGCAGGGCTCTTATGGCCACCCCTATGGCCCGAGCAGTGGCTATAGTGACTACACACTGGTGCTTGGGTTCATGAAGTTATTACCAGTCATTGCATCTGGGAAGCAGAGATCCTAATGGGAAAGAGTTCTCCTCCTCTCTCTCTTTCTTCCTCTCTCTCTCATCCGTCCTTCCTCCCTCCCTCCTTCCCTCCTTCTCTTCGTTCCTTCCTTTTTGCTGAAGTTCCTAGTTTCCTAGAGCTGACTCAGCATGTCCAGTCCCAAAACCAAGGGCTGAGTGCCCCCCACTCTTCATGTATAGCTCCACAGCCTCCTGGGAGCTAGAACTGACTGAATCCAGAGGGAGTAGGAAGAGGCTTTCTCTTTTTTCTCATGAAAGTTACGAATCTTTACCTCTGGAAAAAACAAAAGGAAGCACTGATTTGTTTCACAAAGTCTTGCCTTTCCCCTTACAGGTGTTTATTCACTAAGGTGGAGTTGGGAGTCACAGTATATTCATAGCTGAATCTAGGCATGTGCTCAAGGATTCGGCCCCTCCACAGGCATCACACCATTCCAGTCCTCAACAGGCTGCTGAATCGGATTCTCAGGGGACACAGAGAGGACTCTACATGTAATTGATCTGCCTGAAATGGTCACAGGGGAGGTGCTGGGGCTTCTATTTATTCCCATAACAATCTCCCCAGGTTTTTAGAATATTTATGTGATTTTTAGATTTTATTTAACTCCTACAAAAAAGAAGGGGAAAGAGAAGAAACCTATATTCCCTTCAGAAAGCAGCCAAAGAATAAAGAGCATCCCACCAGGTCCCTTGTCTCAATATGATGTCAAAAATGCAAGCTAACAAGAGTAACATTTCAAATATAGTATTTGTAAATTCACACACATCAGAAAGGTTGCAGAAACCATTACTTTCCGTGGCTAAAGCTGGGATAATAATGCATGAACCATTTGATGGAGAAAGTCCTATGTGGAATAAAAATCTAACTCTTCTCCAGCACAAATAACAGTTTAGAAAGGATCATTAATGCATACCACACACATTTTTAACATACGAAGAACACCATCTGAAATACATACTTAGCTAATGGCTGTTTCAAGAGTAGGTTAGTAGAGAATATCAAACACATAATAATCTAATGAGTTTGTCATATGATCAGGAAATACTTGTATAGAATAAGGTCATGACTCGTGATATCATGACAGCTGGGTTCTGGTAAGAAGCAATATGGCTGCTTGAATTCATGGGAAAAAGTCACAGAAAGATAACATGGTTCTGGTATTTGATTCTGGTAGCTCATAAAGTGCTAGTTTAAAGTCTGGAAGAGAATCTGGAACTATTCCCTTAATTGTTACTTTTAACACAATTAAGAAAAGGCCATAGTAGTCCAAGTGGCCAAACTCATCAGTCATATACTGAGTTGATTTCAGCTGATTCACAGAATCATAGAATCTGAGCTTTATCTCCTTCAACTCCACCATTTTTAGAGGTAAGGGAACAGGTAGAATGAGGTGAAGTGATTTTTCTGAATTTATCCATGGAATTCTTCCAACTAGAACTCAGCTCTCTTACCTCCCGCCCCAGTACTCTGTTGACTTGTTTACGTTATTGTGTTTGTCTAATATTATTATTTCTATATCCAAACATATGCAGCAGAATTAGGTAACCTAGAAGTTTGTTGGATAACAGGGAAATCCATGTGAGATGTAGAACCAATCCTCAAAAGCCCTCAAAGAAGACAAAGCACATACAGAAAACCAAGAGTTAATTGTCGCAGCCTTGACCATCTGAGAGTCAGTGAAGCAGGATCCCTCACGTCTGAACTAGACCCTGTCTGCTATATATATTCAACCAGTTCTCTTGTCCAACGTCTGTTGGTTTAGAAAGCAGTGGCTCTCCACTCCTAATCAGACCAGACATTCTTAAACTACTGATGATTCAAATCCTAATTTGAGGTTTCTCATTATGGTAATACGACTTTTCACCATCCAAGAGCATTACATAAGAATCCTTCAGCAACATAGATGGACCTAGAGATTATCATATTAAAATGAAGTCAGACAGAGAAAGACAAATATCATATGATATCACTTGTATGTGTAATCTAATAAAAAGATACAAATGTCCTTCTATACCAAACAGAAATATACCCACAGACATAGAAAACAAACTTATGGCTACCACAGGGGATGGTGGGGGGCAGGGGGAGAGATAAATTAGGAGTTTGGGATTAACATATACACACTACAATGTATAAAACAGATAATCAACAAGGACCTACTGTATAGCACAGGGAACTATACTCAGTATCTTGTAATAACCTATAATGGAAAAGGATCTGAAAAAGAACATATATATCTATAACTGAATCACTTTGCTGTACACTTGAAACTAACACAACATTATAAATTAACTATACTTCAATAAAAAAAGAAAACAAATTCAAAAAAAAGAATCCTTAACTGCAGGAACCATGTCATAAATTCAATGTGAATCTCTACATTTCCTAATCAAGGACTGGGCATGTAAACATAAAAAGCCTCAAATGTTCACCTTAAACTATTCAGTGACACTGTTTGGAGTGCTACATATGATAGAATATTCTTTAAACTGTTTTTCCCCCAAAATATCACAGCTCTTTAAAACTCTTTATCTAAATTACCTGAAATTCCATTTTGTCGAGATATCAAATGCAGATCATAGATACATTCTAAATAAGTTCATAGTCAATGTTACCAGGTTGACTAAGTCTACAGTAAATACCAAAATCTGGTACATCTTTTAAACAGAACCTTTTAGTTATTGGGTATTTAGTTTATAGGACCACAGGCTTTCAGAATGGCTAAATCTTTATTGAACTGGACCAGCCCCTTTGACATATAAACATGGATGAAGACAAATTGGATCTGTTTTCAGTGAGGTATTAGGGCTGAGAATCAGGAGAGGTGAAGGCCACAGAGTCTACCCTGCCAACAGCAGGTTTAATATTCCACTGAGGCATTTTCCTCATGCCGGCTCTGCCGTTCAAACACTGTAATTATTTCATATATTTTTACCTAGTTATTATCTTACTCACCACAGGCACCTGTAATTTTTCTGTATTTTTTTTACTGCTCATTTACTTACTCTTAATTCAGCTAATAATGGTTCCATGTATTAAAATTATCATGGGGAAAGTAAGTGAAAACCTCCTAGGATGTAGAGGCAGCAGATTCATTACAGCCTACAACAGGGAATAAAATATTATGTATATTTTTTGCAGTAAGTACATGCTAATTATGCAGCTATTTATAAAACACTTATCAACATTCAAACTGATACTCTTCAATGTTGTTGTTTTTTAAAACCCTGCTTTGCATACAAGATCTCTGCTTGAAGCTGAAAACAAACTTTGGGGGTCATCTGCCCACTGACTAGACAAAGCTTTTGCACATTATCTTATGCCACATTCCTCTCATGATGGTACAATTATTTATTTATAGGGGGCAATATTTACACAGGGCTTTAAGGTTTATAATGTATTTCCCACACACAGCCTTATTTGATCTTCGCAAAAACCTGGTGAGGTGGGTAGGGCAGGTATAATTACCCCTATTATAGAGGTTAAGGATAATTGCCAAGTAATATAGGTTTCAAGACGCAGGTCTTAAACACGGGTCTTTTGACTGCAGAGCTCTTGCTTTTCCTACTGTAGTATGGGCCTCTTTACTACCCTGCTTGACTTTGTGGAGCCTCCCCACATCCTGAGCATCAAGTCTACTCCTTCCTTGTTGCAGCATGTGCTTGGGAATGCAAGTTCTGGAACTAGACCATCTGGGTTCATCTCTTGGCTTCCCCACTTATCAACTGTGAAACCCCTGGTCAGTTACCTGACCATTTAGAGCCTCAGTCTCTCCATCATCAGAAAACTTCATAGGATTGCTGTTAAGAAGGAGATGAGGCAATACTGGTAAACCATGTAGAATGGCATCGGAGACATATTAGGTACTCAGTTAAAGGTTATCGATCATCATTATCGCTGATCCACCTCTGGAAATAATACAAAATCTTTAAATGGATGGCTTTGGAATTTTTCATAAGACCAGGCATTTCTGAGTTTAACACTGTGATGCTGTTCCTACCAACACAGCTGCTCCTGTGTTTGTGTGCACCTTCCTTATCGCCTATCGTGTGTAACCAATCCTTATTGCTTATCTATTAATTTGGAGCTCACATGAGCTCTTTCTGCCTCCCATTTTCTTGCTCAGAACATTTTTTTTCCTCACTGATTTTCAGACTTCTCTGCATTTCTAGAAGCCTTTAGTTCTTGGCTATTCTTTCTAGTTTTAGTCAGGGGTTTGTACTCATAGCAGAGCAGTTAGGACTTGGCCTAATGGAACAATTGCTTGGGTTCAAATATTGTTCCAACCCTTACTAGCTATGTAACTTGGGGCAAATTATTTATCTGCTTAGTCTCACTTCCTTAATGCAAAAAGAGTACACATCTCACAGTGTTGACATGAGGCTGAGAAAATGTATATAAAATACTTTGTAGAATATCTGATAATACAGCCATTTTCTTTGAAAGAGGATATCATGTTCATATCATCATCAAACCAAGCCTTCCTTATTGGAAATAAACTGAAATTGCATATCTGCAGAGATAAATTGTTCTTATAGTGCCACATGGATCAAACACTTTTTGGAACCAAGTAAAGGACTAAAATGGTAAAATTTGGCTTCAACAAAATTTAAGCTGACAATCTTCCTTAGAAATGCCAAGAATATTCCTAAAAACATGGCTTTAAGAATCTGACGCTCTTTTGTAAATCTTGATTTACAAATTTCGGTAATTGGTCCTCTTAGAGAACCCAAGTCAACTTATAAAGAGAATACCCCCCGGTCATTTTCACAGAGAAATAAAGGATGGAGACTGCCTTTTCAGTAAGGAAAGCTATTGTGTTTACTTTGTTTCTGTATAAGAGACGTAATACATACGAAGGCAGTTTTAGCTGAAACTTAGTGGCAAATCTGTATTCCATATTTTCTTTTTAATTCAAGAAACTAAATTATTTTCACGCCAAAAGCATAAAATTCATGTTCAATACTAAGACAAAAGAAATTAGGATACTAAGAGAAAATATTTGACCAAAATTATTGCTGTATTTAAATTTTTATAAATTTATAATTTATATTATATATATTATATATATAATATATATATATTAGGATATTTGGAAATTAGGATACTAAGAGAAAATATTTGACCAAAATTATTGCTGTATTTAAATTTTTATAAATTTATAATTTATATTATATATATATAATATATATTATATATATATTATAAAATTAAAATTTTATAAATTTAAATATAAACCATTTATCACTTAAATTTAATTTAAAAACTTAAAATAAATTTAAATATAAACCATTTATCACTTAAGATTATTGTTTAGAACAGATAGTATTGTATTTGTTGACATAACAGAGACTCTATCGGTAGGGTAAGCTTCAGGATTGGTCCAAGTGTAATGATGTCATCATAGACTTCATTTTTTCCCTGACGCTCAACTCATCTCAGCTTTGTCATAGGGCTTATTCCCCTAATGGTTGTAGGACGGCTGCCACAGGCAATTGGGGCAACAGGCTGCCTGTTCTTTCTTTTTTATTAAAGTATAGTCGATTTACTATATTGTGTTTGTTTCAGGTGTACAGCATAGTGATTCAGTTATTTTTTTCTGATTGTATTCCATTATATGTTGTTACAAGATACTGACTATAATTCCCTGTGCCATATAGTAAATCCTTATTGCTTATCTATTTTATGTATAGTAGTTTATAGCTGTTGATCCCATACTCCTCATTTGTCGCCGCCCCCTTTGGTGACCATGAGTTTGTTCTCAAAGTCTGTGAGTCCGTTTCTGTTTTGTTCCTGTTCTCTTAACTGCTTTTTACTCAGAAGCCCCAGGAAGCCTCTCTTTGAATCTCACTGGCCCTGTCTACATTGGGCCTGCAATGTGAGAGCCAATCACGGTCAAAGGCAGCCAATTACCATGACCAGCTAGACTGACCACCTGACATGGCACTGATGGTGGGGACTCAAATACAATGTCCATTGCAACTGGAATTACATTAATGCTACACGGAGTTCCTCCAAACATCTGTTAGTACGTGAGGAATCTTAGGTGGTTATTTGGCTTCCGAGTGCCTTGTAAAATGTAAATAAATATCATACCGGTGCCTTTTTTGCCTCACATGTGGGGGCTGGTGTTGGAAAGATAAAGTAAATGATGTGAAAATGCTCTGAATCAAAGATACGTTTATTAAAATTCAAAATAATATTGACTCAGCTGTGATCACTTAATTGAAGGCCTGCCTGCATTTGTACAGACAAAAAGAAGGCAGAGTTTAACCATAAAACACAAAATTACAACAATAGGACAGCAATAAACATCAAAAGCGTTAAAATATTCCGTATTCTTTGCTTACATTTAGAAACTTAAAGTAAGGAATATATGTGGGCAAAGGTTTAGCTGGAAGGATGCTGATTCATCCCACTGTGTTTGTTATAGGAAAAAATGTGGAGATAATCTAAATATGCGATAGGAAGAGGCTAAGAAAATTAATTATGACATATCTACCATATAATATTGTGAATCAATAAAAATGATAACATGTTATTCTCATGCATCCTCATCACCTTGTTGCCCAGCACAGTATAACATTGTAAGTGTTCAGTGTTTGTGGAATTATCTGGAAAAAATGATGTAGTTTTATTTGTATATACTGATTTGAAAAGATATCCACAACATACTAAGTGAAGAAAACCATATTTTTAAAAACTATATACAACATGATCTCACTTATATAAAATTATACATGTATATAATTTCTGAAAACTTTCATACTACAGTGGTGAGATACCAGGTGAATTTTATTCTTTTTCTGTAAATTGAATTTTTTACAATGAGAATGTTCTATTTTTAAGGATGACAAAGCTATCTATATTTAGAAAAATGGTGTGAAAAAAATTAATGGGAGAGAAATGGCTCTGTTTGTTTAGTAGCAAACCATACACAGTTATTTAACGTATGACCCCATTCTTATATTTCAAAGCATCTATCTATATGTATAGAAAAAAGACTGGAAGGCTACATACCAAAATGTTAACCATAGTAATACCTGGTAGGTTTATAGGGGGTTTTAATTTTCTTTTTAAAGACTAATGGAAAATTGAACTGAATTCTAAGTACAGATTTTAAAAAGATTAAAGAAACTAGAGATGAAAAGTACAGAAATTGAACAAACATAATTTTAAAAACTCATTATAAAGCACTTGTATTCATCAGGCCAAATCATGTTCCAAGCATATCTAATGAATAGAGAGTCTCTCTCATTAGCACATAAAAGGTCTGAAATATTAATGTTAAACAGAGTTTTACCATCTTCTTCTGTGCTAAAAGCAAAATTGGAGGAGACATACAATGTGGATTAAGGACAGAAATAGCCACCAGTGGCTCGGGGCTCAAATCTTTTCTGTACTAGTAATTACCTTTCTCTGAGCAAATCATAATTTTTCATTATCCTAGTTTATTGATTTGGAAAAAGAGCAGTGAAAACACTGACTTCTTCGTAGAGCTGCTATGAAAAGGCACACATATTAAGTACTTAAAAACACTCAGCCAAATCAACTCACTCAGCATAAGTGCTTTAATGGAACATGGTTAAGTATTATATTTTCCTATCCCTAAATCCCGTAACAACATGGGTATTAGCCCACTTGCTCCGTGTTACATTCTATCTCCCTGTCACCTGAGGACATGGTGCTAAGCAGTTTATATGTGTTTGTTTTTGTTTTTTTTGACTGTTCATTGTCTATTTCTCCACTTCCTCTATTTTTCTTTACAGGCAGTCTCTATAAAACTGTCCAGTAAAGTGCTTTGCCTTTCTTTGACCAATATATCAGCAGTGACTCAAGCTACTCCCAGGGATGTGGGAATGAGGTGAGGGCCCAGGATGTTTGGAGTAGATTTACTCTAAAAGCTGTTCCTTAGTTGCTACCCCTGAGGTTCCCTTCTAAGGTCTGGACTCTTTAAGGATTCCTTCAGTTCTCTGAGTTACCCCATCCCTCTGATGAATTCCTTTATTCCTTAAGTCACTCACAGTTGGTTTACGTTACTTATGACCAAAAAAAGGAGCTTATATAAGAAGCCTATATAACATCGCCCTGGAGGCAAAGGGACTAAAGCTTGAGTCTTTAGCATGATATAAACACACTTACACATATGTGACTTTCAAGGATAGAGCCCTTTCCATTCGTTTGCCTGCAGCAGGATAAGTTTCTGGCCTCCCTGGCATGCTTTCTCGAGGCATTAGAGGACAGTAATTCTTGTTTTACTCCCAGTATCTAAGGACTGGACTTAAGCTGTCCAATATGGCAGCCACTAGCCACATCTGGCTATTTACATTTAAATTAATAGAAATTAAATAAAATGAACAATTCAGTTCCTCAGTCATAGTGGCCAATTTCAAGGCTAGTGGCTACTGGACTAGCACAGATATAGAATACTTCCATCACTGCAAAAAGTTCTATTGGACACTATTTATTTGGTTTTAACAAATTAGGCCCACTTTGGTTTTTAGCCAACTGAAGCACAGATGAACATGTATCATGCATGCAATACATTACCAAGAAATGTTCTTAAACTCTAATTAAAAGATAAGCTTTTAAAGAAATAAGTTGTGAAGAAAAAAAAAGTGACACACCCCATGCTTGGAACCCTAAGACCTGGATAAATCCTAGTTCTGCCACTTGCCTTGGGTATGTTTGTTTTTGCCTCAGAATCCTCATTTGTCAAATAAAGCTGATACTAACCCAATAGAGTCCTGTAAGGATAAAGTAGTATAATATGGGTCAGTGGTGCCTGACACATAGAGTTGATTCAAAATAGAACAATTAAGAGAATCTAAGTTCTCAAAGGGCGGGATGTGAAGGAGGTGGTCTGAGGGCACTAAGTAGTGTAGATGATACCCAACCATCCTGATTCCTTCCATCTCTGAGAAGAGAATTGGGATTGGATATCACAGGCCTCCTTTGATTCTACTGTCCACTCTCCTGCCTTCTCCTCCTCCCTGCAACATCATCCCCGCCACATCCCTACTGGGGCATGGCATAGACTTTCCCTCTAGGATCTTCTATTTTAAGAACAGAGGTCAGTGCTATGAATGTTCTCAATCAATTCTGAAGGAGAATAAGCTAATAAGAAATCAGAATTTGCCGGAAGAATAGAAGCTTAATGTTTGGGGCTTTGAGTTGTAAAGATATGACTTGGCCCACTACGTTCTCTCAGCCTTTTTTCGGTTTTGTTTGCCTTAAGCTTATCAACATGCTAACTGTTGGGGGGAAAAAAAAATCTAAACTCAATGGTGGTTTTTATTTTTCCTTCCAACAAATCTCAAAGGTCTAATAATGATTACTAAGTATGGAGTTAAAGAGCACAGAGAGATCCTGAATGTGTTAATTTGACTTGAGAAAAACTATGTATGAGCCAGAAAGAATGTGTAATATATTTAAGTCTCATTAAGCTGTCATTACTTGGAAAGATATTTTCCAGGCAAATAAACACCCAAATCTCACTCTTGCAGCATCCTCAGAATAGCACATTCAACTCCAATCTCCTATCCTCACACATTCTGTTGACTTCAAAGAGAATTATGGGTGAACAAGAAAATGAAAATCAGGTAGGGCAATTATAATTCTGAAAAAGGAAAACAGGCCACACTGATTGGGTTGCTCAGAGAAAAGAGAGCCATTCTCCTTCACTATATTTCGCTGCTCAAGAAGGCCAAAGTATTTGGGGGCCTAATTTTTGGCTGCTTTAAAAATAAAGCAGAATTGGAAAGTATACTTTCACATTCTGCCAAAGTTGAGGGTGAATCGCATTCATAATATTCACTCCTCTTATTCAACTTCTATCTTCTGAATGTTCCCTCTGTGCCAGACACTGTGCACCCACTGGTCAACTCAATAGACTATTGAAAAGCTGCCCCCAAACAAGTTCAGTGTGAAGCTACCTAGAGGAACTGCCATTAGAATTTCAAGTTTTATATCTTTGACATAAGTCCATGGGATAATGATAAAAATAGCCACAAAGGAATACCTTTCGGTATCTAGAGAACAGGGTGAACTAGGACGAATGTGAAAGAAAAGTGACCCCCCCAATGATAACTTGTATCTATCTCAGCAGGTTAGTGTTCTGATTAATACTACAGCTTAGAGGGACACAAACAGATCACCGTCCATCCTGCCAGGTATCCGGACAGAGGTACAAAGTCTGTCTCCAAGCTTAGGAAACTACCCCTAATAATATTCCCTAATGATATTGTTCACCATAGCCTTCCTGGCCTACCTCCCAGGTATGTATATTTCTCATCAGCATTACCTTCCTTATAAGGGTAAACTGGCTCACTTTTCTCTGCACAGGGAATAAGGAGGAAATCCTTAAACATGGCACAGCAAAACCATGCCAGGGAGAGCTGGAAACCTACGCGAGGGGAAAACTGCTGAGGTTTCAGAGTTCGACAAGGGCGGAAAGCACAATTCTGCCCGAGCCATGACTTACCTTGAGAGCATGCAATGAGATAACGGCCATGTACGTGTGGGGTGTTGTCGAGGGGACAGACTTCTCACAACAAAAGGATATTGGGCCACCAGAGCTGGGCAAAGCTGGGTATTCGGCATAAAAACACAGTGCATCATAACAAAGTCATTTAAAACTGAATCTGCAGGGGGGCAAAACAAAGCAGAAAAGGAAATCAGATTCCTGTAGAAAAGTTTAGGAAAGCAGGAGTATCTATTCATTTGTTCTTGGCCAGTGGTTCTTACACATCGGCTTGGGGTATTGTGGTTTTACTGTACAAAGAAGCACTGTGTATAAAAGTAATACGATTGACAGAGCTTGAGATCAAAACTCAATTTCTTAGGACAATGGACAAAACGTATGGTAGTTTTAAAAGAGACAGACTTGTAATAATGACACTGGTCACCTGAGCCACAATTAAAAAAATATATATATATAAAACTAAGGAGCCACACGTGGGCAGTACCATGTGTGCAGGATTAGGACGTGGTCATTTCTTTGTCTATTTTACACCACCTGTCTTTGGTCAATCTCTCTTTTCCTTTATATCTTTTTTACCTTCTGTTTCCAGAAGGAGCAATAAAAGATGAAAGGGTGATAGAATCACAGAAAAAGGAGGTGGTAAGAGCAGAGAACTGGTGAGGGAAACAAAAGCAGAAAAAAAAAGAAAAAAAAGACAAGATAAAGGCTGTGAGCAGCAATTGAAGCAAAACAAAAGCTCTCCAGTAGATTAAAATGGTGTATGTCCTATATTTGAAGCTATTTTTAGATAGGTAAGTGGGGGAGATGGCAAAAGAAATAAGGCAAGTCCCCCCAGATAAGCTTCATCTTGAATGTGATGCTGGTTCTTCATTGCAAAGACTATATTATCCAGGCAGCCTTAATGGGAAAGCACGTAAAGACAGACCTAAAAGCCTTAGGAGTACACAAGTTAAAGCTTTGGAATCCAAGATACTTATGGGGGTTTTCAATTAAAAATGAACTACCATGGCTGAGATCTGTGAAACTCACATAACTTCTCAAATAGAAAAGGGTGAGAAATATGAAAATTGCCTAACTATAGGTATTGAATTTTCAATGTCTATGTTTTAAATTAACAAATACTATCAAAGTTGGAATCGGTGACTAAAGGTTTAACTGTTATACGTATTTTTAAAAAATTGGTATAACTGTCATAAATTATGTAAGTTTAAGATACACAAAGTGTTGATTTGATACATGTACCTACTGCAATATGATTACCACCTTAGCTTTAGTTAACATATCTATCGCGTCACATAATACCATTATACTCATTTAAATATAGGTGATGAGTGTGATCCAAAGTTGTCCTAACTAGGCGTTACTATTGATTTCTGTCCCATTATACTGAGCCAGAGAAGATGCCGAGGTGTCAGACAGAAGCTGAATGGAACTTTTTTTCTTAGGTATGAAAGGACGGTCATTGGCATGTCTGAGTTGAACATCTAGTGTCATCTTTGTATGTTTTAGATATAAAGGATTTCTCTGAGGATAGGAGAGAAAGTGCTTGCTTATAAGGCTCCCCGAGGCCTGTGCTATAAAGTAATTTAAATTTTGCTAAAGCAGAGATTTGAGGAGCGTGCTCCAAGGCTGGCGAGACCGTCAATCAGCATGGTAATCACCCAGCACCCACATCTCAATGTGGCTTTCTCATTCTCTGCTCATAAGCAGTAACTCTTGAGAACTGATTAAAAAAATCATTTCCTACTAGAAAATGATTTTCCAAGTCGCTCAAGGACGAATTCTGGTCAGAGAAGTAGAAAGTCTAGGAAACCAAAAGGTCTCAGGCAGAAAATACGTGTTTTGGGGTAAACTAAGAGAATGTACTATCAAAGCCAGGGGTGTTCATTTCTACGATGTAAACCAGTTTCACTGGCAACTCTGACATCTCTTTCGTATTGTGAATCCAGAAATGCCAAGGGTCTCCCACACCACTGCATCCATGAGTTTCATGGGGCTGAACTAAGATTATTTTTAGTGTCTAGGAGGACCATACAGTAATTCATATTTTTGATTATAAGAAAAACAGATTTATTCTTTCATCCAATCCATGAACATTACTTGCAAGAGTAACAAAATCAGAAAAAAACTGCAGGGAATAAAGTTCAGTATTAAATTATGATGTGAACTTAGTTCTAATATAAAAAATGGAATGGTCAGGAGTCATATCCTAAGTGGCAGCCACGCTATATACACTGATTTCTGGCCTCCAAGTTTTTAAGAAGCAATAATCCAGTCCCCTCCTCTTTCAGAAGTGACTTTAAAAGGAAGAATATATTTGTTCTTCATGGGTAGTAAAGGTCTTACAGATCTTTTCTTAGATTCCATAGTCTCTAATGCACCAGAACGTTCCTCTTTGGACAATATTCACTTTAGAGAAGATGTTGTTTCTTGTATTATGCAATCACACATTCTGGGCAGCAGTTAATCGGAGGGGAAAAAATCTGTATTTTTCCTGACCTCGGGCCCTAGAAATTTGGTTTGAGGTTATGTTTGCCTCTTGGAAGCAAGCAATCCTCTCATAACTGGTCCCTCAAGGATTTCCTTTTTCAAGAAGAGATCTTATCACATTCTCCTTGCTCAGACATCTTCAACCACTTCTCAAGGCTTAGCTTCACATTTAAGATGGCTCTGAGATCTGAACCCTAATTCTTAGACCCTACCTTCTTTCTGACACTTATGTATACAATAGTCTAGCAAAGCCAGACCACCTGGTCCTCCTTGTCTCTTTCTAGGTCAGCACTCATGTTGTCCCTCAGGATGGAAGACTTCATCCTTAGTCTCTAGTTACTGGTTACCTGCCTTCCTTCAGGGCCACTTCAAAGGCTGTATCCTCTGTGACACTCTGCCTGGTCCCCTCAGCCTTATGATCAAGTTGTCTGCACATTCCTTTAGGTCCTGTAGCAGGTTATAAGCTTCCTGAGGACAGGAGGGTGGTTTCTTGTTCACACTGCCTTGTCCTAAGCGTCCAGCTTAGCACCAGCCCAACAAGATCCTCAACAAATATTGAACTGAAAATAGCTGCCCTGGAGCCAGAGATCCTGGCTTTTATATCTACTACTCCCCAATTAATTCACTACATAAAAAACCTTAGATAATGTATATAAAAAAAGGAGAAACTGGAATGAGAAGATAAAATAAGAAGTAAATCAGTGGTAAAATACTTTTAGGAGGCATAATAATGTTAACTTTACCTTGAGTATATTGCAAGGATGACAGAACTGGACATTGAACTACTACTAAGTGTTTTAGATAAGTCTTTGAACTTCTTTCAGTGAGAAATCTTCTTCTATGGAGTTCAGTGTGCTTAAAAATATTAACCCATTATTCTGAGGGGCCAGTAGCAAATGAATGTGGGCTGTTCCAAAGTCACACATAAGATGGTAACCAAAGTGGAGAATGATACCAAACTCTGAACACTTAATTCATTGGTAAGATTCATCTCATTTACCCTCAAATCTCTGTGTCTTAGTTAACAAGACTGGTTCACTGGAAGGTGGTATTATGATTTTTTCCCCCAAGAAAGATATGCTGAAGTCCAAATTCACAGTACCTCAGAATGTGACCTTGTTTGAAATAAGGTCTTTACAGATATAGTCAAGTTAAGATAATTCATGTGGGACCTAATCCAATATGATCGATGTCCTTATAAAAAGGGGAAATTTGGACACAGAGACACATGCACAGAAGGAAAACGATGTGAAGTGACACAGGGAGAATACTGTGTAAAGATGAACATTGGAGTGACAATATCTACAAGCCAAGGGATGCCAAAGATGGCCAGCAACCCCCCAGACGCTAGGCAAGAGGCATGGAACGGATTCTCCCTCACAGCCCTCAGAAGGAACCGACCCTGCCGTCACACGGATCTCAGACTTCTAGCCTCCTGATCTAAGAAGCAATACATTCTGTTGCTCAAGCCACCCAGTTTGTGGCACTTAGTTCTAGCAGTCCTAGGAATCTAATACAGGTGGTGTTTCGTTACACCCTGGGGCAGCCCAAGCATCTCAGAAAGAACCACTTTACTCCCAGTTGGAGCACAGTTGTGCCTTTTACAGAGGCAGCTTTGAATCCTTTACGGGAACAGGTACTATTTAAATTATAGCCTAAGAGGTGCCTACGGAAGGTGGGATCTACATGAACTTAACAAATGCCTTTGGAAGGCTACTCTTAATATCTGTGAATGAGACTGAGCCATCTACATAGCACAGCCAGGACGAGTAGGCAGAGGAGGGTCAAGAGGATGCTCTTCTAGTGGTCATACCCATGACCCATTTCTAAAACTGCTGTGGCTACACACACTGAGAATGAACTCAGAACTGTTTTTACAATGCTCTGCGTGGATTTAATAGACACACAACTGTTCTAGGTGTTTACCTGTTGCTTCATTTAAAGCTGGCTCAAGGCGTATCGTTTCTAGAAAATGCTCTAAAATTTTTTCAGGTGTTCCTGACATCACAGTATACCTGGATAAGAAATAAAACCATCATTAGTTTTTCAAAAGAGGGCAAATCACTAATATATAACATTTTACATATCTGCGTTTTTGGGGTTTTTTTTTGAGATCCCAGGGAACCATATGGACTCAACTTGTGACCCATATTCTCCGTAAGGTAAGAAGGATCATGTACCTCGTCAAAGTCACATAAGCAGGCAACAGAAACATCTCAAATTGAAGTAGTTACTAAAACATTATTCTTTTTTCCCTACATGGGACTAAAGTAAACTTCTTGGAGAGTGGCTCTAGCAGGCTGGGAACTGAGGCATTTCAGCCTTGTTTCAAGGGGGAGTGAAAAGGGACATGTAAATCCCGGGGCAGCTCAGGGCAAGGGGAAGTGACAGTAAACTAGGTTATCCATATATGGGTTACTTGTTGCAAAATTTCGACCGCACACTGGATTCCCCTGCCTATTTCTGGAATGCTCTGTGTTTCCCAACTGTACACTGGTATGTGCTTTGGAAATGCAGCTAAGAATAAGAGAAAAGAAAACAAACCCCCAAAACAATGAGCAAACAGACCCCAGTAGCATCTGAAGAGGAAATAAATCAGTAGTGGCACATCCCTGTAACTTATATCAAGGTCAAATGTCAATTAGTTGGCAGGGTGGGGGACGTTAGGCATCATATCAGAAGATCCAGCCATGAAGCTCTTCAATCAACATGGGAGGATGTAGTTTTTAAAACTGAAGGTGGGTTATTTCAAAGTCATATTCAAGACGGTCAAAAACAGTGGGTGAAAGCTATAGGCAAAATACATTAATGGGATCTGGGTAATCATATTCCAAAACGTAGACTTTGCTCTTCTGCTTGGCATTTCACTTAGGGCAAAATGACAGGGAATAAAAACAACAATGAAAATAAAATTCTCCTGTGTTTAGAAAGCAGCGGTAGAATTCAGCTCCAGGAGAACTCAGGGCTTTTGTGCCTCCTCACCAATACCCTTTCCCTGCCTGTCTGAGACCTCAGAGGAAGTGTGTTGAGAGCCCAAGAATATCTCTAATGTATTCAATCTCAGGGGCTTAACCTCCTGCCTGAGGGAGTGAAGAAGAGGCAATGCAACATACGACCCTGTGCCCGGGAACACGGAGTGAGTGAAGCAACCCCGGTTTTGAAGGAGATAGCAAATGCAGTCTATTTGGAAGGTAACTGTTACTTAAACCTATTGTGTGTGTGCACGTGCGTGTGTGCCCTCAGGACCAAAAGGAAGCTGAAGAATCAATCAATCTCTGAAAGAATCTGGCTTTGGAGCCTAGAGGAAGAGCCAGGGAATAAAAAAAAACAAACAACTACTTTAATCCAAAAAGTATGACCCTTTTCTCAAAGTAAACAGCATAGAAGATGAGGGTTTTTCCTCTTATAGGCAATGACTATTTGAGGGAAGGAGAGGGCGAATCTATAAATGACTTTCAATACTTAAATGGAGAAATCTGCTGAGTTCATTCAATAATTCCTAAAATGTATGATTCTTTGATGACCCTTCCAAGATGATCTGCAAGAGGAGCAGCATGTGGCCACACGAATAAGGAACTGGAGTTGGAGAGGGCAGCCAGAAGGCTGGCTTCCCATTCTGGTGTTCTTGGTTAGGACACTTCTTAGCTAGGGTTTTTGTCTGGCCAAAAAGAATAAGGGCTTGGGGCTTCCCTGGTGGCGCAGTGGTTGAGAGTCCGCCTGCCGGTGCAGGGGACGTGGGTTCGTGCCCCGGTCCGGGAGGATCCCACATGCCGCGGAGCAGCTGGGCCCGTGAGCCATGGCCACTGACCCTGCGCGTCTGGAGCCTGTGCTCCGCAACGGGAGAGGCCACAGCAGTGAGAGGCCCGCTTACCGCAAAAAAAAAAAAAAAAAAAAAAAAAAAAAGAAAAAAGGCTTACCTGGGTGGCAAGCCTTGAATGCTCTCGGCTCACTAGTAAGAGAAAATGGCGTCTCTACTCTCTGCCCACCTGGTCAATTGCAGACATCAGGGCACCTGTCTTTTGCTGCCAAAGTCTTCCTCTAGTGGTACAACTGCCTTACCCTACCCTATCTCTCTTCTCATCTCCACAGAAGGCTATTCAGGGGTTGGTAATCTCTCAGGACCAGGAACTCTGAAGAGGGAGGGGCAGGGAGCTTCTGGCCTGTGATCTTGCAGCTCTGGGCTTGGCGGAAACATGTTATTACTTTCTTTCAGGCTGGACACTGCCAGGTGCCTACTGCTTGACTTCTGTTTAAATGGAGAAGACTTGAAGACCAGACAGTATGGCTCTCTTCAGTTTACTGCATGAAGAAGTTACTGTAGTCCAAGTTAAAGAGAACCCTGATTGGTTACATTATCTAAGCTGTGAGGTTCTAAACTTGAGAGAGAAAAGTCTTTTTCTAACACCAAGTCCGGAAATGAGGACAAGTCTATCTGTATCCAGAACAAAAAAAGAGGTGGGGAATGGTGCCTAAAAGAGACTATCTTTCTGCAAACAGGATGGAGTTGAACGACTGGGTGGTTGATAGTCTAAGGAAAAAGCAACACAGTCACTAAAAACAGGAATAGTCATTTCAAATTCTCTCTTATTAAAACCACATAACCGGGGGCTTCCCTGGTGGCGCAGTGGTTGAGAGTCCGCCTGCCGATGCAGGGGACATGGGTTCGTGCCCCGGTCCGGGAGGATCCCACATGCCGCGGAGCGGCTGGGCCCGTGGGCCATGGCCGCTGAGCCTGCGCGTCTGGAGCCTGTGCTCCGCAACGGGAGAGGCCACAACAGTGAGAGGCCTGCGTAACGCAAAAAAAAAAAAAAAACAAACACATAACCACAGAGCAGAAGATATCCAAAGTGGTAGATATTTGAGGGCTTCATATAGTTTATCCGTCATGAGAAATACTGTCTTGCTGTTGACATTTTAATATCACACTCAGAGTTGAGTGGCTTGAGGAGAGCCAGGCAGTTTTGAACGGTTAAAATGCACAGTCATCCCTCGGTATCCGCGGGGGGTCGGTTCCAGGACCCCCGCAGATACCCAAATCCATGGATGCCCAAGTTCCTTGTATAAAATGGTGTAGTATTTGCATATGACCTACACACTTCTCATATACTTTATTTTTATTTTTTTCTTCTTATATACTTTAAATCATCTCTATATTACTTATAATACCTAAGACAATGTAAATGCTATGTAAATAGTTGTAACTACAGTGTAAATGCTATTTAAACAGTTGCCAACGTGCGGCAAATTCGAGTTTTGCTTTTGGGAACTTTCTGACAATTTTTTTTTCCCAGATATTTTCCATCTGTGGTTGGTTGAATCTGTGGATGTGGACCCCCCAGATACGGAGGGCCAACTGTATGCATAAACTATTCTGGATTTCTCAGGGTAAAGGTAAATCAGAAAAATAACGTTATCAGCACCAACATGGTGACCCTCTTTGAGCTGAAAAAAGATAATTTCTGAGGAGACAGGGGCCCTAAAGGATCCTAAATTTTAAGTCCCTCCAGAGACACGGTTGTTGCCACGTTCTTCGAGTTGTCCAGAACATCAGGTCAAAATTCACTTACACGGCCCCCCCCGTTTCAACTCTGGTCTGGCTCGGGAAAACTCAACACGGAAAATGACCCTTTGAAAGAGCGGCTTCTTACTCTTCAGGGAATGGTTGGCACGGTACACTTCTCTGTATGCCTGATATTTCCTAAATGGTGTGCTGTGAACATGCACGAGGCTTTGAATTATGTAAGAAATTTAGATTGGTCTACAGGACACAAATAAGGAGATATAACAGAAATCAGATCTAGGCCTAAAATAAATTGAATGCGTGTGGGCTCTCCTTTTCCCTTTAGTTTGATTTCATAAAAAAATCTATATTTGGAGAGCACTCTGAATGGAAGCTGTTGTAACATGCAAACGCTTTTGATCATCTTCCCATGCCATAAGGAGGTGAAGGAAGGGGGCCTCCGGGGCCCTCTTGGTCAAATGTTTTAAGGTTGTGAAGAATTTAAGGCTTACTTTTTCCGGTAGCAAAATTTTCCTGAGACATCTGAGGCATTATTAAAGAATGTAGATGACCACTATAAAATGGCCTAGTTATACTTAAAAGCACTAAAGAAAATCACTGGGGGTAGTCCCAGACTTCACATAAAAAATATTTTCATTCTCATCCTCCTTTGTGGGCTGGAAGGACAACTGCTGAAAAACATGTGAACAAGAACATTTTTCAAGAATGCACAGTAGTGAAAAATAGAAAAAATAATAAAGAATTCTGGATGGTAATTTTATAGGTTTGAAAGTGAAGGGATAGTTTTTTATATAGTCTATTTTATGTCAGCCCTTTTGAAATATATTGCTTTGCAACGTTTACTAGATAGTGTTGAGGAGAGAGTATCTATATACCATATTTTGCTAGAGTAAGTTGTGAGGCTAAGGGAGCATAGACTCAGAAGTTGGTCCAGCTGGACTTGAATGCAAGCTGTCATTAAAAGTGCTGTCATCCTGGGCAAGGAACTCACTTCTCTGAGCCTAAATTTTTCCATCATCTGTCAAAAGGGGTTGTAATAAGGATTAGATAAAATATGCAAGAGGTACTATGGCTCTTCAGTAACATTGTATTTCTTCCTGCCTTCTTTGCAGATATGTTGACTCATCCAGATGAAATGTCTGAGCCTTGGGCTTTCAGTCTAAACAATTAAAACTCATCATTTATGGTGAGTGTGTTGATTGATGGGAACATCCCGTTTACTTGGCAAAAAAACAAAAATACTTGGGATGCACTCCATTTCAACATAGTCTGTGGCCGCATTTCTTTACCTACAGAATTGGTGTTTTTATTACTCTAAGATTAAAAATTAACGTTTATTTAAAAAATGAGATTCTGTCATTTTTTAATAATTTCTTAGAGCTACGTTTCCTAATTTCCCTAACTATTCAAATGTTCATACATTTGATTAAAAGAAGTCTCATGTAAGAAGTTGCAGCAAAAGATAGAACCGAACATAGACATACAGAAAAAGAGTCAAGTTAAATAGGCGACCTGATGTTAAATGTGAAGCAAATACCCTTCAGACGTTAGCAGGAATAAGTATGGATGAGGCCAAATGGATGTTCCCAGGCCACAGTCAATAGACTGTGTTGGGACTTGCCTGGTGGTCCAGTGGGTAAGACTGCGCTCCCAATGCAGGGGGCCTGGGTTCGATCCCTGGTCTGGGAGCTAGATCCCACATGCCTCAACTAAGAAGCCTGCGTGCCGCAACTAAGACCCGTTGCAGCCTAAATAAATAAATATTTTTTTAAAAATAGACTGTGTTATATTTGAAGTGTGGGTTTCCATCAAAGATGCTCATTCTGACCGCACGATGAAAACACTTCTTGAGAAATCCTACATATGAAATTCAAATACCAAAGGTTCTCCACACCCAGGGGCCTACGTATCCCTTGAGCTGCCTGGCACTCCTATGCCCATTGTTCTCTCCAAGGCTATTGCCTTCTGCTCCAAGCTATTACAGTTGCACACAGACAGAGGGAGTGTTTTTCCAGTGGGGGAATATTCTCCCCCGAATTACTCTAGGCAGCACCGAGCTCGACGCAGTGCCAGAAACGGACACATTATACTCTACACGATGTGTGATTAGTCAATAGAGAGAAAAAAAGTCACACACACTGCCGTCTTCCACAAAAGAGGAGAACGTGCTATTGTAGAGATGATGATACCATGTGAAAAGGTTAATCATAGTCTGGCATTTGCAGTGTTGGATGCAAACCTACTTTTGCTGAGGCTGTGAGTTTCCTTGATTAGAAGCCCTGTTCCCTGCTGGGACCTTCTCCAGCACCAAGACATCTTGGTCATGTTCTTTAAGTCTGACTGTATTCGCCTCAACGTCCTGCAAATACAAATTACACCACATACAGATGCTGCCGTTTTTCTCAGACAATGAAAAAAATTTCAAATGCTTCAGAAA
This sequence comes from Grampus griseus, assembly GCF_964374135.1. NCBI lineage: Eukaryota > Metazoa > Chordata > Mammalia > Artiodactyla > Delphinidae > Grampus > Grampus griseus. The sequence goes on from NC_139001.1 coordinate 59,485,980, forward strand.
CTCATTTGGTGCTTGTGATGCTAATTGTTGCATCTACAAATTAAGTCATTTTCAAAGTCAAGGGCTGGAACGGTCAGAGATGAGGTTGGAGGCACGTGGTTTTAAAAGTCTGCTGTTACCCGAGAGGCAGAAAATCAGCTGAGGAGAGAGGAGTGTGCTCAGAGAAACCTCTGGGAGAGGGTGGTACAGCGGAAAGAGAGAGGAGCCAGTGCACTTATTCTTGATAAATATATGTGGCAAATAGCACTCAGCTTCAGCAGAGTTCTTTCATTCTGATTATCTTCTGAGGGTACTTAGTTTTCTTAGGAGTGGCATGTTTTCCCTCTAATCAAAAGACTTGTAAAAACTATCAGTTTGAAACGTGTTAAAAACACTTTTCAGTTATTTGGAATAATTTTATAAATTACATCCATGATAATGGTCCTAATCTGATTCCTTCAAAGAATAATTGTGGCTGAGTGCAAACTTCATGTGTGTCAACTTCCAAAAGAGTAAAGTTCAAATTTCAATGTCATTAAAAAATGATTTATTAAAAAATCGTAATGCACGTTTCCTCCTCATTTGGTTCCTATTTTAAGAGACTGGATAAAAACCACATCAAATTCCATGTGGCATTTTTTCTATATTAGTCAATGCTTTAATCTTTAACTTAACTTTTTTTGCATCAAGAGAACGCATTCCTAAGACAAACTTTGTTGTCAGAAATTTTGCTGCCAAAGGCAAAAGCTTAAGGTTGTGTAGGAATAGGTGTCCACACATAAGGGATGGGAAGGAGACTGTAAATCTTCATGAAATAATGCCAAATGTACCAGAAAGCACAGAAGGTGCATTTGGGATTTCAGGGTAGGAGAGAGAAAGATGCTCAGGCTGGGAAAGGCATAGAAGGGAGTCTGCTCTGTGAGCCAGCAGGGAAGGGAAAAGAGCAAAGTGATCCTGGAGGGAACAGTGTCTCTGGGTGAGGTGGGATAGACCATGGGCCACCTGAAAGGCCAGGGGTGCTGGGACAATATCACCATGCCCAGCGGTCCACAATCAGGCTTCCACCAGCTAAAGCTGGGTTGTCCCTCGCAAGAGACCAGGAGCTGGATGGTGGGGAGAACCTAGGGACCATCTATTCTAACCATCATCCACTCTCACAAATACTTTAACAAGCTTCCATTAGGCCCCTCTGCAGAGCCATCTCTAAGTGCAATCTCATGGCTCCTCCTACAACCCCAACTATTCTTCATGTACTTGCCAGAGTCTGAAATTCCTTTAGTGTGAATCAATTTGACAAAAAGCACTTGAAATGAAAATGCTTGGTTAGAGTAACCATGGTGGACATTAATGGCAACTAAAATGCAGTCACTTAATAAATCCAGAGAGAGTGTGAGGATATGAGAAAGATTCAGATTTGGGAAGAGACAGGAGGTTTAGGATAGAGAAAGACATGGAGAGGGAGGTGGGGAAGGACACAAAAGGGGAAACCTGGGATTGCAAAGAGAAATGTCTCAGGCTTTGGCATTTGGCCAAGGCATCCCTATTTGTCTTCAGTGCTCATGGACCCGTTCAGGTGTGTGCAGGGTTATTTGGTCCAGCACAGCGCGGCACATTTGCAGCCTTACTGGAATATCACCTCTGGACCCCAGAGCCCACCCCAGCACATCGAACATGCCAGGTTTGTAAGCAAGGCCCTCTGGCCCTAGAGCATTCATTAATCACAGTGCTGGCTCAATTAACACTACACTCATTCTTCTTATCTGGCAAAAGTGAAAATGCGACGCCCCTCAGCCACACTTCACCTTGGACTCACCCTCAGGATCCGGTTAAAATCCTCCTTGTCTACTCTTAAGAAATGGCAGTTATCTTCTCGCAAGACGATGGAGGCAGCTCTCGGGGCATCATTCACTAGCGCTAACTTGCCGAAGTCATCGCCTTCGTGCAGCGTGCAGACCACACCCTGGAGAGAGCAACACATCCAGATGAAGGTGATCCCTGAAAGGGAACAAACACCCACCTGCACCCCCCCCCCCCCCGCAAAACACTGTATATATCAATAGGCTGTACCCAGGGATGTCAAGTGTGGGGGGAATCAGATAATTATGTTATAATGTTTCATTTCTCTTTCATTGAGTAATCTGGGCTAGGGCCTAACTTAAATGTATACATTATAATCCAGGAGCCCCAGAAAATTCAGTACTACTCTGAGTATAATAACTTAGATAACTTACGATTAGAGATGCTATAATGTCTTTTCTGCATAGAGTAACAACTTTGTAGCAAGTTTAATTGTAGCATTAAGTTGTTAATACTTAGAACCACTAGTATATGGAGCATAATAAAGTTTCAGAAAGAAAAAAAGATATATATACCTTGCCATAAATGACTACATTCACTGATCCTTTTAGAATAATGTACCAGGAGGTGCCTTCTTCCCCCTGGTTAAACACTAGATACAAAAAAATGAAAAGACTTATGACAAGAGTAGAAGCACATCAGTATAAATTACAGCTTATCAAATCATCATTTTTAAGTCCCCAGAATTATGCATTTAATTCCAGAAGGGAAAAAAAAATCACTGGCAAATACGAACTTATTCATGTGGAATATTACTTCCTTTTCTTTAGAATGTGAAAGGAACAGAAATACTGCACTCCTTGCCGTGCCCTAAAGATACGTATTCACTAGATACAAATTCACCAGCTATCCATTCCTTAAAGCAATACATTTCCCCCACAATTCATCAAAACTTGCTAAGCTATAGAACACAGTTTTTAAAAGTATTCTGAATGGTAAAGTGAAGTTTGAAAACATGCAAATCAGTACTACATAGTGTTGATGGATGCATATCTACATATTTTTTAAAAAATGGGTTGGAATGATAACCGCATCATATAGGGTAGGAGTTACCTTGGGGAGGGGAAGAGAAGAATGAGATAAAGGAGGGAACAAGGAGCCTTCAAATGTAGAATTTCATGTTTTAGAAAATATAAAAAATGAAAAAATATGGCATAAGGTTACTATTTGATAAAAAATGTTTTTTAAAAAGGTGTTTGTGGGCTTCCCTGGTGGTGCAGTGGTTGAGAGTCTGCCTGCCAATGCAGGGAACACGGGTTCGTGCCCCGGTCTGGGAAGATCCCACATGCTGCAGAGCGCTGGGCCCGTGAGCCATGGCCGCTGAGCCTGCGCGTCCGGAGCCTGCGCGTCCGGAGCCTGTGCTCCGCGGCGGGAGAGGCCACAGCAGTGAGGGGCCCATATACTGCAAAAAAAAAAAAAAAAAAAAAAGGTGTTTGTAACAACCTCTAGTTTTTTGTTTGAAATATTTAAGTATTTCATGATAAAATGAAAACCATCAGTAAGAGTGAGTGAAAAGAATAAGAAAAGTTGCAAGTCATCAGTGATCATAAAAATTAAAAAAATATTAAAAGTGAACCTTTAAAATGTGAAGAAAAGACATTCTTACTAAAGTAAATATCAATGTTAGAAACACCACTTTTGATGACTAAAAGTAAAATATTTGAAACTCATTTTTAATTCTTTTTGCTTTTACAATTCATGGTCTCTGCTTATTTGACTAACACAACTCAGTCTGAAGAAAGAGCAAGATTTTCCAAAGAATGTCTCTTGAAAAGTTAACACGTGTCCATTATAAATGTTTTCTATGTTTCACTGGGTTTAGGAAGTGTCAGTTTACATGGTGTGAAATGTATCTTTACTGTAGAACTCCTGAGAAAGGTAGCATGCTAGTATGTGTTACTATTCTCCAAGAGAGATCAGAGAAAGAGGCATTTCCTGATCTGAATACACCGCTAACCATGTTTTTCAAGAAGCGTTTTGTACGACGAGTGGGAAATGCCAGCCGAAATAATTTTGCTCACTTTTTTTTTTTTTTTTTTTGCGGTATGCCGGCCTCTCACTGTTGTGGCCTCTCCCGTTGCGGAGCACAGGCTCCGGACGCGCAGGCTCAGCGGCCATGGCTCACGGACCCAGCCGCTCCGCAGCATGTGGGATCTTCCCGGACCGGGGCGTGAACCCGTGTCCCCTGCATTGGCAGGCGGACTCTCAACCACTGCGCCACCAGGGAAGCCCTTGCTCACTCTTATTAATATGAAATTTCAATTTCTTGCTCCCAAATATGATCACAGAACTAAACTACAACGTGCACGCTGGAGAGATACTACATATTAGTATTGCATAAATATTTGGGGCAAAGAAATTCTCTCAGGCTCGGAGCTGTTAGTGAAAATGAGAGAAGAACAAGAAGGCAGGAGAGTATGCCAGTCTAACTAGCCTCTCAAGAGATAGATTAGTTTCTCTCAAGCCACAAACTGAAGTGAGGTCACTGTGAAAAGGTTTTGCCTGGGGTCCCCCCTGAAGAGCACTGACTTCATCTCACCCTCTTTAAACACTGCCTTGAGCCAGCAGGGGAGGGAGCAAGTGGAGACACAGGCTGGCAACTGCTCCCAGGCTGGCACCCAAAACCCAGCGGGCTGCAGAGTAAGGGATACGTGCTGGGAATAATCACAGGTCCAGAAAAACAAATGGTGCCACGTGACATCCTGGCAAGTCAGACCCAGACCCAAGAAAGGGGAGCATTTGCAGTCAGGCTCCCATGGCGCATGCTCGGGAGGGGGCCAGCCAGGCACCATGCATGATTACAGTCTTCACTTACACACGGTTCCTCCTTTGGCGTGGGACTCGAAAATGAGAACACCTGCTAACTCCCGTTTCACCTAGAAGGAAAAGAGAAGGAATGTGGGGGAAAGGCCAGATTGCGGGGGGCTGGGGAGGGACTTGTTCTCTTTCTGAACAGTGCTGACTTCCACACGGACACCTCCCACTCTGCTTTGCTGCTCCTCCTGTCTAGAACCACTTCCACTAGATGTGCCACTAGATTGTTTTTTAGTTTTTTAAAAAATTGAAGTATAGTTGATTTACAATGTATAGCAAAGTGATTCAGTTATGCATATATATATATATTTTTTCAGATTCTTTTCCATTTTAGTTTATTACAAGTTATTGAATATAGTTCCCTGTGCTATACATTAGGATCTTGTTGTTTATCTGTTTTATATATAGTAATGTATATCTGTTATTATCAAATTTCTAATATATCCCTCCCCTCCTTCTCCTTTGGTAGCCCTAAGTTTGTTTCCTATATCTGTGAGTCTATTTCTGTCTTGTAAATAAGTTCCTTTGTATAATTTTTTTAGGTTCCACATATAGGAGATATCATATGATATTTGTCTTTGTCTGACTTACTTCACTTAGTATGATAATCTCTAGGTCCATCCATGTTGCTACAAATGGCATTATTTCATTCTTTTTATGGCTGAGTAGTATTCCACTGTATATATGTACCACATCTTCTTTATCCTTTTATCTGTTGATGGACATTTACGTTGCGTCCATGTCTTGTGCCACCAGACTCTTAAAGCTTTTTACAAAAGCTGTTTTATAAGCTAATTCGTACAAGACAACCTCCCTAGAGACTGTTTAAACTTGGTTTCACATGTATGAACTAGGCAATTTCTCTGCCTGTCTTGCATCTTGGTGAGAGGGTGAGAGCAGCCACAATATCGTGACTCTTGCTCCTGGAGGCTCTTCTTTGCATCACACATCATGCATCACCACAAACGTGTTAGAAAACTCAATGTCTTGAAGTTGAATAATAAAGCTTAAATGTGTGAGCTATTTCTTTTTAATTCCAAACTATGGTCCCAAATTATGTTCTCTCTCCCTAAGAACCAAATAACCTGAGATCTTCCACAGTGCCTGGGTATCTGGGATTTGAGGTAGAAGACTCCTCCTTTCCACTACCCACAATCCTCCCAATTCCACCAAGGCTGGGGAAGTCAGAACATGCGCATGCTGGGGACCCGGACAACAGGTAGGGAAAAGGGGTCTTCCCTCACTTCCCTCTCCAGCATGAGTTCGTGGAGCCTCGGCTGCTGCCCCTACGAATGCAGGAGCTCCCCGGGTGAGGCCCCCGGGCACTAGACCCATCCCACCATGGAGAGAGTGAAGATGACAGCAGGGTGGTGGGAGGGAGGGGAGCCTGGGCTGGACCAGACCCCTGGATACTCCATGTAGGTGAGCAAGCTCCCGGATCCCCAGTGGTGCAGGGAGTGGGAGGGATGTGAAGGCAGTCCTGTCTGGGTTGAAGGGGGAAGGATCTGGAACCCTTCTGCTTGGGGTTGTGGTGAATGCCTCACTGCTCTCAGTGGAGACCTGAACTCTACCCCCGCCCAGAGCAGGGACTACAGGCACTGCCACCATGTGACAGTGACAGCATAATATCGCCTAGTGAGCTGGGGATGAAAGACAGATTAAGCAGATGGGCATTGCTGAGGGGTCCCGCATAAAACCTGTGATCCGTGGATGCTGGGACAGCTTCTTTTATTATCATTATCATTACTGAATTATTAGCACATAGGAGACTTGTGTTGCCTGGAAATTGTGTTTCTCTCTCCCTCCTATGGCAGGAGACATTTCTGTCCACTGTTCTTCTAAACACCCTAGTCACGTAAAAGTTCAGAGTCAGATACGGCCGTTGGGCCATTGTTCACTAGCAGGTACTGCTCTTGTGTCCTAAGATATCTGAACTAATGCTCTCTTGCACCTTCTGCTTCCTTTCTCAATCTGGCAGCAAACCTGGGTGGAGCTGGCCCCTTGGGCCAGGGCTGGTCGTCTTGATTTCTTTCCCCCCCGAGCCCCGCTCCCGCACACGGCTCTATATGTCATGGAAGGGACACCCCTCTTAAGGCCTGGCTCTCTTGTCTAGGTATGCGGGTTCCAAGACTCAGGAAGTTTGAAGCGTATGTTCCAGTTCTGCTCACATCATGCTGCCTTGGTGTTTAGGGCAGCTACTAATAACGTAGTGATACTTGATTCTTTTTTGGTGATTGCACATGGGCGTAGCTTCCTTAGCATCTCGTGAGAAACAGGAGGGGCCGTTTGTGAGGGAGAATTCAGGCGTTCCTGCCCCTCGCCCACACTCTCCAATACTCTCCTTCAGGCCTAACTGTGCATTTAACTCAAACTGTGCGCCCCTCCCCTCCGCCTCAGCTAAGAGACAACTTACCGTGGTAGAAAGATGGGATAAGGCTTTAATGTGAAGGAGTTCTTCATAGATAATTTCTAGGTCATCCACGGTCCTCTGGCCAGGTCTACAAAGAAAAAAAAGTAACAAGGAAATAATGAGATAAAAGTCATTGCTAAGGGCTTGAAATATAGAGGTGACTTCGGGGGTCAGTAACATGTTCAGGAAATTCTTAGCAGAAATCCCGATTAAAAAAACATCGGCAGAGGGAGAGAGCATGCTATGATCATTCCTAAAGGGATTTTTGACATGAACGTGTTCCTTGATGGAAGGACATGGAAGAAATCAGAAGGGCACATAATCCCTTTCCTTTCCATCTCAGAGGGAAGAACATCTCTGTTCACACTGTAGTTGGCTAACTGACCTCTTACTTTGTAGATGATCGTTCTACAAAATCGCCTTTCATCACTACCTTAATCAGTAACAACAAACTTATCGTTTAGCATCTCTAGGAACTATTGGTTCAATCAACTTGATGATCAATCCAAATTTCTTGGGATCCTGATATCTTAGCTTAAAAGAATAATAATGCTGTTGTCACTATTGTTTTGGGTTATGTAATATGCTTCCACCACAGGACTCAGATAAAGGATGCCTATAGACAACATTTTCTCACCTATCCCTGAGGAAGTGAGGGCATGAGATGGGCAGAAGGCAAACAGTAGTGCATGGGATTAGTAAAAGAGGGAAAGAAGGGAAGAATACACCTGCATTTCCCCAACTCTGTTCCATGGAGGACTACTGTTCCATGAGATGTTAATCAGTATACTATGTACAGTTTTTTCCCTATAATTTATTATAAAACTAGTATCTAATAGTCTGCCTTTCCCTATAATTTATTATAAAACTAGTATCTAATAGTCTGGGGCTTGTGGGCATTATGGACATTTTGGCATGGGAGGACTGAGTGGATTGCTGATCATCTTTCTTGTCTATAATAATTCTGGAATCACTAATAGAGTTTAATTATACATCAATGGTAAAAGGCATGACTGGTCAGTAATTTGGATTTTCTATTGCTCTCTCCAGTATAAGAAACCCTGACTAATATGTTTTTGAAACTAAAAAACAAACAAATGTGTTATGAATTCTGAGAGCGCTAGGAAGTCAATCTCCACATTGATGGACAGGTGACATTCACTCTCAGCTAACTGCTATAGTCATGAGTGTTACCTATTAGATAATCATCATCTGTCTTATGCATTTTGTCCTAAAATTTCAATAACTTGTGGTATTATTTAACGTTTCTGTATATTAAACATTTAAACCTCAATGAGCTGCCGACGGTGTTCCATCATTACACTGTATTTTAAAGAGTGCTCCTTGATTAGATAAATTCAGGGAGTGTTGGTGTCCTGAGCAGAGCACTGGGTTTAGCGTCTGAAGATCAGGTTTTAACCTTGGTGCAACCATTCACCAGCTGTGTGACATCAGAGGCTCAGTTTCATCTGTAAACTGGGGACAATATCTTTCTGAGAGTGATGTGAGAGCTAAAGGAAGTAGCGAATGGGAAGGTATCTGCATATTTATTTGAGTGAGCGAAAAAAAAAAAACCCAGCAAAGTGATATTCAAAACTTAAACCCTTGCACGAGAAAAACAAACTTACAAATTAAGTATGACTCTTGGTTCAGCAAATTACATCTAGAACTTAGTCAATTATTAGATAAGTACTTGGAGCTATCGAAACTGAATTGTAAATATTCTAAAAGAGTTGAGTTAGATAATTTTGCAACTATATTCCAGATCAAATGGGAGCTAACTGGAGGAAGAAAACTCTTTGCATCCCTTGGGCATTACCTTCTCAAGGACGGCTTTAACACAAACAAAAGAATATGATATCCTTCTCATATAGAAACAACAGAGGGTCTATTTCCTAATGCCTGCCTGTACTAAAGCCATGACCCAGGGAGATGCCAGCCAGGTTCACCTCCTGCCAAGGATCACCACTTAAGGATACACTGTGCCCCAATCTAGTGGAATGCAGAAAGTAGGGGACCCACCGAAGGAAGAGCTATGGCCCCAGGGACTCTGAAGGAGCCAGGCCTTCTTAGCAAGGGGCCTAATCTACTACTTGACTTAGACATGGGGATTTTGAAACTAGGACCCTTGGAGATTTAAAAGTCAATTGAGTCACCTCAGTCCATCTACTACGATAGAGGCACTAATGTGAAGTCTCAAGGTGGGCGTAATAGGATTATGGCTCTTCAGCACAAGGGGCAGCCCTGCTGTTCCTGCTACTTGACATCAGCCGCAAATAGCACGGACCCTCCTAGAAGCTTGGCTAAAGGAGAAAAGGGTCGCCAAGTCTCATTCTCAACTCCATGGAGTGGGCTGTTATGGAGGGAGAAGAAAAACTCAGCCGGGAAAAGAAAGGGTTAGAATTTAGCTCTAAAATCTTGACAGATTCAGAGTTGGAATTGGGGAGCAGATATCTATGAGTTTAGGAAGAGTTTTCACATAATATCAACGTGAAATCCACACTGATCAAGGTTTACAGATTAAAAAAATAAATGCTGCCTTTAGGATCTATAAATCCCATTATATTAAAGATCACTGAATTTCATCCAAGAGTTAAAACAGATGATGATGAAATCTGTCAGACCCTCAATGCAGCATACTGAAAATCTGACAGTGTGTCAAGGCTGCCCTTTGAGCCACTTAGTTAGTCTTAGGACCTGCACCAAAGTGTGGGAGAAGACAGGTAAAGATGGCAACTTTCAGGCTATTTTCGAAACCCACTCAACTTCCCACTGCCCCACACTACTGAGCACGGCCTGAAGCTCTCCTCCCCCAGGCCACTGCCCTCCTCGATCTCTCCCTGGTCTTCCAGACATTTCTCCTCAGTGTCCTTTATGAGCTGTTGTTTTTTTGTTCACCTCTTGAATCGTGCTGTGCCCCCCAGGCTCTGCCACCTTCAGCTCTGTTCTCACTTCGTTCCACCTTCTCTCCGTGGGAAAAGTCCCCAACATTCATCTATACGATGCCGAGACCTCAATCTTTATCTCCAAACAGATTTCTCTCTTGAGCTCCAACAGCTTCCTGGCCATCAATTCCCAGACAACCCACAAGTGTCACAAGCTCAGTCTGTCCAGAAGTGCTCCCTCATCATCATACAGGCTCTCTTAAAGCAGGTCTCAACTGACTTTCCTAGACTCATCTCTCTTTCCTCTCTTCACATCTTCCCTCATGGCTGTCTACGTTCTTTGCTCCAGGGATAACCAGACATCTCCCTGGTCCTCAGACACGCGAAGCTGTTTCTCGCCTCCAAGACTCTTCACGTGCTCCTCTCTTTGCCTGGGATTTTTAATTTTTTCCTGCTTCAAGCCCAGCTCAGATGTCCTCTCGCCTAGGTAAAACTGGTTCTCCAAAACTTATTCTTCCATGGCACATGATCCAACTGCCGTGGCAATTACAACATACTGTGAACGATGTTATTTGCTTAAAAATCCACGATTTGACACTGCTCTTCTCAAGAGAAGCAGCATCTGGTAGTACAAAGGGTGCTAAGCTAACAACAGAAACGGGATTTGAGGTCTAAAACAGGAACTTCCTAGGTGCCCAACTGGTCTAATGCCTTGTCCCTACATCTGTAAAGATAGGGATAATAAACCGGATTGCTGTAAAGATTAAACGAGTTAATATACACGAAGCATTCATACATTGGAAATATGGTACACATGCAGGATGGCGTTATTAAGGGGGAGGGTGTTCAATCCATCTCATCAGATGAATGCATGCACAAGTTCTCACGACTCATGCGGAAGTCAAGGTCTGCCCAGGGGAGATGGCAGCAGTGCCAAGGACCAGTTCCTGTTCTGTGGTCTGAAGGACACAGGGGCTTACGCTCTGTTATCCTTCCCACTGAAGGTCCGTTAGGACAAGGTGTCCATGACATAACTCACTTCAGGTACAGCACACGTAAGTGTCATGGTAAGTAGTTAATTATTAATGGAGGGAGGAGACAGGATGAAAATGTTGGATCTCACCTGTTACTCCAAATCCCGTTCAAAGATAGAAAAGACAGATTTTTCTGTAGGATTATACATGTGTTCATCCAGTTTTAAGAAGTTACCATTTTAGACCAGCTGAACTTATTCAGTCTAACTAAGTCCAGATCAGTGGGGGCCTGGACAGAGATGACCATGAAAGGCCAAGCAGCACCTGTTGGGTAGGACCCTTTTTATGGTCAGAATTTTGTCTGCCATGCTAAAGGTCTGATAGGAAAGATATTTAAAAATCCAAAACAGCACTGAAAATCAGTAATGTCACCACGACAAACCATAACATAGCACTCTCCGTGGACATGAGAGTTTCAGGAATTCTTGGGTGATAGGAAGCAGATAGGGATAGAATGTCTAAGATGTGTCTGGAGGCAGACACAGCTCTGGACTCACGGAAGAGACCATCACAGGAGGGAGACAGCCCTGCTGACAAGACAAGGGCAGGAGAGGGTCCCAGGGCTCATCAAAATACTGCTCCATGGGCTTCCCTGGTGGCGCAGTGGTTGAGAGTCTGCCTGCTGATGCAGGGGACACGGGTTCGTGCCCTGGTCTGGGAGGATCCCACATGCCACGGAGCAGCTGGGCCCGTGAGCCATGGCCGCTGAGCCTGCATGTCCGGAGACTGTGCTCCGCAACGCGAGAGGCCACAACAGTGAGAGGCCCACGTACCGCAAAAAAAAATAAATAAAAATAAAAAATAAAAAATACTGCTCCACTCAGGACAGGGGGCCGCTGGGCCCCTCTCCCACTCTACGCGCCGAGCAGCAGCCTGCCCCAGGGTTCACTGCCAGGCTACAGCTCGAGACCTGCTCCAGAGGAGCCTGAGAAGGAAGCAGAGGCCTGGGCCCTCCTGCCAGACACAGAGGACGGAAAGCAGTGGCAGCTCTCCCAGGAGGGACTTCCCGGGAAGGGCTCTGTTCCGGGAGAGCCTCCTTCGTTTGGCAACCAGCGGGAAGATGGTAGTGGCTTCACCCTGCCTGCCCCCCTCACGTCTCTGATAAAGCAAGGCCTGTCCGGAAGCATGGCCCCCGCTGCCTTCACAGGGGTGGGAGTGTGGATGGCCAACCGGCAGAGACCCACGTGGAACTTATTCTACACCTGGACCTCCATTCCTCAATAACCAAAATGAAGAAATACAGACTTCCACGGGGCTTGCTGGATGCCCTGGAGAAACCCGGGACAGCCATTTGAAACAGAACGGAACAAAGCCTAGAAACAGTTTAGTCTGCGAGTCCTAAATAACATCCCGAATAAAAGGGAAAAAAGGAAAAAAAACAAAACAAAAACGAGCCTGTGGTCTACAGTGGTCAGTGTCATCACAGGGCAGGCCACTGTCCCTGGGCGATCCACCCAGGTAGGAACCAACTTTTTGGTCCTGTCTACAGCACATGTTTTAACAAGGTGAGAGAAGTCAGGACTGCAGGGTGTGAAGAGACTTGCTTTAGAAAATGAGCGTATTCACAGTTAACAAAGCGGCAAAAGCGTTCGGGAGAGGTGCGCCACGAGGTGTTTCCGTGGACGTGCTGTTAGGCCAGATGGAGTGAAAGTCGGTGTGGCCAGCCTGCGTCCACCCAATCAAATGGGAGCCCCTCCCCCATCCCAGTGGACTCTGTGGTCGTAGTGACAGAACAAGCCCAGCCAGGCCGGAGCCGCCCGCTCAGAGCCGCTGTGCCATCTAGTGTCTCAGAAGAGACTCACCTCTCTGCTCTGGAAACAGACGAAAGCTCTCTCCTCTCCATGTACCCCACCCCCCAGAAGAGCGTCCGACACCACATCTAACATGGAGCCTTCCCTACCACGATCACTGAACAAAAGCGGGCTCGTCGTGGCAAACAGTGGCATTAAGTACCTCTCATGCTTTGGTCTTTGTGGGGCGGACAGAGAAAAAACTGGAGAAGAGATCCTGCAGATCAGCCCCCAGCCTGTTCCAACAGTAATGAAAGGGGCCCAAGGACTGAAGGCAATTTGGCTTTCAAGAGTCAAGGGAACACTGTGCCCCGCGCAGGAGGAGGGAACTCCCAACGCACCTTCACAGAGGACATGCGAGGCTGGGGAAGTGAATTGACTCTCCCGGCTGCTCTGAGTGGCAGCCGGTGAATGTACCTGGTCTTTACTCGTCCTTCTCCAGATGTCACAGGGAGAGGTATTAGGCATCCCTGCTTCTTTACAAATCTGCGTGGTGCCACATTGATGTGGATGTGTTGGATCCTGCTGTGGAAAGGCCTAGTTTCTGCAGGGGATGCATTCCGGCAGCAATGCCTTAGTTACAGACAAGATAATAAACGGGGATGGAGGGAGAGGCATTTTATACATTAAAGGATGGGAGGACTCAGGTGATATTGGAAGCTGCTGGTAAATACAGTTTTATCAAGGAATTTATCAAGGTCAGAGACAGAGCAACTCAGTTACTGGAACGTGGATAAAATGAGGGATTCGTCCAGGCACGAAGCATGCACACTGGCATGGCCAGTGGTAACCTAGGCAGGTGAAAAGACCCAGTTCTTCGAGAACTGTCGCCTAGTAGACGTATTCCCTGGTGCATGGGGAAAATACCCAGAAAAGTCAATGTTATAAATATCTAAGCAAGACCTGATCACGCGTCAAAATAAAGGAAACGCTTTGTTATTTTTTTCTTGGGGGTGGAATGCTTTATTTTGGTGGCAACACTTCACCTCAACCCACCTGACTCTCCTGCTTTCAAGTCATTTCTCAAGTGTGGATCATTTCCCAACACTCTTCAGATCTTGAGATCTCACCTCACCCCCCTTCCCTTAAAGGAAAGTTTGGTGTGGTTTTCCACACCCTTGTCTAAAAAACCAGCACAACATGTTTGTTTCTTTCTCTTTTCACCTCCCAGGACCCTTGCTTCCTAAGAGTTAGCAGTTAAGGGTTTGAGTCATTCCAGGAGCTTGGTGACTTGCCATTTAAGGTATCCTGCCCAGCTCTGTCTGCTCGCTTCCCTGCCACACCACCACCCCTCACCTTACCTTTAACCCAGAAAAGGACATCTTAAGCTTATCAGATACAATTAGGCATTTTCTAGTTCTGATAGCAAAGCCTGTGCACACGGGGATTCTTCCCTTCTTCGTGAAGTTGGAAATGCATACAGTTTACAACTGCAGTTAAGGGTAAAAGCTTCATGAATATTTGAGAGAAATGAAGTCATCCCCAACAGGACATGGGGTAAGGGTTCTGTGATTCAGGGCCTCTGAGGGCTAAGTGTTTTGGGGACAGTGTGATTTGAGGTTTTTCATGTTTAGAAACCGAGTATGCCAGAAATTCTCCCAGCAGAAGTGTTTACTATAAGGGCACGATAGAAGTGTACCATTAAACCTTTTAAAAGGTACAACTATAAATATTTTCCTTTAAAACACTTAAGCAGCAACTTGAGAAAAACAAACAAATTTGGATAGAAGCAGATAGTATAGCAACCTGCCTCTGTGTATAAGACATACATGTCAGATAGAAAATGCAAATGTTTTTTGAGCAGATGCTATGTGGATATATTATTTTTCCTTATAAAAATTAATTCTTCATGAACCAGGGACAGATAGATTATCCATATTTCTTTGGACTCCACTGCTTGTTCAGTAAAGCCACCAGAGAGGAAGAAGTTTAGGCAATCTATTAGAGAGGAAAGATTATTATCCATGAAAAAAGTGAATGAAACTGGATTTGGAGTAAGCAGACTTGGGCTCAGTTCCTGGTTCAGCCACATATACTACTGTGTGATGTTAAAGAAGACACTCGCCATCTACTAAGCTCAATTTCTCCATCTGTAAATTGTGGATAATAACGTTAGTCCTACTCAGTTCATAGTTATTCTGAGGTTCAAAGAGGTGATATATGTGAGGTCATTATATAAAACGTATAGCGTGACTCATTTTTAGTTGTTAAGTTTTGTTTGTGATCCTGGCTAGTGTGTTGATATAATTTTTTTCTACAGTACATGTGTACCTCATCCAGGTCTATACAGTAATAACTTAATGAGATGAGACTACTCTGCAATAATTATTTTAAAATCAGATTTCCATGACATCTTTCCTCAGTAATGCTCAAAGAACAAAGCCAAGAGACCATTTTGAAGCCTTTTTGGCCTGGGATAGGTGGTAGACCATAGAACAGAACACAGGATCCAGAGTCAGAAAGACCTGGACCAAATCCTGAGTCCACGACTTTCAGGATGAACACAGGCAAGTGACTTAACCTAAGCCCCACTTTCCTAATCCGTAAAATACGGATAATATTAATAACTATCTCATGGTTCTGTTGAAAGAATTGAATTAGACAACTGTTGAACACAGTGCCTAGCACACGTGTGTTCAATAAATGTTGGCTGTGATTAAATACTATTGCATTTGTTTTTCCATTCACAGTCCCTTTGTGAAACTGGGAGAGAGTAAGCAGGTATTAAATTTATAGTTTAAGAGATCTGTAATCTGGAGATGTTGGGGGACTTACTGGTAACTTGGTAATACTAGAATCCGGGGCTCTTGTGCTTAATATTACTTTCACTGTATTTAGCAGACTCTTAGGTCAAATGCATGTATCTCAAATGCTGTCATTAAATTCTTAAAATATAATTAATTGTAATCTCATAAAACTCAATATCTGGCGTTCTATCTTTAGTCTCAGCCCCTCCAATCCATTCTCTACAGATAGCAGAGAAACCTACCTACTGCGAAGCTGGCCATGCCACATCTCCCTTTAAACCAGTCAACGGTGCCCCAAATGGCTATAAAATGATATCCAAGGAACACAGAAGCAGACCTTCTTCAATCTGACCTCAGCCTAACTCTCCAGCCACGTTTACCAGCACTCCTGGTCTGGGCACTCCTTCGCTTCCCTGCTGGAACTTTCTGGACACCTTTCGAGCCACAACCCCACTCCTGCATCCCTGCCAGGCTAGGAATTCTTTCTTTGTTCTGGGAAGAAGAGCATTAGAATATTATTTTCTGCTGCCCTTAAGAAGAAAGGGCTTGAGAATCAACCTAAACATCCACCATGAGAAACTGAATGCACTGAGGAACATTCAGAGGATAGACTACTATGCACCTATTAAAAATACCACCTTTCAAAAATACTTAAGGTTAAAAGAGAATGCCGTGACATATCATTAAGTGTAAAAAGTTAGGGACTGAAAAATAACCAGAGGGATAGGCACCGAAATGTTAATAATAATTATCTCTGGAAGATGTGATTGGCAGGTGTTATTTATTCTTCTTTGACTCTTTTCAGTAGTTTCCAAATTTTCTAAACGAGGAACAGATTGACTTTAACAGTAAAAAGTCATACAAATCTTGAGGCGATCCAATAATGATCCCTAAACTGTAAACGGCAGCTACACCCATCTTTCTGTCTCCCAGATCTGAATCCTAATGGCAGCAATCCAATGGCTGGGTTCCCGGGCATGTAAACATGAGGCATAAGTGGTAAATTGCTTTCCTAGGGTAGAGGCAAATCTAAACGCAAGAAACGAACGGCCCACTTACTGCAATCATTTCTTCTGGTAAATTCCACAAGCTTACACTTAGGGCACACAAATCTTTCCAGGAAAAACAAAGGCAAAGTTGGCCACGCAGTGAAGAAAAAGAATCACAATAAAATCTTTTTTTTTTTTTTAATTTCATAAAGATTAGGTCTTCCAGTCATGCTTCTCTTTTCATCTGATTTGCATCTGAGGATGGACTTCATAACTCTGAACATTCTCTTGGCATATCTCAACAGAAATCAAACCCCTAGGCACCACTCATTTTAGGCTTGCTAATCTGGGTTCCCCTGAGGAAACACATTTCCCTGTAACTATCAGGATTTCAAATTTCACACCCTCCAAAACAGCTTGGACAGGTAAAGACCCTACTAAAAGCAGGCTCGGGCTTCCCTGGTGGTGCAGTGGTTGAGAGTCCGCCTGCCGATGCAGGGGACACGGGTTCGTGCCCCCGTCCGGGAAGAGCCCACATGCCGTGGAGCGGCTGGGCCCGTGAGCCATGGCCGCTGAGCCTGCGCGTCTGGAGCCTGTGCTCTGCAACGGGAGAGGCCACAACAGTGAGAGGCCCGTGTACCGCAAAAAAAAAAGAAAAAAAAAAAAAAAAAAAAGCCGGCTCTGCTAACGAAAACACACAGCCTCTCAAGTGCCCTCTAGAGCAAGTGTGTGGAACAGAGGGTGGAGGCTGTCTTAATGTAGCCAATTGACTGATAAACAACCCTCCTTCCCCCTTCTGGTATTTTCTCATATCACTTGATTATCTTAAATTGTTTCCTTTCAATCTTATGCCCCATAGGATATGTTAGAAAATATTACTTGATCACATGAAATAAATGAACTCAAGCTTATGAGTTTCTGACCCATTTGGAAGACTCCATAACCTACCAACAATTCTCTTATGTGTTTATAGATATATATTTTTTTAATTTCATTTTTTTCCCCCCTTCTGCTCAGGCCCAACTGTCTTAAGCTTCTAGGCTTTTAGGGAATTTCAAAATTGCAGACAGACCTAGAATTAGATTTGGGAAATGGCATCTTCTTCATTTCCCTCCCGCCTTTAGGCTGGTTTCTGATAGATCATTCTAAACAGTGCAGCACTAGGTCTCACTTTGCTTGGAAGGAGAAGTTGGGAGGCTTGTATGGCAAGGGCCTTCTTTGTCTCCTTGAAGTCTCTTTTTATCCAGCTGGCCTCAAGTTCATAACATCCTGCTTACCTGCTCATTCCACATCTCTTTGCCCATGGCCCCTCTCCAAAGTACCTGCTCAAAGGTAGCCAGAGTCCATGTTTCTGCTGGTAAGGGTCTCCACTGTATCTATTTGCTGTAGGGTAACCTCTTGTTTTTAGACTTTTAAACAAAGCAAAATCAAAACAATAAGCTCCAAGAGCTCATTTTAGGTCTGATGGCCCTGTCTGGAAGCCGCAACAACAGCACCATCAAACTGCCACTGTTCTATAGCACTTGCCCCCAAATGCCATCCAGGTCTGCACCTGTAAAACCGGGATGGGCATTGTGAGTCACTCTGCCTGCGACCACATAAAAAGCTAATTTCGCATTCAGAATGTATGTTTTTTTTCAATACCAATAGCAACAAGAGTGTGCCAAAAAATTTCCCCTGAAGCTCTATTCTGTTTTTTAAACTACAGAACATTCTTTCATAGTCTGACAGTTAAAATGCTGCAGTTAATGTAATAAACAGAGAATTTTTCTAAGTAGCCTGTCAAAACAAGTGACACGTTTTTTTTTGCTAGTGAGTCTCAGATTGAGAACAATAGGAAGTACCTTTCAAAGCAACATCTTCATTATACAATCAAATTCCCAAAGTAATCTTCTCATCAAAGAATATTGTGTTATTTCTTTCTCAGTAATTATCAGAGTTCTGCAACCTCTCTGGGAGTGGTGACTATTATAAAATGCAGCTGTGCTGAGTTACTATACTGGGGGGTCTCGCCCTGGTCAATATGGAACCAATGCATCTCACGCCTCCATATTTCTTAATGACTTGGCAGTTTGGGCAGTAAAAAGTCAACATTTACAGAACCTGTGAACATGCCCTCAAGTTCCCAGGAGCAAAGTGCTCAGCTGCTCTCTTCAAGGACAGCAGTGATACCATCAATTCCTGATAATCTCAGCTTATTTTCTTTCCACTTAAGTAAAGTAGAAGCTCCAAAGGTTATTATCAGATCAAAAAAATGGTGTTGTTTGTTTTTTTTTTGTGTGTGTGTGTGTATAGTTTGAAAGTCTGTCTCATAGAATTAGATTCCTTCTTTTTCACTTTTCCATTTCTTAGGGGCTGTCATTCCAATAGAAAGGAAATCTAAGAGTACCAAGTCAAAAGAACTACCAGCCCAGTTCCAACATTTGAGGTTTCATAAAACCTGAAAAGATGGGAAGATCCCAAGGGCGCCCAAAATGATGTACCTTGGGATACGGGTGAAACCTGTACTTTAGCGGCCAGTGATAGGTTAAAAAAGTCCAAACTTTGGAATGTAATTTTCTCTGAAGAATCTTTGGGCTGCCAAGGATCATGCGATTCAATGCTGTATGGAAGAAAAGAGAAGCACAAGTACAGGCTCCTATTTCTAAGGGTAACTCATGAACCCAGCTCTTAGGCTCTTGGGAGGGTGAATCAAACAATTAGCACAAACATCCCTTGCGTGGTGCTTTGTACACAACCAGCACTCAATATATGTTTGTTGCATCTGAATCTAATTTGGGAGTGCCTATCCCATTGGATTAGAAACTCTCCAAAGGCATGAACCATTTTGCTGCTTTTTAAAAACATCTTTGGTAGATGCTCAAAAATATTTGTGAATTGAATGGCATTTCTGTCTCCCTTGAAGCAAGGGAGAGCTGAGGGAACATCAGAGCTGGGGCTAAATGTTCATTTATTCATTCATTCACTAAGCAAAGGTTTACTGACGGTCAGCTTGGTGTAATGCACAGAGCTAGGGATACAGCCTTTTCTAATTTCCACAACAAGTTCAATTTCCCTCTCCATATTACATTCTATCAACATACACTACATTTTCCTTTGTAGCATGTAGTGCAGTGGTGATTAAATGATTACTTGCATAACTAGTTGTTTACGGTCTGTCTTCTGTCCCAGACAGAAAGCTCCAGGAAGGAGGTGCAACCCTCTAGTTCAATGCTGCAGCCTTTGCAACTAACATAGTATCTAGGACAAAATAGATGTTCAATAAATATTGGTTAAATGACTAAATGAATGAATGAATGAAGTAAAATGAGCTATGTCTTTGCCTTTAAGAAACTCGCAGTTTCCAATAATGTTTCTCAACAGGGGCATTCTTTTCAGGGCAGCTTGTTTTGGAGGGTTCTAGGTACTGGTGTGTGTTCAGCATCCCACATTTCCTGATGCCCCTAGGGGCTGTCCCCATCTGATTCAGAACCACTGTGTGATGTGGGCTTGAATGAAGATGGCAGCAAGAAGAGCAAGAAGGGATGAAGCCAGCAAATGATGAGGTAAACGAAGGACAATAAGACACGAGGGTGTGGGGAAGAGAGAGGGGAAGCAGTCTGACAGGAAGGAGGACACGGTTTAGAGTGGGGGCCTTCATCGGAGTTCCCCAAGGCCTGGGGATTCTCCCGTCGCTCCCCAACCCCTGTGGTCCTTCAGGGCAGAGAAAACATAAATTCCTGGGCAGTTTTCTTGACTACGACGCATGAAGGTCAGTGAAGCTCTGGGTTTTCTGTTTGATATTTTGGATTTTCCAGCAACTGTTTTGTTTGAAGAAAGCGTTTTGAGGTTAAAGGAGCTAAAAACCATGGCTCTGGAGTTAAGGATGACGACGCTAACTGGGTGGAGGGAAGGCCTCTGAAACACATGGCACAGGACATTGAGACCCGAGAGGAAGTTGTGACAAGGGGTCACGGTGTGACCAACAAATGAGCTATGCTGAAGAGCCTTTTTGCAGCATGGAGTAAGGGCAAGGGAAAGGGGGGAATCCTGGGGAAAGGGAAGGAGGGTGCGGTGAGAGGCTGCTGTGAGTTGGTGTGCGGGGCCCACGCCGGGAAGCTGGTCTGAGGGACACCTCGCTCTTGGAAGCGCCCAGGGGACACGCAAGACGGGCAAAGTATAAGGCTCTTGTCGAGCCCCGCTGACGAATGGAGGTCGGCCAAGCCAGTGACTCGGGGTCGACACCCACAGCTGGCGCGCGCCGGTTGCCGGGTGGAGAGGGATTTTGTTTCCAGCAGAAAAACATAAGCTCTGTGTGCAGTGGTTTCAGATCCAGGGGCCAAGTCACCCCTCATTGAAAAGGTCTCCCTGAGGTTGGGACTGAGGCATATACCCTTCTTCATATGCCCTGTGGCAATTAGCTGAGTGCTCTGAACAGATGAGGGGCTCAATATACTCTTTCTGGATTGATCAGATAAAACTCATCGGAGTCCTCAACTTTAGCTGGTGGTCAGGTGGGTTTCCACTGAGCTGGAAGGGAGGGAACACCTCACTGGCTGATTGGAGGCCTTGAAGAGTTTAATGGAGCAGTGGTGCTCTCTTAAGAATGCGCCCTTAAGATAAAAACTCTAATTCGAAAAGATACATCCAGCCCTGTGTTCATAGCAGCGCTATTCCCAATAGCCAAGACATGGAAACAACCTAAATGTCCATCAACAGATAAATGGATAAAGAAGATGTGGTATAAATATATATATATACACACACACACACAATGGAATATCACTTAGGTATAAAAAAGAATGAAATAATGCCATTTGCCGCAACATGGATGGACCTAGAGTATATCATACTAAGTGAAGTAACTCAGAGAAAGACAAATATTATATGGTATCATTTATATGTGGAATCTAAAAAGTAATACAAGTGAATCTATATATAAAACAGAAAGTCTCACAGACATAGAAAACAAACTTATGGTTACCAAAGGGGAAAGGGAGGGGGGAGGATAAATTAGGACTATGGGATTAATAGATACAAACTACTATACATAAAACAGATAAACAACAAGGATTTACTGTAGAGCACAGGGAACTATATTCAATATCTCACAATAACCTACAGTGGAAAATAATCTGAAAAAAATATAAAACTGAATGACTTCGTTGTACACCAGGAACTAACACAATATTGTAAATCAACTATACTTCAATTAAAAAAAAATAAAAAAAGAATGTCTTTAAGCTAAGGAGCAGAAGCCTCCTCATGGGGTGAAAGTATGTGCTGAATGAATGAAAGGAGGCATACAAGCACAGGTATGAGGTCTAATGGTTCTGACGACCTCTGTCCTATTGCATCAGGAAGAAAGGGGCTTCCACAGTCTGGCACAGAAGCAGAGCAGTTTGTTTTTCATGGACCAAAGGTCATTTAATACGTGTACCCAGTTTTGACACCCCGAGCCAACTGCGAGAAATCTCTCTAGCTTTAACTCATGCAAAAGGGAAGTGGAACTATCTGGCTCAAACACAAGAGGCAGACATATCTGTCACTCCTTCAGCATCTCTCCTTTGGCCCTGGGGGAAGGAAGGCCACATCTTTTTTTGTGTGGTACGTGGGCCTCTCACTGCTGTGGCCTCTCCCGTTGCAGAGCACAGACTCCAGACATGCAGGCTCAGCGGCCATGGCTCACGGGCCCAGCCGCTCCGCGGCATGTGGGCTCTTCCCAGACGGGGGCATGAACCCACGTCTCCTGCATCGGCAGGCGGACTCTCAACCACTGCGCCGCCAGGGAAGCCCGGCCACGTCTTTTGAAGTCAGCCTTGCTTTCCTCCGCCCAGGTGTGCACCTTTGCACGGGTGACCAGCAGGGGGAGCCGCACGGTCTCACTCACGGTTTGCGGAGGATCATCCTCATGTGGGCGTCGGGGCCCATCTGCGACAGCAGCAGCATGGTGTCTTGCAGCTCCTCGTCACACTCCTTTTTCTCCTCCTCTGTAGGCAAAGGGGCATCCTCATGCTCATCATCCAGAAATCGATAAAATAAATATTTATCTTGGAAATGATGCTCCTGGTCCACTAGGGGAAACACGGAGGCAAGCGTTAGCTGCTGCACCTCTGCCTCACGGGCCCGTTTACCAAAAACGGATGGACGGTGTCGGGCAAGAGAGCCAAGTGGCAGCAAAGTGGTGAGACTCCTCACCCGTCTCCCTCGGCCTCACCCAGGCGGGTGCAGCTGTAGGATGCGACCTCTGGGCTGCAGTCATGCACCTCACAGCCCTCTCTGACCCGCCCATCTCCTGAGCTGCCCTGGGACTCTCGTATGAGAACCTGCCAGCTTTCCTGAGATGAGCACTCTGACCAGCAAGAATTGCCTTGGTGACATTTTCTAGCATGTGGGATATCCGTCCTAAACAGGAAAATAACCAACTACCAGATCATGCTCTATAATGTTTGTTTGTTTGTTTCAAAGTACAGACTTAGCAAAAAACAGAAAACCCGACTTCGTCAGGATCAGAATTGATGTTTTTCTTTCTATGTGTACTGCTTATAAACACGTCTGTCTGCAGTTAAAAAATTAAATTGTCTGAACAAAGCTGACAAGACCAAGCATCTAGGTCATATACCAAACATCTAGGTCATATACCCCTAGGATATTATGGTAATTTCCTTCCAGTTCAAGTTTTAAAGAGTTTTTTTTTTTCTCTCTTATTCCCTTTAAACAAGAAGATTTAGATCTCAGTAGGACAAAGTCATAAACTTGGCTTAGAATCCCTCATCTCTGTGTCTTAAAGCTCTTAAGCCCCTTTTCAGGAGGGAGCATCAACCCTATCCAAAGATAAGGAGGAGTGGGAGGATCCTTGCTGCTCAAAATATGATCCCTGGAACTGCAGCATCAGCGTCGTCTGGGAGCTTTTGGAAATGCAGACTCTCTGGACCCATCCCAGCCCTGCTGAATCAGAATCCGCATTTTAACAAGAGTTCCAGATGATTTGTATACACAGTAAAGTCTGTGAAAACACTGGCAAGAGCATCATTAGATTCCCAGGTATTTAAAAATTAATGATTTTAATAGTTTGTCAGTTTGGAAAAGTGATCTTTAAACAAATGGCATGAGGAGTTCAATCACAGTTCCACTCCAGTCCTGAATAGCTACTCTGCTCAGTGAGAGCCCCTGTGGCTATCAGGGGCTACGCCACAGAGCACACTCCTGCTACTACGTGTGGGTACAAAAAAACTGGCTCTCCCAGAAAACTCAGCTTCTGAATTCAGTACTCTCTTTCATATTATCAGCCCGGCCACATGCTCTGTTGCTCTTCCGTCGGCCCCTGCATCAGGACTGCTATGCAATGCTCAGAGTATAACCATGCTATTGATGAACCGTGAATGCAAACTAATAAACATAATTGGAACTGACGCACTCGGCTTTCAATTTCATTTTCCCTTCATCCGCTCTCCCAAGTTAGGAAGGTACAATGGTGGAACACTGCAGTCAACGGCATCCACTTGCTGCATTTGTACTGCTGAATGAAGATGCTAGCTCTGCGGGTCCCGAAAGGCATCATAATTCTTTCTGGCCCATGTGGGAGTTCAGCCACAACCTCCCTAGGGAAGTGCACTTCCTAGCATTTCTTGAGGGTTTTCCAGGGACCGTGGCTCATCTTACCGTGGTTGAGAACACCGTCTTCTACCAGGACTTGCCACATGCCAACAGCTTGAATTCGGGAGTGAACACACGGAGTCTGCTGCAGCATCCAGTCCACCAGCTCGGTCCCCACGCAGCATTGTCTAAGGAGCGGGAGGACACAAAGGAGGGGAAGTCACCCCCTTGCAGATGAAGGACGGGAGATGGCTTCTGAGAGGAGACCCTCCCACAGGGCTCCACGCTCTTCCACCCTAAGAGGTCTCATGGCAAACAAAGCACTGCGTGATGTGGCCTCAGGTTCTCAAACTTTTGTACAAACCAATAAAACCACTCAACTCACGAGAGAACCTTCTAGGCAAGGCTGGCTAAACGAAAGAGCATTACAGGCAGCAGCCCCAGGGGAGACTAAAGGGCAGCTAGACGGGGAGCGTGACCTGGCAAGAGAATCCCAGGGCCAGAAACTCTTGAGCCGGTCCCAGAAAAATCTCAGTGTAAAATGAAGGCAAAGCATAATTCTGACTTCCTTCACTGGAGCCTTTTGAGGAGTGAGTTAAGGTCTGTGAGGCCCTAGGAGGTGCTCCGTGAAAGGCTATGTGTAAATGCAAAATTATATAGCACTTTCTGTTTTCAAGTAATACTACTGAGCTTCCTCAGAGGGGTGCTGGGAGAAACAAGCAATTAGCGATGCAAATCTCTGAAAAAAGTGTGATGCAATGAGCATCTGCACTTCGACAGAGCCTGTCATCTGAAGAGCTCCAGATCCTTTCTGTACAGGCACGCGTTCATCCCTATGATGACCCTCTGTGGTAAGCTGGTCAGGATGGGCAAACTACGTGTGTTAGTTCGGAAACATATAACTATACACACGTATTAGGAAACCTTCAGTGGGGAGTGGGGTGCTCGTGGCATGACTGTTCAATGGAGGAAATGGGATCTTGAAGTCCGGGGGAGGAATCCCAAGGGACGGGAATAAGCAGGGAGTTTCAGAGCAGCTGGCTGCCTGCAGCTGGGTCTGAGTCACTGGTGACCTCCCCTCCTGTGCTGAGGATGCCACCATCTCTGGGGCACTAAGGCTGGTTCCAGCCCAGGGAGCTCCTCTCTAGTGGGAACTGGAGGAGACTCCCAGTGCTGGTGCACTTTAGGAAGAGCCTAGCCTGGGAGAAGTCATGAGATCCAGCACCAGGTCTACTACTTATTAGCTGTGTGACTCTGGCCATATTGTTTCAAATCTCTGGTTCTCAGTTTTTTCATGTGTAAAAGAAAAGAGGAGGAAAAGATGGCTTCAAAGGCCATGTCCAGTTCTAAGACTCCAGGAACTCTGAAATCTATCAGAACTCCTGGGATGTCCTGATTCGGGTCTGACCCAAGACTACACCACAAGGAGGATGTCCTGAGAAAGCTGTTAGATTTCTAGGACTGCTCTGATTACAGTCCATACCTACACTTTAGAGCTTCAATAGGCAAAGAGGCACCTAGTTACTATTCATTGTGAACCAAACGTATGATGTGTCATGTTCCTCATCTAATTTGAGAATTTATTAATGGGAAAAGTCATGTAAAAGTATAAAAAAATCGATTTCATGTGGCTTTTAATTCAATGATTACTTTTACTAAAAAGAGCATATGGTGTTGAGATGATCCCAGAGCCTCTCGGCCCTGGGACAGGGTGTGAGAGTCTTGCAGTCAGAACACAGAACAAAGACACACAGCTGTGCAACTTGTGGCTGGTGGAATCACCGGGTTTCCTCTCTATTAATGATCTTTAGCTATTTTATAATCGACAGCTGATCTCTAGTGTGGTGATCACCGGGGGTGAGGCTGCATCTGCGGAGACTTCAATCCCTTTGCACTGCAGTAATGGTAGAAGTGGCGGCAGGTGAAAACAGGAGGGAGGGAGAGGATGGGACTGGAAACAAGATCTGGGACCAGGCACTCAAAATGTCCTGCAGGAAAAAGAAATCATGCCTCTGGCTTCCGGTTGCGTCCACGGGTCATTATCAACAGATCATTAATTTGTGTCATAGGGTGTGGAATAGACGTAACACCTATATTTCAGGGGGTTAAAATCTTAGGACTATGGTGCAAGAAAGAGATTATGGTTTCTGACTTCTAGCTCCCGTTATTTGTCACCAAAGATGACATCTTTAATGGAATTTCCCTAATGCAAGTCAACACTTGGGAAAGCATAATCACCTCTTAAACTAAGGGAATATAAATGTAAAAAGAAAAAGGTCCTTTAGCTGTATGAGATGTTTGAGATCTACTTAATGAGTTAAAGAGTTTGAACTCTGAGGACATGGACACATGAGTTTAACCTTTACTTCCCTCAAAACTGTAACAGTGTGTAGGAACTACAGATGCCAAAAAAAGAATGAACTTCCAGAGTTGAAGGAAAAGGCTTCCAAATGTAATCAACCAAAATGGTAGCTGGTAAATATCCCCATTAAAAGGGCAAGGGGAGCAATCGGTCTTAAGAGAGGGAACATGCCCTAAGAGGAGCACGCTACCGATTAAAGTGTTTCTCAAATCCCATCTCATTTCCAGAATTCTATCAAGAAGAGGCCAATCTAAATGTAACAAGCTGCCAGTTTTGGTCTTATAAGCATATTCATGACAAATGCAAGCAGAAGAGTGTTAGTTTGCAGGGAGTGCCGAAAAAGTGATCCAAAGAGAAAGCATTTGCAACGTGTTTCCATCTCTGTCCTTGGGAAAGAGACTGGATTTGAGGTACGTATACTGGAAGGTTTGCTCTAGGGTAAACCAGGTATAATTTTACAGGTACTATCATGGTTGACGGTCACTAGAAAGATATATATATGTATCCTTTGTGGTAACTTTAAAATTTGTATTCTAGCTTTTCACTGTGTCTTATGAATTTGGTTCACGTGAGTCAAATGGGTTTTGACTCATGCTAAGTCTGATGGGTTCTGAGGTCATGTCTAAACAAGGCTACATGAGAGAGTCCGACTGATTGCTGAAAGAGGGCTGTGAGTCTGAATCGTGGGCGCAGGGAGAGGGAGTGAAGGCTTTTGTGCCATAGACAGGACGTTCTAGTTCCTAAACCGCTGCTGAGTTGATAAAATCAAAAGTTAAAGATTAGACATGAATCCTTCATTTACCCACCATGGTTCAGTCATTCCAGAAGGTCGACAAAATCATACAGCCCCTGTCTTTATCATTTCTTAACTCCAGTGGCAGCTAGAATGGGTCTTTATTCTATATGATTACAGAGGTGAAACAGAGTTGCATATCTTATTATATGCATACTAGAATGGAATCCTACATTAGAAAGTAAATTATGTAAAGGGCATTTTATATTTCTTTCACTCCTGTACCCTTAGGGTTTGGAACACAATAATGCCTGGTGCCCAGTAGGTACTTAATAAATGTGTGGAATGAATGAATGACAGAATGAATGAATGAAACTTGCAAATAAACCAACCTTGGTTTAAATCCTGGCACTGCCATTCACTAGATTTGTGACTTGGTCAAGGAAAACTATTTAATCTCTTCTGAGCCTCAGTTTTATCATCTGAAAAATGGCCACACACCTACCTCGCAGGTTGTGATGAGGATGAAATGAGATAATATATATATATATAAAGTGGCCTGGTACAGGGCTTCAAGTACAAATGAACACTTAGTAAATGTTAGTTGAATCTCATCTAAATCTAGTAGTTTTCCTAAAATACACTTCAGCAAACAGAATTACAAAAGTTTTCTATGTTCATCACAGTTAAAGCAATGTCTAAGCAAATTAGTTTAGGAGTAACTCCTGGGAATATGAGGGCTAATTAGAGTTAAGTGGGGATCCAAGACAAGCTTAACTTCCAGAACCTGGAGGATTATAAAACATGCTGCCCATGGATGGAAAACAGGGAAACACAAGTTTGTTCTAACTTCACTAATCACTAATCTGAGGGGGCCATAGCCTTTAGAATTATTGCACATACCTGTATGTCTTTAGGTGGTATTTTCTATCTCTTATCATGTGAGGTGCTCGAGAGAGAATGGCATTTCGTAATATTTTTCCAGCCCTGAGGATCTTCTCTGAAGGAACCTGAATTTTAATCAGATGGGAGGAGGGGAAGAGAAAGGAGAGTTAAAAATGGAAAACAAACCAGATGCATCACTAAATCACTTTCCAATCTGACTTTTACTTGAAAAATACAATCCACTTGTACATTTGCATTGTTCACTCGTGTGACGTGTCACTGTTTTACACTGAAAACTGAGACACACCGATATATACTGTTTCTAGAAACTGTATCCACAGTTTCTTGATGTGATGCTCTGACATATGGACCACTTCCAGTGGTTACTTAAGAAGCTAGCTCTGCTGGCTCATCAACCCACCTACATCCCATTACCTTGGTAATGGTGTTAGCAGGACGAAGAGGAACGTGAGGTTCAATGAGAGGTGTCTGAAAAATAAAATGTTAAAGCAAAAGAAAATTAAACAAAAAGCTCACTGAAGAAAATTATGGGTCAGGGAATAACAAGAAACATCCATTTTTATAAAACTCAAAATAGGATTAAAAAAGCAAGAGAGAAAATCTGCCTAAAGAACTTGAATGCACAGGCATTCAAAGGGCAAAATTAAGACCATTCGATTTGCCAAAATTTAAACGTAAATTATTAAAAATGAAAACAACCAAACAGATAGGAATGATTAGATGTTTGCAGGCTTAATGAGAAGGGAATCAATACCTACCCACAGCATAACAAACATCAGGGCAGAGGACAAAACAAAAGATAAACGTGAATACAGATTAAAATGACCTATCTCAGGGGATAGGGATAAAGGACTGATTTAGAATGGAAATGAGCGACTTCATCCTCTCTCATGTAGTTAAGATTCTCTTCCTGCAATTTGTATTGTTAGAAAGTTTTAATTTTTTTTTTTTTTTGGCGGTACGCGGGCCTCTCACTGTCGTGGCCTCTCCCGTTGCGGAGCACAGGCTCTGGACGCGCAGGCTCAGCCGCCATGGCTCACGGGCCCAGCCGCTCCGCGGCATGTGGGATCCTCCCGGACCGGGGCACGAACCCTGCATCGGCAGGCGGACTCTCAACCACTGCGCCACCAGGAAAGCCCAAAGTTTTAATTTTTAAATGATGCTTCTTTGTGGTTTTACATACTCAAGTTCCTGGAATGCACCGGGGCAGCTAGTGTACCATCTCTTTCATCTGCAAAGTGGTATACAAAGTTTTCAGGATTCTGCTACTATCAGAACAGCTCTAGGATCTAGATAAAGCCCCTAGCGCTATCCACATTCTTCAGATGAAGGTGCTGAATTGGAATCCCAGGGAAATGACTTGCTACACAGCTACACAGCTGAGGCCCCTAGTCCTACTGAAACCCCTTCACTCTATTTTTCTGAAATATCTGGTAATGGCAAAGATACATTCTGTCAAAGGTGGTGATAGAACCATCAACACAACGCTGTTTATGCCACTTCCAGAAGGTAAGTAGTACATTTACCTGTTAGACTGCGGTGGGCAGAATAATGGCCCCCAAAGATGTCCATGTCCTTATCCCCAGAAGCTATGAATATGTTAGATTACATGGCAAAAGGGACTCTGCAGATGTGATTTAGTTAAGGATCAAAATAAGCAGATTATTCTGATGTTTCTAGGTGGCTCCAATGTAACTGTAATTGTAGGGTCCTTAAAAGACGGAAGAGGGAGGCAGAAGAGTTGGAACCAGAGAGCTAACAGTGGGAGTAGGACTCAGCCCGATTTTGCTGGCTTTGATGGTGGAGGAAGCCAAGAGCCAAGGAGTGAGGGCAGCCTCTGGAAGATGGAAAAGGCGGAACGATACATGATTTCCCCCTGGAGCCTTCAGAAGGAACGGGCCTGCTGATACCTTGATTATAGCCCAGTGAGACCAACTTCAGACTTCTAAACCACAGCACTGTAAGGTTATTCATTTGTGTTTCTTTAAGCTTGTGGCTTACACAATTGGTTACAGCAGTCACAGAAAACTAACACAGAGATTACTATACTTTATACTAAAAACCCATACTTTTTGCCAATAGAAGCCATTGCATTGAAAATAAATTGGTAGGTTTTTCCTTTGTCTTAATACATAATCAATAGGGAAAATGAAAAGTCAATATTAATTTTAAATACTTTAGGTACCTAAATATGAATATACATGTATAAACATATGCCTTCTTTTTTTTTTATTTTGCAGTATGTGGGCCTCTCACTGCTGTGGCCTCTCCCGCCGTGGACCACAGGCTCCGGACGCGCAGGCTCAGCGGCCATGGCTCACGGGCCCAGCCGCTCTGCAGCATGTGGGATCTTCCCGGACCGGGGCACAAACCCGTGTCCCCTGCATTGGCAGGTGGACTCCAACCACTGTGCCACCAGGGAAGCCCTATGCCTTCCTTTTTATTAACAATAAGTTTCAGATGGGTTGCTGCTTTTAATATTATAATAGAATGAAGGAAAAAAGGGAAAAGAATCCTAAGTTTTAAGAACAGCACAGATGAGACACAGATTAATTTAGAATGAAATCGCACTGAACTGAAACATTGTCATCACCTTGCTGGCATCTAGACCTTTTCTTCCTCTCGAAATCACTAGAGCACAAATGTCAAGCAATATTATAATATTTGAGCAGCATTCTGTTTACAACTAGCATAGACCAAGGAATGTCAATCTGGTCAAATTCAATAGCAGCTTTAAACAGAGACCGACTTTGTCCTGAAGTAGCCCACGCTCTCTTATGGCAGACCTTTCATGGGAAAGGGACCATGAGCTCACAGACTCCCTGTACCACCTCCTCAAAAAAGACAGAGAGAATTCCATGATGCCAAATCACCTGGAATCATGTTCAAAAGGGGGGAGGCCAGCATGCACCAGGGCGCTGGAAATGTGTGCAGTCAAAACAGTTGATTATTTCCAGGTCGTGAGTTCCCAGTACTCATGTACCTTGTCTCTTTACGTTACGCAGGTTGGTTTATAAGTCTAGGACTGTGCCTGGTTATGCATCCAAATTGTAGAAGCCTCTGGCTATTCTTGAAAATAACAGCAGAAACCCATTTCTTCTTCCTGTCTTAGAAGAAGGAAGTGTAGGTATGTGTGGTCTAGAGTAGATCAATGTAGGATAAGCTTCTGAGGTAACCTTTTCTTTCCTGTGAAAAAAACACATCTGTTTTCCTGTGCAGTAGTCTTTGAGAGGCTGGCTGAGCCAGAGGTCAAGAAGATGCCCGTGCTTGAGGATAACTGATGAATGTTTATTCTTTGGTAGGCGCGATGAAACATTATTTGAAGATTGCATCTGTTTATTTGTTTCTACAAAAATGACTATATTTAAGCAAGATGCTAACAAGTGGTCCCTAGGTAGTCAATTTGGTTGGACAGTTCCCTTTTTGCTTCCTTGGAGCCCTGAAAGGAAACTATTACCAAAGCAGGGGAAGCATCAGACTTCAACCAGTTCCTTTGATTTGCAACTTCTAAAGGAGCAAAACATACACAGGTTGCCTTTTAGCGAGATAATCCCAGGACCAAGAGGCTGTTTAATCTGTTGAAAGGCAGCATTCTCAGAACCTTCCCTGGCTCAGAGATTTTAGGTTTGGAGGCAACATAATGAATAGATGCTTTGAGAGGGGGACAGTCCCTTTATTTAAATAAAACCTCCAAGGAACACACACAGGGTGAAAGCAGGGAAAGTTTTACTTGGCGGGGAGGGGAATAAACACTTGTCTTTGAAAGGGACTCCATCCCGTATTCAGTTAGGCAAGCTTCTATGATGTAAGAGCTATGTTGGTGCCTAGCAGCCATGGGCTGTGAGGCAGAGGCCGGGTCCCTGGGACACAAAGTCACTGCCAATGCCTGTTCAGGGGCCCCTTCCATAGGGAGTATGACTTTATTGCTTTTGTATCTGCTTATTTATTTATTTCCTTTTTGGTTTCCCTTGGCTTTCAAGTAAAGTTTTTATCTTTGAGAATTTCACTTTAGCTGAGCTTTAGTGAAATGAGGAGAGGAATTTCATTTTATAAATTTCATTCCCTCAATAGGAGAGGGAAAGAAGCAGGATGGGGTGATTAGTGAGAATCCAAACAAGAAAATCAGCCCTAAAAGCAAGACCAAGGACTTTCTGTGTCAGGCCTTTTACATGTGTTACCTTATTTTATTATTATTCTCATATTTTATTGAGAAAACTAAGGCCAGCAACACACAGGGACTTGAGCTCACACAGCTAATGGCTGGAAGAGCTGGGAAGTGAATCCAGGTCAGTCTTATTCCAGTGTCTACGCTGCAGGAACAGTGACCCATCACACCTGCTCTTTTCTCCTACAGATATCATGGCTCACACTGTGGAAGAGTTAACAATCCATTTAATTAAAGTTCATTGAGAAAAATGCATCTAAGCCCTTCTCAGTTATCAGGTACCAGAGTTGATCTTCTGCGTTTCCAGCAATAAATGTTCATGACATCCTACGGAGATGACACGTTAGCACCATTCATCATGCTTGGTCTGAATTAACTTTTTAAAAAGCAACTTTCTGGGGCTTCCCTGGTGGCGCGGTGGTTGGGAGTCCGCCTGCCGATGCAGGGGACGCGGGTTCGTGCCCCGGTCTGGGAAGATCCCACATGCTGCAGGGTGGCTGGGCCCGTGAGCCATGGCCGCTGAGCCTGCGCGTCCGGAGCCTGTGCTCCGCAACGGGAGAGGCCACAACAGTGAGAGGCCCGCGTACCGAAAAAAAAAAAAAAAAAAAAAAAGCAACTTTGTGACAATAAAACATTTGGCATTGAGGGACTGCCCTTCCAGGGCTGGGACAAATATACCAGAAAGGTAGGTAGAAGTTGAAGTCCGAGCGGGAAAATGGAAAGCACTCAGTATTTCCCATGGAGGGAATTTAATGCTGGAAACTAGCTTTACAGGTGGTACAAGAGCTGAGAAGCCAAAGAGGTGATGAGGAGGTAACCTGGATTCTAGCCAAGCAGGAAGCCCTCAGGTGGGGGGACAGAGGAAGGAGGAGGCATTGCCAGAGCCGGAGCCAGGTGTCCTGGTGGGAGCTGGAACCCCAGAGGGCCTCCTGGTCCTAGAGGTCCAGCCGCTGCTGGAGATGCTGCCACCCTCCCACCACTGAGGGGAGCTGGAGACCCTTCCGCATCCCATCCCTCTCCAACCATAAACCAGAGAATAAGGAAAAGAATTGCATTTTATAAATGATTAAACAGAAGAGGGAAAGAAGAAGCTTGGTGACTGATATTGGTGAGAAGATGGATCAAAGCAAGAAAACCAACCCTAAAGGCAAAACCAAGGCCCTGCGGAGGTCGGCTTCCTTGCGATGCACAGCAGAGCACAGGGAGGGCAAAATACTGCTCAGAGGACAAACAGCCCAGGACCCTCCACAGAGGGTGGTTGCTGTGACCACAGAGTGGGCACAGGGCTGCTCCATGTTCAACCCCAGCCCTCTCAGCCTCTCCTATTCCGTATCTCCCCAGCCACACTTCCTGGTGGGCTACAGGTAAGGAAGGTGGACAGTGCGTAGCATAGAGTGGGCCTTCATTAATGCTTCCTGGGCTTGGTTCCTAGGGCTGCTCTATGTCTTGATCTATAGCCAGAAAACGCATATCACAAATGAGCCCTAAAAGAAACAGACCCCCTCTCTGGTTACATGTCATACCTTTCAACACATCAACCATGCGTTGAGGACACAAATTCTTCCTCCCTACCTGGGCATGAAAGAATCCAAATTGGGCTGTGAAGATGTGATCCTAAAAAGCTAGGCAGAGAGGACAGATAAAGGCAGAGGTGTTCAGCTTTCTCTGCTTTTCTTGGCTTTCTCCCCTGAAGACTTCCCTCAGGAGTGACCATAATTGGTTCTTGTTTGCTTCTGGAGACGGGATGCATTCTACTGCTTTTTATTATGCTTATATTACTACTGAAAAGGAGAAACAGTAAGGGAAAATATTCCTTTTGGCACCAGAGCCAATTCAGAAATACTAATCAGGTGATGAAAAATGAGTTTAGTCTCTATTACAACACGCACAATAACTCCCCAGTAGATCATTATGAGGTATAAGGCGCTGTAATAGGCCTCGTGAAAAACCATATTCAGGCCCTTTTGAAAGGGGGTAATTCTTTTTACTTAAGTATTTGCTCATAGAAGCCTTTTGCAAGGCACAGCATTTTAAGCCAAGAGACAAGAATAACAAGGTAGATTGGGACACAAAACTCACGGCAGAACTCTGGCAACCCAGCGTAATAAAACGTCATCTAAGCCCACATCCAATTCAAGCATATAATGAAGGTGTATTATGTGCAGAGCAATGTGCTAGGCTAAAGTACAGACTCTGATAAAGAACCTGGTCTAAATGAGCTCTTGATCTTTTGGGGAAAGTAGAACTTCCATGGATTAAACAATTAGTGAGAATCTGAGTCAATGAATATGTGCAACAATATTCTGGATTTCAAATCCCCCTTTTCTCAGTTCAGGTGAGAAAATCTTTAGGAAGTGGGAAGAATATTTAATGTTTTTAGTGAAAACGATACACTTACATTCCCTTGTTTTGGCATTTTGGAATAATACAACTAAGGTCTTAGAAGTGTGTGTCTCATTCTTGTACTCATGGAAAAATTCATCTATAGACCTCTTTGGCTTCCATCGCTAGGCCTTTTAAAGTTTTTCCTAGTTTAAAATTGACGTGTAGATTTCCAGTTTCAGCTTCAACCTGGAAAAGTGGTCATTCCTGCTGTTACGAGAAAAAGCTGAACAGAGTGAAAAGAATGACTTCTCTCAGGTTCGTCAAAGAACTGAGTATGTCCAGAAAACTGCCACCCCGACATCTGGCGAAACGGGGGAATCCAGTCACAGCTGACATTTGCCTAACCTGGACTGGAAGCCACAAACGGGTAGGAACGCTTAAACGGTGCTTAATTAATTAAACCAGGAGGCCGTGAGACTGAGGTGGCTCTAATGCCCGGTGGTCTGTGTAAGCAAATCCAAATCTAAGCCTGCAACTGCCTCAAGGTTCCAACACTGAAACCCAAGGACAGCCAGTCACAGCCGGCTAGGCTTTACGCTACTGCCAATCAGTAGTTTCCTAATTTCGCCTTCACCTTTTCTCTATAAAATTACCTCCCTGAGCTCCCATGGGTGGGGTGCTCCTAAGCACTTCCGGTGTTGTGCTGCCAGGTTCGAATCGACTTTTGCTCAAATAAACTCTTAATATTTTTAATATGACTCAACAATGGTCATTTCGATGATGTGCTGGAGGCTGAATGTGGAGTAACCTGCGAGTGAGAAACTCCTGGGGGAGATAGTCTTAGGTGGGCACCCACACTTTTGTGGGCTTTACCCCTTGGAATTCCTCCAACTTCTCATGGTGAAGAGCCACAGATGATCTCCTTGTGGCTTTGGCAGGGGGAGGGGAAGAATGAGCATTATGATATAGACCCAGAGCACTCTCCGTAGCAAAGGCCTACTCTCCAGGGAAAAGGCTTTACGAGAGTCTTATCCCACGTGGGGGAAGCGCATTTCTCTGACTCTAGTCTCCTCCGGCCTTCCGGCCTCACCTAAAGAAGGAAAAAGCAGCTAAGAAACAGTGGTGAAAGTCCCATGGCAGGGGCACGGGCCCACTAAATGACTGAGATTTAATCACAAGACCATATTCACTTCCCTTCTGCCCTATGCTCCCCACCAATGCCAATATAAACATAGTGGATTACAGCTGAATGTGTAGATTCAGACTCTATCAAAGGAGGAGTTCTCAGGGAAGCCCAAACACAGCAGAGGAGACGAAAGCAAGGACATTGGAGGAATCTGAAACCTCTGGAATCTATAGCTACAGCAAATATTAAACACAGCCCAACTCCTAGCCAGATTAACATAAAACCTCACACTAAAGGCTTATTTATCTCAGTTCCTATTACCCAATACATCATGTCTGCTTTTCAACCAAAAATCACAAGGCGTGCTAGAAGGCAAGGAAAACAGAGTCTGAGGAGACAAAGTAAGCATCAGAGCCAGACTTAGACATAACAAATTTTGGAATTATCAAACAAGAAATTCAAATTAACTGTGATTAACACATTAACTATAGAGTAGCATTCCGTTAATAATACTAAGAAAAATGTAGACAATATGCAAAAATATATTGTGTAACAAAAGCAGAGAAACTAAGAAAGAAATGTCTTCCTTTCTTCTCCTTCCTCCATAGACCAGCAAGAGAGAAGGAAGAGCAGAGAGGGAATGGGAATGGGAGAAGGCACAACACAGCCCTCTAACAAGTGCTGGAACCACCAGCCTCAGTCTCTTCAGAGATTCAACTCCACTAAAAGCTAGACGTTTAAAAAATGGATCTAGCCAGTTATTTTGTGGATATTAACAAACTTATTCTAAAGTTTATATAGGGAGGCAGAAGACCCAGAAGAACCAACACAATTTTGAAGGAGAAGAATAAAGCTGGAGAGCTGATGCTACTCCACTTTATGACTTACTATCAACATAAAGCTGCTGTAACCAAGACAGCGTAGTATTGACAGAAGAAGAGACAAATAGATCAACAGGACAGAACAGAGAGCCCAGAAATACACCCACATAAATATAGTCAACTGATCTTTGACAAAGGAGCAAAGAAAAACACTGGAGCAAAGACAGTCTTTTCAACCATGGTACTGGGACAACTGATGTCCACATGCAAAAAAATGAATCTAGACACAGACATTATATTCTTCACAAAAATTCACTCAAAATGGATCACAGGCTTAAACATAAAATGCAAAGCTATAAAACTCCTAGAAGATAACATAGGAGAATACCTACATGACCTTGGGTATGGCAATGAACTTTTTTTTTTTTTTTTGAGGTTGGGTCAGCCAATCTAGAGTGTTTGATCTACTGATTATTTTCTACATACCAGACAGATCATCCAAGGATCCTACAATGTAGGAAAGTGAGACTCAGAGTAAGTGAACGTCCAAAGCCTCAGTGCTGTGAAGAGGGGAGATAGGATTGAAGCCCAAGACTGCCTGGTCTCAGAGCTCATATCTTCCCACCGTGCCCTGGGGACTCTAGGTTACCACTTTATTATGCAAGGACATAGGAACAGCCAGGTGGAAGAGATGCATAGGGCAAGCTATGTGGGAAGTGGTGAAGAGCTTCTATACCCTCTCCAGGTGTACCACTGTCCTGGAATCTCTGTGTGTTCACTAACTTGGAAGCTTGGTGATGACTTTTTAAGATACAACACCAAAGGCACACAATCCATGAAATAAATAACTGATAAACGGAAATTTCATTAAAAAAAAAATCTTCTGCACTGTGAAAGACAATGTCAAGAGAGTGAGAAAACAAGCCACGGACTGGGAGAAAAAATTTGCAAAAGACACAGCTAATAAAAGACTGCCATCCAAATTATATGAAGGACTCTCAAAACTGAACAAGAAAACAAAAGCCCTGTTTAAAAAAGTGGGCCACAGACCTTAACACAGACCTCACGAAAGACGATACAGAGATGGCAAATAAGCATATGAAAAGATGTTCCATACCCCCCACATCATATGTTACCAGGGAAATGTAAATGAAAACAACGAGACACCACTACCCACAGATATGAATGGCCAAAATCCCGAATACTGACAACCCCAAATGCTGACAGGTACCTGGAGCAACAG
The DNA here is from genome assembly GCF_964374135.1 of Grampus griseus. NCBI lineage: Eukaryota > Metazoa > Chordata > Mammalia > Artiodactyla > Delphinidae > Grampus > Grampus griseus. The sequence goes on from NC_139001.1 coordinate 59,523,741, forward strand.
GAACTCTCATTCACTGCTGGTGGGAAATCAAAATGGTGCAGCCTCTTAGGAAGACAGTTTGGCAGTTCCTTACGAAACTAAACATGCTCTTATCACATCTGATTTAGCTATCGTACTCTTTGGTATTCACCCAGATCAGCTGAAAGCTTATGTGTACACAAGACCCTGCACACGGATATTTATAGCATAACTGTCAAAACTTGGAAGCAACCAAGATGTCCTTCAATAGGTGAATGGATCAATAAACTGTGGTACGTCTTTATTCAGCACAAAAGGAAGTGGGTTATCAAGCCATGAAAAGACGTGGAGGAACTTTAAATGCATGTTACTAAGTGAAAGAGGTCAACCTGAAAAGGCTACATACTGTATGATTCCAACTATATGACATTTTTGAAAAGGCAAAACTGTGGAAACAATAAAAAGATCAGTAGTCGGCAGGGGTTTGGGGGCAGGGATGAACAGGCAGAGCACAGAGGATTTTTAGAGCAGTGAAAATACTCTGTATGATACCATAATGATGAATATATGTCATTATATATTCATCCAAACCCATGGAATGTATAACACCAAGAGTGAACCATAATGTGAGCTATGGACTTTGGGTGATTATGATGTGTCAATGTAGGTTCATCAGTTGTAACAAATGTATCCTCTGGTGGGAAATGTTGAAAACGGGGGAGGATATGCATGTGTATGGGCAGAGTGTATATGGAAATCTCTGTGCCTTCCCCTCAATTTTGCTGTGAACCTTGAACTGCTCTAAAAAATAAAGTCTTCCTTAAAAAATGGACATGACTATCCTTAGTAACTGAAATAATATTTTTTAGGGCCCAAAGTGACAAAAAATTTATGGACTAAGACTGAGTGTTGTTACGGTTGCTAAGTACCAGTGGGAGAGAAAGTATTCAACTCAACACAGTTAAGAGTGGTTACCAGGGAGAGATTATTTCATGTGTATATTTCACTGAGTTGAGACTCCTTAATCCACCCAAATAAATATATATGTTCATGGTTTTTTTTTTTTATGTTCATGTTTTTTTAAATTGTGGGAACCAAAGTCCATAGTTTAGTCTCGGGGGAGTCTGACTATCTAGCCAGGCTTATAGAGCAGAACAAACTTAAGTGTACTAAAGGCTGCTTGGTGAGTCCATAAAACTGGAACAAAGAAGTCCCTACAAGAAAAGTGCTGCCCAGATGCTTCTGCTGACTGGTCTGGGAGTACTGTTCTCTAGCAGGTACTAGCAAATGGTTCAAGTTCCTCCCAGCATCTCCTAACACAATGCTGCAAGATGGCATGTTTTTAGAATGGTTCAACCCTCATCAATAGAGATTGTTTCTGATTTCTTCTAGTGGTGGGAGAGCCTCAGTTAGATACCAATCTTTCTTGTAATATACAGGATATTCTGAGTGTTCATTTTCTACGAGGTGTGTCTACATGTCTATTAGATATGCCTAAGCCAGGTATTTGCTGGCAAAAAGCAAAACGCTAACTTTCTGGAGAGGCACCCATTCTTAACAGCTGGAATATTCTCTTTGAGGTCTTACACAGAGTGGTTCACGGTTTCCTTATGGATTGGCCCGATCAGGTCCAGATTTTCTTTTAATGGTAATACTAACATATTATTATTAAATTTTCATTTCAGTAATAGGAGCTAAGAGATGCAAAACAAGTAAACCATAATATTCCACAAAGATCACTGTCCACTGTGGCACATCTACCCTCACGACTATAATTTTCATGGAAATATCAACTCTGTGATAAATTATTAAAGCTCCTTTCCCTCCTCTGTTTACAAATCTAAGCCTTCGTCTCATCACTCGCCTTTTCTTCCACTACAAGAAATTCTGTCAACAAAGTCCAGAATTATACAAACAGCTCATACAACACAACAACAACAACAAAAACCAAACAACCCAATCGAAAAATGTGAAGAAGACCTTAACAGACATTTCTCCAAAGAAGGCATTCAGATGGCCAGTGGGTGCATGAAAAGATGCTCAACATCCTAATAATTAGAGAAATAATAATTCTCAAATTATTAATTCACAAATCAAAACTACAATGAGATACTACCTCACACAGGTCCGAACTGTCATCCTCAAAAAGTTTACAAATAACAAATGCTGAAGAGGGTGTGGAGAAAAGGGAGCCCACCTACACTGTTGGTGGGAATGTAAGTTGGTGCAGCCACTACGGAAAACAGTACGAAGGTTCCTCAGAAAACTAAAAATAGAACTACCATATGATCCAGCAATCCCACTCCTGGGCATATACCTGACAAAACTGTAATTCAAAAAGATACACATGCACCCCTATGTTCACAGAAGCACTATTCACAATAGCCAAAACATGGAAACAACCTAAATGCCCATCGGCAGATGAATGGATAAAGAAGATGTGGGGTATATATATATGTGTGTGTATGTATATATATACATATATATATATACATACACACACATATACACACAATGGAATACTACTCAGCCATAAAAAGAACAAAATAATGTCATTTGCAGCAACATGTATTCAACTAGAGATTATCATACTAAGTCAGAAAGAGAAAGACAAATACCTTATAATTTATATTGGGAATCTAAAATATGGCACAAATGAACCTATCTACAAAACAGAAACAGATTCACAGACATAGAGCACAGACTTGTGGTTGCCAAGGGGGAGGGGGAGAGGGATGGACTGGGAATTTGGGGTTGGTTGATGCAAATTACTTTATTTAGAACGGATAAACAAGGTCCTACTGTATAGCACAGGGAAGTATATCCAATCTGCTGGGATAAACCATAATGGAAAAGAATATGAAAAAAAGAATGTGTATGTGTATAAAACAGAGTCACTTTGCTGTACAGCAGAGATTGGCCCAGCATTGTAAATCAACTCTACTTCAATAAAAAAAACAAAGGCCAGAATTAAGCACTGCCTTTCTTCCTATTCCAAATTTGGGAATAGTGTGTTGAGCACTTTTGGGAAACAAAGTGAATATAAGATTCAGAGGCATGGTTCAATTCTTGAAACTTTTGTGAATTGGTGCTTATTAACATACGAGCTAACAAAAGACCACCACATTTCCTTTTATAATCTCAAATTTAAATCTGGGCATGGTGGATTCTGGAAGTTAACATTTATTTATAACGTAATTCTTTAAAATAGAATGAATATAGAAAAGCTATGGTTGAAGCTCTACTTCCCTGGAAGCCAGGGAATAGGGCTGCTGCTGGGTTGATTCCCAAGGTAGATAAATGGTTTACATAACGTGTTTCAGGAAAAGCTCTTGTACTGAAGATGCTAAATTAATCGGCACATACAAGCCAGTATAAATACATATTCTTGTATATTGGCATTACAAGCTAATATAAATACATATTCTGTCCCCTACTCCTCTCCCACACAAATGGTATGTACACTGGCCTGACCTTGCTTTTCTCACTTAATGTCTCTTAGAGATCTTTTCATATCAGAACCTAAAAAGCTACTTCATCCTTTTTTTTTTTTTACTTCATCCTTTTTGTTGTTCCTACATGCACTTTTGGGTAGCTGCATGGTATGCTATTATGTGGATATGCTATACTTTGCTTAACAATCATTTATTGATGGATATGTAGTATTGTTAACCTGAGGCTACTGTATGCATACTGAAGGATAAAGCAAATGAGAAATTATGGGATATCCTATTTCTATCATCTCTGTGTCCTTGGAAACCCAGGATTCTCACTGTGGAAGAAGAAAGACATATATGTAAAGCTTTGAAATAATGACCAAACCAGTAGGAATGAACATCTTGAGTTTTGAAATCAAGTCTTCTTGGGAGAAATGGCTGATTCCAGGGACAAGAAATGTATAAGATGACCCTGGAATATCTTGTTATGAAAGCCAGGAAGGAAGCTCTCAAAAACTACAAGGGTCACATCAAAAAGGACTCAGAGCTACCTTGGGTGCATAGAATCATAGATATTTTAGGACTAAAAGGGGCCAGAGAAATAATCTCATCATTAATCCACCTATTAAGCACTGCCTATCTGCCCAACACTGCACTCATTTTGCAGAGGAAAGAAAAGACACGGTGATATTATCTATGATTTCTATAACTGTGCAGTCCAATGTGTTAGCCAGTAGCCACATGTAGCCATTTACATTTAAATTAATTAAAATTAAATTAGCTGTGCTTCAAGTGCTTCTCAGTCTCATTAGCTGTGCTTCTCAGTCTCATTAGCTGTGCTTCAAGTGCTCAACAGCCATATGTGCCTTGTCCCAGCCACGGTCATCTCCTGTCGAGGATCATGATAGTGTCCTGAGAAGTCTACAGGCTTCCATCCCTACCATTCTCAACTCCATATCCAACATGACCCTACATCTGATGTGGGTCCGACGTTACTCTGCCTAAACCCCTCCAACAGCTTCTCCTCCCACTCAGAGTGAAAGCCAAACTCCATACAATATACAGTCTATCTATCTGGCTCCTTGTCACCTCTCTGATCTTACGCCACTCTCTCTTCCCCTGCTCAGTCGGCTCCCCACTCTTCTCCTGCACGCTCTTGCCAGTGCCCCCATGGCTCACACTGGGGCTCACACGCTCACCTCCTCCAGGTCTGTACTCCAACACACCTTCTTAGGGAGGCCTGCTCTGCCCATCCGAGAGTATACTGTATCCCTGACCCAAATCTGGCATTCTTTATCCCTCTTCCTCTAGCGCTTATCATACTTGACATTTTATATATTTGTTTCTTACCTGTTTTCTCCACTGAAATGTTAGCTCTCTGAAGGCAAGAGCTCGGTTTTGCTCTCTTTTCTACCCCTCAGCTCTTGACATGCAGCAGCTACTCAAGTATTTACTGAATGAATGGAGGAATTTCTTCATGGGTTCATTCGTTATAGCAGACTTCATCAGTGGGTGAGTGACAGGAAAACTCTCTGTGAAGAGTTGGTGAGGGGTAACTTATATGAAGGGATGTTGAAAAGGAGATGACTGGTGGTTTCCACTGCCATGAAGAAATGGGTTCAATGGCTTGCAACCGAGAGGACTATTAAGTATAAATAATGCCTCTCTTCCCGCCTTTTTAAAAAAATGTGTTTGATAAACTGAGGAATGAGTACTTCTCAAATTTTAATAACTGTATGAATGACATGAGGATTTCATTAAAATGCAGATTTTTATTCCATTGGTCTGGGGTGTGACTTGAGATTCTCCATTCCTGCCTAGTAATGTTGATGCTGCTGGTCTGTGAACCACACTTTGAGCATCAAGGAATTAGATGACTACCAGTAGCATCCTTTGGGTCCATAACTTCATAAAATGTGAGTGTTTCCTAAAAATTGAGTCCAGTTGATACAATCATAAGGTCATCACCCTAACAAGATTTATATTACACAAATAAACCCATACGTTTTCTGGTTAAAGGAATCATTTCCCAGCTACCTATATTTTTATTTTCTGAATACTCAATCAAGTACCTCCCAGGAAAATTAAATGTTTATGATTTATTAAAGAAAATGAATTTGGCCTCTAGGAGTATTTGAATAAGATATTTAATATTCACAAATAACATACTTCAAAATTTCTGAATTATAAATAACTCATCTCAACCAAATTCATTATATAAATATGTAATAAGGTTCCCACGCATAGGTATAACACAACATAATCCTTACATTATCCTCTTCAGGGAATAAGGTGAAAAATAATCACATTCAATATTTATGAAATTAGTATTTGAAGGTGAAGGAGGGTTTACAATGAGAATCTAAATATCTATAGCATAAAGTATTTTCAGAATTTGCTGGGTATCTCGATCTGCATCCTTATTCTAGCTAGTGGAGGCAGAAGAGGAATTTCTTCACAGACAATAAAAAACTCTCTGGAAGAGCCATAGAGACAGGGCGAGGGACGACTCAGCCATGGACAAGGCTCAAACCACACTGCAGGTTCCCTTGGCCAAGCCTCACGGCCTCTGCCACGGCGCATCACTGATGATCACAAAGTACATGCGATGGATCCCAGAAACTCTGCCACTGCTCACCCCAAAACCCAACCTCTCCCCTGCTACCCTCACCAAAAGAAATGGACTCTGCAAAGAGTGGCAGTTTGGGTCACATCCTTGAGCTTTAATTGTGGGACTGGACTTCGAAAAGCCCCAAAGTTCGCATTCCTGCCCTACCGAGAAAAACCTGGGAGAAATGGCTCCCAACCTGGGTTGTTAAAATCTAAGTGTAGAGAACAGATTTATAAATATAGACATGCATGTTTATATCATATAATCAAGATTACAGCTATCTTACATATCCTGAAAGAAAGGCAAAGTTCCCAGCTCTCAAAATTTGGAAGTATTTTCAAAAATAACTCTTACAAAGGCATTTGGTAGAGATGAATCCTCAAAATTGTGTAACATAATAACACACAATAACACAGTAACCTATAATATAATGAACTATCATGTTACATAATTCTAGTTTGAATAAAAACGTGTAAATATCAACTTATTCCACGGACATTTGAGAATGTCCTCTGCACTGCGCTAAGCTGATTCCTTAGAATTCAGACGGGATTATTCTGGCAAATGATGTTAAGTATGGGTGACAGTGCTAGGCTTGGGCTACAAAATGTTTAAAAATGAGACTGGCCCAATTACCCTCTGATACAATCTGAGAAGTTACAGAAATTACTTAAATCAGTCCACTACAGGTGATTTTTCTCATCCTTGGTGCTTTGAAGATTCATAATCAATGCCTTAGATGAAACAATTTAAAGAACCATTTAGGGAGATTAGTGATCATGTAAGGGTATTCCTGAATTTCTTGATTTTGAGAGATCTATGGACCATGTTCCCTACAGACATCAATTGTGTCCTGAGTTGACCTTCGGGCCCCCCTGCATCTCCTGAATTTCCATTACTGCAAATATTTCACTGTGCCACAGTTATTTACATATCTGTTTCTCTGAGTACAAGACAAGCTCCTTAAAATCAAAAATTGTGTTCTTGTTATCTCAGAATCCCCATAGTGCTTTGTTCGTAGAGATTTTTGCATTAAATATTTATTTAATATGTGGAGAAATCTCTGAGGAGTTTTTACTTGGCCATCGTATGAAAAGAATGGAAAGAATCTTCCTCTTTTCGTTTCTGAAATTTCAGTTTTGGTCGTCATGGTTAGATACAGAAAGGCTAAGTTTATCGGATGTTGTCAGACAATTTGTGGACTATTTTGCTTTTGTTTCTGCCTTCCTAGGAATAACATTTCTTTTCAGTTCATATCTGTAATATGTATTTTAAGAGTGGAAGGGAGAAACATTAAAGTTGACACCTTTGTAGTTCCTTTAGATCAAGGAAGTTCTTGAAAGCAGATTGCCCTACAGACATGAAACCATCCTTCTCTGTCATCTTGACTTCCTCTTATTTTTCTCTTGATAGACACAAGATCAGTTTTGAGTTTTCCCTGTTTTGTTAAGTACTTCTGAATGTTTTTTAGGCACTTTTAGAAAATTTCATACAAATGATGGAACCTTCAAATGCACATACATACATCCAAAACTCTGCATATAATTTCAGGGGTTAACAGACTTCCAGAAGTCCACACACAGATCCTAAATGTATGAATGTGTTCCTAACACCCCCGAAATCCATTGCTAGACAAAGGCCCAAAAGAAATGTGTGCATACATTCACCAAGAGTCATACACTAAATGTTCAGAGCATAGCCATTCACAATAGCTCACCAACCACAGAACAGACAATATTCTGTGGTATATTCCCATAATGCAACGAGAAAAAACAATTTACAACTGCACACAATGATGTGGATAAAACTCACAAACATAATATTAAATGAAGGAAGCTAGATACAGAAGGTATTACCAGGTGATTTCATCTATCTAAAGTATAAAAACAGATTATCTTTAGTTAAAGGAGTGGCTAGAAGCAAACACGAGCTTCCTTCTGGGATGGTGGTGAGGTTCTGTTTCTTGACTTGAGGGGCGTTTACCTGGGTGTGTTTCTGAAAATGTATTGAACTAAATGACGTGCATTTTTTGACATGTATATGCTAACCTTCAATAAAAGGTTAGAAGAAAACACCTGTTTCAGAGTAAGAAATTAAAGGAAAAAAGAGAATGCATGTATGTTTGTATGCATGGAAAGCACCTGGCAAAAACGTTACCACCATCAACCTCCACAGAGGGTGGCCTTCAGGAGTAGGACACTTGGCTAGAGAGTGAGCCTCAACCACCTAGCATCTTTAGACATATTCATTCATTTAGTGATTCTGGAAAAGTTTGGGATACTGATTGTAAATGTCAAGTATCTACTAATTAAGACACCATTAACGCCCTCAAAGGTAGGTAAATACATGAAAAATCAAAACAAAAAGTATTATAGTAAGTCAGACTATAATTAACGTTTTACAGCTATTTGTTTTAAATACTAGCTATACCTGGCGAAGCACACCTTCTAGAAGATCACTGTAAGTATTAATAAAATATCAGTGTGCTTTATTTATTCATATATTCCATTGTAAACACAATATGATCTCCTTCTTCTCAGATATAACACTTAAGAAGCCCAAAAAGCTGACGGTTAAGAGAATGACAAGTGGTTATCTATAACCAAATATAGGGTTCTGAAGGTATAAGTTGATTCTGTCAAAAGTCTCAGAAATTTTCACAAATTCTTTTAGGTAATGCATAAAATTCAAAATAACAGACACACATTTAATGTTACATGTTGTGGAAACTCTACAATGGATTTTTTTCTGGTTACTTTTTTTAATTGAAGTATAGTTGATGTACAATATTATATAAGTTACAGCTGTACAATATAGTGATTCACAATTTTTAAAGGTTATACTCCATTTATAGTTAAAAATATTCCCTGTGTTGTACAATATATCCTTGAAGCTTATTTTTTTTTAACATCTTTATTGGAGTATAATTGGTTACAATGGTGTGTTAGTTTCTGCTTTATAAGAATCAGTTATACATACACATATGTTCCCATATCTCTTCCCTCTTGCATTTCCCTCCCTCCCACCCTCCCTATCCCACCCCTCTAGGTGGTCACAAAGCACCGAGCTGATCTCCCTGTGCTATGCGGCTGCTTCCCACTAGCTGTAGGTTTTATATTTGGTAGTGTATATATGTCCATGCCACTCTTAACTCCATCCCAACTTACCTCTCCCCTTCCCCATGTCCTCAAGTCCATTCTCTAGTAGGTCTGTGTATTTATTCCCGTCCTGAACATAGGGGTGCATGTATCTTTTCAAATTAGTGTTTTTGGTTTTTTGGATATATACCCAGGAGTGGAATTGCTGGCTCATATGGTAGTTCTTTTAGTTTTTTGAGAAACCTCCATAGTGTTTTCCACAGTTGTTGCACCAATTTACATTTCCGCCAACAGTGTTCCCTTTTCTCCACATCCTTGCCAACAGTTGTCATTTGTGTTCTTTCTGATAGCTTTTGACAGGTGTGAGGTGATATCTCATTGTGGTTTTGATGTGCATTTTCCTGATGATCAGTGATGCTGAGCATCTCTTCATGTGCCTGTTGGCCATCTGCACGTCTTCTTTGGAAAAATGCCTATTCAGGTCTTCTGCTCATTTTTCAGTCGGGTTGTTTGTTTTTGAGTTGTAAGAGCTGCTTATATATATTGGATATTAACCTCTTATCGGTCATATCATTTGTAAATATTTTCTCCCATTCGGTAGGTTGTCTTTTCATTTTGTCAGTGATTTCCTTTGCTGTGCAAAGCTTTTAAGTTTAACTAGGTCCCATTTGTACAAAGGACTTTTTAAAGTTAAGGTAACAAACAGTCAAGAAATGCATATACTTTTTCAGGTCCTCATTACCCATTTGTCAGTGTCAGCACTGATAAATGAGCAGGTAGGTTTCACAAAGTCAGACAGATGCCTGGTGCATCCACTGTCAATGGGCACAAATGGATGAAAATCATATTTAGCTGAACCCCATATACACAGGTATTTTATAGAGACAGAGGGCAAAAGTTGCTCAAGGTGACTCGGGGAAGCCTCTCCAGAGGAGGTGGGATTTGAATAAAGTCTTTAGGAGGGTTTGATGGGTAGAGAGCAAGCAGAATGGCACTCTAGGCTGGAGCCAAAACCACAGACAAAGGAGTTCAAGGTATTCTGAGTGCCCTAGGATTTTGGAAAAAAGTTCCCCTCACTCACTTATATTTGGAGTTATTTTCTTAGAACCGATTCCCAGAGGTAGAATACCTAGATCATGGTTCTTGCCACAGGTTGACAAATTATTAAGCTTGCACTGAAGGTAACTTTTTTTTTAAATTTTTTAATTTAATTTTTTTTTATACAGCAGGTTCTTATTAGTCATCAATTTTATACACATCAGTGTATACATGTCAATCCCAATCGTCCAATTCATCACACCACCCCCACCCCCCCGCCACTTTCCCCCTTTGGTGTCCATACGTTTGTCCTCTACATCTGTGTCTCAATTTCTGCCCTGCAAACTGGTTCATCTGTACCATTTTTCTAGGTTCCACATATATGCGTTAATATATAATATTTGTTTTTCTCTTTCTGACTTACTTCACTCTGTAAGACAGTCTCTAGATCCATCCGTGTCTCAGCAAATGACCCAATTTTGTTCCTTTTTATGGCTGAATAATATTCCATTGTATACATGTACCACATCTTCTTTAAGCATTCGTCTGTCGATGGGCATTTAGGTTGCTTCCATGACCTGGCTATTGTAAAAATGCTGCAATGAACACTGGGGTGCATGTGTCTTTTTGAATTATGGTTTTCTCTGGGTATATGCCCAGGAGTGGGATTGCTGGATTCTATGGTAATTTTATTTTTATTATTATTACTTTTTCCCCCGGTACGTGGGCCTCTCCCTGCTGTGGCCTCTCCCATCGCAGAGCACAGGCTCCGGACGCACAGACTGAGCGGCCATGGCTCACGGGCCCAGCCGCTCCGCGTCATGTGGGATCCTCCCGGACTGGGGCATGAACTCACGTCCCCTGAATTGGCAGGCAGACTCTCAACCACTGCGCCACCAGGGAAGCCCTTATTTTTAGTTTTTTAAGGAACCTCCATACTGTTCTCCACAGTGGCTGTATCCATTTACATTCCCACCAACAGTGCAAGAGGGTTCCCTTTTCTCCCCACCCTCTCCAGCATTTGTTGTTTGTGGATTTTCTGATGATGCCCATTCTAACTGGTGTGAGGTGGTACCTCATTGTAGTTTTGATTTGCATTTCTCTAATAATCAGTGACGTTGAGCAGCTTTTCATGTGCTTCTTGGCCATCTGTATGTCTTCTTTGGAGCAATGTCTATTTAGGTCTTCTGCCCATTTTTGGATTGGGTTTTTTTTTTAATATTGAGCTGCATGAGCTGTTTATATATTTTGGAGATTAATCCTTTGTCCATTGATTTCTTTGCAAACATTTTCTCCCATTCTGAGTGTTGTCTTTTCATCGTTTATGGTTTCCTTTGCTGTGCAAAAGCTTTTAAGTTTCATTAGGTCCCATTTGTTTATTTTTATTTCCATTACTCTAAGAGGTGGATCAAAAAAGATCTTGCTGTGATTTATGTCAAAGAGTGTTCTTCCTATGTTTTCCTCTAAGAGTTTTATACTGTCCAGTCTTACAATTAGGTCTCTAATCCATTTTGAGTTTATTTTTGTGTATGGTGTTAGGGAGTGTTCTAATTTCATTCTTTTACATGTAGCTGTCCAGTTTTCCCAGCACCACTTATTGAAGAGACTGTCTTTTCTCCATTGTATATCCTTGCCTCCTTTGTCATAGATTAGTTGACCATAGGTGCGTGGGTTTACCTCTGGGCTTTCTATCTTGTTCCATTGATCTATGTTTCTGTTTTTGTGCCAGTACCATATTGTCATGATTACTGTAACTTTGTAGTATAGTCTGAAGACATGGAGTCTGATTTCTCCAGCTCCGTTTTTTTCCCTCAAGACTGCTTTGGCTATTCGGGGTCTTTTGTGTCTCCACACAAATTTTAAGATTTTTTGTTCGAGTTCCGTAAAAAATGCCACTGGTAATTTAATAGGGATTGCACTGAATCTGTAGATTGCTTTGGGTAGTATAGTCATTTTCACAATATTGATTCTTCCAATCCAAGAACATGGTATATCTCTCCATCTGTTTGTATCCTCTTTAATTTCTTTCATCAGTGTCTTATAGTTTTCTGCATACAGGTCTTTTGTCTCCCTAGGTAGGTTTATTCCTAGGTATTTTATTCTTTTTTGTTGTAATGGTAAATGGGAGTGTTTCCGTAATTTCTCTTTCAGATTTTTCATCATTAGTGTATAGGAATGCAAGAGATTTCTGTGCATTAATTTTGTATCCTACAACTTTACCGAATTCATTGATTAGTTCTAGTAGTTTTCTGGTGGCATCTTTAGGATTCTCTATGTATAGTATCATGTCATCTGCAAACAGTGACAGTTTTACTTCTTCTTTTCCAATTTGTATTCCTTTTTTTTTCCTTCTCTGATTGCCGTGGCTAGGACTTCCAAAACTATGTTGAATAATAGTGGTGAGAGTGGACATCCTTGTCCTGTTCCTGATCTTAGAGGAAATGCTTTCAGTTTTTCACTGTTGAGGATGATGTCTGCTGTGGGTTTGTTGTATATTGCCTTTATTATGTTGAGGTAGGTTCCCTCTACACCCACTTTCTGGAGAGTTTTTATCATAAATGGGTGTTGAATTTTGTCAAAAGCTTTATTGAGATGATCATATGGTTTTTATTCTTCAATTTGTTAATATGGTGTATCACATTGATTGATTTGCGTATATTGAAGAATCCTTGCATCCCTGGGATAAATCCCACTTGATCATGGTGTATGATCCTTTCAATGTGCTATTGGATTCTGTTTGCTAGTATTCTGTTGAGGATTTTTGCATCTATATTCATCAGTGATATTGGTCTTCAATTTTCTTTTTTTGTAGTATCTTTGTCTGGTTTTGGTATCAGGGTGATAGTGACCTCATAGAATGAGTTTAGGAGTGTTCCTTCCTCTGCAATTTTTTGGAAGAGTTTGAGAAGGATGGGTGTTAGCTCTTCTCTAAATGTTTGATAGAATTCACCAGTGAAGCCATCTGGTCCTGGACTTCTGTTTGTTGGAAGATTTTTTTTTTTTTTTTTTTTTTTGCGTTACGCGTACCTCTCACCGTTGTGTCCTCTCCCACTTCGGAGCACAGGCTCCAGACGTGCAGGGGCAGTGGCCATGGCTCACGGGCCCAGACGGTCCGCGGCATGTGGGATCCTCCCGGACCGGGGCATGAACCCATGTCCTCTGCATCGGCAGGCGGACTCTCAACCACTGTGCCACCAGGGAAGCCCTGTTTGTTGGAAGATTTTTAATCACAGTTTCAATTTCATTACTTGTGAATGGTCTGTTCATATTTTCTATTTCTTCCTGGTTCAGTCTTGGGAGGTTATACCTTTCTAAGAATTTGTCCATTTCCTCCAGGTTGTCCATTTTATTGGCATAGAGTTGCTTGCAGTAGTCTCTTAGGATGCTTTGTATTTCTGCGGTGTCTGCTGTAACTTCTCCTTTTTCATTCCTAATTTTATTGATTTGATTCCTCTCCCTCCTTTTCTTGATGAGTCTGGCTAATGGTTTATCAATTTTGTTTATCTTCTCAAAAACCAGCCTTTAGTTTTACTGATCTTTGCTATCGTTTCCTTCATTTCTTTTTCATTTATTTCTGCTATGATCTTTATGATTTCTTTCCTTCTGCTAACTTTGGGTTTTGTTTGTTCTTCTTTCTCTAGTTCCTTCAGGTGTAAGGTTAGATTGTTTGAGATTTTTCTTGTTTCTTGAGGTAGGCTTGTATATAAACTTCCCTCTTAGAACTGCTTTTGCTGCATCCCATAGGTTTTGGATCGCCGTGTATTCATTGTCATTTGTCTCTAGGTGGTTTTTGATTTCCTCTTTGATTTCTTCAGTGATCTCTTGGTTATTTAGTATTGTTTAGCCTCCAGGTGTTTGTGTTTTTTACGTTTTTTCCCCTGTAATTCATTTCTAATCTCATAGCATTGTGGTCAGAAAAGATGCTTGATATGATTTCAATTTTCTTAAATTTACTGAGGCTTGATTTGTGACCCAAGATGTGATCTATCCTGGAGAATGTTCCATGCGCACTTGAGAAGAAAGTGTAATCTGCTGTTTTTGGATGGAATGTCCTATAAATATCAATTAAATCTATCTGGTCTACTGTGTCATTTAAAGCTTCTGTTTCCTTATTTATTTTCATTTTGGATGATCTGTCCATTCGTGTAAGTGAGGTGTTAAAGTCCCCCACTATTACTGTGTTACTGTCGATTTCCTCTTTTATAGCTGTTAGCAGCTGCCTTATGTATTGAGGTGCTCCTATGTTGGGTGCATATATATTTACAATTGTTATATCTCCTTCTTGGATTGATCCCTTGATCGTTATGTAGTGTCCTTCCTTGTCTCTTGTAACGTTCTTTATTTTAAAGTCTATTTTATCTGATATGAGTATTGCTACTCCAGCTTTCTTTTGATTTCCATTTGCATGGAATATCTTTTTCCATCCCCTCACTTTCAGTATGTGTCCCTAGGTCTGAAGTGGGTCTCTCGTAGACAACATATATATGGGTCTTGTTTTTGTATCCATTTAGCAAGCCTGTGTCTTTTGGTTGGAGCATTTAATCCATTCACATTTAAGGTAATTATCAATATGTATGTTCCTATGACCATTTTCTTAATTGTTTTGGGTTTGTTTTTGTAGGTCTGAAGGTAATTCTGGATAGGACATTTCTGGATAAACTTCTGGATAAACTCTTAGAAAAATGGTCTATCATTGGCCTCTTGAATATAGCCATTGGCTTTTGTTCTAAGAATAACAAATATTAATGTGGAACAAATTAATCAATTAAGACAAAAATTTCCAACAGGAAAACAAATACATTTTCCTAAGTTTGAGATGCATGCTTTGCAAAATGCCCTAAGCCATAATTTTAATAACATAGTAACTCCCAGTTGGGAAATGTAAGATAATTACCATGAGAAAAAGAGTTCTTTATCCTTCACTTTGAAATGGAAATCATGCACTCAGTTGACTTTTGTAGGTCTTCTGCATGTAGGTGTATTTGTCTGGAAATTCAAAAGATACTTTTTTTCTGCCTCAAACAACCTAGTAGGCTAAAGCTACAATAAATACAATCTTAGTACCAATGCAGGACGAGAGCATTCAAATGATTTTGATACTCTTTAGGGACTCAGGAACCTGAGAACAGCAATATAGTGGGTCTATGATAGGCAAAATTCCTATAATAGCAAAAACCTATTAATGTTCTCAAGAATTAAGCCTTTACAAAGCTCATCAAAACAAAAATGATCAAAGGCCTAAAAGGCACATCATATAAAATATGAAAACAAGGCAGAAAAGTAGCATACTACATTAGACATCAAACTCATTTCACATCTGGCTCGTAAACCAGGTTCCCCAAACCCAGCCATCTTTTTTTTTTTTTAAACCAAGTTGCTCTGATGCAGATGATGTTTTCAATTAGATATGAAAAGTGCATATCCTGAAAGGCCAAAGAAATAAGTAGTGTGATATATTAAACTTTTAAAATTTGATTGCACTTATATTTTTCTTTCTTCCCCTTTCTGTATTTTTCTAATTTCCTAGAGTGTGCCTAAGAAGGAAAAAAACCCAAATTTTAAGGCCTTACTATTATAAGGTATAATAAGGTATTATAAGGTAAAATAAGCTGATGGAGCCTTAAGCATACTTTAGAAACGTGGCATTTCTACCTCTGGGTCGTGGTTTTTTATTCAAAGTAATTTGAAAGGCTTTAGAAATACCTGAAACATCTGCAAGTACAATGAGAAGGAATCAAATGTTACTGTGTTCTTTTATTGACTAGAAACTTAAAACTGTGGACATAATTTTGGGGGAGAAATAAGATGACGATGCTAGCTCACCCTCAGGACAGATTTTCACAGTATCTCTTCAAGAAAGGAAAGCTCCAACAGCCCCTTGATTAAAGCGTTCAGCCAGACTGGGGTTAATCATTATAAGATTTGGTGTTTATAAGATCAGGCTGTTTTCAGAGAAAGTACCAAGTATCTTGCTCCCATCTGTTTCAATTACATGAGGCTCCAGATTCTGGAAGGGTTGGGTCTGCAGCCATGAAACAGAAACAGCCTAAGTGTAGGAAGGTAGTCACTATCTGAAGTAGTGGTGCTACACCCCTCTCTGGGCACCCACCCAAGATAATAACACTCCACTGCTTACCTATTTTCTTGTCTCTACCTCTATCTGGCACTGGAAACACTACAAATCTCTGTTTTGTGCAGCTTAAAAATTAAAAAAATGACAGGCTGCATTTTAAAGTAAACCTCCTTTCCAAATAAAGAGTAAACTTTTAATATGTTAGTGTCTTACTGCTTAAAACCTGAAAAATTTTGAGAACCAAAAATTTCATTCTTTTTACACAGTGGGGTTCTCTCCAGAATGCAGATGAGGGTGTAGTACCACGAATGGGGAGGAAGGTGAAGGAGACAGCTTCAGATGTTCATGTTTTGGCTAGAAGTGAGGGAAACACTTCTCCATGCGATTTAATCTTTGTAATAAAATATCTTATTTCAAAACTTTGCAAGTAAAATGCCCTGGATGATTCACTACACCTGAAAACACCATAAATAAATGGTCTGTTATCAGTTGGTAACATCATTGCTTTTTCTGACTTATTCTATCATTAGGAGTTTACACCTCAGTGATCTTACCGTATCTTTAAAGAAGGAACATGTGGGATTCTTTATGAAGATACAGAGCAGAGAAAACTCTAAGACTACATAGTTCTTATAAAAACTGTTCTCAGAATATAAAAGCACACACAAACTGGAGTGAAGGACAAGATAGTGAAAGTGGTTTTCCTGTCTGATTTGGGTTGTCGGGTAGGGGAAGTTGTTCCCTTCTTTCCTCATCTCATATGTTTAAGGTGCTTCAGAATAGGATTCCAGAAAAGAAGAGGAAGAAGGAAGGTTTGCAAATTCATCCTATAAGGGACGATTCTGGTCTCAGGAGAGGATAAGAACAAATATTTATTAAGTGCTATATGCTAACTGGTTCACATGGTTTATCTTACTGAACACTCAAAACAACCCTTTGATGAGGTACTTGTATTATTCCCATTTCACAGATGAGGAAACTGAGACTACAGAAGGTTAAGTCTCCTATCTTGGGTCACATGGCTGGCAGGTGGCAGCTTTGGTACCTGAATCCTCTAGTTAACCCCAACGCTATTCTGCCTTCTATGGATAATGTCCTTGTCCTTCTTTCCTCTGGAGTAAGGCTCATTTTTAAAAAGAGCCAATCTGATCATGACGTTTTTCTATTTAAAACCCTTCAGTAGTTTCCCATTCTTCTAGGAACAAATCCAAACTTCTTAACACTATTCAAAAAGCTCTTCATAATTTCACCCCTGCCTACCTCTCCAGCCTCATTTTCCATTCTCCTTCTTTTTGCTCAGAATGTTTTCCAGTCCCTCAAATATGCCAAACTCTTTTGTTTTACAGATTTTGCCCAATCTGTTCCCTCTGCTTATAACATGTATTCCTCTCCCTTTTCCTGATGTCCTCATCCTTCAAGTCTCAGCAAAATGTACCAGGCTCTAGCATCTGCTGCTAGAGCTGCAATGTCCAATATGGTAGCCACTAGCCAGATGTGACCATGGAGCACTTGAAATGTGGCTAGTCTGAATTGAGATGTGGGAAATACATGCTGGAGTCTGAAGTACAAGAATAAAAAAAGTAAAGTATATTGGTAATAATGTATTATATTGGTAATATGTTGAAATGGGAATATTTTAGATTTATTGGGCTAAATAAATTATTAAAATTAATCTTACCT
Source organism: Grampus griseus (assembly GCF_964374135.1). Lineage (NCBI taxonomy): Eukaryota > Metazoa > Chordata > Mammalia > Artiodactyla > Delphinidae > Grampus > Grampus griseus. Next base: position 59,541,636 of record NC_139001.1, read on the forward strand.
TTTTCTTTTTACTTTTTAAAATGTAGAAAATTTTAGAATTACATATGTGACTCATATGTCTATGCGCAAGTGCCGCTTTAGGGCATCCTGCACTTCCTTTAGTAGCACATGGTACAGTTGTAATTACTTGTTTACTATCTGACATTTTTACCAGGCTATAAGGTCTAACAGGGAGGGCCATGTTTGTTTTATTCCCCCTGGTGTCCCAGTGCCAACCACAGCAGCTGGCATAGCGTACTTAAATTGAACTGTCGAAATAACGAAGGCTAAAAAAAAGGAGGGACCAGTTGGAAAAAGGAAAGTAGCAAAAATACTATCTTCTTTAGCACAAAATATGAATGTGGTCCTTAAATCTTTATGTTAGAAAGAGAGAAAGAAGATGGTGGTTATGAGTTTGGGCTAACAGAATTAAAAAATATATTAGAGATATAAATGAGGCAAATTAACTTGTTTATGATCAAAAGAATAAGACATTTGTTGAACGCACACTGTGTGCCACGTGCCGTGCTGTGAAAACTTTATATGCATGTTCTAATTTAAACCTCACAACAAACTTAGGAGGTAGGTGCTATTGTTATCAACCCATTTTTTAGATGATGAACCTGAGTCTTAGAGAGGTTAAGTAAATTGCTCAAGGCCACATAACTAGGATGTGGTAAAGCCAGCATCTGAACTCAAGTGGTCTGGTTCCAGCCTCCTTGTCTGTTTACTCCTCTGGTATATTTCCATAATACAGCTTCCACAGGCGTATAAAGAGAAATCTCTGCCCGTAAACACAGTTTCTACCCTAGCTCTCCTAATCCTTTATTTTTCATAAGCCTCAATAATACTTAAAACCAAAAAAAGCATTTTGTCAAGGGCTTATTTTTGTCAGACAAGGCAATAAGAACTTTCCATGGATTATTTACTTTCCACACTAACTTCATGAGGTGGACACTTTTATTCTTTATTTTAAAGAAAACTAAAAAATAGAGAAGTTAGAAACAACCAAAATACGCAACATTATACAAATGGTTAAAAATAAGTGATGATATATCAGAATTGGGGGATATTTTGTAGCCATTACAAATAATGTTTCATGGAAGAGTTAAAATACGTGGTAAAAATGATTATACTAAAAACCTAATAGCAAGGACATCCTTTCTCACTCCTACTCAACATCATAGTGGGAATCTTAGTTAGTGCAATAAGAAAAATAAATAAAAGGTACTCAGGTTGGACAGAAAGAAATAAAACAGTCTTTATTTGCAGACAGCATGACTGTTCTATGCAGAAAATCACAAAGAATCTACAAAAGAACTCCTAGTACTAATAAGTGAGTATAGCAAGATCATAGGATATAAGGTCATAAATAAATAACAATTGCCTTTCTATATACCAGTAATAAACAATTGGAATTTGAAATGTAAAAAAATACCTCTTACAATAGCAACAAAAGAAAACTGAAATACTTAGGCATAAATCTAACACAATATGTACAGGATATGTATGCAGAAAACTACAAAACATGAGCGAAAGAAATCAAAGAAGATCTAAATAAGTGGAGAAATATTCCATGTTCATGGATTGGAAGAAGAAACAGATTCTTTGAACAGACCAATCGGTAGAAGTGAAATGGAATCTGTAAAAAAAAAAACAAAACCTCTCTGCACACAAAAGTCCAGAACCAGATGGTTTCACTGGGGAATGCTACCAAACATACAAAGAAGAACTTATACCAATCCTTCTCAAACTCTTCCAAAAGACTGAAGCAGAGGGAACACTCCCAAAGTCATTCTACAAAGCCACCATTACCCTGATACCAAAACCAGACAAAGACACTACCAAAACAAGAAAAATCCTCAACGAAATATTGGCAAACTGAATCCAACAACACACAGAGGGATCATACACAATGATCAGGTTGGATTCATCACAGGGTCACAAGGATGGTTCAACATACATAAGTCAATTACACCACATCAACAAAAGAAAAGACAAAAATGACACAATCATCTCAAGAGGTGCAGAAAAACCATTTGATAAAATTCAACATCCACTTATGATAAAAACTCTCACCAAAATAGGTATCGAGGGAACATATCTCAATATAATAACAGTTATTTATGACAAACCCATAGCCAGCCAGCATAATACTCAGCGGTGAAAAGCTGTAAGCCTTCCCACTAAAATCTGGAACAAGACAAGGATGCCTACTCTCAACACGTCTATTCAACATAGTTTTGGAAGTCCTAGCCATAGCAATCAGACAAGAAAAAGAAAGAAAAAGCATACAAATTGGAAGGGAAGAGGTAAAATTGTCATTATATGCAGATGACATGATACTCTATATAGAAAACCCTAAAAACTCCACACAAAAACTATGAGAAGTGATAAATGAATTCAGCAAGGTAGCAGGATAGAAGATTAACATACAGAAATCAGTTGCATTTCTTTACACTAATAATGAAATATGAGAAAGTAAAAAAAAAAATCCCTTTTAAAATCATGTCAAACAGATGTAGAGAACAAACATATGGAAACCAAGGAGGGGAAGTGGCAGGGTGATGGTGGTGGTGGTAGTGTGATGAATTGGGAGATTGGGATTGACATTTATACACTAATATATATAAAATGGATAACTAATAAGAACCTGCTGTATAAAAAAACAAATAAAATAAAATTCAAAAATTAAAAAAAAATCACAACAAAAAAATACCTAGGAATAAACCTGACCAAGGAGGTGAAAGAATTATATGCTGAAAACTATAAAACATTGATAAAGGAAATTGAAGACGATTCAAAGAAATGGAAAGATATTCCATGCTCTTGGGTGGAAGAATTAATACTGTTAAAATGGCCATACTACCCAGAGCAATCTACAGATTTAATGCAATCCCTATCAAATTACCCATGGAATTTTTCACAAAACTAGAACAAATAATCCTAAAATTTATATGAAACCACAAAAGACCCAGAATTGCCAAAGCAATCCTGAGGAAAAAGAACCAAGCTGGAGACATAACCCTCCCAGACTTCAGATAATACTACAAAACTACAGTAATGAAAACAGCATGGTATTGGCACAAAAACAGACATATGGATCAATGGAACAGAATACAGGGCGTAGAAATAAACCCACACACCCACGGTCAATTAATCTTTGACAAAGAAGGCAAGAATATACAATGGAGAAAAGACAGTCTCTTCAGCAAGTGGTGTTGGGAAAGCTGGACAGCCACATGTAAATCAATGAAGTTAGAACACTCCCTCATACCATACACAAAAATAACCTCGAAATGGCTTAAAAACTTAAAGACATGACACCAGAAAACTCCTAGAAGAGAACATAGGAAAAACATTCTCTGACATAAATTGCAGCAATGTTTTCTTAGGTCAGTCTCCCAAAGCAAAAGAAATAAAAGCAAAAATAAACAAAGAGGACCTAAATCAAATTTATAAGCTTTTGCACAGCAAAGGAAATTGTAAACAAAACGAAGACAACCTATGGACTGGGAGAAAATGTTTGCTAACAATGCAACCAAGAAGGGCTTAATTTCCAAAATACACAAACAGCTCAAACAACTCAATACCAAAAACCAAATAACCCAATCAAAAAATGGGCAGAAGACCTAAATAGACATTTCTCCAAACAAGGCATACAGGTGGACAAGAGGCACATGAAAAGATGCTCATCATCACTAATTATTAGAGAAATGTAAATCAAAAACTACAATAAGGTATCACCTCACACTGGTCAGAATGGCAACAATCAAAAAGTCTACAAATAATAAATGCTGAGAGGGTGTGGAGAAAAGGGAACCCTCCTACACTGTTGGTGGGAATGTAAATTGCTGCTGCCACTATGGAGAACGGTATGGAGGTTCCTTAAAAAGCTAAAAATAGAGCTACCATCTGATCCAGCAATCCCACTCTTGGGCAGGTATCTGGAAAAGACGAAAACTCTAATTAGAAAAGATATATGCACCCCAATGTTCATCAAAGCACTATTTACAATAGCCAAGACACGGAAGCAACCTAACTGTCCATCAACAGATGAATGGATAAAGCAGATGTGGTACCTATATAAAATGGATATTACTCAGCCATAAAATTGAATGAAATAATGTCATTTGCAACAACATGGATGGACCTAGAGATTGTCATACTAAGTGAAGTAAGTCAGACAAAGACAAATATCATATGATGTCACTTATTTGTGGAATCTAAAAAAGGATACAAATGACCTTATCTACAGAACAGAAACAGACTCACAGACATAGAAAACAATCCTATGATTACCAAAAGAGAAGGGGGATGGGATAAGTCAGGAGTTAGGGATTAACAGATACAAACTACTATATATTTAATATATAAACAACAAGGACCTATTGTATAGCACAGAGAACTATATTCAATAACTTGTAATAACCTATAATGGAAAAGAATATATGTGTACATATGTACATATAGATACATACATATATATCTAACTGAATTACTTTACTGTACACTTGAAACTAACACATTATAAATTAACTATACTTCAATTTAAAAAGCTTGAAAAAATAAAATGGGCAAAAGATCTTAACAGATGTCTCAACAAAGAAGATATACAGATGGCAAACAGCATATGAAGAGTTGCTCAACATCATTTGTCAGTAGGAAAATGAAGATCAAAACAAGAATGAGTTACCACTACATTCCTATATTAGAATGGCTAAAATACAGAAAACAGACAATACCAATTGCTGGTGAAGATGCAGAGCAAAGTAACTATCATTCATTGTTAGTGGGGATGCAAAATGGTACAGCTACTTTGGAAGACAGTTTGGCAGTTTCTTACAAAGCTAAATATAGTATGACAGTACAATCCAGCAATTGCACTCCTAAGTATTTACCCAACTGATTTGAAAATTTATGTTCACACAAAATCTGCTCACACGTTTATGACAGTTTTATTTATAACTGCCAAGAAATGGAAGCAACGAAGATGTCCTTCAATAGGAGAATAAACAAACTGTGGTACGTCTATACAATGGAATGCTATTCAGTGATAAAACAAATGCTCAAGCCATGCAAAACACTGAATCTTAAATGTACATTTCTAAGTGAAAGAAGCCAGTCTACATACTATTTATGTGACTTTCTGAAAAAGGCAGAATTATAGAGAGAAAAAACCAGTGGTTGCCAGGGCTTCAGATAAGGATGGATAGGTGAAACACAGACAAATTTTTAGGACAGTGAAAGTGTTCTGTGATACTGTAAAGGTGGATACATGATATTATGCATTTGTCAAAATGCATAGAACTTAGCACCTGGAGTGAAAGTTAATATATGAAGATTAAAACTACGATTTAGGAGGTTAGGGATTCCAGGATGGAATGCATACTGTGACAAAAGAATTTGATTGTATTACAAATGTATGAAATAACCTCCATGAAGGGAGTAGGGTGAGGGAGGTAGGGAAGGTGCTGACTTAGATAGTTTTAGAAATGAGCAGTCTGTAAGACTAAAGGCAAAACACTATACATAAGCACTCCATTCTAACTGATAAAGTTTGTTTCTCATAGAGGTACAGGTAATCAAAACCACAATACATATATGCTGGAATTAGACAATTAAATAGATGACAGATGGTACAAGTTAAATTTCTCAATGTTAGAGTGAGAAGTTTCAAACAAGCAAGAAGAAAAGGCTAGAATGATCCATTTGGTAATGGATTACAGTTAGAGAAATCGGTATGAACTCATACTTGGCTAAATATAGATACAGATAGATGTGTGTATATATATATGTATTTATAGATATGCATTATGCCCAAGTTAGTATACCCACATGTATTTCCTTGCTCTTTTAGCTGAGAGGGCTTAGAAGCAATAACATCTCAGTAGTAACAAGCACACATACCACCCAGATCTTGGTTTCTAACACCAAGATCTTCAATAAAAGGAACCAAGGATCCTTGACAAAACGGCTACTGCTAAGATGGGGACAGGGAATATACAAGCATCTAGTTGTGTCAAAAAATGTCCAAAAATATAAACCAAAACGAAACACGATTATGGAATATGTCAATGAAACACAGGAGCCAACTTAAAGAGCTACCGGTGGCCAATGCTGGAACAACTTGACTAAGAAAATAAATAAGTAATATTGGCTTATAACCCCAAATATAAAATAAATGCCTATGAGTCTATGCTGATATGAAAAACGGTTGAATAAATAAATAAATGTGGTAGAAGAGACAATCTCCCATGAGAAGAATTTCAAATGATTTATGTAGATATCTGCTATCAAGGAGGTAGAGCATAACTCCCTTCTCAAGTGTGGGCTGTGCATAGTGACTTCCTCTCAAAGAGTTCAGTCTGGAAAGGGGATGACTTTACAGTAGAGAAACTTGGAAAATACTACCTTAACCAAATAATCAAAGTCAATGTTAACAACGATAAATCACCTTGACAGTATATATTCTTGATATGGTGTGATGAAAATGGTACATCTGTTGTCTTTCCCAGAAAACCTATAATCTGTGTCTGATCTTGAAAAAATATCAGACAAATCACAAGTGAGAAACATTCTCCTAAATACCTGACCAGTATTCCTCAAATTGGCCAGTTCGTCAACAACAAGGAAAGTCTGAGAAACTGGAACAATCAAAGGAGTCTAAGGAGACAGGACCACTAAATATGAAGTGATATCCTGGAAGGGGTGCAGGAACAGAAAAAGGATACTACGTAAAAACAAGGAAGTCTGAATAAACAATAGACTTTCGTTACTAATAATGCATCAATACTGACTCATAAAAATGCTAAAAGATAAAAATTGTCAATTCATAATTCTCTATCCTTTAAACTATCCTCTAGGAATGAAGGTAAAAGAAAGACCTTCTCAAACGAAGAAAAGCGTTGGTGAATTTGTAGCCAGCAGACCTGTTTTATGAGAATTTCTAGGGGAAGTTCTTCTGTCAGAGAGGAAATGATACCAGTCAGAAACTTAGAACATCAGAAATGAAGGAAGAACAACAGCAACGTAACCAAAAATAATTCCAAAAATGGGAAGGGGATGAAGTGAAAACTGACTTTAAAAGATATAGATGGCTGTTTGAAAAAAAAAAATTATTGCAGAGGAAATTCATTCTCCAATATGGTTGGGACAATATTAAAGTCCTTTCAAAAACTTCACTGAAAAAGGTAGGATATGAAACTATATATACAGTGTAAACTAAAATTTGTTTCTATTTATTAAATATAGAAACACTCAGAGCTCTGGGTGGTGGCATTTTAGGAGATTTTAAAAAACAGTTTTATGTTTCCAAATATTCAACAGAAGTACTATTATACTTATTATCAGGGAAAGATAACCATGATTTAAAAATCCACTGTCTTGCTGGACTTCGTCTTAGACTCTTGGCATAAACATTTCCCTTTAGGCACACAATATAAGCTTCAATGACTCATCTGAATGTAAATCTGGCTCACAGACTTTAAACCAAATAGATAAAAAAGAAGAATTCCTGTAATATCCTAGGGCACACAGGCTTGCTGCTATCACCTACTGGCTCAGAACCCACATCTAAGTATCTCAAAAGACTTATTAACAAGATCAAATCTTGTTAATTTCCACATCATACGTGTTAAGAAGACAGTGAAAAAGAAATTATGACTCTGATTGAAGGGAATGCATGTAGTTTTTAAAGCACAATGCTTAGTGCAATCAAACCTGTTGCAAAATGTGATGTCAACATTATTCTCCTAACTGCTTCTGTCCTATTTCTTCATAAACAAGGGATGAAGACTAACCCCCAAATGTGATATGGATTGCATTATGCTGTTATCTGAGTACACCAGAGGAAGGAGACTGATATTTCAGAAGTCAGCTGAATGTGCGTCACCGGGGAGGAATAGTGAACAGCTACTATTTCCTGTCCTGCCTTCTTCCAGGGCCAGACCTCCCCACTGTCAGAGCTGAGCCCACAGTGGTATCTCACCCACACTGACTCAGAATTGGGGTAGAGGGATCGCAGGACCTACACTAGATCAGTCCGTGTCCTTCCCCAAGGTTTTCTAACAGTAGCTGCTGGGAAAAAACCAGGAATAGCTGGTGACCATGTTTCCAGGCTTGGGGAGAGGTGGAAGTAGAGTCCTTGGCCTCTATTAGCCCAAGGCCAGCGCCACACCAGCTCTTCCTGTGGACTTTGCCTTTGAACTGGCTTAAAATGGGTTTCTGCCACCTGTATCCTCCATAGTTTGGAGTTATATAGTAACTTAGTAACTGCATTCTTTTGAATCAGGAAAACATCGGGGGTGGTGAATAATGAAACTTTCTTTTTTCAGAAATCCTTTGGGTTCAAGTGACGTGGCTCTTACAATGTGTGAGGTATCTTGGCACTTAACTCCAGTCTCTCTCAGTACCACATTCTGATATAATTATCCGTTTAACCAGTCTCTGTCCTAGGCTGTTTAAGCTGTTAGGCTGTTTGCTCTTTGAAGTCAAGAATTCGTTTTATTGGACTTTGTAGTTCCAGAACCAAAGTTTGTATCTGCGTGGCACACAGTGGGCACTTAATACATGTCAGTTGATTTTAAAAGAATTAAATATAATCATTTTTCCCCTATTACGGAATTACTTCACTCCTTCAAACTTAATTGGAAATTTGTGGCTTGGCTGGAAAAATTAATTTATTTAAGAAAAAGGGGGTTATTAACCCATTTAGTAGCATAAGAAACTACAAAGAGAATGATTAAACTAATTAAGAAAACAAATTGTTTCAAGCAGGTCATAGCCATTTAAATCATATAGAAATAATTTGTGGGCTGAGTTACAAATAATATGCCACTACCTATTCATCCTAGGTCCCTGAGGATGTCTATTAAGTCACACTTTGTTAGCCTGATTCATTTACTATTTCTACCTGAAATATTCTATAAATCAACTTTTCATTAACCTTTTATTTGAAAGGTGATACCTGGAGTTATACACAAAATTTGCTCACAAACATAAATTCTCTTAAAATCTACAAAATATAACAGAAGGGGGGAGCCAAACCTAATAAAATTCTTGCTTATTTTTGTCTTGTATTTAACTCTTTCGGAAACATTCTAATTTTATTCATGCCCCAGGCACATACTACTCAGTATAAATACCTAAAATCAAATCTCATTACCACTCTCTAATCTAATGTTTATTATCATTAACAATTGACTGGACAGGGGTACAGTACAAAAGCCTACTCATACCTCATTCCTGGATACTGTCTAGTATAACGACCTTCAAACTAGGTGTCCAAATTCACTTCACCCTCAGTCTTCCCTTTCTTAGCTGTTGGAGCTGCATCCTTCTGCGTGATTGGGCCAAGAACCCTGAAGTCGTCCTTGACTTCTCTCCTTCTCTCTCACCTCACATTTAATTCATCAGAAGATCCTAGGACTCTATTTTCAAAATCCACCCAGAATGTAACACTTTCCACGGCCTCCAATGTGACTACAATCTCTCTCTCCCCCCATGAGGCACCACATGAGCTGCTCAGGAGTCAGAGTTTAGTGACATTGCTATGTAAAACTATTTCCATTCTCACCTGCTGATTTACGTGAACAAGCTTTTCCAGTGCTTACATATCTAAAAACCAAGAAGTGGAGGACTGATGTTAACCCCCTGCTGCCTATAGATAACAAATTCATTTTTAAAAAGCACCCAAGTCATTCAATGATGCCTTTACAGTTATAATTTAATATTTAATAATTATTTCTAAATATATATAAAATATTTATTTTGTTTTGACAATTGTATACTACTACTAACTATCATTCAACTCAGAAGAAAAATTTTAAAGGAAACTTACGGTCATTAGAAATTTTAAAACATTAAGCTTTAAATATATACTTATTTTTGATACATGGAAGTATAAGAGTGTGATCAATAAGAGACTTTCAATCGTAAAAATACATTACAACTTGGAGGTGCCACGTTAACCCTGGGCAGCTCACATTTGGACACTTAACACGAAGGAAGATTATCTTCCGTTTTATTTAAGACACTTATGTTTGGGTCTTTGTTACTGTAGCTAAATCTGTATATTGACTAATACACTGTCATAATTTAAAAGTAATCAGGTCTGGACAAAGATTCATTACAATAGGATAAAATTCTACGTGGCAGATAGAATGGGAATATCGTTTAAAGGAGAAAAAGAAGTAACATAACATTGCCAACTGTTACAGAAGAGCTTATTCATATATTTTTTAAATGATGAGTAACAAAATATTTCCCATAATGTCCAACTCTGGGCTAATACACAGTAAGCATTCTATAAAAACTTGCTAGTTAATAGAATCACTTCTTGGGGAAAGCTGTTTGACTTACAGGATTGGGACTTAATATCTTTCTATGGACTTGCAGATCAGATGCCCCTTCATTTAGTAAAGTGAAATTATCAACAACATATTAGATTGGAAGATATATGAATGGATGAATGAATGAATGAATAAATGAGTTGGATATTTTGGCTAATTCAGAGGTTCCCAAGTGCCAGTTATCTTACAAAAGAAAATAAAATTTACTATTAATATTTCCACTTTCATCCAAACATTTTGCGCCATGTAACTAAAAACTTCAGCTGTAAGGTTAGACGTGTAGAAACACCGGAATGGCCACCAGAGGGAGCCCAAGTGTTTTTATGAACATACCAGACACCAAAAAGAAAACATAAAATATAAAGCTGGGGGAACAGGGGACGGGTGTCTGTAGGGGAAGGGACCATTACCGGTTTCAGTCAAAAGAATACCTTGTTGAATGACACAGCCATTTTTGCAATATGTTACAAATTCCTTTACTAGGTAGTTGTACATTGCAATGCTTTGAAAATTTAAATAGAAGAATTTGTTAATATAATATTAAAAAAGCTCACATACCCTAAAACTAGAAGGTGCAGGGTGGACTGCCATGATGACATCCATGATTCTCTGCTGGGCCCCCAAACGAGCCAGGTGCCTTCTCCAGCTTATCTTCTTTACTCTCTTACAGCTCTTACACTCTACCCCATCCGTCTCTGTAGTCAACTTTGGGTGTGGTTTCCTCACTTTGTTTGGGATTGGGCTATCAAATTACAGCACCAAATCAGTGCTTGGTGTGACTTGGGAATTGTTCATTCTCTTAGCTGAGCTAAGTTACAAGGACATTAAGATGAATGACTTTTCATTTGGCATCTTGCCGTCTTCCCAGAATTGAGCACTGGACCAAGTCCTAATAGGACGCAAGCTTTTATAAGGTTTCCCAGACCCAATCTCCTCCTAAACCAGAACCTACTGGACAGCCTCAGAGATCCCCAGTCTAGGATAATATCCCTGGACTGAGGTTACCAACAAGGGTGTGATTTCCTTTGGAATGAACCTCCAGGGAAGCTTAATGTAGTGTTTTATCTTTGGGAGCAGTGTAAAGTTTGGGAATTTCCCCCCTGCTTTACCTTATTTGATCTCCCAACAATCCTTTTGCTGTGGTTCACTGGGGAAATCACCATTTTATCGATGAGGAAACTGAGGGTCAGAGTGCTAAGACTTGTTCAGTGTTGCTGGCTATTAAGTGTCAGGGACAGAAGCTGAGGCACCTCTGGGGACACAGACTATAACAATGAATATGTATTGAATCCAGTCATGTTAGTATATTCTGAGACAGAAATAAAATTCTCATCTTCCTTTCTGTCAAATTACAAATAGGTAGAAAGTCGGATGGAAGTGCATTTAATGGCTTAGCACCTGTTTTACGGGGTATTTTCATAGTATGTTTTCCTAAGTTTCTTTTTCATGTCCGGATGGGATAATTTTATCATGTATGCAAATAAATTAGCAGAAACCAGATTAAATTCCACAAGGTTAGGTCCTCTGCTGAATGCTGCTAGATTTAACATGTTGATTAAAGCCTTGACTATGGAATCAAAAGCATTCTTATTAAATCTGACAATGATACCCAATTGGGTGGGGTGGCTGGCACTTAGGAAAACTGGAATGAAATTTAAAATAACCTTGACAAATGGAAAAGGAAAAAGAGGTCAAAATTCAACTGAAAGCTTTGCAGAGTGATTCATTCAAGAGAAGGGGGAAAAAAACAAAGGAGAACCACAGAAATCAGAGAGCACTGACTGGGCAATTATAGCAGAAAAGGAGCTGGAGATCAGAGTGAACAATAGGCTTCAAAGGCATCAGCTCCAGATCTGTCATTTTTAAAAGGAAGGCATGATATTGGGATGTACAAATAGGGGGAAATTCAAGCTAATTCCCCATCTGCATTCAAAACAGATCAACCTTTAGTTAACGAAAAAAAAAAAGGTGTTTTGTTGGAACCCTGAAATGCCTGATGCTTAGAAGTCAGATTTTGACTTTGCAAGGGCTCCTAGCAAGTAGAGTCCAAAATAATGAAAAGTTTTTTATTTTGAAAGGTTTTGAAAAGCTCTGGTACTCTCTTCCTTTGTTCATGCATCGTTCTCCTTTCCCTTCCACCTGGGTAACATCTACGTTCCATCAAGAGCACACGGAGGCATTTCCTCCTCTTCCGGGAGGCCTGCTCTGAGCCCCTCCCCTTCTCCTGAGAACCACACAGCCCCATGTGCCTCCTGAGAGTATGTAGGGGTGCCAGCACTGGCGCTTGGCCTGCCTCATCTCACTAATCCTCCTGGCAGGCCCCTCGGCTTCCACCGCTATGCCACTACTCCCACACTACTGTTACTTTTACGCTGTAGCTGGGGAAACAGAGGAGTAAGAGGTTAACTAACTTGTCCACCTTCACATGGTTAGTAAGTGGCAGAGCTGGACTTGACTCAAGCCCGCAGAGCCTCTAAGGCCACGCGGTCATGCCACGGCCTCCCGACCACACGTGCCACAGCGCTGCAGCGTGCTGGCTTGTGTTCACACGTCTGCTTCCGTCCCCGGCTGCAACTCCCTGAAGGTGCTACACTATTTTCATGGCTCCACGCGGCGCCTGGGATCCATCAATACATATGCATTCGATTAAAGGCCTTCAAGCAACTAGACAGCACATTCTACGGGTACTTCTGAATCATTCTCTGACTGAAGGAAAACTGAAAATAAAACAAAAGCTGGAGAGAACTTGAACATTTATAAAAACGGGCAATAAGAATTCTGAACAAAGCCTGATCATATTATGAAAAGTCGGTGTTATGATTTTCTTTTCTGGAAATTCTAAAGAATGAAAATGGTTAAATATAAATTTATATATACATCTGCATGTGTCCATATATGTACATATGGGTGTGTATATGTGCATCTATCTATAATGTAATTTTACCTGAAGGTAAAGAGAACAACTATAGAATATTTTAATATCTATGGACTCAGGGCAGTCTTGACACCGAATTATTAGAAAAGAATCCAAATCCTAAATGACATGTAATCACTAGATTAATTTATCCAATCTGAGAACACTACAATTTTCTCTCCTAAACTTAAGATGTATTTTGCAAATAATTTGGTTTCAATTTGTCAAAACAAGGACAATAAACATTCAAATACATCAAACATAAAAGATACTATATATTTTATTCCCACAGTCAATCAAGATAACATGCTAGCAGCGCCAAGTGACTGGTGGTGAACATAATTGCCTGCAGCACAGAACAAAATATTTCTGAAGACAGCAGTGTACTCTCCCATAACTCTGGAATCAGCAGTGTAGTGTCTTACTATCAACATGACATTATGTTCCTGGCCCTGCTGAGAGTGGAACTAATTCTCAGCAGGAATGCCAATAGTGAACAGCCTCACCTCAAGGCCGTGGCATTTGTTAAAGTGAGAGCAGGGAGAGGCTGCTGGCTAGAGAGATTGGGGAATATCATTTCTTTTATGATTATTATTTTTAACCATTAAACACTACCCAGGTTCTCTGTGATATCTTGCCCAAGTCAAATTCTGACTACAGAAAACACTGAGAACATATTCAAAGCAAGGTTATGTGGTTAACTCAGCGGCAGCCCTAGATCAGCATGGCAGCAATACTCAAAGGCTCTCCTCCTAAAAATGTAGAGACACCGACATTAGAACACTGAATCAGTCACCAAATATAATTTGTAATATTATAAAAATAACTCTAAAATATATTTGCGAACCACCACCCCAATACACCCCGATAGGTGCTCTTTCATCAAGCAAACTCACAGCTTGCAGGTCCTGTGAACACTGCTGAAGAACATTCAGAGGCAGCAAACACATGGCATAATTGACAAGAAGATCAGATGTTCAGAGAGTTCCCTGCACTTACTATTTACTATGTAGATGAAGGTCAAGTACACATCATCTTAAAAATTCGATCAGAAACAGAAACAGAAACAGACTTACAGATATAAAAAACAAACTTAAGGTTACCAGAGGGGGAACGTGGCGGGGAGGGATAAATCAGGGGCTTGGGATGAACGTACACACACTACTATATATAAGACAGATAACCAACAAGGACCTACTGTATCACTGAATATTGAGTGATACTCCACTACTCAATATTCAGTGATAACCGATAGAAGAATCGAAACAAGAATGAATATATGTATATTTATAACTGAGTCACTTTGCTGTACACCTGAAACTAACACAGCTTTGTAAATCAACTACGCTCCAATAAAATTTTAAAAAGAGAGAAAAAAAAATTCAATCAGCATGCCACTGCAGAAGCTAGAGAGAGATGGCACAGGCCAGCTTTTATATGAGGAGAGGAAGGGATGGAATGAAAAGCAGAAAGAAATTCAGCAAGGGCCTCTTGCCCCATAAAATGCATAATTCACAAACACAAAAACAAACATTTCTTCAGAGACCAAGAGCTGAAGTTGTCCTTGGCACCTTCGACATTAACAGGCTGTTTTTTTCCCGGGAGGTGGGGCTTGCTGAGCTACGCGTTCTAATAGGCCAGCTAAGGAATGAGTATTTACGCACTACAAACGCGTAATTTCGGGCCAGCAACACTGCTAAATCTAATCTTCTCTTGGGTGATAAGCAACTTGTCCTTCAAATGAAAACGAGCCGCTCAGGGTTTTCTGCCTTCAAGCGTTTGGTTGGTTTGCTCTCCTGTGTAGAGCTTCGTACCCTCAGCCAGTCACATGTGTGTTGCTTCAGTGTGGTGACGGTGCTGGTTAAAACATTCTCACCCTAGACCAGAGGGAAGTGGCTGCTGGGGTAAAGCTGTGAACTCTGGCCAGGATGTCCCAATCAGCTCTGGACGCCTACCAGTCACGTTTTAAAGTAGGATTTTAAAAACTGTGTTCCACCATAAACTGTTGGTTTGAATTCAATTTGAAAGCTGGAGTTGAAAGGTTTTACACAGTTTTATGGAGTTTTCTAAGTTTTTTTTTTTAATATTTTAAGTCTCTATAAGGATACACAACTTCCTTTTTCTTCATCTGACCCAGAATCATAGCCAATCTACAATGGTAAAATAAGACACCATCATTTAATTGGTGAAAAATATTCTAATCTGTTTTCTCTAACCTTGAAAAAGAGCAACAATAGAGGTAAATGTTACTATAGTCCCTAAAAATTCCTAAAATTGCTAACCTATTGACCCTAGTAATTACTTATTATTGCTCTCTCCTTAATGAGAATTTTCACAAAGCATGTAAACCATGTCCTTACCATCTGCCATTTAAAACCTTATGTCTTTATAATAATTGCCAAAAATTATTCTTCATATAAATAACCCATGATTTTTTAAAAGTTTGGGAAGATTTAAGTAATCTTCTTAAAAGGAGACCAACCAAATAGCTTTACAAAACCCCCAGCCTTGCTTGTCATTAGCATCTAGCATCAGTTCTTCCAGTGCTTGGGAAACCTCTGGGCTCTGAGTTGATAGTGCTTTATATTGGGAATGTATCCTTGCGTATTTCACAAGAAGCTTACTAATCACACTGTCAACGTTATCACTGCCTAAAAAATGAAGACCTCAAATGACCCTTTTGGAAACAAGATGTTTGTAAATCAGAGAATGGGATTCTTTTGATATCTTCCTGAGTTTATTTTCTGGCTCCTTCCACACTGAGGAAGAAACGTATAAACTTCTAAAACTACAAAACTCCTTAGCAGTTGCCTCTCAAAAGAATGGAGCACAGTAAGCAACAAAGTCTATCTACGCAGCAAAATATTATAGACAAGCTCATTCCGTCAAAGGGCAACCGTAACATTCAACTAGAAAGCGTTCTTTTCATTGCGATTTTTATGTTCTGTGTTAAACATGGTCAGTCAGGTATGCCACTTATAGGAGACAGAAAAATAAAATAAAATTTAAACGGATCAAAGAGAAGAATCTATAAAACCAACAAGCCCAAACAATTGCAACCCTGACAAAATGGTCTTCTTGCTTTATTGGTTCAATGTTAATTTTTCTAACATTTTTATCAATTATTTTACAGGTTCCAGTATCCTGTGTCATCTAAAGTTGAATGATGTCCCTATGAATTATAATAAGTAGTAGACAAAATAACCCAGCAAGTTAACTGCCGACCTATTTGTTTCTATGGAAGTGCAATTTATGAAAAGAAAGTTCTTTTTATGAAAGGTAAGGCTCGGTCTGGAAATAAAATATAGCTGGCAAGGCAGCTCAAAACACCATTTACTGACGTTTGCATATTTGATTGAAAGTTAAACATGGTGATTAACAAAATCAGGAGTAGAGCTAGAAAAAAGAATTTATTCTTTCCATAAAGAATCTGTTTGGACACTGAGACAATAGTCTAAGTGCTTTTGTTTCAGTCCACAGGCATATTATTGCTATTTAGAGAAACATAAAGGGAATATAATATTGCCCAGCATGTAGTTAAAGAGGGTAACGGATGAAAGAAATCATCCTAACACAACTTGTCTCTCTTTTTCTTTTTAAAGTAAGACATTTCTGTATTGCTTGTTTTTGCTTTTGTTTTCTTTTAAATATATTTATTTATTTTACTTATTTATTTTTGGCTGTGTTGGGTCTTCATCGCTGCACACAGGCTTTCTCTAGTTGCGGCAAGTGGGTGCTACTCTTTGTTGTGGTGCGCAGCTTCTCATTGTGGTAGCTCCTCTTGTTGTGGAGCACGGGCTGTAGGCGCATGGGCTTCAGTAGTTGTGACACGCGGGCTCAGTAGTTGTGGCTCGCGGGCTCTAGAGCGCAGCCTCAGTAATTGTGACGCATGGGCTCAGCTGCTCCGCGGCATGTGGGATCGTCCTGGACCAGGGATCGTCCTGGACCAGGGCTCGAACCCATATCCCTTGCATAGGCAGGCAGATTCTTAACCACTGCGCCACCAGGGAAGTCCCCAACTTTTCTCTTATAAAGGAAAAAATTCAATTAACATTAACACCACTTTAAGGCTCTTAGGCTTCTTTTTATCTTTCTAGAGCTTCAACTCTACTCATGAATGTCTTTCATCTCATTTGCTTTATTTTGACTGATGGCATTGGAGAGCTTTCCTAATAGCATGTGGTGATGTTGTATCCACTCTACTTGCTGACAGAGAAAAAGTATGCTTCCTCTTGCTAGTGAGTTTGCTATAGAATGACCCAAACAAATACAAATAAGTATATACTATGACTAGTTATTGGGGAGACAGGCTGGCCAGCCCCCTAAATCTCTGAGGGCAAGACGCTGTTAAATTCATTGTATCTGACTTTCTGCAAACTCCAAACTCCTCTTTTGTCATGAAGTGAGCTACATGACAGCTGGCAGGCTTTCTGCTTAGAACGTTGTATCTGTCGTTCCACTGTGGGGAGGTCCAACCTAAAGGTCACCGGGTGCCTAAGAGAGACAGAGCATCCTTTTGAAGCTTAGAACATTTGAGACCTCCTGGGGCCCGGCCGTTCTGTGTGTGCTCTCCACACCACTGACAGTCCCCTGATGAGGAAGCACCAGGCCCTTTTATCATCTTTATTTGGCTAATCATCCATGTATTATTTGTTACAGCGTGCTTTGGGACATCCATGTCCAAAATGGTGCTAAGATCAGTTACTTTAGCATCTAAAGCCTATTGTTTTAGACTCTCCATGAACCTGATCATCTACAGCTTTACTCAACATACAAAGATACATTTTTTAAATAGCAAAATAGCATTACAAAGGTTCACTGAACACAGACATTTTACGGAGGGTTAGTAGACATTTGATCATGTCCAAAACGTCCATTGGACATTTGGTCCACATCAAAAGGTCCTTGAAATTTGGTTGTATCCAAAAAGTTCCTAAGCATATTTGGTCCATGACAAATGGTTTTGGGCAGGGCAAATATCAAGGACCTTTTGGCCTGGACCAAATGTCTCTATAGATGCTTTTGGACCAGATCAAATGTCCTTCAAGGTTAAGGAGAGCCATAAAATGTAAAAGGACAGTCACTTTCTAAGGGGTAGGGCATTTTTCAGAGGAGAAAAGACAGCTAGAAAATGATACAAGACTTGATAAAATAATAATTATTGCAACAGTCCTCACCTTTACTGAGCTCTATTATATGACTCTCTATGCTTTCCACAGATTCTCTCACTCAGTATTCACGATGGCCTCTTAAGGTAGTCACAACCAACACCCACATTTTCAAGACGAGGCAAGGATGTTTCGAGAAGCCAAGTGGCTTGCACAAAGTCCCACAGCTAGGAACTGAAGTCCTCTGCTGAACCAAGTCAACGAGGATTTGGTGTGACATTTGAAGTGACGTTGCTAGGTCTTGAACCTAAATTTGTAGTGGTATAGCAGTGGACCAGAATTCCCAACCAGCCCTTTAAAACCAACATTCTGAAAACAGGAGGACCTAAGAAAGCTAGAGTCAGACCTCTGAAAAGCAATACAGAAACAGTCTGAAATTACCACAGACACCAGCCCCGAAGCAGGGAAAGGACAGAAAAGGGAGACAGTTCTGTAGCACTGTCACTTGGGTACAGCAACTGCGGAACACAATGACAAGTCAATACAATTGACAGCCACCAAGCACCACTTCAGATGAATCCCTACACACTTCCGTATTAACCCTTCCATGTTGTTGTCTAAATTTAGATTCCAGTTAATGTCGTTATTATTTGCATGCAAAGACAATGCCGCTACACCCCTACCAGCCTTAGAAGGAGTACTTGGCACTGGTTCTTGGTGACAGGTTTATCCTAAAGCACCTACTCTCTTACCTGTTTGCCCTGACCAATTCAAGCAATTCATTATTTTCAACTTCAAAGAGAAATATTGACTCTAGTGCACTTGGATACAATTATAAAATCAACTGGCCTGAAATCTCATATTTTGTATTCCTACTAAGGAAAAACAGCTCATTTTCTATGTGCTGTTAAACTAGTGGTTCTCTCTACTGCCATGTATGCATCATGGGAAAAGGAAAACACTTATCAATTATACTGTTTGTCCCTAGAATAACCTTTCTTCGGACTAGTTAACATCAAGGACATGTGACGACCACGTCAGAGCAATCAAACTTCTCCCCTTCGTATTTCAAAGTGACTCACCAAAGACGCCAGAATAAGATTAGAAAAATATTTACTGCTCTGCTGAATGTGGATAAAGAGCTCTCTTTGATGGTAGCGTTACCACAATTATTTTTTTTACCTTATGACAGTTTTTAGAAATTAGGCAGAGACAGAGTAGCTACTCACGTTCTCCTTGTCAGGAATCCCTAGAAGAGGAAAGAGAGAGAGAAAGAGCATGAGCTGTAAGATCAACTTGCAAAATGGCAATGAAATCCCGTGCTGAATCAAACCAAGTAACATTTTGGCGTTTTCAATTTGTCTTTCCATAAAAACGTACATAATGCTGCTTAGAAACATAGCAGCACCTACCAAAGTCTGTAACATAAATAAATCAATGAATCAGGAGCAGGGCTGGGTGCCAGACAAGAAAATCTCATACTTATTTTGCTTTTCTACCATATGCTTTACTCTCCTAGAGGTGAAAATCCAGCCCTGCTTACTTTACACCATGTGAGCAACTGTCTCAGAGCAATTACTCTGTCTTGGGCACCAGAACACTCAGAATTTTAGACGAACACATCAACTCTTAAGTTGCACGGATTGTATTTTTCCAAGGCAAACCCCCTGACACCGCTCCAGGGATTTGAACCTGGGGGCAGGTCGCGCATAAAGACTACTACTAGCACACAACTTTTATTTTGGGCAAAGCAAACCGCTGCTGCTTCCAAGTTAGGTCCCAGCAGGCAATGGCTGTTTCCAGGGGTGTCTCAATTTTCTTAGCAAATAAGTTAATCATTCGTCCATTCACTCATTTACACACATTTCATGAGCACTCGGTCCAGGCTGGCACTGGTCCTTTGCACTTCCTTTGGGTCTGCTACTCTGCCATGGTAAGGGTGGCCGCACTGGAAGGTCACCAGCCCCAGCAGAGCTTACTGGCCCCAGGACAGTGAGAACAAGTGGCCTTATACTGAAGCGACAGAAGTCCAGGTGGTTTTGATGTGTGGCTTGCACCTAGCTTAGAACTACTGGGGTGGTGTGAGGGGGTTTGCAATGCAAAAATGCAGTACATCCAAATTCTGAGTAAGCAGGACTTTATGTGTTTAATAAGGGGCCATACAGGACTTAAAATATTGGCATTAAAAGCACCGAGTGCCCATCCTAATAGGCAGCAGTAAGCAGGAGGGGTAAGAAAAGAATAGATTATTAGGAAACATACCCTAATTAAACTTTGACCCCCAACCTGGGATAGTATCGGGACATAACAGCTCAGGCAGGAAACAAGGGGACAGAGAGGGTTGTCCTCTCGAGCAGAGTATTAATGAACATGTTTGCCATCAGTTCTCGGATCTGCCAGAAAGAGTAAGCGTGGCCCAATGCCAGCACTCTGAAATTCGTCTTGAGCTCATCCATCCATTTATCCATCCATCCAACGACCATTTGAAAGGACTAGAGTTGACTAATGAGGAGATACAGGGTTGTAACAGAAGCTTACTTTCTAGGAGGTTTAATAAGATAAACACACAGTTGTACAAATCATCGTATCAGAGCGGATAGAAATTAGGGTATCTGTAGAGAAATAATACTGAAAACGTGCTCTCAGGCCATGCAGGAACTTGCAAGTCGGGCTAAGGCATTAGAAGTCTTGGAATTTCACCTTCTATGCCTGGCCATGGACCAGCATTAAAGGTTCTGAGCAACAGAGTGGTATGATCAAGAAAAAGGAGGGAAGAGACTTTTCAAAATTAAAAGACACCTAAGACATAAAAACCAGAGGCAATGGCACAGTCCTTCATGGAAGCGCAGTTTGAACGATTAACTAACTACAAAGACATTCAGTTGGGGAAATTCGGACGTGGATTGAGTGGTGGATATTATTAAGGAAAATCATACCAGTAATTAGGTATGATAATGGTGTGGTTTTTGCATGGAAAAGTCTGTATTTTCAAAAATGCCTGCTGAAGTATTTGGGGTGAAATGGATATATATGATTAGAAGAAGGAAATATGGCAAAATAATAATATGAAAATACCTATCAAATTATTACTAATCTTATTTAAGTATTAAAGTTTAATATTAATTAAAGTGATGACAATACAGGTATTAACTGTATCATTCTGTATGCTTGAAATGTTTCATAATAAAAAGTAAATTAAAAAAGTTCTGTGTAAGTCAGGTGTAGGGTACACCAAGAGTGAAATAATGAAGGTTCAAAGCCAGTTGAGCCATCTTTGCTCTCAGGTCAAGGGTGATGAGGCCCTCAGCCAGGGGGCTGCAGAGGGGAGGGAAAAGAAAGAATATGAACACTACAGAGGAAGGAACAAGGGATGGACAAGTGATTAACTTCAGGGGGGTGGAGGTGAGAGAAAAGAGGACCCCAAAACAGTGGAGGTTTAGTACCTGGTATGGGAGGACAGTGGAGTTATGAATGGAAATACACTTTCAGGAGGAAGGATGGTTTGTGGGAATCACGATGTATTCCGTTACTGATATTTTGAGTGCAAGAGACCAGGAGGACATCTGGGTGGAAAGAGAATGAGATCAGTAGTCACTTGGAAAGTTAGGCTGCCCTTTGTAAGACTCAAACAGATTTGTATCAGTTGCAAGAAAGGATGCAACGGTGGAGGGGTCGGTATAGAGGAAAAAAGAGAAAAATAGCCAAGGCTGTCTGAACTTCTAGCTGAGGGGAAGAATACCCATGAAAGAATACAAGGGGCCAGAGAGATACAAGAAAACCAGGATAATGCAGTGGAAGCTGGGACCCAAGGGAGGATGGCGTCCGAACATGGAAAATCTTACCCAGTCATAGAGAGGGTGTAATAGTAATGACTGAGGCTGGCTATTGGTTGGTCACTGGAGAATTCAGATGGCTTGAGTCAAGAAGTATACGGCAGAAGGAAGACTTTGAGGGGTTAAAGAGTAACTGGTGGTGAGGAAATAATAGCTCACATCACCTGGGTGCTTATTATACGCCCGGCACATTTGCTTCTTAACATTTGACACGTTATGCTTCATTTAATCCTCACAACGATCCTATGAGGAAACTGAGGCACAGAGACACTAAGTGCCTTAACGGAAGTCACACAGCTAGGAGACAGCAGAGCTGGGATTTCCAGTTCAGTTACTGGTCATCCCTAGATCAGCCAGGGGAGAAAAATCAAGAACAGGGGAAGAAATGAAAGGAAAGAGAGATCTGCCCTCCAATACCCACCTCTCCAAGGACAGAAGAGAAACAGAGAAAGAGAGGGCACAGGCTGCCCAGAAACTGGGAAACAGAGGGGACGGAAGCTCACTTAAGATCCTGGTCAGGCGGGAAGGAGGGTCACCTGTAGAGAGTGACAAGTCTGAGCGTGAAAATGAGAGTGGGAATTCAAGGAGGTAGGAAGAGGATGGGAAGGGTGGCTCTGGCTCTGAAGATGCTTGGAGTGGAAGTACTGCTCGACCCATCAGTGTGTCAGTGTTGAAGCGCCACAGCTTCAGAAACCCCGGGGCTCGCTGCCTCGTAACACATATACGGACAAGAGCCAGGTAAGGGGACCCAGAGCCTCAACGAGCAACTCCCAGGGATGGTATCGAGTGCTGAAAAGGTGCTTCTGACATGCACGAACAGATAAACAGACTCAGGACACAGGATTTCTTCGAGTCTCGTGGGCACCCATTAGAAAAGAGCATCACAGAGAAAAACTTCCTTTCTTTTATGATCAGCCAGAGACTCACCTGGCTGATTCCAGATCTCTTACAAAAGGCCTGGAATTGGAAGAGGCCACGATTTAAGAAGAAGAAAGAATGAATCCCGCTGCTTCTCTCCTTGGTCAGTAGCATCAAAGGAAGCAAGAGGTGTGGCTCTCAGGGGTCTACGACAAACACAGTTCTTGAACCCCATTTTTAAAAGAGCCCAGAAACAACACTTTAAAATGAAGGTATTTTGGGAACGCATGCTGAAGTTCCAACTAGTACCAGAGCATACCTCCCTCTATCAGCTCAGACCACGAAATTACACTACAGGAACAATTTTTTAAAATAACTCAAGTGTGGGCTGGTGGGTCTGTTTATCCACAAGAGAGTCTGGAGACTTACTGTCAAGCTGGTGTAGGAAGTATTTTTGTGTCACATGAACACACATGCCGCACAACAGACTTTTATATCCAAAATGTTCATGTTTTTCACTTACTGTCATTGTTAGAGCCTGTTTCCATAACACCATAAGGAGGAGCCAGAAGTCCTGCCATGTACTGTCGATACTTCTGAAAGACAAGATTGTAAACTCAGGGTACGGATATTTACTCACTTTGAACATTCACGTATTTACATGTTAAGAAGCAGAAACGCTGGGTGTCAGGAAGCATCTGAGTCTTGTATTTATAGAGCCATGGAGCGTGCTGTCTGGGCTCTGGGGCCTAAAATAAAAATGCTGTGTTCTAAAGAGGTCTTCCCGGATGAGACTGAAAGAGCCCCTGTTGGGGAGGGAGTTCTATCACAGCCCGTTCCTCCATGTATTTGCGGCTGATTAACCAAACGGTGCGGGCTCTTACCCTCCCCTCCACCTCTCGCCAAGCCTCTCGTGCTCTCAAACACACGCTCAGGATTTTGAGGAGGGAAAAGACATTTGGTTTTTGCAGATGCAGATACGAATAAAAGTGCCGCCTTCTTAACAGGTGAATAGCACTGAATCAACTGTCTTTCAAAGCCAAAAGAAATGCATCTCTAGAAAATGTCTGTTTTGAAAGAAGCTGATTCATCGCCATTTACCAACTTCCTTTTACACAGTACACCTGCCCGTTATGTGACCTCCCAAGAACTTTCGATTTGTTGTCAAATACAATAGTTTGGCTTCATTTAGAACTACGTGGATTCCCCTGAATTGTCTCCCCCTAACTTTTGGTCCAGGCCTGCTTTAAAACCTGGGGCTCAGCGATACACATTAGCCTTGGGAGTCTGTGCTGTTTGGAAGGGATAAGGCTTGGCGAGCGTAAAGCATGCAGGTAGAGCACCCAACAAGAGAGGAGTGACATTTATGAAGAATGGAAAGTGAGTGTAAGACATCGTCTCTTCTCAGGTAATCAGTACAGCCTCCTCCCCTTTCAGAGTGAAAAGCTGGGCAATTTTATTTATTGCGTGGTGTCATGTATATTTATGGTTTATAATTATGATGACACATAAATGTTAAACAGCACCAAAGGAATCAACACTCTATAACGTGCCTGTGGGTTACACAAACGTCAGCAGAAAAGACTTCATCTGTAGCAATGGGCAGCTGGCAGCATGCAGTATTTGAGCAGCCATCTGGCCCATTTGGTAGATTTGAATGGTGTTTGTAAAGTAACATTGACGAGTTCTCAAAAGAGCCTTCTTCTAGTCAAGATGTGACTAGCTTTTTTTTTTTTTTTTTAATCCTGTTTTCTTCTCGTTCTGAGGCAACTATACTAACACCTGCACGCAAACATTTAAAATCATGATTTTTCTCCGCCTCTGAGTTAACTAATCACTCCAACGTACACATGGGACCAATCCATCACCCTGCATTCCTGACATTTCCTTTGATAATTCCCCAATTCTGCTTTTCCACTTGCTTATGATACTATCTACTTTTCTTCCTCATGAGAAAGCACTGATCAAAGCACACTTCTGGGCATAATATTATGCTGGACTCTGAACAAAACAGGCTCAGAGAGAGCAGATGGGCTAGGTTATGTTCTAAGAAGGTTCTATGACCCCCTACAGCCTTTTGAGGTATTCCTGTCACTGTTAGCAACTACATTAACAGGCTCCTGAAAGAAATAATTCATGTTAAATTAAAGGAGCAATTTTGCTTTGCTTAGAGATGTTGTTTTGGATGAAATTTGTCTCAGGCACCTCAATGTCAATTTCCATGAACTCCAGGGAAGCACCTTGCTGACTCCTAAATGAACAGGACTCTGCCTTCCTTCAACTCCATAGCACTAGGTCTGAGCTTGGCTCAGACCTAGTTGGAGCATGTTACCAGGGCTGCCACTCCTGGGAGCAGAAAACAGAGCAGCCGTTTGGGGCGCAGAGTGCGGGCTGGGCTTCCGCGTGTGTTTGTACTGAGCATCTACTATGTGCAGACTGTGTCCTAGACACTGCGCTTACTGCAGAGAACAAGCAGACAAGGCCCCATGCACTTGTGAAACATCGATCTCCTGCAAAACAGGGTACCCTGTCTTGCACATAATAGGATATTAACACTTATCGTTGACTTCGGGAATGTGAATGGACATTTTCAAACATATATAAAAATAGAAAGAATACCACACCGCATACTTAACATCCATCCTCAATAATTATGAACTCATGACTAATGTTATTTCATCTACAATCCTATCCACTTGCCCCTCTCAGTTATTTTGAAGCAAATTCCACATATATCATTTAATCCATAAATATTTCAGTAGGAATCTCTAAAAGGTAAGGATTCTTTTCTTCCTCCAAACAAAACCATAACACCACTATCACAACTAAGAAATGTAACAATGTCTCAATAATATCCAGTCAAGTGCAAATTTCTAACTGTTCCATAAATGTCATCGCTGAATTGAATTTAAAAATAATGTATTAGATACATAGATGAATGGAACAGAACACAGAGCCCAGAAATAAACCCACACGTATATGGTCACTTAATTTACAACAAAGGAGGTGCTGGGAAAACTGGACAGCCACATGCAAAAGGATGAAACTGGACCACAATCTTACACCATACAAAAAAATTAACTCAAAATGGATGAAAGTCTCGAACGTAAGACCTGACACCATTAAACTCCTAGAAGAAATCATAGGCTGTAGGCTCCTTGATGTTGGTCTTGGCATGACTTTTTTTGGATTTGACAGCAAAAGCAAAGGCAATCAAAGCAAAAATCAGTAAGTGGGACTACATTAAACTGAAAAGTATTTGCACAGCAGAAGAAACAATCAACAAAATGAAAAAATAACCTACTAAATGGGAGAAAATGTTTACAAATCATGTATCTGATAAGGGGTTAATATCCAAAATATATAAATATAACAGACTCAGAGATACAGAGAACAGATTGGTGGTTGCCAGAGCTGGAGGGTGGGGAGTGGGTGCAATGGGTTTTTAAAACCTATTTCTGCAGAACCCTGGGCTCCTTGGAGGACCCTCAGGCAAGGGTACCATGGAAGCAGAACCTTCAACTAGAGCGTCTTCACTTTTAGCTGATATATATTTAGAGTTCTAAGAGTAATTTCATTTGAAAGATGACTCTTGCTTCTAAAAAAGAAAAGTTTACAAACCACAGAATTAAATAATCTCTCAACTTCCAGCCAGACAGATGTCAATCAAAGATCTCCATGAAGAATCAACAAAGACCAAATTAGGATTTGCCTATGAAGTGTTAGGGGTTCTATTCTCTGTTAGAAAGACGTCTATGGTTGTAGATTGGCCAAATGACAGGCTGCTCCATACCTGAAAGGGTTATCAACAAAACCGGTAGAACTAAGAATTTAACTGAGATGCATCATGGTGCAATGCTGCCCTTCTCAAACTGAGGTGTGCAGATCCCCCTAGTGTAGCGCCCAGCAGGGCAAGAGGGTATGTGACAAGGGTTAACAGGAGCTCTTCCTAGAGCTTACCATTTTATTCTATGTCAAATAGTTTAAAGCATTACTTTTATATTATGGAGCAGAAAACTAAATCTGCATAAATTTTAAAGATTAAAGCACATGCAACTTCAAAGGAAGTTTGAGCTTGCTTCTGGCTACTTCTAGCTACAAAGGGTCTAGACCCAAGGCGTTATGTATTGATTTCCTCTACATTCAGAGAACTTCAGTGGAAAAACCCAAGCGCCTCTGATGTAACGGAAAGCGCGCAGATGCTGGAATCACACAAGAAAGGGGTCTTAATTCTGATTCTGCCACGTGCCACCTGTGTGAACCTGAGTGAGTTACTTACCTCAGTTTCCTGGGATAATATCACCCATCTTTCAGGGCCATTGGGAGGATGAGAAATAAAATCTAGAGAAGTGCCCAGCACATATTAGGCACTTAATACATGATTACTGTAGTAGTAAGAAACGATCAAGAATTGGTCAAACTAATCCCAATATATTTGACGATATTTCCCAAGCAGAGTGTCCAGCTTTAGGGAAGAACACTCTCTAAGTGACTTCTCATTACTGAGGCTGTTGATACACACAATATAAAGACCCACAATACATCCACTGACCTGTCTGCTAAAGGGAGCTATGGAGAAATAAGAATTTAAAGAATAGATGTTCTAAAGTAATTTTATAATATACTGCCTGCTTTCATACCCACATGGCAAAAGAGTCCAAGGAGAAGGGAAGAGCCCAGGAGAGAAAGCCCAGAAATAACTGAACGAAAGTAAGTAAAGCCTTTCAGCCATCAGAACTGATTTGGGTTAACAAAAATCTTAAAAAAAAAACCCTCTAAATTACAATTGGCCAGTTTTTAAAGCAAAGTCAGTGCAGGGAAGAAATCCTCAGGCTAGTGAGGCCAGAAGCCTGTTCTTAAATCAAGGTGGAGATATGCCACTGGCTATCCTAATGTTTTCTGAGAAAAGACAAAAGATGACAGTCTTAGGAAGGTTAAAACCTGGTCCATGTCTCAGCCCCTTCACTGTCCCCCCAAAGCCACCGAGGAAGGCTGGCTGGGAGGCTGGCAGAGCAGCTACCAGGCCGAGGGAGGCTGTGGGCAAATCCAGCTCTGCTGCACAGCCTTGAGCCCCAGGCTGGGGCTGCTGCCACCCAGAGCGGGGGGTACCTTTCTCTACTCCGCGCAATGGCCCCACATGGCCCAGCTGTAGCCTAGGAGCCAGATATAAAAGTTGGGTGGTGTCTGCTGGAGGAGGGGACATAGTAGACATATGTCATATTCTAAAGGCCAGTCTCAATTTGCCAAGCAGGACACACAGAGAATAAAGGCCGGCAGCCTGAACCCTAGCTAGATCCTCTGTGACAAGAGAAGAAGGGGTCCCAGTGGGGCGGAACTCCCCACCCTGGAAGTCAAGGCTTTCCTGACACACTGAGGGCTTTCCTGGGTGTTCTCTGAGCTGCTGCCCACTGCCAAGGCATCTAGGCTGCCAGCACGCAACTGTCACCACATTCCACAGCAGCCAGGTGCGGACCTCAGCTTTGGGTACAAGCCTTCCCAGCAACTGTCCCCTGCCTTTTGCCACCAACCCCATCCACCTAGGAGATCTTCAGGTTTCAGGAAAAACGTAAATAACATCCTTAGGCTGGGATATCAACTCTAGAAAAACATTAAAAACAGGAAGCCATGAGGATGATCGACAGGCCTTGCTGTGAACACCTGAGGGTAGGGGCGATGCACATGTGCTCAGAACAGGGACATGCTAATGACAGCTCATGGTGGGCAGTGTCCAGGGTTGCAGAAGAATAGAGGGGACTCTACCAGGGGTGTGGGGATATGTCGTGTCATCACGTCCCATTCATCACATCTGTACTAGGGTCTCCCAAAGTATTAAAGCTGAGTTCATGAAATGTAATGACAAACAGGTTGCCTGTACCTTCTCTGAAAGTATCCTGATTATGCGGTAAAATAACTTAGAATAGGGAGGTAAAGTATAGCCCCCCCCCCCTTTTCTGTTTCTTGGCAAGAGTTCTTTCACCACTTCTGTATGTGTAATGGATGGTGGGAAAACGGACATGGCACATTGCTCTAAAATCCCAGAGATCTAGAAAATTCTTAAACATGTGAAGAGGAGAAGGGGAAAAAGTAAAGCAGTTGTAGAGGGAAACCTTCATGCAGAATTTTTCTTTTTACCCTTTTAGAGCCATATGTACTGCTTCTCTCACAGCAGATCACTGGCTGGACCGAGTTTACCTCTTACTGCCGGCTTATTCTTTTTCCTTGTTTCTTGATTTCTCTAGCATCGACCTAACAGGCACAGAGAACTTCTATTGCCTCTTCTTCAGTGATGTTTAATTCATCCTTCGGCTCTAATATAGATATACCTAAATGGAGGCAAAATCTGTTTGCCAACTCCTGGCCATTTTTAATTCATGAGTAACCTGCAAGAGCTGTAGTTGGGAGGGCAATAATCACAACTATAGCTCTAATGGAGGAAGTTTCCCAAACCTGAATCGCTTAAGAATTCTAGAATGAAGCCCGAGTAAGATGCTGCTGCAAGTAAGCAAATACAGTCTCCCACAGAAACTTCCTGTTTGAAATTCTCTCTCCTCCTGGTCTGTGAAGGTGCAGAGATCCCAACCCATAGGTGGAGGGTCCCTCAGATTCCCTCAAGTGAGAGCAGGGCGGTGAGGAATACAGCTTAGGCAGCCCTCACTCAGTCACAGAGATGAGTCAGATTAGCCCGGAGGGAAAGGGAGAGAAAAATGCATTCACTAAAGCAGTCAAGGGGAAAAGAGAAGCACAGTGGGGTCCTCACAGTGGGATCCCCAGGGGCTTTGCTTCTAGGGATGGGGACAGCCATCCTCACGTGATCATACAATCATCTGCTTCTAGGGATGGGGACAGCCATTCTCACGTGATCATACAATCATCTCAGGGCAGTGGTCCCAGGGGATAGAAGTAAAAAAGGTACTGAAAACGTGGCTGGGTGGTAGAGCGTGGCGCAAATTCAGATCTGGGAGTCAGGGCAAGGACGTGAAATCTGAGGCTGAGAGGGCTTGGAGGTAAGGGCCAGAGGGCCTTCCAGGTAGAGGGGGAACAGGGGTGGTGTGCAGACAAAGACGCGTCTCTGGCAGGAGAGTCAGGATGAGGGTGTCGGGAGAGGGGAAGGCAGTGGGGACAGAGCGGTGCACGGGCCAAACAGGCGAGGCCTTGGAGGCCATGAGAGGAATTTGGAACTTTATCCTACTATAATTGGAAGCGGTTTAACTGGAGAAGTGACAAGAACAGACATGTGTTTTTAAAAGATCATTCTGGCTGCTGTGTGGAGAACGGTTTTGATGGGAAAATAAGGAAGGCATTAAGCCCTTAAGGGGAGGGCAGGCCTGGATGTGGCCCCTCAAAGGGGCCTGAGATTAGCGGAGAGGGAAGAGAGAGATACGGGGAGCAGGGGTGGTAAAGACCCTTCGTTCCTCAAGGCCAAACAATCTCCAAGTACTTAAGACTTGATGATAAAGCCTCGGATTTCTTGCCAAAGCACACTCAACACACGTGCGCTTTTAATATGACTAAAAGGTTCGGCGATTTCAGGAGGCTCATGAATGAGCTCATGAATGATTATAATTTTAGTGCACACTCTGCATCTTTGAGGGACTGAAATAGCCATGAGCTTCTCTTAGAAAAACTCAAATTGAGAGGAAGACATACACACACAGTAGGTCAATGCTACTTCATTGAGTCATAAAATAATTTGTTCTGGAGCTGTTATTGCACAGGAAATCCTCCTAAACTCTCTTTTTGCTAAGCCTGAACCTACTACAGTCCATCTAATGTATAAATGAGACTATGAACGTTGTCTCTAAATAACTGCTACCTCCTTGTTTATATAAAAACCTGTTGATTGACATTTTATTTAAACATATTCGTCTTCAAAGTGATGACTATTAAGTATAGTTATCCTGAATTAAAATGATGAAGCCCAGCACTTATAAAACTAACAGGAATATCGTCCTACATACCATGGGAATATGCAAATTCCAAGAAAGTGCTTAAATATTGATAATACAAAATTAGGATGCATCAATCATTTAAAAACCTAAAATAAAGGATCATTTCGCAGAAAGTAACAGCCCTGACTGTCATCCCATTAGAACAAGCTACCAACATTTTGACTTTGCATTCTTGCTCTACAATGTACTTACAAAGGGCAGCAGGCAGCGTAGGAGGGGGATTGGTGAGTAGTGATTCAGGAGGTGCTATAGTCTGGCTGTATCCCCGCCAAATTCATATGCTGAAATCCTAGCACCCAAGGTAACGGTATTAGGAGGCGGGGCCTTTGGGAGGCGCTTAAGTAGGAGGGGGAAGCCCCCATGAATGGGGTCAGTACTCTTCTATGCAGCCTGGGAGAGGGCCCTTACCCGACCATGCTGGCACCCTGATCTCAGACTTCCAGCCTTCGGAACTGGAAAGAATAAATTTCTGTTGTTTCAAAGTCCCCTAGTCTGTGGTATTCTGTTATAGCAGCCTGAACAGACTAAGACAGTGGGTAGGGGGCTCTTTTCGTGGCCCAAACAGGTATCTGAACTTCCACTTTAGAGGCATTTCTTTAGTTTCCGGCTTTGTCCCTCAAAACCCGAAACCACTGGGGCATAAGTACTATGCATTTCCGTGGCTATTTTCTGACCGAGTTTCTCTAGAAGCATCCACAGGTTTCTCTCACCTGACCTCCTTAACCCCACTCCTACCTGAAAGCCCACTGTGCATACAGGACCCCGGTTTTTGCCACATCCACGAATGGAAGCTACACAAGGGCAGTGACTTCTGCCTGTTTCATACACTGACGGAACTCGACAGCCTGGAGTCGGCTGCTTCTTACCTTCAAACGTGCTTGACCTTTGGAGCCTTTTTACTTGAATTTATTGCAAACTCCCGCAGCTTTTCTGCTCACACATTCGGTGCCTACTTTCTTCATCTCCCTTCACTGGTAACATTTCTACTAGTTCTGCTCCAAGGTGCTGTCAACAACCTTGAAACATCCTTGTCAATCCAATCCCATATATACGGACTGCCTATATCTGGGGAATCCCAGTTAACAGCTCTGTGTGGTCCTGGAAGCTTCTGTTTCTTGTGGAATACCGTACTCCTTGAATTCCTTGAGTGGTTCCCGGCTCCTGTCACCTCTCTGCTCTAGATCACCTGAACTGTTTTCCTTGCAGACTGTGCTCTTAGGCGTCTCGCCCAGGCCCATACTTTCTAATCCCCTCTGTATCATCAAGTAACAGACTAGGCCTCCACTTCTCTCCTCACGAGCACTAGGAGGTGTCAATAATGAAAGCGGTGCATTCGCCATTCTGGAAAACAGTGTGGAAGAAAACACTAGAGTGGCTTGTGTCCTAGGGGGTAGGGCATGAGAAAGAGCAAGGCTGAAAGAGTTGGGGGGATATAAGCTTTAGGATCTAGGCAAACATGAATTCCCAACCCGGTCCTGCAAACCGCCACTGGTGCTAACAAGATTTTTGAGCCTTCACTGGACCTGGCCCCCAGCTGCCCCTCCAGCCTCAGTTCCTACACTCTTCCCCTTTATTCGTCTCCAATCACATTGGCACTTTGAGATCCTCCAGCACACTGAGATTTCCCCTCCAGGCCTCCTGCTGCCTGAAGCACACTTCCCACTGCTCATCCTTGCCAATTTCCACTCACTTGCACTTACGCATGGCCTTCTCTTAGCTCCCAGTTTACAGGAGTCTCTTGTTATTTTCTCTCCCAGTGTCATACCGTTGCCGTCAGTGTGCCCAGTTACTGTGTGGTTCTGTACTGTATCTGAGTGTGTGCTGGTCCAGTGGCTCTCTCCTCTTTTCTACTATAGGCTAATGGAGGGCAGGGACCACATGTATATTCCCCCACTGCGTACCTAAGACCCAGCACAGGGCCTGGAACATAGCAGACTTTCAATGAATATTTGTTGAGCAAATGAGTAAGTGAATGGATTACTGATAGTATTTCTCAAACATTCTGAGGTTCAGGTTCCCCAGTAATAAACCAGAAATATCACCATATACCCCTCATGGTTGATTGAAGGACTGAATGAGATAACCCGGGTAAAGCACCTCACAACCCAGGCACACAATAAATACTAGTCCCCATTCCCTCTACATCATGATTTCTTCTCATACTGATTTGGCCAAGGGCTACGTTCCCAGTTAAAAAATTAATGCCTGAAAGAGAAATAAGCCTAATGGATGAAGATCTACAAAAATAAATCTGGGGCTTCCCTGGTGGCGCAGTGGTTGAGAGTCCGCCTGCCGATGCAGGGGACATGGGTTCGTGCCCCGGTCCGGGAAGATCCCACATGCCGCGGAGCGGCTGGGCCCGTGAGACATGGCCTCTGAGCCTGCGCGTCTGGAGCCTGTGCTCCGCAACGGGAGAGGCCACAACAGTGAGAGGCCAGCGTACTGCAAAAAAAATAAATAAATAAATCTGATAATCTGAAGATACAATGAAAGAAACCATCTGAAACCACATGATGTCCACGGTCAAATATCTCTGAGATGTTTGTTTGCTCTTTATGAATAAGCTTCTTGCTTTTAGAGAAGGGACAGGAGAAGCATGAAGATCAGTTGATGCTGATAAAACAAGACCTAAACTTAACTCATCAAAAATCTCTAAGTACTAATCAATTTTGTAATTTAAAAGAAAGTACAGAGGGATAGAGCAGCCAGTCTTCTCTACCAGAATTAGCACCAAAATGCACTCGTTAGTGAAAATTTAGTTTTAAGAGACCCATGTATGAATCTAGCTGAAAAAAACTGGCAGCCATATATAAATAGATGATGGTAGAAAATGATTCATTTTATATATCCAACTTATTTTTTCATAATTCTGCCTATTGCTGTCGCTTTCTAAGCACATCATTTTTAAATAAGTTTGCCTTTTTATTTTGTTCTAACTACCACTGTCCCTTTTTCTCTCCCATTCTTCCTCTCTAGTATAAAAATTTTTATTGCTATAAAATAAATAAAAGCACATGGCAAAAAATTTAAACTACACGGTTTGTAAAATGAAAAAAAAAAATTCTCCCCTCTCACTCCCCTCCCACCTACTGACCTACCCAGGCTACTGCTGAGTTCACCACTGACACTCATTTCTTCTGTAAGGTCCAGAGTTTTTCTATGCTCATGCCAACATATACCTCTCCATTGGCTTTAAACAAAAGGGATCATATGGTACATGATATTTTGTCCTTTTGTTCCTAATAATACATTTTGGATAGCTTTTGCTATAAGAACACATTTCACTATCGCTTTCTTGTTAGACACCTCACTTGGGGGCTATATCTCCATTTAACTCAACTGGGGGAGATCTGGAAAATATATTGAATTTGCATTGTCAATAGATCTTTCCTGAGTTTAAGACAAAAAGATAAAGATCATATATACAGCTCTTACCAAGTGGTGATTTCAGTTTTATTCTTGAAAATCAGACAGCACTGTAAAAATTTAATTCCAAGGCAAACAAATGGGCAAGCATATCACTTGGAAACGTCTCTGATCTCTCTGGTGGCTTATCTAATTGGTATCATTATGTTGTAGCGCCATCGGCTGCCAACTGTATTTTCTGTAAACTTGAAAAAGGCTTCCATGTCATCCATTTGAAGAAAAAATATTGTGTGTGCTCCCTCCCCCAACACTGTCAGAAGAAAAAAGAAATTTAATTAAATTTCAATCTCTGACAGTTTAAAATAATAGAAGAGAAATTATAAAACATTATGGATGAGAACTACCATACGACCCAGCAATCCCACTCCTGGGCGTATACCCTGAGGAAACCATAATTCAAAAAGAGTCATGTACCACAATGTTCACTGCAGCTCTATTTACAATAGCCAGATGAATGGATAAAGAAGATGTGGCACATATATACAATGGAATATTACTCAGCCATATAAAGAAACGAAATTGAGTTACTTGTAGTGAGGTGGATGGACCTAGAGTCTGTCATACAGAGTGAAGTAAGTCAGAAAGAGAAAAACAAATACTGTATGCTAACACATATATATGGAATCTAAAGAAAAAAAATGGTTCTGAAGATCCTAGGGGCAGGACGGGAATAAAGACGCAGACGTAGAGAATGGATTTGAGGACATGGGGAAGGGGAGGGGCAAGCTGGGATGGAGTTAAGAGTGGCATGGACATATACACACTACCAAATGTAAAACCGATAGCTAGTGGGAAGCAGCCGCATAGCACAGGGAGATCAGCTCGGTGCTGTGTGTCCACCTAGAGGGGTGGGATAGGGAGGGTGGGACGGAGATGCAAGAGGGAGGAGACATGGGGATATATGTATATGCATAGCTGATTCACTTTGTTATAAAGCAGAAACTAACACACCATTGTAAAGCAATTACACTCCAATAAAGATGTTAAAAACAAAGCAAAACATTATGGATGGTGTCTGAGTATTATTTTCTGATTTTGGTAACTGTGTTGTGGTAATATAAGAAAATGTCCTTGTTCTATGGAAACATACCCTGAAATATTTAATATTTAGTAATAGAGGAATACAATGTCTCAAATTACAAATGATTCAGAAACAAATGAAAAAGACAAAGAATGACAAAGAAAACGAAGCAAAATGCAAATAATTGGCAGAATTGGAGTAAAAAGCTTAGGGGAGTTCTTTATGCTATTCTTGCATTTTTTCTGAGTATATTTAAAATTATATAAAAATTAAAAGTTTCCAAGAAATGACAAGGAGTCAGAGTTGAAACTTTAAGTGATTACTCTTAGTGCATTTATTCTGTCAACATCTGCCTTCCCCAGCTCGGCTCAGTTACAGGCTCTGCCTCCATTTTGTAGGTCCAGCTGCCCCTGACTCTCTAGCAAGTCCTTATCCAAGTGGAAGCTCTGTCCCCACCAGCAGGGACAGTGGTCCCTGGGTGCCACGTGTCTAGGTATCTGGCATGTGGGGAGGAGGTGTGCAGGGGTAGAAAGGGTTACAGAGCGACAGCCTTCCCCAAATCCCACCTCATGTGCTTGGCCCCATGGCTGGACTTTGACCTTGACTCCTTACGTGTCCACTCCTCGGCTGGGACTCGAGTCTGGCCCTCAATGCAGTCCACAGCCTGCTTGCCCTTGCCTGCCTCCTTCCCTAGAGGATATTTCTTGTCCCTTTTACCTCTAGTTCTAGCCTGAAATACTGCCCAACCTTGACAGATGACACAAAACTGCAATGCAGTCACCTGGTCCGGTTTTTGTTTGTTCTTTCTCTGCTGGCAACCCTTTTATCCAGGCCTCACCCATCAGACCAGAGGACCCTCCTGGTCTCAATGCCATCCTGGATCAAGGCAGACTTTGCTAGGCTCTCCGAGCACTGTCATTTTGATTGTTGGCCACTGCCCTCAGAGGTCAGCCTTCCAGCCTTTTGTAATCAGGTTTTCTGGGAATTGCTTTCTGGCCTCTTTGCATTCTCCACACTGGGCTGTCTTGAGGCCCGAGGACACCAGATGTCTCATCTCCACTGTAAGCAGAGCTGAGGAGTTTAACAGTCCTACACAGAGTAACCTCTGATCACACACAAAAACAGACTGATTTCTGCTGCAATCTAGAAACTCAACTTCAAATGTCAATTCTCAGAAAATAGCTACATCGGGCTTTCCTATAAATTCTCTCTCTAGTGCTAGAAGGAAAGAAACCACCTTTCCACCAGTCAACACAAAATCTAAACAATATGATATGAGTGTGCCATGCTTATGGAAACCCAAAGTATAAGACACGAATTTGTGTTTCCCAATTATTTGTAATATATAGGTATTCTTGATTTTATTGTAGGTTTAAATAAAATTCCTGATGTTTTGAAAATATCATTGCATTTTGCCCCAATAAACATGGACATGATTTTTTAATAACATCCATCAAATACATTGAGGTATATTTAAATTTGGGGGGAAAATTAAAGCACACTGCATCAGAGAGTTAGAACAATCTGGAAAGAAAACTTTAGGGAGTGGAGGAGCACCTTATTAAAAATTCCTTGTAAGCCTCACTGGGAAAGGAGATATTGCCAACCGCTTTTCCACACAGCACACAGCTAATGTGGACAAAAAGGATGCCTCTTCCTCCAGTGAAAATGTCAAGCTGAAAATGACACCTTTAAGGAGAGATGTGGCAGCCAAGTGAGGGACTCTGAATCTGGACCCCAGGACCTATGGGAATCTTATCTGAACCTTCTCTGCCCACCCTCAACACCGCCCCCCCCCCAAAACGATGACATTCTGGTTCGTCTCCAATTAGAGGTCCAGCCTGTCTATATCCCAACGAGCTGGGACATCTGCCCAAGTGCCTCTTCATCTCACGTATGGGTGTAAGGGAGCTGGCCAAAGGGCAGTATATGAGTCTGAACAAAAATGCTGACCAGATGGTCCTGTCCAAATGGGTCTAGAGAGTGCGGGGGGCCTGAGGAAAGGTACGGAGTTGGGAAGGGGGGGACGGTGGAAAGTACGAAGCACGGATCAGAGTCACTCAGAGCAAAGAGGAGGTGGTTGGGCGATGCTGACTGAGTGCAAGGGGTACGCTGTGTGGCTGGTGGATGCATTCAGGGGGTGCAGGATTAGGCAGCCACGCTGGACTTCTCCCCGGCTTTCCTGTGCTCTCCACTACAGCTTCTCCTCCCTCAAGGGTGGTCCTCTTCCCCATCTGGTTGCCTACCATGACAGGACCTCCACCTCCCTTTCAGATCTGTGTCTCCTGTTCTGACAACCCTCCATCTCGATGTTTGAACCTGCACAAGCCCCCAACCTCCTGTATGGAAATCCTCTGGTCCCTCCATCCCTCTTCTCAGCTTGGATCCACTTCTGGCCACTGGCTCTCCTGCTGTCCCCACCCTCGACCAGACCTCACACAGCTGGGCTCAGGTTGCTCAAATGCCCAGGTTCCAGCCTGCAGGTCTACCCCTCTGATGTTGCCAAATAACACGGTTCCTCTCCTCCAGGCCAGTCACCTGGGAACTTCCCAGCCCCAAGCTCGTCATGCTGCCATTTCTGCCTCTCAGCTGCAGTTTGACAGAAAGTGCTCTGCATGCTGTAAAGTACCATGCAGATGCTGTGTACGAGTATTGAATACGGCTGTTATGCCATGAAACTAAGACACAGACTGGAGCAGGCAATTCCAAAGATGCGAACTTCCGTTTAGAAGCATCCTAGAGAATGTCCACCTTCCTTTCATTAATTTACCCAAAGCTGGGTCTGCAGAGAACACTAACTGGGGTCTAGTTTGCCTTTTTGGGGTGATAAAAATGTTCTAAAATTGATCGTGGAAATGGTCGTACAAAGTACTAAAAGCTATTGAATTGTATACTGTAAGTGGGCAAATTGTACGGTCTGTGCATTGTGTCACAATAATAAAGCTGTTTGAAGAAAAGAGAAAACACTGAATGGCCTTGCAGGATGTGAACCTACCTTACCCACCATATCCACCTGGCTGTCAGGGGGAGGGATCAGAAAAAGATGTCATTTTCCAGGAATCCTGGGTGGGCTCTGCTGAAGTATATACCCTGATGTTACCTGCCTGAAGCCCCAGTCTGTCCATCCCTGCTGCAGGCAGCTCCTCACACAGGAACGCTGCACAACAAGAGAATTGGCATGTGTAGGTTTCTTGGTGCCTATAGCATGCAGAGCTATGCCTACTTTTTTCAGCATTTGATTTTTCCAAACAAAAGGAGAAACCAAGCACATAAAACCCAACAGTGAATTGATGAGCAACTTTGCATATATATAGAATTTCCAGGCAATAAAGCATGCTCTCCAACAAGCTTGTCTTTGTTTGGAGGAAAATTATGCTTTGCTTTCCCACAATGCCCTCAGCCAAGCCCAGTGTGCCCTCCTAATTTAAATTAGTCTTTCAATTGTATGATCGTTCCCAAAGAAATGAATTTTCACTACACTCATTCAGGGAACTTAACCAAAACTTGCATTTTTCTTGGGGGAGGTGGCAAACCCACACAGTGAGATTTTCTGCTTTGCCACAATCTTAAGATTAATCATTTTCTGAATATCTATAAATATTATTTTGATCATGTGAATGGCTTTAAATAGCTGTTTATGAAAAACTCACAGTACTGTACGTCTGCAAAGAAATAAGCCTAATATAAAATGTGAGCAAGAGAATTATACCCAAATTGCACAATTATATTCTAATTTGTAGATTATAATTCAGTGTGTCATAATGATTTATCCTGAAAATTATGTTATCTCAAAAAGAAAGTAAAAAACTGATGAGGATAACTTTTCTCATGAATCCTGAGACGCTTCCTTCACTGGGTAATTTTGGTCTGTCCTATCTCAATAAGGACATTTCAAATCAAAGACCTCAAAAGGAAGGTTAAAAAATCTTGACAGTTTCAACAGGCTGTTTTCTTACTGTATGTTAAATTCTGTGTGAAGTTCATATAATCTGGCATAAAATGGAGGATTTTAAAAAAATGTTTAAAACTTGGCTTTTCAGAAAATGTCTTAATGGTATCTCTTCCTCATTGCTGGGTTATTTCCCAGAAAGAGCTCCATTTCACTGTAATTTTTCTAGATAAGGCTCTGATAGAAGAGGATACCACGGCACTGGGGAGCATGAGAAATCTGATCAACAGTGGGTTAATTTTTTTAATTGTCATAAATATACAGCTCATTCTATAAATTCATGATCTGGACAAGCCAATCATTCTAAATGCCTTTGGGGCAAATTCTGCTTTTTTTTGTTTTGTTTTTTTTTTTGGAGAAAGTGTTATTTTTATCCCTACCCTTCCTAACTCTCTCCCTCCCATATGCAAAATGAGATATTCATCTCTGAATGCCCTTGGTAACCTGAGCATACGTATTTTGGGGACAAATTATGTCAGCATAAAATTCAGAACTGGCAGTCTCAGAGAACAGAGGCAGAAGTAGGTTTGCTATATAGAAAATTAAACCATTTTAGTAATAACTAAAAATCACAGAAAATTATGAACAATAACTCAGGAAATACGCCTCTTTTGGCAAGTTCATGTAAGTTACAAATCAACACATACAGTTTATCTCAGCTAAAGCATGCATTGTGAACTTTCACCAAAAGCAGGGAGCTGGTAGAAAGCACTCAACCCTTGGATAGGGGAGGCTGCAAAAGTGGTAAAAAGGGTCTCAGATGGCTTAAAAATATTCACTGGCTCTGTTTTCTAGCAGTTGCCAATGACAAGTTCCAAAGAGCCAAACTTTTAATTAAATACTATGGAAAAGTAGAATGCCACAACCCTTAAAAAAAAAAAAATCAGAATGGTTCACAACAGGACAGGGACTCAAGAGTAAGTACTAAAAGTAGAACCCAGCTGTTGTCTCAAAAGAGATTAAAAACAAAGAAGAACTGAAAACATTAAAGCAAAATGGTTGCAGGGATGCTGCCAAGGGGGCATTTAAAACAGACCCAGAAAGTAACAACAAATCTCTCCCCTCTCCACCACCTTCCCTCACATACCAGAAGCCATAGAGGCACTCTAAAGAAAATTCAAAAACTGTTCTTCTGTTTGGTATACTTTGAAGATGTTCAGAGTACAAGGCATCAATCAGCCAAGGAACACACAGAAAGTTCAAGACAGTTCAAGTCCAATTTTGCGATAATTATTATGCAATGTTCATTGCCCACTTCAAAGGCCAAAATAGAGTGTGCACATGCCTATGTAAGTATGAGCATTTTCCAAAAGGTTGGCACACACTGGAATAAGAAAACAGATGGCAAGACATCTATGCCATTATTTTTGGCTTCTCTGAAATGCTCCCTCAGAGCAAAGATTTCAGCACCCACCTCTTCCAAAGTCACAGTTGAGTTTTCTCTTCTCATTAAATTTTTTAAAAATTAATTTATTTTAATTTATTTTGGGCTGTGTTGGATCTTCGTTGCTGCATGCAGGCTTTCTCTAGTTAGGGCGAGCGGGGGCTACTCTTCATTCCAGTGCGCGGGCTTCTCATTGTGGTGGCTTCTCTTGTTGCAGAGCACGGGCTCTAGGCACTCCGGCTTCAGTAGCTGTGGCACGAGGGCTCTAGAGCACAGGCTCAGTAGTTGTGGCGCACGGGCTTAGTTGCTCCATGGCATGTGGGATCTTCCCAAACCAGGGTTTGAACCTGCGTCCCCTGCATTGGCAGGTGGATTCTTAACCACTGTGCCACCAGGGAAGTCCTAAATTTTAATTTTTGCAGTCAATCTCAAAGCTCATGGCTAAATTCCTATTCAGATTGAAATGAATGTATCGTTTTTTCCTACTTCTCCAGATAGTCACTTATATGCACTTCCAAAATAAATCTTCGGTTTTTTACAAAATGACTCTTCTACTCTCTCCCACTAAATCCCTTTCCCTAAAAGGAAGGGAGGGAGGGAAGGGAGGAAAGGAAGCAAAGGAAGCAAAGGAAGGCAAGGAAGAAAAATGTAAGAACTAGGATGATAACTTTTATAAAGCTTAGCCCTGATTTTCTACTGTAAGCCTTGCAGTAAAAGGTAGTTTAAAATGTGGATTCAATACCAGCAAATTAATCAATATAATACAACACATTAACAAAATGAAGGATAAAAATCATCTGATCATTTCAATAGATGCAGAAAGAGCATCTGACAAAACTCAACGTCTTTTTATGATAAAAGCTCTCAACAAAGTTGGTACAAAGGGAACACACCTCAACATAATAAAGGCCATACACACAACAAGCCCACAGCTAACATCATACTCAAAAAGCTAAAATCTTTTCCTCTAAGATCAGGATGCCCATTCTCGCCATTTTTATTTAACATAGTACTGGAAGTCCTAGCCAGAGCAATTACGCAAGAAAAAGAAATAAAAAGCATTTATACCATAAAAGAAGTAAAACTGTCACTATTTGCATGAAATATTATATATATAAAACCCTAAAGACTGCATCAAAAAACTGTTAGAATAAACAAATTCAGTAAAGTTGCAGGATACAAAATCAAGATACAGAAACGTGTGGCATTTCTATACACTAATAATGAACTATTGGAAAGAGAAATTAAGAA
Source organism: Grampus griseus (assembly GCF_964374135.1). NCBI lineage: Eukaryota > Metazoa > Chordata > Mammalia > Artiodactyla > Delphinidae > Grampus > Grampus griseus. The sequence goes on from NC_139001.1 coordinate 59,583,660, forward strand.
AACAATTGCATTTACAATTGCAATTAAAATACCTAGGAATAAATTTAACCAAAGAGGTGAAAGATCTGTATACTGAAAACTACTAGATGTTAATCAAAGAAACTGAAGAAGACACAAATAAATGGAAAGATATTCCATGCTCATGGATTGGAAGAATCGATATTGTTAATAAGAATTGATATGTCCATACTACCCTAAACGATATACAGATTCAATGCAATCCCTAACAAAATTCCAATGGCATTTTTCACAGAAATAGAACAAAGAAACCTAAAATGTGTCTGAAACCACAAAAGACCCCAAATAGCCAAAGCAATCTTGTGAAAGAACAAAGCTGGAGGTATGGGAGGGTGGGAGGGAGACGCAGGAGGGAGGGTTTATGGGGATATATGTATGCGTATAGCTGATTCACTTTGTTATACAGCAGAAACTAACACAGTAATGTAAAGCAATTATACTCCAATAAAGATGTTAAAAAAAAAAAAAAAGAAGCCATTGCTAGGAGGGAATCTAATGGGGCCCCAAAGAAAGGAGAGATATATTTCTGAGCCCAAAGAAATATGAACACTATTTTAAACCACTTAAAAATAAACACAGCATGATAAATAAGATCATTAGACAATTGTGAAATTATGTTGATTCATATACTATATATAAAATAATAAAATATTTGTTGTTCTCCTAAAAAAAAAAAGCTGGAGGTATCATGCTTCCTGATTTCAAACCATATTACAAAGCTATGGTAATTTAAACAGTATGTTGTTGGCATAAAAACAGATACAAAGATCAATGGAACAAAATAGAGAACCCAGAAATAAATGCACACATATACGGTCAATTAATTGACGACACAGGAGCCAAGAATATACAATGGAGAAAGGACAGTCTTTTCAGAAAAATGGTGTTGGGGAAATTGGACAGCCTCATGCAAAAGAATGAAATTGTATCACTATCTTATACCATACACAAAAATTAACTCAAAATGGATTAAAGACTTGAATGTAAGACTCGAAACCGTAAAACTCCTAGAAGAAAATATAGGCAGTTAGCTCCTTGACATCAGTCATGGTGATAATTTTTGGATTTAATACCCAAAGCAAAACTCAACAAGTGGGACTACATCAAACTAAAAAGCTTCTGCACAGGAAAGGAAACCATCAACAAAATGAAAAGGCAACCTACCAACTGGGAGAAAATATTCGCAAATCCTGTATCTGATAGGGGGTTAATATCCAAAATATATAAAGAACTCATACAACTCAATAGCAAGAAACCAAACAACCTGATAAAACATGGGCAGAGGATTTGGACATTTTCCCAAAGAAGACATTTAGGTGCCAACAGATACATGAAAAGGTGCTTAACATCACCGAGGATGTGGAAAAACCCTGTGCACTCTTGGTGGGAATGTAAATTGGTGCAGTCACTATGGAAAACAGCACAGAGGTTCCTCAAAAAAATTAAAAGTAGATTTATGGTATGATCCAGCAATTCCACTCCTTTGTATTTATCCAAAAGAGATGAAAACACTAACTCAAAAAGATATCTGCACCTCTGAGGTTCATTGCAGCATTATTTACAATAGCCAAGACATGGAAACAATAAATGCCCATCAATGGATGAATGGATAAAGAAAACACGGGGTGTGTGTGTGCGTGCACGTGCGCACACACTGGAATATTATTCAGCCATAAAAAAGAAGGGAATCCTGCCATTTGTGACAACATGAATGGACCTTGAGTGCATTCTGCTAAGTGAGATAAGTCAAACAGAGAAAGACAAATACTGTATGACCTCCCTTATATGTGGAATCTTAAAGAAACCAAACTGATAGATACAGAGAACAGATTGATGGTTGCTGGGGGGGAGGGGTGGGGAAAGGGGGACAAAATGGGTAAAGGTGGTCAAAAGGTACAAACTTCCAGTTATATAATGTACATATAGGGATGTAATGAGCAGCGTGGTGACTAGAGTTAATAATACTGTGTTGTGTATCTGAAAGGTGCTGAGAGATTAAGTGGATCTTAAAAGTTCTCATCACGGGGCTTCCCTGGTGGCGCAGTGGTTGAGAGTCCGCCTGCCGATGCAGGGGACACGGGTTCGTGCCCCGGTCCGGGAAGATCCCACATGCCGCGGAGCGGCTGGGCCCGTGAGCCATGGCCGCTGAGCCTGAGCGTCCGGAGCCTGTGCTCCGCAACGGGAGAGGCCACAGCAGTGAGAGGCCCGCGTACCGCAAAAAAAAAAAAAAAAAAAAAGTTCTCATCACAAGAAAAAAAATTTTGTAACTGTGTATGGTGATGGATATTAACTAGACTTACTGTGGTGATCATTTCACAATATATACATATACTGTATTGAGTCATTCTGCTGTAATCCTGAAACCAATATATTGTTATATGTCAAATATATCTCAAGTAAATAAAGACTCTTGAAGTCATTACAGGGAAGCAATATTGTGTAGTGCAAAGAGCCTAAAACCTCTGGTCAGAGGTGTACTACTGTGAAGTGCCTGTTTTTACACGAAAGCATCCATGATGAAGTTGTGAATGAACTTGAAAAGGCCTATGCACAGATCTGTATATGCAATTCATCAGACTCTAATGTTCTCCATAGACCACTCCACACCAAACGGGCAGGAAGCACGTGCCTTGGAACAGTGGAAGAAGAAGAAAGAAGGTAGCACAGTGGTTTATGGGGACAAGGCTATGGATCACCCTAGAAGTTATATGCAACTGACAATTGTGACAAGTTTTGCCCACGACGTGTCCTTTGGATGCACAGATAAGTAGCATCCTCACCAAGCATTTGAGCAGAATTCTCTGTTGCCTTGTACCTCAAGGATCAGACTGTAACACTGCGAACAGCAATATTCCAACGAGTGGGGCTAAGACTGGAGGTGCATTTGGAAGTGAAAAGCATACTGGTAGTGGCTGGGAACCTGGCCATGATGAAAGCAACCAAGTTTCAGTAAACTTATTTTAGAGTCACGTTTCTTCAAGTCTTTGAGGCATTCCTGGAACCCGTTCTTCTGAAGAACACAAGAACGTTAAGATTTGCCCTGAACAAATGCATCATATTGACTAGCACAGTGGCCAACAGGCCCCTGAGAGCCTAACTAAATCAAGAAACTCATTTTTTAAGAATAGAAATAAAGTTGTTATAACAGTAAAAAGAAAAAAAAGATCCTAGAATCTTGAGTCAAAAGTCTTGTGCTCACCTCCCCACGGTGTGGGGCAGCAATCTGCGGATCTGCTTTGGGTGCAGAGGGCTGCAGGAGTGCAGGTGCTATTGTTACAAGGTTTCAGGAACGCTTTCTTTTTTTCCCTTTTCGCGGTACACGGGCCTCTCACTGTTGTGGCCTCTCCCGCTGTGGAGCACAGGCTCCGGACGCGCAGGCTCAGAGGCCATGGCTCACGGGCCCAGCCGCTCCGCGGCATGTGGGATCTTCCCGGACCGGGGCATGAACCCGTGTCCCCTGCATCGGCAGGCGGACTCTCAACCACTGCGCCACCAGGGAAGCCCCAGGAACGCTTTCTTAGTCCCCCACCAGCTTCCACTGTCTTTAATAGGGGACATCAGGCAGGTGCTTTCATCTTCTGATACTGTGCCCCAACTGCGTGTGGCTCTCCCCCAGGACGGAGCTGCCGGTGCCTTTGCTCAGGCTTCCTCCTGCCTGGCCACGCCCTTGCTTGGTCTGCCCCACTGAGTCTTACCCATTCATCCTTCACAGCTTCTAATCACAGACGTACAACTGACTGTTGCCATTGAGTCCTACTATACTCTGGGCAGATTTCTAGCATCATCTCTCTCTGATAGACCGTACATTCCCATTAGGCAGGAACCATGCCTTATTTCTCTTTCTGACACCACCCTGTAGCATGGTGCCTGACGAAAGCTGGGACCTCAGTAAAGTTGACTGCATAGATGAATATACAATAAGATGCCATCAATATATGGGAAGATGTGCAGCATGAGAATATTTTTAAAGTTCCAATTTTCTCTTTTAGTCATCAGTTCAAAGTTTGAAGAACTGTACTCCAAAGAATGCCACAGCTGAACCAAGCCATATGGAAGGCTGCCATATATGCATGCTAGCCTGGCCAACACCGCATCCTAGTCATTCATTCTATGCATCTCTTAATTTGCATTCCTCTGAAAGAAGAGCCTGAAACTAGGACCTGGATGCAGCTCATTTGGGAGGTGATCCCAGGAAGCAAGAGGGAAGGACAGGAAAACAGACAAGGAAGGAGGAAAAGACAGTAAAGCCTGTGTGAGCTGGTTATCCCACCGGGGACCCAGGTAGAATGCATCGCAGAATTCTGCCTCCTAGAGCACAGGAGTCTGGGGAATTTATTTGCAGACTCCCATCCGCATTAATTGAGGAGTGTCCCCAGAGGCATTAACTCCCCCCAGACTTCCTGACTATCCAGAGTTTAGGTTGTACAAGCTCTTGTGGTTTAGGAAGAAGCAGAGAGGCTGGGAATAGCGGAGGTGGGGCATGGATGTGCACAGGAACTGTCCATCACAGCTGCAGCTGACGTGGAAGGTAGGCCACAGCATACGGTTAACTATAGCTAAGAAAAGGGCAGCATAAGTAAATATTGATAAAGTCTTATATCATGTATTCCTGGATTATGCAGCTAAATTAAAAACCTGATTCCAACACACAGTCCATTAATCGATGAAAAGAAAATGCTTAATGGGGCTATGAAGATGTCCTAGCTGGGCCTTGGGGACAGAGTTCCCAGGAAACCAGGTGACTCTGCCGGCTGATAATATCAGTAATAGCCAAGATTTATATCTTCCCCCACCCCCAACCAGCCCTGACTCCAACCCTCTACCTTGCCTTCTATCCCGTTCGCAGGGCAAACAAAGGGCTGAGAATTGCCCTACAACTTTCTCACTCACTGTGACTTCTTTTCACCATATAAATTGGTCTCGATGACCATTTTATAAAAATGAGTGGAGGGAGAAGCAAAGAAGAAAGGAGGAGGGACTTGCTGACCTAAGTTCAATCATTTAAAGATAGCTTCCCCTCCCCTCTCTTGGGCTCTGATAATTGATTAGAAAGAATTCCCATCTACCTTACCTGCTGGGAGAACCCACTACAAATGTGAGTAAACTTATACTATTTAGCTTTCTGCAAGTATAGCTGATAAAGCTCTTTGTACTCACCGTCACCATAATTTTCGAAGCCAACTGGAAAAAGGACAGACCAACTGCAGTGCCTTTGTTATTTTTTTACCTGAATCTCTGAACACACTGTTTCTTTATTTGGTAAGGATGACGTCAGGCACCCGCCCATCCCTCCCGAGTGCACGTGCACCCTCCATTGATGCAGCCCATCTGCTTTTGCTCCCACCACGCGGAACAACTGTCAATGAATTTGGCCCTTTGTTCCTTGCAATCAGTCTCACTTTTCCTACATGAGCCTCTTAGCTTAATACTGGCCCAGAATTTTGAGATAAACAGATGCCATGGCAGTGAGATGAGGAAAAGGGACATAAAAGCAGAAATCAGAGCTGGCTTCTAAAACAAATGTCTTTTAAGAAGCAGCAGCAGGAGAACTGCTCAGGGCAGTGAAAATACACTGTTATGTATCATAATGGTGGATACACGTTGATACATTTGTCCAAGTTCGTGGAATGGACAACACCAAGAGTAAACCATAACGTAAGCCATGGACTTTGAGTGATTATGATGTGTCAGTGAAGGTTCATCAGTTGAAACAAATGTACCACTCTGGTGCAGGATGCTGATGATGGGGAGGCCGTGTGTGTGTGTGTGTGTGTGTGTGTGTGCGTGCATGCGTGCGTGTGTGTGTGTGTGTGTGTGTGTGTGGTGGATATACAGGAAATCTCTGTACCTTCTGCTCAATTTTGCTGTAAAGCTACTAAAACTGTTCTAAAAAATAGTCTATTTTACAAAAATGGATAAATGGAAAAAAAGAGGAAAAGAAGGAATAGGGGAAAAAAAGGAGACATATATCGAAACAGAGAGAAATCAGAAAAGACCAGGGACACATGCCTGAAATTTAATATCTGTCAGATGTCACAGGGCAGTATTTGTTAAGGTCAGGGAAGACCTCAGGTAAAGAAGGGAAGGAAGGACAAAAAATCAGGGCTGGTTTCTTGGATGTGCTACCCATGTGGTCACATGGGGCCCCGTGTTAAGAAAGGCTCTGCCCTTGGTTTAATGTTCTGCTGCTGCCATCCCGAAATACTTAATAATTTTTAAACAAAGGCCCCGTGTTCTCATTTTGCATGGGATCCCCACAAATTATGTATCTAGTCCTGGGTAGGATAATAGGAATTGTGAGACAAGATTTTTCCTTTGCAGGCTAAAGCACAGCACGGATGTATTTGCAGGAACAGTCTCAAAGCACTCCTCCCCTTCTTACTGATCCACGTTAAACTGTTTCTCTTGGCTTAAAGACTTGAGCAGTTTCAGACCTCCTTGTGCCTTGTCCCATGCATTCAGTGGACAGGTGGGGAGATGGGAGGAGTGAATCAGTACCCTGCTTGATGAGTGCTGAAAGCAAGAGGTCTTAATGGAGAAGTTCTAAATGGATGAGATCCTAACCCCCTTCCCTGGTTTCCTTATTTGCAGACGTGGGAAAATAATACCTCAAAAAATAACCAACGATCACTCTTCAAAATGACATTCACTCGTACACTGCCTAACTTCACTGTGAGGAAAATGCCTTAAAAAAGTCATCTGTAGTTCTGCCGGATTAGAAATCTACTTTCCTAAAAAAGAGCAGAAGAGGCAACAAAAGGTCTCCCACTAGTCCCCAGGGACAAGTGTGGAAATGGCTGTCGCCAGTCTTCCAATTCCTGACTCTGAGCCTTAACTCTTATCAGCCATCAAACTTCCTCTCCTTAAATAGAGCCACTACAAATGTCACCACCAGCCTTCCTTGGATAAATTCAGGAGTCTGGCGTCAGAACTCCAGCTGCCAAAATAAAAACCCTCTAAATGACTGTCAGTTCACATTGGACCTTCCTTCCTCACATGTTCTCAATTTACTCTTTACCACTAGGAAGCTTGTTCAAGTCTTGCTTTCAGTCCTCAGGAGTTCACCCTAGTGGCTTTTTAGCCTGACAGCTATAAAATACTGAGACACAATCCCTTTTTTCTCCTAGGGCTACAGAAAAATACCCAGTGCACCATGGGGCATTCCTCCAAACTGGTGGATATAATCCCAGATGTACAGTCTAACTTAAATGGCTTTGCATGCTGTAGGAAGCTGTCCTTCTCAAAATGTGCTAAAAGAAGACACTTATTATCTAGAAGTTTAAATACTGGCTTGGATCTGAATCTTACAAAATGTCTATCCATATTTTAAAATTCTTCCTTGCTGACATTAAAAAGTAAGGCAGGGCTTCCCTGGTGGCACAGTGGTTGAGAGTCCACCTGCCGATGCAGAGGACACGGGTTCGTGCCCCGGTCCGGGAAGATCCCACATGCCGCGGAGCGGCGAGGCCCGTGAGCCATGGCCGCTGGGCCTGCACGTCCGGTGCCTGTGCTCCGCAACGGGAGAGGCCACAACAGTGAGAGGCCTGCGTGCCGCAAAAAACAAAAACAAACCAAAAAAAAAGTAAGGCAGACAATCAGAGATGCACTGGTTAGCCTGAATATATGCATACATACATTTGATTAAAGCTCATCCTTGTGTATAGACGTGTCCTCCTGTGAAACCTTGTTCTGTCAATGGAAATTCTAAGTTGAAATGACCTCTATGGGAGAAGAGGCACTTGTTACTTGGATGCGATCCTAATTACAAAGTAGCTGGATGAACAGAGACCAAATACTGCCCATGTTTCTAGCAACAGGACACAATTTGGTCTCTCAACAATTGAAATCTGTTTGTAAGAAAACAAGACCTCTTTACTGACATTATTACTATGCGTAAGTATTATTGCCAAAGCTCGAACAGTGGAAGTCCAGTACAAATGGACTTCTTTCACTATAAAACATGCCCCAAAGATGTTAAAAGCCCATTAACTTGAACGTGGACAGTGTCATAGGATCTCTTCCGGCTAAGTGGTAAGGGAAAAAAAAAAAAAGTGCCACAACCCTTAAAACATAACTTTATAAATATCAAAGGAGAAGTTCTAGTTTGTGAGTTCTCATTCAAATAGACCTTTGACGTGATACATATGATTTTGCTGGTATTTAAAACTAGGTCCAAATTGCCTATCAACGTGAGAAACTGCTCATCAGCGCTCACTCTTTCCTTTCCTCTTCTCTCCTTCCCCTCAGTGAGGAGGCATCTAGGAAGTCTATGAACACTCGTCCTTCTCACACCATAAGTGGTTACCAGCCCCAGGAAGATGGACAACTGGGCTCTTTGCCAGATCGAATTTTCCCTCTCGGGCAGCTGGAGACTGCGAAGCACCCAGCAGTTAGCTGGCTCTAGTAACGTGAAATCACCAGCACTCAGATAAATATGGGAAGCTCTTGAAAAATGCTCTTTTCCATTTTTAATTTGATCTTTCATAGAAAAGGGGAAAAATATTAAGTGGATCATAACAAGCCAGATCACTAAACTGCTACTGCAAAGGCCATTATGGAATCAGAACAGCTTTAACAACATGCACATTCTACAGGTAAGGTACAGGCAATATCAGGGACTAAGAATTATCCTTGTTTTCCAAAAGGAAAAACTGAGAGACAGAATCAACTTATTCGTCTGCAAATGAAAGATGGAGGGAATAATAAAATTCTCTAATCTGCTCCCGGCTGCTGGATGCCAGTCCACCAACAAACACCCCGCTTCCTTCACCATGGTAATAAGTATTAATGACTTTTACTAAGCATTTAACTCTCCAGTTAACACACGGTGTCTAGTCAGCCTCCACTGGAGGGTTTCTGTAAGGTGGTGCTGCACAGTTGAAGAAGCAATGGATTGAGATGTGGGAGAGCTCAGTCAACTTGGGCAAGTCCCCTCTGTGAGCCTCAGCTTTTTGTTTTTGTTTTTTTTTCCATTTGTAAGGGCATGACTGGGGAAAAGTGGGACAAAAATAATTCCTAAGTACTTTACAGATAAAAATTCTATAATTCCTCCAACTGCTGAATGTGTCTCTGATTAACCCCACGCCTTTCCTGTGCAAAGGTTATAACATGCAACACTCCAATATTAATCAGTCACTTCTTGAGCATCTACTTAGTGCCAGGCACCTGGGTGAGGCACTGAATAAAGATACAGAAGCCCATCCTCTACAGCTCATATTCTAGTAGGAGGTAAACATAAAACTAGGAATTATGATACAGCTAGCAATGATAAATGCTTTAATACACATCTCTACAAAGTGCTGTGGGAGCTCAGGAAAGGAAAAAAAAAAAATTGGGAAAATTCAGAAGCTTTACAAAGGAGACAAAAACCAAGCAGGGCCTTGACAGCTTGTGTGAGTTTTCTAAGCAGGAAAGAGGAGAGTGGTCTTCTAGGCAGAGGGAACGGTATGTGCAAAGGCTCAGAGGCATGAAAAAATCTGATTAGCAGAAGAAATGGTGAGAGCAGACAGTCATGGTAAATGTAAGAGTTTCAAAGAACAAAGACCAACAAATTTTTTTTCCTGTAACGGGACAGAGTGTAAATATCTTAGGCTCTGCAGGCCATACAGTGTCCTTTGCAATTACCCCTCTACCACTGTAACACAAAAGTGGACATAAACAATATGTGAATCAACGAGTGTGGCTGTGTCCCAATAAAACTTTATTTACAAAAACAGGCAGCAGTATGGCTTTGGCCCACAGGCCGTACGTAGTTTTACAACCCCTATCCTAGGGCATGACAGGAGATACGAATACAAAGTTGGACCAGACTGGAGAAGTTCCAATGGGCACTACAGAGATGCTTGAGAAATATTAATTTATTTTTTTTTAGTAAAAGAATAAGATGACAACATTTGTATGCTAAAGATGATAATAGCAGCATGGCATATGGATATTTTCACATCCTGTATCATTAAAAGAAAACCTATTAACTTTCTTTACTTCACTGTACTCTGATATCCTCAAATTAAATCTAGCTAGGGCATGCTTTCCCAAGAAAATATAGAAATGGGATTCTTCTCAACCAAGTAAGCATCTGGAAAACCCTTTACATAGTACATCATGTCCCACTTGGTCTGAAACACCTGGCCAAAGAAACAGTAACAGCTTTACCTCTTTAGTAAAAGCGCTGTCTATAAAACTAATAAACCTTACAGTGGAAGCAGGAATCTGACTTCTATCTGATAAAGAGCTTTAAGAAAGTGGTACTGCATACTCACAGAGGAAATGTTTTACTTGGTATGCATAGTACTGCCCTCCCCCCCCCCCCACACACACGCACACGCACACGCACACAATTCACAAGACAAAGGCAAATAATTAGGAAGGAAGAACGGCAACATTTGAAGAAACTTTGTTTCCATAGCAAAGATCAATAAAACTAAAAGCTGGTTCTTTGAGAAGACAAACAAAATTAATAAACCATTAGCCAGACTCATCAAGAAAAAGAGGAAGAGGACTCAAATCAATAGAATTAGAAATGAAAAAGGAGAAGTAACAACTGACACTGCAGAAATACAAAAGATCATGAGAGATTACTACAAGCAACTCTATACCAATAAAATGGACAACCTGGAAGAAATGGTCAAATTCTTAGAAATGCACAACCTGCCAAGACTGAATCAGGAAGAAATAGAAAATATGAACAGACCAATCACAAGCACTTAAATTGAAACTGTGATTAAAAATCTTCCAACAAACAAAAGCCCAGGACCAGATGGCTTCACAGGCGAATTCTATCAAACATTTAGAGAAGAGCTAACACCTATCCTTCTCAAACTCTTCCAAAACATAGCAGAGGGAGGAACACTCCCAAACTCATTCTACGAGGCCACCATCACCCTGATACCAAAACCAGACAAGGATGTCACAAAGGAAGAAAACTACAGGCCAATATCACTGATGAACATAGATGCAAAAATCCTCAACAAAATACTAGCAAACAGAATCCAACAGCACATTAAAAGGATCATACACCATGATCAAGTGGGGTTTATTCCAGGAATGCAAGGATTCTTCAATATACGCAAATCAATCAACGTGATACACCATATTAACAAATTGAAGGAGAAAAACCATATGATCATCTCAAAAGATGCAGAGAAAGCTTTCGACAAAATTCAACACCCATTTATGATAAAAACCCTGCAGAAAGTAGGCATAGAGGGAACTTTCCTCAACATAATAAAGGTCATATATGACAAACCCACAGCCAACATTGTCCTCAATGGTGAAAAACTGAAAGCATTTCCACTAAGATCAGGAACAAGACAAGGTTGCCCACTCTCACCACTCTTATTCAACATAGTTTTGGAAGTTTTAGCCACAGCAATCAGAGAAGAAAAGGAAATAAAAGGAATCCAAATCGGAAAAGAAGAAGTAAAGCTGTCACTGTTTGCAGATGACATGATACTATACATAGAGAATCCTAAAGATGCTACCAGAAAACTACTAGAGCTAATCAATGAATTTGGTAAAGTAGCAGGATATAAAATTAATGCACAGAAATCTCTGGCATTCCTATACACTAATGATGAAAAATCTGAAAGTGAAATCAAGAAAACACTCTTATTTACCACTGCAACAAAAAGAATAAAATATCTAGGAATAAACCTACCTAAGGAGACAAAAGACCTGTATGCAGAAAACTATAAGACACTGATGAAAGAAATTAAGATGATACAAATAGATGGAGAGATATACCATGTTCTTGGATTGGAAGAATCAACATTGTGAAAATGAATCTACTACCCAATCTACAGATTCAATGCAATCCCTATCAAACTACCACTGGCATTTTTCACAGAACTAGAACAAAAAATTTCACAATTTGTATGGAAACACAAAAGACCCCGAATAGCCAAAGCAATCTTGAGAACGAAAAACGGAGCTGGAGGAATCAGGCTCCCTGACTTCAGACTATACTACAAAGCTACAGTAATCAAGACAGTATGGTACTGGCACAAAAACAGAAAGATAGATCAATGCAACAGGATAGAAAGCCCAGAGATAACCCACGCACATATGGTCACCTTATCTTTGATAAAGGAGGCAGGAATGTACAGTGGAGAAAGGACAGCCTCTTCAGTAAGTGGTGCTGGGAAAACTGGACAGGTACATGTAAAAGTATGAGATTAGATCACTCCCTAACACCATACACAAAAATAAGCTCAAAATGGATTAAAGACCTAAATGTAAGGCCAGAAACTATCAAACTCTTAGAGGAAAACATAGGCAGAACAGTCTATGACATAAATCACAGCAAGATCCTTTTTGACCCACCTCCTAGAGAAATGGAAATAAAAACAAAAATAAACAAATGGGACCTAATGAAACTTCAAAGCTTTTGCACAGCAAAGGAAACCATAAACAAGACCAAAAAACCCTCAGAATGGGAGAAAATATTTGCAAATGAAGCAACTGACAAAGGATTAATCTCCAAAATTTATAAGCAGCTCATGCAGCTCAATAACAAAAAAACAAACAACCCAATCCAAAAATGGGCAGAAAACCTAAATAGACATTTCTCCAAAGAAGATATACAGACTGCCAACAAACACATGAAAGAATGCTCAACATCATTAATCATTAGAGAAATGCAAATCAAAACTACAATGAGATATCATCTCACACCAGTCAGAATGGCCATCAGCAAAAAATCTAGAAACAATAAATGCTGGAGAGGGTGTGGAGAAAAGGGAACACTCTTGCACTGCTGGTGGGAATGTAAATAGATACAGCCACTGTGGAGAACAGTACAGAGGTTCCTTAAAAAACTACAAATAGAACTACCATATGACCCTGGCATATACCCTGAGAAAACCATAATTCAAAAAGAGTCATGTACTAAAATGTTCATTGCAGCTCTATTTACAATAGCCCAGAGATGGAAACAACCTAAGTGTCCATCATCGGATGAATGGATAAAGAAGATGTGGCACATATATACAATGGAATATTACTCAGCCATAAAAAGAAACAAAATTGAGCTATTTGTAATGAGGTGGATAGACCTAGAGTCTGTCATACAGAGTGAAGTAAGTCAGAAAGAGAAAGACAAATACCGTTTGCTAACACATATATATGGAATTTAAGGGAAAAAAATGTCATGAAGAACCTAGGGGTAAGACAGGAATAAAGACACAGACCTACTAGAGAATGGACTTGAGGATATGGGGAGCGGGAAGGGTAAGCTGTGACAAAGCGAGAGAGAGGCATGGACATATATACACTACCAAACCTAAGGTAGATAGCTAGTGGGAAGCAGCCGCATAGCACAGGGAGATCAGCTCGGTGCTTTGTGCCCGCCTGGAGGGGTGGGATAGGGAGGGTGGGAGGGAGGGAGAAGCAAGAGGGAAGAGATATGGGAACATATGTATAACTGATTCACTTTGTTATAAAGCAGAAACTAACACACCATTGTAAAGCAATTATACTCCAATAAAGATGTAAAAAAAAAAAAGTAAGATGACAACATTTGTATGCTGAAAATGATAATAGCAGCATGGCATATGGATATTTTCACATCCTGTATCATTAAAAGAAAACCTATTAACTTTCTTTACTTCACTGTACTCTGATATCCTCAAATTAAATCTAGCTAGGGCATGCTTTCCCAAGAAAATATAGAAATGGGATTCTTCTCAACCAAGTAAGCATCTGGAAAACACTTTACATAGTACATCATGTCCCACTTGGTCTGAAACACCTGGCCAAGAAACAGTAACAGCTTTACCTCTTTAGTAAAAGCGCTGTCTATAAAACTAATAAACCTTACAGTGGAAGTAGGAATCTGACTTCTATCTGATAAAGAGCTTTAAGAAAGTGGTACTGCATACTCACAGAGGAAATGTTTTACTTGGTATGCATAGTACTGCCCCCCCCCCACAAACACACACGCACAGGCACACAATTCACAAGACAAAGGTAAATAATTAGGAAGGAAGAATGGCAACATTTGCAGAAACTTTGTTTCAAGTCATCCAGTAAAAAAAAAAACAAACAAAAACTATATTATGGCTTTTTTCTGGTCAGAGACTGTGCCAGGTGCCAGGTCACAAAAGTGAGCCAGAGACTTTGTTGTCAAAGAGTTCATAGTCTACAGTAGGGGTTAGCAAACTTTTTGTAAAGGTCTAGATAGTAAATACTTCAGACTTCGTGAGCCTTGTGGTCTCTGGCAAACACTTAACTTCACGATGTAGCACAAAAGGAGCCGTAGGTAATATGCAAACAAATGGGTGTGGCTGTGTTCTAATAAAACTGTGATGGTTTACAGATCCCTAGCTTAGAGAAAGAGAGGCGTCTCTGAAAATAGGTTACATTGTTGCAAATATGCAAAGAGCTACAAAGAAAAGCACAGGGTTCTCTAGAAACACATGTTAGATGGAAAGGTCCAAGAAGGCTCCTGGAAGCTGCAGGGGAGGTGGAGTGGGTAAACAAGAGAGTGGGGAAGAACAACCCAGACAGAGCAACAGCAGTGCAGGGAGGCACGGACGAAGGGGGAATGAGGACTGGAGAGAAGCCCCAGGTGGAGCATCTGGAAAACACTTTACACAGTACATCTCAGATGCAGCTGAAGTGCAGAAGCAGCCAGGCTGTCAGGGATCTTGGATTCTATTCTAAGGCAAGAGGAAACCACTGAAGGTTTGGAGCTCGGGCAGAACTTGATCAATTTGCATTTCTAACAGATTTAGAGGTGTCAGCGGCAAGAGGCCATGTAGGGAGACCAGCTGGGGGCCCAAACCAGGGGAAAATTCAATCTTAGTTTGGCTTCTACCAAAAACAGACCCTGAGAAAGGTCTTGGCTTCCAGGAATGTATCTGCAAGGTGATCTCAGGAAGCACATGTCAGAGAGTGGGAAAAGCGAGGCAGAGAAAAGAGAAAAGCCAATAGTGGGTATATTGATGAGTGAATTACTGCTATGGGCAACTGGGGCTCTGTCCTGTTGAGGACGCATTGAGGAAGTGAGTCGAACACACCTCAACATAGTCCCATGAAGGGATGTGGAAGCTGGGGTATTTCTCACCAACGCTTGCCCCTCACCTGTTGAATGCTGCCCTTGGGAGCATCAAATCCCTGACACTTTTGAGCTGGCTTGTTGGCTGTGAAGATCCCTCAGTACAGCAGAAAATCCTCAGGCAGAGAGACACAGGTGCTGGAGGTGCAAAGAAGTCCGGGCACAGGGGGACAGGCCACTACAGCTGCAGATGAATTCAGAAATGGGCCAAGGGTATATGGAGTGGGTATCAATTACCTTTGCTACAAGTAACTTTTCCATATCACCAGAGAGTAGATAAGTCAAGAAAAATACAAATGATTTTCAAGTTCTGTCAACATTTCTTAAATAAATCTCTCCCTTTTTATCAAAGACTGAAGGATGCTAAACTGCAGTGTGTTTCTTATGCATTTTACCAGACAAAATGAATGCCCTATCATCACAGGGGCCATGTTCAAAATATTTAACGACTAAAGAGCAAAGGCAGCATGGACCTTGACCTTAGAAGCTCTTTCAAGGCATACAGGCGTGGGCCAGCTGACCACCAGCCCTGCCGCTCTTTCTAAAGATGCTTCCAGGGACTTCCCTGGCGGTCCAGTGCTTAAGAATCTACGCTTCCACTGTAGGGGGGCACAGGTTTGCTCCCTGGTCGGGGAACTAAGATCGCATATTCCGCACGGTGCGGCCAAAAATAAATAAATCAGTAAAGATGCTTCTGTTGTATGGTAGGAACAGCAGGGGCACGGCTCAAGGACAAGCACAGAATTTCCACGTAAGGGGGAAAGTTTCTGGATCTCCAGCTAGATAAAGCATGAATAAGAAAGTACCGCTCACAAGGGTGGCGTGAGAAAGCCAGAGGCGATCTCAAGTAAATTCGTTCAAGAAAAAGCCTATCTTATGGGCAAACTGAGCACTGACATTGCAAATGTGAACCCAAGACAGGTACGTGGGTTCCAACATCTGAACATGATCTACTGACTGCAAACATAGGTTTTCTAACCAATCTACCTCCCTGCTGTAAATGGGGACTAAAAGTACTGGTTATCCAAATTACAGTCCAAGGTCAACCTGAGATGAAGGTCTTGTATCTGAAGGTAAAATATTTCAGACCGTTTTCATTGGCTTCCAACTTGGAGACACTGCTGGTGGGGTGTCATCCCAGCAAGGAACGGCCTCATACATTTTAACAGCTCACTGCTGGCTCCCTGGTCCTGGGGTGGAGTGACACGGGAGAATTTAAACACTGTGATCACAGGTCACTGTTGTAGCAAAATTGCTGTGGCGGCTGTTTAGTTACTGGAAGAAGCCTAATCGATGAGGACAAAAATTGGTCTGGTACCATAGCCGCTGTCCCGACTCCAGGAGTCCAATTATTTCATGGACTATATATATCATTCCCCTTCTCTACTCAGAAATGACTCATACACGGTTTGTTCTTTTTCACTAACCTAAGTACAAGTTAAGGAAGGGCTCGATACTCTCGCCTTCTTCCACATCATATTTTGCGTCTCATTTCACACCACCTGAAGTTAGATCTAGGTTGGGTTTTCCACGGTCCTGAGAACCAAGCTCAAATTGATTCAGACATTGCTAATGGAAGCAGGCTTCCCATCAACCCCACCTTTTCTGAAGGAGAGTTCAAACATCTGGGTTTCACCAGGTATTGACCTAGCAGACTTTTTCTTAATGTCTGGCCCTATCTTCCGTCTATTATATGTTTGACCAATGAGTTCAGCTTTCCTTTAAGGGTCTTCATCCATCTCTGATACGAATGTTTTGGGCCTTTTGGGAGAGGAGGTATATCTTCAGGGTTGGGTTGGCTTCTTTTTTATAAAACATGCTATTTATACATATTAAACACCCTGCTTTAAAACTGGCCTTGTCCTAGGCTCACCATATGCTTGGTCACCTGCTACCCTGCCCCGACTCCATCCTTCCACATCAGCGGATAATCAGAAGTTAACCAATTCAAGATTTAACGATATAACATGAGTAAGTACAACAATTTGACACAGGGCAGCTAAAAGCAGGAAAACAGCCTGCTGCTCCAAGTAGGCAGTGCTTCAGAATTCTTGGATCTAGCATTCCTCCTTCCTATCAGGTTACCATGACGATGATGGTGCTGGAGATGCTGAAGGTCGTGATGATGATGATGTTAACGTTTGCTAGCACCTGACAATCTGTAAAGCACCTTCACGTGTCATCTCATTTAAACTTTACTCAACCTTACAATACAGCTAGAACAGATATCCTTAGTTTTGCCCATGAAGAAATGCGTCTCAGAGAGGAAGGGACCTGCACATTGCTAAGTGACTCATACAGTTATAAATCACAGGACCAAGATATGAGCACAGACCTTGAGATTCTAGATTCTTCCCTCATATCATGTGGCCTTTTACTTTCTCCTCCTCTGGCGATTTCTCATAGTGCATTTTTGAATTTCCTTGTGGATGAAATTAAACCTCCTTGTCTTTCAGATACATGAATTTTAGCCTTAGACATCTCTCCAAAGTTCCTGCACTGCATTAAACAGTAGAGTTAAACAGTAAAACACTGCATTAAACAGTAGGCCCTGAGAGAGGCCCATTAACTATATAAAGAAGGCAAAACTGGGTCCCAACTCAAGGCATCCATGGGTTTAGCAAGCCCCAGAGGACACTGGACTGCAAAGAGGAATTCATTTCAGGTGGATACCATAGAGGTTTAAAGAGGTTAAGAAGTGGAGAGAGAGGGAGAGGGGAGAGGGGAGAGGGAGGAGAGGGAGGAGAGGGAGGAGAGGGAGGAGAGGAAGGAGAGGAGGGAGAGGAGGGAGAGGAGGGAGAGGAGGGAGAGGAGGGAGAGGAGGGAGAGGAGGGAGAGGAGGGAGAGGAGAGAGAGGAGAGAGAGGAGAGAGAGAGAAAAAAGTGTCAGCTAAAACAAATTTGAAATCAAGGAAAAAGAACATTAGCTAAACATTCTCTAAGCATTTCACACTGTGCACACCAGGGCAGAAATCAATTTAATAAATTTAATATGAGAAATTTAATATACATTTAGAAGAAAAATACTAGATCTACTTAATTATCAACAGCCCCTTGTTAAAACCCATGAACACACCACATATGTATTTTTAACGCTTTCCCATCTGTATATACCAAAGAGCTTATCAACAAAATCTCCTAGGAAAAAGGATTTCTCTCCCTGTTCTCAGCTCACTGAACACCACAGGGTGGCATTTTTCATTACCCATTCCTCCACCTTTCTCCATCATCCATTAGACAGCAGCTTCACAAAGTCTTATAAAATATTTTAAATGAAGGTACTTCATTTAAAAGCCACTGATGAATTTCTCTCATAAGCCATGCATAGTATTCTCTCTCAATCCAGATCCACGGAAGTACAGTTTAAAAAAACACCTGCAAATGTGTTGGAGTAATAGTAATGCTAATAATAAAATGTCAGCACTTTATAATAACAAAGTCCTTTCACTTATATTAACATATACTATCTCATTTAAACCCTACTGACAACTGAGAGCTCCTTGTTAGAAAAGACGAAATTCAGTAGCTGATCCAGAACTTGAACCCAGGAGCACAGGCTGCTTCCTTCTGTTTGGAGGAACTTCTAAAAGCTCTAGCCCAGTTCAAGGGCATTATGTTAAATTTCAGCTAAAACTGTAGAATAGAATATAGAATAAAACTTTTTTGTGCATGGTAAGGACTTCATCTGTCTTAAACCTACTGACTATTGATGCCAAATAGGAGATAACCAATATGGAAGTTGCAAACATCACTCAATTTAGTCATTAAAGAGCTCAAGAAGCCTCATCACGTCACTCTTATTCACACACAACTGAAACGTGCTTGGTTGTCTGATTCCCAAGAGCACACCATATTAGAAAAGAAAATGATAAAGGTGAGAGAAGGAACTAAAAGCAGGCCACTGAGATTAGTAAGAACTGACAGCTGACCATTTAGGAAGGTCAGACAGAAGAACTCAAAGAGCAGAGCAGCTGGGAGGCATGACAACTGCGTACACCTCTACAAGCTCGGCCGGTACTTCTGTTACGCACAGGAGAATAATGCCTGCTGAGGATAACGTTCCCAAGTTAAACATCAAGGTGCTCATCACATTGTTTCAGCAAATAGGATCCATTTTGAAAAGATATATTTCAAAATTAGTTAAATGAGAAACAGTTGGGTGTTTAGAGGGGTATTCAGAAAACTTAACCAACTAGAATGACTCAGGTCTTAAAGGTTCTGGACAATAACAATTGCTATGAATGAACAATGAATGAATTTGTCTGTGCGCCAGACCCTGCTGTTAAAGTTCTGCATTAATTATGTCACTGAATCCTACCAACCAGAGCACAAGGTAGATAATTTTGGTCTCTGGATTTTACAGACGAGAAAATTGAGGCACAGGGAGGTTAAGGAAATTGCCCGAGTCCCCAGCTAGTTAGTGGAGGTGCCAGGATTTGAACATAGGCTGTTCGCTCCAAAGGCAAAACACGGAGCCAATGGGCCATCTGGCTAAGATTCCACTGTACCAGTTTTTAACTGTTGTGCTTCTGGGCCTGGTATATCCAACCACAGGCAAACCTCATTTTTCCAAAGTTCATTTATAAGTCAGTCATTTGGAATTCAGACTTCCCATCGTTCATTCCACAATCATTTCTTGAGCACCAGCTGTGTGTGTCAGACACTGTACAGGGTTCTGGAGACACAGAGATGAACGAAATACAACTCCTGCACTGAAGAAGCTAACGGGGCAGGAGGGAGATAGACATATAAACAGTGAATTACCGCACAATGTGCACTTATGGAAGGAAACCCTGGTTTCAAGGCAGATGCAATGTTATGCCTGGTGGTTAGCAGCCTAGAGCAGCGCTTTTTATGGAGTGTGAGCTCTAAGGAAACTAATAGTAGCCCTGACCCCTGAGCCTCCCTAAGCTTCCCTGAGGCCTAAGTCCACCAAAGCTCAGGGGGCAACAGGGAGGGAGGTGGACAGTACATGAGTAACCCTTATGTTACCCATCTTTAATGATGGAGCCTCTGGTTCCAGTCAGCAAGGGGGTATGAGATTCGTCCGCTCTCTTTAATCTGCCGGTAAGTAGCTACCTTGACCAGCTGTGTATAATGCCCACCTCATCTGCAAGCTATGCAGGTACGTTTCCCAAAAAGTCCATGGAAAAAAACTCTCTCCTGCTTCATTATATAAATAGACCAGCAACTACCAAAATAAAAAAGGAAAAACTTCCATTACACCCACCTCTGGTTTCCTGAACCATCTCTTTGGGAAGCACTTCAGTGTGCTTTTCCCAGAAAACTTAGTTGCGACCTTCTTATTTTTATATTTGTTTGATAAATTATACAAATAATACATTCTCATTGTAAAAAAAAGTCAAATGACCAGAAGTATGCGGAGTAAAGAGTTAACAGTCCCATTTTACCTCTGCACCCCAACCCGTCTGCCAGCTCCACTGTTAATAGCTTAGTATACGTTATTCCACAACTTTGTGCATTTACTTACATATCTACCTATCTAGACAGATCTATGGCTTTAGGTTCATCTTTAAAGTAAATGGAATCACCTCAATATGTATTGTCCTGTAGCTCCCTGTTTTTGAGTTAACAATATGGCCTGGAGATCCTTCCATATCATTACACACAGATCTCCTTTAGCTTCTGAAACAGCACCTCAGTATTTCAAGTTATGGATGAATTTTAATTGATTTAACCAGTCCTCTACTGATGGACATTTAGGGCTTTCCCAATGATGTGCTATGACAATATTGAAAAGAAGACTCAAACAAATATCTTTGTGAACATGTGCAAGTATTTAAAGTTTTTTTTCGGTTTTCTTTTTCTTCTTTTACTGAAGTATAGTTGACCTACAATATCAATTTAGTTGCATGTTTACAACACAGTGATTCAATGTTTCTATAGGTTATACTCCATATAAAGTTACTGTAAAGTATTGGCTATGTTCCCTGTGCTGTACATTACATCCTTGTATCTTATGTTATACCTAGTAGCTTGTATCTCTCAATCGCCTGCCCCATCTCACCCCTGCCCCCAACCCCTCACCTCACTGGTAACCACTGCTTTGTTCTCTGTATCTGTGGGTCTGATTCTGTTTTGTTATTTGTCTTTTATTTTTTTAGATTCCACATATATGTGAAAACATACAATATCTGTCCTTCTTTGCCTGACTTATTTCACTAAGCGTAATGCCCTCCAAGTCCATCCATGTTGCTGCAAATGGTAACATTTCATTCTTTTTCATGGCTGAGTATCTATCCATCATGTCCAAGTATTTTTGGAGGGAAAATATCTACACCTAGAAACGATTGTCCCAAATGGTGCTATTTTAAATTTTTATAGATACTGCCAGGTTGGCTACAAATTTTAATTCATATTTGCACTCCTGCCAACAGAGTAAGAGAATACCTGTTTCTCCACAACCTCTTCAACACTGGCTATTTATCAATTATTTCCATTTTTTCGCCAATCTGATGGGTAAAGAAAGCATATCTGATTGTTGTTTTATGTTTTTCTTACTACTAGCGGTATTTACATATTCACTGTCCATTTATATTTCTTCTTTTTGCCTGTACATACTGTTTGCCCATTTTTCTAGCTAGTTAGTGCCTTTCCTAGTTGATTGATAAGATACTTGATCTCTCTTTTTTTTTTTTTAGAGGGTAAAGTAAGGTGTAAGCCTTCTCATCTAGGTGATGCAAACTTGAATGTCAACCACAGAAATAGTCACACTGCAATCTGGAAAGTCACCATGGGTCCCAGCTGTAATTTTAGTCCTTCCTAGAAATGAACAGACTGGAAATAGGTTTCCCACAAGTCAGCACACACAGAATCCTTCTGGATACAACCTCACGTGGACATCAGAATGCCATGAGGTCAGGGAACAGGTGAGGATGTGAATTGGGTCTGTCAGCAACCGTTTATCATCACTTTGTGAGTGAGTGGGACCAGGGAAAAGAAAATGATTGGGGGAGGAAACCTTGTCGATAACCAAAGAGGTTGGGCAGAAAGGACCCAGACAAAAATGATGGAGGCAAAACCGCCCCACTGTCACTTCCCTGTCTCTAGCTGTGTCCCACCTCTCTAACCTTACGCTTTGTTTTTCACATGAGGTGGGTGCATAATTAATTCACTGGAAGTGCCGATTTTAACGCAAAGAGCACCAACTTCAGTAATTCTAACAGATTCAAAGCCTAACTCCCACAGCAAATTAGTAATGCTGGCTGAGTCACGGAGGGGGTCACAGACAGTTTCTTCAAGACTATTCGCCTCTACCCTTAGGAATCATCTCAGAGCGAGACAACAATACACAACAAGGATCTATTCATATTGCAGACTTTTAGTATGTCTTTTGGAATCACACAGCACCATCTCTGCAAAGGTCTGAAGCTTCACTGCTCTCCCAAGGCAGAAGGTCCCTTATAGCTAATGCTCTCCAGGGCTGAAAATCAGTAATGAAGACAAGGCTTCAGACCAGCGCTTGGCTGGGTGTTTCCCGGGGTGCAGGCAGCAAGGGCAGAGGGGAGGTCTTTTATCTGAGAGTCACTCCCAGGTGGGTGAGGGGTTGTGTCTGGTCGATGCCATAGCCCAGCAAGGTGAACAAAGAAGCCTGGAAGAGGGAGGCTTGGCTGGAGCCGGGAGCCGTTCATAGTCCGGGTCTTGGGCTGAACTTTCAACTCTTTTCTTTAAACTCAATGGTAATAATAAGGACATCGTTATCTAAACCATTGCATCTGTACATCTGTTGAGTCTGTGCTAAACGATTACATGTTATTGTTGGATTAGGAAAGAGAGGGTGGCAGCCGAAAGGCCAAGGAGGAAAGACTTGCGGCTGCTCTGATGGTGGCTACGAAGTACAGTCTAACGACTATGTCAAGGTTGTAACACACGGATGACAGCTGAGATGTCTTGGTTTCCAAAGTATTCTCTAATAAACTCTCTTATGTTTTACTTGTAATCTTAAATGTACGCGTATGCACATACATAGCAACGTCCCTCCGAATCGAGGTTTTAGTAAGAAAACATGAGACGATTTCAAGACAAGATGAAAAACAGGATGACTCTTAGAAAGAGTTCTTAGGAATCTCCGGACGCCTGCTCGTGAACACCAGCCATCTCTGTCTTTGTCTGGCTGTACCAAGGATGCAATCATAGACACACTGTATTCACTGTGAAAAAATTATGGGACTTCGTATTCAATGGTTCACACGCTGTCCTCTAAAGCAGCATCTTCAATTAAAGAGCCTGATTACCTCGCCTGAGCTGGGGGTGTGTTAGAACAATCAGTTACATTTGACTAATGCACCCAAGTAATGGGCATTGAATAAATGTGCTCCAGTCAGTCTGAACTGTTGATAGACAAAGAGAACCTGGGTGAGACGCGTTTGCAACACCACTGCTGCCTGTGAAGGTGGAAGGAAAAGCAGGAACGTGCTCCGCTTTTCATGCTCTCAGACAAGATTTCAAAAACATGGCATCTAACTCACGGCAAAGGGAGGGCATGTTTGGTGAAACAATAACTTCTACCTGCTTCTGTAGGACAGCATGATGGCAAGAGAACCCCCTTTAAGTATTAAATAATATATCGTAAGTATATACAATCAGGGCTTGGCAACTAGAAGGCCATCCATTTGGCTTGAAAAATTCCTTAACTTAAAAGTTGTAAATTATTAAAATCGGCAAAACGAAGCTGCTAAGTTTATTCACAAGAAGTCAGGCAGTCATACATTTTAAAAAAGAATAATATTATTGTACATATAAGCCCCTGAAGAGTTTTGTTAATGGATGCTAAAAGTACCAGTAAAAACCGTTGACAATGAACAAACGCATCTGATAGAAGCAAAAAGGTTGAAACAATATGGTAATCTATACTTTAAAGAATAGTTGACTTCAGTAGAGAATGAAGCAAATTTGGAAACATATAATTTAGAAACTAAAGTACAGGTACTTCAATTATTTAGTTTTCTCAGAAATGGGATTTATTTTAGATAGAGAAGTTCTATTATCTTTTAATACCACATCAAAGACAGGGGAGGTACATGAGAAGAATGCGGGACCCAACATCAGAAGACTTGAACTTGGGCTCTGCTACTTTCCTGCTGTGTGACTCAGAACAAGTTGATTAACTTCTCTAAGCCTCAGTTTCTTTATTCATAAAAATCTCAAACAGGACAGTAACCAACTGCCACCCAGCCCTATTGGGAGGATTAAATAACCATGTAAGAGTACATTAGAAAGCGTCTGGAATACAGAAGCTTCTCAATGCATGTGTTTTGGATCCGAAGGACTTACCTTAGTTTTAATACATATTTGCCTTGGATGGTCATTTTCTTATTTCAATAATATGGTCATTTCAAAATTATGTTGCAACTCCCCTTTTTAGAATTGCCTTCAGTGCCAAAAGCAATTAGTCTCCTTTTTTTTTTTTTTTTTTTTTTTTTTTGCAGTATGTGGGCCTCTCACTGTTGTGGCCTTTCCCGTTGCAGAGCACAGGCTCCAGATGCGCAGGCTCAGCGGCCATGGCTCACGGGCCCAGCCGCTCCGCGGCATGTGGGATCTTCCTGGAGCGGGGCACGAACCCGTGTCCCCTGCATCGGCAGGCGGACTCTCAACCACTGCGCCACCAGGGAAGTCCAGTCTCCTCCTTTTGTCAAAATGTATCATATCCATTTTTGTGATGCCTTTGAAATGGGGACCTTATTGCCATTTTACAACTGAAACTGGAAGCACAGAGGGATTCAATGACTGACTGAAGGGTATAAAACAGGTCAGAATCTGAGATAAATAACCTAGATTTTTTGCCCTGCCCTTCACTCCACTCCACCTAACCCTGGACTCTGTGAGGCAGTTCTCCAAGTTCTTGAAAAGAAATTTCCTATGACTGCCACATTTCACTTGAGTCAGCTCTCTCACTGGCAGACGGCACGCCAATACCCATCAAAACACTCTGCTGACAGCCTTGACACCTCAAAAATCAGGGGAAATGGAAGGCAGGTGAATTCACAAGTTTCTCTCCTGAGCAACATTCTGAATCCATTCTGAAGTCACCCAAGTAAGAAAGTCTTATTCATGCCTCTCGTTCCTTCCTGATTAGCGGTGTTTCAGATCTGATACAGCCTAGTGTGATCATGATGGAGCCCTACAGAGAGAAGTAACTGCCTCTTTTTTCCCCTAGCAAATATATGATTCTCTGTGAATTACAAGAGGTGAGCCACTAGCAGAGTCACATTTAAGTAGGTTATCTGAATCTGAAGGCAGCAAGTGATGTGTACTTTTCTTAATTCTAATAGATTTTTTTCTTAATTTGAATAATATACAAGTCTTATACCAGATGTTAAAGTTGAGTCAAAGGTGCTATAGCTCTTTTCAAAACATTTCAGCAGTTTTGATCAAAACCTAAATATTCCCAAGCTGCTGATTCCACTAGCACAATCCCTAGGCTACATTCAGTTAAATGGCTTTCCATAGGATTTTTAATAAACTTAAATCTCAACCTATAGGATAAAACCATAAAGTCACTTTAGGAATAAGAAACAGGCATAAAGAGAAATAACCCCACACGGTTATATCCATGCGTATGGCAGCAGATTGCTGGTGACATTCGTGGTTATCCTAAAACATTCCACAGCAACTGAAATGAGGCATTAACGCCTAGAATTAAATATATGGGTTTCAGAGCGTCGTGACTGTAGCCGTAGCCCCATCTTGGGGGCTCATATGCAAGGTTGTGGCCTCTTCAAAACAGACAAAAGAAAACAAATCCTGACATAAACCGATACAGACCACATGGCTGTGTAAGAGGGATAAAAAGCGTAAAGACTGAGCTGGCTTTTTTTTCCCCCTCTCCCATGAGGCGTAAAAGTCTCCACAAGTTTAACTGGCCTCTCATTTCCAAAAAGACAAGATTGACAGCTTCTCAAAACTGGGAATTGGGGCTTCCCTGGTGGCGCAGTGGTTGGGAGTCTGCCTGCCGATGCAGGGAACACGGGTTCGTGTCCCGATCTGGGAAGATCCCACATGCAGCTGAGCCTGCGCGTCCGGAGCCTGTGCTCCGCAAAAAAAAAAAAAAAAAAAAAAACTGGGAATTGGCCTGGCAATATGTGTATATGATATAGATATATCTGTATGGATAGATATGTAATATGTAATAGAGTATAGTGTACAGGGTCATAATATGAAATGTATTCCTACGACGGGTTACCATATTAGGGGATATGATTTTAAAAGCTTGAAAAGCAGTGCAGTAGGATACCCTAAATCCCTCTGTTTGGGTAAGCTGCAGGCAGAAGCATCCGTAATTGCACAGTGGTGCCAACAGCAGAGGGAAGTGAGGCCATAGGGAAGGAAATGGGACTGAGGAATGAGGTGACCTGAGGGTAGTGCAGCACACTCAGGGTACCGGAGTTGCCAGGACTGCCCCTAGTTTGAGCTAAACACTCCCCTGTAGTGAAGAGTTCACCTTTAGGGGCCCCCCAGCTATTAAGCACCTATGATTTCCTCTGCACTGTCTCCATGAGAGGTGTCAGTGATAGCATCTGCAGCTCACATGGAAAGACGTTCTCCCTGTACATTTCATACTTCACGCTGCCTGAGTTCAGACTTCCAGACTTCGCTTTAGGGATCAGATACAACCCCTGCCCTCCAGATGTCTACGTCAGACTGAGCAGATAAACAAGTGAACGCCCATTCAGTAACCGAAAGAACATTACATTAGGCTGAACTTATGAAATGACCATGTTTGGAGGTCAGAAGTGGTTGAACACCAGCCATTTTGCATGGTTTAACTTAATAAAAATCACCAAAACGCAGTAAGGGGCCAAATAGCTTAGGGACTAGAGCTTAGCTTAGAGATTGGGCTGACAACCTGAAGACTGGGGCAAATTGTTTTGAATACACTCCCTAGCCCCACATTCCACCCACAGCAATGTGGGTGAAGATATCCATACATCAGCAACCAACTTGCCGTGATTTTCAACACAAAATCTAACATTAAGTCTCTTCAAGATTCTGGACTTCCTTTGCTTTCTGCTATTTTCCTCAAAATATACAAGTATATTTCCTCAAATATACAAGTATAAAAATCACCCACAGGTAAGGCACTTTTAACGAAAAGATTTCCAATATTTTCATTTTGAGCGGTTCAAAACAGTACCTGTTAGTGTTTGTTTATTTATTTTTAAACTCATGACTTTTCAACAAGAACACAATACAGAACTTATCGAGGCCTCCAGCTTGCTTTCTTTTCCATCATAAACTTTCTGTGTGAATAGAACTCGACTGTTGATGAAGAACTTGCCCTCGTTATCTTACTTAGGCCGCTAAAAACATCATGAGGTAAGGATCGGCATTCATACTTTACCGAAAAGGAAATGAATCGTTCCAGAGGCTTGCTGAGAGGGGAGGAAAGCCAGTTTTGTTTTTGAACTTAACCTTTGGCTTTCTGATGAAAATTCTGGTTGGCTTCAGATTCTGAACCACAAACACTTAATCAAGCACCTACAAGATGCAGGACCTTGATTAGAGCTTTTTCTTGTGTTACTGTTCATCTTTTGGCAAACACTTTAGCAGGAAGTCAAGCCTTTCTGAAGTGTGCAAAAACTTAGGAGTCACAATTCAAGGTGGGTCAAAAGTAGACAGCTCGGCCCTTTAGAAAACATTGCCTGGAGAGAAGTTCTTCTCCATGTAGGCTGTTCTATGCTCTTTCAATTGTTGTTCATATTAACTACTACAAGTAATCAATGAATTTGGTAAAGTAGCAGGATACAAAATTAATGCACAGAAATCTCTTGCATTCCTATACACTAATGATGAAGAATCTGAAAGAGAAATTTAGGAAACACTCCCATTTACCACTGCAACAAAAAGAATAAAATACCTAGGAATAAACCTACTTAAGGAGACAAAAGACCTGTATGCAGACAACTATAAGACACTGATGAAAGAAATTAAAGATGATACAGATGGAGAGATACACCATGTTCCTGGATTAGAAGAATCAACACTGTGAAAATGACTATACTACCCAAAGCAATCTACAGATTCAATGCAATCCCTATCAAACTACCACTGGCATTTTTCACACAACTAGAACAAAAAATTGCACAATTTGTATGGAAACACAAAAGACCCCGAATAGCCAAAGCAATCTTGAGAAAGAAAAATGGAGCTGGAGGAATCAGTCTCCCTGACTTCAGACTATACTACAAAGTTACAGTAATCAAGACAGTATGGTACTGGCAAAAAAACAGAAATATAGATCAATGGACCAGGATAGAAAGACCAGAGATAAACCCATGCACATATGGTCACCTTATCTTTGATAAAGGAGGCAAGAGTATACAATGGAGAAAAGACAGCCTCTTCAATAAGTGGTGCTGGGGAAACTGGACAGCTACATGTAAAAGAATGAAATTAGAACACTCCCTAACACCATACACAAAAATGAACTCAAAATGGATTAAAGACCTAAATATAAGACCAGACACTATAAAACTCTCAGAGGAAAACATAGGCAGAACACTCTATGACATAAATCACAGCAAAATCCTTTCTGACCCACCTCCTAGAGAAATGGAAATAAAAACAAAAATAAACAAATGGGATCTAATGAAACTTAAAAGCTTTTTGCACAGCAAAGGAAACCATAAACAAGATGAAAAGACAACTCTCAGAATGGGAGAAAATATTTTCAAATGAAGCAACTGACAAAGGATTAATCTCCAAAATTTACAAGCAGCTCATGCAGCTCAATATCAAAAAAACAAACAACCCAATCCAAAAATGGGCAGAAGACCTAAATAGACATTTCTCCAAAGAAGATATACAGATGGCCAACAAACACATGACAGGATGCTCAACATCACTAGTCATTGGAGAAGTGTAGATCAGACTACAGTGAGGTATCAGCTCACACCAGTCAGAATAGCCATGATCAAAAAAATCTACAAACAATAAATGCTGGAGAGGGTGTGGAGAAAAGGGAACCCTCTTGCACTGTTGGTGGGAATGTAAATTGATACGGCCACTATGGAGAACAGTACGGAGGTTCCTTAAAAAACTACAAATAGAACGACCATATGACCCAGCAATCTCACTACTGGGCATATACCCAGAGAAAACCATAATTCAAAAAGAGTCATGTATCACAATGTTCATTGCAGCTCTATTTACAATAGACAGGACATGGAAGCAACCTAAGTGTCCATCGACAGATGAATGGATAAAGAAGATGTGGCACATGTATACAATGGAATATCACTCAGCCGTAAAAGAAACGAATTGAGTTATTTGTAGTGAGGTGGATGGACCTAGAATCTGTCATACAGAGTGAAGTAAGAAAGAGAAAAACAAATACCGTATGCTAACATATATATATATATATATATATGGAATCTTAAAAAAAAAAAGGTTCTGAAGAACCTAGGGGCATGACAGGAATAAAGATGCAGATGTAGAGGATGGACTTGAGGACATGGGGAGGGGGAAGGGTAAGCTGGGATGAAGTGAGAGAGTGGCATGGACATATATACACTACCAAATGTAAGATAAGATAGCTAGTGGGAAGCAGCCGCATAGCACAGGGAGATCAGCTCGGTGCTTTGTGACCACCTAGAGGGGTGGGATAGGGAGGGTGAGAGGGAGATGCAAGAGGGAGGGGATATGGGGATATATGTATACGTATAGCTGATTCACTGTTATAAAGTAGAAACTGACACACCATTGTAAAGCAATTATACTCCAATAAAGATGTTAAAAAAATTGTTTTTCATATTAAAGATGGAGAAACAAGAATGAGACCTAGGTTGTGTCATGTAAATGTCCTTGTATAGTCTCAAGTTGAAGAAGCATTTCTGCGATTTTATAAACAAAGGATCCCAAACCTCCTGTTCCGTCTACGGTACATGATTCGGATGAAGAAAAATTTCCTTGTCCACAAATCTATGGACAATATAAAGTGAAGATATTGAGCTCTTGTGTTAATAAAAGTGCCTTCTGAAGAGGCTTTTTTGGGTCAACACTTTACCATCATCATAAATCTGTCTTACTCACTGCTGTAAAGATGTGCCCGGAATAATGCCTGGCAAACAGTAGGAGTTAATGGATGAATGGAAAAAAGCAAATGAATAACTTACAGGAACACAGGGTAACTGAGGCCAGTCCCTCCAAGACTGAGGACCATCTCAAAGAACAAAGGTTTTATCACCTCTCCTCACACCTGAAAGAAGTCAGTTGGCTAATACTAGTTAGCTGGGGAATGCTGTGCTTGTTATGCTAAAAAATGACCAAATGAATTATAGATCTTAGTTTTATGCTATGACCTGTGGTTTACCAGGGGCAGGAAAATGTGGCCTTTCTCTTATTCGAACTTAGGACCAGCTCTCAACTGTTGCATGGACTTGGAAAAATGCTTCTCCAGCCAGCAACCCTCCAATCTCTGAACAAATATCAGAAACTGCTGTGGAGGATCACAGTTAGGTCTAAAGGCAAAATGACACGCGTGAATGATTAGGGCATTGCTCCGAGTCTCTGGAAGAACTGCCCTCCACAGGATGGTCTGAAGACCACAGGACTCACTTTGCAACCTCGGTAAATTCTGCTGGAAACAGTAAGTAGTGGAGATCAGTTGCCTGTCTTTGTAGCTCAACACAGCACTCGGCTGCAGACAGGGCTGAGGCTGCTGACGTCTTTGCCCTGACACTGATGTTTGGGGAAAACCTTTCCTTCTGCATGGCTCCAAATGTGGCTCAACAGACCCTCATATTTTTACCACCACCGATTTTTAGATAGCCTTTTTGTTCTTGTGTTTAAGAGTCCAAAGCACTTCCTATGTTCCCCTTTTAGAACAGGAAAACTATAGAACCCCTACTTAGTCAAGATGGTACTGGAATTATCAACTTTGTCCTCTGAAGTAACAGGGAGGGTCAAAGTCTAACAGCTGCCTCCATGGTTTGGATCTCTGTGCAAGAGGTACACCTTTCAAGAAAGCAGGAGCACAATTAACAGGAGAGAATTATGCACATGACTCCTCCCCTCCCCCCAGCCTGAAGGTTCCTACCCCTCTGCCTACACCCCCTAGGTTTTCTCTTATTAAAATTTAGAATGAAAAAGCAGAGACGGTCTGTGCTATCTAAAAGCAGGTTATTATTATGCAGTCTGCTCTAATTTCGCAAAATGAAATACAGGACTCGTATTTTCCAGAAGCCCTGGGATGTTAAAAGAAATTTAGAGTCTTCTGTGGATTGCAAACGAACCTTGAAGCAAAGGTCTTTCTTTCAGTTAAGTATTATCATTTAAGGACATGAGTTGTGTGAATAATATTGACCAAAAAACATTTAATTCATGCGTTTATTATTTCAGAGATTGATTACTGGGATGCTTGTTTTGTTAGGTGGTCCAATAATCTGTTCATTTGATTCCAATCTGTTCACAATGCAGTTGCAAGCCTGGAGGATAAGAGCCCAACAACTGAAGCACGTCAAACCCACTCCAGTTTCTCTGTCACTGATTAACAGTTAAAATTTGGATTAACTTAGGTATGACATATGAATTTATGAAACATATTCCACTTTCTTTTTCTCATGAAGTTCAAATATATTCTAGATTCTTCAACCAAAATGGCTTTAATGGCTTTAGTAAAAATGTAAAAAATTTTCTGACCCAGACTACCAGACTTCTTCCATGTCACATGAAACCTTTCCAAAATATAGTTAGAGCTCAAAGGTTCAATACAATTTCTTAAATGTTACACCCTTTACCTTTAAAGATTGGCCAGGATGGACAATAGTCTGTGCCTATTTAATCAAGATGAAACTGGACAAGGCCAATAGATTTAGTTCTCTCTCTCACCACAATTTATTAGAAGATCCAACACATAGCCATATCTTCAGCCATAAATCCATTTTATTCACAAAGTGCTGAAAAATTAGAATCTTCCAATCATTTCTGGTTTTAAAGTGATATGCGTACATGTGGATGATGAATCTGTTTAGATAGAGCAAAGGGGTCTGTTCTTGGACCTTTGTGTTTAGGTTCAGGAGTCTTTTCTCTTGGATGATTCCACGGACCACAAGTAAAACTAACTCATTTCTCTTTTACTTTCCAGTGTAGGTTAAAACACTAAAGAGTTTGTATCTCATTGACCCTGTGACATTCTGCCCCCTTCCCTCCCTGCATTGCCTCAGAATCATCCAATATTCCCCCAAGGACACAAGAAGACCTGAGGGAAACAGAAAACCAACTGAGTGTCTAAATAAATTTTTAAAAAATCTAAAGCACAGAAAGTCAAAGCATCTTTTGTCTTACTAACCATTTGGGGGACAGAAAAGGCTTCTGAGTTCCAAAACTTTGGCTTAATTAGAAGGACAAATTCTATGTGGTTTATAATATAAACAATAGAGTAGGGAGGAATGTATGATGTCAGAGTTAGTGTTTCAGCCCCCAAGGAGATCAATACAACAGAATTGATGGGGGGGGCATGTTTGAGGGAGGTGTTTTGGGAGAGAAGAGCAACTCAGCAAATTATTGGTGTGGGTCAGGGAAAGAGGCCCACCCCCTGACTGCTCCATGCTGGGGTCAAATCCCAGTTGAGTGAGGAGGGGATCTCTAAGCACAAATCTCTATCTTGCTTCCTGAGTTGAGGGCTAGTGTGACCCAAGCGTGGAAGTCATTAGCATGCAAATACTAACAGAAGGCTCACGAATGGATGGAAACCACTCCCTATTCCTCCCAAAGTCAGAAAAGAACAGTGACCCCGAATATCACCTGTATTTTAATAGCACGTAAAGAAAGATAAGCCCGCAGAGATCAAGAAATAGAAGAGCACAAAGAAGTCAATGGAAAGCTCTATTTCAAGAAGAGGATGATCTCTGATGCCAAGTGCTGTAGAAAGATTAAAAAATGACAATCTCCTTCACATTCAGAACAAGTAGGTGGTAGATGACTTTAGCTAGAGGGGTTTCCATGAAGTGGTCAGGGTAGACTTTAAATCACAGTGGGTTGAGGAGTGTTTAGAAAGGGAAGACACGGACCCAACAAATGTAGACAAGCCTTTTACGAAGTTTGGCTACAAAGGGGGAGAAAATGCTAAGAATAGATTAAAAAAAGTATATGGGGAAGATGAAGGTTTTGTCCTATTTTTTTTTTTTTTTAAAGATTGGAGTGGCTGGAGCCCCTGTACACTCTGATGAGAAGGATCCCCTAGTTATGAAAAGCTCAAAGATACAGGAAATAGAGGAAACTGTACATAGGTGGAGGAATCAGAAGAGGAAAACCTCTTCTATTCTAACCTGAGGAAAGGTAGGATGGATGAATACAAATGGACAATTATTTTATTTTATTTTTTTTTGCGGTACGCGGGCCTCTCACTGTTGTGGCCTCTCCCGTTGCGGAGCACAGGCTCCGGACGCGCAGGCTCAGTGGCCATGGCTCACGGGCCCAGCTGCTCCGCGGCATGTGGGATCTTCCTGGACCGGGGCACAAACCTATGTCCCCTGCATCGGCAGGCGGACTCTCAACCACTGAGCCACCAGGGAAGCCCAAATGGACAATTTTAATTAATATATATTAGATCACTCATATTTGCAATGCCTTCTTCCTCTCACTCAGAAAAAGGAGAATTTGTTTGCTGAACTCTTTATGACTTGTGCTGACTGAGGTGCGAGGTGGGAGGAAAATGGCCGACACCAAGAGAGACTGGTTGCTCTACCTATGAGGGGATGAGAGAAGACAGACAGGAGTATGATGAGGTGAATTAGCGTGGGGCAGAGGAGGAGGACAGAGGGAAAGAATAAATTGACAGCTGCCACGAGGGGCCAGATTTGGGGGGGGGAAAGGTGTACAAACAATTGTTAAAAAATCAGGCTATGTGTTCTGAGATTAGTTCTCCTCTTGGTCTTGGTTACCTCCTTAAGAACTTTTCAGTAAAGACTCTGTCTTCCAAGGCTTTCTGGGTCAGGTTTGACTTTCACCATGTTGAACTGTCCTCAAGGCAATTGGCTTTAGTTGGGTTATGCAGGTAACAGATGTGGTGGCAGGAAGTTGACATCTTGCATGGTTAAGAGGTGAGACTATCTGCTGAAAGTGCCGCGGAGAGGCGGTTTGGTCAAAGACTGGGAGAAAGTAGAAAAGTTTTCACTGAGCTGAGGGGTCCAGTTGAGACTGGAGGTCAAAAATTTACCATAGCGTCCATCTGGACAGTGGTATGATCTTCTCTGGCAGTGCTTAGCAGTCCGGTTGGAAGCAGGAGAAAGCACACAACTGGATTAAGGGTTGGTATCCAGCCTGGTAGGTGTCAAGATCCTAACTATCCAATACTAGAAAAGTTCATTTCTACGTATCCAATACTATAATGACTGACAAACAGGAGTCACTCAATAGATCTTTAGTGACTGGATGAACGGGAAAACTGAAAAGATTGGTAAGAAGGCGGTTGAAATATTATAGTAGGCCCTGGTATCCACACTGAATAGAGAAGGAAGTGGAGACAAGAGGGGGCTAAAAGGGTAAAACTCAAGGGGACCAAAGGTTCCTAGGAGATTTCTCAGGTCTACCAGTCACATGAGCAGCATCACCCACTCAAGAAACTTCTAAGTCTTAAAGCACCCCCTAGTGGCGGATCCAGGAAGCTATTAGGCCCAATATTTGCCTTTATGTTTTAGTCCTCGAAAGCAGCAAGTACATTCTTATATACAGTCATTCCCTCAGTATCCACGGGAGATTGGTTCCAGCACACCCCAACCTCCTGCGGATACCAAACTCTGCGGATGCTTGAATCCCTTATATAAAATGGCGTAGTAGAGTCGGCCCTGTGTATCTGCGGATACGGAACCTGTATCGGAGGGCTGGCCGTACTCCTCTTTTCAATGTTCAAAACGCCCTTAATTTCCCTTCATGCAATAACTTTCTCATTCATTCTTTAGACCTGCTATTCCTCCTCTGTTTCTGAACTTTTGCCCCAGCTACCATAAGTATCTTTCTTTCTCTCCCCCTTTTCTCTCATCCTCATTCCCTTTCCTTTTTCAATTTGTGAAAACAATCCTGGTCATAGCACATATCATTAAAGATGAAATTCATGATATGCCTGAAACTGAGGACAAGGAAATCCTTACGTTTCAAAACCGTAGAAGTCAAAGTCAGTGAAAACGGACACATTTAAAAATAGCCACAGCGCAGACCATCTTGTAACCAACCTGCGTCTCCCAAGTACTCGCATTCAAAACATTTTCCATTCTTACGGTATTGCTTATATTTTAATTAATAACATAAGTCTTTTTGCTGTTAATTTTTTATCACAAATGTACATGCTTTCTACTGTAGGATGAGTTAGGCAGACTTTTGAAAAGCAGCCCAAAGATGTTTACAGCATTGTTCTGATAAAGGATTTGCAGATGAGCTCTTGGACAACCTACTTGCCAGTTGGGGGTTTGGCACGATTTTAATTCCTGCTTGAATTTCCTGAAAAATCACATTAAGTTATTTAAGAAAAGACAGCTGCCAAACTTTGACAAGTCATAATGAATGGGTAAGTCCCGAAAGGTCAACCAGCCATCTTTTGGCTCCCATCTCCTCCTTAAAACCAAGCTATTTTGAGAATTTCCATTCCTCATGCTTTTTCTTTCCCAACCCTGACACTATTCGTATCCCCTCAGTGGCACTTTTTTTTTTTTTTTTTTTGACTCAGGAAAACTTAAATGAGTTCCAAGATTGCAGAAAAACCTTATTATTTGATGATTGTGGGTCTTGTCTGGGAAAAACTCCAAACATAGATTTGCCATTTTAAGCAATTCCTTTGAATTCTCACTCTATTGTCAGCAATAGTCCTGTTATTATTGGTTTATTATTGATTTTTTTTCTTTCCCTTTACATGAGTTAACTAGGCACTCTAATTTTCTCTTCTCTTCTTATGTTCTCTTAGTTCTTAAGTCCCTGAAGGACTGTATTGTTTTAGCTTTTTGAGTTTTGGAACACACACACACACACACACACACACACATCGTCATACACACACACACATACACATCATACCTTGCCATTATCACAAACCCATGACCTTTTCCCTCAGCACCATGACTATTTCTTCTTTATAATCTTCCTTCTTCTTTACCCTACTTTAATATAATCGGCAGCCACATTCTGTCAATTTTCCCTTTAAAACATATTTCGGATTCATCCTTTCCTCTGAGTTCCCACTGGCACCATGCCGTCTCAGGTCATATTCTCACTGAAGATTCTGTTACCCTCTCCTAGTCAGCTCTCCTGCCGCTCTTCATCCTCTCCCCACACCCCCACCCATGCCCCACCACGACTCAGTCCATACGGTCAATTATCCGGCTTTTAATATTCTGTGAGGGCAGGAAAGCACCTCCTATGCATTCAGGCACACCTCTTAATTCTCACAATCCTGCGTGATAAATGTTACCTTCCTCATGTCACAAATGAGGAAGCTGACTCTCCCAAAGGTTAAGCATCTTGTCCCAAATCACCTAACTTGTAAGTGTTCCAGTCACTGGCCCTCAAATTTGAAGAGGGAAGAGGTGCCTGTGTCATAACAGCAAAATAAAACATTTACATAACAAAGATTTTACACTTAATCTCTTTAAAGTCAAGGAATTAGACACAGGTGCAATTAGTACCATATCAAGGGCAATGGGTTTCAAGAGACAGAATTTATGCCAGAGAAGTAGAAATCCAAGGGTCTGCTCTCAAACAGTTTATAATCTAGTTGGTCAGAGTGTGTATCTAGTACATGCTAGATACATAGCATATGCTAAATAAATACCTGCTCAAGCCAGGACCAGGGAATGGAAGGAGAGTCCTTGTTATTCTCTCCTTAGGATGCTTCTTAATATAAAATGCTCTGACACTTCCTCCTGACCTAGTCCCAAAGAATACCAAAATACACTGTTAGGAAACAAAGACGTGGAGATTACTGGGCTGCCTTCCAACCACAGGCCTATTTATTTTTTCCTAACTACAAGATAATTATTGCTGGATATTATTATGGGATTTTTCCATACATCCTTTAGTTAGGGCAGTGATGACCCAAAGCAGCCTTTTAATGTACTCTGGTCTCCTGCCAGCTTACCTCATTCTACAACTTTGTCTTTGGTTTTTATTTTTAGGATTATTCAAAATTCCCATTGCCTAATCAACCCCTCATTTAACCACTGCTGCTGTTGACTACACACCTCGACAAAGACTCCTTGGAAAAGGTCTTTTTCACTTGTGGTGGGCTCCTTTGAAACAAGTTCTTGCTACCTTCAACATTTTGGCAAACAAGGACACGTTCAAGGAAATTGGAGGCCAAACTTGACAGAGCACTGGGTGCAGCTGCTGGCCCAGCTGTGCGACGATTCTCAACTGGTCCATCACCTCCAAAACTCAACTATTCAGCACAGCCTTCCTTAGTCCAGCACTCCTGTTGGTCTAATATATTTGGCAACAGCCATTATTTCAGAAGTGAATGCTCGTGTGTATTTATAGCAAGTCACGTGCCTGCTCTATCAACAATTAAAGAGATTAGGATTCAGCAGACGAACTCCTCTAATTAGGACAAGATGGAAGACACGGTATGTAGAATGCTGCAGTTTGGTCAAGGTTTATTCTTTCCTAACAAGGCTGCCATACCGCCTCTCATCACTCAAACAGCCCCTCCCTCCCTAGGGCCACCCTGCTCCCTGTATCACAGTCACTTCCTGTGTCTGTCCCGTGGGATTTTCGGTCAGGGGATTCTGTTTGCAATGGACATTTCCAGTTGCCCCTTCCTCCCTCCCTCAAACCACACCAGAGACTCAGTGGACTGCTTTAAGGCTTGTTTTGATATAACATGGACAGCACCATGTGGCCACTAATTTCATTCAGTTACGCCCTTCCCCTGGAGCCTTGGTGGATGTTACATGCTCACGCTTATGTAGTGTCTCCTCCGAACAAAAGCCTGAACTCAGCGTCTGGGCCATAAATTCCATCTTGCCTTGCTCTTGCCCATGCATTATTTAAGCAATCTTCTCGGTGAAGCCGGCATGAGAAGATCCCTCTGAGTAACAATCAGCGGGCGCCTTATGCGCTGTTCTAACGGGAAATGTAGGCTATCTGAGAGAGTTCCACCCATTCACAGCCTTGATAATGAAATATGATAATCTAATTTGGTAAAAATAAACTGTGAAATCAGAGATTTGAGGCAAAAACTTTAAAGATGCAATTCAGACGAGCAATCAATGCTTATTCAGTTTCTGTACCATCTCAGCTTTCTCCCTGTGCAGATGCTTAAGTGATGCTAAATTAAATAATTGACAAATTTTTAAAACTGCTGGAAATTACCATCTGTACTTAATTTTGGAATATAAAAAGGTCCATAGAAAACACCCGTTATGATTATTTTGTCTAATAACAGATATGAAACAATACAAACATCCCAGTCATAAAAATATAATGCGTTTCGAGCAGTCTGGCTTACATATTCAAACAGTTTTTCAAAACAAAAGACCACAGGAGGAGTGAAAAGCTGGGTTACCAACACGTCTTTTCAGATGAGTGGCAAAAGAACTGAGTTTTTAAGTTTAAAATCTATCCCTCTAACCCTCACCTCCCCACAAAACAAAAACCAAAAAAACAAAACTCACCCACAGGCTTCCTATAGACAGTAACGATCACATCACTTTTTCACATTTCTCTCCTGGATAAACCCTGGGCTACACTGTTCTCTGTTCAGAACTTTATTAGGTTGGTATTCCATTTACACAAAATGAAGTCTAGGACTGTAAATAAACATGCTTGAGGCTTCCATGAAAACACAGAAAGAGAAACAAGCTCCCTGCGTGGGAACACACTGGCAAATACGTGGATACAACAAGCTGAAACTTACACCAGACACTTCTCCCAGGTCCAGCTCGGCCGTTGCCCCTAAAGGTACATTCTAGGTTTTTTTAATCCATGTTCTGCTCTTCTCACTGATGGGACTGCTCAGGCACATGGTCAAGTTGCAGTCAGCTTCTCGGTGATGTATGAGAGCTGGGTTGATTTATCTCGTCTTTCTGCAGCATATTAGCACTAATGTTCCTGCGTCTGCATCCTACCTTTCTTTAGCCGTAGCCCCGGCTTTATCATTGGCAATCTAAATTAAAGAGCCAGTGAACAGAGCAGGGTTGTTGTCCCCCACCCCTCCCTGTTTTCCATGAAACAATTGCCAGGCAGTCATTCCCGGACAAGGATTCCACTGTTTATTCTATGGAGCCTCGTCTCCAATATCCCATTGAGACTGGAAGTCAGTTGCAAAAGGAGAGGTCCGGCGAGACTGCCTTAGTTCAAATGTCTATGTATGATTTATTCTCTAAAACAGTAGAGATGGCCTCAGGAATTACTAGAGAAAGCTGTCATTTGCCAGTTTTTCAGCCCAGAATACAGGATTGACACTATTTACAAAAACAGAGTAACTTGGTCCTCAACCTACTGCCCAGGGTGCAGCACACCTTTCGGTGATTTTTTCTTTCCCTAAGAAATCTCTTCCTTTCCCCACTGATGTTTATTTTACACATGCACGCTTCAATGTTTATTTTAATGTGGAATATGAGTGCCACGATTTTAGCAAGTTGCGCACAAGAAGCATAAAATCCTATAAAAAACTGGAGGAAAAAAAATCAAACAAATCATTATTAACCTTGTTGTAACAGTCTATCAACAAACTAGCTGAAGCTGAAGCAAAAGGCTCTATTTAATTCAGGAGTTGTCAGTTCTTTCAAGATACATTTAAAATTTTCTTGAGCTCCACAAATCTTTGGGAAGGGGAGATATTATCAGTACATTTTTCATATGAAAGTTTTTAATCTCTTGAAAACATTGCTGTCTTAGCAGCATCTCAATACTTTTAACTCGGGTTTCCAATGATTACTGAAATAATACTAGGTTTGTTTTCACATTTTAAGCAACAAAACTTTTTGACAGCTGTTAAGCAGCAGCATTTGGTGGATAACCAAGTATAATAAGTTTCATCTCTATTTTTGTGTATTTTTGTTAAAACATGATTGTTTTAATAATTTTAAACATGTATATTCCATTTTTAATTTTGCTTTTGAAAATTAACAAGTTATGACATATGTATTTCCACATAGACATAATATATAGACTTGTCACTTTTCGTAGACTTAGAATATTAAAGTCTCTAATTCCTTGATATTTGCATTGCTTCAATTTTTCATTACTAAAACAATGCCTCTTGTCAGAAATTCAAAATACTCACATTCCAGGCCCTTGCACCCCCCAATTCTGGAACCAAACTACTGTGTTCAACTCACAGCTCTGCCACTTACCAGCTGTATGACTTCAGGTAAGGTACTTAAACTTATTATAGCATGGGTGTATTCTGAATTCATCTGTAAAGTGGGATATTGAGAGTTCTGCTTCTGGTTCAATCTGGAACTTTCTGCTTCCCAGCTCTTTTCAGAATTGTAGTCAGGAGAGATAATACTCAGGAGGGCTGCTTGAAGACTAGCCAGGGTATTCTTCTAGATTGTATCCTTGGGTTAAATTTTACACATTTAGGGCTTCCCTGGTGGCGCAGTGGTTAAGAATCTGCCTGCCAATGCAGGGGACACGGGTTCGAGCCCTGGTCTGGGAAGATCCCACATGCTGTGGAGCAACTAAGCCCATGAGCCACAACTACCGAGCCTGTGAACCACAACTACTGAGCCTGTGAACCACGACTACCGAGCCTGTGAACCACAACTACCGAGCCTGTGAACCACAACTACCGAAGCCCGTGTGCCTAGAGCCCGTGCTGCGCAACAAGAGAAGCCACCGCAATGAGAAGCCTGTGCAGCACAACGAAGAGTAGCCCCTGCTCGCCGCAACTAGAGAAAGCCTGCGCACAGCAACGAACACCCAACGTAGCCAAAACTAAATTAAATAAAATTTAAAAAAATTTACACGTTTATATGCATTTCTACACTCTAGAACTTGTTTATATGAACTGCTCCACAAACATCCAGAGTAACGATTTAAAAGATTTAAATCTGGGCTTGTCACTCGGCTGCTTAAAACTCTGCATAGCTTCCCGTTATTCTTAGGAGGAAAGCCAAAATCTTTATCACAGCCTTCAAGGACTTAGTTTTATTTCACTCGGAAGATAAGCCCACCTTCCCAGAACTGACTGGCTGGGATTCAGAATCATCAATCAATGTAGTCTTGAACCCCTGCTCTTTACTGGCCAGTCAGCTTGAGCATGGTATCCGAGCACTGGTGTGGGATGCCGAGAGAATTCCAGAAGCAAACACATAGGCCTTTTCTTTTAGTTTGAAAGTAACATACGTGAATAAGATCTCACTATTTCACAAATCAGCTTACAAACTATGACAAAATCAGTATGAAGTAAGTCAGACTCAAAAATGCAAAGTGAAGATAAAATCAAGAGGTAAGAAGAATAAGATGAAATTAAATATTTGATGAATGTTAACTGAAACTGACTTAGGCTAGAGGAGAAAAAAGGAGACAAATAAGAAGCAGCAGAAACTCCAAAACAAGTATTGCTCGAGCTTGGTATTCTTATGCTTCCAAGGTCTATGGCTCACATCAGCTAAATAGTCTTACACTTTTTCAAGTCAACAATCCCATGATTGTTATTGTGAGATTCTTCAATAAACAATTCCTATACTTTCATTACATTACTGTTGACATTACTCTCCTTCAAAAGTTCTCTTTATTTTAATCACTAAAACAACCATATGATAAACTTCACCAGTTTCCAAGTAAGATGACCAAGGAGCCCAACACCACAGGACCCTGAAAATATGGGATTTTTCATAACCTAAAGATCTTAAAATAATGTAAAACCCCAAAGACATATGAAGCATCCACTGAGTAATGAAATCTTGAGACAGTCCAGTGCATAAGGAATTGACACCACAAGGCCTCATGAGTCCCAGAGTATGTCCTATGCTTCTTGCCATTGTCCTAATAATTTATACCATTAAAACCTCCCCTTGTAAGAAATCCTAAGACTCTGGAACCAAACTACTGTGTTCAACTCACAGCTCTGCCACTTACCAGCTGTATGACCTTAGGTAAGGTACTTAAACTTATTATAGTGTGGGTGTGTTTTAAATTCATCTGTAAAGTGGGATATT
This sequence comes from Grampus griseus, assembly GCF_964374135.1. Taxonomy (NCBI): domain Eukaryota; kingdom Metazoa; phylum Chordata; class Mammalia; order Artiodactyla; family Delphinidae; genus Grampus; species Grampus griseus. Next base: position 59,625,845 of record NC_139001.1, read on the forward strand.
AGAGTTCTGCTTCTGATCGTGCAAGTAACACCTTCTCAGAGATAACAATTATAAACTCCAGATAAAATATTAAAATGACAACAATATCTATTTGAGGACATTGAAGAATGACCAAGAGCAGGCAGAAACTAAAGAGGGGTTGACACTTGGAAGAAGGGCTCTCCATAAGTTACCCTTTTTTTTTTTTTTTTAACAGCTTTTCAACTAAGGGCAGGCCCAGACAATCAGTTCTGCAGGGCAGCTATATCTCAGGTAGAAACTTGCCATCTTACTGGTTGGGGAGTCGAGTTCAGAGAGAAGAGAGCAGCTGAAAAATGAGGGAGGAAATCCAGAGAGAAGAAAGTCATAGAGGGGAAGCTCCAAATTCAACACACAAAATCTGATAAAATCTCCAAATGATCCCAATACTATACATGTGTGGAGCAGACTTCAAGCAGCCCAGCTAAGGTGAAAAGAACTAAACAGATCCTGCTGCTATCTATCACAGGGAATACAAATTTGGAATTTGAGTTCCATCAGTAACAAATTACTTGCTAAAACAAAAAAATTAACACTCTTTAAAGGCCTATGACCAAATTCAGAAGCTCTATAACATTTCACTCACGATGTCCATGGTACATTCCAAAACTACTAGTTATGCAAAGAAATTAAAAAAATGTTAACCCATCCTCAAAAGAAATGGTAATCCATAGAGACCAACTCTGAGATGATGCAGCTATTGAAATTAGCAGACAAGGATTTTAAAGCTGTTATTATAACTGTGCTAAAGGATACTTAAAGATCTCAGCAGAGAAGGGGAAACTATAAAAAAGAACCAATTGGAAATTTGATAACTAAAAGATACAATTACTGAAAAAAAATTCACTGGATAGACCTAACAACATATTGGAAGAAAACAATAAAAAGTACCAGTGAACTCGGATGTAGAAAACAAACTTATGGTTACCAGCAGATAAGGGGGGTGGGTAGGGATAAAATGGGAGATTGGGACTGACATATACACACTACTATATATAAAATAGATAACTAATGATAACCTGCTCTATAGCACAGGGAACTCTACTCAATACTCTGTAATGTCCTACAGGGGAAAAGAATCTTAAAAGAAAAAAAAAAGTGCATATATATGTATATGTATAACTGATTCACTTTACTGTACACCTGAAAGTAACACAACATTGTAAATCAACTATACTCCAATAAAATTTTAAAAAATAGATTAAAAATGTTCATAAAAAAGGATCAGTGAACTTGAAAATAGAACAATATAAATTATCCAATCTGGAGAAAAAAACTTTAAAAATGAACAAAACCTCACATTCTAGTATGGAATAAAATAGCGTAAGGTCTAATATGTGTGTAATTGAAAGCCCAGAAAAATGGGAGAGGAAAGAATGGGCAAGAAAAGAAATTTTGAAGAAATAACCCAAATTTGCCAAAATCTGGTTTAAAAAATGACATAAATTTGCAAATTCAAAAAAAACTCATGCCAGAGCACATCATATTCAACCTGCTAAAATTCAAAGGTAAAATCTTGAAAGCAACTAGAGGAAAATGGCATGAACAAGAGAAAACTATACTAACTTTTCATCAAAAGTAATGGAGGCTAGAAGATAACATAATGAAAACTTTAAAGTACCAATAGGAAAAACAACTGACAAGCTAGAATTCTATATTTGGCAGAAAATATTCTTAGACAACGAAGGCTAAATGAGGCCATTTTCAGAAAAAACAAAACCTAATCACCAGCAGATTTGCACTATTGGAAATGTTGAAGAAATATTCTCCAGGATAAAGGTAAATGACACGAGATAGTTATTTGGATCTACAGAAAGGAATGAAGATCACTCAAAGTGTTAAATATGTGAGTAAATATAAAACACACACACACTTCACACACTTCTTTGAAACTCTTCAAAACACATACAACTATTTAAATTAAAATTATAACACTGTATTGTTGGGTTTGTAACATAAATACATAACAACAGCACAAAGGCTGGAGGGGGCAGTAAATGGAACTATCCCAGTTGCAATGTTCCAATGCTTGACATGAAACACTACAATACTAACTCTATGTAGAATGTGAAAAATTAAAAATATATATGGTAATCCCCCAATCGACCACTAAAAATTAATACAAAGAAATTTAAAAGCCAATAGAAAAATTAAAATGGAATTCACGGCAGCCATGAATGTGCCTCGCTTAGGTCTCCCTTCCAGAAGAAACAAGCTAATGAGCTGTAAGGAGCACAGTCCGCTGACAGCATCCAAAGGCAGCACCTTTGGGATCAACTGTTTGTGAATCAAAGCCATGTTCTTCACCATTAGTCAATGACTGAACATGACAGGGATACTAGCACTTGGCCATTTCTGCCCAGTGTAAAACTGTTTACAGGCAGTCTTTGCACCAAAGCCCTCCAACAGGCTGGAAGAGACGTTCTCAAAATCACAGCACAGTTTGAGGCTCTTTCTACCCTACCCCTCCTTTCTTCCACCCTCCCTTCACAGGTGTCAGATGCCTACTCTCTCTCTTTTTTATCTTTTGTCGGCATTGCATCCAATAAATTTCTTGCACCTATAGTGCTGCCATCTTGGCATCTGCTTCCTGAAGAACCAACCTAATGCAGAATTCTAAAGAATACTCAATTAATCCAAAATAAGGCAGGGAAGGAAGCAAGAGGAACAAAAAAGCAGATGGGACAAAGAGAAAAAGAGCAAACTGGTAAATCTAAATCCAATCATATAAACAATTACGTTAAATGTAAATGGACTAAATATTCCAATTAAAAAGAAAATTGCCAGAATGGATAAAAATTAAAACGAATCTATATGTTCTCCTTATATGTATAATACAAAGAACAGATAATCTGAAAATAAAAGCATTAAAAAAAAAGAGAAAGCGTAAAGAAGCTCGAGTGGCTATATTAACATTATATGAACTAGATTTCAAGGCATAGAGTATTACCAGAAATAAGGAGAGATTTTATAATGATAAAGGAGGCAATTTACCTGGAAGAAATAAAAATAATAAATGCATAAGTGCCTAATTATAGAACATTTTGAAATAAAAATTGACAAAATTATTGAATAAATAGACAAATCCACAATCACAGTTGGAGATTTTTAAGACTGTCCTCTCAATAACTGATAGGACAACAAGATAAAATTAATAGTAAGGACATGGAAAACTTGAACATCACCATCCAGTACACTGAGCTAATTCACATTTATAGAACACCTCCACTAACTACAGAATACACATTCTTTCCAACTGTACACAGCACATTCACCAGGATAGACAATTTGGTGCGCTATAAACAAGTCCCAACAAATTTCACAAGACTGATATTCTACAAAGTATGTGTTCTGACCATAATTCAATTAAACTCAAAGCAATAAGATATTTGGAAAATTCCAAGTATTTGGAAATTGACAACACATTTCTAAAGAACTCATTGACCAAAGAAGAAATCACAGGGGAAAGACAAAAATATTTTAAAGTAAACCATAAGGAAAATGCAACGTATCAAAATTTGTGTGACACATTTAAAGCAGTGCCTAGAGGGAATCTTACAGCTTTAAACATTTATAGTAGGAAATAATAAAGGGATAAGAGCAATGATCCTAAGTTCCACCTAAGAAGCTAGAAAAAAGAGCCAACTAAATCCAAAGTAAGTAGAAGGAAGGAAATACTAATTTTTTTAAAAGAGCAGAAATTGATGAAATAGAAAACAGAAAAATAGAGGAAATTAAGAAAACCCAAAGTTAGTTCTTTGAAAGATTAACAAAATTGATAAATTCCTAACATGACTGATCAAGAAAAATTTTAAAAGAGAGAATACAAATTACCAGTATCAGGAATGAAAAAGAAGGCCTCTCTAGAGATCCTACTATGTTGAAAGGATAATAAGCAACTAAACAACTTTGTGTCAATAAATGTGGAAACTTAGATGAAATGGACACATTTCTTGAAGAAAGAATTTACCAAAACTGACATGAAATTAAAAATCTAGAGAAGTATATAATAGATATACTTCTCTATATCTATTCAAGTAATTGAATATATTATCAAAATCCTTCCCATAAAGAAAACCCCAGCACAAATGATTTCATGGTGAATTCTAGAACATTTAAGGAAAAAACAATGTTACTCTAATACAAACTTTTTCAGAAAACAGAGTAGGATGCAACACTCCCCAACTCATTTTATGAGGCCAGCATAACCCTGACACCAAAATCTAACAAAGATACTATAAGAAAATTACAGCTCAATATGGACTCCAAAATCCTTAACAAATATTAGCAAATAAACTCTAGCAATAAAGAGGATAATCAACCTGTTTTACATCATGACCAAATACAGTTTATCTCAGGAATGTAATGCAGCTTTAACACTTAAAAATCGATTATTATAATTTACTGTATTACCAGAATAAAAGAGAAAAACCATGTAGCATTTTAATACATTCAGAAAAGGCATTTGATAACATTCAATATCAATTCATGATTAAAAAAAAAAAACAACCCAGAAGGGGATTTCCTCAATCTGCAGTTAAAATCATATTAACGGTGGTAAGTCAAATGCTTTTCCTCTAAGGTCGGTAACAAGGAAAAGATGTCCACTCTCCCCACTTCTCTTTACCCTTGTACTACAGGTCGTAAACAGTATAATAAGGCAAGACAAATAAATAATAGGCATAAAGATTAGAAAGGAAGAAATAAGACTCCCATTGTTTTCAGATAACACAATTGTTTCTATACAAAAATCATAAGAAATCTAAAATGGGATAATAGTACCTACCTCATATAGTTGTTATAAGAATCAAATGAATTTAAATTTGAAGTTCGGAACTGTGCCTGACACACGGTAAGCACTATATAAGCATTAAGTAAAATTTTTAAAATACGTCTAAATATAAAATCTGGGAGTGACAATAAGTATAGGTTTATTTGTCAGAAGAGCTTAAAGAGAGCTACTTTAAGGAATAAGATTATGTTGGGTCGGGGGCCCAGGTTATGAAAGATTTCAGGGCAAATAACACTTGGGATGCCTGGAGAATGGCCAGTTCTGACATTTCTAAAATAGAAAGATGAAGTCTGTTACAGTGACACTGTCTACAGATTTACTACTTTAATATGGGATCTATAATGTCTATACAGTTATATAAACAAATCCAGTTGTTGTGTCTAATGAACAAATAATTTGCTTGATCTATAAGTACTCTTATGGCAGACTATCCATGAGAGACACGTACGGAGGGAAAAAAGGCAGTTGGCATAATCGTATTTACAGTAGAATTTAATTTTCAGTGCAAAAAGGATATGCATATATGATAACTGCATTGACCTGTGCATAGAAAAATTTCTGGAAATACTCAAATAGAAGTGTTAATTAATAGTGGAGAGTTCTAGATAGTGGAGTAGAGAGGACTTTTATTTTTTACTTAATATGTTTGGCATATTGTTTGAATTTTTAATAATATTTTTACTTTGTAATTAAAAACATAAAAATCCCTTACTAAAGCAAAAAATATATCAACACTTAAAAGTCACAATGTTTAGAGTCTATTTGTTTTCTAAGTCAAATGAGATGAAAAGGATTCTTCCTTTGTGTTCTTTAAACTAAGGTAGTTTTATTTTCGTCATCAAGAGCATATTCCAGATGTTTTTGCCCCTGAGATCCCTCCCAGCAGCCCCACCAAGTGGAAAGTGGGGAGAATTAAAAACCCAGGTCAGGTCAAAGGTTCAGTCTGTCTTCACTGGCAGGCTCATCAAAACAGAGAGCCCCGAGAAGGCCCCTGCGCCCCTGCGAGCCGGCTTCACCATAATTCATGCCTTCTGACTTCTGAATCAATCCGGGAACTGGTTTCCCCTACTCCCATCCCTGGATGCGTGGAGACCACGGAGAGGACTCTGCATCAGAGACAACCCATTACCACTGGAGGCACAGAATTTTAAGCAGAATGACCTTAGAAAATGTCGAATTCATCTACAGACAACCACTTTCCAGGTAAGGAAACAGAAGTCTAGAGATGTAATTGCCCAAGGTCACAGGGTTACTAAGTGACCACAGCAGGTCAGGATAGCATCCTTTCTGTGATGATGGAGAGAGGGTCTAAAAGGTCCTACTGATGCTGTACCAGGGGCTGTGCCTTCACGAACAGAGTATACCAGGATGCAGGCTTGACCAGGAGCGGAAGGGAGTAATCTTCCTGCCTTTATCACAGACCTTCAAACTGGAGTGCAAACATCAAAAACTGACTCTGTTGTTCATTTACTCTCATTACTAGTGTTCCATAAAATGCATATACACTTTCTCTACAAACAATCCATTAGTATAAAAGAGCGAATGTTTCCTATTTGAGATGTGCCTTCTGGGCACATCATTCAGAGATGCTTTTAGTATATAACTAACACTAATGAAGGTCTCTTGTTAGAATGTTTTCCACATTTTGGTTATAGGCAATAGAAAACCCAGAGATATTTAAATTAATGCAATGTGTACTACTATGCTCTAACATATATTTTTTTTTATAGTGGGAACTATAAATCAGTTTCTAGAGTTTAAGAGGTAAACCAACGATTAGGCTCTGGAATTACTTAGAATCCATAAATCTGAGACTGATTTAATCAAACTGCCTTGCAAACCTGTCCAGAACAGAAAGGCGCCCTTCATTCCTCTCTGCTAAGAAAAGAAAAAAAAAAATCCCAAAGAACAGTCATGATAGCACTCCCCAAGGTAATGAGCTAAAATCCATATTGGATATGGATAGGCAAACAAGAAATCATTCTTACCTATTTATCAATATAAGTTCTCTAAAACCTCCTATAGGTGGTTATTTATTAACTCAGAATAATAAAATTGTTGCCCTGATTCAACATCACATTTTCCCACTAATAACAGACAAGCTTTCCAACAAATTACTGTAAGTTCCTCGAATGCGTTAGAAATATTCCTTCACTTATACCCTCAAATCTGCAGGAATACATCTTGGGGTTAAGGAGAGGCACACCTATATTTACTGTAAGAAGCTAAAGGAGGATACATAAGTGGCAGCCCCTGGCTAGACATGGATGCTACCCACATTTATTATATTGCCTCCAGCCCCCTCTCAGACACTTCACTACTAATGATTTTCCAACACAAAAGCTTTTTAAAACTTTGATCTTTTGTGAAAAACTCAGTAGGATAATAAAAAGCTTCCAGCTGAACAAACAGACTAGGGCAGAAAGACCATCTCCTTAGCATTTGCCACGGAAAGTATCATCTGCCCTGACTCCATCCTGGTGTTTCATTAAAGTGGTGTCGTTCAAAATATGCAAATGACAGTAATAATCTGAACAAACAAATGAATTAGGTGAGCCTCTATAGGCAACTTACTCAAGGTAATTAAGAATGCTAAGTCAAATAAATTATTATTTTAAACGGCAAGTAAGCTTTAATTAAACTTGATTTCTATACTAAAATGAAACTACTAACTCAACAGAAGGGATCCAGTGTGAATTAAAAGGCAAAGTGTGGGGCTTCCCTGGTGGCGCAGTGGTTGAGAGTCTGCCTGCCGATGCAGGGGACACGGGTTCGTGCCCCGGTCCGGGAAGATCCCACATGCTGCGGAGCGGCTGGGCCCGTGAGCCATGGCCGCTGAGCCTGTGTGTCCAGAGCCTGTGCTCCGCAACGGGAGAGGCCACAACAGAGAGAGGCCCACGTACCGCAAAAAAAAAAAAAAAAAAAAAGGCAAAGTGTGTCAAGAAGGGAAAAAAAGAATGTACACTCCGACTTTTGATTCACCAGATTAGGACCAGGTATCACTGTGTTTTCACTGGAGCTAGCTCAGAGAGAGGTATTTTTGTGCATGAATTTAGAAGTGATATAAAGTATTTGGGGTGGGCTTCCCTGGTGGCACAGTGGTTAAGAATCCACCTGCCAAAGCAGGGGACACGGGTTTGAGCCTGCGTCCAGGAAGATCCCACATGCCACGGAGCAACTAAGCCTGTGCGCCACAACTACTGAGCCTGTGCTCTGGAGCCTGCGAGCCACAACTACTGAAGCCCGCGCGCCTAGAACCCGTGCTGCGCAACAAGAGAATCCACCACAATAAGAAACCCATGCACTGCAATGAAGAATAGCCCCGCTCGCTGCAACTAAAGAAAGCCCGTGTAGCAACGAAGACCCAACACAGCCATAAATAAATAAATAAAAATAAAGTTCCCTTTGTAAAAAATTTTTTAAAAAGTATTTGGGGTGCCTATAGCATGAGTGCTTTTTTTTTTTTTTTTTTTTTTTTTTTTTGCAGTACATGGGCCTCTCCCGTTGCAGAGCACAGGCTCCGGACGCGCAGGCCCAGCAGCCATGCATGGCTCACGGGCCCAGCCGCTCCGCGGCATGTGGGATCCACCCGGACCGGGGCACGAACCCGTGTCCCCTGCATCGGCAGGCGGACCCTCAACCACTGCGCCACCAGGGAAGCCCATGAACGCATTTTAAATCGTAAAGATGCTAAGCAAAATTAGAATCAACCCAAACCTAAGGTAATTTCTCTCCAACTAGCATCTCAAACTTTCTCTATCATTAAGAAAGGGAACCCAGCAGACTGTAGCCCACTAGGGATTAAGAGTCCTTCATAGGGGTTAGGGGGACACAGTGACCCACAGTAGAACCTCCACAGCTATGATAGCCACCAACCCAAAATACATGTGCATGATGGATCAAACCAATGGGCCCTAATCAATAACCATGGAAATAAAGGTGCCCATAGAGGGAGAAACATCTCCAGAGTTGTTCTGACATGAACAAGGCTAAAACATGGTCCTATTAAAGTAGATCATACTTGCATATTTAGTCCTACAGAATAACATAATCTTAATAATTACCATCTATTTTGAAAGCGTCAAGTCTTCTCTGAGACTAGACGTATCCACGTAGCTTCCCTTTGTAATGTATTGTCCCAGTAACGTTAATGGGACTCTCACTGGACCCCACCCACCAGCCCTGGCAAGCAGTAAAGCCCTCACAGAACCACCTGTTTTCTTCTCCACATGAAGCAGCTCTCCTGTTTTAGCCTCCTGGGTCTTCCCTCTTCCACCTTCAGCCCAGCGTCCCACAGGAATACACACAACGCGTCCTGTCCCCTCCGCTCCCGGCTTTCTGGGCAGGCAGGATGACCCAGGGCAGGAGTCAAGGAGGAAGCTAAGAACAGGAGCCGGGCGGTGGCGGAACACAGCAGGGAGGGGCCTGGAGAGGCCATTCTAAGTCACTACCTCTGGCATCTAGACCCAGTCGCCCTGCCATGCAAGACCTTTTTCACACAGTTTCCCTAAATAGTCTGCCCTCAGGACGACCCTAGGGACACTATTGAAATACTAACGGCAGTGGCAAGGAGTCGGTGTCAAGCCTGTGTTCCAAGGAGCAGACAGAACTCCAGACTACTGTATTTTCTCCTCTGTACTTGTGCCTTCACTCTAGAGAGGTAATCGTGCAACTGCTGACTCTGCAACTGGGGAGGGAAGAACTCAGGAGAACTGAAGAGGCCAGTGTGTTCCTCTCCTTCTACCTGCTCCCGCCCCTGGCCAGAATTGGATTCATTCATCCAATAACCACCGGGCACTGTTGACATGTCAGGCCCTACACTGTGCTCAGGGCACATAGCAAGACACCATTCTGTTCCCAAGCTGCCCACGTTCCACAGTCAGGTGAGACACGCGGGCAAGCAATTACAAAATAACGTGCTGGAAACGGATGGAACGGGAACATCGGAGGAGTGAGAAGGTCGGGGGAGGGAACAGAGGAAGCTGCCCGTGCCCGAACATCAGTCCCATTGGAATGTGTCTGCTCCTCTGACCCGCCAGAAGGGGAGCTGTGCATGACACGCCAAGAGCTTTGTCTCTCGCATTAGAGCAAAAATTCCAAGAGTGCTGGGGCTTGGTGTGCCACGAGGGCTCAAGAAATATTTGCTGAGTGAATGAAATGATCTAAGGATTCGAATCTGCCCCTGGGACTTTTTGGACAGAATCTCGGATCTGTCCAAGGAGGATCTCAGAGGTCATCTAATTGTCCAACCTTCTAGAATTTATAGACAAGAGACTTCTTTGAAAATGTTTGCACAGCACAGCAGAGTTGCCCAGAGGAAGCGTGCTGGGCCCATGAAATGTTTGCAGGTGAGTGGATAAAGCGTGCAGATCTAGTCAACGAACAATTGTTCAGCAATAAAAAAAAAAAAAAGAACTACTGACACATACTATACGATGGATGAATTTCAAAAACAGGATTCTCAGGGAAAGAAGCCAGACACAGAGACCACATAGCATATGGTACCACTGATATGAAGCGTCCAGAAAAGGCAAATTTATAGAGACAGAAAGTAGACCAGTGGTTGCCTGGGGCTGAGGTGGGGTAGAACAGGATTAACTGTAACTAGGCATGAGGGTTCTTACTGGGAGGGTGAAACTGTTCTACAACTGGACTATGGTGACAGCTGTGCCACCTTGTAAAGAGACTCATTGTACACGTGAGATGGGTGAATTCTATGACATACAAAATATACCTCAAAGTTGTTTAAAAAGTTTTGCAAGAGGAGTAGTAAGTTATACGTTTACCCTCATGCTGGTATGAGGGGGCTGCTATGTTGCAGACAAAAACAAAGAAGCCCAGGGCTTCCCTGGTGGCACAGTGGTTGAGAGTCCGCCTGCCGATGCAGGGGACACGGGTTCGTGCCCCGCTCCGGGAAGATCCCACATGCCGCGGAGCGGCTGGGCCCGTGAGCCATGGCCGCTGAGCCTGCGCGTCCGGAGCCTGTGCTCCGCAACGGGAGAGGCCACAACAGTGAGAGGCCCGCGTACTGCAAAAAAAAAAAAGCAGCCCAGATTTGAAAGCACCCCCCATCTCCTAACCCCACCCTCAGAGCCTGCCATTCCTCTTTCTAAAAAGTCTGCTTGTAAACAGAAAGCAGATTCTTGGTTGCCAGGGCTGCTTCACGGGGATGTGGTTTCCTTACAGGGTGTTGAAAAAGTGCTGGAACTAGATAGTGCTGACGGTTGCAAAACATTATAAATGTACTTACTGCCACTGAATGGTACCCTTCAAATGGTTAAAGTGGTAGATTTCATGGTATGTGTATTTTACCACAATTTTTTAAGTCTACTTCTTCTTTTTAAAAAGGCCATGTTTGAGGAACATTTTCACATTTCCCTTTCCTCTGCCGAATCCATTCCCCAGTAGCCACAGAGGGGCCAGCTCCTGTGTCCCCAGACACCTCATATCAGGATGTCTTTTCCAGGTGACAGTGTAACTCTAAGCAATTTGTTTGCTGCATGCTCTCATCACCTTTCCCCGGCTTGGCAAACGTCAGACGTTAATGAAAAGAAATCTGGGCTTGGTTTGCGGGTTAATCCTGCCCACTTGAAACTGGCTGGCTTCGTTCAAAACAACACACAAAGGGACGTTCCCAAAGCCGTCAGGCCATCTCTTGAAGGGTTGCTACTGGGCTCCCTGGCAGCACAGAAGGGCGGCGACGCCTCCTGGCACGTATTTAGCCGCAGCGTATGATGAAACACTTGCTGCTCGGTCAGAAATTCTGCAGGTTCACAAAGCTCTAGAACTCCCTGCTTCCACAGGAGCCAAAAGCAGCGCCAGCCTGGCCTGGAATCACTCCCATATGGTTCCTACTGCAAATGCCCTAGGTCACTGGGAGCAGCGATGATTCCTGGATTACTTCTTGCACCAATATCACTGGCTTCAGTATTCCTATCAGACAATCTGTAAGGTGTGTTAAAATATTCTTTCCTTTTTCCCCAACAAGACAACAGCTGCTAAAGCATTTAGCCCAAGGATTTAGAGCTAGAACCAGGGTATAAATGTGCTCGGGGTTCATATGTTTGATTGGTGTACATAGGAAGTAAGAATTATCAGCTGTAAAGGATTTTCTACCTCAAAGACGACATCAAGCTGATACTCTCACTTTGGAATTGCTTAAAATATGCCTGGTATAGAATGAACTAGGAAATAAAAAAAGAACCTTCGGGTTTCCAACTGTGAAACGGTACTTGGAGAGCAAGTGCTAAATGCCAGACGTCTAAAAGCCCTCCTCCGAGGAAATACTTCCTTACTGCCAGCCAAACATCACAGGGACACACTGGGGCTGAATTTTTAAATTGTGTTTTTTAGACACTGGATCATTTTCTGACCATTAAAGACAATCACAGCCAAACCTAACAATAAAAGTAACTGAATCTCCTGCTCGAGAAGCACACAGCTGACTCACGGTGAGGTGTAGGAGAGGAAGGGGGCAGGAAGTCCAGGAGCGATTTTCCCTCCGCGTAAAGCAGAGCCTGCCTTCACAGTGGAGAAGCCCGGGATGGAAGCGTGCTTTCACTTCCCGACTGCCCTGTTCTCTAGGGCCCACGCTCCCAGGTGGCACCTGAAAACCATCAACAGGTGTTAGAGGTTTAACCCGGCCTCTGACCCAGGACTCACAGGCCCAGCTTAGGACATTGAGATGAGGTTTCCAAGAGAGGACAGGGTGAGGCCACATCCATTCTGCCCTTGGGAGACTGTGCCTGTTCCGAGTCTCCCAGGGCACTGGGCGCACACAGGGCACCCAGACTTTCCCGGTGGTGCACAATGACCAACAGTAAAATACAGCCTAACCTGGGGAATATGCAGGACACTTGTTGCCTTGCGTTTACACCAACTGCATTCAACCTTAAAGATACCACACTGACCCGACTTCGAAGGATTTACAAGCTAATGGCAAAACTACTAGCAGCTGTTGGAGATAAGCTAGCCAACCACTTGGTGTCAGAGCAAGGTCTATTTCTGCAAACATTTCATGCGTACAGCTTTTGAGATTGAGTTGGTGGTCACAGAGAAGGTCTGCACAGATTGGCCTTTAAAGAAAAGAGACCCTCATGTGGGAGCCTTGGGTAACTTAATTTTCTGAGCATCTGTATTCTCATCTATAAAATGGGAATTCAGGGCCACAATCTCAAACACATGAGATGCCTGCAATGGAATATATTCACACTAAGTGGGATAAAGAGAGACTATAAATAGCCTCCTGTCCTTAAGAGTAGAGTCTACATTTCTTCTTAGCTCAAACGAGTGACATCATCCCTGTCTTATTCTGTTTCCCTTACTCCTCTTATCCAATTATTGTTTTACATCCTATATTTCCTGACAGTGCCTCTCAGACCTGTCACCTTTTCCGAGTCTATATTCACCCCAGCAAGGCCTTATCATGGCATGTGAGACCACCGTCATACATTCCTAGTTCAGGTGCAGCCTCCCCAAACTATCCTGCGCTCTTCAGTCAGGTCATTCTCATGCATAATCACTGTGCTGACATCAAAACTCTAAAGACAAGGCAGTGTCCACGGGACCGAGTCCAGACTCCTGGGCTTAGATTCCTGCCCATTTTCCCACGTCCCCATCCACAGATTCTCTGCTCCACCCAAACTGATTCCTCAAATGCCTTGAACTTTACCACCTCTGCAACCTCACCCCTACAATCCCATGGCCTGGGGGCAGAGTGTGTTCTACAAAACGGTCACAACAGTATCTCCCACCCCATCTGCTCTTCCCACACTGTGACTTTAATGTGTCAAAGGTTGCGCCTAGGGCTTCCCTGGTGGCTCAGTGGTTGAGAATCTGCCTGCTAATGCAGGGGACATGGGTTCGAGCCCTGGTCTGGGAAGATCCCACATGCCGCGGAGCAACTAGGCCCATGAGCCACAACTATTGAGCCTGCGCGTCTGGAGCCTGTGCTCCGCAACAAGAGAGGCCACGACAGTGAGAGGCCCGCGCACCACGATGAAGAGTGGCCCCCGCTTGCCACAACTAGAGAAAGCCCTTGCACAGAAACAAAGACCCAACACAGCCAAAAACAAAAATAAATAAAAAGAAGGCTCAACATAAAAAAAAAACAAAAGGTTGCATCTATATTCCCTCCCCTTGAACCTGGGTGCACTTGTTACTGTGACCAAAGTGGCAATGGATGACTCACAAGGTAGGTCATAAAACGGAAGGCACTTCTGCCTGGCTCTCTTGGGACACTAGCTCTTGTTGCCCAGCCTCCATGCTAAGAGGGAGCCAAGCAGCCACGTGGAAAGGCCGTGTGTAGGTGCTCTGGTCACTCGCTCCAGCTCATCCCAGCTGACAGCCAGCATCAGCTGACAGACATGCAGCCTTCGGTTGATTCTAGCCCCCAGCCATCCTCTGAGCTGCCCCAGATGATCCTAAGCAGAGTGGAGACAAGCTCTTCTCTCCCATCCCCCTGCCCCAATCCCCACTATGCTCGATCCAAATTGCAGATTCATGAGCAAAAGAAAAGAGTATGATTGTTTTAAGTGACTACATTGGGGTGCTTTCTTGTGTAGCAATAGGTAACTGGAATAGACTAAAATGCCCTCCCCTTCTTTTTGGCTGTCTCAAATCCTCCCTGGCTTTCAAAAGCTCAGTACAGGTCTCACCTCCTTCATGATGTTAAGTGATTTCTGTCCCCTCTCTTGTTTGAAGCCTGAATAGCACTCAATAAAGACCTACCATAATGGACCATCATCTCCTTAAGAGAGAAGGCCATGCCGATGTTTTCTTGGGAACCATTTCCTATCATCTCTCAGAATATCTTACAATAACAGATGGTCTATATATACACTACATGGATAATTAATTTTCTAGCCTCCAGAGTAAAATGCACACAGTAGGTACTTCATACATGATACAAACTATGACAAGTGTTTAATACAAAAAAAACAGGAAAAGAAAAACAATGGTTTTTAAATGGAGGATCAGGTAGTTGTAGGAAATTCAAACCTTTCAAGTCTTCAAACTGCCTTTCTACTGAGTAAAGTAGACGCTTTATAAATGAACAGTTTTAAGTTCAGGAGCGTTTGTGTTTCCAGCCAAACACACACGTAGATTTGGATGTCTCTTTGGGAACCGTTCCTTTGTTAATGAACGCTAAATGGGCATTTTGAGAAGTGGTAGTAACCATCCATGTTCTATGGTCCTGTAATTTACTCAAGGATAATCAGAGCACGGGAGGGTTTAGAAACAGGCAGAATGTTTCCTGTCGAATAACCATCTGTATCAGGACCTCTTAACCTGGGGATCATGAACACTCGATGGTTGTCACTGGATGGGCTTCATGCCCAAAATTATATACAAAATTTTGTGTATATTTGCATTCTTCTAAGGAGAGGGTCCACAACTCTCATCAGATTCTTAATAGTTGCGGAAACGTGGTTAATTCTATGTTTTATCTTAACACATTTGCTTTTAACTCTTATTCAAAGATTCTGCTAAAGGGGGAGCCCTGGGCAAGCAATGGGGAAACACCGAGGCCGCTTTGGCTCTGCCACTGCCTCGCATGGTGGCCTCGGGGAAATCCTTATAAGCACTTTGAATCTGCTTCTGGATCTACCTCTCAACTGTAAAAACAGTTAGAAGCACTAGAGCTACCAAAACATCTCAAGAGAGTTTCCCTGAAAAGGCCTAAAGAGGAAGGAGAAGGCTGCTTCATGTGGTGTTTTTCCACTGGATTTTCTTTACTATAAAAGAACAATAATATTAATTTTGGTTAAAATATACATCTGTATTTACAACTGTTTATTTAATAAATATTAAGAGCCTATGATGTGACAGCCACTGGTTATGAACTTTCCACTCAGTCCTTGAAGACTTGGCAATTACTGAGTAGACCACCCCAACACTGCACGGAAGTCTAGACGATAAAGTGGACCATAAAAATATAAAAAACTAATCGCACAGGGGACCAAAAAATCAAGGGATTCATCATTAAGTGGGTAGAATAGGGATGACGCAAGAGATGTGGTAGAAACAGAGTACTACGAACCAGGTTGATTTGGCTGGTCTGTCCTACCAGCTGGGTGTCCACTTGTTCCTCCGCCTTCCAGAACTGCATGCTCAGTTAAGAGAATAGCTTTCCTCCTTAGAGGAAACTCTTTCTTTAAAGACATAGAAGTAGCTACTCTCCTTCTCAGAACCTCTGAACCAGCTCTCATAGGAATAGAGAGTCAGAAACAAAAAGCAAGCAAACAGACACTTAATGGAACAGAAGACATATGATGAGTCATTTGTACCCAAGGATAATCTGAACATAATTCTCCTCATGCTCAAGGGTTTCCATGCGGGAAGTAAGATTTTACAAAAGCTTTGAATTACAGATAAAACACAAGACAAAGTACTAAAAAAAAAACAAAACCCAACAGGTTGTCAACACTTAAGAGGATGAAAAATATGACATTGATTATTCCATCGTTTCTTGGTCCCCTTAATGTATTTTTTAACTTTTACATTAATACTTATTACTAACTAACTATATATGTATGACTTAACCTCTTGAATTAGACAGTCACCTTCTTGGGCCCAATGCCCATATGTTATATTTTTTGCATGTCATTTGAATGATGATGTGCCCCTACTAAATATTCAATAACTATTCTATGAATGAGTAAATAAAGTTTCTTCCTAAAGCCTAGAATGTTGGTAAACTCAGTGACCTGGCTTTATAAGGAAGCTGAATCATTTCTTCTAACTTACCACAATTAACATCTATATTTCTTTCATTAAAAGTAAAAGTATAAATGGAGACACTCAGTTTGTTGCTGATAATTTGAGGTACGACATGGAGCTCTACACGAGAAGGGGCTTTTTTCTCCTTGGTGTGTGGGGATCAGGTTAAAGGTTAGGAGATAATCTTATTTATGGCCCACATTTGAAAACTGTGGTTAATTTGTGCTTAAGAAAAAATAAGCGCAGTAAAGAACAACATATGGTACAAGTAAATTGGGTTTGGTTTTCCTCCTGACCTCCCCCACGAGTGCGTGTTTGGTGTACTGTGTATACCATACCTTTCTGGACTTTAGATAAATTCGCACATGTGTGAACAAAACGTCTAGGGCAGAGAAAGTATTTGGGGTGCACAGTTTCTTCAAATTGTATCAAAAATGTATATATAAAGTCTTCTGGAATCACCTCCAGAACAAGGGAGACCCTACAATAAAAAAACATATCTATGGGGTAAAAAGAACTAAACATGGTACTCATCACCAGTATGCTTAGAAAGATGTTAAGTTTATTTAAGATCTTCACTTTATACCACACATGAGATTCCTTAGACAAAACTGCCTCTGGATTCTTTCTTTCTCTTGGTCATAAATCAAATATCCAAAAGCTGATGTATAATAGTATGTTACTTCATTTTCTCTAAGTCAATCACTTTAGAAGGAAAACAAAATACAGGGCAAAAGAAGGTGGGAAATGGTAGATTATCTTTCACCCTAATTTCCCAGTGCATTTAGAGGTTGGATTATTTGATCATCTTGGTACCACGGACCATTACCAGGACTTTGATCTCCCTACAAAGTGGGCGGAGAATGAAATGGGGAAGAAATTTTTGAGGAGGATGGTCTTTCACATCATGATTTGTACAGAGAAATAAACACATCTCATCTCTCAGGAAACCAGAGGGAAGACCCTCCAATGATATGTATGTAGGAAATAATATGTAATAGCATGAAAGGCTATTAAAAACAGCCATCTTGTGTACAAAGTGTTCTTTTCTTAAGTATCTCTTGATTTTTCACCTCAGGGTCTTAGAAGAAGCCTGACTGGCACAGGCGCTTCATGTTTGTTGAGTTTAACTCGCTGCTAGAGATCCCAACTTCTTCACAAACGTCAGTGAGAATGAAACACTACACCGCATTTGGGCTGCTGCCCTCCCAGTAAATACAAGTATTTTTCTCACATATATTGCATTCAAGCGGATGGAAACTGGTGGGGTTTTTTGGTTGGTTTATTTGGTTATCAGTTTGTCTATCTGGTTGCTTGGCTGGGTTGTTGATGATATTGCTTTATCACAGGACAGCAAGAGAGACACAATGTGGTACAAAATCATGAGGTTTAAAGTCAGATAAAGTCAGAAAAGACTAAATGCTAACTCCTTCACTTTACTAGCCATCCAACCTTGGGCAAGTCCCTTAATCTCTCCAAGTCTCAGATTTCTTACTTATAAAATGGGTTAATAATCCTTACTGGCCAGGGTTATGAGGAGGATGAAATGAGACAATATATATATGGTGCCTACTTAGCATAATGACAAACCCACAGTAAGCATTAGGCATGCAGCTAATCTTATGTTTATTATTATCACCTCATTAAGTCATAGTTAGGATTAAACAAAATAATATATAGAAGCACTTACCATGGTTCTTGACATATAATTAATGCTAATGCTCATGTTCTAGAAGGACACAGTTTAACACACGATATGAGCCATCTTCCTTTCATACCCCATGGGGTTTTCACATGACCGTTCTCTTGGCCACATGTTTTGTGCCATTGAGCACATATAGGTCTATTTCGGGCATATATCAAACACTTGATGAATCTCTCACTCGGATTTAACTCTAAAAAGTGCTTCCCAGTTGCCAGAAATCACAAGATATAGAAAAAAAACATCAGAAAGTTCAGATCAGGAATAAGAATGCTGGTAAACGTTACTACTTTGATGTGACACTTCTGGATGTTGAAAGCACTAGCATCAAAGATGCTCCCATGTAGCCATGAGCTATTTCCAGCCCTTCTCGCATTTCCTGGCTCTACCTGGATGAGATATGTGCACATGAAAGCAATCTGTCATTCATGCCACTCAAATAATTATGGCCTAAGTGATCTCCTGTGTCACATCCTCAAGTCTCTTCACGTGACTCATCATTCAGCTGGAGAGCAGG
This sequence comes from Grampus griseus, assembly GCF_964374135.1. Taxonomy (NCBI): domain Eukaryota; kingdom Metazoa; phylum Chordata; class Mammalia; order Artiodactyla; family Delphinidae; genus Grampus; species Grampus griseus. The sequence continues at coordinate 59,644,595 of NC_139001.1, forward strand.
AAGCGCTCCATTTGGGGGAGGAAGTCAAAAGGATGCCATGCCTCAGGACAATACCCCTCCTACCCAAGCAGTGTTATTATTCTCAACTACCAGGCAACGCCCAAACAGAGCATGTTTAATCACACCATCAGAAAGGAAGATAAGGGCTGTGAGCTTACACTAGTGTCTCACATCTGAGACATCATGTAACAAAGAGCTACAACCAAGGGCCTGTTCCACCGACCCCATAACCCAGGTGGCTTCTGGTGATTTCAAAGCACCAAAGCTCCAACCTCAAAGCACAGAGACCTAATCCCCCTTCAGCTTATTCTGGCGTATCTCTTGGGAGTGATAGTCATTGGTGTGGAACTCAGTGTAGGTGGCAGAAGTGCGTGTGTTTTGCACATATTTATGCAGACATACATGTCCACATATGAGAAGTTTGGAGGCACCCAAAGAAAGCTACTGTGAAAAGTTTTGTTGCCAAGATTGTTTGCTATTTATCAATTTGCATTTTTCAAATAAGCCGAGTCTGCCCCCAGATGGGACATCTTTCATTGCAGGGAGAGTATATTTCCATTACTATGGGTCAGGAGTTACCCCACCTTCCACTTCTATTCAGAAGGTCCGGAACGGCCAGAAAGATCACCCTCATTCAAGGTCAGAGTTTGGAAGAAAGATGCTCAATTTCATCCTCTTTCCAGCTGTGGAGCCACATTCTAATCTGAAAATGAAAACCTCAGAGCAACGAAAACCTGGCTAGCCTTAGCTCTTTCACGACCCCAACCTTCCACTGCCACTGAGAATTTGACTTTTGAACCGGAAATGGATAATGGTTAAGAGATATTATTATTAAAGAATTGTGTGGGGTTTTAAAGCAATTTATCATTGTATATTTATTTATGTATCAATAAGGGTAAGAGATCAATTTATCAAACATTTAGAATGTATTCTAATGATTTACACTCATAAAGCGTATTTAATATCAAGTTATATATCTAAAGTTGTTATCATTTAATGAAATTCTTTCACTCCGTGTTTACCTATGGGCTAGACACTCAGACACTCTTAACAATACAAGCTATGTTTTATCTCATTATATAGGTGAGAAAACTGGGGTGCAAACCTCTGGCTCAATATCACACAGCCAGGAAGCAGTAAAATCTCATTTGACCCTAGTCTGTCTGACACCCAGGCCATGTGCTTTCCACCCGAGAAACTGCCCCCCTCTATTCATTTATGAGCTTGCATATTAGGATGGGACATGTCTGCAGCTTGAGGAACAATGTAGCAATGATATTCTATAAATCACTTCGGCAATACATCACTAATCCAGGTCTCTTGTACAGATCTCCTAATCAATCTGAACGCAATGAAGGGCTGCGCGTAAGTCACCTCAGCCACCCAAACACATGTGACGTTTATTTCATACATCACGAGTGTGCACAGCTCACTCCTTCGGGTTGATTACCCTTGCTTGAGACGCCATGCTAAAAAGGGTGGCCCTATGGTTCCCCAACCTTTGCCAGAGAAAAAGCACCAGGGGAAGGCGAGAGGGGGTTTCCAGTAACAAGGATATTGACGTCAGTAAACACTCAGAGCTAGCAATTTGGAGCAAGGGGGAAAACAGAAGAACAACAGAATTCCAGAACACATCGGTGCCATTCAGGGTGGCGGTAAAAACTCCTACTCAGCTCAGAAGCCTCTGAGGGAATAAAGTCACAAACTCCTAAGGGTGACATAGTCATTATGTTTGGTAAAATATTAAATTTTGTTTTCCTCTAAGAAAAAAATGCAAGTAGAACATAAATTTACAAGAATTACTTTCAAAGATATTTATGTTTAAAGGAACGATATTTCCTTTACTGAAAACCAATCTTTTGAAGAGTTTCTCAATTCCCGTAGAGGTTAAAAGCTGTTTGGATTTTTTGTTTGTTTTACAAATAAACATCTATTCACACGGGGATTACTGTACATTTAAAAAGGTTTCCAAGCTTTTCTGGAAGGGGATCTCAGTAACTTCTGTTGGCCTGTTTACCAGCACCCTTCACCACCACGTTAGCATTAGTCTCCAAATCAAGTGTTTAATTGAGTAGTTCTCTTCCTCCACCTTCATAATGTACACCTGTCTGTTCTTTTCTTTCTTTTGGCGGCACCACGTGGCATGTGGGCTCTTAATTCTTCAAACAGGGATCAAACCTGTGCCCCCGGCAGTGGAAGCGTGGAGTCTTAACCACTGGACCACCAGGGAAGTCCCTATACACCCTGTCTTAAACACTCCTTCCTCTGAGGTTTTTGAAGCTGCCTCTGCTGTCTTCCACACATGGTTTGATCCTGTTTTTCTAGAACCACTGATGGGCAACACATTGAGCACCTGGAAATGATCAGGTCCAGGCACGAAAGTAGAATTACTTCAACTCTTTACCCAGGATTTTTAGCTTCAACCCTAACAAGACAATCCCACAACAAGTATCTGATCTGTAAAGAGAACGAGGGACCTTGTACAGAACGCCTATCGTTGATCTGGCCAAGAAAAACAGCATGTGATATAATTTTAAAATGCATTCTCCCCTTTAGTTTTCCCCTAATAGATAAGGATGAATTACTGCTGGGAACTGTGTTTTGCAGCCAACAGATCCAGCAACTAACTAACTTGGGATTAGCTTCCTGAAGGAGCATCTCACTGGTAGCAAAAGGATAAAAACAACACTAACTGGATGAATTAATTTCCAGAAGTGGTAGACAACAAAATGCCTTTTAAAAAGTTTTGCTTTATAGTAATATGTCTTTAGGGATGTGTAACTGGGGCATAGTTCAAGGGAAAGAGATTAGAGGAAAAAAAATAATGAATGAAATGTCTTGAGGAAGAAAAACATAAAGCAAGTCAGGAAATGTTTTTCCAGTCGTAAACGCCTGGTCACAAAATATATCTCAAACAAAAACTTGGAAAAGCTATTTTAACACATCTAGCAAAAAAGGAGACATTAATTTACAAAGAGCTCTTACAATCTTAACTGTAAATACAACCCAACAGACTACTAGACAAAGGATATGAACCAGCCACTCAGAGATTAAAAAAAAAAAAAACAACTGCCAAGGAATATTTTAAAAGATGCTTTCTCTCACTCATGACTAAGGAAACAAAATAATAATAAGACCCCTTCTTTTTCCCCAGCAAATTTTTTAAACTTTGAAATTAGTGTTGAAGAAATGGTACACAGTATACTCATACACTGAGGAGAGTACAAACTAGTGCAGACTTTCTGGAGTGTAATGAGAAAACATTCACCAGATTTTAAATTTCACATAATGTCCATATAATTCCATAGGTAAGAATTTACTCCACAAAAGTACACCCAGATATACGTACAAGAATGTTCGTATACACAGACATTGCTGCACTGTTTATGAGAACAAAAACCAAAATAACTGTCTGTCAATAGGGTAATAGGTTGAATAACTATAGCAATCCAGCCAATGGAAAACTCTGTAGCATAATGTGGTTCATCTGAATGGACTGAGGCAGAAGGGTCTCTCAGTGGAAAAGAGCAAGATACAACATGAATGATGTAATCCCATTTATGGACGTATACAAGTTTAAATGTTTTTAATGTATATGCCCTTATATCTTTATTGCTCATTACAAACCACGGCCAAACTTAAAATGGCTTAAAACAATGACTATTATTTCTCATAATTCTGTTGGGCTCCCTGGGCAGTTCTGTTGGCATCACCTGAGCTTACTCAAGTGGCTGCCATCAGCAGGGTGGGGCTATGGACTCACTTCTCATTTCGGCCTCAGCTGGTGAGGCTGAGACCACTGGGATGGACCACATCGTTCTTCATCTTGGGCATCTCTGCACAGCGGAGGAAGCACTCCCAGGGCACGAGAATGAAACTACAGGGCCTCTCCAGGCCGACGCGGAAGTCACACCACTCCCATAGCTCTCGCTCTCGGTCAGAGCCTGTCCCAAGGCCAGTCTGGCTTCAAGAAGAGGAAAGCAGCCTCCACCCCTTGATTGCAAAAGCTGCAAAGAACTTGTGGTCATATTTAATCTACCACTTTACGTGCACGTATCTACCTATCTATACCTATATCTACCTATCTATAGCTATGTCCATCGTTAAGTAGCAGCTGAAATGTTAGTGAAGAAACAAGATAATTTCCTCTGGTAAGAGGAGCTGGGAGTGTGAGTGGGGACGGAAAAGGAAGAGGCTTACTTTCTGTTTCATGCATTTCTACGCTCAGGACTGGCTCCATGGGCATGAGACCTATAGGAGGCACAGGGCCCATGCTCAGGCTCTGGAAAGCTTAATGCTCTGCTGTCACCATCTTGAAGTTCTTAATAATTTTATCTTTGAACGTGTGTTTTGTAAGTCCAGTGGGACAGTGGTGCATGTGCATGAGCAAAGGAGACGGAGCAATATGCACGTCTACTGTTCCCTGAGGCCCTGTTTCACATCCAGCATTCCCCATGCCTCCTGAGGACAGAATCAGGGTGGACTCACGATGCCTGGGCGTTCAACATGACTCAAAGCAAGTACAAGGTAAGCAAGTTACATCTTCCAATGAGTAAATCCTGGCGCTGACAGCCCAAGTTCCCATTTTCTGTTCTAACCAGAGCTTGCTCTAAACACAGTTAAGAATGCAGTGGCACTGACAAAGGAACGCTATCATATCCTTTCTTATTCATGTTACTTCCCTGTATTAGCCAATCACGCTGAAAATAAGTATGAAGAGAAAGGAAAGCTAGGGCAACCCACAGTCCTCTTCCTTTAAGTCTTTCCTTACTCATCTGTAAGCTGAAGAGGGAGAGTGTGGGTAGGTGTGTGCACCAAGAACTAAAGAAATAAAAACAGCTGAATCAGCTTTGTGCACGGTTTATACTTTTCTGGTAAAAATGAAACACATATGCATGTACAAGCTAGGAAATACAAATTATGTAATTTCAGTGATTCCACATACAAGTTAAATGACATTGCACCACAGAAAGATAAAGAGTAAACCTGTGCTAATAATTTTTAATTTTTCTTTACTTAGAACAACATTAAATAGCAAATAAGAAACATGATGAGTTCAGATAGAGAAAGAAGAAGAAAGGAAAAAGCTTTTATATTTTAGCACCATTAATGACATTTTTTTCCCTCTGGGGAAAGGAACCTTACATTTTTATCTTGCACTGGGCCCTAAAACTTATGTAGTCGGCCTTGACTGTACTGTTTGAATCTGCATACGTGTGTCCTACTTTTATATATTTAAAAAATAGGGTTTTTTTTTTTTAACAATACCCCTCAGTTGTTTCACATTCAAATCATCATAGATCCATTAAAAAAAATAAGATCCAGGGAACTAGCAGCTGGAAAAAAAACAGGTACCCGAATGAATAAACACTTTTAATAAAAACAAAGGCCATATTTCATATTATTCCTACTCTTCTTTTGTGGGCAAAACACTCCCTGATTTATAGCACTGGGACCACCGTCAGCACAATGAAATTAAGCAAGAATAATATGTCAGATTAAAAAACCCAAACCCAATTTTATGAACTCAATTCATGACAGCTGCACTGTCAACATAAATATTTATCCTCTCAAGGGCCACGGATGCAAGGTCATCTACACCACAAGGGACGCTCGCCTCCATCGGTACATATACATCAACTCAGGAAATGCAGAGGATAGAGGTTATTTACAGAAATAACTGCTTATAAAATTAATGCCAAAAGAATTTCCCGTGTTTTATTTACTAGCATGATATCAGTGTGGTATCCCATAGTCATAATAACTAAACATCTCTATTCAAATTGAAAGAAGTATTTTTATACTTCTTATACTTTTAACATTACTAAGCATGTATATTAGTTTGAATTTTCAACAAACTTATCATTTCTTAATACCTAAAAATTACAATTATACCACAAAGACATGCTTGGTTAAAATTTTCTATCTGAACCATAGTTGCATTTTGCAATAATGTTCTCAAATTTAAAAGAGAAGACAATGCCATAGGAGGTTCAAGTCGTTAGAATGTAGTGAAATAGTAAAGCAAAAGGAGAAAGTAAACTGAAACCCTGGGAGGTACTTTACGGTCAATTTGTGTAAAGACTGCTATTCAAAATATCTTGATACATATAGAAATTTAAAAACTTGTTTTTCTTTCTTTCTTAAGGGCTTGAGAAGAAGAGTCAAATATCAGCTTTGGAAGTCTTGCCCAATAACCAATCAAAGAGAATACTCTGCATAAAATATTCTACAGAAGATGCCCCCAAACAGGGGGTTGCTACTGGAGAAGAGAGCTGTGGTTGGGGGCAGGGGTGGAAGAAAAATATACTTTTTATTATATATACCCTGTACTAATTTTAGAATTTTTTTTCTTTTTTCCAAATGCATGCAGCACCTCAATAAATTAAATTTCTCTAAAATAACAAAATAAGACAGTTTTTGCTTTGCATAATGGGCCATGCTATAGCTAATTTTTAAAAGTACCACTGTCAAAAAAAAAAAAAAAAAAAAAAAAAGTACCACTGTCTGGGGCTTCCCTGGTGGCGCAGTGGTTGAGAGTCCGCCTGCCGATGCAGGGGACATGGGTTCGTGCCCCGGTCCAGGAAGATCCCACATGCCGCGGAGCGGCTGGGCCCCTGAGCCATGGCCGCTGAGCCTGCGCGTCCAGAGCCTGTGCTCCGCAACGGGAGAGGCCACAACAGTGAGAGGCCCGCGTACCGCCAAAAAAGAAAACAAGCAAAAAGTACCACTGTCTGACCCTCAGAACGGGAGAAGATGTTTGCAAATGAAGCAACTGACAAGGGATTAATCTCCAAAATATACAAACAGCTCATGCAGCTCAATATCAAAAAACAAAAAACCCAATCCAAAAATGGGCAGAAAATCTAAACAGACATATCTCCAAAGAAGACTACAGATGGCCAAAAAGCACATGAAGAGATGCTCAGCACTAATTATCAGAGAAATGTAAATCAAAACTACAATGAAGTATCACCTCACACAGGTCAGAATGGCCATAATCAAAAAATCTACAAACAATAAACGCTGGAGAGGGTGTGGAGAAAAGGGAACCCTCCTGCACTGTTGATGGGAATGTAAATTGGTATGGCCACTATGGAGAACAGTAAGGAGGTTCCTTAAAAAACTAAAAATAGAACTACCATATGAGCCAGCAATCCCACTCCTAGGCATATATCCAGAAAAAACATAATTCCAAAAGATACATGCACCCCAATGTTCACTGCAGTACTATTTACAACAGCCAGGACATGGAAGCAACCTAAATGCCCATCAACAGAGGAATGGATAAAGAAGATGTGGTACATATATACAATGGAATATTACTCAGCCATAAAAAAGAACAAAATAATGCCATTTGCAGCAACATTGATGGACCTACAGATTGTCATAATAAGTGAAGTAAGTCAGACATAGAAAGACAAATATCATGTGATATCACTTACATGTGGAATCTAAAAAAAAGGGTACAAATGAACATATTTACAAAACAGAAGTAGAGTCACAGATGCAGAAAACAAACCTATGGTTACCAGGGGATAACGGGGGTGGGGGAGGGATAAATTGGGATTGACATATGCACACTACTATACATAAGATCGATAACTACTACGGACCTACTGTATAGCACAGGGAACTCTACTCAATACTCTGTAATGGCCTATATGGGAAAAGAATCTAAAAAAGAGTGGATATATGTATATGTATAACTGATTCACTTTGCTGTGCGCCTGAAACTGACAACACTGTAAATCAACTATACCCCAATTAAAAAAAAAAAAGAATGAGGAAAAGAAAAATAAATAAAAGTACCACTGTCTGAAGTTGTTCAGTTAGTTTTATGGTCATTATTAAATGTGGATGGTTTGGGGAGGAGGTATGCAACAAAGAACACAAACCACACTTCCATGAAAAATTATTAAAGTTCAATCATTTTGGAACTAAATACAAAATATTCAAATGTGCTCTATTTAGAGGGGTGATGGATCCATAAATGAGAAATACCTATTTTAAAATAGGCTTTGGTAGAAAATCTCAAAGTAAAGCATTTCTGTTTTGAGCCTAAAACTTGGCATTCTTTTCCTATTTCTTTTTCACTACAAAGCGTTTCTGGATACCAATGGCAAAGCCTTAGAACCACAATGAAATTTATTTTTCCATCTCCATTCCCACCATCACAAATTCTGTAAAGATGCATGAAATTAAGTGTAAATGTTCGTATTCTCCCACATAAAGGAGGAACATGCTATATAATCTGGTCTGGATCCTTTTGATTCTATGGAAAATGGTCCTTCATCTCCCTGGAAAAACACACCCCTTTTGGATTAGGATGAAAGTATGGACCTTCTTTTCAGAAAAATACACACACAAAAAAATATCAGAGGTTTGCAGGTTTCTCAGTAGCTACTCCACGAACTCCCAGGGAGCACAAATCCCGGAGTAGAAGCACCTGCTCTGGACAATTCCTCTTTCCTGACACTCTACACACAGACCTGTGTGTCAATGGACTAAATAAGTTCTTCTATTACTTCAGGGCAAAACACGAACATTTGGGTCTAACTCTAATTTTTTCCTAAGCAAACGGAAAGCTCTTTTTATGCCCAAATTCCCCATAACTGAATTCAGGATACCTAAGCTATATTCTTGAGACTAAATGTAAATGTAAAATACAAATGAGCATGATGTTTTTCAATCAGATCTGGCCTTTACACAGATGTCATGGATGCCTCAAACATGACGCTCTAGAGGGCCCACCTGCCTCTTACCTGAGACTGGAGAAGATTCCCCCAAGTCCCAGGGGAACACAGATGAAAGACTCAGTGGAACATTCTATGCCTTTGATAAAGGAAATTTTCACATATTGAGATATAGGGAAGTCATTCTGGCTTATACACGAGTTAACTTGAATTTTATGCTAACTAAAACAGCCTGTGTGAGGCCTATCACACATACATTGTACATCTGCTTTAATTATTAAAGAAAAAGGTGCATTGACCAGAAGAGAAGAATGTCCATATTAAAAATAAAGATTAAACGCCTCCCTTCCTGGGACGCCATTGCTGGTTCTCCTTCAGTGATAAGACTCCCTTCCCAGGTGCCAAGGCCACACTGACTCGCTGTATATGTGCTAGTCTGGTTTGTTTGTTTTTGAAACCTGGAAGAAACGTATCCCTGACTTGTTCAAGGTTCTTTGTTCTGACAAGATATGAAACTGTGCTGAAAACCCTGCTTCTCCGGAGCGGCTTCTCAGAGTAACCTGGGAAGCTGGCTTCTGGGCTAGTTCTCAGTTTGGCTCAGATAAAACTCTTTTCTATTCTTATTATTGATTGTTTATTGATTACCTTCATCAACATCTCCTACGACCCAAGGACCCAGGCTTGATGGTCACTAGGAACTCCTGCTGCATCAGGGTCAGCAGAGCCCCCAGTGAAAGCCCCAACTGAGGAAGCCCTGCAGGCCTCCAAACACAGAAGAAGCCAGGTGGACCCCTCAGCATGCCTAGACCAGTCCTTAGCTTCCTCTGCGTCAGTCTGGAAGCAACATTTGGCCTCTTGCTCAGGGCTCTCTCAGCCCCAGCAGCTCTCAGCTTCCAGGTTTCTTGGTCTGTTTGAAGAATGGCAGCGTTCTGGGCCTTCCTTTTCCTTTAACTTGAGCAATCCCAGATGTTGGCCTTTCTGATCCGATCTCAACCTGTCTTTCTCAGAGTCCTTTTCTTTCTGATCATCTGGATCCTCAACTCCTCAGGAGGAAACTCGGCCTCCTCCCAGCCTTCCACTCGCAGGCAGATCTGATTCAGAAAATGAACTGCCAACAGGTAACACCTAGGTGAACGGGCTGCCGTCCTTCTTTCCTGATGTTATTCACCTGATCTAGAGAAGGTGGTTTGGGAGACGTGAGAAAGGAGACAACGTCTGGGCTGGATCATAGTACAGGTGGGGAAGAGAGATGACTGGAAGCAAAGGGAACACACAGCAAAGAGACTGGGAGGCAGGGTGGGAGTAATAGTTAGCAGACCTGAAGCTGGGGTCTGCTAGGGGCTGTTTCACTGAGGATGTGACCTTCAGGCTCTTAGTTAACACTTCTGGGCTTGTTATGTGGTTTTGCTCCAGGGAGCAAACAGGTACAAAGCTAGTCTCTGGAAAAACTGAAGGAGGGCTTCAGGGAGGGGAAGAAGGAGATAAAAACCCTGTTCTGACATGCACCCCCATGTGCACAGCACTATTCACAATAGCCGAGACATGGAAACAACCTAGATGTCCATCGACAGATGAATGGATAAAGAAGATGTGGTACATGTATACAGTGGAATACTACTCAGCCACAAGGAAGAATAATGCCATTTGCAGTAACATGGATGGACCTAGAGATCATACTACGTGAAGTGAGTCAAAAAGAGAAAGACAAATGCCATATGATATCAGTTGTATGTGGAATCTAAAATATGACACAAATGAACTTATCTATGAAACAGACTCACAGACGTAGAGAACAGACTTGTGGCTGCCAAGGGGGAGGAAGAGTGGAGGAGGGATGGGTTGGGAGTTTGGGATTAGCAGATGCAAACTATGATATATATAGGTTGGATAAACAACAAGGTCCTGCTGTATAGCACAGGGAACTATATTCAATACCCTGTGATAAACCAAAATGGAAAAGAATATGAAACAGAATGTAGATATGTATAACTGAATCACTTTGCTGTACAGCAGAAATTAACACAACGTTGTAAATCAACCAGGCTTCAATTAAAAACGAAAACATCCCTGTTCTGTTCTCAAGAAAGGCCAGGAGGCTCCAGTGGGCTCCTGTCTCCATGAAGAACTTGAGGATGAGAGAAGCTAGCCCTCGCAGTGAGAAGGCTGCTATGACCCTGTGTCCCCTCAGAACACAAATGTGTTTTGTCTGCAGCACCTGTATCCTTTAGCCTGCGTCCAGTTGGCATCTTTCTGTCAGTCACACTCCTATCAGCCTCATGATGACAACGCATAGAGGAGGTTTTCTCTGGAAACCCTCTGACTCTCCCTGGCAGGTACTCTGTCCTCCTCCCACCTCCAGCCCCTGCGTGCACCTCTGCTGTAGCTCATATCTATTCATATGGTAAGATTTACTTGCATATATTTCTCTTCATTAGACTGTGAGCTCCTTGAGGGTCACACTCTGTTCAGGTCTGTGTCCCAGTGCCTAGAGCAGCTGTGGGCATTCAGTGGATGCACCACATATGCCTGCTGACATGATTTACGCTGATAAAAGTATGTGTATAACTTAGTAGAGGCAATATGGCTGGGAAAGGATATAGGGACACATTTAGAGAACTTCGAATGCCACGGTAGATAGTTTACACTTTCCCCCGGGCAGCAGTGAGAGCAGCACCAGGTGTGTGAGCAGGCGTATGTGTCTGAACTCCTGCTCTGTCTGTGTGTCCATCCTTCACTGCCTCTCAAGGCATTTACTGGATGCTTCTTTGGAGCTAAGAGATTGATGACATCATATCGTTTCTTCCAACCATATGTGATAGGATTACTGTACCCCCCTTTTGACAAATGAGGAAGGAGGTTCAGGGAGACTGTGTAACGTGCCTGAGGACACAGAGCTGGTGGGAAGCAAAGCCAGGACTGTCATGATCTAGCCAATTCCAGTCCCCGGTCTTTAAACACTGCACTCCCTCCCTTACTTTGGCTGAACTTGAGGCGAGACACCAGCGGTGGTGGGATGGGATTGGAAAGGAAGAGATAAATAAACAGTTGGTTGTAAAGGGAGACTGGCTAGCACAAGAAGGAGCAGGGGAACAAAGTTAAACTGAAGTACTGAAGAGTAAAGTATCATGGTATCAATAACATGTTTTCAAATGGTTTAGCAAAACAAACATATATGAGCATATGTATTCATGTCTATATATACACACAGAGAAATATAAATATATATATGGAGAGAGAGAAAAAATTGTTTCAATTTTTCTGAGTGTTTGAAAGTTTGAATAAATAGTCAGAGGGGAGAAAAGACAAGTTTGACATTTCAGACCTAAAAGAAGTCTGGAGAAGGGGCCAGGATGAGGAAGAAGAAAATATAAAGCAACAAGCAGAAAGCAAGAAAGAGAATTTGAAGGAATTAATTGCCAACTGTGCTAAAACATCCCTAAAAGTTTATTAACAAAACCAGGACTCACTAGGATGATTATGAACATGCTTACAATTATTATCACCAGGAATTCATGTAAGGATTTTAACTTATTAATTTTCATTTACTAATGAGCACCTTGTTTAATATGCTATCTGCTATGTTTGATGAAACCTTTGGTAATTATGGAAAATTATGGTAGATTTAATGGATTTAGAATTTATGTACATTAAATATTATGAAAAATGAAAACAGACCAAGACAAGAATATTTGCAGGAATTACAAAAAAAGGTTAATGTCTTGTTCAAATAAAGCATAAAGCATTCACATAAATTGGTAAGTAAATGCCAATGTATGTATGAGTACCACGTCCTGAAAGAGAAAGTATAATCAGTAAAGAAATATTTCAGGCTTTACAACAAATGCTAAAGGAACTTCTCTAGACAGGAAACACAAGAGAAGGAAAAGACCTACAATAACAACCCAAAGACAATTAAGAAAATGGGAATAGGAAAATACATATCGATAATTACCTTAAATGTAAATGGATTAAATGCTCCCACCAAAAGACACAGACTGACTGAATGGATACAAAAACAAGACCCATATATATGCTGTCTACAAGAGACCCACTTCAGACCTAAGGACACAAACAGACTGAAAGTGATGGGATGGAAAAAGATATTCCATGCAAATGGAAACCAAAAGAAAGCTGCAGTAGCAATTCTCATATCAGACAAAATAGACTTTAAAATAAAGACTATTACAAGAGACAAAGAAGGACACTACATAATGATGAAGGGATCCATCCAAGAAGAAGATATAATAATTGTAAATATTTATGCACCCAACATAGGAGCACCTCAATACATAAGGTAAATACTAACAGCCATAAAAGGGGAAATCGACAGTAACACATTCATAGTAGGGGACTTTAACACCCCACTTTCACCAATGGACAGATCATCCAAAATGAAAATAAATAAGGAAACACAAGCTTTAAATGATACATTAAATGAGATGGAGTTAATTGATATTTATAGGACATTCCATTCAAAAACAACAGAATACACATTTTTCTCAAGTGCTCATGGAACATTCTCCAGGATAGATCATATCTTGGATCACAAATCAAGCCTTGATAAATTTAAGAAAATTGAAATTGTATCAAGTATCTTTTCCGACCACAACGCTATGAGACTCGATATCAATCACAGGAGAAGATCTGTAAAAAATACAAACACATGGAGGCTAAACAATACACTACTTAATAACGAAGTGATCACTGAAGAAATCAAAGGGGAAATCAAAAAATACCTAGAAACAAATGACAATGGAGACACGACGACTCAAAATCTATGAGATGCAGCAAAAGCAGTTCTAAGAGGGAAGTTTATAGCAATACAATCTTACCTTAAGAAACAGGAAACATCTCGAATAAACAACCTAATCTTGCACCTAAAGCAATTAGAGAAAGAAGAACAAAAAAACCCCAAAGTTAGCAGGAGGAAAGAAATCATAAAAATCAGATCAGAAATAAATGAAAAAGAAATGAAGGAAACGATAGCAAAGATCAATAAAACTAAAAGCTGGTTTTTTGAAAGGATAAACAAAATTGATAAACCATTAGCCAGACTCATCAAGAAAAAAAGGGAGAAGACTCAAATCAATAGAATTAGAAATGAAAAAGGAGAAGTAACGACTGACACTGCAGAAATACAAAAGATCATGAGAGATTACTACAAGCAACTCTATGCCAATAAAATGGACAACCTGGAAGAAATGGACAAATTCTTAGAAAGGCACAACCTGCAAGACTGAATCAGGAAGAAATAGAAAATATGAACAGACCAATCACAAGCACTGAAATTGAAACTGTGATTAAAAATCTTCCAACAAGCAAAAGCCCAGGACCAGATGGCTTCACAGAAGGATTCTATCAAACATTTAGAGAAGAGCTATCACCTATCCTTCTCAGACTCTTCCAAAATATAGCAGAGGGAGGAACACTCCCCAACTCATTCTACGAGGCCACCATCACCCTGATACCAAAACCAGACAAGGATGTCACAAAGAAAGAAAACTACAGGCCAATATCACTGATGAACATAGATGCAAAGATCCTCAACAAAATACTAGCAAACAGAATCCAACAGCACATTAAACGGATCATACACCATGATCAAGTGGGGTTTATTCCAGGAATGCAAGGATTCTTCAATATACGCAAATCAATCAACGTGATACACCATATTAACAAATTGAAGGAGAAAAACCATATGATCATCTCAATAGATGCAGAGAAAGCTTTTGACAAAATTCAACACCCATTTATGATAAAAACCCTGCAGAAAGTAGGCATAGAGGGAACTTTCCTCAACATAATAAAGGCCATATATGACAAACCCACAGCCAACATCGTCCTCAATGGTGAAAAACTGAAACCATTTCCACTAAGATCAGGAACAAGACAAGGTTGCCCACTCTCACCACTCTTATTCAACATAGTTTTGGAAGTTTTAGCCACAGCAATCAGAGAAGAAAAGGAAATAAAAGGAATCCAAATCGGAAAAGAAGCAGTAAAGCTGTCACTGTTTGCAGATGACATGATACTATACATACAGAACCCTAAAGATGCTACCAGAAAACTACTAGAGCTAATCAATGAATTTGGTAAAGTAGCAGGATACAAAATTAATGCACAGAAATCTCTGGCATTCCTATACACTAATGATGAAAAATCTGAAAATGAAATTAAGAAAACACTCCCATTAACCACTGCAACAAAAATAATAAAATATCTAGGGATAAACCTACCTAAGGAGACAAAAGACCTGTATGCAGAAAATTGTAAGATACTGATGAAAGAAATTAAAGATGATACAAATAGATGGAGAGATATACCATGTTCTTGGATTGGAAGAATCAACGTTGTGAAAATGACTCTACTATCCAAAGCAATCTACAGATTCAATGCAATCCCTATCAAACTACCACTGGCATTTTTCACACAACGAGAACAAAAAATTTTGCAATTTGTATGGAAACACAAAAGACCCCGAATAGCCAAAGCAATCTTGAGAACGAAAAATGGAGCTGGAGGAATCAGGCGCCCTGACTTCAGACTATACTACAAAGCTACTGTAATCAAGACAGTGTGGTACTGGCACAAAAACAGAACTATAGATCAATGGAACAGGATAGAAGGCCCAGAGATAAACCCACGCACATATGGTCACCTTATCTTTGATAAAGGAGGCAAGACTATATCAGTGGAGAAAAGACAGCCTCTTCAATAAGTGGTGCTGGGAAAACTGGACAGCTACATGTAAAAGTATGAGATTAGAACACTCCCTAACACCATACATAAAAATAAGCTCAAAATGGATTAAAGATCTAAATAAAAGGCCAGAAACTATCAAACTCTTAGAAGAAAACAGGCAGAACACTCTATGACATAAATCACAGCAAGATCCATTTTGACCCACCTCCTACAGAAATGGAAATAAAAACAAAAATAAACAAATGGGACCTAATGAAACTTAAAAGCTTTTGCACAGCAAAGGAAACCATAAACAAGACCAAAAGACAACCCTTAGAATGGGAGAAAATATTTTCAAATGAAGCAACTGACAAAGGATTAATCTCCAAAATTTACAAGCAGCTCATGCAGCTCAATAACAAATAAACAACCCAATCCAAAAATGGGCAGAAGACCTAAATAGACATTTCTCCAAAGAAGATATACAGACTGCCAACAAACACATGAAAGAATGCTCAACATCATTAATCATTAGAGAAATGCAAATCAAAACTACAATGAGATATCATCTCACACCAGTCAGAACGGCCATCATCAAAAAATCTACAAACAATAAATGCTGGAGAGGGTGTGGAGAAAAGGGAACACTTGCACTGCTGGTGGGAATGTAAATAGATACAGCCACTATGGAGAACAGTATGGAGGTTCCTTAAAAAACTCCAAATAGAACTACCTTACGACACAGCAATCTCACTACTGGGCATATACCCTGAGAAAACCATAATTCAAAAAGAGTCATGTACCAAAATGTTCATTGCAGCTCTATTTACAATAGCCAGGAGATGGAAGCAACCTAAGTGTCCATCATCGGATGAATGGATAAAGAAGATGTGGCACATATATACAATGGAATATTAGCCACAAAAAGAAACGAAATTGAGTTATCTGTAGTGAGGTGGATGGACCTAGAGGCTGTCATACAGAGTGAAGTAAGTCAGAAAGAGAGAAACAAATACCATATGCTAACACATATATATGGAATCTAAGAAAAAAAGAAAGGTCATGAAGAACCTCAGGGTAAGATGGGAATAAAGACACAGACCTACTAGACAATGGACTTGAGGATATGGGGAGGGGGAAGGGTAAGCTGGGACGAAGTGAGAGAGTGGCATGGACATATATACACTACCAAACATAAAATAGATAGCTAGTGGGAAGCAGCCGCATAGCACAGGGAGATCAGCTCCGTGCTTTGTGACCACCTAGAGGGTGGGATAGGGAGGGTGGGAGACGCAAGAGGGAAGAGATATGGGAACATATGTATATGTATAACTGATTCACTTTGTTATAAAGCAGAAACTAACACACCATTGTAAAGCAATTATACTCCAATAAAGATGTTAAAAAAAAGAAATACTTAAGAAAATCCCTACCATCCCAGCAGTAATCAAACAAACATGATAACAATATGATAGAAAATAAACATATAAACATATATAAGTATATATACACACACATATATATAAATGTATATAAAATGGTCATGCTAACCAAGGCTGGATGTAACAGGCATGCTCAAATACTCTGGATGGCAGGATAAAAGTCACCGAAAATAAATTTGGTCATATTTATCAAGAGCCATAAAAGTTTTCATGGGAAAACTTTTTCTGGGAATTTATCTTAAAGAAGTGATTCTCAAAGTATAGTCCAGGGATGAGGTAGATCTAGACATTCTCAGCGAGTCCATGAGTTCAAAACTCTCTTCATAATAACAGTAAGATATTACTTGCCTTTTTCACTCTTATCTCTCACAAGGGCACAGTGGAATTTTCCAGGAATTACGTGATGTATAATGACACCATTGTTCTCACAACTAAGAGAATGCGTGCTTGTTGGACTGGAATTTGGGGGTGATTCTACACCTTATTCTCACACTTTTAATAAGCAGACCACAGAGGTCACCTCTAATCACAAAGCTTCAAATCGATCCCCCTCACTCTTGTCTCTGAAGTACTGATGGCCATTATCACTTACATCTGGCAGAAACCCCAGTTTGGAAGCAGAATGTCTGTATGAGGGAAGGAATAATTACACTCGGAAAATTTTACAAAGACTAGGAAGGAACCAACATATTATTCCATCGTAGAGCCTTAGCACTGGGCGAAGATGCCAACCAGGTACATGCAGAAGCAGCCAGTGCAGAGCGGCAGAGTGGATACCAGAGCCTGGAGCTGGAGGACAGGGGTTCTCGGCAGACTCATCTGGGGAGCTTTCAGAAGCTATGATGCCCAGGCCCCACCTTCGAGAGACTCTGGTTTCACTGGTCTGGAGAGGGCCCACGCACGGGAATTTTCTAATAACTCCCCAGGTCATTCTAACGTGGAACTAGTTTTAGGAATTACAATTATAAATGCAAGATAAAAAAACGTTTTTCTTGCCTTTCAAATAATGTATTTTGATACAATATGAACTTTTGCCTATACTTTATCCTTTTCATTCACATAATTTGTGGCTCTGGTTTCTTGAAGTTGCAAACCGAAAGGCAAGGACGAGGCACTAAAGTTTTCAGCTCATAAGGCACCTAGCATTCAACATTAACTTGAACCACTGCTGTCAGCAAGGCAGGATTTCAGTAAAGGTACATTTATTTTACAGACAGGTGGCCTAGGAAGCTGGAGAGCTTTCCAAAAGGCCATTCAGCAAAGTTGGGTTAAACCAGGAATAGATCAGAATTTCAGGCCAGAACACTCGACCACATCAATAGCCTTCAGAAGGTCTGTCTTGCATTTATTGGTTTGAGTTAGACAGCTCAAAACATTGAGGTCAGTGAGATCAACCCCAGGGCAAGACTGCAGGAATTCAGAGCTGCCGACTTTGGGACAGGATTTCCTGCTGCTCCTTCCTCGGTGTCAGACACCCTGCCCCAGTGACTGTGCCCTAACCTCTCTGCAGTGGCCTGTAGACTACACAGGAGTGGAATTTGGCCTGATGAGAGGAGGAAAGTCCCATGACCAGAGGGCTCCTGACACATAAAGAGCTTAACGATATCCCCAGCGCATACCACGTGTTCCTTCTGAAAGTCTCAAATTCTTAAAAGTTTTCCCAACTAGAACTGCCTTTGCCCTGAGGACCCGTTAAACCTCAGAACAGATTTCTCCAGAGGATGACTGAACAATAAACAAAACACAAAGCCAGGCATTTGGAAATACAACACATGACACCCTCAGAGGGCAGGCAGACCCCTAACCAAGCCCGCCCGGGGTGCAGGACAGGAGGAGAAGGCAGCAGGCAGCACAGCACAAGTGAGGAAGCCCTGCCTCTTCTGTGTGGTCAGTCCCTTGCGACAAGCCTGTCTCAAACACTGTAATTTGGTTAACTGACCCCAATCCTTGTGGGAGGCTGAAAAACAGCCTTGTTAGCCACACAAGAATTCACCAGATCTCTTTGTCTTTGGATGAAATGATAGCCTGGGTGGAAATGAATCTCTCCCTGCCCTCCGCCATATGTCCTTCAGCACCCTGTGTCTTATCTTATGGGACTTTTCAGTTTGTCTGATATCAGGGTGATTTGTGTTTATGCTTGTCTGTTTTCTCCACTAGATCGTAAACCAGGAAGACAGATGCGGTGCCTTGTGCACCTCCCCGTGGTGGGAGCCAACTATGTTTGTCGAATACGACAGAAGCTTCTAGAGATGAAATTTTCAAAGTGGGATCGATTAACATTGAGTCGAACAGCGCTTTAGCAGGCATGCAGCCTAGCAGGTGAGCTGAGACAGTGAAGAGGGCCACTGCGAGATTAGAGTGCGGGGAGAGGGTCGGGGGGGGGAGGTGTCAACAGCGTGCAGGTAAATGCACAACCAGGGGAAGGATTTCAAAACCTCCACCAACAGCGACTCCTAAAAGGTGTGAGGGACCACGGCACACGCCCGAAGTGAACACCCAAAGGAATACCAGCTCAGAAGCAACAACAGCACCTTGCCAGCAAGCCCACCCGCAACATCTGGGCATTCCTGGCACCTGCCAGCCAAGCCTTGATCTGTTCAGACCCCCCCGATCATCTTCTGAGAAAGAGTGAGATCACAGCTTTTGGAGCTGGCCGGACTTCAAGTCATCAATAATGTAACAGAATTGCCATAAACACTAAGGACTTCATAGAGTCTGAGAGCTGCAGGCAAGGTGCCTACCAGGGCATCCAGAGGGTGAAATACCATCACTCTCAATCTGTTTCCTTGCCCCAAATTCATTTTTAATAGATGCCATTCACCAGATAAATACATACATTTAATATTAATGTGATAAATGCAACTCTGCCTACTTATGAACAAATATCTTTATCTCCTAGAAACATTTAAGATCATCAGGCTAAACAAACAAATCCTTCACAATCAGAAAAAGATGAGCCACCCCTTCCCCCCCCACCCCATAAATAAAGATGAAATCAAATTATGTCAGTGCCGTGGTACATATTTAGGTCTGGTGGAACATACTTACAAAAGCCAGAGATGTTTTAGAGTATAATTCCTAGAACTAAACTGCCAACAGTGACATATAATATCTCCCCACTAAAGAATAGAAAAAGACCCATTCTGACCTGGTAGGGCATACGTCCTTCTTTTTCTTTTTCTCAGCGTTCTCAGACATCCAGTGAAGAACTGTGCTTTATTTGGACAGCAAAATGCACCTTCATCGCTGATTATTTCCTGTTAGTATCTATTACTGTTAAGAGGATCTCAGTCCAGACAGAAAACCGGGGCTGGTGGTTCTTCAGGAAAGCTCAGGCCGTCAAAGGCGATAGGAAAAGACTTCCTATATATACATATATTATTTTTAACTTTACTTATCTCCTAGTAACTTCACTCCCTTCCTTTCTGGATTTGAATCGTTTCAGCATCCCATGGAAAAGCTTGAGGACAGAGGAGTGAGACCCTGGGGCAGACGTGAGGTCCGAGTCACCGGAGCAGGCTTCCGGCTCGGTTTAAAAGAAGCAGAACAGTGAGGAGAGAGGCAAGAGAACCAGCCAACAGGATGTGTGTGGCTGGAGTTCCTGGCATGAAGTCTTGGCTTTCATGTTTATTTTTGGATGTATTTTTCTTAGCCCTTTGATGCAAATTTCTGGCCTGGGAAGTAACCCTACGGTACAAGCTCCGAAGTCGCCAAAAGTTAAGTACAGGCCTCTGACTTGGGAGAAAGCAGGTCCCTTGGCTTTTAGGTTCCAGTTAAGCCTCAGATGAGGGGGTGGGTCCCTGTAACATTAACAGGCAGGCCAGGGGCTGCCCATCTGAGGATGGGTCATGCAGTCCAACCTCAATACCCAGGGCCACTAAACATTTACTTGAAATACCGGTCTACCTTGAAAGCCTAGCATTCAGGCAAAAGTGAAACAACCTGAAACTGTTTGCATGCTAAATAAAGTATTAAAACCCACCCAAAGGGCTTCTGAGATTTTTATGTTCGAAGATACTATGTTTTAAGCACTGGGCTTTAATTTTTCTGACAGCCCAAGACAGAGAGGAACATCCAATCTATTCAAGCAGGCGCAGATGTCTCTGAGAGGTATATTACTCCAATATGGTTTTTAAAGTGCATCAGCAAAGACCAAGCTGCTGTAATTTCAATAATTCCTATTCTCGTAGTGGCTTGTAAGATTATTAATGGAAAAGGGCTTTTTCTCCCTGCATAGTCCAAAAGAGGCAGTAAACAGAAATAGCTACAAAACTTTTCAGTCCAACAACTGCCAACATATCTGGTAGAATAGAGAAATAAAACACCGAAAATTAGGGAATAGAGATAGATATAAAACTATTTCTTTGACAATATTCACTACTCTTAGAAATATTCTTGTTTACAAATTGTATCCTTTTCCTAAGGCAGAAACATGCACATATTTCTTATTCTTACCAGTTTATATCCCAGAAAGCATAAAAAAATTTTTCGGTCAACAATATTTATTGAGGCCACAGACACATTTGGGGAATAAACTCTATGGGATCAATCATTACATCCGAGCAATGGTTCTCTGCGATATTGTATGTCCTGGTTAGAATAAAATCACAAGAGCTTCTGGGTAACTGTTACAGCTAAGAAACCACTTTTATTGTAGCATGGGTCAGACTACAAATTTAAAATAATTGCTTTTATTTCTAAAGACTCTAGTTTCATTGTTGTCTTTAAATTTCAAATAATTCATTCACAAGTGTGTATTATTTTGCACATGCTCAAACATAGCCCACAGTGAAGGAAAGTTTTTGGCCAGAATGACGTTCATGCAATTGGAACACAGGTAGTAGATCACTAGTGCAAGGACCTCTCAGTGGTGTCTTTTATGAGTTTGGTGGAGAGTGACTTTCCAATCTACTTCTCTGAACACACTGGACTCATCTCCTCATACAAGTCCATGTACTTGGCATATTCCATGTAAAGATGACAAGACATGCTGCAAACCTAAAAGCATCTTCATCCACGACGTTAGACAGAAAGGGAGCCAACAAAAAACACTCCTTGTCGTTGTTCTAACCACTGGAAACATTAGACTATATTTGCTGAGAAGAAATTCATGGAATTGGACAGTAAATCAGTATTTATTTATTCCAAGAGCCACCAGCAACCATAGATACTCATTAACACTTGATCCAAGATTATCACAGCTTAAAACTCCCAAGCCCACACTTAACTACTTTGCCATTTAACTTCCTTACTGAGGGTATGCAATGCCACTAGGGTCAAAGAGTTTAAATTACAATTCTCAAGAACTAAAAATGGTACTCCAAGACTTTTAATTTTTTCTGAATGAAATTCAATAACTTTCTCCTTTCTCTCTCACTCACTCTCCCTCCTGAGATGCTAGTGAAAAGTGAGACGTTTTATACCCTAGTTAATATTTTTTATTAAGTTCTAATATTAAAGAGGCATGAAAAGAGGGAAGCATTATTGACCAACTCTGAATAAATTTACTGTAATTCACTTAAGCTAAGAAAATATGACCTGACTTCGAGATGGAGATCCCAGTTCCCTCAAATATGATCATAAATTGGCAACTGAAACATGCAAAGGAAAGAGGAGAGAAAGTTTTCATTAGGAAAGATACAGGGTACAAAGAAAAGCATCAAGCTGCTTCCTCAGTTACATCTTGGGGAATATTTATTTATTTTTGATATATTTATATAGACGACTGAAATAATGCCTCTGGTCACATTTATGACAATAATTTTAAAGAATACTCTGGGTGCTACCAATTTGACTTACAACATAATAGACAACATAAAGCAAGAGGACCAGGGATGAAATTGAATAGGATTTCAAAATCTCAGGTGTAGTTCTCTGGGTATCTGCGGAGAGCTGAGGAAACTTGCCTTTGGTCAGGAAAGGAAGCAGGGTTACCTAGCTCTCTGTTGCCATTAAAGTCTCAAGTGTAAGATTTAAAATAGCCTATTCGCTCAGCCTATTGAAGAGCTACTTGTAGACTGTGCTACCTGTTAGTGATTACACACCATCATTTTCCTGGTTAGAAGGAACTCAGATTCCTGGTCCTTGTCAACCACTTTAAGTGACATCAAAGGCATAGATAAGGAGGGAAACCTCAATCTGAGAGTGCTTGCCACACCATGGGCCCACCATGACATTCCTCAGAAGTAAGCAGGCAAATGAGATGAACATGCAAATTTAGACCCATGATTCAGATGATCTTATTTCTACCGTGTGGGAACTATGGCCTAACAGTGAGCTCCTTACCATGCTGATGGGAGAGGCAGGACCCAGCTTAGCTTTCTGCTGCCTCCTTCCTGCCATTTCATGGTTCAGTGAGGCTTCTCCCTGAATCCTGAAGCTATGTCATCCTTCCCTTTTGATATCTGGCTACCAGATCTAAGTTAAATTTCAGCTGACAGCATGAGCTTGGGTTTTAATGTTGCTTACAGATATTACGTACCAGTGTGATGAATGGCTGAAT
Organism: Grampus griseus; assembly: GCF_964374135.1. Classification (NCBI taxonomy): domain Eukaryota; kingdom Metazoa; phylum Chordata; class Mammalia; order Artiodactyla; family Delphinidae; genus Grampus; species Grampus griseus. The sequence goes on from NC_139001.1 coordinate 59,667,916, forward strand.
TATAGACTCTTATCTGACATAATCAAGAAATAGGTGTTCTGGTTATCCAATATTTTGCTAACAGATTAGTGTTACATATGCCATCAATGGATCACCTATATTCAGAGAATAGAAATAGAATTTACTTAATGATAATGATATATTATACTCTGAAATAATATTATTGACTTGCTAGTCTATTTTCTCTCTTCTCCAAGTAGAACAGAAGCCCTGGCCCAGAGAGCAGGCGCCCTGTCAATCTTCTTCACTGCTATAGCCAGACCTGACACACAGGAGATTCTCACTAAGTATTTGCTGAATAAATGAACAGTGGAATAAACATAAGTCAATTTTCTTTGCTCGAAAGGTAATTTAGAATTCCACAATTTCTTAGGATCATCATGTACTGTATATGCACAGGTGTGCTCATTAATAAAGTTCTGATTCACACAGGTTGCTAGATAATGGAGTTCCTTGCATTCTCACTTTAGCCAGTTAAAACGTTCACGGAGCGTCTTATTTGTACTCTGTGCTCGCTTGCATGAACAGGTAAATAAAAATGAAATATCTTACTAATCTCTTGCTCACTATGAGGTTCCAAACCCCAACCTGTAAAATAAGAGGTCAGTCTAAAAACTCTCTCCATCCTTTTCAGCTCACTTAAGTCACTGACAGAGAAGACCAGAATCATGCTCTGAGGTTACAGATGAGGGGTTGGACCCACGGAGCTACAAAATCATATGGCAAGGTTTGGGATGCCAAGGACCACCTTCAACATCAATAGCCCCATTTAATAATTTTCCTCTAAGGGAAACCTCTGTGAAAAATAGCCCTAAAATATAACTCAGATACAATCCAACCAAGGGATCAAACAAATCAAACCAATGCATCACTTACAGTGAGGCATCCAGACATTAAGAGCAACCTAACGTACTCAGTATCACCTTTGACTTCTTGCCAAAAGTGTTTGGCTTGACCTAATCAAACATTTAGCTCTAACTTCCGTTTACAGGAAACCCTGGGGTAGGGGTACAAAAAAAGATACCATGAGAAAATGATCAGACAAACCTTGAATTTGGGAGAAACTGACCTGGCCTTTTTAACAAGTCAGTGTCATAGAGAAAGAGAGACAGAGAGAGAGGGTGGGGGGGGGGGGGGGCGGGGGGGAGACTTAGACATAACAATCAAATGTTAACACATGGTTCTTTATTTGAGTCTGGTTTGAAATAAAACAGATATAAAAATACTTATGGAATAAATGTATGTATTTCTGGATATTTATGGGGAAATTTGAACTGTGGACTGGATATAGATGACGTTAGTATATTATCTTTAGTTTTGTAGGTGAAATAATGGTATTATGGGTATGTAGCAGGACATTCTGATTTTTTGGAGAAATATGCTAATATATAGGATGAAATGTCGTGATGCCTGTCGTTTACATTAAAGTGGTTCAGCAAAATCAGATGAAGCAAATATGGCTATATGTTAACAACTGCTGAACTAGGTGAGAGTGTATAAGTTGTTCATTGTATTATCCTTTTTGATTTTCTGAACGTCTGAAAATTTCTTAAATAAATTGTTTTTTTGGCCATGCCACACGGCATGCGGGATCTTAGTTCCCTGACCAGGGATCGAACCCATGCCCCCTGCAGGGGAAGCACAGAGTCTTAACCACTGGACAGCCAGGGAAGTCCCGAAATTTTTTAAAATAAATTTTTAAAAATGTTCACAGGTAGCAACTTCTCAGGAACTTTCTTCACAGCACTGAGGCCTCCTAATTAAAATAAATTTTTAAATATTGCCACAAACCATCCTCTGCCAGCAACTTGAATAAGTCATCACGGACAAAAGCAGTTATAATGACATACATCACAATTGGAGTCATTTTTGTTCTTAAACCAGTCTTCCGAATTTTCTTTTTGGAAAAGAGTTTTCAGCTCACCTTTTAAATGAAAGATCCAAAAAGCGGCTTATTTGCCTCAAGTTTGGTCCCTTTTAATTGACAGAAAACCTCTCCGCACACACCTCATGCAAACCTACTTTAGCTCTACCTTCCTAAAACTCGCTTTTGTCTCTGAACTTTAGAGAGCAGTTGGAGCTCTTTAATATTTTCTAAGAGGAACGTTTCCAACAAGTAACCCTGCAATTTATTCACTACTGCCAAGAATAAAAGTAACAGGTTTCACCACCAAGGCCTTCCAAGGCTTTGCAGGACTTTCAAGGCAAAGCATCACTCATTCACCTACAGGTTTGCTCCCTTAACGCATCTGTCATTTGTTTGGCTCTGGAGGAAACTATCTGATTACACAAAATTCTTTTCAGATCAGGTTTAAAATCTCAGCCACACTGGGACAAGTGGCGAAGCCTGCCAGCTCGATGGGTTAACGCTTGGACGTACTGAGCCAAGGACAAAGATAAGGAACAGCCAGAAGCTTGAAGAACTGAAAAGGAATGAGCATAAAGGACGCAAGGGCCTTTCTAAGCACTCCATTTACCGTGACTGCGTGTAAGCTGATTTCTTCCCCGTCCTTCTTGTAAATGAGCATGGTACCCTAAAGGGCGCTGGTAAGCAGCGGGAAATGCACGAGCCGCCAGGACCCGCTGCCCCCATCCACGGCTGTGCTATCCGTGCATTTTGAAGTTGGCAAGTAACCAGCCATCTTTCCGTCCCTCGTTTCCCATACCTTATTACAGGGCACATCATTCTTTAAAGCATTTAAATGAAGCAGATGTTAACCCCATCCATTCCACTTTCCCAGGGAACATGTCAATGATGATTTTGAAAATGCCAAAGAAAATGTCAAAGTATTTTGTTCCCTGGTTAAGAACACATCTGTGGAATAGGAGGGGGGAAATACATAAAAACACTCTATACGTAAAACACTCTATGGTCATTCAAGAAATAATCATAATGGATGTCAAACCACAGAAAATTGAGCAAGCACTACATTAAAAAAAAAAAAAAGGAAAGACATCTTGTGTCAAAATGGCTTTTTCATTCACTCATTTCAAAAACAAGTTTTGAAAATTAAATTCCATCCACCGGCTCAGAACAGAGCACATTAAGGCTTGACTCTAATGCCATTATCCATGTGGCAGCTCTCTCTCTTTTCTGCAACCGCGTTAATTGACAAAGCAGCCTTGGGGCTCACCTCCCATAGTGCCTTGAAGTCCTTCTGCTCGATGCGGAGAAGTTCACTGCTTTCCCTCGTAACAATTGTCGCATGGCGGGGAGTGTTGTCCAGAATGGACTCTCCAAAGGCTGTCCCAATCCCCAGAGTGCAGATGGTCACTGCATCCTGAGAATCCAAAAAACTGGGCATTAGAAAAGCAAACATTTTGCCAGTGGATGCGTTGTCTTTTCTTTGAAGTATATAGTTGACCCTTGAACAGCGGGGGAGTTAGGGGTACCAACCCCAGCCCTGCACACACACAGTAGAAAAGCTGAGCATATCGTGGTTCCTACACATCAGCATATTCAACCAGCCACAGATCATGTCGTACCGTAGTATTTACTATGGAAAAAACTCCGCCATGAGTGAACCTGCACAGTCCAAACCCATCCTGTTCAAGGGTCAACTCATTTCTATACAATATAACACTCAATTCACTTGCACAGTTCAACAAGTTTTGACAAATATATACACCGTGTAATCACCACCCAAGGCAAGACAACATTTCCATCACCCCTGAAAGTTCCCTCATGCCCCTTTCCAGTCAGGACCCTCCTTTCAGAGGCAACTGATGCTCTGATTTCTATCACCGTAAAGGAATTTTTCCAGTTTTAGGACTTCATGTAAAAGGAATCAGACAATATGCCCTCTTTGGTGTCTGGCTTCTTTTGCTTAACATAACGTCTGTAAGATTCATCCATGTTGTTGCGTGGATCAGTAGTTTTTTCCTTTCGCTGACGAATAGTTTTCCATTGCAAGGGTATGCCCCAATGTGCTTATCCATTCTCCTATTCATGGACATTTGGGTTGTTTCTGGTTTGGGGATATTATGAATAAGGCTGCTAGCAATCTTGTGCACATCTTTCTGCGGACATGGTTATCTTTTTATAAGACTACTCGCTCTAAGAAAACGGGGGAAATCGTTTGAAGATGAACTCAGCTTTTTTAGTGAGAGAGTACAGTTAACGATATTTAAATAAGAAACCGGAACGGGGATACGGTTATGTCAGTCTGACTCAAAGAGATGAGGAAACTGAGGGTCAGAACGGTGGATTCACGAGGCCCGAGTTCACACAGATAGTAAGTAACGCAGCCAGGTTCCAATTGTGACTATCTGACTACAGATTCCCAGCTTCTTGTATCACGCTGCCCCCCTCAGCCACAATAGAGTAAACGCAGCACCCAGTGAAGTGCTGTGTGGCTAGCTGATAAAATGTCCTGAACCGATGATTTCAAAGTGTAAGGTGTACTAAAAACGTAATTTCCTTTCTGCATGCAACATGGGCGACGATACTTGGATTTAATCCTAACTAGTTGCAAGTAATGCAGTCACTCAAGATCACCTGGACGTTAATTTTGCAAAAGGTACTATCAACTAAGGGAGATACACAAGGGTAATCCTGAGTTAGAAAGTACAGTTTTCCTTTCACGCACCTAATACACGATAATAGGCAAATGTTATTAAGATCACGTTAGTGACTTTGTAATCACATTACTAAGACAAATGCCCGTAAGAATCCAGTTCCCTGAACCATAGCAAGTTGCTTCTGCACAGATATTACCATTTAAGATTGTGTTCAGGAAAATAAAATCAATAATATCTCAGAAGAGAATGAAAGATCAGGGGGAAACATAAAAATGGCCTGTTAATAAATTTTCCAGAAAGGCAGCTGGTAACAAACTCAGTCAGAAAAATATCCCCAGGGCTGAAATATCAATACCCAGCATATCAGATACTTCTGAGTAATTTTCAGGTTCTAGTAAAAACACAAGATGGATTATGATAAATGACAGACTTTCACAAATTCTTTAGACTACGGGTTCGCTTAAAGATCCACTAGCCTACTTCATTTTTTTTTTTAATCATCTGGACCCTTCAGAAAGAATCCTCTTAGCCTAATGTATACTTTCCAGTGTAAATTTCTATTTTAAAACCTGACAGGGACGAACCATGTGTATTACTACTGCCACTATCCATGTAGCTCAATTATCTACGATTAGCTACGAAGTATAACGCACAAGAACTATGCAGATCTGTTTTTCGTGAGCTCGCTGTAGACTTTTACGGAATAAGTTGTCTTCTCCATCTCTCATCTCCTATCCCCGACACCTGTCACCATGTGTCACCAGAAGGTATACAAAGACACAGCCTGTGAAAGTCAGTCGCATGAGCCCATCTTCTTGCTGGTGAGCAGCTCTGGTAATGATGACAAAAGACTGAAATTATTCTTGGATTTCCCCTAGAGAGTTTAACATGACACCTGCCTGCTCACACGTAACAACATTTAGTCATGTTAGTGCTGCCAAGTGCCCTCCTCAGTGTGGCTCCGTGCGTCAGGACCTCTGTGCAGAGGGGCACCAGCCCCCGTCATTCCATCCAGCACCTGGGCTCGCTCCCAGTATCCCGCGCTCTCCCACCAGAGCTGAGTGTGGGATCCGACCTGTCTTCTCCTCCTTCAGACCCCATCCTCTCAAATGTAAGGACAGGGAATCACAAATACAAGATATAGTTTTGAAAGTAGGACTATAAAACCTCACCTGAAAGAAGCGTTACTTGCAACTTCAAACCTGACTTTCAGCAGACTCGGTATTTTTAGGACAAATTTACTTAGAAATCTGAATGGATTTGGGAAGTGTGGATTGGGCAACTGGGATAATTGGGCACAGGGAAGAAGAAAGTCCTAAGAAGAACATCTTCACCCTAAAGATGAATCACTCCCTTTATGGTCCCTAGGGGCGAGGCCTTGTTTGCATTTTAGTTCCAGGAGGGGACTTGCAATGTGCGTAGAAAATAATTACCAAATAAAGACATTGACATTCAAATGTTCTCTCAGGTGGCAGCACCAACATGGTTGCTCAGTATGTATCAATAAGTTGAAAGGCAGGATAAACGTGAGCCCCAGGAATGTGAGTCAGAGTCGCCGACGCACTCTTATTTTAGTGCACACTCCCAGCTCGCCAGATCCCTGCAGGTCAGAGTTCCAAGCCTGCAACCCTGCGGAGATGCTTAAATGCATGCCTTTGCCTGCAGCTGCAAGTGCCCATTTCTGCAGGGAACACTACTATTCCTTTAAACTCACACATCCTCTAGAGATCTGCTCATGTCTCAATACGTACTAGACAGGGACTATTCAGACATTTATTTTCTGCTCAGTTGCAGATTAATGTTCAGAAAGGTTACCTGAAAGGAAATATTTACAGTGAGGAAGACTGAAGAAATCAGCAAGGACTATGAAACATCAACAGTGAAGGAATGGCCCATTTTACATTAAGATGGTAATTTATTTGGGGGGACTTTCAAATATGAAATGACGATCTAAAAATCTGAGTGTCTTCAAGTATGAAGGTGGGTTTAGCAGATGCTGCTGGAGCCCTGCCAGATTCCCCCACCCCTTTCTCCCACCCTCGCAGGCAACTGTAGGTTTCTGGACAGTTCCCACATATACGCTCGGCTTCCCCTTTCATCTGCATTGCTCCACTTGAGGGCAGCGTGCTGGGCAATTAATGCCTGTAAGGTGTATCTTCCAAAGAGGCATGAGAGGAGCAAGATAAATACGCCGGCTTCCTACCCTACCCAGTTTCTTAGAGGGTCCCCCGGAAGGAATGAGCCCAGGTGCCCATAGCTGAACTCCTTACCTACACATTTTTATAGGCATTCCTCATTCCTCCTGTCAACTTCCCACTCCCTTACGACACTTCCTGGGGTTTCCTCCATAAAAAGCACTTGCAGCCAAACCCTTGTCTCCAGGTTAGCTTCTGGGCAAACAGGAGACTGGGGTAGCTAAACGTGGCCCTGAGTCCCAAGTTACACTGAGACCTCTGGGGAGGTCCTGGGCCTAACCAGTAATCCCAGAGAGATCCTACAATAGCAACAGAGACCAGCTTATCACTGACGGCTTTGCATCAGACACATCCTAAGTGCAATATCCCTTGGGTGACACCTGGGAAGACTTCATTGTATTAGTAAAGCATCCTGGGTCTCCAAGGCCAATGCTACTACATAACTAGCAGTGATGGGCTCTCAAAACAAAGAATTACCTATGACACATTACTGATACGATACCTGGTTTCTTCCCGCAATCGGATCGAGCTCTCTCTCATCTGTGAGTCCACTTGATCACTCCTCCTACCTTCTAAAAACTTACTTACCCAGTCACCCTTAATAGTACTTATCCTCCCGTGCCTCGGTATTCACGTGGATCTCCACATGTGTGAGTGGAGTACTATAGGCCATGCCCTGGGCCAGGTGTCTTGACTATGATGTCTCATTAATTCTTCACAACAGTTAAAGGAGATAAAGTATTTAAGTGCTTTGCACCATGCCGGACTCAAGAGAAATGCTTAATAAAGATAGTCTTCCTGGTGGTAGTATTAAAGCAATCCTGCAACACTGGGATTATTGTTATGTTATAGGTTGAGGAGAATCAGGCTCAAAGATATTCAGTAATTTGTGAAGTGTGGCTAACAGGTAGAAGAGTTGAGACTAGAAACTAGCCAATCTAATTACCTCCCATATACTTCCTAACTTATATGAAATTTAAGAACCTCTTTCTAAGGTTCAGTAGGAAAACTGATTAATTATTAATGTAATCCATACAGGTTCTTTTCTCAATCAGCCAATTCACAGATTGAATACCTAATAATTCCAAATCACCAGGAAAAGACCACACATTTGGCACTGCTCCCCCTCCAACCCTCTAATCCCAACATTGGGGCCCACTTGACCCTCACCTAGAGGATCAAATCCATTCCAGGCTGGGGCTCTGATCCTCTTACTCAGGAGAAATGCAAGCAACCGAAGCCAGAAACTAAGAATCGCATCTGCATTTTTGCTTTGCCCACTCTGACCCCGTGCCCTGTTCTAATAACGGAGCTCCTGCATCAGTTGGACAAACTGGGTTTCTATCTTTCTGCGTCTCTGTCCCGATAACCTGCCGGTATCCTAATTCTTCTCAAAGTGGTAGACTGCCTCGTTGTGACAGCACTCCCCAGGCCCTGGCTCCTCTCTGGCACCCTTCTAATACCGGGCCTCGTTGTCATCAGCCTGGCCACCCAGCTCCATCACAGAGCCTGCTTCCTGCCTCCCTGCCCATCACCAGGCCCCACCCATCATGTTAGACCTGCCTCAGCCCTTCACCTGCTCACCTGGGGGCTGTGCTGCTCCCACCTCCTGCCCAGCAGCACCTGCACATGCCCTCTAGAAGGTGCCCATCTCCACCATGGGCAGCCCCCAGCTTACAGGTTCTCCTCCTGCCCAGGTGGGCACCAACTGAAGTCAGGAGCAATATCTTGGTATGGTATGTGTTTCAGCAGAATAGGTGGGGTCTGGTTACTTCTGCTCCTAAAAGTTGGTGTTAGGTAAGTTAACAAAGGCGTCAACAATCTGGCCCTGCTGGAAGGCAGGGAGCGTCAGGCAAAGCACACACACCTGGAGGCACCAGAGTCGGCACACTCCACGCCCGAGCGGGAAGTGCCCTGGAGGCAGCATAGGGAGAAGAGGACGCGCCTTGCAGACCTAGATTCAAAGCTCATTTCTGCCAATTACTAATCCTGGGCTTTGGGTAGAATGCTCCCAGGAGCCTCAGTATCCTCCCTTGCGAAATGGGCACAATCTTTCTCGTTCGATTATTAGCAGAATTCAGTATACGTGATAGATAGTCCAATACGGTTCCTGGCACACAGGTGCTCCATCAAAAATGGAAAATATTATTTCTGACTTAACCTATACATGTATATAAATGTGGTTATCTACATGTCTAAAAAGCAAAGTGTATTTTTCTACTATTTAAGTAACAGAGAATCTCTAATCATTTTGCATTCATCTCCAATTAATGATGGCTTTTTCAACACTTAAATTCCAAGTTTCTCTGTCCCCCAGTCTGGAGGTCAAGTGGTTTGAATGATCTGCAAAACACTTCAGCTCTCTGGGGGAGCATGTATTCAAAGGAACCCTTCTGAAGAGTCCTGCTGTAAATCAAAGAATCCTTCTGCACTGCAACTAATCACCCCTTAATTTATCTGCTTTGAATGTCTGGATTACAGTATACTGGGTTTCCTTAAAGTAGGCATTCTCATAGGAGGCATTTTATTTGTTTGTTTCGTTATAAACATTACTACAGTATGGACATGGGAATGGTGTTAAGAAAGTCCACGGTTATGTGTCACTGATATCCAAGCTAATAAACGTGGACCTTGCACATGAGGTCTATGAGCAGCAGCTGAAATCTAATTTACACAAGTTAGACATTCTGATGAAATTTAAAACAATAAATTAGAAGAATTCTGTGTTAAGTACATCAATTTTTTGACTGCTCTGTAACTTTGAAGGGTATCCTTTTTTTTTTTTTTTTTTTTTTTTTTTACACGCAGGCTTAGCGGCCATGGCTCACGGACCCAGCTGCTCCGTGGCATGTGGGATCTTCCCGGACCGGGGCACGAACCCGCATCCCCTGCATCGGCAGGCGGACTCCCAACCACTGCGCCACCAGGGAGGCCCAGAGGGGTATCCTATTTTTAATCATGCATATTTAACTCACTTCCTTATTAGTAGCTCAAGAAGTTAATTGTCTCACCGCATATTTATTGTTTTGGATACATGTTGGGTTAACATCAAGGAACAAACTGGTACTTTAAGTGTGTACACCCTGAAACAAATTTTTACAAAACAAGTAGTTTTACAATTTCTATTTTAGGCCTATAGGCAACACTTGCCATTAAGTCTGCTAGTGCCTGGGTTTATTTCATAAGCTGGAATTTAGTCCTGGAATTTACGAAGTGCTCCAAGTCCTTTTAGAAAATAAAAGTTTAATGGAACCTAATCTCTGAATTTGTCAAGACATTAGGGCGTATGTGCAGCCTTAAGGATTTACTACCAAGCAGGAAGGCAAAATACTAAGACAAATGTGTTTTTCTTCCTAACAAACAGCAAAGACAAGCTCTATTACTTTGAGAGCACTTCCTTGGAATCGGTGTTAGACACAGCACAACAAGATCAGGCAAGCTGGCTGCTGGAAGGTTCAGTGAGAATGGACGCGCATTAGCATCTGATAACTCACTCCGGGAGGCCAGCCCTGTTTCAGCAGAGAGCCAGTCTGTACTACACTGTGGCCCTGTCTTGCCTCTGCCCAAACCCAGAATTACATGCAACAAAACTAAATACAGTACTCGGATGCCCCAGGCAGGATGCTAAACAAACTCTGATCAGATCCTAACAAAGAGTGTGACCTAAGCATAGACAAGTAGTAAGAGATTACAAACAACCACTCTAGACTTGGCACCTTTCAGGTTTTATTGGCTTGATAAATGGGTTCAGAAGATGTTTCCAAATGACAGCAAGGTCTGAAAATAATGGGGTGAAATGAGAATGAACCAAAGAATCAGACAGACAAAAGCAAAGACGGGGAAAGATAAAGCAACATGACAGAGAAACATGCCTATCCTCCAAATTTTACAAATATGCAACGCTTAAAAACATCTTTGTTGTATAGACAGAGGGTTTTAAAAAAAAAAGCACATTTTACTTTGGGGAGAGAACCAGTAAGAGACCATTTTCCAAAAATTTGGCTAAAAATCGCCAGACAACTTTATAGAGACTGATGAAAAGATGAATAAAGTGATGACCAAGGCCAAGCTCAGCCCCATTCTCTGATCCCATGAAATGGCTGAACAGCACTGTTAAACTTGCCATTTCGAATACCAAGTGCATTTCCTGCTTTTTCTATTCTAGCACTGCCCTCTTGTGGTAAAATGACAACATTGCAACCAACAGCATTCCACTTCAGGCAACCAACTTTTCTTTCCAAGTAGTAATAAAAAAGCACGGAAGCCCTGCTCCTTGCCAAGCTTCGTACTAAGTGCTTTATCTACATTAACTAATTTAAGGCAGGAACTAGTATCTCGAACTTACACGTGCTCTAACTTGCTCACAGTCACTCAGCAATTAAGTGGCTCTGAGGATTTCGAAAGAGGTCTGATTTAAACCATTGTGCACTGCATTAAGTAAATAGTAACACTTTAAGCATCTGTTATAGAAATATAAAAGTTTTAATGAATTAATAAAGCATCCCATTCCCTATTTTGCAGTATGAACGTCTATTTGCTCTGCAACCATCAGAAATTCTTCTTTCATATGACTGGGGAACTGTTATACTTTTTTGCTGTAAAGATTAGTTTAAAACTTTATTTTTAGGATTTAAATAGTTACCATGCCAAAGAGGCTCCTCACTTATAAAATCTGCAGAGAAAAGAAGGACCCTGTCTCTCTGGCCCCTCCCCCCCACGCACAGTTGGGTATTGTCTGAGATAGTGTGGTTTTTAAAACTATTTATTGTTTTTAAGCTTCATATTTGTTTTATAACTTGTTCCAGTGCTCACTCCTAACCTGAAATCCACTTAAACATGAAAAAGTCCACCCATAGTATTGATACTATTCATTCCAGTGGGAATGTAAAGCCTCTGGCTTTCAGCCCGTGAAGTTAATTAGGCCCCGGAGACAGGCAGCTTCTTGAGCACTCGAGTTCAGCTGTGGGCATCTGAAGGCCTGCGCGTCCTGCTCAGGCTTAGGTAAGAAACCGAGGGTGGGGACAGGTCTCGCTGGGAACTAGAGGATATATCCCCAGCAGAATCTCTGCTACACGAGCACGTGAGCCAGGCTGGGACACTCGGGGACAGTGAGGCTGTCCGTGGGCAGGGCCCCTTGCTGGGCATTCTCAGTTTCAGGGGGTAAGACAATGCACGGCCAGGCAGGAAAACGGCTGGGCAGCTGGGAGAGGGGCCTCTGACAGCCACACAGGGACACAGGGGCAGGAGCACTTCCCAAGTAGGTTTTGTTTTACGGAGTAGTGGGATCAATATAAATTACAGGAAGACATTTCCAAGGACGGTCTCTAATAAAAGTTCGCCATAATAACAGGAATGGAATAATCCATGTACTTCCCAGAGTTCTTAGCACACCCCTGGTTTCAAGGCTGTAACGCAAGAAACGAAAGCACCGTGGCACCAGCTCCTCGGGGAGGGTCTCGGGTAGGTACGGCCCACGTCCCTCTCCTCATCCGGAGGCTTTTGTCTCTCCCCTACCCCGGTCCGCGCTCGAGGCCTTGGACTGGGGAGACTCAGGTGAAGAGAAGGCGGGGAAGCAGAGCGTAGGCCTAACTGCGTGAGAGGCAGAGAAGCTGGTCCCAGCCAGCGCGCGGCAGGCTCCTGTACCCCAGGATGCCGGTCCCGAGCCAGGAGCGGACACAGGCCGGGGCAGCATCAGCGCGCCAGGTCGTGCCTCCCCGGCTGGCACACGTTGTGTTTCTAAACTGACTGGGCGGGCTGACCCCAAACAAGACCAGGAGGCGAGCCATCTGGCTGCCCGCAGCCCCATGGCTTTTCCCCTCCGCCCTCCCATGCCAGGAAAGGGCCTGAAGATTATATTACTACCTACCGGCGTGTTTCTGTTTTCCTCCTTCTCCCAAATGCGGAATCAAGGGCTTTCTTTGTTATAACGTTGGGCATCGGCGTGACCCCAGGGTATGAAGAAGGCGCCACACACCGCCGTGACCACCATGCGTGCGTACCGGCAGCGCCTGGGAGCAAGCGCCCTTTGTACCCGTAGCCTCCTCCCCAAGCAGATGGTCCCTCGTGTGGCCAACCTCAGCGTGGCTCGGGCAGAGCACCGGATTGGGTAAGGAAGTCAGGTGACTTCCAGCTCTATGGGCTACCACTGTGTCCTCCTGAGTGGGCAACTCATTCACCTGTGACCTAAGCAAGATGCAACACAGCTGGGTCGACCTAACAGAGCGGCTCAAACAAAAGAGTGCAAGTGAAATGCTTTGCATATGATGAGATTTAATACTACTCTGCTCGTAGTGTATGGCTAATGAGAAATAAGGGTGACCCTCCACGGGAGGTCCAAAGAATTCAAGAAGAACCTGCCAAACCAATCATACAGAGAGCAAGAAGTGAGTTTTCTTACTCTGGTGAGCAGAAAAGTATAGAGGAATGATGGGAAGGGAAAAAAAGTAATATACTGAAACAGGCAGGAAAGTAACATGAATTTATGAGGCAAATAAGATACTTCTGCTCTGTGTATTCTTGAAGTTATAGTTATATCTTCCTATCATACATAAGAAATAGGGTGATTTTTTTTCAGAAGACATTCCCCCCAAATCAATAGTACCTAATAAATGTATGCCATAAAAGTACTGTACCAGGATCTGTGAAGGGTTTTCTTCCTCACGTGTTTCTTATTTCAATCAGTGGCATCACCGCCCACCTCATCATCCAAGTCAGGCTCCTCCTTTTCTCTCAACCCCCTACACATCCCATCAACACCTCTCCCACCCTCTAACCCAGAAACCCTTTGAAGGGATGGGCCACGCTCATTTCACTGTGCGCGTCCAGGCCTGAAAGGTGGTGCAGGAGGGCCCACATGCCAGGGGCAGCCCAGCAGAGGGTGAGAAGCGGGCCTTCCCCAGCAGCACGCCTCAGGGGGGCTTGGAGGTGAGGCGTGGAGCTCTGAGTTCTGAGCTGGAATCGGAAATGCAGGAGGGTGGCTGCAGGAGCTGCAGGGGAAAAGCTGCTTCTCTGCACACTCGTCATTGCTGAACTGCTCAGCCCTCACTTTATCCCTTCCCCTTCCCACCCTCCGGATGGCACCTGTACAACCCTGAGGGTCAAGAACGTGAGCCCTAGGATCACAAAGAACTGGCTCTGACACCTAATGGCTGTGTAACCTGTAAAATGAGACTAATAATAGCACTGAATGGGGAAGGCGATGCAGGGAGTAGCCAGTGAAATAAAACTTGTAAAGTGCTTTGCACAAAGCTGCCTCTAGTGGGCGCCCTGTTACCATTAGCCATTCCTGCCCTTATCTCACCATCCCGGCTCAGCTAAAACCCTACTGAGGAGCCGCAACTCAGAGATGAGGTTGGCAGTTCATCACCACCATCTCCTCTGACTTCTGACTCTCAGATGAGAAGAGAGGCATGCAGGGCAGGGTGAGACTTGAGGAAAGGAAATGGAGGGGCAGGCTAGCAAGAAACTGCCCTAACCACTTTTGAAGATTTGACTCTTTGCTGTTACCTCATTTCTTTCCTTAATTCTCTCTTAGTCTCTTTTAACTTTTCTTCTTTTTCTTTTACTGCCCCCTGCCCACCTTTTTTCGTGTGTGAACAGCAGGAAGAACATGAAATTTGGAGTGTGTCAGATGTGAATTCAATTCTTTTTTTTTTTCTTGCCTGCATTTTATAAAACTAAAATGAGTTTATTTTGCTAAGTCAAGCAGTAAAAAGAAGGAAATACTTCTCTTTTATAGCCATGTACCTCTAAAGCCACTGTCCAGGAATTTTCCAGCACTGACATTTTTGGTCCGCAGAGACCAAAAATAGGCAGATAAAGTTAGTCCCAGCAAAGATTCCACAATGTAACCAAACTTTCTTTACATACACAGGGGGAAAACAAACCCACAGATTTAATACAAATTTTTAAAAATGTGGCCTCATAAAACTGTCATTCAGTCATCAGTAAGGACTCTGCTTTACCTACTTAGTGGCGGACATTAACAACTCCTCTGGGCAGACAACGGTCAACGTAGTAATTAGCCAGAAAACTGTGACGACTTGCAGTGGGTTCTTTTTCCTACAAAAACATTAATACTGCTGCATGAGGTTTCATATGATGCATGGCGACTTACTAAGTGAAAGAAATTGGAAAAAAACCTTGAAATCGGGAAGTAAACAAAATTAGAGAGTTGCTCACATTCCAACAGGTATTTGTTAAGCATCTAGGAGGTATCCAAAATGTTTCTATAAGCCACAGAAATTTATCTTCCTTTACCAAACACAGAATTATTGTAAAACCCAGTAAGCTTCATTTTGAAATGTCGAGTGAATTCAATTCTTAATTTAGCCACGTACGTATGTGTGGCCCCAGGAAAGTTATACCTAAGGTCTCTGAGCCTCGTTTTCAAGCCCCTGTAAAATAGGACGTGAATAACTAAAGATAAAGACAGTTAATATCCACGGAACCCCTCACACAGTGTGACACGTGAAGGCACTTAGCAATGCTGTTGCTGGTCTCTAGGAATTCCAGGTCTTTTCTTGCTTCTCCTCCCATGGCCCATTGCCCAATCTCATTTTGCTCCCCATGATAGGGGTATAGGATGGTTAATTTTGTGTGTCAACTTGGCTAAACTACGGTAATCAGTTGTTCAGTCAAACAGTCTATATTTTGCTATAAAAGTATTTTTTTAGATGTGATTAACATTTGCAATCAGTAGACTTTAAGTAAAGCAGATTACCTGCCATAATGTGGGTGGGCCTCATCTAATCAGTTGAAGGCCTTGAGAGCACATAGGTCTCCCTTGAGGTTTCCCAAAGAAGAAATTCTGCTTCCACAATGCAACATAGAAATTCTGCCTGAGTTTCCAGCTTTTAGACTCAAGACTGCAGCATCAACTTTCACCTGAAACTCCAGCCTGCCAGTTGCCCTGAAGATTTCAAACTTGGCAGTCCCCACAATCACATAAACCAATTCCTTAAAAGAAATATCTGTCTCTATCTATCTATTTATCTATCCATCCATCTATCCATCTATCTATCTTCCTACCTATCTTTCTATCTATCTATCTTTCTATCTATCTATCTATCTCCTGTTGGCATTGCTTGGCATCCTGTTGGCACCCTGTTGGCAAACCCTCACTTACATAGGGTGCTACTCTGATTGGCTAACCCATAGACCTGATGTGGCCACATCACTAGCGGGCAGAGACCAGAGTCCATTACAAGGCTAGAGCAGCTAGAAATGGGTTTTTTTTGTTTCTCCCCTTTGAGCAACTTGCCACGAGAGAAGATTCAGCCATCTCACTCATCCTCCTTAGCTTCTTCCCTCCGTGTGGCTGGAACCCTGTCTTGCCCATCAGAGCTGGCTAGAAGGCTAGGATCACTGTCTGTCTCAGGCTACTCTTGGGAGGGCTGGAGGATGTAGAGGTCAATGTGTTTCTTAGTGACTCTCCAAATCAATTCAGAAAACTCTGGTTGGACATTATGGCTGGACTCTGTGAAGTACACAGAGGAGGCAATAAGCCAGCTTTGGTATAAAACTAATTCCTAACAAAGTAAGAGAAGAGCAAGCCCAGCTCAGGAAACTTCTCTGCATTGGGGCTGAGGTCAAAACCACAGCTAAAATCTGGGGGCTTCCCTGGTGGCACGGTGGTTGAGAGTCCGCCTGCCGATGAAGGGGACACGGGTTCGTGCCCCGGTCCGGGAAGATCCCACATGCCGCGGAGCGGCTGGGCCAGTGAGCCATGGCCGCTGAGCCTGCGCGTCCGGAGCCTGTGCTCCGCAACGGGAGAGACCACAACAGTGAGAGGCCCGCGTACCGCAAAAAAAAAAAAAACACAGCTAAAATCTAAAGTTAAAAATTTACTAAAATTTTTTAAAAACCCACAGCTAATAACAAAGTGTTGCTCAGCTATTCTTGGCTGGCACCCCATGGTGAGAGATAATTGGTCCAGGGTAACACTCCAGCAGCCCCTGGCCAAATACTATTCTAATACCATCAAAATCTCACGCCAGCTTTTAACATCTGAGGTGTCAGCACGTCACTGCTGATGCTGTTTATCATCCCTTAGGAACATCTGCTCTGCTTTTTAAAATTCTTTCCTCATCTCTCTTGCTTATATTTCTTGCCTTCTCACCTTTCTCCTCCTTAATTTGCATCTTCCTTCCCTTTCCTCTCTTTCCTCACCTTTCTCTTTTCAACTTTCCACCCACACCATCATTACTCATTCAGGACCATGCAGAGGAGGAAGGAAAATCATCCTCTTCTAGGTCCTGTCCCCTCTGCACATCCACGGAGGTGCGACCGGGTGAAGGGAAGCATCAGGGGCAGCTGTGAGCCACGAGAGCCGGAGGGGACCCAACCAGGACAGCAGTCTGCGGGGAAAAGGTGTGCAGAGAGGCAGGACATGGGGTGACCTGAAAGGATGAGAAGTAGCCAAGAGAAGGAAATCACACGCTTCATCATGTTTCTTCAGAGTCAGATAGTACAGTGTTGGCTAAGAGCGTATGTTCAGGTGCCTAAGTCCTTGGGTTTTAATCTTGGTTCCCCTAATTTCTAGATATGTTACTTGGAGCAAGTTAGTTAATCCCTTGAGGCCTCAGTTTCCTCATCTGTAAAATGAAGCAGTCATGTGACCTACCTCATAGGGTTATTGTGAGGCTTAAAGGAGTAAACACCTATTAAGTGCTTAGAACACTGCCTAGCACATAACAAATATCCAAGAATTGCTAGCTGTCCTCGGTCCCACTGGGAAACGGAGGCAGCTTACAAGAATCAAAACCCACCTCCCCCGTTGGGCCGCTCTGAAATCCAAGAGGAAACTGGCCCTGTGAGAGAGGGGAGAGGGACAGTACCACTGAGGCTAGCGGGCACAGATTCCGGGCAGTTTCTCATGGAACTTTTGATGCACTGGTGCATAGAAAAGGTACACTATTGGTTAAGTAGAACTTGGGCACTGGCCTGAGGTCCTAAGCCTCCATGACAATGGGTGGAACACAGGCACCTATACTCCAAACTTCACATGTCCACTTACCGACCATCCGCTTGTTAGAAGGTAACTGCCCACGACTCCAACACACACACAGGTTCCTACAAAATTTACACCTCAAGTTGAGGCCGTCATGATGTTTCTCACATTCGAAGTGTGCCACATCTGGAGAAGGCTCAGAAGCACTGTCTTAAACATGGTACTTGGCTGGAGGTTATTTGTCCCTTTAACTGATTCTTTGATGTTTCTTGATATTTCTTTCTGATTCTGTAGTTAGCCAATTCTCTTCCTTCAGTTTTTATCTGAATCCTGAATATGTGAATATAAACTTGGAACATTCTCATACTGAAGCTTGGCGGTAGCCTCTAGAGGGGTGTCCTTTTGAGATGAGAGGGTCTTGGCTCTAAGTAGGAAGGTCCCGCACATTTAGGCCACATGGAATAATGACGGAGCAAAAGTCACTGCAGATATGAAAGGAGACTCTGGGTACAATTTTCTTTTTTTTTTTTTTTGCGGTACGCGGGCCTCTCACTGTTGTGGTCTCTCCCGTTGCAGAGCACAGGCTCCGGATGCGCAGGCTCAGCGGCCATGGCTCACGGGCCCAGCCGCTCCGCGGCATGTGGGATCTTCCCGGACCAGGGCACGAACCCGTGTCCCCTGCATCGGCAGGCGGACTCTCAAGCACTGCGCCACCAGGGAAGCCCAGGGTCCAATTTTAAATTCACAAATATTATGGGATGGAGGGCAAGAAGAATATGAGTTTTATCTACTAGGATGCCAAGCTCCTCAGAGGTGACTGATTAGGATAAAGGAAGCCTGTGCTGCACGTTAGGAAAAAAAGTATTACTGGCCCTCCCACATTTGACAAGTTGAGGTAGAGAAAAAGTGATGGATATTTGGGGGACTGCACCGACCACGTTTCCCCTGCATTGCTGGAGCTCTTAAAAGGCCGACAAGGGGATCACTTCTAGGACAGAGAAAAGTCAGGAAACCAGACGGAGGAGGCTCTAAGGACAAACCTCGGAAGACTTGCTTCTCCTTCCCCTTTGCTCACATCTCACGTTATGTAACTGAAGTTTCTCACTGCAACGGACTTGTTGCATTTTCCAAATAGAGAGCAAGCTCCTGGAGAACAGCCCATATGCTCCTGCATTTCATGTTCCCACACCCGGCGCCACACTCAAATCATGGAAGACATTCACTATATATGTTTCTTGAGTAACTTAATAAAGGAACTCAACACATACTTGCTGAACTCCTTACTGTGGGAAAGAGGAAGTGGCTTGGAAAATGTAATTTTGATGGCATCCAAGACAGAGGGATAATGTATCGTTTAAAAGTAATAACTCTTACTTTAAGACAAAAAAAAGAATAAGGTATCTTACCTGGTGACTGCTGGTCTCAGAAACTTTAACATCCAAAGACCCTGCCAGGACAGCATACCAGTTGGTTCCAATATCACCCTGGCGAAATACTGGAAAAGAAACAGCCATGTAAGTAGACCAAATGTAAGTTGGTTTTACCACGTAACCTGATAGTTTCTCACTGGTTATTGTGAGCCTAACTTGGACCTAGATGAGCTTACCAACCTTCCTCTATCTGTTCCCACCAGAACATGCCAAAACTTTCTTTCCCTTTTCTATCAACAAAGCTATATCCTATTTATTCAACGTTCCATGAAGTAGAACTCTATTAAACAGAACTCTTTCATATTTACAGAGCAGCAATAAGGGATGATAACCCTAAATGCTATAAGATCCTTTGAATGTAAGAAGAATTGACTGGTATTCTCTGTAATTTATCTTAAATATACTTCACTGTATCGTGATTCTTGGAAAATTATTACTCTAGATGGGGTGCGTGTTAATAAGACTATGGGACTCAACAAAACTAGCTCACCACCCCAATTTCCCAAATCTATTTATATTAAAAGCAACATGCTTTCTAGAATAGAATGTCTCCTTTTAAGCTAACCAATGGCTGATTAAGAAAAATAAAATCTGTTTTAAAATTTTTCACTACTGTATTTTCATTGTCCATTTTCTTGTTTATTTTATAAATTCACTGCTTTTAGGCATTACGAGTTAACTACTCTCTGGAAATGATTCTCATCAGAAATTTCTGAACTTAATTTTGCTTTACTTTTGTAATCTCAGAGAGAAAACATTTAGTTATTTAAAGAGAACCTTAGTTCTCATATCCATGTTAAGACCAGTAGTTTGGAAAGTCATTCTGAAACACTGGTTCAAAAATCTCATACAGACCCAACTATCCTTTTAAATATCCTAGCTAAATAACTAGATGGAATGATCTGATATTTTAAAATTCTTCTCACAGAGTCAGAAGTCAAGTGGCTCAATGAAAACTCACATGACAACTCAGTGGGACAGTTAAGTTCTGACAAGGCTAGTGCTCAGTGCGTAAGAGGAAGCTTCTGGGAGCCATAATTAATGACGATGAGCTGTTCTAAGCTCTCTGACTGAGACATGCTGTGGAAAGGCAAGAACAACAATAGCATCCTACCAAGTGCAATGATAAGCTTAAGATGGGGGATGGCTGAGTTTACAGCTGGCCTCTCGAGTAACTCTAGCCTTTGTAAGGGACTTATTTTAGAGTTAGGGCTTTGCCTTTCATGAACTTCTTGGCCCCCAAAGACATTATCATCTGCCAATCAAATTCACATTACACATCACAGAAGATTCATTGAAAATGGCCTTAAGAAATAGAAAACAGAGTCTCAGCTCTAAAAGAAGGAAGTTCCCGCTATCAGTAAGAATAAAAATATTGGTTTGAAAACCGTATGTGTGGATGATTTTTTTTAATAGAAGTATGACTATGTTTTTGCATGTGTGCATATGGGAAAACATCTTGAAGAACACACACAAAATGTGAATATCAATCTCTGGATTTGGGGATTGTAGGTGATTTTTATTTTGTCTTCTAAATTTTCTACAATGATGTTGTGACAGATCCTGATAGGTTCCCACTCAGAATCATGCCCTCCCTTCCTCCTGTTTAACTGAACATGGATTTGATACAAGTTCCCACCCTACTCTAATGAGTCGAATTCTAAGAACGTATTTCTTCCCTAGCTCCACTGGGGTAACCATGATTGGCCTAAATCAGCCCTGGTGATTCCATGATCTCTGCCAGTGATTGGTTTAAAGATGGGCACATGATGCAATTCTGGCCAATGAAACAATACAGGAAGTCTGCTGGGGGATTCTGAAAAAGAGACAAGAAATAGTCCTTCGGCAGGGATGTTGTGTAGCAGCACACAATGCCTCCAACTGCTGTAGTTAGTTGTATCAGAACCATTTGGGACAAATCTGAGTACAAATGCCAACACCTGAGGATGCAGAGCAAAAACAAATAAACCAACAAAAAAGATGGGAGGAACCTGGGACCTTAATAATGTCATTGAGCCACTCAATCAACCAACCCTGAAGCCATCCTTCCTCAGGACTGCTTATACATGAGTAATTGATTTTCCCCCTTTGTATGAGTTATTACTCAAGCCAGCTGGATGGGAGTTTTCTGTTACTGCAGTATAAAGCATCCCAACAAATAGAATAGCACTACTTTCTTAATAAGAAAATACTTGGTTTTTTTTTAATGCAGCTGTTACCCTATCATTTTACTCTCCCTACCCCTTTGGTCACATCTGGAATAGACGTTATCACTGAGGTTAATTTGAAACATTGCTATTGTAAAATCAGCTATGCTTTAAGTTTTTAAATTACTATTATCATGAGTTAAGAGACCTTTTGTCTTGTTTAATATCCTGCTGGCTCCCATATTTCTTGGGTTACAGAAAATAATTATATTTTAGAATTTCTAAGGATACTGCTGAATGTATAAATCAGTACATCCTTCCAGCTCCATCTGGAAAGTAGGCTGCCCTGGAAGAACCATTTACGTGCTGTGGATGAAGGAGTTAAGGAAGTGCCTACATGGAACTGAATAAATAAAGGAGAGGGAAATGTCAACCTCATATCTTTGACTGAAGCTCAAATATTTGGCACACAGATACCCCATTTGCTATCCATCCCCACAGGGTAACCACAGATGAGCACAAACTTATACATGAAAACACACCACTGGAGTTGCATTTCTTACATGTTATTCCTTTTTCCAGATTCTCATAATAACCACATAAACAAATCTGATGAAGGAGATTTGGGTGAAATTTCTCAAAAGCTTTAACTTCTTTCAGCCGCGTGAAGATTATATCCACATCTTCACTGGATCGTTCTAATGGTCTATAAAGGGGAGAAAAGGCACAAGGCTAGATCAGAAAGAACTTACTTGAGTCAACATGCATTATTCTAACTATATTTAAAATTTTGCAAATATACCAATTGCAAATATTTTACTGCAAATATTTATCCCCCTATAACCATTATAACTATTTCCAGGCCTTCGTCAACTGTTCACCTTAAATCACAAATACTGCAGATGGTGTGATATTGTGATTTACAATAAAAAAATATAAAATAGTAAGAAATAAGAAATTGTTCACTGTTCCTTGCACAGAGCTCCTAAAACTCTTGTAATTTCTTATATGAGAGCCACATGGGGTCTCTTCAGTTATAATATTTGGCCTCTTGTCCTCAGTTCCTGAAATGCTTAAGAGCCGTAAAAGTGAAATGGGTGTCAAGCCCCTTTCCACCACAACCAAGTTTATGTTAATGAGGGGACTTTTGGAAAACTCCTAGGTAACCTAAGGATGGAGACTGGCTGCCTGGAGAACCACTCATGTGATTAGAGGGTTGGAACTTTCAGCCGCACCCCTTGACGTGGGGGTGAAGGGGCTGGAAATTGAGTTCAGTCACCAATGGCCAATCAATTTCATCAAGCATGCCTAAGTACTGAAGACTCCATAAAAATCCCTGAACAACGGGGTTCAGAGAGCTTCTGGGTTGGTGAACACCTGGAAATGTGGGGAGAGTGGCACTGGGAGAGGGCGTGGAAGCTCCATGCCCCTTCCCATACTTCACCTGTACACCTCTTCCATCTGGCTGTTCCCAAGCTACACCCTTTCATAGTAAATCTAGCAAGTAATTGTTTCGCTGAGTTCCGTGAACTGCTCTCTAGCAAATTCATCGAACTCCAAGAGGGGTTTGTGGAAACCTCCAATTTATAGCCAGTCAGTCAGAAGCACAGATAACAACTTGGACTTGCAGCTGACATCTGAAGTTGCACGTGTGTGTGGGCGGGGAGCAGTTTTGTGGGACCGAGCCCTTAACCTGTGGGATCTGATGTTATCTCCAGGTAGACAGTGTCAGAATTGAGTTGACTTGTAGGACAGCCAGCTGTTGTCACAGAATTGCATAATGTGTGGAAAACCCACACACCTGGTTATCAGAAGTGTAGGGAGTATGGTAGTAGCATGAGGGTAAGGGAAACACAGAAGAACGAGTTTTCCTTTACAGATGGCTATACTTACTCAAAATTGAGGTCCCAAACACAAATGCCTGCCGGGGCCTATTAGGTAGAGTAAATGATTATACAAAGAGCCAAATATAAGGAAAAAAATATCTACTATACAAAACCAGTGGTAAAAGCAAAGACAAATTGCAAACTGCAGAGGTGGGGCTGTCGACAGGGAGCAGGCCTTATTGGCTATTTTCCTTATCACTGGCTTTCTGTGGAAACATGGGGCCAGACGTCATGTATTTCAGCCATTCAGGGAAAGAGATCTAGACGTTTGTTCACATTTCTTAAACATTGTGTGGGCCACACACAAAACATCTATGGACTAGATCCAACTTGTTGACCACCGTTTTGTACTTTCTGGATTAAGACGAACTGGAGAAGTAAACAAAAATGGGATAGTTTTACAGATTATATAAACTATTTTCTTTCTTTTCTTGGAGCCGTTTTCCAGGTCTACTTGTTCTTTGATAGGTATGTCCCGTTCCACAGAAAATAGTCACCTCGTAAGTGCCCCCAGAACATTCTGGGATCAGAGGAAACGAGGGGGGCCAGGATGTGACTGAGACAGGTAATGCTCACCAAATTCCCACGTGTTCCCTGACATTTTTACCGGCTTCCTTTGTAGTTATGTTGGAGCCATGCTCTGGCCAGTGGACTGTGAACAAATCGAGCACGCATCACTTCTGAGGTGAAACGGTTAAGGGCCAGCCTCAGCCACAACTCTGCAGTGTGTGATGGGCTATGGTGTCCCTCCCCCAAAATACGCTAAAGCCCTAATACCCGGTGCCCAGGAGTGTGACCTTAATTGGAAAGAGGGTCTTTGCAGATGCAATCAAATTAGGATGAACTCACACTGGATTAGAGTGGGCCATAAGCCAAGGACGGGTGTCCTTACAAAAAGAGGGACATTTGGAAACAGACACAGGGAAGATGGCCAGGTGAAGGCGGAGGCAGAGGCAGGAGGGACGCATCTCTAAGCCAAGAAACACCAAGGATTGATGGCAGCCACGAGAAGCCGGAAGGAGACGAGGAAGGAGATTCCCGAGAGCCTTCAGGGGGACCTGGCCCTGACGACACCTTGGTTTTGGACTTCTGGCCTCCGGAATCCTAAGAGAACACATTTCTGTTGTTTCATCCCACCTAGTCTGTGGTCTCTTGTTTCAGTAGCCCTAGGAAACTGATGAGGAGGCAGGTGCTTCAGATGCTACAGCCGCAAGATGGAGACTTTGTCGAAGTGACAAATAAACCGCCACTGTGTGAAGCCCCGAGATTTTGGTTGGGGGAGGGGGAGTGTTGTTAATACAGCATCACCTAGACTAACATAGAGGTCAGGACTACACGGGCCAGAGTCCAAGGAACTTGGGACATTATCAGAGGAAGACAGATCCCACCATGAGAGATGCACATTTTTGGAGGACATGAGCAGGTGACCCGTCACGAAGGGGAAGACCTAAGACACAGCTTTCATGAGTTTAATTGAGAGGCTCTGCCCCCACCCCTGTCACACTTTCAGGCCCAAGATAACTACATTCGAAGAATCTGCTTACAACCTCGGCGGGCCTCCCAATTAACCTCTACTCAAAGGGCCTGAGCTCTGCTTCCCAGGGAAGAGGGAGGAGAATCCTGATGCATTAGTGCCTGTTTATGAGATGACCAAGTGTCCGGAAGAGCTGAGAGCTTTGCAGGCTTACCAGGGAAGGTACAGCACACTGGGCACAGGGCCTCTTTCCACCTCTTGTCCCTTTGGAAGGGCCTTATCAACTCCCTACCAGAAGCCATGTTCTCAAAAGTCAAGGGGCTCTGAAACAGGTGCTAGAATTTCAGCAGTTAATAAAGGGGTGCAGACAACTTTCAGTGAGAGCCTTTGAGTGTCCGGTGGGAAAGCATTTCCCAAGCAGTGAAGGCGCAGTGGCTGGCAGAGCTACCCTCGACAGCTCTAGCCAGCGGAGCGCACTTCATGGGAAGCAGTGTTGGCACGAGCAGGGGCCACAGCAAGCAGCCGTGTGAACCCCACGGGGCTCCGCTACAGAAGCGCGGGCACTAGCCTGCATGCCCAAAGCAATGGCGACATTTAAGTCAACCGGAGGGGGGAATCACAAGGACCAGATGAGCTGGAAATTGGCTGGACATTGATATGGTGGATTCGACTTAGTGACACAGGAAAAGAGAGAGAGATTAGAATCCCTCTTCCATCAGGAGGGAAAGCAGCATCCCACCTTGTTTATTCTCCCCAGAGCATGTTCCATATTAGGAAGGCAGACCAGGGAGGCCTAAAAACATGTTTGGTCCAACACTCTCCAGAAGAAACTGAAAACAGCAGAAAAAAGAAGCACTTCCATACTTCCATACAGACCAAAACAAGCACAAGAGAACTTCAAGATTCATAACCAGATTGTGTGAGGCCCAGTGACAAAAGACACTTGGAAAGACAGAGCTAATGTGAGATAACCGGGACGAGCATGAAAGCTCTCTTCCTGAGATTTTCTGTGGGCACCCCAAATTTAGGTCCTAATAATGTCTCCCCCATTGTTTAAACATTTAAGCCACAGAAACTATGAAAAGCAATGTTTTCTCTGACATTCACGGAGTGGGGAAAATTCCATTCAGCTATTAACGGACATCTTTACCAACCTACCTCTGCAACCTACCACAGGTGATAATCCTTCCATTGCCCCACTTCTCTTGGGAATCTATGATTTCCTAATGCCACATACATTCTCCTCTCTGCAGAGGTCATGCCTGGTACTTCCTTCATAGATCCCACGGTACTCAGCAGAGGGCCAAGCACACAAGAATTCCTTGGATGCGACGTTCCACAGCGACCTCAAACTGGACTCACCTTCTCTCCGACATCTGCCACCGCACCTGCACTCCTTATTGCCACGCATGGAGCAGGCTCGTCCTCTCTCACCACGTCCAGCTAATTCTACCAACTCAGTGTCTCTCAAATCCATCTCCTTAACCCCTCCGGCCACGGCCTCATTTGAGTGTGAATGAAGGGCACGTGAAACACGTACTGGGCTAGCAAGCTGAACGGCATGGCAGTCCTGGCCTAGGAAGTTGGAGAACTTGGGTTCCGTCTAATAGTCAGCAGAAGTATTCGAAGCAGGAAGGTGGCATGACTGGATGTACCTTTTGGAAAGATCACCTTGACTGCAAGTAAAGGCAGGTGGGAGCGTGTAAAGACCAACAACTAAGAGACCAGTCAGGAAGCTCTTGCAGTCTTACAAAATGATGATGCAGGTTTCTCTAATTATAGCTCACTCTATGCTCCTTGCCTTAATAACTGCGTACATCTGGTCCCCTAAGTAAAAGTTCCAAGTTCAGAGAAGTTATTTTCCTTAGCCAACCCTCTGACACCCAGGACCCGTGTTTTAAATCACTTTTTCTAAAAACTTCACATTTAAAACATGTTCAAACAGCAGTAGAAAGAATCATTTACAAAAGAAGACACTGTGGTAGGCAGGATCCTAGGGTGACCCCAGTGACCCACATCCTTATATAATCCCCTTAAGGGTAGGCAGAAGCTCTAATTTACTTTTAGTCAATAGAATATGGCAAAAGTGTAGAGATATCACTCCCATGACACGTTACAATATAAAGCAAAGTTAAAGAGATTTTGCAGATATAATTAAGGTCCCTAACCAATTGACTTTAAGTTAATCACAAGGAAGATTTTTCCCAAGTGGGCCTGACCTAATCAAGCAAGTCCTTTAAAAGAAGGTAGAAGAAGTAGGAGATTCTTTTTTTTTCAATTAAAAAAAAAATTATTTATTTTGGTTGCATTGGGTCTTCGCTGCTGTGTGCAGGCTTTCTCTAGTTACATTGAGTAGGGGCTACTCTTCATTGTGGTGCACGGTCTTCTCATCGCAGTGGCTTCTCTTGTTGCGGAGCACAGGCTCTAGGCACACGGGCTTCAGTAGTTGTGGCACGCAGGCTCAGTAGTTGTGGCACACGGGCTTAGTTGCTCTGTGGCATGTGGGATCTTCCCAGACCAGGGAATCGAACCCATGTCCCCTGCATTGGCAGGCGGATTCTTAACCACTGCGCCACCAAGGAAGTCCCAAAGTAGGAGATTCTTTTGCTGGCCTTGAAGAAGGAAGCTGCCATGTAGCAAAAGGGCTACGTGGCAAGGAATATATGAGGCCCCTGGCTGACAGCCAGCAAGAAAACAGGGACCTCAGTCCTACAACTGCAAGGAACTGAATTCTACCAACAACCAAGTGAGCTCAAAAGAGGTCCCCAAGTCCAGATAGGGACACAGCCCAGTCAGCACCTTGATTTCAGCAGAAAATGCAGACAAGCACGCCTAGGCTCCTGCCCCACAGACCTGATGAGGTAATAAAGGTGTGATGCTCTGGGCCACTAGGTTGTGGTGATTTGTTACCCAGCAATAGAAAATGAATACAGACACAAAGTCTTTTCTCACCCTGACTCAGTTCCTTATGACCAGCTTAGGGTTCACTTCCCTCACAGAGCTTTTCCTAACAATGTTCTCATCCTTCTCTGAAGTCCAATGGATATCATTTCTTTTTGGAATCTTATCACATTATTTTACTCTTTCACGTGTCATGCATGCAGCTTCTGTCTTCTTGGAGATACCATCATTCTTCTATGCATTCATTTGGTGAATACTATTTGGATCTTATTTTTTATTAACTACTGCATCACTGTTTTCCTGTTTTGTTTTGTTTTTTTTCTTCTCATGGTTCTTTAGCTCTTCAGGATGAATGTTACTGTCCGTCACTGAAAACTGTCTAAATCAGACAGCAAGGTCAGACAGAGGTTAACCCATCTAAGTTAAAAAGGCACAAACTAAAACCATTGTCGATAAAATAAAATCCTTTTAAGTATTATATAAATTGTAATGGTAAATAATGCCTTAAATTAGCATTACAAAAAGATAATTTTATTAGAATGTGTTTATGATTTTGAAAGGCGTGGTTTTAACAACTTATTTATAACTTTTTATCACATCTACCTTTCAAATTAATGGCACCCAAATAAATAAGACTTAACTTTGCAATATGAATTATCAAAATCTATGGAATTATAAATGACTCTCCGCCAAACACATCCTTTCATGAATACACATTCATTTTATTTATCCATTCGGTAAGCTGTATTGCTTTCCTACCTTACATTAGATACCTTTCCCTGGAAGAACAGAGGTGAGCAACACGCCAACCCTACCCACCGGGAGCTCACGATCCAGTGGGGAAGGGAGCCACAAAATCAAAATTAGAATACTGTATGGTAAGTACTGTAACATGGGTACCCACAATGTTCTGGGCTGCACCTTGTTTTACTACAAAGAAGGCAAACATGGAAACTACCAAAGTCAGGTGTACGAGGGATAGCAAAGGTTCCGGATTCCAGGTGCTGCCCACGTGTTATAATGCAATGTGAAAATGTAATGTGCTCTTAAATCTTAATTCAGTCAGCTCGGGATTATCTAGGGACTAATTAACCAGTTTCTGGATTAGTCAGAGCACGAAATAATAACACACAGGCATCTGTGGGGAAAAATGTACAATAACCATAAAATCAGCAAAACATCTCCTCTTAGATGACTTCAGTTTGACTATATGATAATCAATATGCAAATCCTCTGCCGTGAGGTGGGCCCCACCCTGACCAATCTGCTGAGTAAGCCCCCCCTCCTCCCCTCACCTCCCACAGAATCTCTGGGGGACCTTTCAGGACAGTGGATCCCAACACCCAGCAGTCAGACCTATGGGAGGCGTGCAGGAAGTAGATGAAGAGGGAAAGGAAAGGAGGGAAGGGAGGCAAAGTGCTCTCTGCCCAGCTGCCTTCCCATAGTCGTGAACAGAAGGCTCACCCAAGAAATGGACAATAACGGGTCGTAACAGTACCGTCATCTTGTGGGAATGTATATAATGCTTAATTTCCTCCACTACTTCACTTGTATTTTTTCTAAATTTCCAGATGTCTTCTGAAGATCAGTAAATGTATTTCAGAACATTGGGTGTAATGCTAAATAAATACATTTGCATTAAAATGACTTTGCGGTTCGTTTTGTCTCCTTGTGCTTTAACAGTAATTTAGGATTATAAAGAGCTAGCCCCCACTCCTAATGAACTGTTAAATTCGAGAAAATACATGGGAGCTTTGCAAATTATAAAGGGCTACAGAAGCTATTCTTACTATGAGTACCATCAGCTTCATCATCATCGTTAGCCACAAAGACCTTTTAATGATGAGAGCAACGAATAAAGTGCTTAAAAACATATATTAGAATTCTCTTGTAGTTTTGGAAGGGTTTATAGATAGGTGTGCATGTATATTTTTCTCTCTCTATTATAACAACAGTAAGATCTCAAACAATACGTACTTTATAATCTCGTCCTTTTCATAACACTATTAACTTTTTAAAAGGCTTTGAAATGTTCATCAAAAACATTTTACACAGAGGCTAGGTAAGTATTAGTATGCTAAAATCATGTGTGTATAATGCCAGTGATGACGTGGATATATCAAAAGTCTTTGAAACTCAAGATGTTTACCACTTATCATGTTATTTTAATTATATGGTTATTAACCACTTAGAATACTGAAATGTTGACTCTTTACTAATTACAAGTTTTCCCAACAACGTCAACAAAATTCAGAAAGAAGGTGTTGAAAATGCATTCATTCAATCTGCGTGTCTGTATGAGAGAAGAAAACACTCGGGTGATACAAAGAGCATGGTTCCTGCGCTGAGGAAGTTCAAACTGAGTTAGGGAGAATTGTACACATACAGCAATTATCAAGGTGAAATGTAGTAAGAAGTGCAATTAAAATAGGAAAGAAGGAAATATGAATTCAGAAGAAGAACAGATATCACTGATGGATGCAAGTTCTACAAAGACTTCATGAAGGCACTATTGTAAATTCTTCCTAAAATCAGTTCTTTCTTGTTTCTCTTTTTATGTCTATAGTACCACCACTGTTGTGTCATTTATTCCTAAAAAATGTGGTGTCAGTAGGGCTCCTCTCCCTAGAGACCTGTTCTATTGACTTTTCTCCCTATGAGTTTCTTACCTACCAACCTCCTAACACACACACACAGATATACACATGCATATCCATATGTACAGAGATGTATACACACAATGCATACACACATATGTACAAACACATATACAAACACACACATACACACGGATAAAGATTCTTTGTTGACCAAAGTGTGTTCAGACTCCCGAACCTTTTCCTAGACCCATCTGTGTACTTCTTTGTAAAATGCAGTTTTAGCAAGAACCTTGCTAAAAAGTCAGTTTAACCAGAACCTCCCCACTCCTGATATCTGACCACCCTCCATATTCGATTGGGTTCCTCATCCTCCGCTCTCCCCCAGACGATATAGGATCACCCTTGTCTTCAGCAAGAATCCCGTCGGGTCAATTTAGCCAGAATCCTCCTTACCCTTGATGTTTCCTCTCAGTAATTTTCCAGCCACTGACTTCCTCCCACCCCCCACACCTTGCTCCTTGGCTGTAAATTGCCACTTGTCCATGCTGTGTTCGGAGCTGAGCCCAATCTCTCTCCCCTGCTGCAAACTCCTATGGTGGTAGTCCCTATGCCTGACTCAATGGCCCTGAATAAAGTCTGCTTACTACCTTTAATAGTTTTTTTTTTTTTTTCCTCCTTTGCGGCACGCGGGCCTCCCACTGCCGCGGCCTCTCCCGCTGCGGATCACAGGCCCCGGACGGCGCAGGCTCAGCGGCCATGGCTCACGGGCCCAGCCGCCCCGCAGCACGTGGGATCCTCCCAGACCGGGGCCTGAACCCGCATCCCCTGCATCAGCAGGCGGACTCCCAACCACTGCGCCACCAGGGAAGCCCTGCTTACTACCTTTAACAAGACTCAGTGTCTTTTTTTTTTTAAATATAAATTTATTTATTTATTTTTGGCTGGGTTGGATCTTCGTTGCTGCTCGGGGTCTTGCTCTAGTTGCGGTGAGCGGGGGTTACTGTTCGTCGCGGTGTGCGGGCTTCTCATTGCGGTGGCTTCTCGTTGCAGAGCACGGGCTCTAGGCGTGCGGGTTTCAGAGCTGCAGCACGCAGGCTCAGTAGTTGTGGCATGCGGGCTCCGTAGTTGTGGTTCGCGGGCTCTAGAGCGCAGGCTCAGTAGTTGTGGCGCACAGGCTTAGCTCCTCTGCGGCATGTGGGATCTTCCCAGACCAGGGCTCGAACCCATGTCCCCTGCACTGGCAGGCGGATTCTCAACCACAGCATCAGCATCTTTTCCTTTAACGTCACACACACACCCAGCCACTCCCACACGCACATGAGCGCACCCCTCAACTCAACCAACTGCCAAAATTCTCCCTCGTCTATTGATTCTGCCCATGTTCAGGGTGACTCTCAGAAAAAAATCCCATTGATGGACCCCAGGTGCAACTGCAGTTTTGGGGGTTTTTTTGTTTTTTTTTTTTTGCGGTACGCGGGCCTCTCACTGTTGTGGCCTCTCCCGTTGCGGAGCACAGGCTCCGGACGTGCAGGCTCAGCAGCCATGGCTCACGGGCCCAGCCGCTCCGCGGCATGTGGGATCCTCCCGGACCGGGGCACGAACCCGCGTCGCCTGCATCGGCAGGCGGACTCTCCACCACTGCACCACCAGGGAAGCCCGCAACTGCAGCTTTTTATCCTCACAGCTGAGACTGTCACAAGGCACACCATGACCTCTGTGACTCTTCCAAAATATGGCCTGCATGTCAGCCACCGGGGAGCAGAACGTGTTAAGTCTGCACATTCCTGGCCTGATGCCTCCCTATTTAGAAATCATGCCCACTTGCTTTTATGTCCCTATAAAAGAATGAAGAGAAAACGGCCCCCCAGGGTCCCAAATGAGATAAGAGAATTGTGACTGGAGGTCACCAGGGGCCACCATTTTGGCCCTGAGCAGAGCAACAGGAGGAGTCAGAATACTTCCATCTCTCTTTTGCAGGTGACCAGTGTGTCATCTGTCCTACCGAGAGAGCTACGCCAGCTCTGGGGCCCAGGGCTCTTTGGACTGTTGAAAAAGCCTGTCTTCAGGCCGAGACCAGGACCAGCCTTGCTAATATCTAAATAAGACTGATCCTGGGGCTTCCCTGACGGCGCAGTGGTTAAGAATCCACCTGCCAATGCAAGGGACACGGGTTTGAGCCCTGGTCCGGGAAGATCGCATATGCCACGGAGCAACTAAGCCCGTGCACCACAACTACTAAGCCTGCACTCTAGAGCCTGCGCGCCACAACTACTGAAGTCTGCGTGCCTAGAGCCTGTGCTCCACAACAAGAGACGCCACCACAACGAGACGCCCACGCACCACAACAAAGAGTAGCCCCCACTCACTGCAACTAGAGAAAGCACGCGTGCAGCAACAAAGACCCAGTGCAGCCAAAAATAAATAAATAAATGAAATTTATTTTAAAAAAAAAAAAAAAAAAAGGCTGATCCTGCATTTATTAGTGAAGAGAGAGAGGGAAACCTTTTGACCAGACTCAGGGTGCTGTAATTTGTCTTGTTACAAATACAAAATCAAAGTATGGGCTTGCCCAGTTTTAGCAGATCCTTTTCAAAAATCTTCTCTGACTGTACATGAGTGTCTAAACTCAGCACAGTATCATCAGGTTGGGCACACATCTCTCCACCACACACTGTAGTCAGAGGTCCCCAAAGCCCAGCCAAACTGGATGCTTACTGGACCCCAAGCAGCACATAAAGAAGACAGCTATCATAATTTTCCCCAGCTAATAATACACTTGCCCTATTAGCATTAAGTTAAAAATAATTTCTTTTGGCTCCTTAAACTTTTAGAATGGCTTCTGGGATGACTCAGATAACTGATGCTGCTTTAAAAACGTTTTGCTGATAAGTTTGAAATGATGGCTTTTTTTCCCCATGTAATTTTCACCATAGCATGCAGACACTCTCGAAAATCATTCCACACTACTTAGTGCTACATTCAAATTTGAGATAACTCTGTTCAAAAAATTGCCATTGCTACAACTAAACATTTGAAAGGCCCTAAGACCCTTAGGTTGTGAGGATTAGAGAACAGGAAATGGGAACCTCTAGAGTCAGATCTTTCTGATAACCATTTCTCAGCACTCTCTATTCCTGGGCAACAAGGAGACCCTTGACGGTGAAACAAAGTGAGAAAAGGAAGGCTGAGGATGGGGGAGAGGAGGGGAGGACATTATTCTCAATCTTTTATCCATTCCAACACATGAGCAGCAGCAGAGGGAAGCGCATTTTGAGCAGGGAGTTTGAAAATGCCTTTACCTCCCTGGATCAGCTGGCTGAAAATCTCTGGCTCTGAAAGGGAAGCGGGTATGCTACGATGATGGTGGATAATCTGGTCCCCATGCCTCACCCCCGTCACCTATTTCCTTTGGAACCTCCTCATCTATTCTCCTCTTACTCGCTCTTATCCAGACACACAGGTGTCTCTGCTGTCCCTTGAAGGCCTCTGCCCCACCTGAGAGCTTTGCAATAGCTATTCCTCCTGCCAGGGATGCTCTTTCCCAGATATCTGCAAGACTCCCTCCCTCACCTACTGCAAGTTTGAGCACAAATTCTCTTCTCGGCGAAGCTGATCCTGACACCTATTTAAAATCCCAGGCCTCTCAGCAGCACCCAACCTATTTTTATCCAGAATTCTCTTTTTCCATAGCACTTAATATTTCCTAACATAATATTTATAATAACAAATAAGTTATTTATTTTGTTGATTGCCTCCACTAGAATGTAAGCTCCGTGAAGGCAGGGATTTTCTGTCTGTTTGGATTCTGCTATACTTCCAGTACCCTGAACAGTGCCTGGCATATAGCAGATGCCCAATGAACACTGTTGAAAGAATAAATATACTTTTGTGCCTTTTGTATTTGTACACGTGAATGTATTATTATTATTAAAAGTGAATAACATTTCAAGGAAAATTATATTACTTTTTGCTTAAGAAGCTATCTGTCTATAAACTTTTTTTTTTTTTTGCGGTACGCAGGCCTCTCACTGTTGTGGCCTCTCCCGTTGTGGAGCAGAGGCTCCGGACGCGCAGGCTCAGCGGCCATGGCTCACGCGCCCAGCCGCTCCGCAGCATGTGGGATCTTCCCAGACTGGGGCACAAACCCGCGTCCCCTGCATCGGCAGGCGGACTCTCAACCACCGCGCCACCAGGGAAGCCCCGTCTATAAACTTTTTGCTCTTCGTGACCACACTTACCAAATTAGAGTAATAATAAATCCTCAGACTTCCAGTGTTCTCAGTGAAAGAATGAACTAAGAATCATTTCATTTTTAACAGCAGCTTAATTATTCACCAAGATTTCTTGTAGGATCCATTTACATTTTTTTCATGTGAGCCCATGATAATTTTCATGACTAATTTAGTAAACCTAAATATGCAAAAATGTGATATTACTCAGCCTTTTCTGAAGGTAAAAACCATATGGGAAATGGAAATAATGTAGTTCTAAAGCTGCATCCCAGAAACAAAGACGACCAGTAACATTTTTGAAGATATGCACTCCAACAAATCCATTAAACTAGGCACAAATTGAAAATGGTTCTAAACTAGAATATATAATAGAGGACCAACAACTACAAGGGCGTTTATCATTCCTGTGCGGAGATAAATAGGCTGTTCTTGTGGTAACTAATCTGTCCTGCCCCACAATACTTGTAATGGATATAAATATATTTAAATTGGAGGAGGTAGGCCTAAATTTTACCTTATTTGATAAATAACAGATAGGAGTAGAAAATTTGGTATGTAGACACACTGGCTGAAGACACATCTCTAGATTAATGATGAGTTATGGAAGCTTGAGTCTTCAAGCCTCATAAAGAACTAGAACTCAGGCAGTAGGACTAAATTACAAGAATTCCAGCACTTCCAGCAAGGAACCCAAGAGAGGACAGAAAAAAAGAACTTAATGTGTCAAGGGGGGCATCATTTTGACTTAGAACCAAAGGTTTTCAACCAGCATTAATTTCATCAACTCATCAACCTGTTATTGAAGTACACATATTAGCCAACAGTCAAAGAAAGCCTTATAGGTGTCTTTAGTTCACTAACAAAACCATCTCTATAACTGATGCTGCAGATTAACCACTTAAGCAATATGTAGAATGGCAATTAATTTTTTTTAATATAAGGAATTTTCTATTTATTAAAAAAATCTATTGTTTCAATACAAAAAGAAGAGAACGTCTACTCCTGCTATGATGGAATAACTGGTGCCACAGTAAACAATTTAAAAGTTGAACAAAATACAGGAAGCAACTGCTCTCAGACATTAGATAACAGGCAATGCAGGACTATGATTCTAGGAAGAACAGAAACACAAGAGGTGATCCACACAATAACCTTGATGCCTTGCCTGGAGATACTTTCTGGAACACAGGCAGAGAGGGAGAGCCCAAGTAGAGCATGGCAGTCTCGTGGGGCTAGTGGGGCAGAAGTTAGAATTCAGGAATGCTGAAGTAGATGAAATCTGCAGTGAAGTGAACCAGAGAGAGGGAAGCTGTTCATAGAAAGGGCTCCAAAATTTAGCAGCAGGGTCTTCCTGACTCATTAGCTGCAAATGTGCAGACCAATACTCATGGAGAAGCCTGGGAGGCAATGGCTCCTGGGGAGTAGAAGCTGCATGGAGATTCTGTAAGTCATACAGTGCTGAGAGATATAGCAGCCCTGACCAGCCAGAGTAGACAGACCCCACCCATCACCCTGGACATTCAACTGAGACTCAAAGAAGATCATTCTAGCCTCAAACCTAGAACTACCCTAGCAAGGCTTAAAAATAAATCTCAATAGAAAGAAGACTCAATAGAAACTTACTGATTGGTCAATAAGTTACCTGCCTATGAAAACAGAAGATGACTTGCTTTAAAGAAAGTAACAAACTCCAGACTCTCAATATGAGAGGATCATAATGTCTAGCATACAATCAGAAATTACCATGTATGTGAGGGAACAGGGAAATGTGACTCATAATCAGGAAGAAGTCAATAGAAACAGACCTGTTTCTATTGAGATGATAGGGATGGTGGAAATACCAAACAAAGACTTTAAAACAGCTATTATAAATATGTTTAAGGACTTAGAAGGAAAGATTAGCACTAGGAGGGAAGAGATAGGGAATATCAGTAGAGAAACAGATACTCTCAAAAAAGAAGCAAATGAAGATTCTAAAACTGAAAAATACAAAATATGAAAAGAAAAAATATTCATTGGATGGGATTAAGAGTAGATTGGGAGGGCGGAGTCAAGATGGCGTACAAGGAGGACGTGGAATTTGCGTCTCCTCACAACTAGGGCACATACCAGGCACCGGTGGGGGACCAACAGACACCTAAGGGGACAGGAGGAAACCCCAGCAACTGGGTAGGACGTGGGGTGTGGGGGAGTGAAGGGGGAGGAGAAGTGGAGGCAGGATGGGACTGGCGTCCCCGAGGGGTGGCTGGGGGAGGGGAAGGGATCCCATGCCCGAAGGGGGAAATTGGGGAACCACAGGGAGGGCAGAGGATCAAAAGGGAGTGTGGCCAGGTTTTCCCTGCCCACTTGGGCTCCCAGGAACCTGCTGAGATCCCGGGCCTGATCCTCTGCCCAACTAGGCCACCCCCAGCTGTGCGGGTCCTGAGGGAGTGAGAGGGAGGGAAGGGGGAGCAAAAGTAAAGCACAGACTGCTGGGACGGCACCCCTGAGGGGGGGCTGGGGGAGGGGAGGAGTTCCTACACCCAGTGGGACCCACCAACAGTTAGGGGTCCAGTGGTCATGGGGGAGATCCTGGGGAAGATGGTGGGGGAGGGGTGCAGAGGAATGGAAGGGAAGGGCCAGTGCTTTCCCTATCCACTTGGGCCGGGGGAGATTGTTGGGCTCCTGGGCATAATCCTGCCCTTGGAGCCTCCCTCCTGCCAAGCAGAGCCCAAGCCCCGCCCCTACACCCCCACCCAGGGCCCAACCTCTACACTTGGAGACCCCCACTGAGACCCCCTCCAACGAGCTGGGCCTAAACCCCACCCACACACCCTCACTCACGGCCCTACACCCAAACTCCAGAACTCCACACTCCAGAGGCCCTCATTTCCACATGTTGCCTCTCCCCTTCTGTGCAGGTCCTAAGCAGAGGCCCCGCCCCATGCTCAAACATCACCACCCCACCCGCCTAGGTCCTGCCCCACTCTAAACCCCACCCCTGCCTAAACGCCGCCCCCAAAGCCAAGGCTTTTTTTTTTTTTTTTTTCTTTTCTCCTCTTTTAGATTGGGGTTCTGTTTTACCTTGTAGATTCATTGTTGTTGACGCTTTTATATTTTTATTTGTCCAAATAAATCTTTAATTTTTCTAATTTTACTTTATTCTTTATACTTTGTTATTGTTCCCTCCTTTTGGTTTGTTCCCCCCTCCTTTTTTTTTCTTTCCTTTCTCTGTTGTTCTTTTATTTTACCTTGTTGCAGTTGTTTCAATTATAGTTTTATTTTTCCTAATATGCTTTTTAATCTTTCTAATTTAATTTTGATTTTTATTCTTTGATACTGCACTGCGCCTTTTTTATCTTTCTTTCTTTATTTTTTATTTTCTTAACTGGGCCACAAAGCTTGTGGGATCTTGTTTCCCAGGCTGGAGGTTGGGCCCCAGCTCCTGTGGTGGGAGCTCCGGGTCCAAACCTCTGGACTAACAGAGAACCTCAGACCCAAGGGAATATCAATTGGAGTGAGGCCTCCCAGAGGTCCTCATCTCAGCACCAAGATCCAGATCTATCCAACTGCCTGCAAACTCCAGTGCTAGAGGTTATCAGGACAAACAACCAATAAGACAGGAATACAGCACCACCCATCAAAAAAAAAAAAAAAGAAAAAAAGAAACGACAAAAAAATATGTTATAGACGAAGGAGCAAGGTAAAAACCTACAAGACAAAATAAATGAAGATGAAATAGGCAACCTACCTTAAAAAGAATGAAGAGTAATGATAGTAAAGATGATCCAAAATCTCGCAGACAGAATGGAGAAAATACAAGAAACATTTAACAAGGATCTAGGAGAACTAAAGAGCAAACAAACAGGGCTTCCCTGGTGGCGCAGTGGTTGAGAGTCCGCCTGCCGATGCAGGGGACACGGGTTCATGCCCCGGTCCGGGAAGATCCCACATGCCGCGGAGCGGCTGGGCCCGTGAGCCATGGCTGCTGAGCCTGCGCGTTCAGAGCCTGTGCTCCGCAACGGGAGAGGCCACAACAGTGAGAGGCCCGCGTACCGCAAAAAAAAAAAAAGAAAAAAAAAAAGAGCAAACAAACAGTGATGAACAACACACTTACTGAAATTAAAAATACTCTAGAAGGAATCAATAGCAGAATAACTGAGGCAGAAGATCAGGTAAGTGAGCTGGAAGATAAAATGGTGGAAATCACTGCCAGGGAGCAGAATAAAGGAAAAAGAATGACAAGAATTGAGGACAGTCTCAGAGACCTCTGGGACAACATTAAATGCACCAACATTCAAATTATAGAGGTCCCAGAAGAAGAAGAGAAAAAGAAAGGGTCTGAGAAAATATTTGTAGAGATTATAGTCGAAATCTTCCCTAACATGGGAAAGGAAAGAGTCAATCAAGTCTAGGAAGCACAGAGAGTCCCATACAGGATAAATCCAATGAAAAACATGCCAAGACACATATTAACTAAACTATAAAAAATTAATTACAAAGAAAAAATGTTAAAAGCAGCAAGGGAGAAGCAACAAATAACATACAAGGGAATTCCCATAAGGTTAACAGCTGATCTTTCAGCAGAAACTCTGCAAGCCAGAAGGGAGTGGCAGGACATATTTAAAGTGATGAAAGGGAAAACCTACAACCACGATTACTCTACCCAGCAAGAATCCCATTCAGATTCGATGGAGAAATTAAAACCGTTACAGATAAGCAAAGGTTAAGAGAATTTAGCACCACCAAACCAGCCTTACAACAAATGCTAAAGGAACTCCTCTAGGCAGGAAACACAAGAGAAGGAAAACAGCTACAAAAACAAACCCAAAACAATTAAGAAAATGGTAATAGGAACATACACATCGATAATTACCTTAAATGTAAATGGATTAAATGCTCCAACCAAAAGACATAGACTGGCTGAATGGATACAAAAACAAGACCCATATATAGGCTGTCTACAAGAGACCCACTTCAGACCTAGGGACACATAAAGACTGAAAGTGAGGGCATGGAAAAAGATATTCCATGCAAATGGAAATCAAAAGAAAGCTGGAGTAGCAATTCTCATATCAGACAAAATAGACTTTGAAATAAAGACTATTACAAGAGACAAAGGACACTACATAATGATGAAGGGATCAATCCAAGAAGAAGATATAACAATTGTAAATATTTATGCACCCAACATAGGAGCACCTCAATACATAAGGCAAATACTAACAGCCATAAAATGGGAAATCAACAGTAACACAATGATAGTAGGGGACCTTACACCCCACTTTCACCAATGGACAGATCACCCAAAATGAAAATAAATAAGGAAACACAAGCTTTAAATGACACATTAAACAAGATGGACTTAATTGATATTTATAGGACATTCCATCCAAAAACAACAGAATACACTTTCTTCTCAAGTGTTTATGGAACATTCTCCAGGATAGACCATATCTTGGGTCACAAATCAAGCCTTGGTAAATTTAAGAAAAGTGAAATCATATCAAATATCTTTTCCGACCACAATGCTATGAGACTAGATATCAATTACAGGAAAAAAACTGTAAAAAATACAAACACATGGAGGCTAAACAATACGTTACTAAATAACCAAGAGATCATTGAAGAAATCAAAGAGGAAATTAAAAAATACATAGAAACAAATGACAACGAAAACACAATGGCCCAAAAACTACGGGATGCAGCAAAAGAAGTTCTAAGAGGGAAGATTACAGCAATACAATCCTACCTCAAGAAACAAGAAACATCTCAAATAAACAACCTAACCTCACACCTAAAACAATTAGAGAAAGAAGAACAAAAAAACCCCAAAGTTAGCAGAAGGAAATCATAAAGATCAAATCAGAAATAAATGAAAAAGAGATGAAGGAAATGATAGCAAAGATCAATAACTAAAAGGTGGTTCTTTGAGAAGATAAACAAAATTGATAAACCATTAGCCAGACTCATCAAGAAAAAAAGGGAGAAGACTCAAATCAATAGAATTAGAAATGAAAAAAGGAGAAGTAACAACTGACACTGCAGAAATACAAAGGATCATGAGAGATTACTACAAGCAACTCTATGCCAATAAAATGGACAACCTGGAAGAAATGGACAAATTCTTAGAGAAGCACAACCTTCCGAGACTGAACCAGGAAGAAAGAGAAAATATAAACAGACCAATCACAAGCACTGAAATTGAGACTGTGATTAAAAATCTTCCAACAAACAAAAGCCCAGGACCAGATGGCTTCACAGGAGAATTCTATCAAACATTTAGAGAAGAGCTAACACCTATCCTTCTCAAACTCTTCCAAAATGTAGCAGAGGGAGGAACACTCGCAAACTTATTCTACGAGGTCACCATCACCCTGATACCAAAACCAGACAAAGATACTACAAAAAAAGAAAACTACAGGCCAATATCACTGATGAACATAGATGCAAAAATCCTCAACAAAATACTAGCAAACAGAATCCAACAGCATACTGAAAGGATCATACAACATGATCAAGTAAGGTTTATCCCAGGAATGCAAGGATTCTTCAATATAGGCAAATCAATCAATGTGATACACCATATTAACAAATTGAAGGATAAAAACTGTATGATAATCTCAATAGATGCAAAAACAGCTTTTGACAAAATTCAACACCAATTTATAATAAAAACTCTCCAGACAGTAGGCATAGAGGGAACCTACTTCAACATAATAAAGGCCATATATGCCAAAACTACAGCCAGCATCATTCTCAATGGTGAAAAACTGAAACTATTTCCTCTAAGATCAGGAACTAGACAAGGTTGCCCACTCTCACCACTTATTCAACATAGTTTTAGAAGTTTTAGCCACAGCAATCAGAGAAGAAAAAGAAATAAAAGGAATCCAAATTGGAAAAGGAGAAGAAAACTGTCACTGTTCACAGGTAACATGATATTATACATAGAGAATCCTAAAGAAGCTACCAGAAAACTACTAGAGCTAATCAATGAATTTGGTAGAGTAGCAGGATACAAAATTAATGCACAGAAATCTCTTGACTTCCTATACACTAATGATGAAAAATCTGAAAGAGAATTTAAGGAAACACTGCCATTTACCACTGCAACAAAAAGAATAAAATACCTAGGGATAAACCTCCCTAAGGAGACAAAAGACCTGTATGCAGAACACTATAAGACACTGATGAAAGAAATTAAAGATGACACAAACAGATGGAGAGATATACTACGTTCTTGGATTGGAAGAATCAACATTGTGAAAATGACTATACTACCCAAAGCAATCTACAGATTCAATGTAATTCCTATCAAACTACCAATGGCATGTTTCACAGAACTAGTACAAAAACTTTCACAATTTTTATGGAAACAGAGAAAACCCCGAATAGCCAAAGCAATCTTGAGAAAGAAAAGTGGAGCTGGAGGAATCAGGCTCCCAGACTTCAGACTATACTACAAAGCTACTGTAATCAAGACAGTATGGTACTGGCATAAAAACAGAAATACAGATCAATGGAATAGGATAGAAAGCCCAGAGATAAACCCATGCACATATGGTCATGTTATCTTTGATAAAGGAGGCAAGGATATACAATGGAGAAAAGACAGCCTCTTCAGTAAGTGGTGCTGGGAAAATTGGACAGCTTCATGTAAAAGAATGAAATTAGAACACTCCCTAACACCATACACAAAAATAAACTCAAAATGGATTAAAGACCTAAATGTAAGGCCAGACACTGTAATACTCGTAGAGAAAAACATAGGCAGAACACTGTATGACATACATCACAGCAAGATCCTTTTTGACCCACCTCCTAGAGAAGTGGAAATAAAAACAAAAACAAACAACTGGGACCTAATGAAACTTAAAAGCTTTTGCACAGCAAAGGAAACCATAAACAAGACAAAAAGACAACCCTCAGAATGAGAGAAAATATTTTCAAACGAGACAACTGACAAAGGATTAATCTCCAAAATATACAAGCAGCTCATGCAGCTCAATATCAAAAAAACAAACAATCGAATCCAAAAATGGGCAGATGACCTAAATAGATATTTCTCCAAAGAAGATATACGGATTGCCAACAAACACATGAAAAGATGCTCAACATCACTAATCATTAGAGAAATGCAAATCAAAACTACAATGAGGTATCACCTCACACCAGTCAGAATGGCCATCATCAAAAAATCTACAAACAATAAATGCTGGAGAGGGTGTGGAGAAAAGGGATCCCTCTTGCCCTGTTGGTGGGAATGTAAATTGATACAACCACTATGGAGAACAGTATGGAGGTTCTTTAAAAAACTAAAAATAGAACTACCATATGACCCAGTAATCCCACTATTGGGCATATACCCTGAGAAAACCATAATTCAAAAAGAATCATGTCCCACAATGTTCATCGCAGCACTATTTACAATAGCCAGGATATGGAAGCAACCTGTGTCCGTCGACAAATGAATGAATAAAGAAGATGTGGCACATATATACAATGGAATATTACTCAGCCTTAAAAGAAACGAAATTGAGTTATTTGTAGTGAGGTGGATGGACCTAGAGTCTGTCATACAGAGTGAAGTAAGTCGGAAAGAGAAAAACAAATACCGTATGCTAACACATATATATGGAATCTAAATATAAAAATGGTTCTAATGAACCTAGGCACAGGACAGGAATAAAGACGCAGACGTAGAGAATGGACTTGAGGACATGGAGAGGGGGAAGGGTAAGCTAGGATGAAGTAAGAGAGTAACATTAAGATGTATACACTACCAAATGTAAAATAGATAGCTAGTTGGAAGCAGTTACATAGCACAGGGAGATCAGCTCAGTGCTCTGCGACCACCTAGAGGGGTGGGATAAGGAGGGCGGGAGGGAGATGCAAGAGGGAGGGGATATGGGGATATACATATGCATATAGCTGATTCACTTTGTTATACAGCAGAAACTAACACAGCATTGTAAAGCAATTATACTCCAATAAAGATGTTAAAAAAAAAAAAAGAGGAGATTGGGCCCTGTGGAAAAACAAATCAGTGAACCTTAAGGCAAAGAGTAGAAATTATCCAAAACTGAAACATGGAGAGAAAAAAAGGATTAAAAAAAAAATGAACAGAGACTTGATGACCTGTTGGATAATAACAAGAGTTTAATATATATGTAATTGAAGTCTCAGAAGAAAAAAAGAGAAAAAATAGGGAAAAAAATATTTGAGGAAAGAATGGCTGAAATTTTTCCAATTAAAATGGCAGTCATACCTCCAGAGAGTCTAAAATGTTATGCAACAAAATTTCTACTTTATGAGTATGGTGTATTAAAGATAGCCACAAATGCTTTGTCATTATCTCCATCAAGAAGTGGGACTTGGGCTTCCCTGGTGGGGCAGTGGTTGAAAGTCCGCCTGCCGATGCAGGGGACATGGGTTCGAGCCCCGGTCTGGGAAGATCCCACATGCCGCAGAGCGGCTAGGCCCA
Source organism: Grampus griseus (assembly GCF_964374135.1). NCBI lineage: Eukaryota > Metazoa > Chordata > Mammalia > Artiodactyla > Delphinidae > Grampus > Grampus griseus. The sequence continues at coordinate 59,711,719 of NC_139001.1, forward strand.
TGAGCCATGGCCACTGAGCCTGCGCTCCGCAACGGGACAGGCCACAACAGTGAGAGGGCCGCGTACAGCAAAAAAAAAAAAAAAAAAAAAGAAGTGGGACTTATTTCCCCTCCTAATGAATCTAGGCTGACCCTGTGACCAATAGAATGTGGTAGAAGTGATACTGTGTCACTTAACATTATCACTACCACTAACAAGCTGTACTACCTTGAGCAAATTGCTTAACCTCCCTGGGCCTTGGCTTCCGCATATCCAAAAGGGAGCTGTGGACCTAAATTATCTCTGAGATTCTGTTCATCTTTAGAAAAGCCTAGGTTCTAAGAGGAGTTATTTACTGAGCTAATAAATAAATAATAAGTAAAAATAAATCAGGGTACTATGTCAAGTGCTGCCGTATCATTACTTTGCAGCTCAGAATCTAAATATCTTAACCAAAATGAGACTGGGCCTTCCAGAGCTGTTGCTAAGGCAAAATGCACTCAGGAATTTGGTTGGAATGATGTTCTTTGTATGGTTTAGCTGTCCATGGCCTATAAACTAAAGATTATACAGTATAGGGTCCCATCAGCTAAAGTTATTAGTAAACCAAACAACTTCTTAATGCATGGTAGGATGCAGTTCTTACAGATATAGTCAGACTTTCCTTTCACAGTGCTCAGGCTTTAATAGTGAGTAGGCTGTTAAATAAGTCTAGAGTTGGATAGCAGAGAAACTATTAATATAATTTCTTGACAAATGTTTGTTAGACTAAAACCTTTTATCATACCCACCAAGTCTAAGACACCTCATTTCCATAGTTTCAACACTACAAATGCCAGGGAAAACAGATGCCTTGAATTTCATTCGTCTGGGAAACTGCTTCTGGTACCCCTTCGGAGTGTAAAATGGCAAGAGCAGTCCTCACCAACACAAATTCCCAGCATGCCTCACTGCAGAGAATGAAACGCCCCAGGCAGCAACATGATTTGTGCCAAGGACATATGGCAGGGATTATGATTAGTTCGGGATGAAGATTCAATTTGACATTCTTTCTTTTTGCTGTTAGTCATTTTGGTTTTCAAAGTGATCAGAATTAATAGTCCAGGCCAGGTAGCCTGGTATCTAGAATGCTGATTCAATAAAAAGAAAGCTGGCCTTGCATATAATTTCAGGCAAGATTTGAATTATTGCATTCAGCAGTTATGACTACTCAGGCAATAAGATGCCTAGAGAATGAGTTCCCAAAGGACAAGTAGCTGGCCAACACCAATATCAGAAAGGGGTCTTATTATAGTCATGAATGGTCCATTTAGTAATAGGATATTGTGACTCCCTGTCTACACCAAAGACACAAGCTCTGGCTTGAGGGGTCATAACAGACTTCCCAAATGCCAGATGCTGGTCCACCTCCTACAGTCCTCCTGTGAGGAATAGGGAGCCAGTCCTCAGGGCCAGCAAGAATCAGATGTTCACACCCATCCCAGCCCCAAGTGTCTGAGCAAGCAAAACAGGAAGTACCTTTGTCCTACAGTTTTCTTCACCCAAGCAGAGATAAAGGGCATCAGAATTCTGAATGTCAGGCTCTAATCTCTTTCATTCAACAAGTCTGCTGCATGTACCAAGTGCAAAGTACAATGTAAAGTTTTATGAGAATTACAGGAAGAATAAGACTTTGATTCTACCCTAAAACAACTTCTGATCTCTAAGAGGATCTAAGACCTCTATCTAAGTGATGAAGATGCAAGGATGAATGCAGTCATATGGGTCCACATAGAGGTGCACAGAGGTCTATATAGAGACTCCTAGGGGTTCAGAGCTAGATGAGAAAGAGTGAGTAGATAAGGCTTCACAGAGAACTTTTTTCTTCCAGTTGTCAGCTTCCCACAGCATTTTAGCTGAAATTTGAGCTGGGTCATGGAGAAGGGGCAGAAATTGTATAAGCACAAACAGAGGGTAGAAGGTTTCCAAGCAACAGGATGCTAAAGCACGAGCAAAGCCATGGAGGTAAGAAATTATAGGCCAAGAGTAGCCAGTAGATCCAATGGTTTGAAGTTCCAATGGCTTCTCAAAGAGTAAAACTAAGAAATAAGATTGGACCCCTATTAAGGGCAGGGCTGGAATGCCAGCCAGTGAGAGTACAGACTTTATCCTGCTAACCATGGGGGACCAGCAGAGATTTTAAGGAGACTGAAAATATCAGAGCCATCATTTTGGAAAATTAGTCTGCTAGCAGGGAATGAACTGGAGGAGAAAGGAATAAAAGGTAGGGAGACTAATTAAATAGAGCTTTAGAGCTCCACTTGTCATGTTCATTCAGGTGTGACAACAGCCATAACTCTCTTCCCCTTCTCCCCGCAATGCCCACTTAGAAGTAAGGTGACACTAAGTCCAGTTTTTCCTGGGACTTATAAGTCATGGCTTATACGTATAGCCCCCGTGAAACTGTTAATAGTGTCCCTATTCACTCTCAAAAGTATCCTGGTTTGGACAATCCATTATACACGTCCCTTACTTGGATAGCCTTCCTCATTCTACCTTTCTGCAGGTGCCCTCCTAGACATCAGGGATGCAAAGCCGATTCCTATGGTCACTGAACAGTGATTATGTGATCAGTTTATCTCCCTCCCGATGTCACTAGGTAATCCCCATTCTTCTGGCTTTAGAGCTTCTGCAGCCTTGTTCCCCAGCTCCAGGACAGCAGGACCAGAGCAGGACACAGCTCTGACTGAAAAGGTGTTGGTGTTGGAGTGTGGGCGTTGGGATGGGAGGGGAGGCACAGGAAGAGGATACAGGGACCCTCAAGGCTGGAGCAGGGAGAGATGGAGAAAAAAGGCCCTCCAGCTGTTGATGAGTAAGGTTCCGGACTGTCTTTTCTCATCTGCAAGCATCAGTGGGTGTGCGAAGATGATGAAAGGGTACATTGAATAAGGAAAACTAAAAATGTGGCTTGACTGCATGAAAGTAATCCTAATTATAGTCATGTATTTGAACATCAGATGAACCATTTGTCCCTAATTACAATGCTGTCCAAGAACAAATATGTAAATCATGAAAGGCGCCAGATCATTTTTATTGCAGCTTTATTTAATTAATACAGTAAGTTCTCTAGATGTGTTTATAATTATGGTTTGTTATCGTGTGGCATGATCACTTGCTTACAATATTGGGTCCTTCTAATACTAATACACCATCTTATACAGAAAAAGATCCGGATTTTTCAGATACCTGTGAACTTTTGTGGGAAAGAAAGTGCCAAGCCAACAGAAATGATCTTTAAAACCGATGTCCCATTTCCCACAGCCATTTCAGAGTGCTCTCCCGGGTCCCCTGTGCGCCTGAACCATCACAGCTCAGATGACAGAAACACAGAAAAGGCAGGCTCCAAACCATACAGCTGTCCTGTTTGTTGTAAGGGTTTCTGCAAACCAAACCTTCTGTCCAAATATAAAGTGATCTATCCACATTACAAGCCATGCAAGTGCCAAGAATACGGTATGGCCTTTGTCCAGCTGGTCTGGTTCAAAAGACACCGACAAACACACTGTGGAGGGCGCCCCTTCTACTGTGTTGAACGTGGAGGGACCTTCACCCGGCTGGAATCCCTGCAAGGCCATCAGGGCAGCCACACTGGAGAGAAACCACACTCCTGTGCTTCCTGTGGTCGCTCTTTCACTGAGTCAGGTGCTCTGAGGAGGCACGATGGACTCACAGAGCAGAGAAACCCTAGTGGCTGGGACTCTTAAGTTTATTATCACCTTTTGGTTTTGTTTCCGTTAAGATCTAATATTGCAGGCTTTCTGATATAGCCATTAACTTGTCCAGGTTTTTTTTCCCCCAGATCCTACCTCCTCATGGATGGCTTAAAATAAATCTAAGAATGTGTTTTTTCCCCCTTAGAAATGTTATGGTCATTTCTAGCAGGAGTAAAGGAAGTATTTACAGGTGTAGATAACACTGTTATTAATGACAGAATTAAATGAATTTTTCGGTTGGCAGACTCCTTATCAGGAAGCCTCTGGCTCTTTTCATAATTTGGTGGCCTGCTTGGTCCCTTAAGGACTAGTCTTGATTGGAGTGTTCCACAGTTGTAACCCTTGTGCAGGTTCGCATGCAGTTCAGGGTGCAAATGTAGCCTCTTTACTAGAGTACGTTAGTAATTTGACTTATCCTTGTCATTAATTGTTGCATTTTTTCAAAAGAAATATTTGGTTTTCTTAAAAGTTGTGACAATACTTTACTTAGATGAATTGCACCTTTTTAAAACTACATATACTATTTTATATATTACAAGAATAATTGTTACCTTTATAAGAGAGAACATGGCTAATTATTGAAACAGTGTATAAGCCCCTGTGCCCTTGTCTTTTGAAGTAAAAGGCTGACTCAACAAGAGAAGCCACTGCAGTGAGAAGCCCGAGCACCGCAATGAAGAGGAGCCCCCGCTGGCCACAACTTAGAGAAAGCCTGCACGCAGCAACAAAGACCCAACGTGGCCAAAGATAAAATGAATAAAATAAATATATATTTTTTTAAAAGTGTTAATGATTAGGAAATATGAAGATGTAGAAACAAAGAACAGCTGCTGGGCCGGGAAATTGGTAACAATTTAGACTGTAAATCCGCCACATAGCAGAATCACCAAACTCCTAGTTCCCTGAAAGGTACGGACAGAGGCCTGACACACATTCCTAAGCTGTTTTTACAGGAAGCAGAGCCCCACCAGATGAAAACTGCTGACCACAAGAACACAGACCCTGGACTGGTTGAAACCAGAAGGCTGGTGATGCTTGAAACTTCCCCTGGATGCCAACCAATCCGAGAACTGTGCACGAGCTGATCACGCACCCTGCAGCTCCCTCCCTCACACTGCCTTTAAAACCCCTTCCCTGAAAGCCATCAGGGAGTTCAGGTCTTTTGAGCATGAGCTCCCTGTTCTCCTTGCTTGGTGCCCTGAAATAAATGCTGTACTTTCCTTCACCACAACCAGTGTCAGTAGACTGGCTTTACAGCACAGGCAAGTGGACCCAAGTTTGATTCGATAACATTATCGTATCAATAATAAATTCATTTCAGCACTTGAAAAAAACCAATGTAAATGTGTAAAAAGTTGCACTGCATTTCTGGGTGGGCCAAGATTACTAAATGAAAGGGAGAACAATCCAGCCATTCCGATGGAAGTCAACCTAATGAGTTTAATCCAAGAAAGAGATCAAAGAGTGGTTACTGACATTTCCTGGAAGACGTGGGTGCTGAGCAGATTTAGAAAGAAGGTCCTTGCAATTCACTACAAGTAATCCTGGGTTTAGAACACAACCAGTACAAGTGAATAAAGGACACAAAATGTTAAGGAAACAAAGTTGACTCTTCCCCCAGACCCTGGGCAACTTTAGCATAGGACCACATATGACTAGTGCAGTGCTTGACACATAGTAGGTGCTTGGTTATTCACTTATTCATTCAACAAATGAATTAAGTATTTAATGAATTACTGATTCATTAAAGTCATTTTGTAATGAATTTTAAAATAAACTTTTATTCTATTTTAAACGTTTATTTTTATTCTCTGAACTCAAAAAATCTCTTTGCATTAGTGTCTGAGTTTCAACAATTATTACTTTCTACTGGATGAACAGCTTTTTATTTTTCCTTAAGAAAGAGACATTTTTCTTCGTGAATTAAATGTGTAAAATTACTTAACCTCCACCGAAGGCTGCTCTGTTGTTTACAATATAACAACTGTATCTACCTTACATCATTGTTAGGCCTTTCCATTTACTTACCTGTAGGTGCATGTAAATGAATATTTTTTAAATGTTTTCAAAATAACATTTATGAGGGTTTATCCTCTCTTAATTACTGAAATGCATTTGGAGAAAACATTAGGGGAAAAAAATCACCCACAGTTATAACCTCCCCAAACAACCTCAATCCACTGTATATCTTTCCAATCTTTATCTAGCACGCTAGCTAGCTAAAATATAAACTGTTTTATTTTTTAAAAATTGGACCAAACTACATGTATTATTTCGTAACAATTGAATGTTCTACAGCCTAGAACAGTGCCTCCCAACCTTTTTTAAATTCATGGCCCTCACAGAAAATTACTGGGATAAACTGATACGTGGCTCCAAGCCATCTGCTGAAGCTCAGGCCACCCCAAAGGCTGAGGGAATCAGTCTCTGAGACATAAAAAAGACTGTAACTTCTTAGGAAGTTCTGACCTAGAGAACTGCTTCTGTAAGTATGACTGCTAAGGAACCAATAGGAGGGGAGGGATGTTATTTCCTAAATCCACGGGGACAACAGATGTCAACTTTCTTCAACTTAACATTCACCCAGTGCCCACTGCATGTCACCATGTCATTATGCTGTGGATACACATGAACAGAACATATTCCCTCTCCTCAAACTGTGGACATTCAAATAAGAAAGACCCTTTGGTAAACAACTATAATATAACCTTGCATATGCACTGTGTTTTGGGAAATAGCAGTAAAATTAGCAACTGACATTTATTTGTCCTTATTAGGGTCCAATCAATGTACTTGCTTTATATATATTAACTCACGTAATCCTCCCATTAGCCTTATAAGGTAGGTATTATTATCTCGCAGGTGGGGAAAACTGAGCTTGGAAGTACTCAGTAACTTCCCCCAAATCTCAGCTGGTGGGGGTAGCCCAGAACTGGAACCCGGTCTATAGACTGCACTCTTCACCACCATGTTTTCAATCAGGCCCATCCAGAGACGTGTGACTGCCCCAGGCTGGCTGATAATTGGGAGACACTACATACTTCCTCCGACTATTGGTTCACTGTTTACTTAGCAGAGAGGCTGAGCACAGCTTCAAGGAAGGCAGGGGAAGAGGACAAGCCAGTGGCAGCCCTCAAGCAGCTCAGCCATGGCCCAGATTTGTTGAGATATCCTGCTCCACGAACAAAAGTGGCTGTGCACACACACAGCACCAAGAACAGTGCCAATAAAAACTAAACTTCCATTCAATTGGTGCCACTCTCTTTAGAGGGAAGTTAAACTATCTGTGGTCAGTCATGAGCCGCTTATTAATCCACTCTCCGAGCACCTTGTGGAAGTGGATCTCCCACCCCTAAACAGCATCCTTTGTGTGAAGAGTGTGGTAAGCCTAGAGTTACCAGATTCTGCAAATACAAACACAGGACACCCACTTATAGTTGAATTTCAAATAAACAATGAATACGTTTTTAGTATACATACTGATATGTCCTATTGCAATAACCAAGACATACTTAATACTTTAAAATGTGCTGTCCTTTATCTGAAATTCAAATTTAACTGGGTGTCTTGTATTTTATCAGGAAAACCTTGTGACTTGTGGTTGCCAGGGGGAGGGAAGGATTGGGAGTTTGGGATTAGCAGATGCAAACTATTATATATGGGATGGATAAACAATGAGGTCCTGCTTTATAGGACACGGAACTATATTCAATATCCTGTGATAAACCATAATGGAAAAGAATATGAAAAAGAATATAGATATATGTATGTCTGTATAACTGAATCACTTTGCTGAATAGCAGAAATTAACACAACATTGTAAATCAACTATACTTCAATAAAATTTTTTTAAAAAGATGTGTTCTACATTTACATACAGGAAATGGAAATGGTGATCCCAAGCCTGTGTCCCTTACTGCTATGTCTGTGCTTCTCCGGGCAGCGTTCATCGTCCCGGGGGGCATTCAGTGCTGTTTGAGGATGCACAGAGAGCTGCAGGATAAAGAGGATGCTTCTACCCTAAGCATCAATTTTACCGAAAGATTTCTGAGAAGAAAAGTTTTGCGTTTTTGAATTTTTAAAAGGATTTATCACATGAATATGTAGTAGATTTCTGGCTTTCCATATTGGCCAATGTCACATTTTCTCATGAAAACCAGGAGGCCATAAATATTTTTATGTGCAGCAAAAATACTGCACAGTTGGTACTTTAGAGTTAGACGGGAATCCCCAGCGGCAGCACTGCGGTGCAGGAACAGTGAGCAACGTCTTTGGCGAGAACTGATTATGCTAACGTCACCAGCTCGTACAGCTGGCGCTCTTCCGCCTGAGTGTTCATGCCGGCAAGGGTGATTTCTTGATGAATCCATAGAAGCTTTTTTTCCCCCTTTTGGCTGCAAAAAAACCCTACTGGCTCCCACAAATTAGTGCAACTTCCTACCGGAATTGCTCAAAAATGTGGTAAGTCAAATATTTTGTTTATAAACACAAAACTAAAAGTCGCTCCATTTTCTGTTTAGAGAGTATCCCAGTAACATAACTCCAATCAAAACTGAGAGTTTTTTAAATGATAGATGTATTTTTTCTTTACATTTTAAAATGGATTCAATGTGTTTTTTGGTAGGAATGACTGCCTGCTGGTGCATTCATTCTTTCAATAACCCTGAGCTCCCTGACTTTAATAGCTCCCAAGATTTCACGGGGTAGAGAACTGGACCTGTCTGTGCACACACAATGCGTACATTTTGTCCTAGCCCATAAAAAAAAAACACATGCATCAAAACATCATGAATCACTGAAGACCGTGGCACCTCATGTCACCCTGTAAGCTTTCCACGATGCGCTCAGCAGTGAAGATGCTGGCAGATCCAGACCAGTCATTTCGTGCTACACACAAAAGTAGATCCAAAAAACATAGGATGTATTTATATGTTGATTTCCGAGAGAGGTTTTATCTTTGTGGAGATACAAATGAGCCCAAACCTTTTTATATCTTGGGTGGGAAAACTGTAAGCTATAACTACACAAAACTCCGACTTTTATAACAACATCCAAAAGCCAATTATGCACACTTTGAAGGAAAGTTGCCAGAATTTTTGCAGCTCAAGACAGCAGACTTGGCTAAAAGCAGGACAATCAAAAACTAAACCAAACAAGAAAATGCAGAAATTTGCTTGTAGCTTTCCTTGTGGATGGTTTCAGAATTATCCTGGAAGGTGAAACTCACAGGATAGAAGAAAATGTGGTTAAAAAAAAAAAAAAAAAAAAAAAAAAACTGCCCAACAGCTATGTTCAAATCTCTTTTTGGCCAAAAAAGAGGCAGACAAGCTGAAAAGATGTTCCTATCAAACAATTCCATCAAAAAACAGTACTGCGCTCAGAAAGCATGGCTGAACTGGCTGAAAGACAGAGGTTAACGCGATTAAGCAGCTCTATAAAAGTAGGAAAGTAAGTGATTTCCCCCAAATCCTTACAATGGTATAGACTAAGCAAATATTCACATGGACGCTGACTGAGGGTTAAAAACAAACACATGAACAAACAAATAAAACTTGGTTATGAATTTTCAACAGCAAGGGACAACAGAACTATCAGGAAGCCTGAAGCCAGCAGAGCTGGGCTAGAGATTCAGCCTTGGGAGTCATCAGCAGACACGTCAGTCAAATCCACGAGGGAAACAAGATTGTTCAGAGAGAGAAAACGGCCTAATAAGAAAAACAAGCTGAAAATGAACCCCATGGAACACTTTTTTTATTTTTTTGCTTTCTCAGAAAACAAAGACAAGTGATCATGTTGCCAAGTTCCTTTTTAAAGAATTTTCAACACCTTAGAAGTAAGTGTCCATAGACATGAAAGGTGCAAGAATTTTAAAAATTTTATCTCTAAGTCAGCTATCAATGAATTTCAAACACAAACTGGGAAAAGGAGAAAGAGAAAACAATAATCAGTAACAAGAAGTTTGAAACACCAAAGAAGAAAATGACAAAAAAAAGGAACACACACATGTAGGCACTATAACAAAGACAGGGAACGAGTTAGTGTTGGCTAGGGAAGAGTTAGAAGAAACAAAGTGATGGAAGCTAAGGGTGGAGGAGTCGGCAGGAGGCGATGGTCAAGAAGTCTTATGCTACAGAAGTAATATAATATAAGGACCTAAAAATGTTACCCGGTTTTAGCAATAACTAGCTCACAGGGAACCTTTGCAGAACAGCTTCTCTGGAGAAATGGGAGTAGCATGGGTTCTTTGGTATACATATTTTATTTTTACACTTCTCTATGGTAAGTTGTCTGCCATATTTTTTACATGAATGTTCATAGTAGTTTCACTTGTATCAGCCCTCAAACTGGAAATAATCCAAATGTCCCTCAACAGATGTTTGGAGAACCAATTCTGTATATCCATGCAATGGAGTACTACTCAGAAATGAAAAGATATGAGCTGTTGATACATACAGCAACATTGCTAAATCTCAAAACAGTTATGCTGAGTGAAGAGAGCCACCCACAAAAGACTACTTATTGAATGATTCCACTTATATACATGTCTAGAAAATGCAAACCAATCTCTAGTGACAAAAGAAAATCAGTTGTTGCTTCAGGATGAGAGGGGGTGGGGAGGGGCTGAAAGCGGAAAATATTAGGGGCATGGGAGAATTTAGGGTGCTGAGTTTGTTCACTATCTTGATTGTGGTGATGGCTTCATAAATGTATACATAAGCCACAACATACCAAATTGTATATAATTTAGATATGTGTACTTTATTGTATGACCTTCTATCTCAATAAAGCTGTTTTTGATCAACATATAAATAAAAGTGAAAATGCAGTTCCTCAGCTGAACTAAAAATATTCTAGCATATAACAAACTTGCAAAATAGCTTGTTTAATTAGAAATGACAAGCCCACTGCAAAGGGACAAGAACTCTAATTCACATGAGGCACTGAAGAACAAAATAGCTTTCAGGTCACAGTCCAGGAAAATACCCACCTTCTGCAAGTCTGGCTACACCCAGGGTTCAGAACCAACAGCTACTTCATGTCCTCCCCTTCAGCTCACAACCCAGAACCCAAGGTCTGAAGATACAGGGAAAGTTCCTTAACAATATGTAGATTCCCTGCAGACACCCACAACCCATTCAGCTGTCTCTCCCACCTCTACCTCCTAACAGTGGCAGCCAGAAGAGAAGGGAACCCGGTCCACAAGTGGTAGAGATGAATATCTCCAGGTTCTCTGGTCACCTCTGCTGGACATACCCACATCTGATGCCCCTCATATCATCAGAAGATATGAGGAAGTCACTGGCCATGGCTGGACCCAGAGTCATATACACATAGCACTTCAGCGCTGCATACTCAACATGGGCTAAACATTTTCATCTCACTACCAGCCTCCCCGGGGCCACGTTGATCTGTTGATCTGGATCCTCTGTATCTGAGAGATGGCAAGGCACTGGGCACAAAAAGATCACCTTGGTTCTCTCTCTCCTTATACAAGTGCAACAGATGTTAGATTTATAGAATATTAAACAGAGGTCTTCAAAATAGTTCAGGCAAATGGAACAGGTCACTTCTTTCCTGAGTTTTTCTATCACTGTCTATACCAGGTTGAAGAGTGTATCTCAAAAATTCACATCCACCAGAACTCAGACTGTGACTTTTTTTGGAAATAGTATCTTTGGAGATGGAATTAGTTAAGATGAGCTCATACTGAACTAGGGTGGGCCCTAAATCCAATGTTATTGGTGAACTTATAAGAAGAGGAAAGGGTGCACAGAGACAGACACAGAGGAAAGACCATGTTCTGATGGAGGCAGAGGACTGCTGGCAACCATTAGAAAGAAGCAAGGAAGGAACAGCCCCCAGAGCCTTTAGAGGGAGCGCGGCCATGCTGACACCTGATTTTGGACTACTAACCTCCAGAATTGTAAGATGATAAATGTCTACTGTTTTAAGCCACCCAGTTTGTTTTAATTTGCTACAGCAGCTGGAGGAAATGAATATGTGGTCACAAAGAAATTCCCCATTAGGGCAAATTCACAGGCCATCGTCCAGTGCCAGCTCCAACTCTTTGCCTGGCGCCAATTTGCTTCTTCCACCAAACAAAAAACACTCTAGACAGATAATAAGCCTTTTGTTGGCCTCCATGACCAAGGAAGAGGCACCTTAGACAGATCCCGTGTCCACGCATCACAGAGCATGACTCTCCAAAAGAGTCCCCACAAAAAGGTCAGGTCAATACTTTCCTACGTTCAGCCAGGGATGCTCTTAAATTAAGGTCCTTTCCTCAGGAATCCAAAGTGAAGACTTCCAGCTGTATCTCACAGGATCTGTACTCACTCTTGCCCTTTTATTGGACAGATAAGATCACATCTACTATTTGACTGAATTTCCACTGAAATACCAAACAAAATAAAAGCAGGGAATTCACCAACCTATGTAGGAATGTAGGATTTTTGGAATGTACTTCTGCAGGTTGCACGTTTATTCAACCACCAAATAAAATTTTACTTGGCACAAGTAAAATCTTGTGGAGTAAGTATGTAAGGAGAGAAAGTGTGCTTAAGGGTGAATAAGAAAAGACCTGAACCATGTAATGGTAGTTACTATTGCTTTTTACAATTTGAGTGGTATTTCCATTAATTTGTGTACAGAGTTTCTTTCTTAGCATGATCAAAAAACACCAAAAAAAGACATGAATGTATACACTTAAAATTTTGTAACATATACCAACAACAAAAAAAAAGGTTTAAGAAAAAGGACAAACTAGATAATATTTTCATTACATAAAACTGGGATAGTCAACATTAATTATTTATTACAAATTCCTTCAAAAGATCTGCCTGTATTATCTAGCCATAGAAATTTATGGGTCATTTTTTCCTAATCTATATGTCACTGAGTCAAAATAATCAATTCTCAATTTATGTATTCCTGGATAAATGGGGGCTTCTCAAGAGCAGGGAATACATCACCTGGACGAGATGATACTCAAATGTATTGAATACATATGACCCTCTGCTGTTCTCTCATCTACTCCTGCTTCTCTTTACTACTTTCATGCCACCTACTCTGGGGAAATCTGATCTGATTTCCCAGACTCAGGACCCCTGTTTATGTTCCCAGAGCCTGATGTAGCCCTTCATACCACGTATGACAACATGCTAAACACTTCTCTGACTACTCGTTCCGTGTCTGGGTCCCAAGCATGTTCTCTGTTCCCTTTGCAAGAATGAACCCCGGGCATTAGGGTCACACATAGTGCATTACTCGACATAAGGTGAATGGATTCGTATGCATAGCATAAAGGCTTTATAAAGAACCCTTTCAAAAATTAATTTCTTTCTCTCCTCTGGGAGACCTTGGTTTCAAAAAAATAAGTTAAAGCATTTCCTTCTTTACTAACTAGAAGGAAACACTGACATTCAGCACACTGGCCTCCATGGTCTCACAGGCACACTGTTATCTCGCTGTGTATCCCTCAGTCACTCAGAGTACAGGCCTCCCAGGTGCAGAGCCAAGGTTTTGTCACTGGTCCACTTGTCCTTTCTCTATCTGCACATCAACTAAGACAGTGGACCAATGCACAGGCAAAGATGTCCACTGCCCAGTTTACATCAAGAGATTCCCATCTACGATCTTGTGTTAGATGGTGATATGGTCCAAATACAAGGTAGGGATGTTGGAAGCCTGAAGCCAGGGGGAGACGGAGGTGTCGCTCACCAGCTGGGAGTGTCCATTATTGGCCACCTCTTCTTCTGTCTACTGTTTCTAACGGGGGACAAGTGGAGACCCCATCCCAGAGAGAAGGCCTCTTTCTACAGACAAATTCAGCCTCCGGAATTCCAAAAATCCCAGCTTGTTAATAATTAATAATTATCAGCTGAAGTGACAGAGTGAGAATGAGGGCTGAGTGGAAGGGAGGTCCCTTGACCAAAGCACATTTTTTAACCACTTTCGGGACTCCGTAAAGAGTGTAGTCGTCAGTGATTAAGGTACCACCCACCCCACAGTCTGGAAGAAGAAACAGGGGAAGCCAAGGTGAGGGTAGTCTATACCTCAGTAGGTGAGTCTGCATGTGGGGCGGCTGAAAAAGGAGGAGTCCTACTCCTCCCTTATATTCCTCCTGGATATAAGACAGGAAACTTCGAGACCGTACACACTCATCATTTAACCTCACTCCTATATCCTAAGTGGGTAGTGCAAGAGTATCTTTGGATGGCTTCTGTAAAAGATGAGATTCCGGTACATAGGAAAAAGCAGCATGTTTTGTATAGACAGTGGAAACAGCAGGGCACTTGCATTGAGAGTTATCATCCTAGTATCCACTGATCTCCTCGTGCATTTCTGTTTTCAGGTTACGCAGCTTTAACTCAATCACTTTTCTCCTGGGCCTAATATTTTTACTCTTTCCATTGTTCCTTCTTCCCTCCTGAGATTCCAAGATTCCTTTTTTTCTCAACTTCCTTTAGCCACTTTTTCAGAGTAGGTCTGCTGTTGACAATCCTAGTTTTCCTTTTTCTGAGAATGTCTGGATTTCCCCTTCATTCCTGAAGGTTATTTTCACTGAATATAGAATCTGGGTTGACAGTTCTTTTCTTTCAGCACTCGAAAAATGTTGTTCCACTTCATTCTGGGCTCCATGAGAAATCCATTGTCATTCTAACTGTTTTCCCCCTATAGGTAAGGTATCCTTTCCCTCTTGCTGCTTCTAAGTAATTTTTTTTTCTTTGTCTTTAGTTTTCAGAAGTTTGATTAACTTGGCATGGATTTCTTTGGGTTTACCCTGGTTGGGGTTCACTCAGCTTCTTGAATTGGTAGGTTTATTTCTTTGGCCAAATTTGGTAAATATTCAGCCATTATTTCTCCTAGCAATTTTTCAGCACCATTCTCTTTCTACTCTCCTTCCAATAGTCTAAGGGACACGAATGTTAGATCTTCTGTTATACTGCCACAGACCCCTGAGTCTCTGGGTTTTTTTCAGTCTATTTTCTCTCTGTTGTTCAAATTGGGTAATTTATATTGTTCTATCTCTGAGTTCACTGATTCTTTCCTCTGTCTTACCCACTCTGTTGTCAAGCCATCCACTGAGTTTTTAATTTTAGTTAGTATATTTTTCAGTTCTCAGATTTCCATTTGGGTCTTCTTTATTTCTTATATTTCTCTGCTAAGGCTTTCTATTTCTTTGCTTAGATATTCTGTTTTTACCAGTATGTTCATAATTGCTCACGGAAGCATTTTTAGGATAACTACTTCAAAATCTAGGTGGGAAGAGCCGCTTCATCCCGGTCAGGCACGAGTGAAAGTGCAGACTCCACCCTTGATCTTTGCTGATAGGAGTGGGACTAAGCCCGCAGTTTTTTCTGTGGTGTTTGTTTAAAGTAGAGCAGTTATTATCTAAAAGTTTTCTGTCTTACTGAGCTACCCCCTTTCTTACCCTGGAGACAGCAGGCGTTTCTTGCGGCATAATTTTTGTCTGTGCTGACTGGCATTTCTGGAACACTGTCTCCTCCAGCACCCAGTCTGGGATACACGAGGCAAAAAGAAAACTCAAGGAACACACCACTATGTGATTCTTCAGACAGAGAGACCCCAAGCCAATCTGCCTTCTCTCCACCATGCAGAGTCTTTTCCTGTTTTTTTTTTTATATATAATGTCCAGGGTTTATAGTTGCACGTAGTGGGAGAAATAAGGAGAATTGAGTCCATTTGTCCAGAACCAGAACTTTATAGTTGTCTTTTTAGCAGCATTTGTAACGGGGTAGTTACAATTTCACAAAAGCCATAGGTATCAAAAGCAAATGTGCACCAGCCAGAAACTCATTTACAGAGGCACACCATCTCCAGAGAGGAGATGTTTCCAGGGACATGGCAACCAATGTGCCATACGTTGTTTATTTGTTAATCACTTCCCAACTCTGGCTTTATTGATAACATCACTTCTGGGTTTCACAGCAGCCCGCATGCCTCAGCTGTGATAGTTTGCTCCCTTGCTGTTCAGTATTTATCATGGTGACGTTGACTCCTTGCCCTTTTCTCCAACTGTTTCTGAAAAATAACACCCTGTGTTTTCATAATTGCATTCATGTTATCCTACCACTTGTCCTCCACACCTCTATACCATGATTTTTCATCTTTCCTTACCTGGACTTTGCCATTCGCCTATATTTTAGGTGGATGATCTCATACTAGTTTAAGCCACAGGCTATGCATTTGCCCTGCACCTTGTGTGTGAGATATTTTATTTTTGTTTTCAGTCCTGCTGTCTTACTCAAAACAACATTCCAAGAACTGACTGGCACAGAGTGTGCAACTCACTCAACTGCTAACCAGGCTGGAAAAGTAGACCTATTAGCCATGTCATCTATAAAATATAAAACTTCAAATGCAAACCCAGATTGTGGTCTTTCTTTTTCCCAATGTTTTTTCATGATCTACAGGAATATTTGGAAACGTCTCCACTTGCTTTTCAAGACACATTCCACGTTCCCTTGTTTTCCTCCTACCTCATTAGTCACTCCTACACAGCTTCTTTTGACGGCCCCTCCCCTTGAACTCTTGTTGGAAGATGGCAGGACTTAATTGTTGGTCCTCTTCTCTTTAACAGTCACTTCCTTGATGTTCTCCAATCTCATGGCTTTAAGTACCATCTATGTATTAATGATTCCCAAATTTCTGTCTCCAGCTCAGACCACTCTTCCAAACTCGAGTCACATATCCAATTTCCTACTCAACATCTCCAACTGAATGTCTAATAGACTTCTCAAACTCCAAATGTCCAAAACCGCACTCCTCTTTCCCTTCAAACTTGCCCTACCTATAGCCGTCCCCATCACAACAGATGGCCCCACCATCCTTCCAATCGCCCAAACCTTAGATTTATCCCTTACTCCTCTTTCTCGCACATTCCCACCTTCAATTCATGAGCAAGTTCTATTGGTTCTACCTCCAAAATGTATCCTGCCTCTTCTCATCATTTCCACTGCTGTCACTCTAATCCAAACCCCCATCATCTTTCACCTGGATTACTGCAAGAGCTTCCTAGTAAAAGTCTCCCTTCTTCTATCATTGCCCCATCCCCCAGAGCATCTTCTTAACATTGCTATCACAGTGATCTTGTGAAAATGCAAATAGGGTTGTGTCATTCCTCTGCTCTAAACCCTTCAGTGGCTCCCTATTTGATTCAAAGTAAAAGCCAAGCCCTTTATAATAGCTGCCCAGTTCCTACATAATCTACCCTCATTCTCTGACTTCCCTACTCTTTCCTTGGTTCACTTCATTTTACCCACAGTAGCCTCCTTACTGTTCCTGGAGCAATCCACACGTGCACCCCACCAGGACCTTTGCGCTGGCTGCTCCCATTGCTGGGATGTTCTTACCCTAAACATACGCTTGGTTAACTCCCTTACCTCTTTGCTAAAATCACACTTTTCCAGTAAACCATATTCTAACCAACCTATGAACTACTACAATCTACACCACCCCCACTAGCACACTTGATCTCTCACTGGGCTCTATTTTCTTTTTTTGCTGTTATTGTTTTTTTCCATAACATATTACCTCCAAACATAACATATAATTTAGTTCATGTTTACAGTTTTGTTTTTGTTTTTTTTTTTACCTATTTCCACTGTTAGAATATAAGCTATATGAGAGCGGGGCTCTTCTGTTTTGCTCACTGAAGAATCCCAGGCACCTAGAAAGTGTTTCCTAAGGATTCAATAAATATGTGTTGATTAAAGGAATTACTTCATTACCTTAATTCCTCAACTATTCAGAGGATATTTATCTGGAAATCTCAGTTTAAAACAAAATCATAGACGTGAGATCATGTAGCACCTAAGTTTAAAAGGCTTTGTATAACCAAAATGGGGGCCTAAAAATACTAAAACTCTGAAATTCGTACACTTTACTCAGAAGAGAAAACCTTGGGAGCAAAATGTATGCACTCATATTATACATACAGCTCCAATAAACTTGGTTAGCCTGGATTCTAAGTCCAAAGGATCAGAAGCAGGATACTATGTTTGTGCAAGGGAAGGAGACGGGACAGACACCTAGAGGGCAGCAAGCAAGGAGTGACAGCTTCTGGGAGGTAGGGAAGAGTCAGGCAACTAAAACATAAAAAGGCAGAACTTTAAAAAGAGAAAAACAAAGCAACACTGCGGCATTTGGTATTGAAGCATAATCCACGTACTTCAGAATCGCCATATTATAATACAGGATGCTAACATGTTCAATACATTGAGCCTCAATCATTAAGTAAAAGGAAAATGATACTCAGCATACTTTAGAAAAGGAGTTATATTAAATACCGCTTATAAATACCATTAAATACCATTTCCACCAGAATTACTAACTTACGCCAAGTTTGGAGGATTCATTGGGATAAACTTGAGATTTATTCCAATTTAATTTGAAATTAACTTCTCTATGATGCTGAGTAACTGAAGACTCACTGTAAATAACTATCCTGTTTGGCTTTCAGCCATTTGTTTATTGTTGTATATCCAGAAATTAATCTTGTGTTCTAAAACAGAGCAGTCTGATCAACTTTGTTTCAGCAGGTTTTCAGAACTCTGGGTAATTTGAGGTTATTATAATTTAGAAAACATGTAATTGGCCAAAATATTTGGGAAATGGTATGCCCTGAGGAGGTGTGCTGGGATTCGGGCTCAGTTAGAAGACACAAATACACAGGGAGATCAGTTTGGTGCTTTGTGACCACTTAGAGGGGTGGGAGAGGGAGGGTGGGAGGGAGATGCAAGAGGGAGGGGATATGGAGATATATGTATACATATGGCTGATTCATTTTGTTGTACAGCAGAAACTAACACAACATTGTAAAGCAATTATACTCCAATAAAGATGGTTTAAAAAAAAAAAAAGAAGACAGAAATAACATTTCCCACATTTTCTATCATGAGCCTTTTTTTTCCTTGCGCTGTCTATGAACATTACAAGGAACATACTTGAAACACCATTATAGTGGAAAGGCAATGGGGTTTCATCCCAACTTGGTCCCTGGCACTTACCAGCCTTGTGACCCTGGACGGATAATTTAACTTTTCTAAACCTCAGTTTCCTTATTTGTAAAATACAGATAATAGCAGCTATCTTACCGTCTTCATGAAAAGTAATTTGAAGATATGTATCAAAGCTCTTAAACCTCTTCACACACATTAACTAATTTTAGTACTATGGATATCTCTATCCTAAGGAAGTAATCTAAGACAAAGGAAAAACTGAATATAAAAGGTGATGGCATCACTGATAACAGCAACGATCATTTTTATATGTCTTAATAGTCCAACAATAAGAAAAAACGTATGCCGTATGATCCATATGCTTTCAGCCAATAAAAATTACATTTACAAAGAATTTTTAATAATCTAGGAAAATGATCATCCTATAAGGTTAATTTTAAGAGGCATGAAATCTTAAAGTATGAGCTCAAACAGGTTTAAAAAATACTCATACCAAAAATACTGTAGGGAAAACACGCTAAAATTTTATGACCATTTATTCCTGGTGATAGGGTTTGCAGAAATAAATTAATAATTATAAGCCAGAAATGCTTTGATTTACCCCCAATTAAAATGTACTTCAAATCACAGTTCATTACCTTTCATAAGCTCCTGTCATTCCCTCTGGGAAGGAGAAAGACGTGTCAATACGTGTCAACTTGTAACACTCTCAAAAAGAAGCAGGGTGTGTGTGCCTACTGTCAGCTCTCAGCTGCAAGTCAGCAACTGCTCTCACAAACCAAAGGAGAGAAAAGGACGTGGTGAGAGCAACTGCTCACGTGTCACACCAAGGAGTCGTGCTGCTGTCTCCGATGTCTGCTTTAGCATCTAAACAACAGTGGGACTTTTTCATGTTTTTCTTTTCTCCTATAATTTCCTTTATTACTCACCCTTCACTTTTTAAAATCTCTTTTAATTCATTCAATAGAAGTCCTACAAGATAAAACTCCTGTTGATGAAGTTTCTGCTATATAATTGTAAGTAAAGGTCAGCGCATAAAATCAATTTTATGCCTGTGCTGCTTGTCCCGATTCAAAAGAAAGAAATTCAAATGCTATTCTATTTGCAGAGGCATTCTTCGGTGGCAGAATTTGGCTGCAAAATTCTTTACAGGCAGGTAAAAATCAATAGTAAGTAAATAAATAAAAGAAAACCAAGGTTAGCCAAAATAAAATGGAAAGAAGAGACGCTCCCTTTAGATAATTTCCCAGCATTTAAAAAATCATTCCATCCTATTGTTTTACTTTATTACTGTTCACTCTCACGTCTCCCTAATACCTATACTCTTTCCCTAAAAGTGATGAATAAGATATACAAATTTTTAAATTATTTCCATTTTGCAATTTGACTACTTTATGATTCTCTTTCAGGTAACCCCAAACAACATCAGGCTTAAGTAATGTCCACTTTTGATTTCTGTAAGCTTCTCTGAGGGGCAGTGTCATTGTTTGTTTCTCCTGTGGCTATTTTAGCTACTTCTAATGATAGAGGCCAAAAACATACTAACCACCTAAATACAACAGGTGGTGTTTTTTTTGTTTGTTTGTTTGTTTGCGGTACGCGGGCCTCTCACTGCTGTGGCCTCTCCCGTTGCGGAGCACAGGCTCCGGACGCGCAGGCTCAGCTGCCATGGCTCACGGGCCCAGCCGCTCCGCGGCACGTGGGATCCTCCCGGACCGGGGCACGAACCCGCGTCCCCTGCGTCGGCAGGCGGACTCCCAACCACTGCGCCACCAGGGAAGCCCCAACAGGTGTTTTTTAAATGAACTTTAATATCCATAATCTGTTGAATGTTGAATTCTAAAATGAGCCTCTAAAGTTGTTAAGATAAATATCCCATGAAGTGCTGAAAAGGTATGAAGCAAAACAATAAAGATAATGGAAAATTCAACTGAGGAAAAGATAAGGTGCATTCACAAGCTGATAACGTACAGAAGATGAAAGAGCACAATAAAACTGTCCTCTATTCCCAGTCAACCAGTTGGCCTCTAAGTCTGGCCATGCTTCGGAGATCTGCCCTATAGATGAAGCCGCCTTATTATATGGTCCCGTCAGTATTCTCTGTAATTGCACATTTTTGTATCAATAGGGGGCTTCCCATGTATGCTCTGATGACCTGGATAATTAAATAGGGATTCCTAGTCTAAGTATTTCAATTATTTTCCGTAAATAAAATGTAAAACTTGGTTACTGATTAGAAAGCTCTAACTCTCACAAATCAGATCTTCAAGTACCACCAAGGAAGATTTTACAACGAGTCTGCTGCATGCAACTACCTTAACATCAACACAGACACTTAACTACTCTCAAGCTGTCTTCAGTTTTTGACATGAAAAAATTTATATTGCCATATCATCTAATTAGTTGATGAGGAAAATATAAGAATTCAATACAAAACATTATCAAAAGGCAGATGGTAGTATAATGATAGAAAATTTGTTTAAGAGAGTGAACAAATCCTCAACATGAAAAATTGCTAGAGTTTATAGGTTTTCAGAACCATTTTCTTGCTCTGAGAGGCTTGTCTTAAGAGAACACTGACCCCAGAGAGGTACCAGACAAATTCATCACTGATAAAACTAAACTGGCTAACTATGAAACCAAAAAGTGCATCAGTGGGATGGGGATGTTGACATCACTATCAGTCAGCCATCAGCTTCCATGGTCAAAACCATATACACAGTATCTTTCGAAACTCATTTAAATGATAGTACATTTCCTGATCTGTATGGTGCTCATCAATTCTCTAGAGATAGCTTTCTTTTTTCTCAAAAATTAGTATAATGAGGGCTTCCCTGGTGGCGCAGTGGTTGAGAGTCAGCCTGCCAATGCAGGGGACACGGGTTCGTGCCTCGGTCCGGGAAGATCCCACATGCTGTGGAGCGGCTGGGCCCGTGAGCCATGGCCACTGAGTCTGCGCGTCCGGAGCCTGTGCTCCGCAACGGGAGAGGCCACAACAGTGAGAGGCCCGCGTACCGCAAAAAAAAAAAAAAAAAAAAATTAGTATAATGAAGACCTAAATGAACAGCATTTTAAATATTTTTAAGTAACAATATTTGAAGGATAAACCAAAATTTCAGAATTTATCCTTTTCACCATTTTCTGAAATTACCTTTGTCTATTATATCCACAAAAGCAATAATATGCTCTAGGTACTATAAATGAAAAACTCAGCTTTCTTCCTTCTTCCCTACCGTGTTTCTCTCCTCTGAGTCTCCTTTACTACTCACACAGAACGCTTCACTTCTGACAGTTCTGCTCACCAAACGTGGTAGGGGAGTTCACCAAAACAGCAAGCAAGTCTCTGATACCAGCTGGGTGTCCTACAATTTAACTCCGTTCCGACACTATCTACCCGGAGATAGCATCAGATCTCACAGGTAAAGGGCTCGGTCCCCCAAGGCTGCACCCCTCACCCCTATTCCAGATTCCAGTGGCAAACTCAGGTTATCACTTGTGTTTTTAACCAATCAAGCTATAGATCAGAGGTTCCAACTACCCTCTCCTCAGGTTCGATTAGTTACCTAGAGGAACTCACAGAACTCAGGGAAACACTTACTTACATTTATCAGTTTATTAAAGAATATGATAAAGGATATAGATGAACAGACAGATGAAGAGATACAGAGGGTGAGGTCTGGAAGGTCCCGAGTACAGAAGCTTCTGTCCCTATGGAGTTGGGGTGTGTCATGCTCCTGGCTGTGGATGTGTTCACCGACTTGGAAGCTCTTTGAACCCCCTACTATTGGGATTTTGTGGAGGCTTCCTAACATAGCCATGATCAATTATTAAATCCATTTCCAGCCCCTCTCCCCTCCCTGGAGGATGCGGGTGGGTAGGGCTGAAAATTCTAAGCTTCTAATCATGGCTTGGTCTTTCTGGTGACCAGACCCCATCCAGGAGCCATCTAGAAGCCCACTCAGAGTTGCGTCAGTAGAACAAAAGACGTTCTTAGTACTTTGATCACTTAGAAATTTACTAGGGTTTCAGGAGCCCTGCATCAGGAACAGGGTCAGAGACAAACATTAGGACAATAGATGCTCCTGGTGGTTTTATCACTTAGGAAATGACAAGAGTTTTAGGAGCTCAGTGCCAGGAACAGGGAACAGAAATCAATATACAGATATATTTTTTCTATTATCTTACAGGTATTTTCTCAAAATAAGGCCTTGTAACCAAACAAAAGGGCACTACCACACGTATTCAGCCTCTGTCCTCATCACAGGCACTACCTGACCCACGTTCTCTAAAATACCTCAACCACCTATCTAGTAAAGCATGGATTACACTGATGTAAATGCATACTGGATGGTCTCTCAGTTCATTCAAGGTCTTTGATCATATTTGACCTCTGCAGGAACCTGCCTACCCTCCCTAAAACACCACCACCCCTCAATTTCTTCCCCTGTTCTCTACTTTGTTTTCCTTCATTAGTCTTATCACTACCTGACACTGTAGTACAG
Source organism: Grampus griseus (assembly GCF_964374135.1). Classification (NCBI taxonomy): domain Eukaryota; kingdom Metazoa; phylum Chordata; class Mammalia; order Artiodactyla; family Delphinidae; genus Grampus; species Grampus griseus. Next base: position 59,734,936 of record NC_139001.1, read on the forward strand.
ATGTGTCTGTTCCCTGACTCCATCACTCCATATCCTCTTACCTTTGGCCTCATAGTCTTTTTTACCACCTAACTTCTCCTGTGTCGTTCACCACTGTACTCCTTATCACCTGGAACAGTATCCAGCACACAGTAGGCACTCAACAAATAGTTTTTTGAAGGACTGACTGAATTAATTAATGTCTTCCCAACTAATGTGTAAATTCATGAGGTCGGGATCCACGTCAGTTTTTCTTAATAACCTATCCCCAGCAAGAATGTCTGGCACATGGAAAGTGAAGAGTAAAATCTCTGAACGAATGAATGAACAGTAGGAAAGGAGAGGACTCAGATCATATCCTTTTCTTACAGCACATTTGGGTTGAGGAAGGAGGAAAGGAGTGTGACACAGGGAGAAAGAGAAAGGTAGAGGAGTGACAAAAGTAATCTCGGCAAGGGACCCGAGAGACAGAACTTTCTTATATCTCAGGTTTGTTTAAAGAGTTTATAAAGAAAACATATAAGATTTAAGAACTCAACTTTTTCTGTAACATGTTCAATAACTAGAAGAATAAGGCTGCCAGAGCCTGAACACGAGGCAAGACATTAATGCCTTCACCTGAGGTTTAAACAGAATTGAAATGTCATATACAGTATCAAGAATCAAATTATCAAGTTCCAAGCGATGTCTACTTCCTATCAAAGGTCTCTTCTATTTGTTTTCAGCATCTCTAACAATTAAGCCTTTTCTAAGGGCCTTTAAAAAGTACTTCCCCATTTAATTAAAAGAGAGGTTCTTGAACTTTCAACCAATTTATAGGTAATAATCCTATTGAGCAAGTCATTCTATTTAATATGCCTAGATCTTACGAGTTTATTCCATAAAAGGGTTTTCAGAAAATTATACTACTCATTTTAAGAATGCTTCAGTGCAATAAAAAATTAAAAATTAAAAAAAATTTAAAAAAAGAATGCTTCAGTGCAATTAACACATGTTCCTTAGTTTCTATGGCAACAATTATAGGGGCCAGGCTCTTGACCACCATTTGTGCGTAGAGAGGCACCAACATTCCTCTTTGAGAATACACCCTTGCCCCCACAATTTCACAGGCAAGGGCTGGACCACCATTAAGACATATAGTCTTGCTTGGCTATCAAATGAGGATGGAATTTCCCTCCACGTTTGGCTAAGTCCAAAGTCATATAACTCTTCATCTACCCAACAATACAGAACAGCAGCACTCCAGGTATCTATCGAAAAATATGACTTCAAGTCATTGCTACCCAATTTTATTAATTATCAGCAGCTTAGATGTGAAAAAACAGTATTTATGGAAAATTTTCTGAAAGAGAAGTAATCCATCTGTTTCTAAAACAGTCTAAAATCTATCTCAGGATTAAATTAAACAATGAAAAAATCTGTATATTATATTGGCCCCCAGGAGAAATACTCTCTTTCAGTGTCCCTTTGGCATTATGCTGTCAAGATATATTGAGAGCCCTATGAAACCCATTGCTGAATTCACTGTTGGGATATTGTTCATCATGCTGCACAGTATCTTCTCCATGAGGTTGAAGAAGTCAACAGGTCCCAGTATCATCCTATTTAATATGCTTACTTAGCATACTAATAGCTTGATTAATTGTTCTTCCCTGGCAGAAATAATTTTTTTTTTATAAATACTGAATAATGAAATAACTGTGCTTCCTTTTTTGAGCTGACCATGAAAAAATCATAGCTTTAATGCTCATGTTAGAAAAGAAGAAAAGTTTAAAATTATCTAAGTTTCCTTTTTAAGAAGCCAGAAAAAGAGAGCAAGTTAAACCCAAAGCTAGTAGGATAAATGGGGTAAAAAAAGCACAAATCATTGAATTTCTCAAACAATAGAGAAAATCAACTAAAAATTGGTTCTTTTAAAAGATTAACAAATTCAGAAGCTCCTAGCAAGCCCAGTCAAGAAAAAAGAGAGCAAACAAAAATTACTAATATAAGAGATGAAGGAGGAAACATCACTATATATCCTAAGGACATTAAAAGGATAATAAGAGAATACTAGGGACAATTCTATGCCAATAAATTTGATAACTTAGATGAATGGACAAATTCCTTGAAACAACTTATTAGAACTGACACAGAAGAAACAGAAAGCCTGAGTGGTCTTCTATGTATTAAAGAGATTGAATTTGTCACCAAAAAACTTCCCACAAAGACTACTCCTGGTCAGAAGATACCTATAAAACATTATAAGAGGAAATAACACCAATATTACACCACTCTTTTAAAAATAGGGGAAATAGAGAAAAAAGAAATGTTTCCTGGTTCAAGGAAGTCCATTCTCACCCATTGTGTTCAACTTTGTCCTGGCAATCCTAGCCAAGGCAGTAAAGCAAGAAAAATACATAATACAAGACATAAAGATCAGAAAGAATAAGTAAAACTGCCAGTATTCACAGACAATAAGATTGTCTAGATAAACAATCCTCAGGAATCTACAAAACAACTACTAAAACTGAATAACTTTCCCAAAGTTACACCATTAATAAAATCAAAACTGGAATTTGGAGCTTCCCTGGTGGCGCAGTGGTTGAGAGTCCACCTGCCGATGCAGGCCACACGGGTTCGTGCCCCGGTCCGGGAAGATCCCACATGCCGTGGAGCAGCTAGGCCCGTGAGCCATGGCCGCTGGGCCTGCGCGTCCAGAGCCTGTGCTCCGCAACGGTAGAGGCCACAACAGTGAGAGGCCTGTGTACAGCAAAAAAAAAAACACTGGAATTTGAAACAAAACGGTCTGGCTCCGAAACTCTTAACGCCTACACTATGCTTTCTACCTAGAGAAGAGCATGCAGCTACACTTGTATTAGCCCACAAATCTCAACACAGCCCCTACAGTATGTATTTGTAGTCTCATTTGATGCTTTGGAAACAGAGGTTCAGAAAGATTAATAACTTCACCAAGATCACATGGCTAAAGGGTTGGAAGTGGCAGAATTTGAATCCAGGTCTGGCAGATGCTACAACAAAGTTGATTTGAAAATATCATGCTTTCCAGATTGGATAAGGAAACAATGAAAAGATCCAGATCCAGATGATAAGGCCCTAAAACAAAGCAGCAGGATACAAAGGCCAAGAGAAGAACTGGTGACTGGTTAGGTACAACAAGGGACATAGGAAAGGGAAGACAAAGGTGGTGCATAGTTTTGAGAATGAGAGTGGTAGTGTCATTAATAAAACAGGAAAGTAAGGAGGAGGAACTAATGGAAAAGGAAGTTAAGGAAGATGAAGTCAGTTTTAGACAAGCTGAGTATCAACTTGTTAGGTTAAGGATAGTTTTGACAGCAAATGGTAGAAAACTTAACAAAGAGTGGTTTCTAGAAATAGGGTGTGTTTTTCTTGACAACAAAAAAGCTGAAGGTAGGCAAATATTGATCTATTCAGAAGCTGAACAAAGTCAGAACCGGAGTCTGTACTTCTCCTGGCCCTTCCTTCTGGGATTACAATATGGTTGCCACAGGCCCAGGCTTTAGGTAGTAATTCCACGCAGAAGGAAGAGAACAAAGGAGTGTCAAGTACATCTGTATCTTTCATCAGTAAGGCAAAAACTATCCTAGAAGCCTCTAGCAGACTTTTGCTGTGTCTTATTGGCCAGAAGTGTATCACGTGGGTACCTAACCTCTAGGGAGGCTGGGAAGATGAGTATTTTGTTTTTCTTACCGCTCTAGCAAAGGTAGGTGAAGGAAAACCATGTCTGCGCCCAATATTAATGGAATATTTGATGTGGGAATATCCAACAGAGAGACAGAAATGCATCTGGTCTAGAAGATAAACCAAGGACACTGCGTGTAAGTAACCTGCTCAGCTAAAGCACAGGAAATGGATTGGTGCTCCAAGGAAGAGTGTGCACAAAGAGAAAAGAGGGTGGTAATAGAGCTTGATTTTTCTGTTCACACAGGGGAAGCAAGCAATGCACATGGATGCAGCTGAGTAAACACGGTACCCCGGTGCCTCCACTCCAGCCAGTCAGATTGTTTGCTTTCGTATGTTTGGCTGGGTCTTTCCCTGTCACCCTCCCCACCCAATTAGTTCCATCCTCTTTCTCTTCCCTCAGTCTCTCAGTATTCCCAAGACGGTCTCTCCTCTCCCATTCCCTCAACTGTGAATTGAAGGTACTAGAGGGAAAATTCACTCTTCGTTGCCACTGTTCAAATGCATAACAATGGATCTAAATCTGACTAAAGAAAAACTAGCTACCTTGGGGTTAATGGATCTAAATCTGACTAAAGAAAAACTAGCTACCTTGGGGTTGGGGAGTTGGAACAAGATAAGAAGCAGCTACACTGGAAGGGCTATGAAATCTTATAAACTCATAGGAAATTCAAACTAAAAGGGATCTTCCAATCCTGCCCTCATTGGAGGAGACTGAAGTCCATTTTGGGGAACCCAGACTAAGACAGTGAGGCAGAATTTGCTTTGCTGAGCACCACTCTTCCTCTGATGACTCTTTTGGGCTCCCAGGCTGTGTCCAGGAGACTAGGCTGCAGGATCAAGAGTGTGACGGACCAAGTACCTTTCTCTCAGGCCCATTGCTCTGCGAGCACACCATCCCCCATGTGCCTCTCATCTGAGGGAGTCCAGCTCTGGCTGAACCTTTCCTTTCCTAAAATCCTGAAAGGACCAGTAGAACCCGCACCACAGAATTTAACCCTGGTTACATATTAGGGTGTGCTGTCCTCTAATTGCTCCACACGTATGTCGCGCTCCCATGTTTTGGAGCTACAATGAGATGTCCCTCGAGAAGTTGTAGATAAGATAGTGGCAAGTATCTTTACTTTTAAACTTGAAAGTATTAAAGTTTAAAAACAGTATATTGCTAACATCACAAAAAGAGACCACTTGACATTCTGTAACTCATAATGCAAGTAACACTTCTGAGAAGGATTGTTGCCCAAAAATCGTATCTAAATCCAATCAAGCTCTAGATCTAAATACCAATTTACAGGAAATACAGGGGACAGGGACTTCCCTGGTGGCACAGTGGTTAAGAATCTGCCTGCCAGTGCAGGGGACACGGGTTCAATACCTGGTCCCGGAAGATCCCACATGCCGTGGAGCAACTAAGCCCATGTGCTGCAACTACTGAGCCTGTGTTCTAGAGCCTGTGAGCCACAACTACTGAGCCCACGTGCCACAACTACTGAAGCCCATGCACCTACAGCCCGTGCTCCACGAGCCCATGCTCCACAACAAGAGAAGCCACCTCAATAAGAAGCTCGAGCACTGCAACAAAGAGTAGCCCCCACTCACCGCAACTAGAGAAAGCCCGCGCCCAGCAATGAAGACCCAATGCAGCCAAAAATAAAAATAAATTAAGAAATTAATTTTAAAAAAAGGAGGACTTCCCTGGTGGCGCAGTGGTTAAGAGTCCACCTGCCGATGCAGGGGACACAGGTTCGCCCCAGTCTGGGAAGATCCCATATGCTGTGGAGCGGCTGGGCCCGTGAGGCATGACCGCTGAGCCTGCGTGTCCGGAGCCTGTGCTCCGCAATGGGAGAGGCCACAACAGTGAGAGGCCCGCGTACCGCAAAAAAAAAAAAAAAAAAAAAAGGAAATACAGGGGACAAAGGGACATATTAAAAGACACTAAAATTCAGACAGTAAAAGTATACCTGTTTTGGGAGTTCCCTTGGTAGCGCAGTGTTTAATAATCCACCTGCCAATGCAGGGGACACGGGTTCGATCCCTGGTCAGGGAAGATCCCACATGTCACGGAGCAACTGAGCCCGTGTGCCACAAGTATTGAGCCTGAGCTCTAGAGCCTGCGAGCCACAACTACTGAGCCCGCGTGCCACAGCTACTGAAGCCTGTGCACCTAGACCCCGTGCTCCACAACAAGAGAAGCCACGGCAATGAGAAGCCCGTGCACCACAACTAGGAGTAGCCCCCGCTCGCCGCAATTAGAGAAAAGCCTGCACAGCAACAAAGACCCAACGCAACCAAAAAAAAAAAACCAAACCTGTTTCTTCAACAAATTTATTACAAGGAAGAAAAAGAGAGAGCTAGAGGGAGAATCCAGAGATTTAAAAAAGACCTAGAGATATATCAACTAAACACAACTTATTTGGATCCTAACAGAAACAGACTGCAAAAAGAAAAGAAGAAAAGTTATGAGATAAATGGGGAAATTTGAACTCTAGATATTTGATCATATTAGGGAATTAATGTCACATTTTTAAATGTATGACAATGGTATTTTTTATTGAGTCCTAGCTTTTAGAGATATATATGGAAATATTTACAGAGAAAATAATACTAAAAGGGACTTGCAACAAAATAGTCCTGGAAGTGGTGGGGGACAAGTGGGGGTATGAATAAAACAAGATTGGATGTGAGCTGATGACTCTTGGAGGGGGAGGGGGTGGGACAAGAGAATTATTATACTCTTCTCTCTTCTCTTTGTGTATTTTGAAATTTTCCATAATAAACTTTTAGAAATAAAAATTAGAATAGAGCTATGCCATGTCATTTCTTAAAAAGTATTCACATCAGCCATGAAAATGAAGAAGGAACAGCAGAGGCAGACGCTGGTGCCCACTCAAGCCCTTTCCAAGGCAAAGGGGGCCAGTGCGAGGACTTGCCCTCATGGTGGCAGACGCTACTCCATCCTTGAGGAGGAGGATGCCTCTGGCCATCTCACCCTGATCCCATAAGCACTTTCTACAATCAGGGAGCTGCACTGAAGCTGGAGATAAAATGATGACTACAATACAACACAGCAATACATCAAGTGACACACAAAACGGAGTCAATAGGCAATTGCAATGAAGTCTGACTTGTGCTATTACATTGTTGGACAAAGCGTGCTATGAGAGCACATGGAATGGTCCTCTAACCGGAAGAGGTGACGGCCAAACTGTCCTGAAGGATCCCCTGAATTATCTTCTGATTACAATTCAGTTCCCGGGCTCTGTCACTCAAGGAAGAGAATGAGCTGGCCAGAAGTTATAAGTGTCCTGATCTCCTGGAGCTTTGCTTCTCATTGTAAATGCATAACATGGCCTTCTAATAACAATTGGATTTCCATACAGCTTGCCCAGAGAAGGAATACATTAGCCAAAGGATGTCAGTATTCACTTCTCTGATGTTATTTTCAAACTACTGAACTGTCTTTCTGGTTTTTACAGGCTCTGAGAGTTTGGTGCCTATGTATCTGTCCCTGAAAAAATGTATTAATTCTTGATGTGCTGACAAGTCAGCATTCCAAGATTGTAAGACTAGTCCTGAACCCTGGGTAATGTCATCCCTTGGGACCTGCCTGGGTAGACAGACATCAGCCTTCCCCAGTGATAGCCTTCTGCTCTGCGTGCTTCTTTGATCTTCTATATTCCTCAAGGCTGGGACCACATCTGATGCTTCTTTGATATCTGAGTCATCCTCTTTCACATGTCTGCTATGAAGCATTCTGGTTTTTAACAAGTTTGTTCCTTGATTTCTTTCACTCTCATTCAACCCAGTCAAAAATAGCTAACTCAGTATCTATTTGGGGATCAAATCAGATGCAAAGACACTATGTAAGGGGCATTTTTAGAAACATTAATAATTTTTAAATTCCTCGGCTGTTTTTAAAGATGACAACTTTTCTACACATCCGTATCATGTTAACTTCATTTTCTGCTTGGGTCTGTCATCACCAGTGGTCCCCAAACAACCCAGTCAGCCAAGGACCTCCCTTGACACTATACTTCTAACTGAAGAACAAGAAGCCAAACATTGTGAGCTCCTTCCCAGACAAAGACAACTTTCAACCCCAGTGGTTTCTCTGTCAATGGCTTACGTAGATTCTTTCACCTGTAAAAGGGGATGGCAAACTTTTTCTTCAAAGATCCACGTAGTAAATACTTTAAACTCTGTGGGCCACACAGTCTCCTGCCATTGTAGTGTGAAAGCAGCCGTAGACAATACTTCAGCAGATGAGAGTGGCTGTGTTCCAATAAAACTGTGCTTATGGACATTGACATTTGAATTTCATATAAATTTCATGGGTCACAAAAGATTAATCTACTTGGGGTTTATTTCCAACCATTCAGAAATGTAAAAACCATTCTTAGCTCAGGAGACACACAGGCAAGCGGCTTGATCTGGCCCATTGGCCACAGTTTGCCAACTCCTGCCCCATAGTGATGAATAGTGGCAACAATTCACTATATGTATTGTGAATATGAGTGGTCCCTTCATAACACTCCTTTACCAACCATGAGAATTATGACCTATAATGGTTCTTAAATTCACAAGTGGCAAAACTTAAAATCTTATGGAAAAAATATTTTCACTAATGTTAAAAAAAATGGTCAACACATTTTTTAAAAAGGCATTTTACATCCCAAATAGTGGGGTACTATGTAATACATTTCTAGTTACCATCCCTGCTTAGAAAAAAATTGTAAGATCAATGAGGTAGTACTAACTTTGGGGGTTTTTTGGGGGTTTTTTTTGCGATATGTGGGCCTCTCCCTGTTGTGGCCTCTCCCGTTGCGGAGCACAGGCTCTGGACGCGCAGGCTCGGCAGCCATGGCTCACGGGCCCAGCCGCTCCGTGGCATGTGGGATCTTCCCGGACCGGGGCACGAACCCGTGTCCCCTGCATCGGCAGGCGGACTCTCAACCACTGCGCCACCAGGGAAGCCCAGCTTGTTTTACTTTAACAATATTGTCTGTTGAGACTTTTTTCAATGTATTTTTATCCATCCGAATGTTCAATGTCTTTCTGATTTTATAATTAGTATTTGTACACTCTCACCTTCTGGGTCCCACCATAGTCCAAGAACTTGGATGCTTGATACATAAAAAGCTTTGGGTTTTCTTTCTTCACCCTAATCCACATATCTGCATACCTTTAACCCACCTCCCCACATGCAAGCTTATATAGCATTGCCTCTCTATGACAACTTCCTAGGCACACTTAACGAACATTTCTATGGGATTATTTTCCTTATTTTTTTAAATTTGTTTCAACATTCGTTACATACATCTTTACTCCTGCAGACTTTCTACTTTAACTCCCCTTTTTATTTTCAACCCCTCAGTTGCTCTTTTTCTAGTTGTCCATGACACTTGCATGATACAAATATATAAACTACATTTCCCAGCTGTGGAAAAGGTCCCAGCATCATTTCTCCAAATAGGACATCAAGGATTCCTCTTTGTTTAGGTGTGTGCTTGAAAATGTCCATAATCAGGAGTTTTAGAAAAATAGAGTATATGTTCCTATGTTCTTGATTTGATTACAAGAGGAATTTGTGGTTGAGAAGAAATGAGCATCTTTATATGCCACAGCTGTGTGTCTTTGTTCACATTGCTCCCAGAATTCTCTGCCTGATAAAGTTCCCCTCGACCTCCACGGACCAGGCAGGAACCTGTGGGACGCATACCTGGCAGAGCTGAAGACTCTCTCCTCTGCATTCCCGAAGCATCTCCTACATCTCCATTAAAGCACTTATGGTTGCATTGTGGTTAGTTGTTTATGTAGCTGTCCCACCCCTACCCGCCCACCCCCTCATTCAATAAGCAACGCTCATCTTTCTTTTCCTGCTTCCCAGTGCCCAACACAGTGCCTGGGAACAGAGCATCAAGACTGCATTTCTCAGAAATATCGAGGGCAGTGTCCCAAAAGGAATGACTTCAGCGGCCTTCCCCAGCCAACTTCCACCAGCACCCTTCATCTTCCTCCTCCCCTAAAAAGTTAACAATCTAAGTAAAAATGCAACTTCAAGACAAGTACCTCAAGGCCCTCTTACAATGAGACTGCCACTCCTAAACTCTCCTTCAAAGGAATTCTAGCACCGACACTGTGGAAAATGCAAGGTTCTCTTAAAACCACAAAATAATATGCTCACGTGGCACTCCACAGGTTTCAAATTACTTTCATGATAATTTTTTTTTCCATTTGGCCCACTAATCCTTGGTAAGACAGTGTTATCCTCATTTCTCAGACACTCAAGGAAATAAAAGTGACATGTCCAAGATCAGAACTTGTGACTGGTGACAGCTCTGGGCTTAAAACCCTTAATTTATTGATCTGTCTACTCTCCTGAACTCCAGGAATGCTAGGTTCAGTATCTATGGAGGATTCCACCCCCAACTCCACCCCCGGAGGTTTCTCCCCATTATGAATTATAGTATTAGATTAGATTGTGGCACTACGTTCTAAAAATCCATTCCAAACAAAAACGTTTGGGCAAATACACATTATGAAAAGAAATGTGTTAGTTACCTTGTGTTAGCTTGTGTTAGCGTTAGTACTGCTCTAAGATTTTTGCTGTAAGTATTTATTGACTAAACGGCTGCCTGTGAATTACTAACTGTTCAAAAAATGGCATGCCAAGAATTCCTGCAAATAGAAATATGCAGTCTATTATCTGAAAAATTCACTCATGAGGATAGCAGTACTATTTATAAGTACAAGAACTTGATTTCCTCTTCTTTGATAATTCATCTTTCCTAAACTTTTTTTTTTTTTTTTTTTTTTTTGTGGTACGCGAGCCTCTCCCTGCTGTGGCCTCTCCCGTTGCGGAGCACAGGCTCCGGACGCGCAGGCTCCGGACGCGCAGGCTCAGCGGCCATGGCTCACGGGCCCAGCCGCTCCGCGGCTTGTGGGATCTTCCCGGACCGGGGCACGAACCCGTGTCCCCTGCATCAGCAGGCGGACTCTCAACCACTGCACCACCAGGGAAGCCCTTTCCTAAACTATTAAATTTAGATTACTTATCACATTAGCAGGCTCTTCACTTATTCATGCTCTTAGTTCCTCTACATAATTCTGTATGAGGAATAACATCCTCATAATAACCATCACTTCAATTCTCTTACTATTTATTGCATGCGACTCTTCTAGTATTAGCACTATCATCTTAGACGTAAACAGGGCACTGCCTGCCAAAAATCTTGCTACTGTGTGGTAATTGAAAGTAAAAATTATTTCTCAGATATATTAAGCTATTCAAATGAGCCACGTTTAGCTTTTCTCAAATTACTTATTTTTTTTCAACAAAGGCCTATAATAGTAAATTATGTAGAGCAGGTCACGCTTAAGATTTTCAAGTTTGATCTGGTTATGAATCTGCTAAGTGTAAAAATTTCAATATGGCAGAGCGTAAAATATTTCACACAAATGCAAATAGAGATGTCATGCAGATAGCTGCAGGACATGAATCACTGCCCTGCTGCATCAAACTCGAAAATCAGAGGCAGTTCACTCTGCAAGATTTCTTACCCACTTCTTAAAAGTTCAGATGCATCACCTTTTAATCAGGGTAATAAACTATAATTGCTAACATACTGTGTAATGTTTACTGCTAAACCCACAATCTGGACAAACAGAAAATTATGCTATCAGAGCCTGGAAACAACTGCAGTCCGCTGTTACACGCAGCACCCTCCTTAACACAGGGCTGTCGTCGGGAGTTACAACGCTTTATGTTTTTAAATTTTTAGAGTAAGGGTCTCTTCCCGAGAGGCAGGGTATTAAGACGAAAGCAGTCTCCCGCGTGACCTTCCTAACACAGACCTTGGGCAAGCGACTGCGGGGGCAGAAGCTGAAATTTTCAGAAGGCACTTGACATCTCCACTGGGTCCTTCACCCTTGGCTTTCAGGAACAAAAAAAAAGCACGTTACTCTGCACCTGCCTTTCCTCCCACCCTCCTTAAAACTTATTTACCCCTGAGGGTCTGAACAGCCAGATGAAGGTAGGAATCTATTCTTCTGCCCTGTGATGCCAAGGAAAATAAACCCCGACCCGAGCGCGGAGCCGGGAGTCGCGGGGGGCGAGGAGACCGTTAAGGAGGGGCGGGGGGGAGTACTGGCGGGGCTGGGGCTTCCCCCACTGCGCCGCAATTTCTCCACCACGTGTGAAAATCTCGTGCACGGGGAGCCCCATGAGAGACCGGGATCTGCGTCCCCTGGTCCCGGGTGCGGACCCTCCACTCCCTCCCCGCTCGGGGACCCTCGTCCCGCGGCCCCGGCGGGCGTCCCTGCAGCCGTCTCCGGGCAGGGGCAGCGCGCAGAGCCCGGCCCGGCGGGGGCCCTTCCCCGGCTACCTTTTATCCAGGCAGGCGATCCACTCGGCGGAGGAGGAAGAATGGGCAGCGTGCGCAGCGACCATGATGGGCAGCGGCGCGCGGCGTCCCCCGGCTGCGGCGACCTCCCGCGCTCGCTCTGCCGCCGCCTCGTCTCCGCCTCGCCCGCCGCGCGGACCCGCTCCTCCTGGCCCGCCTCGCGCCCAGCGGCCTGCCGGGCTGGGGGCCGGCGAGGGCGGGGGACCCGAGGGGCGGGACGCGTGGACCGCGCTGCACTGCGGCGCCCGGGGGTGGGGAGTCCCGCGGTCCCGCCCGCTTCAGGGAGGGGGCTTGGGGGCGACCCCGGGTGGCAGGCCACCTGCGACTGGTGGCTGCTGCGTCTCGGGGAGACCTGAGCCCCACCCCTCACCTCGGGGCCTCTGAAGCGTGGAGGGGGGAAGGCGCCGCGGGTGGGGGTGGGGGGACGGGTGTCAGTGTCTATGTATTTTTCATACAGCAAATGCCACTAAAATGGCTGCTGCCTCTCTGTTTCCTTAGAAACCCATTAGTTTCCCTCTGCAGCTGTCAAAACCTGCTGGCGGTTTCTTGCTCACCTTTGCTGTTTCCCCTTTCCAAAGGGATGGAGAGGAGGGCTATCTTGGCTTGGGCTGGGGACGCCCACAGTGGTCTCTGAGTTGTGGAATTAGTTTCCCCCTGAAGGGTGAGGAAGGGCTGGGATGGAACGGAGGGGCAGTGCAGGCATGGTTGGAAGCCCAAAGGGGAGGCCAATGAGCCAGAATGGTGACCAGTGGTGACTGAGGGTTTGACAGACCGAAGTCGCTGGCCTTGAACCTTGAACTTGCTTGGGCTCCCATCACCTGCTTGATCAAACATACACACACACACACACACACACACACACACTTAAGAATGGGGAGTAGTGGGGCCACAGCAGAACTGAGGTTTGGATTGGGGGCCAAGATCCCACCGCTTGGTGTGACCTGAATGGCTGGCTGCACATGCCCTTCTTTCCGTGGCTGGAGTGTGGAATGGGTGGCTGGTCACTCCACCTGTCCCTGGGAGATGTACAAAACAAATGATATGCCTAGAAGTTCAGTTACGTTCTGCCAAAAATCAAATTACACACCGATGGTTGCTTAGGAATTTGGGGACAAGTCAAATCTTTTAGACTACTACCAAGCAGTGTTTTGATGTTCATGTTCACTTGGGAACAGACAATGGGGAAAAAGACATAGCATTGCTAACCTCGCTTTGTTTTTTTTTTCTCTCCTACCCTCCCCTCACTCCCCTGCTCAGAGGGTGTTCAAGGAGACTGGAGAGAATGAAACAGCAGGTGCATTCTGGCATCTTTTCATCCTAATAAAACTCCTCCAAAGAATCTGCCGTTTCCCCTCTGCTCCATAGCCAGGATCTGGTTTCAGACCTGCCGCAGTTCCCTCAGCAACACCTCCCTGCTCAGTGTTTGTCCCCCAGGTGACCTCCATCCTGTTGATTTCTACCGTGTTTAAGGGAAATAACATTTAAAATGCTGTACTATACAAAGATTGCCAAAGGTATTTATGTTGCTTTTTTATGCTAGAGGTATGAAGAAGGAAATGAGTCTCCTATATTTATTAAGATTCATTTATAAAGGTATCAGAGAACTCTTGAGAACATTTCAAGGTCACCAAATGCTTTCCCCAAGATGCCTTTAATCAGAGAATGTTTGTAGGTAAGGAGCTAGAGGCTAGAGGAGAAAAGGACTGCGCATGACCTGTCATTACCAGAGGCTTGGAGTTGCCATAGTTTTTAGCTATGATACTAATAATAGTCGTCATTTATTGAACTTCTGCTGAGTGTCAGATGCTGTGCAGAGTTCTCTACATGTGTTATTTAATCTTCAGAACATTTTATGAAGCAGAGCCAGAAGGACAGATGTCCAGGGTTACTCCACAAGAAGGGACAAATATTTTTGAAAATGTAATGAACTAGAGAAAATAATGTTTATCAGTACTTCCGGGGAGAGTGTTGATTGGGTTGGAAGGAAGATGCCGGTGACCTGCTTGGAGTGGGAGTGAGAGCCCAAGGCCTCTATCGTCCATTTTAAGGATTGTAGGTCTAATGAGCTGCAAGGCTTTTGTTTTGCCCTATGGGGACCCTGCCTTTCCTCCAAATAGAAATTAAAGTATTATTTAAAGAATATCCTTTCGAAGAAGAATTGTCTTTCCCAGAGCACACACATGTCCCTATCCAGCCCTGGATGTAGGTTCCAGTAACTCCTGGATGTAGGTTCCAGTAACTTCAATATTCTCACTGGGACACTGAACCTCCAGAGAGGTCCATACCCTCAGCTACTGGAGCAGGGGACCCTGAACCAGATTCGGGTCTGTCTGATTCCAAAGCCCTTGCACTGAGTGATGGTGTCCCTGGTTGTCTATAATATGAGGGTAAAAGGCATGTCAGAAATGACTGCCCACATGATAAGAATAAAATGGTTATAAATTGGTTTTTTATAATAATTTTCAAAATAATAAACCTGTCTAGTAGGGGAAAGCAAAAAAGAACATGTATTGATCTTTAGGGGGAAAATAAATAAAAGTGTAGAATAAGAAGTAAATATTACCGATAATTCCACCACCTAGAGATAACATTGCTAATATTTTAGCACATTTCATTCTATATTTTCTATTTTTAAGATACAATCACAAATACACCCATAAACACATGCATATAACTTGCTGTTTACATTCAATTATGTATATATGTGTATAGATACATGTATTCATACAGACTTGAAAGCATTAATATTTTATAGGCTACTTTTTCTACTTGGAATGGAAAAATGCTTTGTGTGTTTAAATGAAATCCTCATTAAAATTTTTTACTGGCTACAAAATATTCCAACGTATGGATATAATTTACCTAAACTTTTTTTAAAATTGAGATGTAATTGACATATAATATTAGTTTCAGGTATACAACATAATGATTCAATATTTGTATTCATTGCAAAATGATCACCATAATGTCTAGTTAACATCCATCACCACACATAGCTAGTTTGTTTTCCTGTGATGAGAACTGTTAAGATCTACTCTCTTAGTAACTTTCAAATATACAATATAGTGTAATTAACTGTAGTAAACTTTTTTTGAGGCCTATTATTTTGATTGGCAAAAATGTTTCTGCTTAATCTCCTTCCTATAGCTTTGCTCTGTGAGACAGCTAAACATCTCCACTGATGATCTCCAATGAGATGAGGACCAAAAATCACAAGACCCAAGTGTGTTAATGCTAATTACTACTAGCTGTAGAATCTTGAATGGGTTTCTTAATGTTAGAGTTCCATTTTGTTCATCTGAGCAGAGGTTCAAAGTTAGGAATTTGAGGACAGACAGCTGAGTTCAAATTCCAGCTTCATCTTCTACTAAGTGTTTGACCTTAAATGAATTGCTTAGCCTAAGACCCTGTTTCCTCACCTGTAAAGTGGATAAATTAATGGTATTATACATGAATAGGATGCTTATAGGACATTTAGCATAAGTGCCAACCACATGATATGCGCTCAATAACTCTTAGCTGTTATTGTTGTTATTAGTCTCTGTACAATGAAGATAAACAGTATCTGCCCTCTGCATTTCAGAGGGACCTGGTTTCAATCATTTGAGATCACTTATACTAAAGGGCCATGACATTTGTAAATTGCAAGTTTTGACTATGTAGGATACAAGGGAAACAGAGAAACAGTAAAGCGTTTTTAGACTGAGTCTCAAAACCTTCTCCTCATTCAGTCCATGCCTAGCTCTGTCATTCTTCATAGGACAGCTACAGGGACATACCACTGGAGAGTTATTGCAATATGTAAGTCAACAGCATAGTAACAGAAGTAGGATAGGGCCCTACATTTTTCCATTCTGAGAATTCTACTGAAGATTAGGCATTCACTCATATCCAGTGTAAGGGGAGGATCTGATTCACCATGTTTTAGGTACCGCATGGAAGGTGGGTTATAAAAACACATCCATCACTCCTGCTGGTGCTATAACCTATTCATTGAAGAAGCAGTACTTCCCAGGTGAAGTTATAACAGCAATTTAATGTTTTCTCTCACTGTCCCTTTAAACTTGCTCGGTGAGGGTAATTCTACCCCTGCCACTGGATATAGCTTTTTTGGTCACTTATAGGTAATAGAAAGCATTAGTCTTTCTGTTAGAATGTCCAAACCAATATATTACTAAATACTTCAATCTTTATTCAAAGATAAGAATTCTCTCTTCCTCCACCATCTAGAGCTGGTCACAGGCAGGTGTCCAGCTTTTAGGAAAGAGGAGGTGGTCAGCTTCTCCTTTCCTTGCTTATCTCTGCCCTACTTAATACCTGCTGTTTTTTACCCTTCCAGAAACAGAGGAGTAAGAAAGAGAGGAGGAAAAAGGAGGGCGGGAACAGTTACTTGGCTGGAACAGTTGTAAGATGGCATCATATTTTCTGGGCCTGGCAAAGGTGTCCTTTGGGTGCTTTCATGTATTCTTGGGCAGCCTCCCTGCTGGGCCTTCCAACATGAGCAGGTGTTGCTTGTTTAGCACCAGCTCCCTATTCAGACCTGGCTTTCCTGAGGGCCTCTCCGAACCACCTCCCTCTGCAGGAGAGTCCCAAGTTATCCTCCACTCACATCCCAGGGGTCTTCTTGAGCAGGGCTCAAAGGGGCTGCAGAATGGTTCTCTCCTGTGTGGCCCACAGCTGGCCCGTAGAAACACTCGTGCCTACTTTGCTCCAATAAACTGAGTGCAGACCAGTCCTAGTGATAGCACTTCTCACCCTTGCCAAAGAAGCTCACCAGTCCCTCTCTTCTGATCGTTAGATTTCCAGGGCTGGAGTCAAGTTGGACGTCAGCCCCCTATCCCAACCAACTGTAAGGAACTGTTCTCTGGGTGATCCATTGAAGCCCTCCCTTCCCTACCCTTGGTGGTGGGAATCACAGCACAGCTTTCACCAAGAAAATACTCCTCATGGAATCCTCCCTCTGTTCCTTCTTCCTAGACACTTTTATTCACTGCTTTGGGTGAGGTGTTTTAGATTCATGAAACTGGTCTTCAGTATTTTGATTGAAAGTCTGCATCTTGCCACCTTACTTTGGAATTTCATATCTGTTCCATTTTGGTGCCTCAGGTGAAATTTGAATTTAGCATCTGTGACAAGCCAGTGAAAACTGAATCCAGTCAACTTTCTTTTCCATACCTTTGACATTAATGCCTGCTCAACCAAGACAACTGCCTTTCCCAGGCAGGGCTATCCACCCGGGAGTTGTAAGGAATACCACATTCACTGGGAAAGTACTGCTCACTGGTCCCCTGAGCTTTCCAAAGAAGAAATGCGTAATTTAAGATATCTGATCAGGAAAGCCCCAGTTTGTGGGTTATAATAAAAAAACTTTGTGGTTTTGATTTAAAACTTGGAAGATTTGTCAATTTGGGGGGAGTATATTTGGATTAAAATCTTAAAACAGTAGGGTTTCCCTGATGGCGCAGCGGTTGAGAGTCCGCCTGCCGATGCAGGGTACACGGGTTTGCGACCCGGTCCGAGAAGATCCCACATGCTGCGGAGCGGCTGGGGCCGTGAGCCATGGCCGCTGAGCCTGCGCGTCCGGAGGCTGTGCTCCGCAACGGGAGAGGCCACAACAGTGAGAGGCCCACGTACCACAAAAAAAACCCAAAAACGAACAAACAAACAAAAACAGTAATAAGCGGGGATATGAAAGTGACAAAAGTTTTGTTTACAGTAACATAAATATTAATTTTTAAAACTTTTATCCATAAGGCAAAGTCAAATGACCCATAATATTTACATTAGTAAGTTATGTATTACTACATTTCTTTGTGAGTTTTGGGGGCACTGGAATTAAGAGCAAACAATAAAATATTACAAAATCAAGAAAAAAATAGGTTTGGGATTATCTAGTGACTGCCTTCCAATTTCCAGATTCATAAAGGATTAATGTAAAAGTTTAAGTCAGCAGTGTTTACACTCCCTGTAAAGAGTCTATATGTGGTTATAGGCCCTTGTTTCGCAGAAAAAGTGTACAGTCAAGAGGCATAGTTAAAAAGAACCGTCCGTCCCCAAAATTATTCAGTTAAAATTTGTGACTTAGTTATGGAAGCAAGTCCTAAAAGAAGAAAACTCTTTTGCTCCAGAAGTAAAATTGTATCCTAGAGAAACATGCTGACTTCTATAGAGAAAACTGATATTATTGTGTTAGTTCATTTAACATAAGAACTCCCTGCATAGAGGGAGTGAGCTGGGAAAGAGCATGAATGCTCCAACTGGCCACCTTTCCAGAAGAGTCTATGCCTCTGGAACCAAGACTGGTGAAAAGCATTGACATGCAGATCACTCAGATCCGAACTAGGCATAAATACTAACCAGGTGCAATACTCCACCTGTGCCAAAGGAAGACCTCTCTACATGTGAAAGTGTTCCGTACGCCACATCCTCAAGGTGAGTGGTACAGAGGCAGTAATGGACTTGGGTAAATAATTCGGGGTGAGGAAAATGTCACCATATCACCACATTCATCTTAGGCCTCTTTTCTAGTGGAATATATTTATTTGGGTGAATTAACAAGCTTCTATTGCTTTTTGATATTGTGTGAGAGAAGCGTAGTACATTATTCAACTGAGAAAATCTCTACCTGTGTTATTATACACATTTTCATATTAATAGAGAAAATTACCATTAAAACCAACTTTGAATGAATTGCGGTCACCTAGCTTTTGTTACAATTTCTTTTTCATCTGTAATCCAGTGTGGGCTCCTACATATTTCAAAACCAGATTACTGTATATAGGGGATTCCACAGAGAAAATAAGAACAGAAAAGAGAGAATGTGACTAAAAATCTTATTGGTTGTATGAAACCAAGAGCACGCAGAACTTGACGGAAATAAAACAGAATTGTCATTTAGAGCAAGATATATGTCATGTGTTGACTGGGCAATAACCTGGTGATGAGTTGAGCTCTTTTGCTTAGGTGGCACCAATATTCATGTAAAAGACATGGTAGTGTTGCACAACTAAAGATATTTACCGGCTTTTCTGGATTAAAAGCGTAATTGGTTCCAGAAGCAGAAAATAACTCAGAAGACTTAGGAAGATGCCAAGAAGCAAAGACAGGGGTCTTTACCCACTGTGATCTGCAGGGCAAGGGCACCACACACTTTCTGCCCTCCACATTCACTTGAGGGAGATTCCAATTCTGTCAGCTCTCCCTGCCTGATGACCTAGAGGCCCTGATTCCCACAGCTCTTCACCTTGTCCAGAAGCTGCACAGTTTAAACCCTGGAAATGGAGCCTTCCCTTCAGGTGAACCTAGGCCTACTCATGACAGGCCTGTCTGTGTCTAAGATAACCCCACTGGCACCCTCTCAGCTACCCCCAACCGACTGGAGAGACAGGGCCTTTTTCATTTTTTACACCCATCAATTCACCTAGTCATTCAATTCAATAAATATGTATTGAGTTCCTGCCATGTGCCAGGCACTGTGCTCGGCACCGAGGGGAGAGCAGAGAACAGACAAATGTCCTGCTTTCACGATCCCTGTTGCAGTGGGTAAAATGAGAGAGAATCAGCTAAGCACATGAATATATCATAGGGCCAGTGGGGATAAATGCTATGAAGAGCAATTAAGTAAAATGAAGAGACAAAGAGTGGACTTCTATTTGGTATAAGGTAGTCAGAGAGGACCTCCCTGGTAAGGTGACTTTTTTTTGGCTTTTTTGTTTTCTTAATTAATTTTATTGGAGTATAGTTGCTTTACAATGTTGTGTTAGTTTCTACTGTACAGCAAAATGAATCAGCCATACATATACATATATCCCCTCCCTCCCTTTTGGACTTCCTTCCCATTCAGGTCACCACAGTGCATTGAGTAGAGTTCCCTGTGCTATACAGTAGGTTCTCATTAGTTATCTATTTTATACACAGGATCAACAGTGTATATGTATCAATCCCAGTCTCCCAGGAAGGTGACTTTCGAGCAGAGCATGGGACCCGTCTACACACCACCTGTCTCATCTTCAGCCACTTGCTTCTCCTCAGCTGCCTCAGCAGTTAACCGACCCCATGGCTCCCCACACCCCATGGTTTCCCTGCCTGAGGCTCACCAGACACAGGCCTAGAATATCTGGCTTCTCTCGCCAAACTCAGCTGAAAAGCCAAACGGCAGGGCCTTGTTTCCTGAGCAACCGCCAATGGGGCTGATTGATGCGATCCAGAAATGCAGAGGCTTAATCCCTCCTGAATGAACTTTGACCAGTGGGAGACAGGAGATTGGAGGATACCAGGCAGATAAAACCTCTCCCTTGCTCCCTCTGATGGACTGTTTGGGTGCACGGTTTCTCCATACAGCCTGACTGAAGTCAATCTGTGTGACCAAGCCTGTGTGTTTATTGAGTGCTATGGGTTGGGTCGTGTTCCCCAGAAAGATATGGTGAAGTCTTAACCCCTGGGAATGTGACCTTATTTGGAAAGAAGGTTTTGCAGATGTAATCAAGTTAAGATGAGGTTATGAGGATGGTTCCCACTCCAACGCAACTGATGTCTTTGTAAGAAAAAGAAAAGACAGAGATACCCAGAGAGAATACGGCCATGTGACAATGGAGGTGGACACTGGAATGATGCGTGTACAAGCCAGGGACACCAAGGATTACCAGCAAACCCCAGAAGCTAGAAGAGGCAAGCAAAGGTCTCCCTTACAGGTTTCAGACGGCAGGTGGCCCTGCCAACATTCTTGATTTTGGACGACTAGCCTCCAGAACTGCGAGACAATACATTTCTGCTGCTTTAAGGAATCCAGTTTGTGGTGCTTTGTTACAGCAGCTGTAGGAAGCTAATATACTGAGTGACCAGCTGTGTTGCATTGTACCTCCTAAATACAGCCCTAACAGTCCTTGCCTGAGACTCTGTTTTCCAGAGAAACGTGACTATGATGACCAGGGACCTGAATAAACGAAGGATGATATTTGAGGGGTTATTTGAGGACAGAGATTACAGACAGAGGGAAGACTTGATGCAAAGGCCCTGAGGTGCCAACATGCTTGATTAGAGGAAGAGGAAGGAAGCCAGCAGATTTGGGGAGTGAATAAGGGGAAGAGCGTCAAGAGATGAACTCAAAAAGGGAGCCGAAGACACCATCCCTAGGGCCTTAGAGGCCACAGAAAGGACTTTAGGTTTTGTTTTGTTTTGTTTTGTTTGCGGTACGCGGGCCTCTCACTGTTGTGGCCTCTCCCGTTGCGGAGCACAGGCTCCAGATGCGCAGGCTCAGCGGCCATGGCTCACGGGCCTAGCCGCTCCGCGGCATGTGGGATCTTCCCGGATCGGGTGACGAACCCGTGTCCCCTGCATCGGCAGGCGGACTCTCAACCACTGCGCCACCAGGGAAGCCCCTAGGTTTTTTTTTTTTTTTAACAATATGTAACTGAGCTGTAATTTACATCGAGTAGTAAAATGAACTAATCCTAAGGGTATGATTTTATGAAATTTTTTAACATATTGCTATGGTCTGTATGTGTCTCCCCCCAAAATTCATGGGTTAAAACATAATCCCTGAGGTGATGGTAGTAGGAGGTATTGCCTTTGGGGGGTGATTAAGTCATGAGGGCAGATATTTCATGATTTGGGCCTTTCTAAAAGAGGTCCAAAACAGCTCCCCCTTGCCACCTTCTGCCATGTGAGGATAACACCAAGAAGTCTGGGATCCAGAAGAGGACCCTCGCCATGCTGGTGCTCTGATCTCAGACTTCTAGCCTCCAGAACTGTGAGAAATAAATTCCAGGTATTTATAAGTTACCCAGTCTCTGGTGCTTCGTTATAGTAGCCCAGATGGGCTAAGACACATATGTATGGCTTAGTGTGACCCTTCAGATCAAAATGCGGAATATTTCTATCACCCCAGAAAATTCCCTCCTACCTTCCAGTCAGTACAACTTACCAGTTCTGAGGTAATGACTGCTCTCATTTTTATCGCTATAGACTTGTTTTATCTGCTTTTGAATATTATATAAATGGAACCACATAGTATGTACTACTTTTGCTTGAAATAATGCTTTTGAGATTCACCCAAGTTGCTGTATATACTATACTTCACGTATTGTTATTGCTGTATATCATTGCCTGAGTATAACACACTTTGTTATACGTTCTCCTGCTGATGAATATTTGGGTTATTTGCAGTTTAGGTCTATAATGGATGAAGCTGCTAAGGACATTTATGTACTCTTTTTTTGGATGTATCCAGTAATTTCTCTTGGTATATATCTCGGTGTGTACTTTCTGGGTCAATAGGGGTAGGTTTGTGTTAACTTTACTAGTTTTACAAAATGATTGCACCATTTCATATCCCTGCCAGCAATGTGTGAGAGTCCCAGTTCCTCTGCATCCTCACCAACCCTCAGATTGTCAATCTTTTTCATTTTAGCCTTTCTGGTGTGTGTTTAATGGTATTTCATACTGGTTTTAGTATGCTTTTTCCTGACGACTAATGATGAGCTTCTTTACATCTACTCATTGATCACTTAGATATCTTCTTTCATGAAGTACTTATTCATGTCTTTTGCCCACATTTTATGTCTCTGGTAAGGCCACATCCCATTTCCGAAATCTGTATCAGTTATCTATTGCAGCATAACAAATTACTCTAACGCTTGACAGCCGAAACAACAAACATTTATTATCTCCTGACAATCTCTGAGGGTCAGGAACCTGACAGCAGCTCAGTTGGGTTCTGGCTCAGGGTCTCAGGTGGCCGATGTACTGTTGGCTGGGTTGTAGTCATCAGGCCAGGCTTGACTGCGGCCAGAGACTGCACTTCTAAGCTCACTGAGTTTTCATTGTGAGTATATGTATGATTTTTGTTAGGCTGGTGAAATATTGAAAAGCTTAAAGACACCCTGTCACTCCCACTGACTTCTGGGTGCCCAGGATCTTAGGTTGAAAAAACTCATCTAAAGGAGTAGAGAGTAGGAAAGAGAGACCCAAGGTCCCACAATTAGTTGTGGGAGAGGGGGGCAAGGGAGGGGTGTTAACAATCTGAAAATACTCCAGCTCAAGGAAATGTAACTGTTTGAAATGGCTCACTTTTATTAAGCTCCCACTGTCTCACTGGCAGTTTAAAAGAATCAGGGCAAAGTGTTTCTAGTCTTCCATAAATGGTCATTTGATCCAGCAATTTCCCCTGTGGAAATTTATACCAAAACTAGAATCCACAATATAGAAAACGCTACATACAAAGATGCCCATTGAAACACTATTTGTTAGAAATCTAAATTGTGGAACTGTTAAAGAAAATACATATTCCCTCAAAAGAATTCCCTCAAATGAATCATTAAAAGTAGTCATTATAAGTGTTTAAGTTATAATGTTATAGGAAATGCTGAAGATATAATATTAAATGGAAAACTAGATGAAAATTATTATAATGTGATGTCACTTATGCACAGAGGAACAGATTGGAAAGGAAAAGTATAATCCCTGTGTTAGAAATGATAGGGTAATTCCCCCCACTTCCCAACTTTCCTGCTTATTTTTATAATTTAAAACATCTAAAATTACCAATTGCCATCCCTACCTTAGACATTGAACTTGATGAAATAAAAACAAAACATAAATTACCTTATTTTTCTCAATTTAATTATTTTCCTCAACTTTTTAATTTGAAATTTTTCAAACCTACAGAAAAGTTGGGATACTAGAACCATAAATTCCTGTATATTCCTCGCCTGGATTTACCAACTGTTGCCACATTTGTTTGCTCTCTCCTTGTATAATACACACACATTTCTTTTAACCATTTGAGAGTAAGTGGCAGGTATTTTAACACTATGGTCTTAAATACCACCACGAGCATCTTCTAAGAGCAAGGGCATTCTTCTACCTTCTCCTACAGTTATCACACTCAAGAAATTTGACATTGATATATCCTATTATCTAATATAAAGTTTATATTCAAATTTCCCCAATAGACCAAAATATCATTTTTGTCTTTTGCTTGTTTGCATATGTTTTAGGCAAGATTCAAACAAGGATCATACGTTGCATTTAGTTGTTATGCATTTATCTGTAGTCTCTGGATCTAAAACCACCCCTCAATGGTGTTCTTTTTTTTCTTTTTTTTTAATTCCTTCATGACATTGGCTTTTTAAAAGACTCTGAGCCAGTTATTTTGCAGAATATCCTTCAATTTAGATGTGTCCAACTCTTCCCTCATGATTAGAAATGACCTGAATTTCTTGGCTAATTCATCGATCTTATTTTGTGTGCAAAGATTTTACTCTTTCTTATGTCCTGTGAAAATAGAAAATCTTTAATGTGTTTGTTAGAAAGATTAAGCTGAGATTTTGTTTGGGTGAAGTATTAGTTGGACTTGGGTATGTGTATCTGAACTTCATCATTTTGTCATCTAGAAAATAGTAACTAAGAACAAGTAGCATGAGAAATCCAAGCACTTGAGAGCCACTATAAGTAAACTCTAATTCCCACAGCAGAAAGGAGGGGGTCTGTCTACTTTTTAACCACCCATGGCTTATTTATATCAAAGGAATGTTTTCTATTCTTTATTTCCTTTTATTTGTCAGGCTGGTCTGTAAACCAAACAGGGAGTCAGTTGGTCATAGATTTAAAGGTACCAGGTTGCAGCCTAGAGGATAAAATCATCTGCTTAGCCACTGTTCAGGGGAGTAGCAGTATGTGTGTTTTCAAATTGTTTTACTAGAACTTTTGAGTCCTGAAAATACCTGACTTCTGAACTAAACAAGCAGAATCTAGGCAGAGGGAAATCTATATTTCATTTATAACTTGGCCTGTTATAGCTGCCAATAAATCACACCAATTCCTATAAATAAGAGCCATGGCAAAGATATTGCCTTCATGGTAAGTTCCTCTTACTTGAGACTTACGAATCTGGGGTGTATTGCTAGGAAAGGCCTACTGAATGCATCCAAGGCATTGGCTTAACCCCAGGGATGATGAACTTTTTTGAACCCATGCCACCACTCTTACCTCACTTGCTCATGACAGCTACTGCTAATTAATCACAGTATTCTTTCCTATTAGCCTGGACACTGCCCCAGAAAATTTCCCAGCATAGCACTACAGGTGAATTAGTAATAATTTGGAGTCGATACATTAGATAAACTCTTTATAACACTTAATAAGACAAAGAATATTTTTCTAAATCTCATCTAGTTTTTAGCTTCTCAACTTCATCTGCACATGAATGGCAAAGGCCTGGAAAAATGTTTCTTATGAGTGACCTACAGATAACTGACCAACTTGGTCAAAGACTTGTAATCAGAGCATGTTGACAAGGTGATTTGACAAGGGAAAAAAAAGGAGAGTGTATTAGTCAGGGCTGACTATTTGCTGTGACATATTGGCCTCAATCTATATAATAGCTGAACCAAAATAGAAGTTTATTTCTTGTTCATGAAATAATCCAAATTGGTTCTAGGTTGGGGGGATGGGAATGTGTGAGCTTCATTCTACAGTATGATTCCATCTATTTATAGGACATTCTGGGAAAGGTCAAACTATAAAGACAGAAAACAGATCCAAGATTGCTAAGAGCTGGGAACAGGTGGATGTCTTGACTACAAAAGGAATTTTTTAGGTGATGGACCTGTTCTATATCTTGAGTATGATAGTCGTCATACAACTTTATGCTGCTGTCCCAATTCATAGAACTGAACACTAAAAAAAAAGGTGATTTTAAAATTTTCTGTAAACATATACTTGGCTTAAAAAATAATAAGCCACTACATAAAAAGATACAAAAGACAAGGGCAGGCACTCTGCCTTACTTTTTCAGTCCTATAGTATACTGCCCTGCAAGAAGATGGCATTTACGGTCAATTGGAATTTGGTCCAGAAAATCCCTTGCCCTTCCCTGTCGCACCTCCCACTGTGGGAACTTGCCTTATCAACCCAAATGGGATCACTCCAAGTACTAATTCATTTGACATGTTCTAAGAGTTTGCTAAAAATCCTATAAGCCTAGAGTATTACAACATATTTGATTGAAAATGCATTTAACATCAAAGAAAAAATTACTCTGAATGCTGTAAAGGCCTAGATTTTTCTAAAACATATCTTATAGATTCCAGTTATTTTGTGAGCCATGTCAAATCAATCTTTGATCAGTTCAGTAATATGCATTTTGTAAGGTCCCCATGAAAATGAAAATTGTACCAAATAAGGTATCATCAAGGTACGGCAATTTTTTGCCTTGTCCTCCTATCACAATTTTGGATTTGCCCAAGTTAGGATGCTACTGGGCAGTGAGACTGTAAGTGACATTCCTCTGCTTCACTAGACCCATATTCCTTCCATTAGTGTGTAATTCTACCTGTCACAAACTATCCTGTTACCTAAAACTAAAGACTACCTTCTCTTAAAAAATACATACCATTTCAAATGTCATTTTTATGATTACAAATTTTATATTCTTATATTCAAGTTTTTGAGCAAATTATATTCCACACGACAGATTGCTGGCTTCTTTTTACCTTTCCATTATGGACCATTTCAAAAAAAAAAAGATCAGCAGATTTCATTTACCCTTCCCCATGAAAAATAGGACATTCCTCTCTTTAAGCTAGTAGTCCTGAACTCTATTAGCACAATATCCCCTTTTTATAACAAATACTGATATTTTGTACTGTTTCCTTTACTATCTTGAAATGAAGTGTCTCGCACATTGCAGATGTCTAACACCCCTAGCTCCCATTCACCAGAAGCCAATAAGCTCCACCAATCATGGTGACAACTAAAGTTCTAGGTTGTCCCCCAGGGTGGA
This sequence comes from Grampus griseus, assembly GCF_964374135.1. Taxonomy (NCBI): domain Eukaryota; kingdom Metazoa; phylum Chordata; class Mammalia; order Artiodactyla; family Delphinidae; genus Grampus; species Grampus griseus. The sequence continues at coordinate 59,761,801 of NC_139001.1, forward strand.
AGGAGGGTGGAAGCACCGCTATCAAGAACGACTAATTTAGGGCGTATTTCCTTAATGGCAAATAACGGTCTACTTAAAAATGATAGATGCAGAGTAAAGAATAATTAAGTAACAAGTTCAATGGGTAGCACTACTCGGTAGCTTTTTAGTTACCTACTGTGACACAACCAATCACCCCGAAAGTTAGCAGCTTAAAACAACACACATTTATTCTCTCACAGTTTCTGAGGGTCAGGCGTCTGAGAGCAGGTTAGCTGGGTGACCCCGGCTCAGGGTTGCCCGTGAGGTTGCAGTCAAGCCAGGCTACAGCCACCTGGAGGCCTGATGTGATCTTGAGGATCTGCTTCCCAAGTCGCTCACTAGAGCACAGGCTTGGTTTAGCAACACAGAGCCCTCCCGCATTACTGCTTCCCCTAGAGCAAGTGATGAGAGAGAGAGAGAGCAGTGCTGTTCATAGTAGTCTCAGAAGTAACATACCATTGTTTCCGCCAGGTTCTATTGACCAGCCCTGGTACAGTGTGGGAGGCGACACCACAGGCTGTGAGTACTGGGAGGGATCTCTGCATTTGTAAATAAAAGCCAGTACTCCAACCCATATTCAGGTTACAATTTTACTGAGTTGTAAAGGATTGCTACATAGAACTGAGAGGAACAGAAAATATTAGGGAAGTTTTGTTCCAACTAAATAGAAACTGTTCCTTAGCAACATGAAAATATCGTTTTAGTTATCTGGACTCAGAATCACAGTTTATCCAATGTCAATTTTTACCTCTGTATTTTAGACTTATTCAATCGCTGAATGTGAATAAAAAGCCCATTTAACATTATCTCAGGTATAGATAAGACTGGAAAACACACTCCTTGAATACACACACACACACACACACACACACACACACACATATATATATATATATATATATATATATATATATATATATATATACAGTTGACCTTTGAACAACACGAGTTTGAACTGCATGGGTCCACTTGTACGTGGACTTTTTTCAATAAAAAAAAAAATCCAAAGGATTCAGAACTATATATGGAGGGCCGACTGTAAAGTTATATTCAGATTTTGATTGTGCAGGGGTGGGTGCCCCGACCCCTGCATTGTTTAATTGTCAACTTTACATTAATTCTAGAAAATAAGAAAATAAATTTATTGAATTAGAATTTTAGGACAACCTAATCAGCTATTTTAGTAATGAGTGTATATTTGAGCCAAGCATATGGAAATGGTGTAGACTGAGAAAAATGAAGGTGAATGTAGGGGCAAAGTAAACACTTAAAAAAATCAAAGCCTTGTTTCTTTTTTTAAAAAAATTTTATTGAGGCATAGTTGATTTACAATATTATATCAGTTTCAGATGTGCTGCACAGTGATTCAAAATTTTATAGACTATACTCCATTTATAGTTATTATACAATATTGACTATATTCTCTGTGCTGTATATCTTTGTAGCTTCTTTATTTTATACACAGTAGTTTGTACCTCTCAAACCCTTACTCCTATCTTGCCCCTCTTCCCTTCTCTCTCCCCACTGGTAACCACTGATTTGTTTTCTATATCTGTGAGTTTGCTTCTTTTCTATAATATTCATTAGTTTGCTTTATTTTTTAGACTCCACATATAAGTGATAACATACAGTATTTGTCTTTCTCTGTCTGACTTATTTCACTGAGCATAATACCCTCCAAGTCCATCAGTGTTGTTGCAAATGGCAAGATTTCATTCTTTTTTATGGCTGAGTAGTATTCCATTGTAAATACCACATCTTCTTTATCCGTTCATCTATTGAGGGGCACTTAGGTTGCTTCCATGTCTCGGCTACTGTATCTAACGCTACTACGAACATTGGGGTGCCTGTATCTTTTCAAATTCGTTTTCATTTCTTTGGATATATACCTAGGAGTGAAATTGCTGGATCATATGGCAGTTCTATTTTTAGTTTTTTGAGGAACCTCCATACTGTTTTCCACAGTGGCTGCACCAGTTTACGTTCCCACCAACAATGTACAGGGGTTTCCTTTTCTCTGCATCCTCACTAACATTGGTTATTTGTGGTCTTTTTGATGATAGCCATTCTGACAGGTATGAAGTGATATCTCATTGTGGTTCTGATTTGCATTTCCCTGATGATTAGTGGTATTGAGCATCTTTTCATGTGTCTGGGGCTATCGGTATGTCACCTTTGGAAAAAATGTCTGTTCAGGTCCTCTGCCCATTGTATAATCAGGTTGTTTGTTTTTTTACTACTGAGTTGTATGAACTGTTTATATAGTTTGGATATGAACCCGTTGTTGGTTGCATCATTTGCAAATATTTTCTCCCATTCAATAGACTGTCTTTTTGTTTTATCAATGGTTTCTTTTGCTGTGCAAAAGCTTTTAAGTTTAATTAGGTCCCATTTGTTTAATTTGCTTTTGTTTCCTTTGTCTTAGGAGACAGATCCAAAAAACTGTCACTATAATTTATGTCAAGGAGTGTTCTGCCTATGTGTCCGTCCAGGACTTTTATGATTTCCAATCTTACATTTAAATCTTTAATCGATTTTTAGTTTATTTTTGTAAATGGTATGAAAATAAATTCCAATTTCATTCTTTTACATGTAGCTGTCCAGATTTCCCAGCACCATTTATTGAAGAGACTGTCTTTTCTCCATTGTATATTCTTGCCTCCTTTGTCATAGATTAGTTGACCATAAGCACATGGGTCTATTTCTGGGCTCTTTATTCTTTTATATTTCTCGACCTTGGAGAAGTAGTCTTTTTTTTTTTTTTTTTTTTTTGCAGTACACGGGCCTCTCACTGCTGTGGCCTCTCCCGTTGCGGAGCACAGGCTCCAGACGCACAGGCTCAGCGGCCATGGCTCACGGGCCCAGCTGCCCCGCGGCATGTGGGATCTTCCCAGACTGGGGCACGAACCCGTGTCCTCTGCATCGGCAGGCAGACTCTCAACCACTGCGCCACCAGGGAAACCCAGAAGTAGTCTTTTGTATGAGATGTCTTAGATGTCCCAGCAGTGTACTCCCCCCTGGTCACCAAAGCTAAATCTTCTAGGGGTGTCCCCTATGTGGGCTGCATGGGTCCTTCTGTTACAGCAGGCTGACTACTGTGGGCGGTCTGGGAGGTGTGGCTGGCCCCTGGTCCAGTTGGTTGCCAGTTGGTTGCCAGGCCCTGCTGGCTGCTGGTTGGTAGGGCTGGGTCACGAGGCAGCTGGCTGCAGAACCCTAGGGGGCCCTGGGCTAGTTCTGACTCACTGGTTGGTAGAGTCTGAGCCCAGGAGATCCCAGGGCTGGTGCCCTCCCACGAGTGGGTAAAGCCAGTTCTTGGGGCAGTGCTGGGTGTGTGGGTCTTCCTGCAGGGCTCAGTGGTCCCATAGCTGGTGGCAGACTGCTGGTGGGGGGTAGGGCAGTTCCTGACACAGCTGTCTGCAGAGTCCAGGGTGTCCCGAAGCTTGTATTGGCCCACTGGTGAGTGGAGCCAGATCCTGGGGCAGCTGGCTGGAGGGCCCAAGGTGTCTCAGAGCTGGTATTGGCTTGCTGGTGAGCAGGCTAGGGCCCAGCCCGTCCCAGGGCAGGTGCTGGACTACCGGCAGGCTGCGGGGCTGTGGTTGTCCTGGGGCTGGTGTCTGACTCTGGTGGTTGAGGCTGGTCCCGAGGCTAGAGCAGGCTTGCTGGTGGGTGGGGCCAGGACCCAGGGGATTTGGGGGCTGACGTCTACCCACTGGTGGGCAGAGCTGCTTCCCAGGGTCTCTGGCTGCAGGGCCCTGGGGGTCCTGGGTTTAGTGCCTGCAGGCTGGTGTGTGGGGCTGGGTCCTGTGTCCTTTGGTGGGCAGGGCCGTGTCCAGGGGTGGCCATGGCCTCAGGAGGTCTTAAGGTAGCCTGTCTGCCGGTAGATGGAGCTGTCTCCTCGCCTAGTTAGTTGCTTGGCCTGAGGAGTCTCAGGATTGGTGCCTATAGGCTGGTGGGTGGCAGGGCTAGTTCCTGAGCCTAGTAAGCTAGAGGGAGGATTCTAAAATGATACTCTCCAGCAGCAGTGTCCATGTGGTAGAACAAGTTCCCCGAAATGGCTGTCTGTCTCCAAGGTGAGCTCCAGTTGCCTCCTTTCTCTCTGGGAGACTCTCCAAGATCAGCAGGGAGGTCTGACCCAGGCTCCTTTCAAATCACTGCTTCTCCCCTGGGATCCAGAGCATGTTAGAGTTTGTGTGCACCCTTTAAGAATGGAGTGTCTATTTCCCACAGCCCTCTGGGTTTCCCGAAACTAAGCCCCACTGGCCTTCAAATCCAAACATTCTGAGGACTCGTCTTCCCAGTGCAGGATCCCTGGGCTGGGGGGCCTGACATGGGGCTCAGACCCCTAGCTCCTTGGGGAGAACTCTGCAATTGTAATTATTCTCTGTAATTGTAATTGTTTGTGGACCGTCCACCTTGGGGTATGAATTGACTTATACCACAACTCCATCCCTCCTACCCATCTCATTGTGGTTCCTTCTTTATATCTTTTGTTGTAGAAGATCTTTTCTGGTAGGTTCCAGTCTTTTTAATCAAGAGTTGTTCTGTAAATAGTTGTAATTCTGGTGTGCCCATGAGAGGGGGTGAGCTCAGGGTCTTTCTACTCTGCCATCTTGGGAACTCTCCAAAGTCTTATTTCCAACATAATTCCACCTTCTTATTAATGAGTATGCCATCTACACATCCATCTGTTTACATTTCCTAAATCTCAAGGGCAGGTTGTCCATTTTGTTCCTTTTGCACTGGATTGAATTTTTTCAAAAAATTTTATAAACGCCTTATAAATTGTGCCAATTTAAAAATAGAGGCTAAGGGGGAAGGGTAAGCTGTGACAAAGCAAGAGAGTAGCATGGACATATATACACTACCAAACGTAAAATAGATAGCTAGTGGGAAGCAGCAGCATAGCACAGGGAGATCAGCTCGGTGCTCTGTGACCACCTAGAGGGGTGGCATAGGGAGGGTGGGAGGGAGGGAGATGCAAGAGGGAAGAGATATGGGAACATATGTATATGTATAACTGATTCACTTTGTTATAAAGCAGAAACTAACACACCATTGTAAAGCAATTATACTCCAATAAAGATGTAAAAAATAAATAAATAAATAAAATAGAATAAAATAAAAATAGAGGCTAGGGGAATTCCCTGGTGGTCCAGTGGTTAGGACTCCCCACTTTCACTGCCAAGGGCACGGGTTCAATCCCTAGCCGGGGAACTAAGATCCCGTAAGACGAATGGTGCAGCCAAAAAAAAAAATTTTCTTTTAATAAAATAATAAAAATAGGGGCTAAAAATCATTATAATGAAATGTTCTCTAATGACCTAGAATGATTAATCACAATTATGATACTCTAGATTATAATATACACATTTATTAAATACCTTAGAAAAATGGCATAATAGTTTTATTTCATCTCTGCATTGATAAAAGAATGCTCATTTAGCAACTGAATTCCAGCCCTTCAAGGGATCTTAAAATAAATATATACTTAAGATGACTATGACCTTGTCTGAATTTTTCCATTACATTCTGATTTTTATTATACTCCTTGGGCAGCCAGTTCACATGTAACAGGTTTTGTTTTTTTTTTTCCTTATGGAAATAAACGTTCACTCAAAGATGGAAAGCTATTAAAAGCACTGTATAGTCATCCATCAGGCTTTGTTTGCCCCGTGTCCTACCCTACTGGTTCAGTATCCTGTCAGAAAGGTTGCAGTTCCCTCAGGAAGGCCATTGTCACATAATGATTCAAGCTTATATGAAGGTCTCTCATAGGACAGCCTGGTGAGCTTCCTAGCCAGGCTTTGTGTCTCTGGGCTTTCTAAAAAGTTTAAACTTAAAATACACTGTGGATTTCAGAGGTCTCTACTGTGGACTTCAAACTAGGGTTGGTGCAGGAGTTGTGGGAGTTGAGTATGTTGGACAGTTTTAAGGGGAGCGATTTCCAGGCCCTCAAATTCCATATTACTCATGCTTAACTCTGATCTGCCTGAGAACTCGTGCTTGATGGAGGGATTGTGCCCAGTCTTTCCCAGCTCCTCCCTCCAAGTCACCTTTACCCTACTTCATAAAATAAGGCAAACCTCTCAGCCATCTGGAGTCCTGCCAGGGGGCTTGATTCCAGGGTGTGAGTGTCTACAGGGACACGGCCTTGATCAAAGCACTTGTGTCTCAGCTGCATGATTTCAAGAAAGAATAGATAAAAATTCCCACGATTATCTGCTGACAGGATTACATTTTTAAGTATCCAAAACATATATTAGAAGTGAGTGTTTTATATTTTCTTGTATATTCATCCAGACTCATAAGAGAAAAATTGTAATAAACTACTGCAGAAACATAATTAGACACTCGCTATTCATTTTTTACTTGGATGCATTTCCTGCTTGTTCTTCTTGCTTAACCACTTTCTACCAGTTTCTTCTATCCTATGATGCACTTATTAGATATATATTAGCTTAACAAGAATACTTGTGGCTTCTACTGTAAACAGTCATGAATACAATTTTTGGTAAATTCTACATGTAAAAATATCCAGTAATTTGTTTTTGCTGTCAATTTTTATTGACATAGTCTACATATCTATGGATATATGGACTAATTAAAAGGAAAAAGGCTCCATCCATCTCATTAAGAGACATAGTTCCAATAACATCTTACTTATTATGTTTCATAATTATCCATTTTAATAATGCAGGTATGTTGCTATGTTTAACTGCATACTAATAACAGTGATGATAACTTAATCCAGAAGAAAAATTTAACACTCAGCTTTACCAATACAGGAAGCAAATCTCTTAAATTTCAACATATACGTAATTTTTCTTGCAGAAAAGTATGATGATTAATTTTTTAAACTTTCAAATATAAACAATAAAATTCAGTGGGTAAAGTGAAATAGAAATACAAGTTCAAGGAGAAATAGGTAATGTAAATTTTCCTAATGTTGAAAAAGAGACTGTTTATATTGTGATTGAGATATAATTGACATATAACATTATATTAGGTTCAGGTATACAACATAATGATTTGATATCTGTATATATTGTGAAATGATCACCACAATGAATCTAGTTAACATCAACATACATAGTTAGAAATTTTTTTTTTTTTTTTGGCGGTACGCGGGCCTCTCACTGCTGTGGCCTCTCCCGTTGCGGAGCACAGGCTCCGGACGCGCAGGCTCAGCGGCCATGGCTCACGGGCCCAGCCGCTCCGCGGCACGTGGGATCTTCCCCGACCGGGGCACGAACCCGTGTCCCCTGCATCGGCAGGCGGACTCTCAACCACTGCACCACCAGGGAAGCCCTGTTGAGAATTTTTAAGATCTACTCTTTTAGCAACTTCCAAATATGCAGCACAGTACTATTAAATATAGTCACCATGCTGTACATTATATTCCCATGACTTATTTATTTCATAACTGGAAGTTTATACCTTTTGATCAACTTCACCCATCTTGTCCTACCCCGCTCCCCACCTCTGGCAATCACCAGTCTGTTCTCTGTTATCTATGAGGTTTCACATATAAGTGAGATTATACAGTATTTGTCTTTCTCTCTGACTTATCTCACTCAGCATAATGCCCTCACGGTCCATCCATGTTGCCATAAATCCTATGTTTTTAAAAGTAAGCATATGAAATTGCTTTGGTATTCAGATTATATTGTATACATTAAAAAGAGCTGTTGGGTCTCAGGACAGGCCATCCCCAAAGATGCCATGATGGCATATTGATTATTTTGAATTAATGTTGTTTGAGAAACAGCCAGTGCAAGAACACTCAGACCCTCCTCTCTGTCTCCCTGAAAGCAGGAAATAAATCTCCCCTGGGAAAGGGGCCCTCCCTGCCTCTGTGGGTAGAGAGACAGCCTCACTGCTGGAGATGGGGAATTCAGGGCTGAGAAGCTTGTACAAACAAAGCTTGTTGCTCCTTTGCTAATTTACTACCCAAACCCAACCTCTGCTTGGATTCCTCACTAATTAAGCATCCAAGCCTAAGTTCCTTTGTTCTGTCAATTCCTCACAAATTTGTTGTTTCCTTGTCTCAGAAGTATAAAAGCTGCCTCCTTTGGCCACTTCTTAGCTCCTATTTCTATAAGACCTCCATATATATGAATTAAATTTGTTTTTTTCTCCTGTTCATCTGTCTTGGATCAATTTAGTTACTAGAACAGCCAGAAAAAGTCAAGAGGGGTAGGAGGGAAATCTCCCCCTCCCAGACAGAGTGGTACACTAGGTTTTTGTTAAAAGTGTCAATATCATAATAGGGCTATATTCTTTGCTACTATTTAAATTTATGAGGAAAAATTTCAGATGTTAACAAAAAATGTGTGAGAAGGCACATTGTTTTTCAAAACTATTTTAGGGAGGATATAAGCAAAAAAAAAAAAATCACTACTCTAACGAAGTAAAATCAGTGGCCCCGCTGTTCTGTTCCCAGATCTACTGTAAAATTAAGCATTTCTGGGCTTCCCTAGTGGCGCAGTGGTTGAGAGTCTGCCTGCCAATGCAGGGGACATGGGTTCGTGCCCCAGTCCGGGAAGATCCCACATGTCGCGGAGCGGTTGGGCCCGTGAGCCATGGCCACTGGGCCTGCACGTCCAGAGCCTGTGCTCCACAACAGGAGAGGCCACAGCAGTGAGAGGCCAGTGTACCGCAAAAAAAAAAAAAAAAAAAAAAAAAAATTAAGCATTTCTTTCAATTTCTTCATTTGCCTTATTTCTCTAAATATAAAATGGGAATAATAATAACTTTCTTTATGGTCAGAGATGTCTGCAGAATTCTTGCAAAAACATCCCCTGGACGAAGTGAGAGAGTGGCATGGACATATATACACTACCAAATGTAAAAGAGATAGCTAGTGGGAAGCAGCCGCATAGCACAGGGAAATCAGCTCGGTGCTTTGTGACCACCTAGAGGGGTGGGATAGGGAGGGTGGGAGGGAGACGCAAGAGCAAGGGGATATATATATATATATGTATAGCTGATTCACTTTGTTATAAAGCAGAAACTAACACACCATTGTAAAGCAATTATACTCCAATAAAGATGTTAAAAACAAACAAAAAAATCCCCTGTGTAATAGGAAGCCACACTGCGTGTTAATTTACTTACAAACTACTGACAGGTTGGAAATAAAAACATTCACTACCTTGTTCTTTTTATATTTGTTAGAAGTTATTTCAGAATCTGAAAATAAATGACCATCCACTGTCCAAGAGTTCTAACAAAAAAGATAATTCAGAATCTCAGAGCTTTAAGACAACTTCCAATTTTATCTTTTAAACCTATTTCCTTTATTGTCTGTTTTACATAAATAAACACATATGTCCTTTTGAAAACAACAAAGATATGAGATAAGCAGATAAAAGAATTTTAGAAGTTCATATTTCTAAATCTTCTATAACCTGCTCCTCTTTTGAGCAAACAGAGCTCTTAATAGCCTCCTGTAAGTTTACAGATACATCATTTGCCTATCTGTATATCTGTATATATCATTTGCCTAATGAGAATTCTTATTCTCATTACTGAGTGATACTAACCTTGATTCCTTCACTAAAGAAAAGAAATATATTATTTCATTCACACATTTAACAAAAGATTTATTCAGCATTTCCAGTGGATTTAGCCTGTGCTAAATCACCGGGCAGGGAAGTGATATTGCTGTATGTGGGAATGTAAACTGGAGGTGGGTGCAGGATTGGGGGTGAAAGAGGAGATTAATATAATATCTTGGAACTCAGTCTGGAAGCAGATCTGGAAGTTCTGGAAAGAAACTGAAAGGCTATATCGTTCTTCATATCAGTCACAAGAGACATCTCTAAGTAGCTATTAATGCTAAACATCTCTGAGAGTAATTGCCCAGGCAGCGAAGACAATCATAGAAATTGAACAGGAGAAGAAAATGTCAAGTGAAATTTAGCATAAGTCAAAAATCCAGTCTCTGCTGGAAGATGGTGGTCTCTGAGCTCACATTTACAACACAGGAGAATATTTTAGTTATTCAGTAAAAGTCATGCAGTAAAAGTAAAAATGTTAGTTTATGCTGGAATCAGCCAGCATTGGACTAAATAACTTCTGACATCTCTTCCAACAAGAGGCTTGCATCAGAAGGCTACAATCTGAGCACAGAACTAAGAGAATTCAGTTATGTAACTGGTGATCGTTTACAGGCATCAGAGTCTTCCTCACGTGTGGATAAAATGACTAATCCAACTGAGAATTAGAACATCCTTGCTTGTGCTGGGGATGCTTTCCATGCCTTAAGGGTGGCAGTGAAGGGTAGGGCAGGGCAGAATAAAAGGTTGCTAACCACCTGGGTGTAGCTTGACAGTCCTTGGACAATTTCACTAATCTTTGGCACCTCCAGCAGAGGGCAGGCAGGTATAGGGAAGAGAGAGGAAACAGGCCTTTCTCAGTTTCGTTTACAGGCTGTCCTAGCCTTGCAGGGGAGTGTGGGACCATAAAAATAGCCATGTGAGCTGAAACTGTGCAAAGCAATCTTCATAACTGATAAGTTTATATTCATAACATTGTTCCATGACATTTAAAATTTTTGTCAAAACGTTTAAGCTATCAGTTATAAATGGATGGGGAAATGAAATAATAGTAAAGGCAGTATTTATTTAGTACATTATAATGTAAAACATTAGATACATTGAGAGTTAGTGTTTTATTTCTATGTAAAAAAAAAATTATCAAGGTACAGCGCTTACCTTCTCGTTGTAGAACTTACAATAGGAAACACGCATCTTTTCTATGCCTTGGCTCATTTCTAAGCTTGGATCAGCCTCCAGCATCTTATCCTTTGCACTTTCAGTGTCAGTATCACCAAGAGTTCGTTTAACAGCAGCTCTTTGGTACTCCTGTGCTCTGGAAGGATACGTTACACACCATTTCAACAACTAGCCTCGCCTCAGGTATCAAACCTATTACCTCAAATATGCGTGGGTTTACAAATGTCCACCAATCCCTGCCTAGACGCCACCTGCTAATTACCACCTAAACCACGCCATGGCTAACTCCTCTGCAACTGACCTCATACAACCCAAGGGCTCAAGCCCTTGGGAAACTCATTTGACTGGATTCATTTAGGCAGTTACTACCTGCCTGTCAAATTTCTATTGAACTCAGCTCTTTTCTTTTTTTTAAATCAAAATAGATTATAAGTTTTCTATCAAGACAGTTTTTTGTGGGGACTTTGACACACAAATATGGATAGAAATATCAGAAGAAGTAGCTGGCCAAGCAGAAAATGCGTTTCTGGAGAGCAGAATTTGGGGGGTAACAAGGTAGAACAAGCTGGTGAATTTTTTGTTATAAGCCATGACTTTTTTTTTTTTTTTTTTTTTTGCGGTATGTGGGCCTCTCACTGTTGTGGCCTCTCCTGTTGCGGAGCAGAGGCTCCGGACGCGCAGGCTCAACAGCCATGTCTCACGGGCCCAGCTGCTCCGCGGCATGTGGGATCTTCCCGGACCGGGGCATGAACCCATGTCCCCTGCATCGGCAGGCGGACTCTCAACCACTGCGCCACCAGGGAAGCCCAGCCATGACTTTTTAATTATGTGCATCTATTACTCTGTTACAAACAAAAATTAAAAAGGAAAAGCAAAAGGCAGATTTATTTCCTCTGAAATAGGGTGACAATATTTGGTTAAATTAGGTCAGTATTTGTAGAGCATCTGTTATATGCCAAATGTTGTGCTGGGCACCAGGAAAACAAATCAGAAAAGAATGAAGTCCTGCCTGGAAACCGGCCACCGTCACCTGAATCCTTCCCACAGAATCTTAGTGGTCTTGTGGAATGGAATCCAGTGTACTGCTTCTAACGTTTACAATCAGTGTAAAAAAAAGTCAGGCAAGGTCTGTATGCAAAGTCAAGTGTCTCAGGAAAAAACATGAAAGATTCAGTTGACTATTTGCAGGAATTGAGGGATGCATTTCCAAGCCCAAATTTATTTATAGCTCAGGTTCACTAAGAAGTTCTAGTTTTACTCAGTTGAGTCTCCTGATAATTACTCTCTTGATGATGAATAAGTTTTCCATGCCATTTAATAAGTTCTTGCTGTGCTTATATCCTGCTGATTTTTATTCTCTCATAGAAAATGCATTTTTCTTGCCATAAAAAATGCATAATTGAATGTCTGACCACCCATTGCAGCAAACAGAAATGAAAGGCTTATGTTATTATGACAACGTACTATAATTCTTTGGTATTTGAATGCCAACAAATTCCGGGAACATGAGTCATAGACTAATGTGTAATGGCTTTTGAAATATTTTAAACGTTCCTAAAATATTAAAATATGTGTTTCTCACATAGAAGACAAAATGTCTAGAGGAGGTTTTGAGTCAAGGCATTCTCTTCAAATCTCATCCCAACTTTCATCTCTGTCATCAGCTCCTCTTGTTGCAGCCCTTCTCACCTGGTCCCACATTAGCATCAGCTGGGAGCTTCTAAAATAAACCAGCACCCCAGACCCACCCCATGAGATTCTGATTTACTCAGTCACAGGAGGAGCCTGGTCGCCTGAATTTGTGTCATATGTCAACAGGTGGTTCTAATTTGTAATCAGGGTTGAGTGCCATCGCCTAAAACAGTGTTTCTCAAAGCGTGGTCCTTGGACTATAGCAGCATCAGCATCATCTAGGAATTTGTTACGAACGCAAATCCTCAGGCCCACTCCACCCCAATGAATCCAAAATTCTGGGGGTGGAGCCCAGTAATCTGCATTTTAACAAGGCTTCCATGTGACTCATGCACAGTCAAGTTTGAACCATTAGACTTAAAAGAATATAAAAACCAGAATTGCCAGGAGAATGGAGTTAAGGAATGAAGAACAGAGCCAGGTGGGCTCTCTTCCCGGGGTATAGGAAGCTCTGTCATAATGCGGATGCAACACCAGGCCTTATCCAGCATGATCATACCTTGGTGAAGTGAGTTCACACTGGCAAGCTAGCCTGAACCTGCATTATATTTTTTTGCATGAGATGAGGGAGATGCTTGGGAGAAAGAAAAGGAAGGAGCAGAAAAATGATCAGAAGTCTGGTGAGTATGAAAATTAGGAGAGCTAAATGTTTAGTGGAACAAAATGGGGGTGCATCCAGGCATACCTGCACATAGGTACACATAAAGAGAAGGCAAAGTTGACTGGTTTTAGGAAATATTTTATCTAGTCCTCTAGGGGAGACCTTGATGACTGTTTTCTCTACTAGAAAAATTACCCAGTAGACTGGAAGTCCTTTGAGGCAAAGATAGGAACGTTCAGCTCACCCCTGGATTGTACTTGCAGAATGAACAAGTGCTGAGATTCTGATCGTTTTATAGGGCTTTCAGCTTTCCAGTGAGGTGCTCTGATAGTTGCCACGGTTAAGTCCCTTTTGGACAGTATTTTAAATTCTCCTCATTAGCAAGGAGCACATGGTGAGGTTCCACTGTGTAGTTTTTGCTAAAATAATAACTGTGGTAACAGGCAATATGAATGAGGTACAGGCAGTTCGACTCCTGCTGTGTGAGTGAGCCAGTACCTTGGAAATCAGAAGTTTCTTCCATCATGTAGTCTCAAGACAAGGATTACACATATTTATTGGAAGATTAAGGTCACACTAATTATTTTTAAGTGGATCTCCAATCTTGGGGAGAACCTAATTTAATTGTTGGGGTTAATTAACGTCTCTAACCATCTCAGAAGATTGTATTAGCCCAGACATTTGGAGCTGAGTTTGGAATCTCGGGCATCAGTGCTCAGGTATTCTAAAAATAAGGAGGACAGTTGCTCAGTCCATCACGATGAATATGGTGAGTGCTGTACTTGGTATAAGTAAAATCTACAGAAGAAATAGTCTTCTGGAAATGCCAGAGGCTCATTAAAGCTGGATATTAGCAGGAGAAAGTAGGAGCAGGAATCTACCTGGAGAGTTTGCCAACAAATTTAAAACTAAATGCAGTATTTAATCCTGTAGTGTTTCTCTGGGACTGTACAGATAGGGCCAATCACAGATCTGGGGAACTGGCCACAGAATTATTTGTTGCCTTGATTTTAGCCCAGTGGGTTTTCCCAGCTGGAGTTGGCAAATGGAGAACTAGATTTCCTTAAGGCAGAAAATGAGTAACATTTAACACAAAGAAGCCTCTCTGTTCAGAGTAATATCATAGTCATGATAAACTGGGAAATATGCTCTTAAGCATCTCTAACAAGTTTACCAATTTTACAAGTATAGGATATGTGAATTTATATTAATACATAAGTGCTTTTAGTAGAGAAATTTAGAAAAATACTAATTGGGGTAGAGGTATAGGGATAAATTAGGATATATTACATAACATGAATTTTTCATTGATTGGTACAAATGTCACCACTCTTTTCCTCTTCATTATACATTATTTATATTTGAAGGTGTGTAATACTGTAAAAAGATTTCATACATACGATCATGAATATATCATCTTGTGGATATTAAGAAACTCCATAGGACTCCTTATGAAAGATATTGACCAGAAGAATTTTAAGAATACAAAAAATAAATAAAATAGAATCGACTCTTTATATAGAAACAGAAGGAATGTTATACATAGTCGAGATGTATAAATGGGAAGAAATAAATCGATAACGATATTAAGTCCTAATATGTCTATCATCCTATGTGATCATATTAAAGCATATTATGATTATTACATACTTTCCTCAACAATCAACCTCTCAAGCAGATTGTTAGAGCAACTAAATCAAAATGTACCATAGTCAACGATATTCCATAATAATGCCTTTTATCAACACTGTAGGCTATTATGTAGAATTTTATATCACTGAAAAATGAAAATTAGAATGTGCTAAAAATCTGTTTGGGATGGGTAATATATTGGTTATCTATTAATGCATAACAAATTACCACAAAATTAGCAGCCTAAAACAGTATATTACCTCCCAATTTCTTGGGTCAGGAGTCCAGACTAACTGCATTCTCTATTTAGGGTCTTAGAAGTACGCCATCAAGATGGCAGCCAAAGTGTGCTCTCTTCTGGACGCATAACTGGTGAAGAATACTCTTCTAAGCTTGCTCAGGTTGTTGGCAGAATTCATGTCCTTGCAGCTGTAGGACTGAGAGCCCTGGCTTCTTGCTGGCTTTTGGCTGTCAGCTTTCGTCATCAACTAGAGGCTTCCCAGAGGTCCTGCCAGCTACCTGCAACTCCTGGACACTGCCTGCAGTTCAGTGCCACCTGGGCTTTCCCATTATGGCTGCCCACTTCATTGAGCCCGAAAAGAGAGTCTCTAGACCAGGTCGGCTACAAGATGAAGTCTCACTTAACATCGCATAATAACAGGAGTGGTATCCATCACTTCCGCCATATTCTGTTGGTTAGAAGAAAACGGTAGGTCTTGTCCACACTCAAGGAGAGAGGATTATACAAAAGCTTGAACACCAGGAAGCAGGATCGTGGTGGGGGGAAGGAGAGGCACCTTAGAGATTGTCCACCACAATTTTATAAGGTAACTTATAAAATCTGCCAGCATTTCATTTCCTCCACCTGCGAAGCAGGAGCTCATGGAGCCCATAAACCCCAGCTGATGGGTTGCTGTGTGCATCTAAATGAATATAACACAGAGCCTGACAAATAATAGGCCCTCAATACACAACAGTTAACGCCTCTGTCCCCCCCCTTTCCCTTCCTTTCCTCCACAGTGTGATAGAGTATTTATTTCCTAGCTTTGCCTTTTTGTTGTTGTTGTTCCTTGATGAAACGGGATCCTACTGATGTCTGTCAAAAAAAACAAATCAGGATGCTAAATGCTTGACTACTTGGAGGCAGGAGCATGGGGTGTCTCTTTCGTCTCTGAGAATACTAGTTTAGGTTAGCAAAGGATACATACCTAAAGGTAGTGCAGAGTATAATTTTCTTAAATTAGCACTATGGATCAAGACTAGTTTTTACTCTGGAGACTGGAGAATTCATTTCCTAGAGGTGAGGCTAAAAAGAGTTAAGCAGAGAAACAGCAGCTAGCTAGATCCCTTGCCTTCCCCCATCTTCTGGACTCACAGTTCTCTGCTGTGGTCACCCCTCAGAGACGAGATGAGCCCCTGCCCGCCCGAAGTTCGTTCAGAAGTCCCAGCCTGGTGACGTTGCACACGCACCAAGAGGGTATAAAAAGGTTTCTTTCTCACATAATGAGGCTTTCCAGGGAGAGCAGGGGAGGCTCCCAAGCAGTTCAAAAAATGGCTTGAGAGAGAGCAAGAAGAATGGCTTTGGCTTTTACTGAGGTAGGGCGTGGTGCTGGGCTAAGGATAAGCACTCTTAGAGAGAAGGGGCTTGTGTGCATTGACTTCCTGTGGGCACCAAAAGAGGGGGTGTGTGCGCTTTTGAATCGGCTTGCCCAGATGTGGGTGCAAAAAGGAAGAGGGAGGGATGAGGCTTGACAGCTGTTGGCAGTCCGAAGGGAGTCAGACTCTATTACCTTCATCAAGATGCAGAAAAGGAAAGACAGCTCTGTCCTCTCCCAGCCCTGACCCCATCCCATTTGGGCTTACATGGGACGTCAGTGGGAGGAGCTGCTGTCTTGCTCTAGAAACAAAAGATCGAACACTCACACAGCAGCATGAGCCAGGTACCCTCTAAGCATTTTGCATATCCTGACTCGTTTAATTCTCACACCAACCCTATGAGAGAGGTGTACTAATTACTCCAAATTTATAGAGAAGAAAACTGAGGCACAGTGAAGGACCTTGCCCAAGGTCACCCAGTCAGTAAATGGCAAAGCCAGATTTTAAACTCAGGTAGCACCATTCAGAGCAGGTGCTACTAAGCAGTCTACCCCTCGGCCTTTCCTGCACAGACGCTGCTGCAATGACTCATGAGACGATGGCTTCCAGCCGGTGTGCCATCCATTCTTCCCAGGTGTATCCACATTGTGACTCATGTGTAGAATGTATTTTTTCCTACCACCACAGTGATGTGTCAGATGGGGCTGAAGGAGGGCAGAGTAGAGCTTGGTGGAGGGTAAGAGGCTCACTGTGGGGTAAGGCTGATCCTCAAGGAAAGTCGTGGGCTGCAGAGGCAGGAATCCAGTCGGCAGAGTGAACAGCTCCGTCAAACACCATCCAGTGCGCGTGGAGGGCTGAGCTGGAGGACAGGGTGATAACTGTGGGTGCTTCTGCAGATTCTGTGAGCCTGTCACACTTAGGCTGATTGTCTTGCAGACTTGTTTAGTGTCTTTGGATCCACCTTGCAGTGGACAGCAAAAATTTCTAAATTTTGAAAGTGTGTGACAAACGTAAAGAGGTTATGGATTAATATTGTAAAATTCCAGAGTCATCAGTTCCTTGTAGTTGAGTCTTTTTCAAAATTTGTTTTTATGATATATTTCTTTACAAATACAAAAATATCTCACTTATATAAGGCATAAAGAATAATATAACCAATTTGCATATCTCTCCATACAGATTAAGACAGAATATTTCCTATGCCTCCGTGTGCTTATTCACAGGGACATCTCTTTCCACCCAGCCGGAGGTCACGTAATTCTGAAAGTCTGTTTCGGTTTACCTCCGAGCATGAACTCCCTTCAGTGCTCCAGTGTAGAATTCTTGCCAAAGTGCGTGTGTGTGTGTGTGTGTGTGTGTGTGTGTGTGTGTGTGTGTGTGTGTGTTTTGTTGCAGGGGAGAGGAGGATTAAGGGAAGAACTCTAGCTATCCCTTTAAAAATAACCCAAGGGGTAAATTCACCAATGTCTTTTGATCTAAATCCTTCCCGCTCTGTCTCATGATCCAAGTAAGATAATCAAACAGCTAAAATAGACATTATAATCACATAGTATCCATCTTGGATCTCATCTTTAAAATCAGAGACTTTGAAAATTCAGAGGTTTTTAAATCAAAGCTAATTTTTCAGGAGGAGAATAATGTATGCACTACTGTTCTATAGCAATTTGTGTAAGTATGTGCACATTTTTGTATTATTGAGCTCATTCATAAGAAGTCTTTAAACTTGTTATGGAAATAACACACCAATGTGGACTATAGCAGTGTAGTAATGTTACAAAAAAAAAAACCTGAACGAACTTTTTGGCCAACCCAATATTTAGCATACAGTATGTATTTGAAGCTGTAAAGAGAAAATATGACTCAATGAACTCTATTTCCTGCCTCCCCTCAAATATATTTTATTTTGTTTTAATTGGAATTACCCCCAATTACTAATGAAATTAAGCAGCTTTTCTTATGTTTATTTCCTATGTTGTTTCTTCTGTGCAATATCAGGTCCTGTCTTTTCCATTTTTCTATTAGGTTGCTTATTTCCCCTCCACCCCAGCTTTATTGAGGTATAACTGACAAATAAAGTTGGATATATTTAAAGTGTACAACATGATGACTTGATACATGTATACGTTGTGAAATGATTACCACAATCAAGTTAATTAAAATGTAATTAATATATCCATTATCTCACATAGTTACCTTTTGGGGGGTGAGAACACTTTAAAAATACTCTCTTTTGCAAATTTCAGGTACACAATACAGTATTATTAACTGCAGTCACCATGCTGCACATTAGATCCCAGGAACGTTAGCTCCTGTAAGTGAAAGTTTCTACACTTTTTCTTATTGATTTAAGGAGGTTTTTTTTGGTTTTGTTTTTAATATTCTGGGCTCTATTAAGGAGACACAAAGGTGTCGGGACAGATGCTTCTCTGAATATGTGTCCTTTGTTTTTGCATTTCCTGGGCCCTGCCAAGTTTTCCCGAGGGGGAATGTAAAGGAGGAATTCCCTGCAGCTGGTCTCAGGGCCCCACCTGATATGCATCCTCTTTGTCCCCCATTATCCATTCTAAGTGCCCTCACCCTCAGCTTTAGCTGCCAACAAGGCAGTGGATTTCATGGTGGTGTTTCCTAAGCCTTCATTCCTGAGGAGTCCGGGCCCTTGGTTTAGCGTATCCTTCTCAGGCTGGGTTTGCTATGAACATCCACAAGCAGTTAGCACTGGGCAAGAGCATAGCAGGAGGTGCCCAGGTGGGTGACCTGGGTTCTGCATATATTCTATTCTGCCTGCACTGTGTAGGAGCAGCCCTACCTTCTCCTGAGGATTGGGGAAACTGCCCCTGACAAGATGGTGACTTCTCTTCTTCCCTGCTGGCCCTGAACACAGAGTTCAAAGTTCACTGGCAGCAACCAGAGCTTGTAGCTCATCGCGAAGCTTACCAGGTCGCCTTGCACATTCACCTCCTTTGGGAACTAGAATCTCCAACCCTGCAGAGCCCAGAATTGTGGGGATATAAAGCACATACTCCCACCGCCGGTCATTAAGAACCACGGTAAGTGGGGCTACTTTTCCTTTCACTCTTGGTTCCCAGACACACCGATTTTTCCTTTTGAGACCACAGTGCCACGTAAAGTTCTCTGATTTAAAAGTCTCATCTTACAATACAAAGGAACTTATTTACAAAACAGGAACAGGCTCACAGACATAAAAACAAACTTATGGTTATCAAAGGGGAAAGGGGGGGGTAGATAAATCAGGAGTTTGGGATTAGCAGATACAAGCTACCACATATAAAACAGATAACAAGGTCCTACAGTACAGCACAGGGAACTCTACTCAATATCTTGTAATAACCCGTAATGGAAAAGAATCTGAAAAAGGATATATATATATAGAATATATATAACTGAATCACTGTGCTAGACACATGAAACTAACACGATATTATAAATCAACTATGCTTCAATTTTAAAAAGGAGTACATAAAAAAATTTAAAAATTAAAGTCTCATCTTACAGATTGTTGTCTTGGACCACGCCTGGTACCACCTGTGTTAGTCTGGGTTCGCTAAGAAGCGGATGCTGAGATGGGATTAGATATGCCAAAGATTTGCTGGGGGAAGTGTCTGTGAAGCACAAAGGAGGGGAGAAAAGAGAAGACAGAGGGCCTTCAGACCCCGATCATGAGGTGGGTCTGACATCGAGAAAGGAAAGAAGCTTGGGAGAAGAGCCTTGGCCCTCAGTGTACCGCTCTAGTACCCCTACCTGGTCATTTACTGGCTACGAGGCCTCAGCGTGAACATCGTGCAGAATCCAAAGCTATTTCAGCTGGAGCCTGTCCGTCACCTCTGCTCCCCACAGCAGGTTCTGTTAAAGGGAGAGCTGAGCAGTGCACCTACGTGGCTGCCGCAGGTGACGGGATGTGTTTCCAGGGTCAGGATTCCTGTCCACACCCTTGGACAGACTTGTGTAAAATCCCTTTCAAATGATATTTTGGCCAATTAGGACTCTGCTTCTTTACATGCAACAGCACTTGGACATTCTACATCACACAAGGCTTCAATAGTTAAATATCTAGCACCTAACAGCTCTGGGAATAGTGTAGAAACTCAATACATTTTGTGTGAGAGAAGATTTTCAGGAGCATAGATCTACATACTGGCAATGTGAAGAGCAAGAGTAGGAATTTGAACTTGATTTCATAGTCACTGGAGACAGTGAAGATCTTCTGAGTCAGTATGATGCTGCAAGTAACCACATACAGCTGTCTGTTCAGCATCAAATGGAGGATTATGGAGTTTTGTAGGTACTTGTATAGAAATAAAAATCACCCAAGATCATTACAACCCCAAAGCACTGATTTATCAAACAAATATGCATTGGGTGTATGTATCAGGTTCTGTGCGAAGTGCTGATTTGGCTCACTCAGCGATAATCAGATGTATCCTGCAATGCTAAACGCTTACATGTTATTCATGAGATATCTTATTGTTTAAATTAGCAACACTCCTGTGAGGGAAATATTATTATTCTCATTTTACAGATGAGGAAACTGAAGTTTAGAATATTTAAGTAACTTACCCAAAGCGAGGCTTTGTTCATGCATCCACTCAGCAAATGTTTCTTTGGGCACAGCTGGCAGAAATCAGACCATGTAGCGCCCTGAAGGTCAGCCTCAGGATTTTAACCCAGGAGGAAGGGAAGCAGGGAAGTGCTGTGAAAAGGTTTGAAGTTTTAAAAGCTCCCCACTGCCCCTGGTGTGCTCTACAAACAGAGGAAACCCTCAGGGACTGTTTTGAAGAGGAAGCTATTGGAGTGGTTCAGGTGAAAGAAGATGGTGGTGGTAAATGGAGGGGAGGAGACGAATTTGAGAGATATTTAGGAGGCCAAAATATTCAGCAATTGGTAAGTGACTGGACATGGGGTGAGGGAGCAGGAGGTATTAAAAATAACTAACAGGGCTTCCCTGGTGGCGCAGTGGTTGAGAGAACCGGGACACGGGTTCGTGCCCCGGTCCGGGAAGATCCCACATGCCGCGGAGCGGCTGGGCCCGTGAGCCATGGCCGCTGAGCCTGCGCGTCCGGAGCCTGTGCTCCGCGGCGGGAGAGGCCACAGCGGTGAGAGGCCCGTACCGCAAAAAACTATAAATATAAATAAAAAAATAACTAACAGGGGGCTTCCCTGGTGGCGCAGTAGTTGAGAGTCCGCCTGCTGATTCAGGGGACACAGGCTCGTGCCCGGGCCGGGAAGATCCCACATGCCGCGGAGTGGCTGGGCCCCTGAGCCATGGCCGCTGAGCCTGCGCGTCTGGAGCCTGTGCTCCGCAATGGGAGAGGCCACAACAGTGAGAGGCCCGCGTACGGCAAAAAAAACTAACAGGATCTGGCATGAGCCACTGAGTACATAATGATGCCACTTGCTGAGATCAAGGGCACAGGTAAAGAAGGACTAGGTCTGGAGGGGAAGATGGCATTCACAGTGAACCCCTTAATCCCAGTTCGATTAAAGTTGCTGGGGTGTCAATCCCAAAGCCACTTGAGGTGACTGAGTCATCTTCAGCTTAGTTTACTGATCTCAGAAACACCTACAAATTTTTCTTCTCCCGAAAATACACCTTTCTCCCTGCCATCAGTTCTCTCTTAAAACATAGAGCTAATTGATTATCACTATTGCTCAAAAATATATATATATATTTTATATATATATATATATATTTAGACTATGAATAGAATAAACATTTAAGCCAAACACAAATTTAGTTCGTAAGGAGTGGAGGAAAGAAGGTATGTCATCCATAGAGAAGCTATTTTGTCATTCGTGGATAAGAATATAACCTGAACACACAAAGTAACTTAGCAAGAGATTTTGTTCTGATGTAATGATGCTGGTTTTAAACATCTTGAAAAGGCAGGAGAATGTCTGAAATGAAAGTCGCTGCTGATTCAGAGATGAAGAATATAAAATCAATAGTTTGGGGAAGGTTCCACATTTGTCTTCCTCTCTGCAGACCAAGAATAGCATTCGTCTCTTTCAAAGTGAGGTAAGCTCTCTTTATCAGTACTCCTGCCTCAACCAACTCATTATGCTTATCTCAATCCCAAGGTTTTCCATAGAAATGGTAAAAGAAAAAAAGCTGAATTTCTGCTACTCTATCCAATTAATTTGTTCATTCATGTGATAAATGTTTATTGAGAATCTGTCTTTCTCCAACTTTACATTTATCTTTTTCCCTCCTCCTCTTAAATATATTTAAGTTTTTACTGTGTCTTCACTTGCCTTTTAACTTTCTGGGGATCTCCTGAGGGTGACAATAGAATTTTCTTCTAAGGCAGAAACATTGACTCTTCTCTCTCTCTTCTGTAGTTATGTTTATCACAGACACAGGGAGATGTAATTACCCCTTGCTGTTTATTTGTGTCCAGATTTATTGGTTTAATTACATCATCAGTATGCACTATATCAAGAATAGCCTTCATATCAAACATAATAATGTGGACTGTAGTCTACAAAAGGCTTTTAACAGCCACTAATTTACGTTATAAATTTTTATAATGACCCCCTAAAACAAATGGAAAAAATATTATTATCCTCTGAGGAAGTGACTGAGGCCTAACAATATTGAATTTGAAAAAAATCAAAGGACCTTGTCTTATGGATATATCCCAATCTTTTTTGGCTATTTTGGTTTGCAAAATTCCTAAAGAGCAAAAACTATCATTGCAATTATCTATCTAGTATCTATTCATGTCAGTGATCAAATATCAACTATTTATAATTTATAATTAAATGTATAATATTGCTATCTAAAGATGAAAAATCACAATGGTTAGTGAGAAAGAAAACAAAGTTGTCCAAAGGTTTTAGATTTAACTGAAGAAGATTTGAATGACTAAAAACAAGTCGTTGAGAAATAGACTTCTCCTACATTGTATTATTTTAAAAAAAAGATACTCAGAACAATAGTTGTGAAGAAGACATATAAAACTGTATTAAAAAAAAATACAGAGAGGACCGCGTAACGCAAAAAAAAAAAGAATACTCAAAACAGCATGGGGAAGTATATTTTATTACCTGCACTATGAAGATGAGTCATTTGGGAGGAAAGATTAGGTCACAAAAAAATCAAAATATATCTGATGGATCAAAATCAATCATGTCAGCAATTTGTAGCTCCTGAGGCAATGGATAAGTCCAACTACACAAAGAGCTTATCCAGTTAGATGATGGACTCAGATAAGTCACCTTAGCACATACATCTCAAGCCCTGAATGAAGGGCTGTCAACCCATTCCATAACCTTAGAGAGGTATAGTGGTAAACCTGAAAAAGAATAAGAACAGAAATAAAGACAATTTAAAAATCTAAATATACTGTACAAGCACTTCTTTTTCCTTTTTGTATTTTATTTTTTTTAACATCTTTATTGGAGTATAATTGCTTTACAATGTTGTGTTAGTTGCTGCTGTATAACAAAGTGAATCAGCTATATATATACATATATCCCCATATCTCCTCCCTCTGTGTCTCCCTCCCACCCTCCCTATCCCACTCCTGTAAGTGGTCACAAAACACCGAGCTGATCTCCCTGTGCTATGTGGTTGCTTCCCACTATCTATCTATTTTACATTTTGTAGTGTATATATGTCCATGCCACTCTCTCACCTAGTCCCAGCTTACCCTTCCCCCTCCCCATATCCTCAAGTCCATTTTCTAGTAGGTCTGTGTCTTTATTCCTGTCCTGCCCCTAGGTTCTTCATGAACTTTTTTTTTTCTTTTTAGATTCCATATATACGTGTTAGCATACGGTATTTGTTTTTCTCCTTCTGACTTACTTCACTCTGTATGACACACTCTAGGTCCATCCACCTTACTACAAATAACGCAATTTCGTTTCTTTTTATGGTTGAGTAATATTCCATTGTGTATATGTGCCACATCTTCTTTATTCATCTGTCGATGGACACTTAGATTGCTTCCATGTCCTGGCTATTGTAAATAGAGCTGCAATGAATATTCTGGTACATGACTCTTTTTGAATTACAGTTATCTCAGGGTATGTGCCCAGTAGTGGGATTGCTGGGACATATGGTAGTTCCATTTTTAGATTTTTAAGAAATCTCCATACTGTTCTCCACAGTGGCTGTATCAATTTACATTGCCACCAGCAGTTCAAGAGTGTTCCCTTTTCTCCACACCCTCTCCAGCATTTATTGTTTGTAGATTTTTTGATGATGGCCATTCTGAGTGGTGTGAGGTAATACCTCACTGTAGTTTTGATTTGCATTTCTGTAATGATTAGTGATGTTGAGCATCCTTTTATGTGTTTGTTGGCAATCTGTATATCTTCTTTGGAGAAATGTCTGTTTAGGTCTTTGGCCCATTTTTAGATTGGGTTGTTTGTTTTTTTGATATTGAGCTGCATGAACTGCTTGTATATTTTGGAGATTAATCCTTTGCCAGTTGCTTCATTTACAAATATTTTCTCCCATTCTGAGGGTCATCTTTTCATCTTGTTTATGAAAAACATAACTGTGCAAAAGCTGTGCAAAAGCTTTTAAGTTTCATTAAGTCCCATTTGTTTATTTTTGTTTTTATTTCCATTTCTCTAGGAGGTGGGTCAAAAAGGATCTTGCTGTGATTTATGTCATAGAGTGTTCTGCCTATGTTTTCCTCTATGAGTTTTATAGTGTCTGGCCTTACATTTAGGTCTTTAATCCATTTTGAGTTTATTTTTGTGTATGGTGTTAGGAGTGTTCTATTTTCATTCTTTTACATGGAACTGTCCAGTTTTCCCAGCACCACTTATTGAAGAGACTGTCTTTTCTCCATTGTATATTCTTCCCTCCTTTATCAAAGACAAGGTGACCATATGTGCATGGGTTTATCTCTGGTCTTTCTATCCTGTTCCATTGATCTATATTTCTGTTTTTGTACCAGTACCATACTGTCTTGATTATGGTAGCTTTGTAGTATAGTCTGAAGTCAGGGAGCCTGATTCCTCCAGCTCCGTTTTTGTTTCTCAAGATTGCTTTGGGCATTTGGGGTCTTTTGTGTTTCCATAGAAATTGTGCAATTTTTTGTTCTAGTTCTGTGAAAAATGCCATTGGTGCTTTGGTAAGGATTGCATTGAATCTGTAGATTGCTTTGGGTAATATTGTCATTTCCACAATGTTGATTCTTCCACCCAAGAACATGGTATAGCTCTCCATCTGTTTGTGTCATCTTTAATTACTTTCATCAGTGTCTTACAGTTTTCTGCATACAGGTCTTTTGTCTCCTTAGGGAGGTTTATTCCTAGGTATTTTATTCTTTTTGTTGCAGTGGTAAGTGGGAGTGTTTCCTTAATTTCTCTTTCAGATTTTTCATCATTAGTGTATAGGAATACAAGAGATTTCTGTGCATTAGTTTTGTATTCTGCTACTCTACCATATTCATTGACTAGCTCTAGTAGTTTTCTGGTAGCATCTTTAGGATTCTCTATGTATAGTATCATGTTATCTGCAAACAGTGACAGTTTTACTTCTTCTTTTCCGATTTGGATCCCTTTTATTTTTTCTCCTCTGATTGCTGTGGCTAAAACTTCCAAAACTATGTTGAATAATAGTGATGAGAGTGGGCAACCTTGTTTTCTTCCTGATCTTAGAGGAAATGGTTTCAGTTTTTCACCATTGAGAATGATGCTGGCTGTAGTTTTGGCATATATGGCCTTTATTATGTTGAGGTAAGTTCCCTCTGTGCCTACTTTCTTGAGAGTTTTTATCATAAATTGGTGTTTAATTTTGTCAAAACCTTTTTCTACATCTATTGAGATTATCATATGGTTTTTATCTTTCAGTTTGTTAATATGGTGTATCACACTGATTCATTTGTGTATATTGAAGAATCCTTGCATTCCTGGGATAAACCCTACTTCATCATGGTGTATGATCCTTTTCATGTGCTGTTGGATTCTGTTTGCTAGTATTTTGTTGAGGATTTTTGCATCTATTTTCATCAGTGATAGTGGCCTGTAGTTTTCTTTATTGTAGTATCTTTGTCTGCTTTTGATATCAGGGTGATGGTGGCCTCATAGAATGAGTTTGCGAGTGTTCCTCCTTCTGCTATATGTTGGAAGAGTTTGAGAAGGATAGGTGTTACCACTTCTCTAAATGTTTGATAGAATTCTCCTGTGAAGCCATCTGGTCCTGGGCTTTTGTTTGTTGGAAGATTTTTAATCACAGTCTCAATTTCAGTGCTTGTGATTGGTCTGTTTATATTTTCTATTTCTTTGTGGTTCAGTCTTGGAAGGTTGTGCTTCTCTAAGAATTTGTCCATTTCTTCCAGGTTGTCCATTTTATTGGCATATAGTCGCTTGTAGTAATCTCTCATGATCCCTGGT
This sequence comes from Grampus griseus, assembly GCF_964374135.1. NCBI lineage: Eukaryota > Metazoa > Chordata > Mammalia > Artiodactyla > Delphinidae > Grampus > Grampus griseus. The sequence goes on from NC_139001.1 coordinate 59,788,453, forward strand.
ATTTCTGCAGTGTCAGTTGTTACTTCTCTTTTTCATTTCTAATTCTGTTGATTTGAGTCTTCTCCCTTTTTTTCTTGATGAGTCTGTCTAATGGTTTACCAATTTTGTTTATCTTCTCCAAGAACCAGCTTTTAGTTTTATTGATCTTTGCTATCGTTTCCTTCATCTCTTTTTCATTTATTTCTGATCTGATCTTTATGATTTCTTTCCTTCTGCTATTTTGGTGTTTTTTTGTTCTTCTTTCTCTAATTGCTTTAGGTGTGAGGTTAAGTTGTTTATTTGAGATGTTTCTTGTTTCTTGAGGTAGGATTGTATTGCTGTAAACTTCCCTCTTAGGACGGCTTTGCTGCATCCCATAGGTTTTGGGCCATTGTGTTTTCGTTGTCATTTGTTTCTATGTACTTTTAATTCCTCTTTGATTTCTTCAATGATCTCTTGGTTATTTAGTGACGTATTGTTTAGCCTCCATGCATTTGTATTTTTTACAGTTTTTTTCCTGTAATTGATATCTAGTCTCATAGCATTGTGGTCAGAAAAGATATTTGATATGATTTCAATTTTCTTAAATTTACCAAGGCTTGATTTCTGACCCAAGATATGGTCTATCCTGGAGAATGTTCTATGAACAATTGAGAAGAAAGTGTATTCTGTTGTTTTTGGATGGAATGTCCTGTAAATATCAATTAAGTCCATCTTGTTTAATGTGTCATTTAAAGCTTGTGTTTCCTTATTTATTTTCATTTTGGATGATCTGTCCATTGGTGAAAGTGGGGTGTTAAAGTCCCCTACTATTTTTGTGTTACTGTTGATTTCCCCTTTTATGGCTGTTAGTATTTGCCTTATGTATTGAGGTGCTCCTATGTTGGGTGCATAAATATTTACAATTGTTATATCTTCTTCTTGAACTGATCCCTTGATCAATACATAGTGTCCTTCTTTGTCTCTTGAAATAGTCTTTATTTTAAAGTCTATTTTGTCTTACGTGAGAATTGCTACTCCAGCTTTCTTCTGATTTCCGTTTGTGTGGAATATCTTTTCCATGCCCTCACTTTCAGTCTGTATGTGTCCCTGGGTCTGAAGTGGTTCTCTTGTAGACAGCATATATACGGGTGTTGGTTTTGTATCCATTCAGCCAGTCTATGTTTTTTGGTTGGAGCATTTAATCCATTTACATTTAAGGTAATTATCAATGTGTATGTTCCTGTTACCATTTTCTTAATTGTTTTGGGTTTGTTTTTGTAGGTCTTTTCTTTCTCTTGTGTTTCCTGCCTAGAGAAGTTCCTTTAGCATTTGTTGTAAAGCTGGTTTGGTGATGCTGAATTCTCTTAACTTTTGTTTATCTGTAAAGGTTTTAATTTCTCTATCAAATCTGAATGAGATCCTTGCTAGGTAGAGTAATGTTGCTTGTAGATTTTTCCCTTTCATCACTTTCAATAGATCCTGCCACTCTCTTCTGGCTTGCAGAGTTTCTGCTGAAAGATCAGCTGTTAACCTTATGGGGATTCCCTTGTATATTATTTGTTGTTTTTCCCTTGCTGCTTTTCATATTTTTTCTTTGTATTTAATTTTTGATAGTTTCATTAATATGTGTCTTGGCGTGTTTCTCCTTGGATTTATCCTGTATGGGACTCTGTGCTTCCTGGACTTGATTGACTATTTCCTTTTCCATATTAGGGAAGTTTTCAACTATAATCCCTTCAAATATTTTCTCAGTCCCTTTCTTTTTCTCTTCTTCTTCTGGGACCCCTATAATTCGAATGTTGGTGTGTTTAATGTTGTCCCAGAGGTCTCTTAGACTGTCCTCAATTCTTTTCATTCTTTTTTCTTTATTCTGCTCTGTGGTAGTTATTTCCAGTATTTTATCTTCCAGGTCACTTATCTGTTCTTCTGTCTCAGTTATTCTACTATTGATTCCTCCTAGAGAATTTTTAATTTCATTTATTGTGTTTTTCATCACTTTTTTTTTCTCTTTTGTTCTTCTACATCCTTGTTAAATGTTTCTTGTATTTTCTTCTATTTCCAAGATTTTGGATCATCTTTACTATCATTACTCTGATGCAACATTTACAATAGCCAGGACATGGAAGCAACCTAAGTGTCCATTGACAGATGAATGGATAAAGAAGATGTGGCACATATATACAATGGAATATTACTCAGCCATAAAAAGAAACAAAATTGAGTTATTTGTAGTGAGGTGGATGGACCTAGAGTCTGTCACACAGAGTGAGGTAAGTCAGAAAGAGAAAAACAAATACCATATGCTAACACATATATATGGAATCTAAAAAAAAAGGTTCTGAAGAACCTAGGGGCAGGACAGGAATAAAGATACAGACTTAGAGAATGGACTTGAGGACACAGGGAGGGGGAAGGGTAAGCTGAGACGAAGTGAGAGAGTGGCATGGACATATATACACTACCAAACGTAAAATAGATAGCTAGTGGGAAGCAGCCACATAGCATTGGGATATCAACTTGTGCTTTGTGACCACCTAGAGGGTGGGATAGTGAGGGTGGGAGGCAGATGCAAGAGGGAGGAGATATGGGGATATATGTGTATGTATAGCTGATTCACTTTGTTATACAGCAGCAACTAACACAACAGTGTAAAGCAATTATACTCCAATAAAGATGTTAAAAAAAAAGTCAAAGATAAAACTTAAAAAATAATTATTTCCAATAGAATAAAGAAAGTTGACATTCTGATAAGAGCTCTTTCATGGAATGTAATTACAACTACCATCTTTTCATTGTAACATTCTAACACACAGCAGTTATTTCATACAAAGAGGGGAAAAGACGTTCTTAAAGATTTTATCAATTATATTTACTTTTGAAAAGGATGAAGTAACTTATCTATTTTTTTCTTTTAAAGAAAAGATTGCCTTTATTGAGGAAATAGATGTGGTTAAGGAATTCTGTGCACCTGAACATGAACAAGAAAATATGTTTAAAGTTCATTGCAGCACTGATTGTAATAATGGATTAATGGGAACAACCCAAATGTCTCTCAATAAAGGAATTTATAAAATGAAACACTATCTAGAGGTTAAAATAAATGGATTAAATCCATATGTACTAACACAGCAAGAACTAAAAAACAATGTTGGATGAAAATTATACCATGTACCATGGATGTCATACAGGTAAAATTTTTAAATCTGTAAAATAATACTTTGTGTTACTTGTGGCTCGAATTGTATGTATGAAAGCAGACAAAATGTGGACTGGCTACACTCTAATTAAAGAGTTGTTGCCTTAGAGAAGGGTGAGAAATGAGCGTGGAAAGGGAAAAACAGGGAATTTTAACTTTGTGATGATAATTTTTTTAAAGGAAATAAATTAATAAATTTTATTATTAAAAGGAAACGAAATTTAATTGAAGCAATTATAAAATGTCAGTATTTGTTAATTTAGGAGGCTGGCTTATGGAAGTTTGTTATATTATCTATTGTTATTTTCAAAATTTTTTCATTAACAAAACTACACGCAAAACAAGAAAATAGATTGGCTCTCTACAAAAATGTAGAAATGCCCTTAGTATTATAAATTATTGGAATAAATGGTACATATAATAATTTGGAAAGTTAGTGAATATTTCTAAACTGTGGTCAGTTTTGATTTTGATCACTTGGAAGTTCCAAGGGAATGGTCCAAAGAAACCAAAGGGAAAGAAAAACAACAAATAGAAAATATTAAATAAAAATGTATACTATATTTCTTTGAATGATAAACCATGTATGGTCTGATGTACCAATTTTTTTTTTTTTTTTTTTGCGGTTCGCGGGCCCCTCACTGTTGTGACCTCTCTCGCTGTGGAGCACAGGCTCCGGACGCGCAGGCTCAGCGACCATGGCTCATGGGCCTAGCTGCTCTGTGGCATGTGGGATCTTCCCGGACCGGAGCACGAACCCGTGTCCCCTGCATCGGCAGGCGGACTCTCAACCACTGCACCACCAGGGAAGCCCTGATGTGCCAATTTTTTATGCATCAATAAGGGGACAAGGTGGATGGGAACATTGCCAATTTTGGCTGTTAGATGTCATCAATCTAAAGATGAGTCTAGATTGCAAAGATATTCAAATGTAAAGCAAAACCAAACAAAGTACATCTTAGAATTGGCAAAATGCAATAAGCTGGTGTTCTGGATCTTCATCACAAATTAACCCAGCAAAGAATGCACGTGACTTTTACTGGGAAAACTGGCTAAAAGTTTTTCATGAAAGAAGACTTAAATAAACCGAGAGATACACCATTTTTGTGGTTGGGATGACTTAATATTGTAAAGATTCCACTTCTCCCCATATTACTCTACAAGTTCCATGCAATTCCAGTCAAAATCCAGGGAAAGTTTTTAAGGAACTTGAAAAATGTATTCTGAAGTTTATATGAAAAAAAGAAAGTGTAAGTAAAATTTGGAAAAGGAGGGGAAATGAAGGCTGTATCAGTAAGAAAGAGATTCAGAAATATATTTACAAATATCAGAAAACCCTACTACAGGGGCTTATACAGACAGAGGATGATTAGACTCATGCATCAAGCCCAGAGGCAGGCCATGGTCGTTACTGACACCTAAACAATGCTATTAGTGACTGAGGCTCTTTTGTTTTCCTGTCCTGCCATTCTTAATATGTAGACGTTTCTCCCCATCCTTGTCACCTCAGAGTATTGTACCTCTAGGTAAGAAAAAGGGGAGAAGAGATAATGGCTTTCTCATGGAAATCCTTTTTACTTGCAAAAAGAAACTGTCCTTAGGGAACTTTGCCTCCATCTCATTATTCATAACTATACTGCATGGCCAATCCTTGCTGCAAGAGAGGCTGAGAAAATGAACATTTTGGACTAGGAATATTGCTGTCCCCCCCAAATTGGAGTTCTGTTTGTAAAAAAGAAAGGGAGAATGGATATTGAGTACACAATTAGGAGAGTCTGCTTTAAGGAAGGCGTATTCTTCTAGTGATAAACAAACAACCAAACAAACCATCAGTGTACTCTGGCACACGTCAGATGAACTGACCATGGAACAGACCAGGATAAGATAAAATAAGATGAGATGGGATAGATGGAATGGAGTGGAACAGAATGGGTAGACTAGACTAGACTAGAATAGAATAGAATAGAATACTCTAAAGAGACCTGTGTATATATGGGAACTTATTAGATAGAGGTAGCCCCACCAGTCAGCATGAAAGGGATGGATTATGTAATGGTGTTTGGAAAACTGGTCCATTGGATAGAGAAAAATAAAGTTGAAACTTTGTCACCCGCATATAAAGATGACTTTCAAATGGATAAGAGACCTACATGTGCGTGGTAAAGTCATAGTAGATATGACTACGTAAATATTCAGGAGTTTTATTCAGTGAAGGACAGAATAGATAAGATTCACACCTGGTGACCATTTAGGGGAACATATTCACAATGTTAAAAAATCACCAGGGGAATTATACTCCAATAACGATGTAAAAAAAAAAAAAAATTAAGTAAAAAAAAAAAAAAAATGACCAGGGGGTCTTCCCTGGTGGCGCAGTGGTTGAGAGTCCTCCTGCCGATGCAGGGGACACGGGTTCGTGCCCCGGTCCGGGAAGATCCCACATGCCGCGGAGCGGCTGGGCCCGTGAGCCATGGCCGCTGAGCCTGCGCGTCCGGAGCCTGTGCTCCGCAACGGGAGAGGCCACAGCAGTGAGAGGCCCGCGTACCGCAAAAAAAAAAAAAAAAAAAAAGACCAGGGACTAATATTTAACCATGCTGTCCAATAGAACTTTTTGTGATGATGAAAATGTTCTGTGTCTGTGCTCTCCGATATGGTAGCCACTACCCACATCAGGTTGCTGAACACTTGAAATGGGGCCAGTGTAACTGAGAACTAGGTTTTTAATTTTAGTTAATTTAAATTTAAATAGTCACATGTGGCTAGTGTCTACCTTATTGGACAGTGAAGTACTAGAGTAGTCAAAGAATTCTAGCAAATCACCAAGAAAAATGCAAGGTTTTCCAATAGACAGATATGAATAGATTGATAGATCAGGAAGCCTAAACAGCTAGCAATGATATGAAGAGACCCGAAATCACAAGTAATTAAAGAAATGCAAATTAAAATCATAAGATGGTATTGCTAAAATTTAGAAGGTCATATAATACACGTTGGTGAGAAGGTGGGGAAAACAACCCTCATTTACTGTTGAAGGTGGAGTGTAGACTTGTGTGGCTATTTTGGAAAACGATCTAGTGAAATTAAGTATGTGTATCCAATAGACGACCAATCCATTTCACTTGCCCTAGAACAACTCACACACAGGTCATCAGGAAGGTGTATACGCAAAGCTGTCCATCATACGTTGTTTATGGTGGTAGAGGTTAGAGACAACATTAGTTCATCATGATAGAAATGGAGAAGTAAAGTGCAGTGGAGGCGTACTATGGAATACTCTGCTCCAGTTGGAAATAATGAACCAGAACGGCATACAGCAACAAGGACTTAAAATGCTTAAAAACCTAGCATTTGGTGAAACAGATTGAGATGTGTAGTGTAATCCTATTAATGTATGTTTTCAACAGCAACTCACACAGAAACAGTGCTATTTTTTTCAAAGATGCTTACATATCTAAGGACAAATACCGAGCCTATTATTCTTGAGCTATGAGGGGGAGGCTGGAAGGAAAGCAGAGAGCAGGGATAAAGGAAGAAAAAGAGAGAGGGCTGCTGCAAAGAAGAGTGATGATAATATGCCATAAATGGAAGAATATGATTATCTTAACCCTCTGTACCAAAGAAGGGGGAGCAAAATATGGCCTATTACCTGGATTTCCTGGATCTTCTAATCACTGTCTCTAGTTTTCTTGATACTGTGCATATTTGATAAGCTAAATAGAAGCATGTTTTGTGTTCTGTTGCCTCTTTTATGTCAGCACTTGCTTTAAACACAAACATGCTTATCATTCATTATATTGGGCTCTGCTTGTTTCTGCTGTCGCTTTGGCACAACAGACTATTTTATGTTCCACTCCAATATTTCCCTAAAGAATATAGTGCTTTGTGAGACCTGTACTACAGACAATATCTGAATAGTGAATTAAATCTGTAATAAGAGAGCGAAAGGGCAGAGAAGAACAGAGCCGGTTGCAGTTCACAGGTGCGCAAGGAGGATGCTCTGAGTGCAGGTTTACATACTCTTCTTTCAGACAAGCTTCTCAGCCAAGTGTGTCACTTAATCCTCTGCACCTGAGATGATCTGCATACTCATGTGGCCGCGCCTGGGATTTGATTCCTAGGGCAACTTGGAAGCGTTTTCAGATTCTCTCTCTCTCCTCTTTCTCTTTTCCTCTTTTAGAATTTTGCAGGAATGGATTTGTGGAATTTCTTTTTCTTGATATAGAAGCTGATCTTGTAAGTCTTTCATAAGTTGAAAAGTGTTCTTTTTCAATGTACTGCAAAAGAAAGTAATTGGACACTCGAATTTTACTGCACCTTCCCTAAGACACGATGATGATCTTTTTGTAAGTTTGTTTACCTTCTAGGTATTTTTTAAATTTCATAAATAAATTAATGACCTCCTCAAAAATCAGAACTGACACTTCAGTTTCAAAACGGTATCTTTAAAATAATGGAAATTAATGTCTATGTGGATTTCCAAACTACAGCCAGAAGAGCAGTTACTTCATTTCATTCTTTCACAGCTTTCCCCTTCTGCAAAATAGGCATATGCCTCTTGAATACTGGCAATAATATGTTAGGAGAAATTTTAGCTATGCAAATTTATTTCATTCATCACCCCCATTATTACCAATTATCAGTCTACCTCCAAATAAAAATCAAACTGAAATTTAGCATATATCTGGCTATTGAAGTCTTTTATGTACTTATATTTCAGAGAATAGAGCCTAAACAATTAATCAAATTCAGAATTAAAAAAAAAAAAAAAAACCTTAGTTTCTTAACTGACATAACTGTTTTGCTTCTCCCAGGCCAGGGAAAGAAAAAAATGTTGGAGCAAATTCAGTACATGACTGAGATTTGAGAGATTTTAGGAAATCTTTTTACCTGCTGCGGCCTCACTAACTAGTTGACATCTGTTACTGCAGCTTGCGTGGGAGGAAGATCTCTGTGGGTTTTGTACTTGTTTTTGTTTCTTTGGGTTTTTTTGTCGCTGATTTATTCATGCCATTTAAGCACATATATATGACGTATATCTATATATCTCCTACTACGTGCCACACGTTGTTCCAGGCCCTGGGTATGCAATACCCATGAGCCTTTATTGCACTTATAATCCAGAAAGGGGAAACAAACAACTAAGCAATTTAAATAAGGTGTCATAAGTGCTCCTCTAAGATAAAGAGCACCGTGAGAGCTCATAGCAGAAGTAACCAGAGTAGGCCAGACTAGTGATTCGAGTCAGGCTTTCCAAATAAAGGGATATTTAAGCAGAGTCCTGGAAGATGAGCCAGACCCAGTCCTGTGGAAATAAGAACGTGAAAGGAATGTGTTTCAGGCACAGGGAGGTATAGCAGGGGCTAGCAGGAGGTGAAGCTGGACGGAGAAAATCACAAACGGAAGCATGATATGATTAGATGAACATTTCAGAAACATTGTTCTGCCTGTAGGGTGAGCATGGAGAACAATTAAATCTGTCACGAATCCAAACAAAAGCCCATCTACAGTAATGCAGTAAGGATAGAGAAAGAGGATTTATGGAAAAGGTAAATCCCCAAGATGGCTGATTGATTAGCTCTTGGGGTAGGGTGGGGAGAAAGCAGTTGACCCCAGCCCTTACTTAACTTTTAGCCACAGTGGTGAGCAATTAGTCATTCAATTACCCCCATCCAGCTGCAAGGGAGGCTGGGAAATGAGGATGGGCTATGTGCCCATGAATAAAATGAAATGGGCTTGAAGAGCACATTGCATCGTCTCTGCTTTAGTTGCCAGCCAAAATTGACTCAGTTTCCAGAAGCTGAGCTACAAATTGGTAGGCGCAATTGAATACTGATGTGTTTGTTTTCACCATTGTTCTAGGTTGTAGAGATTCAAAGATTGAACGATCCCTTGGAGATTCCATGTTTTCTCTTCTACCTGAGAAGGTCTAGCCCTACTATGAAGACTCTGCAATCAGCAATGTTAAACCTCCATATAATTCTTCCATCACTTTCATTTTCTGAGAAAATAGATGTTTAACCATACATATATACTTCCATGTTTTCTCTTTCAGCAAAATAGCATCTCAGCCAAGATGACCATATTAGTTGTCTATTACTAGTTTGGGGTGGGGGGTTGGTCAGGAATTTAAACAGGGCACAGTGGGAAGCACGATGGCTGTGTCTGGGGCCTCAGCTGAAAAACCCCAGGCCTTGGGAGTGGAGTCATGTAAAGGCTTGCTCATTCATGCATCTGAAAACTGATGCTGGCTGTCAGCTGGGGCCCTTCATTCCTCTTTACTTGAGCCTCCCCATGTGGGCTGGTTTGACTTTCCACACAGCACGGAACCTGGGTTTCAAGGGCAAGTGTCCTGAGAGAGCCAGGCAGAGCCGTATCTTTCTTATGGCCCAGCCTCAGAAGCCACATTGCACCACTCCCATCATTCCCCACTGACCAGGATTGTCACAGGCCCTGTCTGGGTTCAAAGAAAGAGTACCTAGATCCCCTCTCTTGTGGGTAGGGGTGTTAGCCATATCTCACAAAGAGCATGTGAGATGGGATAAATATATTGGTGCAGCCATTTGGGGAAAATACCTTACGTCACAATGAGCAATTCATTATAATTTGGGAAAGGAGTTCAAATCTCAGCACAGCTTTGGTGCTCAATGTTATTCCTTCTTTACTAGTGTGTCTTTACTTTTCCAAAATTAAGTAAATGAAATGAGTGACTAAATCTTCAGTCCTCTCTAAGCTGTCCATGAAAAGATCTCTTCTTACTCAAGGTTACTAGTTCTTTGAAGATAATTATCAGAAAATGTACCAGGGATAAGCCAGTAACATAAAAGTAACTCTGCTATGTCTAATTTTTCGGGAACCTTTGAGTTGCAAAGTGACAAAATTGAATTCAAACTAGTTTAAGTAGGTAAGAATTCTTTTTTTTTTTTTTTTTTTTTGGTGGTACGCGGGCCCCTCACTGCTGTGGCCTCTCCCGTTGCAGAGCACAGGCTCCGGACACGCAGGCTCAGTGGCCATGGCTCACGGGCCCAGCCGCTCCGCGGCATGTGGGATCTTCCCGGACCGGGGCACGAACCCGTGTCCCCTGCATCGGCAGGAGGACTCTCAACCACTGCGCCACCAGGGAAGCCCAGTAAGAATTCTTTATCTCATGAATCTGAACAGTTCAGAGGTTCAGATGGATTCAATCATAGCTGTATTCAGGGACTCAAAGGATGTTATCAGGCCTCTGTCTTTCCATGTCTCAGCTCTTTGCTCCTCTGCCCTGGTTAACTCCCAGAGAGGCTCTTTCCTTGTGGTGACCCAGATGGGTAGCCAGCATCTCCAGACTCAAACCGTCTCTAGTGCTTGTGATCTCAGGAGATAAGCTTCCCCTAAGCCTCCTCTTAGCATCCCTAATAATCCCTGGAAAAGGATTCTGGACCTGTTTGGGTCAGATGGGGGGAGTCACTGGGTAAGTCGCTGTCCTGGCGTGTATTAGTCAGGGTTCTCCAGAGAAACAGAATCAGTAAGATACATAGAGACCTAAGAGGAGATTTATAATAGGAGTTGGCTCCTGTGTTATGAGGCCGAGAAGTCCCACCATCTGCCATCTGCTGGAGAATCAGGAAAGCTGGTGGTATCATTCACTCTGAGTCCAAAGATCTGAGAATTGAGGGGATGATGATGTAAGTCCCTGTCTGAGTCCAACAGCCCAAGAACCAGAAGCACTGAAGTCCATGAGCAGGAGAAGATGGGTGTATCAGCTCAGGGAGAGCTAATTTGCCCTTCCTCTGCCTCTTTGATCTGTTTTGTTCCTAACAGATTGGATGGTGCCCGCCTGCATTGGTGAAGGCAATCTTCTTCACTCAGTCTCCCAATTTAAATGCTGATCGCTTCTGAAGATGTGCACAGACTCACCTAGAAATAATTTTTCACCAGCGACCTGGGCATCCCTTAGCCCAGTCAGGTGGGCATACAAATTTAATGGTCAGAAGGTGGATGGGAACTTTGGCCAGCCTGAGTCACCCCCTAGTGGCAGGGATCCAGGATCTTATGATTTGCAGCCCCGTCAGGTGTCAGAGGGGGTAGTTACTGAGTGAAACAGAACAGCGCTGATACCAGATGGCAGGTGTAAGTAGTTGAGCTCCAAATTCAACCTCTGTGACCAAAGCAAGTATAAGTTTTAATTCCTCATTAAATTTTGGTGTAGAATCTTGGTAGAGCTGAAGGGGAGAAAGTCAACCTATCAAACTCAAGTTAGGAGAACCCAATGAGCAACCTCCTGTGCTCTTAATCTGTCACGTGGGGTGACTAAACCATTTCCACTTTGTAAGTATAGAATGTCAGATTTTTCTCATATCCATATGTTCATTGCTATTTTATCTTTGAAATGGCATAGCTGGACCTCGATCTTAACCTATACTGAGTTTTATAGGTCTCCTGTGGAAAGCTGAGTTTGAAATCTACTCTGCACTAAATCACAAAGGAAAAATGACCTGCTTTATCCTGTTGGAGTATGATTTATGAGTTCATGCTTAGGTGTTTTATGACTACGTATCGTAACTTATTAGTGCTTCCATTAATATTGCCAGTCATGAGCCATAAAATCAACTCTGAGAGTATCCACAGGTTTTTATAAAACTCTGACTCACTAGTTTTTCTGTAAATCATATAAAATATTTTTGTTAAAAATGGCAATTTCGGGGCTTCCCTGGTGGCGTAGTGGTTGAGAGTCTGCCTGCCGATGCAGGGGACACGGGTTCGTGCCCCGGTCCGGGAAGATCCCACATGCCGCGGAGCGGCTGGGCCCGTGAACCGTGGCCGCCGAGCCTGCGCGTCCGGAGCCTGTGCTCCGCAACGGGAGAGGCCACAACAGTGAGAGGCCCACATACCAAAAAAAAAAAAAAAAGGAAATTTCACATGGTTTTGGTTTAGCATTCACATTTTCTAAGAGTAGAACCAGAGCTGCTCAGAACTGTGCAAGCACTTAGAAGTCATCAGGTCCCATGCTATTTCTCTCTGAGTGGAGTGCAGGCAATCAGTACCTTTAGTGGAATGAATGAATCTCCTCCATGACGTCATGCTGCTGATAAACATATTACCTCACAACATCCTACTTTTTTTTTTTTTTTTTTTTTTTTTTTTTGCCGTACGCGGGCCTCTCACTGTTGTGGCCTCTCGCGTTGCGGAGCACACGCTCTGTACGCGCAGGCTCAGCGGCCATGGCTCACGGGCCCAGCCGCCCCACGGCATGTGGAATCTTCCCGGACCGGGGCACAAAGCCGTGTCCCCTGCATTGCCAGGCGGACTCTCAACCACCGTGCCACCAGGGAAGCCCATCCTACGTTTTTTTGGTTTGTTCGCTTTTAAGAAGAATTCTAATTATCAGAAATTTGCCCTAGTTGTTTTTCTTTTGAGTCCTACAGAATTAGCCTCCACATGTCAGGTGCTGCACTTCTCATTTCCAGATAACTATGGCTTCCCCAGGGCTCCTCTTCCTCAGGCGTCATGTCCTCTGTTCTGTCCAACTTTCTGCATGTGTCATATTTGCCATAGCTACCTGTATCTTGACCATTTGACTTTGGCCATGTTCCTATTCTCACTGGCAATAGTTGTTCATTGTATTATAAATCTGCCAGCCCCTCTGTTTTCTGGTCCCCATTTTTTGCATCTTATTCATAGTGATACCTCAGGAGACTGTCAAATTATTTCCTGGAGTCCAGATACCTTATTTCAAGGTCTGTGCATGAAAACAATCTAAAAAAATGAGATGTGTTTTGTCTGGCATTTTCCCTATGTGGGACATTAAGGTTATCAGTCTACGGTTTGCAGCATCTTCTTTCTTCCTACTTAAAAAAAAATGGAGACTTTTCCCTGACTTTGATCATTGGATCCTTTTTCTTCTCCCTGAAGCATCAAAGACTATTAGAAAGTTTCATTGATCTCATCCACAGGTCCTGTTAGGATCCTTGAATGTAATTGTGGCAGGATAATATTTTGAGATGTTACCCAAGATTTTCTTTTCTGAATTTCTTTTACTCTTCGCCCTTTATTCATTTAGTCAATGCATTCATTGCCTCCGGGAAAGGTTTTTAGAGCAGAAAAGCAAAGAAAAGGCTTTTTAAATCTCTGAACCTTGTGCCATTGGACATTACAAAAAGAAGAAAAAACAAAACAAAACCCTTGGCCCAGGGGGAACTCATGTCATAAAAATTAGGTGGGGAAAAATTGTGTTATCTGCAGTCAGACTCTGCTTTTCTCGCTGTCACACCCCCTACTTCTCTTCATCTCCACCTGTGGTCTATTGAGCTACATGAATTTGTACAGACTGGAGAAAGAGACAGGAGAAACCCTCTGTACGTCTGGAAATCCAAGACCAGAAGAGAACGTGGGCACCCCTGAACAAGTGGCAAGGGGTGAGGGTTTTCTCCTACCCAGGAGCAGAATGAGTGGAAGTGTCTAAATGATGTATCCAGGCAACCAAAGACAACCTCACAAATTCCTCCTCTTTACAGTGCAACTTGGGACATGATTCTTTTGCATGATTGATTTTTTATTTTAAAGAGTGTTCATATAATTATCTTAAAGATGATTTTGCATGTTAGTTATCTTTGGGGAAGCAGTACCCTGCTTCTATTATTTAGTTTTAATGGCAACAGAGGAGTTCTAAATTTTGTTCTAGGAGCTAAACCATGCAAAGAGTGCCTGTGCTCTCAAAATATTAAGCATTTTTCAGAAAAACATGAAATATTGGATCTAATTCCAACAAATTAGCAGTACCTTTTTCTAACAGAAAATGACTACTTTAAGTAAATAGTATAAAATCACATCCACAAAAGTCTGTTCAAGATAAATACAAACAGTTATTCCTGTCACTGTTGTGTACTTGTAAATGGATAAGTCATGAGGCACCAAATTTATGAAAAACTAATAGAAGAAAACAATATTGAGAAAATTATGTCTATCCATTACCTTAATTTTTATGAAATTTTTTTCTAAATGTTTTCAAATTAGAAATAGGTGATTATTTGTTTAAAAAAAAAGAAAAAAATAGGTGATTATTACATGGTTCTGGCTGATAGGTGTTCCACAGAAGCATGATTTAAAAACCACCTTTCTCAAAGGAGTCCAGTTAAGTAAGGAAGGGGTTTGGCAGCAAAAAAAAAAAAAAGTTTAAGTAGGAATTTTACTTCTATACGTCTTCTACAGCATTTCTTCTGAGGGAGTTATGGGGGTGTGCTGGTCAGCTCTCCTTTCAAAAAAGAACTTACCATTTAGCTGGGTCGATGAAAATAATCAATAAACAATCTGTAATAGGAAAAGAAAAGAGTTTTGAGCCAAACTGAGGACTATAGCCCAGGAGACAGCCTCTTAGATAACTCTGAAGAACTGCTCCAGAGAAGCATGGTTTTCAGCACAGTTTTATATCTGTCAGAACAAAGAACATCAAAGGAGTGAGGGGACATTCCTTCAAGGTTTAAAAAAAACCGATGAGCACATGCACAGCGAGTCAGTGTGGCCTTGGCACCTGGGAAGGGAGTCTTATCACTGAAGGAGAACCAGCAATGGCGTCCCAGGAAGGGAGGCATTTAATCTTTATTTTTAGCATGGACATTCTTCTCTTCTGGTCAATGCACCTTTTTCTTTAATATAGTAGATGTACAATGTATGTTTGATAGGCCACAAACAGGCTGTTTTAGTTAGCATAAAATTCAAGTTAACTCGTGTATAAGTCAGAATGACTTCTCCATACCTCAATATGTAAAAACTTCTTTCATCAGCTATAGAGTGCAATTAGCCAACAAGCTCCATCTGTTGGCACCTTCAGACTCTGCTTCAGCCTTCAAGCCAGGGCCACTCTTCCAGGGTAGACCCCAGCCAATGGCTGGGCATGGTGAGTGTACTGGCCATTTCTGCCCTAGGTGGGGATCCTCATGGGCAAGCTTTGCTCCTGAGCTCCCCATTATGGTAGCCAAGACTGTCCGTCCTGCATCATTGTCTAAGGCTCTCCCTACCCAATACTGTTTCCTCCCCAATTCATCTCTAAACTTTGTTCCCATTACCCCTCAATAAGCCTTCTGCCCTCCTAACTTTGTCTCAGTGTCTGCTTCCCCGGTACCCAACTGACACAGCTTTCTGTAGCATGGGCTTTAAGTAAAACACTAGCTGGTAGCATTTGTTTTTACTGACAGGCATATATAGCATGTAGATGGCTGAAGGTGCCTACAGGGAAAAACTGTTAGTAACTGGTTTAATTGAACTCTGGGTTGATAGAGTAGTGATTGGCCTTGTGAGAGCGTGAAAGCATTTCCATCATATAAGACCACAGATTTGAGAACGGATTTGAGAAATTTATCCATAGCTTGAAAGTGCTTTACATTAAAAAAAATTTTTTTTTACAAGTGGCAGTAATCGATGTAGAAGACCTCATGACATCATTTATTTATAATACTGATATTAATGGCTATCATTTATTAGTACTGACCCTATGGCAGGAAATGTGCTAAGGGTTTAACATACATTATCCCATTTAGTTCTAAAGGCTGATGTCTAAACAATATTAATTCATGACTTAGTTAATTGCTCTTAGGAGTTTCAGCTTTAGCCAGGAAGTACATTAGCACTAGATCTGGAAATTGCTATCCTGGCTGTATAACGAGTGTGTCCATTAAAATGTTAATGTATAATGGTGCATCTTGGGAACAGAAACGTTATGGCGTTTATCAGCTTAGTCCAGTAAAGTGTATACTGTAGGAGTAATTATGAACCTTCCAACTACATTATTTATTTAGAAAAAGTACTATTTATGTGAAAAAATCACATTTCTACTATGTCACTTGGGAAATTATGATACCATAAATCTGTGTTGACTTATACCATTTCCATCCATGCATTTCTTTTAAAATCTGAGTCCTTTACAAAATGGATATGAAATGAATTTTTCTTATGTAGTGTATGGTCAGGCCACTCAGGATGGCTGTTCTCTTGCTCTCTGTACATCCCCTGCTCACCCACCGCCTGCTTCCCCTATACCCTAGTCATATGAACGTGCTTGCCCCCTGCCCCAGCTGGTGATTGTTCTAATCCTTAGGCCAGAACGACTCCACCTGCTAGTTTACTAAAGGGAGACATCTGCCCTCATGATGGTCGTGAGGGTTGTTAATCTGAGGGGCTTTTAGGGAGTGCCCCAGCTGTTGGTTTCCCTGGTAACTGATGAGCCAACTGACGACATCAATTCCTCCTATAAATAGTAGCTTTCCCCCACCCACCTCCCAGACTAGTGAAGATGGCTGCCATGTCCTGTCTGTGGTCTGCAGTGGAGGTGTTGCTCCAGGACTTTTTGCTTCAGAGGTGGGTGTAAGATCCCCTATCCAATAAGCCATTGATGTCTCTGTCACCATCTCCAGGCTCTTTCTTCAGTTTTTTTTTGTTTTTGTTTTTTTGGCGGTACGCGGGCCTCTCACTGCTGTGGCCTCCCCCGCCGCGGAGCACAGGCTCCGGACGCGCAGGCCCAGCGGCCACGGCTCACGGGCCCAGCCGCTCCGCGGCATGTGGGATCTTCCCGGACCGGGGCACAAAGCCGTGTCCCCTGCATTGCCAGGCGGACTCTCAACCACTGTGCCACCAGGGAAGCCCCCTCTTCAGTTTTGAGGCTGGGTAACTACAAGGCTTGCAGGCCTGTGGGGTGCAGCCCAATAGGGAGTATATCAAGGATGGGAACAGCTGCCTGAGAGTGGAGTCAACACTACCAGATCCCAAGGTAGGGACCCCTGGCTATTTGGAATGAGGTTGGATTTCGTCAAGTGCTTCTCCTGTGTCAACTGATAATATCATTGATTTTTCTTCTTTAGCCTGTTTATATGGTGAATTACATTGATTTCTTTTTTTTTAATGTTGAACTAGCCTTGCATATACGGAATAAATCCCATTTGGTAATGGTATATGCTTTTTTTTTCAAATTGTTGGATTTGATTTGTTAATATTTTGTTGAGGATTTTTGCATCTAAGTTCTTGAGAGAGATTGGTGTGTAGGTTTCTTTTCTGTACTGTTTTTGTCTGGTTTTGGTATCAGAGTAATACTGGCTTTATAAAATGAGTTGGGAAGTGTCTCCTTTTCTTCTGTTTTCTGGAAGAAATTATGTAAAACTTACATTAATTTCTTTAAATATTTGGTAGAATTCTCCTGTGGAACTATCTGGGACTGGAGATTCTCTTTTGGACTTTCAAATTACAAATTTCCTGGTTAAAGGATCATATAGATTATTTCATGCTGGTTGAGTTTTGGTATTTTGTGGGTTTTCTCTGGCTGTTTGAAAGGAAAGAGGAAAACATTCAATAAGACTTTCAGATATAAAGATTTTACTAGTAATTTGAGAAGAAGTTTGCAGAGTGTAAAGTATCTTCTCAGGATTTAACTATCATGGACTTGTTAATCATGAATCTAAACCATTGCTAAATGCAACACTGAGGGCTTTGTTTATCAGTTTTTTCCTTCTTTCACCCCAAATTTCTGATTTTATTGGCTCTCTTTTCAGATTCTTGAAAGAAAATGATTCAATTTTTATGCAACTCAAACCCCAAAATCCTAACAAGTATTTCATTTGAAATCATACATGGAGTCTAGAAAATGAAAACATCCTCTGCTATTGAAATAATACATTGGATATGTGTTTGCTATTTTTACAGCTGTATTGGTCTCACACACAAACAGCAGGATAATCATGCCTTCCAATGATGATGAGCATTTAAGAAAATGCATATACCCATTTTACAGACCTAGTATCCAGGGATGTTTCCTTTCTTACTTCTCTGAGTTGTTTGGAAGTATTTCTTCTGTGTGGTCTTGATTTTATAGAATGCAATGGATAGCTTAGTTGCCTGCAGCAGTAATACTATAAATTGCTGTAAATCAAGTTAACTTCATTACACTGGTCCTGAGAAAAATTAATCAGAGAAAACTGTAAATCTTATTTCCTTGATTGAAAATAAAATTTCAGATTGTTTAATATGATACTTAATAGAAAAACAGGCCAGTTGTTTGAGTACACTGAGGAGTAGTAAAAGCTTTTACTTTGTTCAATTAAAGGTACTTGACCAAAGAATCACAATGTTGCTCCTTCTAAGACGAATCGGAGAATCTTCAGTTTGAATATGTTCAGTTTTCACTTAATCATTTTCTGGAAGTTTTGTGTGTACTTCTCATAATGTTAAACAGAACACCATTGTAACTGTGCTTTGAATTCAAGTGCTGTTATCTGCTGATTGGAAATAAGAAGTGCATTTAGGGTCCTCTCAAAAATGCCCATTATTAACTTGAAAAAGCATAGGTCTGAGGCAAGCATATTTTTAGTTTTGCCTATTGCAATAACTCACAATAATATGTGATTTGGGACTTACATTCTTTTTTCATTATAGAAATTTAAAATTATACAATTTAATGTGGTTTATGAAAATACCCAATTATCCATGAGCCTCCAAATGTTCTCACTGAAAATGGAACCCAGTCAACTGAGTGGCAATTAAATGATCCTGGGAAAGAGAAGTTTAATTCCATGACCTAGAAAAGCCATCGGAGGATGGTGCTTTTCTTGTAGTCTTTTTAGGCCCAGTGCCGTTCATGAGGCTTGCTATACAGTAGACACTCAAAAAATACATGTTCAGTAAGCAACCAATCATAGGTCAAAGAGCTTTTAATATTTTCTCAAAGGGTCTAGATGCCTCACACACAGAGAAATGATATATAATTCAAAAGAACATTAACGATTTTAAACAGAAGGAAATGGAATAAGCAAAGAGACATTCGAAACAATAAAAAAGCAAGTTTTGGAGGCAGTAAAACAGCCACTGGTAAACGTATGGACTGGGTTTCACATGGACAGACTAAACATATAATGAATCATAAACTCTCATACAATGAAGCATGATGGAATTTTTGCATTGACCTCTTTGCCTTAGGCATCTCATCCTCAGCTGAGCCAACTATTGGCGAGGCTACTATTAGTGATCCTTAGATAATTACTACTGAGATTTTTGCTTTATACTACAAAAGCTGCATACCATCTCATATGGCTTGGACAGCTATGGTCTTCCACTAACCATAGCTCCTTTCAAAAATATTTTTAGTAGAATTGCCCAAGAAACATTTGGAGAGGAAGTGTACTGGAAATGGTACACCGTCCTGTCCTGAACTGGAAGCTGCAGATTCCAAATGTCAGCTGCCAATTCTTATTCTGTTCCTGGGAGTTTCCCCTCCCTCTGCTCCTCCTCCCTCACCTGCTGCCTGCAGGGTCCTTAAAGTTGGCTGCTGCCCAACCTGCTCATTTAGGACTGGCCCTGCTACAGCAGGACACAGGGTCAGCCTCCACTTGGAGTGTGGCCAGCGTCATCCCTGGTGCCATACTCCTGGATTCTCCATCACATGACTGCTGGGGAAGGGAACTTCGCTTCATTCCAGTGGCTAGAAAGAACACAGAGCCTAGCACAGTGGGGCAGCCTGTAGCCGCAGTGATGACACTGTGCATGCAGTGAGAGTTGGCTTGCCTCAGGCTAACACCACCTCTTATATTTGTTTGAGGCAGGCCCAGGAATGCCAAGACAACTGGGGGCATGTTGAAGCCATAATTCTTGACTGGGTCAAACTACATCTTAGAGAAAAGTATGAACAGCAGGGATTTGTGAAAGAACTATACTCGTAATTTACCCAATTACATTTTCACAATTGATTGTATTTCCAAACTCATAAAACAAAATTAAGAAAAAAAAAGAATGCACTTACTATGTTGGAATTTTTTTTTTTGGCGGTACGCAGGCCTCTCACTGTTGTGGCCTCTCCCGTTGTGGAACACAGGCTCCGGACGTGCAGGCTCAGCAGCCATGGCTCACGGGCCCAGCCGCTCCGCAGCACGTGGGATCTTCCCGGACCGGGGAACGAACCCGTGTCCCCTGCATCAGCAGGCGGACTCTCAACCACTGCGCCACCAGGGAAGCCCTATGTTGGATTTTTAATTTAAAATGGACCCAAGATGTAAGCATGTTGGTGTTAGTCTTTGGTTGGTTTAAAACATTCCTTTTGAAGGTAGTATGTCCAAGAACTAATCTAGGCACAAACTGTTTCTCTAGGATTACCCTTGTATATTTTCACTCTTATGTAATTTACCACTGCAGAAAATGACTCCAGGATAAGCTCCCAGGAATAATATCTCAAACCTTGCTACAAAACTGCCATGAGAAAGAAACTACCACTGCTTAATAGTGCAGGGTTTCCTTTTGGTGTGA
Source organism: Grampus griseus (assembly GCF_964374135.1). Classification (NCBI taxonomy): domain Eukaryota; kingdom Metazoa; phylum Chordata; class Mammalia; order Artiodactyla; family Delphinidae; genus Grampus; species Grampus griseus. The sequence goes on from NC_139001.1 coordinate 59,808,860, forward strand.
TGAAAATGTTTTGGAACTAGAGAGAAGTAGTGGTTGCACAATTGTACTGGATGCCACAGAAATACTTTAAAACGGTTAGTTTTAGGTTATGTGAATTTCACCTCAAGAAAAAAAGTAGAAAAAACAACAAAAAAGGGAAGGAGAAAAAAAATCGCCACCTCTGAGCACTAAAATCTAGGAACTCGACTTTACAGTAGCACCAGCACTGATGCCATTTCTATTTCATGAACATGACCCTTGCGACCGCGATGCCCTCTGAAAGCCAGACAGATATGCCATGACTCACACCAGCACATGGGAAACTGCACGGAACTTGTTCTTCGTGTTGCTTAGGGCAGGTGTTTCTAATTGCCAACGCCCGGGTTACTGTCTGTCTTCTAGCGCAAAGGAGACTTGAGGAAGCAAGACTCAAAATATGGAGGTTTACTAAAATATAGAAAGGCCATTCAAAAGATGGTGGGCCGCCACAAAATGGTAAGATTTATTACATCCTCCTTGCCATGTGGATGTCGTGGATACCGAGAATTTGATTAAGTGCTAAGAGAGAGGAGGCTTTGGCACATCTTACCTCCCAGATGATCAGGCAAAATCTTTGTCTAGCAACAACACTCAGTTTCTTTTTGGGGTCGTTATACTACAATCAATATTTGGCGTATATACCACATCATCTGTTAAGTTGGCCTGCATTCTTCTCCCAGGCATCACATTCCCAGGAAGTATGGTTAACCACTATCCTGTTTAGACATAGGACTACCCTATCTAAGAGGGGGCACCAGAGACGCCACCCTTGGAGTTATCCACAAAACTAAATGATTTTATATATTTTAAAATTGAAATATAGCTGATTTAAAATATTGGATTACTTTCAGGCATACAGCAAAGGGATTAGTTGTATATGTTTTCAGATTATTTTCCATTACAGGTTATTACAAGGTATTGAATATAGTTCCCTGTGCTATATAGTAAATCCTTGTTGCGTATCTATTTTATGTATAGTAGATCATATCTGTTAATTCCATACCCCTAATTTATCCCTTCCCCCTATTTCCCCTTTGGTAACCATAAGTTTCTTTTCTGTGTCTGTGAGTCTGTTTTGGTTTTGTATATAGATTCATCAATATTATTTTTTAGATTCCACATATAAATGTTATAATATTTGTCTTTCTCAGTCTGACTTACTTCACTTAGTATGATAAACTCTAGGTCCATCCATGTTGCTGCAAATGGCAATATTTCACTTTTTATGGCTGAGTAATATTCCATTGTATGTATACCATATCTTAAGCCAGTTGTCTGTTGATGGGCACTTGGGTTGTTTCCACGTCTTAGCTATTGTAAATAGTGCTGCTGTGAACACTGGGGTGCATGTATCTTTTCAAATTAGAGAATTAGAGTTTTCTCTGGATATATGCCCAGGAGTGGGATTGCTGGATCATATCATAGCTCTATTTTTAGTTTTTTAAGGAACCTTCATGCTGTTTTCCACAGTGGCTGCACCAATTTACATTCCCACCAACAGTGTATGAGCATTCCTTTTTCCCCATACTCTCTCCAGCATCTATTATTTGGAGACTTTTTGACAGTCGTTCTGATCGGTGTTAGGTCATTGTGGTTTTGATTTGCATTTCTCTAATAATTAGTGATGTTGAGAAGCTTTTCATGTGCCTGTTGGCCATCTATATGTCTTCTTTGGAGAAATGTCTATTTAGGTCTTCTCAGTTTTTGATTGGGTTGTTTTCTTGATATTGAGTTGTTTGAGCTGTTTGGATATTAACCGCTTGTCAGTTGCACCATTTACAAGTATTTTCTCCCATTCCATAGGTTATCTTTTTGTTGATGGTTTCCTTTGCTGTGCAAAAGCTTTTAAATTTGATTAAGTCCCATTTGTTTAATTTTGCTTTTATTTCTTTTGCCTTGGACGACTGAGCTATAAAAATATTGCTATGATTTATGTCCAAGAATGTTTTGCCTATGTTCTCTTCTAGGAGTTTTATGGTGTCAAGTCATATTTAGTCTTTATTCCATTGAGTTTATTTTTGTATATGGCATGAAGGAGTGTTCTAATTTCATTGATTTACATGTAACTGTCCAGGGTTCTCAACACCACCTGCTGAAGAGACTGTCTTTTCTCCATTGTATATTCTTGCCTCCTTTGTCAAAGATTAATTGACCATAGGTTGGTGGGTTTATTTCTGGGCTCTCTATTCTGTCCCATTGATCCATTTGTCTGTTTTTGTGCCAGTACCATGCTGTTTTGATTACTGTAGCTTTGTATTATTTTCTGAAGTCTTGAAGGGTTATGCCTCCAGCTTTGTTCTTTTTCCTCACGATTGCTTTGGCAATTCTGGGTCTTTTGTAATTCCATATAACTTTTAGTATGCTAGTTCTGTGGAAAGTGTCCTGGGTATTTTGATAGTATCACGTTAAATCTATAGATTGCTTTGAGTAGTATGGCCATTTTAACAATATTTTTCCAATCCCAGAGCATGTGATAGCTTTCCATTTCTTCGAATCATCAATTTCCTTTACCAATGTTTTATATTTTCAGTATATAGGTCTTTCATCTCCTTGGTTAAATTTATACCTGTGTATTATTTTTTTTGATGTGATTTTATTTATTTTTGGCTGCATTTTTAGGGGGGTGGGGTCTTTGTTGCCGCATGTGGGCTTTCTCTAGCTGAGGCAAGCGGGGACTACTCTTTGTTGCAGTGCGCCAGCTTCTCATTGTGGTGGCTTCTCTTGTGGAGCACGGGCTCTGGGCACGTGGGCTTCAGTACTTGTGGCACGTGGGCTTAGTAGTTGTGGCTTGCACGCTCAGCAGTTGTGGCGCATGGGCTTAGTTGCTCTGCAGCATGTGGGATCTTCCTGCACCAGGGTTCGAACCCATGTCCCCTGCATTGGCAGGCGGATTCTTAACCACTGCACCACCAGGGAAGTCCCTTTTGATATGATTTAAATGGGGTTGTTTTTTAATTTCTGATATTTCATTGTTTGTGTAAAGAAATGAAACAGTTTTCTATATATTAATCTTGTATCCTACTACCTTGCTGAATTCATGTATCAGTTCTAATCGTTTTGTGTGGAGTTTTTAGGGCTCTGTATATAGAATATCATGTCACCTACAAGTAGTGACAGTTTTACCTCTTCCCTTCCAAATTGGATACTTTTTATTTCTTGTCTGATTTGCTGTGGCTAAGACTTCCAATACTGTGTTAAATAGAAGTGGTGAGAGTGGGCAAACTTGTTGCTAAATATAGCAGGAAGGCTTTCAGCTTTTTACCATTGCATATTACGTTGGCTGTGGGTTTGTTGTAAATGGCTTTTTTAATGTTGATATATGTTTCCTCTATACCCATTTTGGTGAGAGTTTTTATCATGAATGTTGAATTTTATCAAAAGCTTTTTCTGTGTCTATTGAGATGATCATGTGGTTTTTTGTTTTTTTTAATATCTTTATTAGAGTATAATTGCTTGACAATGGTGTGTCAGTTTCTGTTTTATAACAAAGTGAATCAGTTATACATATACATATGTCCCCATATCTCTTCCCTCTTGCATCTCCCTCCCTCCCACCCTCCCTATCCCACCCCTCTAGGTGGTCACAAAGCACCGAGCTGATCTCCCTGTGCTATGTGGCTGCTTCCCACTAGCTATCTGTTTTACGTTTGGTAGTTCATATATGTCTATGTCACTCTCTCACTTTGTCCCAGCTTACCCTTCCCTCTCCCCATATCCTCAAGTGCATTCTCTAGTAGGTCTGCATCTTTATTCCCTTCTTGACCTTAGGTTCTACTGACCATTTTCTTTTCTTTTTTTTTTTTAGATTCCATATATATATATGTTAGCATACGGTATTTGTTTTTCTCGATCTGACTCACTTCACTCTGAATGACAGTCTCTAGGTCCATCCACCTCACTACAAATAACTCAGTTTCATTCCTTTTTATGGCTGAGTAATATTCCGTTGTATATATATGCCACATCTTCTTCATCCATTCATCTGTTGATGGACACTTAGGTTGCTTCCATGTCCTGGCTATTGTAAACAGAGCTGCAGTGAACATTTTGGTACATGACTCTTTTTGAATTATGGTTTTCTCAGGGTATATGCCCAGTAGTGGGATTGCTGGGTCATATGGTAGTTCTATTTGTAGTTTTCTAAGGAACCTCCATACTGTTCTCCATAGTGGCTGTATCAATTTACATTCCCACCAACAGGGCAAAAGGGATCCCTTTTCTCCACACCCTCTCCAGCATTTATTGTTTCTAGATTTTTTGATGATGGCCATTCTGACTGGTGTGAGATGATATCTCATTGTAGCTTTGATTTGCATTTCTCTAATGATTAATGATGTTGAGCATTCTTTCATGTGTTTGTTGGCAATCTGTATATCTTCTTTGGAGAAATGTCCATATAGGTCTTCTGCCCATTTTTGGATTGGGTTGTTTGTATTCTTGATATTGAGCTGCATGAGTTGCTTGTATGTTTTGGAGATTAATCCTTTGTCAGATGCTTCATTTGTAAATACTTTCTCCCATTGTGAGGGTTGTCTTTTCGTCTTGTTTATGGTATCCTTTGCTGTGCAAAAGCTTTTCAGTTTCAGGAGGTCCCATCTGTTGATTTTTGTTTTTATTTCCATTTCTCTAGGAGGTGGGTCAAAAAGGATCTTGCTGTGATTTATGTCATAGAGTGTTCTGCCTATGTTTTCCCCTAAGAGTTTGATGGTGCCTGGCCTTACATTTAGGTCTTAATCCATTTTGAGCTTATTTTTGTGTATGGTGTTAGGGAGTGATCTAATCTCATGCTTTTACATGTACCTGTCCAGTTTTCCCAACACCACTTATTGAAGAGGCTGTCCTTTCTCCACTGTACATTCCTGCCTCCTTTATCAAAGATAAGGTGACCATATGTGCGTGGGTTTATCTCTGGGCCTTCTATCCTGTTCCATTGATCTATATTTCTGTTTTTGTGCCAGTACCATACTGTCTTGATTACTGTAGCTTTGTAGTATAGTCTGAAGTCAGGGAGCCTGATTCCTCCAGCTCCGATTTTTGTTCTCAAGATTGCTTTGGCTATTCGGGGTCTTCTGTGTTTCCATGCAAATTGTGAAATTTTTTGCTCTAGTTCTGTGAAAAATGCCAGTGGTAGTTTGATAGGGATTGCACTGAATCTGTAGATTGCTTTGGGTAGTAGAGTCGTTTTCACAATGTTTATTCTCCCAATCCAAGAACATGGTATATCTCTGCATCTATTTGTATCATCTTTAATTTCTTTCATCAGTGTCTTATGATTTTCTGCATACAGGTCTTTTGTCTCCTTAGGTAGGTTTATTCCTAGATATTTTATTGTTTTTGTTGCAATGCTAAATGGGAGTGTTTTCTTGATTTCACTTTCAGATTTTTCATCATTAGTGTATAGGAATGCCAGAGATTTCTGTGCATTAATTTTGTATCCTGCTACTTTACCAAGTTCATTGATTAGCTCTAGTAGTTTTCTGGTAGCATCTTTAGGATTCTCTATGTATAGTATCATGTCATCTGCAAATAGTGACAGCTTTACTTCTTCTTTTCCGATTTGGGTTACTTTTATTTCTTTTTCTTCTATAATTGCTGTCGCTAAAACTTCCAAAACTATGTTGAACAATAGTGGTGAGAGTGGGCAACCTTGTCTTGTTCCTGATCTTAGTGGAAATGGTTTCAGTTTTTCACCATTGAGGACGATGTTGGCTGTGGGTTTTTCATATATGGCCTTTTTTATGTTGAAGAAAGTTCCCTCTATGCCTACTTTCTGGAGGGTTTTTATCATAAATGGGTGTTGAATTTTGCCGAAAGCTTTCTCTGCATCTATTGAGATGATCATATGGTTTTTCTCCTTCAGTTTGTTAATATGGTGTATCACGTTGATTGATTTGCGTATATTGAGGAATCCTTGCATTCCTGGGATAAACCCCACTTGATTATAGTGTATGATCCTTTTAATGTGCTGTTGGATTCTTTTTGCTAGTACTTTGTTGAGGATTTTTGCATCTATGTTCATCAGTGATATTGGCCTGTAGTTTATTATAGTATCTTTGTTTGCTTTTGATATCAGGGTGATGGTGACCTCATAGAACGAGTTTGCGAGTGTTCCTCGCTCTGCTATATGTTGGAAGAGTTTGAGAAGGATAGGTGTTAGCTCTTCTCTAAATGTTTGATAGAATTCTGTGAAGCCATCTGGTCCTGGGCTTTTGTTTGTTGGAAGATTTTTAATCAGTTTCAATTTCAGTGCTTCTGATTGGTCTGTTTATATTTTCTGTTTCTTCCTGGTTCAGTCTGGAAGGTTGTGCATTTCTAAAAATTTGTCCATTTCTTCCAGGTTGTCCATTTTATTGGCATAGAGTTGCTTGTAGTAATCTCTCATGACCCTTTGTATTTCTGCAGTGTCAGTTGTTACTTCTCCTTTTTTATTTCTAATTCTATTGATTTCAGTCTTCTCCTTTTTTTCTTGATGAGTCTGGTAATGATTTATCAATTTTGTTTATCTTCTCAAAGAACCACCTTTTAGTTTTATTGATCTTTGCTATCATTTCCTTTTCATTTCTTTCTTTTTTTTAACATCTTTATTGGGGTATAATTGCTTTACAATGGTGTGTTAGTTTCTGCTTTATAAAAAAGTGAATCAGTTATACATATACATATGTTCCCATATCTCTATCCTCTTGCGTCTGCCTCCCCCCCCAACCCCTCCAGGCGGTCACAAAGCACCGAGCTGATCTCCCTGTGCTATGCGGCTGCTTCCCACTAGCTATTTACCTTATGTTTGGTAGTGTATGTATGTCCATGCTTCTCTCTCGCTTTGTCACAGCTCACCCTTCCCCCCCACCATATCCTCAAGTCCGTTCTCTAGTAGGTCTGTGTCTTTATTCCTGTCTTACCCCTAGGTTCTTCATGACATTTTTTTGTTTCTTAAATTTCGTATATATGTGTTAGCATACGGTATTTGTCTTTCTCTTTCTGACTTACTTCACTCTGTATGACAGACTCTAGGTCTATCCACCTCATTACAAGTAGCTCAATTTCGTTTCTTTTTATGGCTGAGTAATATTCCATTGTATATATGTGCCACATCTTCTTTATCCATTCATCCGATGATGGACACTCAGGTTGTTCCATCTCTGGGCTATTGTAAATAGAGCTGCAATGAACATTTTGGTACATGACTCTTTTTGAATTATGGTTTTCTCAGGGTATATGCCCAGTAGTGGGATTGCTGGGTCATATGGTAGTTCTATTTGTAGTTTTTTAAGGAACAACCATACTGTTCTCCATAGTGGCTGTACCAATTCACATTCCCACCAGCAGTGCAAGAGGGTTCCCTTTTCTCCACACCCTCTCCAGCATTTATTGTTTCTAGATTTTTTGTTGATGGTCATTCTGACTGGTATGAGATGATATCTCACTGTAGTTTTGATTTGCATTTCTCTAATGATGTTGAGCATTCTTTCATGTGTTTGTTGGCAGTCTGTATATCTTCTTTGGAGAAATGTCTATTTAGGTCTTCTGCCCATTTTTGGATTGGGTTGTTTGTTTTCTTGTTATTGAGCTGCATGAGCTGCTTGTAAATTTTGGAGATTAATCCTGTGTCAGTTCCTTCATTTGCAAATATTTTCTCCCATTCTGAGGGTTGTATTTTGGTCTTATTTATGGTTTCCTTTGCTGTGCAAAAGCTTTGAAGTTTCATTAGGTCCCATTTGTTTATTTTTGTTTTTATTTCCATTTCTCTGGGAGGTGGGTCAAAAAGGATCTTGCTGTGATTTATGTCATAGAGTGTTCTGCCTATGTTTTCCCCTAAGAGTTTGATGGTGCCTGGCCTTACATTTAGGTCTTAATCCATTTTGAGCTTATTTTTGTGTATGGTGTTAGGGAGTGATCTAATCTCATGCTTTTACATGTACCTGTCCAGTTTTCCCAACACCACTTATTGAAGAGGCTGTCCTTTCTCCACTGTACATTCCTGCCTCCTTTATCAAAGATAAGGTGACCATATGTGCGTGGGTTTATCTCTGGGCCTTCTATCCTGTTCCATTGATCTATATTTCTGTTTTTGTGCCAGTACCATACTGTCTTGATTACTGTAGCTTTGTAGTATAGTCTGAAGTCAGGGAGCCTGATTCCTCCAGCTCCGATTTTTGTTCTCAAGATTGCTTTGGCTATTCGGGGTCTTTTGTGTTTCCATACAAATTGTGAAATTTTTTGCTCTAGTTCTGTGAAAAATGCCAGGGGTAGTTTGATAGGGATTGCACTGAATCTGTAGATTGCTATGGGTAGTAGAGTCATTTTCACAATGTTGATTCTTCCAATCCAAGAACATGGTATATCTCTCCATCTGTTTGTATCATCTTAATTTCTTTCATCAGTGTCTTATAATTTTCTGCATACAGGTCTTTTGTCTCCTTAGGTAGGTTTATACCAAGAAATTTTATTCTTTTTGTTGCAATGCTCAATGGGAGTGTTTTCTTGATTTCACTTTCAGATTTTTCATCATTAGTGTATAGGAATGCCAGAGATTTCTGTGCATTAATTTTGTATCCTGCTACTTTACCAAATTCATTGATTAGCTCTAGTAGTCTTCTGGTAGCATCTTTAGGATTCTCTATGTATAGTATCATGTCATCTGCAAACAGTGACAGCTTTACTTCTTCTTTTCCGATTTGGATTTCTTTTATTTCCTTTTCTTCTCTGATTGCTGTGACTAAAACTTCCAAAACAATGTTGAACAATAGTGGTGAGAGTGGGCAACCTTGTCTTGTTCCTGATCTTAGTGGCAATGCTTTCAGTTTTTCACCATTGAGGATGATGTTGGCTGTGGGTTTGTCATATATGGCCTTTATTATGTTGAGGAAAGTTCCCTGTATGCCTACTTTCTGCAGGGTTTTTATCATAAAAGGGTGTTGAATTTTGTCAAAAGCTTTCTCTGCATCTGTTGAGATGATCATATGGTTTTTCTCCTTCAATTTGTTAATACTGTTTATCACATTGATTGATTTGCGTATATTGAAGAATCCTTGCATTCCTGGAATAAACCCCACTTGATCATGGTGTATGAGCCTTTCAATGTGCTGTTGGATTCTGTTTGCTAGTATTTTGTTGAGGATTTTTGCATCTATGTTCATCAGTGATATTGGCCTGTAGTTTTCTTTCTTTGTGACATCCCTGTCTGGTTTTGGTATCAAGGTGATGGTGGCCTTGTAGAGTGAATTTGGGAGTGTTCCTCCCTCTGCTATATTTTGGAAGAGTTTGAGAATGATAGGTGTTACCTCTTCTCTAAATGTTTGATAGAATTCTGTGAAGCCATCAGGTCCTGGGCTTTTGTTTGTTGGAAGTTGTTTTTTTGTTTGTTTGTTTTTTTTGCCGTACGTGGGCCTCTCAGTGTTGTGGACTCTCCCGTTGCGGACCACAGGCTCCAGATGCGCAGACTCAGTGGCCATGGCTCACGGTTGCAGCCACTCCGTGGCATGTGAGATCTTCCCGGACTGGGGCATGAACATGTGTCCCCTGCATCGGCAGGCGGACTCTCAACCACTGCGCCACCAGGGAAGCCCATGTTGGAATATTTTTAATCACAGTTTCAATTTCAGTGCTTGTGATTGGTCTGTTCATATTTTCTATTTCTTCCTGATTCAGTCTTGGCAGGTTGTGCATTTCTAAGAATTTGTCCATTTCTTCCAGGTTGTCCATTTTGTTGGCATAGAGCTGCTTATAGTAATCTCTCATGATCCCTTGTATTTCTGCAGTGTCAGTTGTTACTCCTCCTTTTTCATTTCTAATTCTGTTGATTTGAGTCTTTTATTTTTCTTAGTCTGGCTTATGGTTTTTCTATTTTGCTTATCTTCTCAAAGAACCAGCTTTTAGTTTTATTGATCTTTGCTATCGTTTCCTTCATTTCTTTTTCATTTATTTCTAATCTGATCTTTATGATTTCTTTCCTTCTGCTAACTTTGGGGGGTTTTTCTTCTTCTTTCTCTAATTGCTTTAGGCATAAGGTTAGGTTGTTTATTTGAGATGTTTCTTGTTTCTTAAGGTAGGGTTGTATAGCTATAAACTTCCCTCTTAGAACTGCTTTTGCTGCATCCCATAGGTTTTGGGTCATTGTGTTTTCATTGTCATTGTTTCTACGTATTTTTTGATTTCCTCTTTGATTTCTTCAGTGATCTTTTGGTAATTAAGTAAGTGTGTTGTTTATCCTCCATGTGTTTGTATTTCTTACAGATTTTTTCCTGTAATTGATATCTAGTCTCATAGCATTGTGGTCGGAAAAGATACTTGTTATGATTTCAATTTTCTTAAATTTACCAAGGCTTGATTTGTGACCCAAGATATGATCTATCCTGGAGAATGTTCCATGCGCACTTGAGAAGAAAGTATATTCTGTTGTTTTTGGATGGAATGTCCTATAAATATCAATTAAGTCTATTTTGTTTAATGTATCATTTAAAGCTTGTGGTTCCTTATTTTCATTTTATATGATCTGTACATTGGTGAAAGTGGGGTGTTAAAGTCCCCTGCTATGATTGTGTTACTGTTGATTTCCCCTTTTATGGCTGTTAGTATTTGCCTTATGTATTGAGGTGCTCCTATGTTGGGTGCATATATATTTACAGTTGTTATATCTTCTTCTTGGATTGATCCCTTGATCATTATGTAGTGTCCTTCTTTGTCTTTTGTAATAGTGTTTGTTTTAAAGTCTATTTTGTCTGATATGAGAATTGCTACTCTAGCTTTCTTTTGATTTCCATTTGCATGGAATATCACTTTCCATCCCCTCACTTTCAGTCTGTATGTGTCCCTAGGTCTGAAGTGGGTCTCTTGTAGACAGCATATATACGGGTCTTGTTTTTGTATCCATTCAGCCAGTCTATGTCTTTTGGTTGGAGCATTTAATCCATTTACATTTATGGTAATTATCGATATGTATGTTCCTATTACCGTTTTCTTAATTGTTTTGGGTTTGTTATTGTAGGTCTTTTCCTTCTCCTGTGTTTCCTGCCTAGAGAAGTTCCTTTAGCATTTGTTGTAAAGCTGGTTTGGTGGTGCTGAATTCTCTTAGCTTTTGCTTGTCTGTAAAGGTTTTAATTTCTCTATCAAATCTGAATGAGATCCTTGCTGGGTAGAGTAATCTTGGCTGTAGGTTTTTCTTTTTCATCACTTTCAATACGTCCTGCCACTCCCTTCTGGCTTGAAGAGTTTCTGCTGAAAGATCAGCTGTTAACCTTATGGGGATTCCCTTATGTGTTACTTGTTGTTTTTCCTTTGCTGCTTTTAATATTTTTTCTTTGTATTTAATTTTTGATAGTTTGATTAATATGTGTCTTGGTGTGTTTCTCCTCGGATTTATCCTGTATGGGACTCTCTGTGCTTCCTGGACTTGATTAAATGTTTCCTTTCCCATATTAGGGAAGTTTTCAACTGTAATCTCTTCAAATATTTTCTCAGTCCCTTTCTTTTTCTCTTCCTCTGGGACCCCTATAATTCGAACGTTGGTGCATTTAATGTCATCCCAGAGGTCTCTGAGATTGTCCTCAAGTCTTTCCATCCTTTTTTCTTTATTCTGCTCTGCAGTAGTTATTTCCACTATTTTATCTTCCAGGTCACTTATCCGTTCTTCTGCCTCAGTTATTGTGCTATTGATCCCTTCTAGAGAATTTTTTAATTTCATTTACTGTGTTGTTCATCTCTGTTTGTTTGCTGTTTAGTTCTTCTAGGTCCTTGTTAAACGTTTCTTATATTTTCTCCATTCTATTTCCAAGATTTTGGACCATCTTTACTATCATTATTTTGAATTCTTTTTCAGGTAGACTGCCTATTTCCTCTTCATTTGTTAGGTCTGGTGGGGTTTTCCCTTACTCTTTCATCTGCTGTGTGTTTCTGTGCCTTCTCATTTTGCTTAACTTACTGTGTTTGGGGTCTCCTTTTCACAGGCTGCTTGTTCATAGTTCCCGTTGTTTTTGTTGTCTGCCTCCAATGGCTAAGTTTGGTTCAGTGGGTTGTGTAGGCTTCCTGGTGGAGGGGACTGTTGCCTGTGTTCTGGTGGATGAGGCTGGATCTTATCTTTCTGGTGGGCAGGACTGTGTCCAGTGGTGTGTTTTGGGGTGTCTTTGACCTTATTATGATTTTAGGCAGACTCTCTGCTAATGGGTGGGGTTGTGTTCCTGTCTTTCTAGTTATTTGGCATAGGGTGCCCAGCATTGTAGCTTGCTGGTCGTTAAGTGGAGCTGGGTCTTGATGTTGAGATGGAGATCTCTGGGCAATTTTCGCCATTTGATATTACGTGGAGCTGGGAGGTCTCTTGTGGACCAGTGTCTTTGAACTTGGCTCTCTCACCTCAGTGGCACAGCCCTGATGCCTGGCTGAAGCACCAAGAGCCTGTCCCCTACACAGCTCAGAATAAAAGGGAGAAAAAGAAAGAAAGAAAGATGAAGATAAAGTAAAATAAAGTTATTAAAATAAAAAATAATTATTAAGAAAAAAATTTAATTAAAAAAAAAGGACAGACAGAACCCTAGGACAAATGGTAAAAGCAAAGCTGTACAAACAAAATCACACACAGAAGCATACACATACACACTCTCAAAAAGAGAAAAAGGAAAAAAATATATATATATCATTGCTCCCAAAGTCCACCTCCTCAATTTGGGATGATTCATTGTCTATTCAGGTATTCCACAGATGCAGGGTACATCAAGTTGATTGTGAAGATTTAATCTGCTGCTCCTTAGGCTGCTGGGAGAGATTTCCCTTTCTCTTCTTTGTTCTCACATCTCCCGGGGTTCAGCTTTGGATTTGTACCTGCCTCTGTGTGTAGGTCGCCTGAGGGCATCTGTTCTTCGCTCAGACAGGACAGGGTTAAAGGAGTAGGTGATTCGGGGGCTCTGGCTCACTCAGGCCGGGGGGAGGGTGGGGTACGGATGCTGGACGAGCCTGCGGTGGCAGAGGCCGATGAGATGTTGCACCAGCCTGAGGTGCGCCGTGTGTTCTCCCGGGGAAGTTGTCACTGGATCACAGGACCCTGGCAGTGGTGGGCTTCACAGGCTCCCGGGAGGGGAGGTGTGGATAGTGACCTGTGCTTGCACACAGGCTTGTTGGTGACAGCAGCAGCAGCCCTAGGGTCCCATGCCCATCTCTGGTGTTCGCGTTGATAGCCACGGCTCGTGCCCGTCTCTGGAGTGCCTTTTTTTTTTTTTTTTCCACATCGTTATTGGAGTATAATTGCTTTACAATGTTGTGTTAGTTTCTGCTTTATAACAAAGTGAATCAGTTATACTGGAGCTCTTTTAAGCGGCGCTCTTAATCCGCTCTTCTCTCATACCAGGAAACAAAGAGGCAAGAAAAAGTCTCTTGTCTCTTAGGGAGCTCCAGACTTTTTCCCGGATTCCCTCCTGGCTAGCTGTGGCGCACTAGTCCCTTCAGGCTGTGTTCACGCCGCCAACCCCAGTTCTCTCCCTGGGATCTAAGCTCCGAAGCCCAAGCCTCAGCTCCCAGCCCCAGGCTGCCCCGGCGGGTGAGCAGACAAGCCTCTCAGGCTGGTGAGTGCTGGTCGGCACAGATCCTCTGTGCGGGGATCTCTCCGCTTTGCCCTCTGCACCCCTGTTGCTGCGCCCTCCTCTGTGGCTCCGAAGCTCCCCCCTCTGCCACCAGCAGTCCCCGCCCGGGAAGGGGCTTCTAGTGTGTGGAAACCTTTCCTCCTTCACAGCTCCCACCCACTGGTGCAGGTCCCGTCCCTATTCTTTTGTCTCTGTTTATTCTTTTTTCTTTTGCCCTACCCAGGTACGTGGGGAGTTTCTTGCCTTTCGGCAGGTCTGAGGTCTTCTGCCAGCATTCAGTAGGTGTTCTGTAGTAGTTGTTCCACATGTAGATGTATTTCTGATGTATTTGTGGGGAGGAAGGTGATCTCTGCGTCTTACTCTTCCGCCATCTTGAAGCTCCTCTGATAATATGGTTTTTGACTTTTCTTTGGTTAATGTGGTGTATCACATTGATATGCATATGTTGAACCATCCTTGAGACTCTGGAATGAGTAATTTGATCATGGTGTATGATCCTTTTTATGTATTGGATTTGGTTTGCTAATATTTTTTTGAAGATTTTTGCATCAATGATCATCAAAGATATTGGCCTGTAATTTTCTCTTTTTGTAGTGTCTTTGGCTGGTTTTGGTATCAGAGTGATGGTGGCTTCATAGAATGAATTTTGGGAGTGTTCCCTCTTCCGTCTTTTGGAATAGTTTGAGAAGGATTGGAATAATTTCTTTTGTTTTGTAGAATTCCCCAGTGAAACTGTCTTGTCCTGGACTTTTGTTTGCAGTTAGTTTTTTTTTTATTATTATTATAGATTCTATTTCACTTCTAGTGATCAGTCTGTTCAAATTATCTGTTTCTTCTTCACTCAGTTTTGGCAGGTTGTTTGTAGAAACTTGTCCATTTCTCCTAGTCTGTCCAATTTGGCATATACTGTTCATAGTATTCTCATGATTTTTTGTATTTCTGTGGTATCAGTCATTGTTTCTCCTCTTTCATTTCTTATTTTGTTTATTTGGGTCCTCTTTTCTTCTTGATGATCCTTGCTAGAGTTTTGTCAATTTTATTTATCTTTCAAAAAAAAAAAAGCTTAGTTTTTCTTCTTTTTTTTTTTTTAAATTCTCTATTTTATTTCCTCTCCGATCTTCATTTCCTTCCTTCTGTTGACTTTGGGTTTTGTTTGTTCTTCTTTTCCTAATCTTCTAGGTGGTAGTTTAGGTTGTTTGAGATTTTTCTTGTTTCTTGAGAAAAGCTTCTATTGCTATGAATTTCCTGTTTAGAACTGTTTTTACTTCATCCCATAGGTTTTGTGAGGTTGTGTTTTCATCGTCATTTGTCTTGGTATTTTCTGATTTCCTCCTTGATTTCATCATTGACTCACTGGTTTTTTGTTTTTTTTTTTTTAGTAGCATGTTATTTAGTCTCTGTGTGTTCTTTTTTTTACCCCCATGTTTCTTTCTGTGGCTGATTTCTACTTTCATAGCACTGTGGTCAGAAAAAATGCTTGAAGTAATTTCTACCCTCTTAAATTTGTTGAGGCATGTTTTGTGACCTAGTATGTGGTCTATCCTAGAGATTGTTCCATGCGCACTTGAAAAGAATGTGTGTTCTGTCTTTTGTTTTTGGATGTAGTGTCCTGTAGATATCAGTTAAGTGCAACTGGTCTAATGTGTCATTTAGGACCTTTCTTGCCTTATTGATTTTTCTGTCTGGAAGATCTGTCCATTGATGTTAGTGGGGTGTTAGTCTCCCGCTACGTATTCCTGTCAGTTTCTCCCTTTGTGTCTGTTAGTATTTGTTTTATACATTTAGGTGCTCCTATATTGCATATATGTTGAGTGTAATATCCTCTTGTGTTGATCCCTTTATCATTATATAGTGTCCTTCTTTGTCCTTATGGACTTTGTTTTAAAGTCTATTTTGCCTGATATGGGTATTGCTACCCTTGCTTTCTTGTCATTTCCATTTGTGTGAAATATCTTTTTCCATCCCCTCAATTTCAATCCATGTGTTTTGTGCCCTGAAGTGAGTCTCTTGTAGGCAGTGTACTGAAAGGTCTTTTTTTTTTTTAAGATGTTGGGGGTAGGAGTTTATTAATTAATTTATTTTTGCTGTGTTGGATCTTCGTTTCTGTGCGAGGGCTTTCTCTAGTTGTGGCAAGTGGGGGCCACTCTTCATCGTGGTGCATGGGCTTCTCACTATCATGGCCTCTCTTTTTTGCAGAGCACAGGCTCCAGACACGCAGGCTCAGTAGTTGTGGTGCACAAGCCTAGCTGCTCTGCGGCACGTGGGATCTTCCCAGGCCAGGGCTCGAACCCGTGTCCCCTGCATTAGCAGATTCTCAACCACTGTGCCACCAGGGAAGCCTGGAAGGTCTTTTTTAATCTAATCAGCCGCTCTTTTGATTGGAACATTAATTCCTTGACATTTAAAGTAATTATTGATAGGTATGTACTTATTGCCATTTTAGATCTGGTTTTCCAGTTGAGTTTTGTAGTTCTTTGTTCATTTCTTCTCTTTGTTTTTTCCTTCTGTGGTTTGATGGTTTTCTTTTCTATTATGCTTGAGTTCCTTTCTTTTTAGTTTTTGTGAATCTATTGTATGTTTTTGATTTGTGGTTACCCTGGTTTTACCTACTTGCTTTAGACTGATAGTCATATAAGTTCAAACACATTCTAGAAAAGATCTTTCTTTTCTACTCCCCTCCCCCACATTTTGTGATTTGGATGTAAAATAGGACATCTTCACGTTTATCCTTTTGCTGTTAATTGTAGTTATCACTTTTACAAAATTTGATTGTTTCGTAGTCTGTGTATTGGTTTACTTAAGTGACCTTTGATCCTTTGATATATTTACCTTTCCTATTGTGATTTTTCCTTTCCTATAGATTCTTACTTTTGTATTTAGAGAAGACCTTTCAAGATTTCTTTCAGGGTAGATTTGGTATTGCTGTATTCTTAGTTTTTGCTTGTCTGAGAAATTCTTTTTCTCATTCTGCTCTAAATGAAAATCTTGCTGGGTAGAGTATACTAGGTTGCAGGTTTTTCCCTTTCAGGACTTTGAATCTATCATGCCACTCCCTTCTGCCCTACAAAGTTTCTGCAAGGAAATAAGCTGATAGCCTTATGGGGGTTCTCTTGTAACTGACTTTGTTTTTCTCTTGCTGCCTTTAGAATCCTCTTTTATCTTTAACTTTTGCCATTGTAATTATGGTATGTCTTGGTGTAGGTCTGCTTGGGTTCATCTTGTTTGGGACCCTCTGTGCTTCCTGCACCTGGATATCTGTTTCCTTATTTATGGCTGAAAACTTCCCAAACCTAATTTCTTCAAATACATTTTTGATCCCCTCCTCTCTAACTTCTCCTTGTGGAACCCCTATTATGTGTAGGTTGGCACGCTTTATATTATCCCATAGATCTTGTCTGTTGCTTTCATTTTTTTTCCCATTGGTCTTTCTGTCTGCTGTTCTGATGGGGTGATTTCCATTATTTTATCTTCCAGATCACTTATTCATCCTGTGTTATTTAGTCTGCTATTCATTGCTTCTAGACTGGTTTTTATCCTGGTGATTGAATTGTCTAATTTTGATTGGCTCCTCTTTAGAGTTTCTAGTTCCATGTTACAGTGATCTGCATTTCTATCGATTCTCTTTCTTAATTCCTTCAGCATTTTTATTACCTCCTTTTTGAACTCAGGGTCTAGTAGACTGAAGTCTGTTTCATTAATTCTTTCAGGAGATTTCTCGTGTTCTTTTAATTGGGAGTAGTTCCTCTTTTTCATTTACTTAACTGTTTCTCCTAAAATCAGAGACAGAGAAAGTTATCTACTGTGGTCTGGAAGGGGTGTTTTTATGTGGGAACATCCCTGGGTAAGACTCTGAGTCCAATATTTTTGGTGCAAGGGCTGGTTTTGGTATGGAGGCCAGTCACGTATTTCCTTAAGGCCATTATTCCCTTGATAGTGGGTGTGATTGGTGTTGTGGTGTCCAGAGCCTTCACTTGGGCCTCCTCTTTGCTCTGAGGCTCCCTGTCAGGGATCGGGTTTGCTGCCTGGTTGTTGGGAGTAGAAGCCTTGAGGATCAGGTTTGATAAGGCTTCATCGCCCTGAAGTGTGTGCTGTGTCTCAAAGGAGATGATCGCTGAAGCAAGTGAGGCCCCTGTGGTCACAGCAAACCTATGTGCTGCCCATGCAGGTACGTTCAGTTCTGCCTGGAAGCAGCCCAAGGTCGCGTCGCTTTCTCCGTTACGTTCATCCCAGACCTAGTACTAGGCTGTAGTATGGGGTGGGCTGGTGCTGTTGCTGCAGGAATGGAGGTGTTTGTGCTGCTGCCTGGGACTTGGGCTGCCTCCATGACAGGCCTCTCCCAGGACCTGTCCGCCCTAGATCTGGCCCCAGGTTACAGTGTGGGGTGGGTGGAACTGGAGAGCTCCCACGGGGAAACAAACTGCTGTGTATTCCTCGCCAGGGACTGTCTGCACAGAGAGATGCGTCTCTGTGGCACCACTGTGTGTGTGTGCTGGCAGTGGGTTCCAATGCTGGACCTGTGCCCCGCTGTTCACGTGCTGACAATGAGCTCTGAGATTTGGCCTAGACCATACCCCAGGCCCTCCAGGCTGTCTCCATGCAGTTAGACAGAGTCCTATCCCAGGGCCTATCTGCCCGAGATTCAGCATCTTCCCACTGTGCGTTCTAGCAGCCCTGCTCTGCACGCCTTTGGGACTGGGAAGGGCAGGAGGTGGCAGCTGTCAGTACTGGTCTCCCTCCGCCCTGATTGCTAGGTAAGTCAGCATGCACACACTCCCTGCAATCAGAGTCCAGGCCACTCCAGCCTCTCCCAGCAGACCTCCCAGCAGGCAAGGGGGCTCCCCAGAGTGAGAGCCTGCCCGTGGGGACCTTTCCTCCTTCACAGATCCCTCCCAGGGGTGCTGGTCCCATCCTGATCCCTTTTTTTTATGTGTTTGGTCCTACCCAATTACATGGAAAATCTTTTCTGCAGCTTTAGTTGTGTAAGAGATCTTCTGCCAGTTTCCAGTTGGTTTTATGTGTGAATTGTTCCACATGCAGGTGTATTTTTGATGTGTTTATGGCGGTAGGTGAGCTCCACATCCTCCTACTCCACCATCTTGATCCTCCTTCCCCCAAATGGTTTTATATCTATAATAGTATAGAATCTCATGGCCACCCAACTTTATGGTCATCTCATGTCATAAATTTGAAAAAGCTGGCAGTCTCGTCTCTCGCTATTAAAAGCCTATGGTTAATGACTGCTGAAGAAACGTGAGGAGTGGGTAGTATATACCTAATTATTTCCAAACGTGTAAACAGAACAAAAGGTGCAGTAATTTAAGAAAGCCAGGACTAAGCAAACCAGCAGTGCGTTCTTTTTTGCCATACATAAAATACTTCACGCCACATTTTTTCAAGTGCATTCAGTTTGACTATAAGAAAATTTAATTTTGGGGGCCAGAAGTTAATCATATACAGTATCTGCAAACCAGCTTAACTCAACCCTGATTACTCATCTGTTTAAAACTTCACATTTATGGCACAGCAATTGAAGATGCAAACAAATTGATTTTTTTTTTTTTTTGGCTTCCTTTCTGATTGGCTGTTCACAAGGCCACAAAGGGACCCTAACACTAGTAGTCTGTTTCCCTGGTTCTTTACCTATGCAGTCCTTTTATGGAACTTGTTGGCTTTAATAATGAAGGGAAGATTGATGGCCATATCCCATTCATCAGGAACAGGACAGGAACCTGTCTTTGACTAGAGGAGTTTAATTTTGACTTTCGGCTGGTACAAGCACACAGTAATGCTGGTTAAATTAAGGCTTTTCCTATATTACTTATATTGTGAAAAGTTATTCAAAGAGTATACTAACATAACCTCTTGAAAATCACATAAGAGAAGATGTTCATTTACGCAGTAAGTCAGTCATCTGTGGCTGTTTGGATAATGAAAATCTAGCATAACTCAAACCATACAAACGACTGCCTGCTTTGGCGGTTAGAATATACACGGTGGAAATCTAAACACTTCCTCTACCAAGCATAGTGAGGTGCACTGTGAGCCACGTAGCTTCGACTTTTTGAATGTTTACAGAAAGCTGACCCTTGATGATGAAAGAGACCTTTATTTTAAAAAACAATTGGTCAATTTATTTTCCGAATAAGAGTTGATCCATGTTTTCAGTTTATTGCCATACACAAAACATTTTATAAAATAATAGGGTCGACTGCCACTTCAACATCTTCATGTAGAAACTTCACAGTGCAAGAAAGTGGTTACCATTAAGTATGAAGACATCTAAAGCCAGCTAGTACTTTAAGTACAGGGCAGAATACTTTTTGTGATTCTTCCTAAAAAAAATGTTGGCATATTCATTAAATGCCCAGGTTACAAAAATCACTTAGTATCCATTTCTTATCTTTCAGTATGTTTTTAAAATCTACATGGCATCATATTAAATGCTGGTGGGGGAAAATAGTATAAGAATCTAAAAACTTTTCAAGTAGCACAATAATTTAAAACCAACTAAGAGAAAGCATTCCCCCAAATATTTCTGTATGTAACTTTGTGTCCCTTACCACAGTAACAAAGTGAAAAAGCCATTATACCTTAAAAAGAAGCTTAAAGGAAAAGATTTCATTCTTCCTTTGAAAATACAATTTCTTAGCTCTTAAATAAAGAGAGAAACTTTAATTTTGTGTGTGGGTGGGTGGATCATTAAGTAAAAATATCAAATTTATGTCAGTTGTACAAATGTCTCATTTAGGAAAGAAAGTGAATACTTTGATTCAAAGGATTCGAAACTATTTCATCATTATAAGAAAAGTGTAATTTTAAGCTAAAAAAACTGTGACACACTGAACTAATATAAATCATCCACTAGCATATCCTATTGTTTATCATAAAATCCATAGTTAAGGAGTAATAGGTAAAAGATCTTTTTCCAACATTTGGTCACATCAGCTAATCAGCCCTGGGCAAACCCCACACACCCCGAGTTTCAGGATCCTCATCTCTTATGTGAGAGTCCTGGGCTAACGGCCCTTTAACATCCCTTCTAATTTACAAATTTGTATAGCACTGTTAAGCTTACATAATCCTTTTGAGAATGAGCTGTTTCAACTCAATGTATTTACCAGATAAAGTTCCCCATTTAAGTAGTAAAGCTGTTCTTTAAACATTTAAAATCTTACTTTAAAATTTATTTTCAGTGTAC
This sequence comes from Grampus griseus, assembly GCF_964374135.1. NCBI lineage: Eukaryota > Metazoa > Chordata > Mammalia > Artiodactyla > Delphinidae > Grampus > Grampus griseus. The sequence continues at coordinate 59,829,638 of NC_139001.1, forward strand.
TTCCCTGTCACCTTAAAAGATGAGGTAAGACTAACAACTTAGTCTCCTGACTTTCATGGTCTCTTAGACCAGGCGGCTGACAGTGATCAGCAGATACAGCTTGAGCCCTCACGCCAATTCTGGGCAGCTTTGGGCTATACTCTGAGTCTCAAAAACGAAGATGATACCACCTGTTTGGTATCTCTGTCTTAAAGCCTAACAGAGTTGTAATATACTGAATATACCAAAAATTTGTACATTATAAATTAACATTCGAATGCAAACATTTGAATGTGATAAGCCCAAGGTGACTTTTTCCTGATAAAGTATAGATATTTTTCATAACATGTTTTTTGTCAATACCTGTGCATTTACGGTTCTAATCCTTTGGTTACCTGACTCTTCTTCTGTAGCCAACTTGTCTCTTGCTTCCAATTATGCTTCTAATTGCACCAGAGTCTAGAAGTCTGACCTTTCAATAGGTGAAAACCAAAATATAAAGATCTGTTATGTTAGCAAATGTGGTATCATCATTACTCACTTTAAAAGCGTGGCTTCCTAACTAGGTGAGGCATCAGACTGGTCTAGGAAGTGTTATAAAAACTGAGATTCCTGAACTCCAGCCGCAGAGTCTGATTCTGTCTGGAGTAGGACTCAGAAAAACTTTCTCAAAAGCACCCCCCAGGTAATCTCAACAATCTTTAGTACAGTTTTTGCGACTCACTCTTCTGCCCTCAATTTCTTAAATTCAATTTAGAATTTTAGCAGCTGTTAGGTTTTAGTATAAAAATTTCCCATTGCATTAATCATAAGCATATTCAAAGTAGATTGCCCATGATCTTGGTTTAGTTCCATAGGAAATCAATCATTACAATCCTTTGCAATAAAATTAAAACACGATAAATTAACTTCAGAGTGAAGACAATGCATGTAGATGCTGAAAGGTGGCTGGTTCTACACTTAACAGGGCAACTGTTTACTGCTTTAATTGTAGTCAGTCATGTAAATCTGTAAATCATCTTATTACATCTGTCATTACTAAATAAAGGCTGGCAGAACTCCTCTAAAACAGAAAGATGGCTAACTGACTAATCGATATTAAGGAAATGTTTCTAGCAGACATAAAAGTATTTCTTAAAAAACTACAAAACTACACAGCTTCCTGTAGAAACCCAAAGACTTCTACGCTTCTGAAGTCTACTGTAAAGAGAAAGTTGACCAGAACTACAGTTGTTTAAAAATGTTCAATTAACTGTGAAAATTTAAGTGTAAAATAGGTACAACTTCATCCTTTAGGAGATTTAATGGGCATAAGAGGAATTTAACTTACCACTTATTCTATCTACCCAAACAGTTAACTGTGAAAACGACACATGAAGTATTTGGTATAGTGTAGTTCTGAACACCATCCCTTCCAAATTTAATAAAAAAACACATCTGGATTTTCCAGGGGTCCCAAGTGTGTCTAGGCACTGCGGAATGTCGTCATGTCTTTCGGTTCTCTGCTGGGAACACACCAGTCGTCAGCCTCGTGGTTGGTGTTGTAATGCTTCCAGGCAGCTTTGTTATATACCGGGAGTCTTTCTATTGATTCTGTTGACAGAGCCTGAAAGTCAAAGCAGGACCTAAATCAGGCGTTTTTTTGGAATGCATTATTTGAGAAAATCTACAGTGGCCAAAAGGTTACTACAAATTAAACAATACTTCATTGGATTTGTATTTTATCAAGCATAAGACCATCTACATACATTTTAAAATAGAGCACATCTTTGAAACGTGTTATTTACTAAGCCCATGGCAACTGCTTGATGTGCATGTTGAGTTTATTGCTTGCGGTAATTCTCCAGCCAGCCTGGGAGCTGCTGGATTGAAGTTTGACACACGTGTGACAGACATTCTTATAAAACATGACAAACAGAAGTTGGTTAACTGAAAAAGTCAGTTAAGTGTAAAAGCATAAAAATTCACATATGTACCTTAACATATGTAATTGTACAATCACTTAATGAAATCTGGGTTTGATCCTGTGTCTTCTCCTACATTAAAGTCACACTAATTTTAGTTACAGCACGATTTCTGTACATGATTTCTGCATCATGCATAGCTGACCCTCTGTATCACCCCCCCACCCCCGCATGCATACCAAAGTCTGCCCATGCTCAAGTCACTTATATAAAATGCTGCAGTATCTATGTATAACCTTTAAATATCCTCCTGTATACTTTAAATCATCTCTAGATTAATTATAATAGCTAATACAATGTAAATGCTATACAAATGTGACGTAGATATTATGTAAATAGTTGCTGATGTGCAGCAAATTCAAGTTCTGCTTTTTGCAACTTTCTGGAATTCCTTTTTTCTTCGAATATTTTTTAGTCGTGTTCAGATCTATGGATATGGAACCCAGGGATACAGAGGGCTGATTGTAATTTCATGTTTCCAACATATTATCACAATTAATTCACCGTTCTATTTCAGCTTCCTGTGTATCACTGAGATAAACTATGTTCCTCATTATCTTCAAATTAGGATATTTTGGTAGGATTTCAATCTTAAGCCACAGGTATTCCCCAAGATGTAGAAAATATTGAACTGGAAGTTTCATTCCAATAATAGGAAGGAAGGACCTTAATTATTCTATAAGACTTCATGTATTCTATTTTTTTCCAAAATGGAGCTAGAGACCTTTCACCTATACATCATATTCTCTTTATGCTGGAACTCCTTGATCTATAGACTCAAACAAAAATGTTACATTTGATGATAAAAAGGGCATCATGAAGGCAATGTTTTTAAGTTCCTCACAATTGAGATGGTTTAAAAAAAGATAATTATCTTGAAAGAACTTAACCTTTTCAGACAATTTTTACTTTTTCTAATGTAAAGTTTTTAGCATTTCCTATAAAATAGGTGCCATCTAGTGGCCAGAACAAGAAACTAGCGTCGCTAAAAAATTAGGTACCAACAGCCCACCGCTGAACTAACCCAGGGCTTTCTATCCCTGTAATTTATACTGATTTGTCAGATAAACACAGGGAACAACCCAGGCAAGTCTGTTTCCACCAGGTGAGCTATGTGCTTACCAAGAGTCACCTGTAATTGTTCCTAAATCTGTTAATATACTTAAATCTGTCATTGTAATTTAATCTAAGTATTGCTTTTAACAAAGCACAAAAAATGGGCGGGGGGGGGGGTTCTTTGAAAACTAAGATGAATGTTTCATAAAGACTCATGAAGGAAAGCCACATAAAAATTGCTGTCGGGGCTTCCCTGGTGGCGCAGTGGTTGAGAGTCTGCCTGCCGATGCAGGGGACACGGGTTCGTGCCCCAGTTTGGGAAGATCCCACATGCCGCGGAGCGGCTGGGCCAGTGAGCCATGGCCACTGAGCCTGCGTGTCCGGAGCCTGTGCTCCGCAACGGGAGAGGCCACAACAGTGAAAGGCCCGCGTACCGCAAAAAAAAAAAAAAAAAAAAAAAAAAAGATAAAAATTGCTGTCAAATCAGAAGACAACTGTAAGGAAATGCATAATAATCAACAAGGATTATGCACTTGGCTATTTCTTTGATTAAAGAAACCAAAACAAGGTATTGTAAGTATAGCTTCTGCAAGAAAGACAATTGAAACTTCAATCTGCAGACCCATATGCAAATGAAAGGCCTCAGCAAGTACATCAAAAGGCTGGTGAATCAATGTCAATTCATGTGTCTTATCTTACAAATTTAATTTTAACATAAGTTTTTGAAGCCCCACTTTAACCCAGTTTTTTTTCTATTAACAAAGCCCTGATCATTATAGTCGAGCGTTTCTTACCCACAGTCAAAGAGATCATTTGTCAAAGCAGAGGAGATCCTTGTTATAATAGCACGAGGTAGAAGAAAATTTCATTACAGTTAAATGCTGGCATCTTATAATCAAAGAAGTATCATTAAGTCCAGAAGACTATAGTCATTACCTTAATGTAGATAACTGCATCTGTCCCATAGCCCTCTAGGGAATACAGCTTTAGGTCTCCTTGGAAGTACTGTGCATAAAGGCGTGATATGGGCAATCCGTAACCAAAACCAGCCTGTTTGATGAGAAAAATGAAATTCTATTCGGAAAGCCACACACTGAAATACTTCTCTAATTAAAATAAACGTTATTGGAGTATCCCAGAGCTATCAGAGCCCGCATCTAAAAGATCAGTTAATACTTAAGTATTAAAAATGATCAAGCTGCAGCCCAGTTGAGTACTGCATTAGACGGCTTCCCTCTGGTCATTTAAAATTCCTCATTCGTCTTATTTGTATAAAATGACCTGTGGGGGTCTAGAAGAAGCACGTTTCTCTTCTTTCTTGCCCTGCTCCAGAGCATCCCAATACCGCTTTCGGTGATACTACATAAAACATGGCCTCTCTCGGGAGCAAGGGTAGAAAGAGCCTGGTGGCAGCCTAACAGATATATGTCATGGCCTCACACCATGAACTGCAGCCCGTGTTCTGAACCTGAAGAGATCCCTAATAGTTCTCTTTTAATTCTCACTGACAGGTCACTTACCCTGCTTAAAAATCTTTGAAGCACCCCAAAACCCTCCCCACCCCCATCATCCAGACCCACTGCCTAAAAATCCAAGCTTCTAAAAAAGAGCTTTCAAGACTGTAAGATCAGGTCTGTCCACCCACTTTCCAGTCCAGCTGAAGTAAATTTCCTCCTTAGTCCCTCAAACAGATCATGTTATTTTTCACATCTGTGTCTGTTCATTCTGTTCCCAGTATCTGGAATGGCCATCTTTACCTGGATAAATCCTACCAATTCTTTAATACAAAGAAGAACATTTGGATAAATGTAAAAAAGGGTCTTATCACCAACTCAGATGTTCAATGACATTCCATATAGTACTTCAGTAAAGAGTGTATGTGGATTCAGGAATCTGCTATTAACAAATCCAGGCTCTGGCCTTATCTACCTCTATCATTTATTACTTGATTTTTTTAAACCAGAGTTTCTGTTTACCCCTCCAAATCAACTATCCATTCTCCACATTTCTCCTTGCCCTGGGAGGCTGACCTGAACAGATGTCAGTGGATTTCTGTGCCCTCTGGTTCCAGTAGGTCTAGCCAATGGGGAACCCAGTAGGAGTTCCAAGGGAGTCAAGTCAGGGTATTCATCCCCTGCTTCTTTCTCACTGAGGTTGCTTCCCCTGGGCAGGCTGGGTCCCTGGAGAGTAAGCAGCTGCTCTGCAACTTTCCCTTCTGGGTTCTGCTAACTTCTCCTTCTCCCCTTGAGTCAGGGTGGTGACAGCTCTGCTGCTCCTAGCCAGGATTCCTGTGCTGTCCCACCCCTATTTCTATAATTTGTCTCTTCGTAGATAAGCCTTCCTTGGATTATAATTATAATTATCTCTTTCCAGGTGGGGCCCTGATTGACACATTAAGTGGCTCTAGAAATGGCCCCAAGAAAACTGCATGAGCAGGTGGCTCAGGATCCCATGGTACCTGATCTACTTTATCACTGCCTCTCCCTGAACCTACCACACCTGTGGACCCATCAGGCTTCCCCTGTAAGTAGTTAACATAAAAGTAAAACAGCATGGGCCTGGTCCACTGCTGGATCTACACAGTGTCCCACACCAGCCAAAGTGGACTGCCTTTTCACTACAGCCTCTCTCAGGGCCGGGCCTGAAAGACAGGAGTGAAAGCAAATCCTACCAGTGGGTGGAATTCAAAGTGGAACACCTACATGGACCATGGGCAGTGGCAAATGGGCTGGCTGGTCAGAGACTTGGAAAGAACAAAACTGGATTAACAGAGAAGGTCTGGAAGAGGGAAATGTGGACAGTCCTCTCTGAACAGGCTTACAGCATGAAGACATTCCATCCATGTAGATGCCCACCGGAAGGCATCACGTGGAGGAAGCTCTCAGTAATCAGGTATGACCTGATGACCACTCCTGTGGAGGTCAAGCAGCCTTTCCCCAGCTGCGCCAGTGCTTGCCTACTGGGTCCACTTACAAAGGGGTCATGACATCAGGAATGAGGCTATGTAAAAGCTTAACAATAGGCTTACCCTCGGTAAGGCTGTGTAGGTGTAGGGGCAGCCTGCGCCACATCAAGCCTCCTGTTTTCTTAAAAATTCAAGTAAATTTTGCATCCTAAACAAACACTTACATGGCATTTACTGTGTGCCAGGTACTATAAAAAGCATTTTAGATATATTAACTCAATCTTTATAATAATTCGATTTTTTTTTTTTTTTTTTTTGCCACACCACGCTGCATGTAGGATTTTAGTTCCCCAATCAGGGATCAAACCCGTACCCCCTGCAGTGGAAGCACGGAGTCTTAACTATTGGACCACCAGGGAAGTCCATAATTCGAAATTTAAAGCCGGGGAAACTATGGTATTGAAAGGTCAAAAATATTCCCAAGGCTACACAGCTAGGATGTAGTAGAGCTGAGAATGGACCAGACAGTTTAGATTCAGAGTCTGGACTAGTACACTATGCTGCTCTCCACAAAAATTCTACAATGTCTGTTCACTACAAAAGCAGCATATCCCTTTTCTCCACTTCTTAGAGTAAAATCAGAATTTAAGAAGATACTGGTGTTTATCTGACCTTTTCTGTCCCACGGCACATGGATGCCTACCCATATCTCAACTTGAAAAGCACATTCCTAGGGCAATCATTTTAAAAGTTTGGTAAGACATGAACTGTATTACAGTTGTAGCTACAGAATCTGTGCTGTGTAAGTAGAATGTGCTGTGCAATTAGAATGAAGTCCTTTTAGTAACTTCCTAGGAAAGAGTCTAAAATAGACCCATCTTATACTGTTTTTAATCACATTACAGTATAACTCCAGTGTATATGCCAGAGAACCTTCAAAGCCCAGAAGAACAAGAGTTTTTCCAGAATTACAGGTAAGAGATTTGGCAAAGTGCTCTTCTGGGTGTTGGAGGACCATGAATGAGTCCATTCAAAAGCTAACCTTATTAAAACTTGAACATAGGTGACTATGATCAGTTAAAAAACCTATTAACGCCATTATCATTTGAGCCATTTTCAGGTTGGCAAATAAACTGATCAGAGCTCTAGTCATACTTCTCAGTCTCAAACATGTAATCTTTCTAATTACAAGTACTTGAGGGGAAAAAAAACCCAAACACTGAAGATTAAACCAAGTACTAGTAAAGCTGGTAATTTAGGCTTCACATTAGAGATAGTATATCAAAATGTGGTTTACCACATGGAAACTACTGACACACCACTATTAACCTTGGCAACAAGAACTCTAAAACCATACTCCTTGTCCTATGCTCTTATCATTTTAAAAAAGAGCATTTTTAAAACTACAAATTTAGAGGAAAGTGGGGTTTTTCCCCCCTAATAGCTTCATTTCGTCCTTGTGGTGAAACCTACACAATGGCTTAACTGATTTATGTGGTAAATTATTTTATGACTAGTCACAAAAACCTGCTTCACAATTTCTTGATCACATACCAAGGGCACTGCTCGGGACGTCTCAACACGAGGCCGGGGTGCAGTTGAATACATGTAGTTGAAGAGTCGGTCAATTTTCCTCAGAGGAACACCACCTCCTCGGTCACTCATCTAAGGTAATAAAGGATCATGGCCTGTCACCAAGTCCAAGAAACAGCAAAATACCAACACATGCTGTGTCACCATTTAACTGCTGGCTGAAAAGCTCTGCTTTCCAAAATGAATACCATGTGATACAAGTTGCGAATGTAAACATTTCCATCACCGCTGGACTTAACCCCTCTAATATGTAGAATTCTAAGACATAAGGAACTCCACTGTAATACAAATTTCAATGCTGTGGCTTTGTGTAATTATTGCAGTCACACTAATGATGCAGTACAGCACACAATGGGGCAAAGGCTTAGCTTATCTTGGATGTAACAATAAATTTGTAATTCCTTTCTAACAGGCAGTTTGGCAACCAGATGAAACATGCATGTACCCTTTGACACAACGTTTATCCTGAGAAAATAATCCGAAAAGCATGCTAAGTACGTATGAGAATGTCCATGACAGTACTGTGTAGAACAGCTAAAACTGGATTACCACCTCAATAGGGGGCTATTTAAGTAAACTAACATACATTCTAAACAGAATACTATTTTGCCACTAAATATTAGGTAGAACTGTATGTACTGGCATGAGAGGCTCATAAAATATTGTTAAGTAGCAAAAAAAAAAATGGAGAAGCATTTATGACATTCTAATTCTGCAAAAATTATAAAGAAGTCTAATGAAATATAATTGTCAATGGAATTATGAGTGACTTTCTTCTTTTGGGGTTTTAGTTTCTTAATTTTTTCCCACAATTACCTCTGTTATGGAAATAAAAGTATAATTTCCATTTTCAGGGAGGAAAAAAACAGAACCATTTCATTGTGTTTTAGAGTCTCATCTACAAGTAATTTCACAGCACAGTCTCCCAGACAACTCTGTGCTGAGTTATAAAGGACACAATTCTTTACATTGTTCTTACGTCATTTTCCAACTCAAATCATATGGTAGATTGAATTTAGTGATTTATTTAGATTGTCTTCATTGTTTTCCTTCAGTTAACATGGACTTTTTTCCTAGCTATCGTACAGCTTATCTTTTAATCTACTTTAGCCATTTTCCCTTGTCACAAAATCTAAATTGATTCTATCTATAATATTAACATGGTTGTGATATACAAACCTGCTTTTAACATGTATATAGATATACAGATAAAAACTGTATGGAATGATATGTATTAAAAAGCCAATTTGAATGGCTTACAGCTGAGTTTTTATATAGTCTCTAAAAATATTTATGTGTACATCTATTACTCTCACAATGGAAATTCATAGCTATTTTAATTTTTCAAATACAAATCTGCTTTGAAATATCATTTGAAGACTGGCCTCTGATGTCTATAATTAGATAACTACAGTATAAAAATATACAAGCACTTTATTAAGAACTTATATATGTAGCATTATGCTTGAAATTGTTCTTGGCTATGAATTCAAGCCCTGTGAAGAGATTTATTTTAGTAAGATGAATGAAGGGCTCTGGGTATTTTCTGAGATCCATCAATTTGTTAATTATTCATCCTTTAATTTAATGCTCTGCTGCACATTTACTGGTAACATGAGTCAAGTGTGGTTCTATAAATATTAAGTAAACAACACATTAGATACTAAGATAAAAAGGTACACTTCAATAAATATTTCCTGATTTTCCTTAACCTTTTGGTCAGAAACACTACAGCAATCCAGCAGGTATGAAACAAGAAGTGATTTCTAGCCGTAGGTTAGTATGATAAAAGCAGAGTGGAAAAGAAAGGCCAGGGGTGACTGAGAAGTGTCGTCTCATTAGAGGTGGAGGGGTAATCTAAGCCATGGAAATATAGTTAAAAATTGATAAAGGTAGCTGCTTTTGCTTTGCAGCCAAAAATACAATAAACTGGAACCAGTACATTTTTGAAGTGGTCAAAAGAGTTTCCAAGAGAATTGTAACAGGTATTATAACAGAACCTGAGTTCTTTGGGAAAAAGGGACAGAGGGAATAACGGAGAGACAGACAGACATGTTTGGTCTGCATATATTTAAGACAAGAAGAATGGCACTCTGATGACAAATATATTGCGAAAGAGATGTGAAAATTGAAAAACTCTAAAGATTATTTGAAGAAAAAAATCAAGAATCATAGAAACATAAGCCTACATCAAGGAAAAGGAAAGAGATTGTGAAAGAGAAGGGCAGTGTAGAGTCATGTCAACAGGAAGGCAGAGGAAGAGAAGTTTGCCAATTACTTTGAAAATTTTCTCCTCAGCGCATGAAATCACCACCTCTCAATGTCATCTGAGACCTGCCATCCCTAAAGTCCTGTTTCCCATAACACTAGGCTCCCTGGTCTAATATATGTGGATTTTCGGGTCCACGGGAAATGAACCACTACTAACTTGATGACAGTTCTGAAGGCAGGAAATTTACTAATCCTGAATTCACCCACAGCTCCTGAAGTTTCTTAGTCAACAGCTTTTTAACGTTTGTACGGTTTGTAAAACTGCCAACAGTGAATGAACCAAGACATTTAAGTTTTAATTTATAAGACGTGGCTGTAACACTTATGTTATTTACTGAATATAGACCAAACACCAAATCTGAAACAGTAGCTAGACTTGTAAGTCAGAAAAAACCAATTCTTTCGCAGGATTTTTAGCAGAGGGATAAAAAGTAAAAAAAAAAATGTCAATAATTTCAACAAGCTAAAAGAATGGGGGGCAAAAAAATCCAGGCCTTGATCCTGAAAATTCTAGAGTAAGTGATGGGGATGAAAGCTCTACTGAAGAAAATTAAAGCAAGCATTTAACATGGAAAGCGCTAACAAGAGCAGATGCAGTCATGTGACCTGGATGTGAGGAGAGCCTGATATAGCTAAGGACTTGTACAGAAGCTTCTGGAACAGTCTGTTCAAAACCCTTATAAGCCTTTCTTTTTTTAAACAGCTTTATGGAAATATAATTCACATACCATACTATTCACCCATTTAAAGTATACAACTCAATGGTTTTTAACATACAGGCATACCTGTGAGATATTGTGAGTTCAGGTCCAGATACCACAGTAAAGCAAATATCACAATAAAACGAGTCACTTGAGTTTTCTGGTTTCCCAGTGCCTATAAAATTATGTTTACACTTATCCTGTAGTCCATTAAGTGTGCAACAGTATTATGTCTAAAAAAATGTACATAAACATTAATTTAAAAATATAAAACAAAAAACAATTAGAATATCAAAGATCACTGATCGCTATAATAAACACGATAATGAAAAAGTTTGAAATATTGCAATTACCAAAATGTGACACAAAGAAATGAAGTGAGCAAATGCTGTTCGTAAAATGATGCCCACAGACTTGCTCAACGTAGGGTTGCCACAAACCTTCAGTTTTTTACAATAATGCTGCAAAGTACAATAGAGTAAAGCGCCATAAGACAAGGTATGCCTCCATTCACAGGTATGTACAACCACCACCACTCAATTTTAGAGTATTTTCATGAAACCACGGGCTCTTTACTGATTACACTCCTAAGCAACCACTAATGTATCTCTTGTCCCTATGTATTTGTCTATTCTGGACTTTTCACATACATTAAATCATAATGGGTGGCCTTTTGTGATTAGTTTCTTTCACTTACCATATTGTTTTCAATGTTGTAGCATCCATGTTGTAGCATGAGCCAATACCTCATTCCCTTTATGGCCAAATAATATTCCATTGTATGGATGTACCACATTTCTGTTGATCTGTTCGTCAGCCGATGAACATCTGGGTTGTTTCTAGATTTTGGCTACTGTGAATAATGTTTCTATGAACACTCATGTATAAGTTTTTGCTTAAATACCTGTTTTTCAAGCTTTTGGGGTATATACCCAGGAGTGGAATTGCTGGGTTACTATGAACCTTTCTTTATACCAGACAGACACAGAGTCCCTAAGCAAAGCCTGTCCCCCAGCACAGAACGAGTCACTGATGAGTGCTGAAGAGCTCAGTGAACCTTGATCCATACAGTGATGGATGACCACGAGTAATGGAAAGCAGCTGCAGACAAGCATGCTAAAGCACAGGAAACACAAGCAGAAAAAGGGACGAGAAAGACCATGCTGCAGCACAACTGATGCCCCAAAGCGGAAGACATATGGGATTTATTCTGAATCAAACACACCCTAATAAGCAAGTAGCCGACACATAACTAACCAAAAAATAGGCACACGTTAGCATCTGGAATGGAAAAAAGTGACACGTTCACATTACCTTTTCAGCAGAGAATATTCCCATATATTTATTTGTGCCTCATTCTTTTATATGAATAGCCAAGAGGGATAAACAGAAAAAAGGAATTCAGAGGAAACAGTACAGAGAGCTGAAGCATTTTAATTTTTAAAAAAATAACTAATATCACTATCCTCTGAGTGATTAAAAAAAAAAGATGAAACCAGAACAGAATACTACAAAAAAAAAGGAATAATAAAAAATAAGTTCCTGGGAAATTTATAATAGAAATAAAATTCAATAGAGGAGTTGGGAATTCAAAGTCAAAGAAATCTCAAAGTAGAATGAAAAGTTCAAGATATAAAAAACAAGAAGAAAAGATAAAAATCAGAGGGCCATTTCACAAAGCCCAACATCTTTGAAATATGACTATCAGAAAGAGAAACAGTAAAGAAAGTATTTCAAAGAAACAGTGGAAATTCTAAAGGACCCAGGTCAATGGGTACAAAAAGGCTCACATCAAGTCACATCATTATGAAATTTCAGAACAGAGCTGAAGATCTTAAAAACTTCAATTAAACAAAGAAAACAACAAAACCTGTCACTTATAACTGGTCACATACAAAGGAACAGGAATTGGAATAAGCATAAGTCTTCTCAAAAGGAATAGCAGGAGTGACGTCAGCAGAAACAGTGGAGAAAGGACCTCCAAAAAGTCCTCCATCAAAACACCAAAGCAAAAACGCAAAAATTGTCAGGACTCTGGAAATTAACCAAAGGCTTGTAGCAATCTGGGGAGTATTGACTCAAGAAAAACAACAATGAGCTTTGTGGTATTTTAACTTGGCTTATTCCCACCTCCCATTCCCCCACCCATCAACAACTTGCAACCAGAGTTGCCTGGCAGCCACTGGGAAGACTATCTTTCTCTGACCTGATTCTGTGCTCCCCAGTGCGAAAAAGTCTTCCGTGCACGTACCCCGCATCCTCAAACACTTGTCAAAAACACTTAGAGGTAACTAGTTAATCTGACAGCTGCCTGAGGCAGTCTACAACAGTTAAGGCAAATAATAGGCTACCCAAAAAACTTAGTAGGAAAAGCTAAGGAATGAGATGTCCACAGGGGCTTAGAAAAGCTCAAGGATATCCTGAAATCTAGAAGGTCATGCTCATGCCCAGGGCTATGTTCAGGAAGAACCTAAGAGGGTCCTAATCTTTCACCTCTGACTAACCTTGAGGCTCTGTACAAGCAGAACCTGAAGGTTAATTCAGAGTTGTCAACTGCCTGGCTAAACATTGAAGGTGTGCCCCAATATGCACACAGAGTCTCTTGACAAAGACTGGGAGAAGGCATTTAAAGAAACCTCGGTCCAATCATTAGTTGACCACTAAGCAGAAAGCACACACAACAAAGGATACAGACATTACAGAATTAGTTTTATAATGAAAAGTCACCAAACAAACAACTACCACCAACAACTTTAGGGACCTGGAAAGTAACTGATCTTCAGAGTTGTTGCATCATATATATATTTTTTTACATCACACCCAATTTTCTTTATTAATATCTTACACTAATATGGTACATGTGTCACAATTAAAGAACCAATTAATTGTTCATTAATTGTTACGTGATTATTAACTAAAGTCCACATTGTGTTCACATTATGCCTTTTTTCCATAACAGGACACCCCATTACGTTTGATTGTCAGGTAAATGTCTCCTTAGGCTTCTCTTGGCTGTGATAGTTTCTCAGACTTTCCTTGTTTCTGCTAACCTTTCAGAGTTTTGAGGAGTTCTGGAGAGTATTTCAGAGACCGTCTCTCAGCTGGGATCTGTTTGATGTTTTACTCATGGCTTGACTGGCATAAAGGGTTTGGGGAAGGAAGACCACAGAGGTAAAGTGCTCTTCCCATCAGGGGTTCCTACTATCAACATGACTCATATTTTTAATCCATTTACATTTAAGGTAATTATTGATATGTACGTTCCTATTACCATTTTCTTAATTGTTTTGGGTTTGGTATTGAAGGTCTTTTCTTTCTCTTGTGTTTCCCGCCTAGAGAAGTTCCTTTAGCATTTGTTGTAAAGCTGGTTTGGTGGTGCTGAATTCTCGTAGCTTTTGCTTGTCTGTAAAGCTTTTAATTTCTCCATCAAATCTCAATGAGATCCTTGCAGGGTAGAATAATCTTGGTTGTAGGTTTTTCCCTTTTATCACTTTCAATATGTCCTGCCACTCCCTTCTGGCTTGCAGAGTTTCTGCTGAAAGATCAGCTGTTAACCTTATGGGGATTCTGTTGTATGTTATTTGTTGCTTTTCCCTTGCTGCTTTAATATATTTTCTTTGTATTTAATTTTTGATAGTTTGATTAATATGTGTCTTGGCGTTTCTCCTTGGATTTATCCTGTGTGAGACTCTGTGCTTCCTGGACTATTTCGTTTCCCATATCAGGAAAGTTTTCAACCATAATCTCTTCAAATATTTTCTCAGTCATTTCTTTTTCTCTTCTTCTGCAACCCCCATAATTCGAATATTGGTGCATTTAATGTTGTCCCAGAGGTCTCTGAGAGTGTCCTCAATTCTTTTCATTCTTTTTCTTTATTCTGCTCCCTTTCTCTTCTTTGTTTGCACAACTCCTGGGGTTCAGCTTTGGATTTGGCCCTGCCTCTGCATGTAGGTCACCTGAGGGTGTCTGTTCTTCGCTCAGACAGGACAGGGTTAAAGCAGCAGCTGATTAGGGGGCTCTGGCTGGTGGGGAGAGAGGGGTACGAAATGCAGGGCGAGCCTGCAGCGGCAGAGGCCAGCATGACATTGCAACAGCCTGAGGTGCGCCATGTGTTCTCCCGGGGAAGTTGTCCCTGGATCATGGGACCCTGGCAGTGGCAGGCTGCACAGGCTTCTGGGAGGGGAGGTGTTGATAGTGACCTGTGCTTGCACACAGGCTTCTTGGTGGCTGCAGCAGCAGCCTTAGCATTTCATGCCCGTCTCTAGTGTCTGAGCTACTAGCTGCGGCTTGCGCCCGTCTCTGGAGCTCGTTTAGGCGGTGCACTGAATCCCCTCTCCTCACACACCCCGAAACAATGGTCTCTTGCCTCTTAGGCAGTTCCAGACTTTTTCCCGGACTCCCTCCTGGCTAGCTGTGGTGCACTAACCCCCTTCAGGCTGTGTTCACACAGCCAACCCCAGTCCTCTCCCTGGGGTCTCACCTCTGAAGCCTGAGCCTCAGCTCCCAGCCCCCACTCACCTTGGCAGGTGATCAGACAAGCCCCTCAGGCTGGTGAGTGCTGGTCAACACCGATCCTCTGTGCAGGAATCTCTCCGCTCTGCCCGCTGCACCCCTATTGCTGTGCTCTATTCCGTGGCTTTGAAGCTCCCCCCGCCCGCCATCCCCCGTTTCCGCCAGTGAAGGGGCTTCCTAGTGTGTGGAAGCTTTTCCTCCTTCACAGCTCCCTGCCCAAGGTGCAGGTCCTGTCCCTATTCTTTTGTCTGTTTTTTTCTTTTTTCTTTTGCCCTATCTAGGTATGTGGGGAGTTTCTTGCCTTTTGCAAAGTCTGAGGTCCTCTGCCAGCGTTCAGTAGGTGTTCTGTAGTCATTGTTCCACATGTAGATGTATTTCTGATGTATTTGTGGGGAGGAAGGTGAGCTCCACGTGTTACTCCTCTGCCATCTTGAAGGTCTCCATATTATTTTAAATGTCTAATTTTCAACAGAAATTGTAAGATATACAAAGAAGGAAGAAAGTGTGTTCTATACACAAGGGTAAAAAAGGAATCAATAGAGACTATACTTGAGGAAACTCAAATTTACTAAACAAAGACTTCAAATCAGCTATTTTAAATATGTTCACAGAACTAAAGGAAATCATTTCTAAAGAAGTAAAGTATGAGGATGATGTCTCACCAAATAAAGAATAGCAATAAAAAATATAGAAATTATGTAAGAGAACTAAATAGAAATTCTGGAGTTGAGAAGTATAATAACCAAAACAAAAAAATTCACTAGGAGGGCTCAACAGCAGACTTAAACACTTGTAAGAAAGAATCATCAATAGTGATGACACGTCAACTAAAATCATCCCATCTGAGAAACAGAAAAAAAAAAAGAAAAAAAAAAAGAACAAAGCATCAAAAACACCTGTGGGACTCCATCAAGTGTACTGATGCACATATTGGGAATTCCAGGAAGAAAGAGAGAAAGGGACAAAAGAATATTTGAAGAAATAATAGCTGAAACTTCCTGATTTTGATGAAAAAGATGAAGCTATTCAAACTCCAAGTATAATAAACTCAGAGATCCATACCTGGACAGATTACAGTCAAACTGTCAAAAGCCAAAAAGAAAGCATCTTAAAAGCAGCAAGAAAAATGACTCATCACACACAAAGGATTCTAAAAAGATTAACAGCTGGTTTCTCATCAGAAACCATGAAGGCCAAAAGGCAGTAGGATTAACATATTCAAAGAAATGAATATAGAAAGAAAAAGACTATCAACCAAGAATTCCATAGCCAGTAAAATTATCCTTCAAAAATGAAGGAGAGGGCTTCCCTGGTGGCGCAGTGGTTGAGAGTCCGCCTGCCGATGCAGGGGCCACGGGTTCGCGCCCCAGCTCGGGAAGATCCCACATGCCGCGGAGCAGCTAGGCCCGTGAGCCCTGGCTGCTGAGCCTGCGCATCCGGAGCCTGTGCTCCGCAATGGGAGAGGCCACAACAGTGAGAGGCCCGTGTACCGCAAAAAAAAAAAATGGAGAAATTGAGACATTCTCAGATAAGCAAAAACTGAGTTCATCATTGGTAGACCTCCCCTATCAAGAAATACTAAAGGGAATCCTTCTCCCTAAAATAAAAGAACAATAGACAGTAAATCAAATCCACATGAATAAATAAAGAGCACCAGGAAAGGTAACCACATAGATAAATATAAAGGATTGTTTAAGCGTATTTTTTTGTTCATAACTTTTTCCTCCTGTATTATTTAAAAGACAACTGCACAGAGCAATAATTATAAATCTGTGTAGATGGACATACAATGTATAAAGATATGTATATGTATATGCCAATAACACCACAAAGGATGGGGAGGGGGAGGGAACAGACCTATACTGGATCAAAGTCTGTGTATACTATTGAAATTAAGTTGGTATATAATCTGAACTAGATTGCTATAAATAAAAATTATAATCTCAGGACAACCACTAAGAAAATAACTCAAATATAATTTAAAAAAACAAGAAGGAAATTAAAATGATAAACTAAAAAGTTATCATTTAAACAAAAAAAGCAGCAGTAATGTTGAAAGAAAGGATAAAGAAAGACAAGATATATAGAAAAAATGACAAAATGTCAAATGTAAATTCTACATTAACAATTATTATGTTAAATGTAACTGGCTTGAACACTCCAATTAAAAGGTGGACATTGGCAGGATGGATTAAAAAAAATGAACAAACCATATGCTGTTTACAAGAGACATGTTTTAGATTTGAAGACGCAAACGGGTTCAAAGTAAAAAAGTCTGGAAAAACATACACCATGAAAACAAAAACCAAAAGAGAGCTGGGATATTATACTAATATTGGATAAAATATACTTTAGGTCAAAAATTGTTAATAGAGACAAAGAAGGACATTTTACAATGACAGAGGGTCAACACATCAAGAAGATATAAAATTATAAACATATATACACTTAATAACTGAGCTCTGGGACTTCCCTGGTGGTGCAGTGGTTAAGAATCTGCCTGCCAATGCAGGGGACACAGGTTCAAGCCCTGGTCCGGGAGGATCCCACATGCTGTGGAGCAGGTGGGCCTGTGTACCACAACTACTGAGCCTGCACTCTAGAGCCCGCGAGCCACAACTACTGAGCCCACGTGCCATAACTACAGAAGCCCGCACACCTAGAGCCTGTGCTCCGCAACAAGAGAAGCCACCTCAATGAGAAGCCTACACACTGTAACAAATAGCCCCCACCCACTACAACTAGAGAAAGCCCGTGTGTAGCAAAGAAGACACAATGCAGACAAAAATAAATTAATTAAAAAAAACAGTCCATCATATAAAAGTAAAAAAAAAAAAAAAAGACTGAAAGCTTTCCCAAGGTAAGTAAAAAGAAAAGGACACCTGTTGTATTCAACATTGTACTGGAGGTTCTAGCCACACAATTAGGCAATGAAAAAAAACAGATTGGAAAGGAAGAAGTAAAATTATTTCTATTTACAGATGACATGATCTTGTGTATAGAAAATCCTAAGGAGTTCACAAAAAAATTATGAAAACTAATAAATGAGTTTGGCAAGGTTGCAGGATACAAGATCAGTACACAAAAATCAACTATATTCCTATACACTGGCAATGTACAATCCAAAAATGAAAGAAAACAATTCCATTTACAATAGCCCCCAAAAGAATAAAATAATTAAGAATAAACTTAACAAAATAAGTGTTAGACTTGTACACTGAAAATCATAAAACACTGATGAAAGAAATTAAAGAGATCTAAATAAGTGCAAAGACATCCTGTTGTTCATGAACTGGAAGACTTAATTGATCTAAAACATTGAACTTGATCCCCATAAAAATTCAAGCTGGTGTTTCTTGCAGAAATCGACATGCTGATACTAAAATTCTTATGAAAATGCACTGAACCCATAATAGTCAAAACAACCTTGAAAGGGAAGAACAAAGTTTGAAGACTCACATTTGCCAATTTCAAAACTTACAACAAAACAATAATAATCAAAATGTGCTTAAGGAGAGATATATAGACCAATGGAATAGAATTGAGAATCCAGAAATAAACCTATACATTTACAAGCAATTGATTTTTGACCAGGATGACATGAAAATTCAATGGAGAAATAATAGTCTTTTCACAAATGGTACTGGGACAACTGGATATCTATCTGCAAAAGAATGAAACTGGATCCCTACCTCAAACCATTTATAAAAATTAACTCAAAATTAGATCAAAGACCTAAACATAAGAACTAAAACTATAAAACTCTTAGAAAGAAACAAAGGCATAAATTTTTGTGATTTTGGATTAGGCAATGGTTTCTTCTTAGATGTGACATGGAAAGCACAAGCAATAAAAGAAAAAATAGAATAACTGCAATTCTTCAAAATTAAAACCTTTGTGTTCCAAAGAACACTACGATGAAAGTGAAAAGATAAGCCACAGATGGGAGAACATTGGCAAACTATATATCTCATTAGAGACTAGTATCTACGATAGAAAACAAATAAATAGAGCTCAACAATAAAAAGACAACCCACTTAAAAACTGAGCAAAGGATCTTAACTGACATTTTTTCAAAGAAGATATATATCACTTACACCCATTAGAATGGCTATAATCAAAAAGACTGACAATAACAAATGTTGGCAAGGATATGGAAAAATCAGAACTTTCATTCATTACTGATGGAAATGTAAAATGGTACAGTCACTTTGGAAAGGAGTTTGGCATTCCTCAAAAGTTAAACAGAGTTACCTATAAGCAATTCAACTCGTATGTATATTCATAAAAGAACTGAAAACCAATGTTTACACGAAGACTTGTACACAAATGGCAGCATTATTCACAAAAACCAAAAAATGAAAACAACCCAAATGTCCATGAACTGATGAATGAATAAGCAAAATATGTTTATACCCATTCAACATATTATTATTCAGCCATACAAAGGAATGGATACATGCTATAATATACTAAGTGAAAGAAGTCAGTCACAAAAGACCACGTATCGTATGACTGCATTTTTATGAGATGTCCAAAACAGGGAAATCCATACACAGAAAGTGGATTAGTGGTTGCTAAAGGCTGGGGAGAGGAGGAAATAGGGAGTGACTGCTAATGAACACTGAGTATTTTCTTGGGAGTGATGAAAATGTTCTGAAATTCGACAGTGGTATGGTTGTACAACCTTATGAATATACTAAAAACCACTGAATTGTATACTTAAGAAGAAAAAGGAACAGTAGATGCCTTCAAAAGTTCTGCAAGATGATTATTTTTAGTCTATAATTCCATGTATGAACTTAAATGCTAGGAAAATGGCAATTGAGGCTGGGGGAGGAGAAAGAGGGGAGATGCTCTAAGAGAGCTAACTTCTCAGCTACCATAACTGAAAGCTGATGTTAGCTATTTAAAATTTTCTAATTTCAGAAACAGCAATATTAGAATACTACTTTAAACTAGCTAAATACCAGAAGAAACAACTAAAAGACTATCTCTGAGTAGTGACCTACAAATGGCAACGACCTGACATATATGATTTTTATATGCTCTTCATTTATTAATTTAATACAAAATTTAAAATGACTATTTTAAAGAGAGAAACATCATCATACTCTAAGAAACTGGACTATCTGAAAAATGTAGTAGAGAAGGCCTGGCACTCGGGTCAAAAGACTGATTTCATGTCCTGTGTCATTTATTGGCCATCTAATAATGAACTAATCACTGTGTCTAGTTTCATATCTGTAAAATTGAGAATAAAATTACCTTTGCTCCTAACTAAAATTTGCTATGAAAATCAAATGAAACAAAAGTAGATTAAAAAGCATTGTTTAAAAATGAAAAATTATGTACTATCTACATAACACTACAAATACCCAAATATTTTAGATTTTACTTATCAAAGTAGATACCAAAGTGGACATTCATGATCCTGCTAAGCTGTCTGTCTCCAGGATTTACTTTAACTTGAATCATCTGGATGAAGGACCAGAACAGAAATAGACTCAAGGGAATATTCCATAACCTGCCAGATAAATGAAGTAATGTGCTTATTATCAATTAGTTACAGAATTTCTTTCTCCTAAGAATAAATTGTCTTCTAGAAAATATGTGCATGCCTGTACATCAATTTAAAAAAATAAACAAAGAACAGCATTTACCTTCACAGTCAAATCCTCATTACCCAGCGTGACATGGACTTGAATAGGCGGGTAAACACCTTTGTTGGCATGATGCTCCATTGTTGCTCTCATTGCATTCTGAAATACATAAGGGTTACATTAAAAATGCAACTTTAAAGAGAGAAACTAATTACAATTTTCAAGTACATATGCACTACTTGAAATTTTTCTAAAAATTTAATTCAGTGGAAATATGCCAGAGAATCATAATTCTTATAACCATATTTAAAGAATTACTTTAAAAAAATAGTCAGTTTTGAAGGACTTGGTAGATATTTAGATTTAAAGACCCCAACTAAATTCTGCATATTTTCCAAAACCAGACTTCTCGACACTTTTAACTAGTTTTACATGAAAGCAGAAAATTCTATCCAAATATTTTTATAATTTGGTAATGGGCAAACCTCGTTTTTTGAAAACAGTTTCATCTCCATTTTAAAGAACTATTTAAATTGTCATAAATTGCTTTAAGAAAAAACAATTTTTTCATTTAGTATTAATAGCAAGTCTTATTATGATGTAGAAATGAATCCAAGTTACCACTAGTTTGAAACTGGGGTATTTACACTGTAAAACTGTTTTGACCAATTTCTAGAGGATACAGGGTACACAGTGCCAACATATCATAAGCACTACGTGATGACATGTAGCATTGGAGTAGGAACTGCTAAGACTAGATACAGTTTAAAAGGCAAAAGACAGGACTGAACTTGGAAATAAGAGTGTGTGGCCCTGGAGCACCAATCAGGATTGAGTCCCCTGAGGAGGAGATTCTGTCATCTCTACCAAAGGCCATTTAAGATCAGGTTTCAGACAGAAGCCATTATCACTGACATAATATAAAATCTGTTACATAATATGGTAATATTTCTTTTATAAAGCATCATGGGGAACAAGATCTTTATGTGACTGCAATTTCAAGGAAAAAAGTTAATCCTTGAAGTGCCAATTGTTTATTCATTTAACCACTTTGGTAGAAAGATTTTTGTAAGATATTCGATACGTTCTTGCTGTCTTAGAACCAAGAACATTCTTCAATCTTCGCTAT
The DNA here is from genome assembly GCF_964374135.1 of Grampus griseus. NCBI lineage: Eukaryota > Metazoa > Chordata > Mammalia > Artiodactyla > Delphinidae > Grampus > Grampus griseus. Next base: position 59,851,351 of record NC_139001.1, read on the forward strand.
TCTAAGACAGTCAACCAGTTTTTCTGTTTCACTGTATTTTTCTTTTTCATGATCAGGCTGAAAGCCACCTCTTCTCTCTTCCACAGGCTCTTGGCTGAAGACATGGTAACCACACTGAGAGAGACTACAGGCTTGATCTGGGGTGTAATTTTCAGCCACATGGACCCGTACCACTCCTCATCATTCACTTTCCTGTCTACCAGCAAGTGTCATTGGTGTGTTGATGAGAAAAAACGTACTCTCAATATTATTAGCATAATTGTATTTAGTTTTCAAATTTTGCTGTAAAGAGCAAAAATAACAGGAGAAGCCCTGTAAATCAATATAAATGACTTTCTCAAAAAAAATGCATATAACAGTGGGACTGGTCCTTTAGAGGTGAAAGTTGAGAATCATTCTTCTAAATATTTTGTTTTGTAAAAATATAAATAAAACTTTATTGAGCACCTATAGTGTGCTGCCATTGTATTAGAATTTAGTATGTTATTCTCTTCATAGTAACCTAGATAGTATTATCCTTGTTTTACAGAGGAGTAAACTGAGGCTCAGAAAGGTTGAGTGACTTGCCCAAGGTCACACACATATTACGTGGCAGAATTGGAATTCAAATCCAGGTCTTTCTGAGTCCCAGGTCTGAGCTTACCACTAAACTGAGGGGCCCGTGAGTGTTGACAAACAGCTGATCTCCAGTGATGTGACATGACACCGAACATGAAAGGGTATCTTTTAATGAAACTGAGGAAAATGCGGTACAGTATTTAAACTTTCAAAGCAGATTCCTAACCTTAGAAAAGGACTGATAAAGGTGACGTAATACTATTTTACAAACCTTGAAAAGTTCAAACACCATGTGATAGAGATGGGATGGTACATAAACCACTTGTATTGGCTGTCCTGGTGATTTTGCTACAGAGCAGAAGAGAAAAATATGAAAGTACAGAGAGATGTGCTTAGAGCATTTTAAAGAATATATTGTGTAGTGATGAAAAGAAAACATTTACTGTGGAGGATAGTACTATTTGGGGGAGAAGGGCCACACCAGTTCTTCACTGAATCAGTGTTTGAACCCAATGCTCACACAAATTTATAACTGACTGTGACAACAAGAGTCCTGCACTCACTCTTGCAATCCTGCATAATGATCTACCAACCCATCTTCCCATTCTTGTCTACAACGGTGAGTCTGTTTAAGACACTCAGCCTTAAGGTCGGAATTTTACCTTCCAAAAAGAAGTGTTAAAGTCTACTTGGTCCAACCCACATAAATACATTATTTCTTTAAAAAGCCATTTTTTAATTGTTTCACCCAGATGGAACGTTTTGTTTTATTTTAGGCACTTCAACGGATATAGATCTGAATAAAAACTTTGAGCTAGCATCAATTTATCAAGGACTACTAATTCTACATTCAAACATTTAATAGGAGCCCAGCTGGGGGTAGAGGGCAGATAATAAGTAAAGCAGAACTTTTAGTAAAGGAGTAAGAGTCTCCATACCTTAGAATTCTAATTCAGCCAATAAACTGGACTCCCCACTGAATACTGTCCCTTGGAAACATGGACAGTACATCTGGAAACTGCCCACAGCAGTTCAGGTTCCCAAACTATCACTTGTGCATTGTGGTTCTTATTTACTGAATGGTACCATATGGCTTTAGAAAACCAGGCAATTCTATTTTCAATGGGGCAACTTCCTCCACTGCCCTCCCACTCTAAGGTCCAGAATACAACTCAGTAAAGCCTATTTAATTTCATTCTTCTTAAAGGGTGATTTTAACTTAGGAAATGTTTGTCCCTCTATCAAACTACCCTACCTCAAGGAAAAACAGGGAGACTCATCAATCTCCTTTAAGGCATCTAAACCTTTTGTGTCCAAAAGGCACTAGTCAGGGTGAAAAGAAGACCATCAGAAATAATCAGATTCTCATATAGATGAGCATCCTTCTTTCCTCTTTTACATCTCCAGTCTTTTTACTTCCTCAACAATAAAAAATGGTTTACAACTCAGGAAATAGAAATCTTAAAGGGTAAACCATACATTACTGAAGTACATATAAAAGTCAGATGTAATTTTCTCAGCATCACTTTTTTCTATGACTAACCAGAAAATCAAAAATAAGCAAAGAATCAATATTATCAATTAAAAATAAGGAAAACGGGGAAGAAAAAGCCAAAATGTCTTTCAGAAAGGATCCAACTAAATTAAAATATATATATATATGTACACACACATAAATACATATATTTTTAACATGATTTGCTCTCCCTCAGTTTTCATATCCAATGAAGAAGTTGATGAAAAGTTCTTTTAATTAAAACAAATCTAAATTCTTATCATTCCTTCTCTGGTAATCATAACACTAATCATTAAGGAAAAGGCATCAGGCTTACCATTTAGTTCTTCAAGTTCTAGTTCAGGAGAGTTAATATAATACAAATCACACAGACGCCTAGCATTTTCATAGCCATCTAGTGTGAATCAAAACAAAAAAGTCATTAAATAAATTTACTTCTGTTTCATGCATTAAGATGGCAATAGTATATAGACAAAAGAAATTTTAAAACTTTCTATAGAAAAAAATATACTTTAATAATCTTAGTTTGGGGAAGGTCTTTTTTAAGTACGACATGACAAAGCCTAAAGGCCAGAAAGGAAAAAATGACAGATATGATCACAAAAAATTAAAATATCTGTATGGGAAAAGACACCATAAACAAAGTAAAAAGAAAACCAGAAGGCTGAAGAAACTATTTACAATACAGATAACAAAAATTTAGAGTTGTAAGGGTTTAGGGAATAGCCACTCTCATTCATTGATACGTTTTTGGAGGTATCAAAATTTGAAATGCACTTTAAATATTTTTGATTCTAGGAATCTTGCCTTCTAAAATACTAGCAAAAGTCAGCACATATCTAAGGATGTCCACTGCAGTACTGTTGGTGATAGAAAATTTAAAACAACCGAAATAGGCATCAATAGGAGATGGATTAATACATTCTGATACATCCGTAACAGCCATTCAATAACCTGGTGTATATCCATATGTACTGCACATGGTACAATGTCTGTAAACTTGTAGAAAAATATACACAAAGTACCCCATTTTCCAAAAACAACAAACAATATAAGACCAACAGTTATGTATGTGTGCAAGTATAGATGGTACAAACACAAAAAAGTGTGGAAAGATGCAAACCAAACTATTACGAATTATGGCTCCAATATAGGGAATTAGAAAGAGGGGAGGAGGAAATATTTTGAAGTCAACAGATAGCCTCATAATATCACCACACTCTAACAAAACACTGTATCAACAAAACATTCGTCCTATTCATAGTGCACAGTTAGCATTATAAAGTTATATTCAAACCCATACGTTCCCTCCTAACATTTTATCTCATAATATAAATAATTATTTTAATAGCAAGAAAAATAATACTCAATTTTGATTTTTTCATTTTTTCTGAAAGGAGAAAGGTACTTACCTTTAATAACTTCAACCACATTGCAGTTTGGATTTATGCTTCCAATGTGTTTTCGATGAGACAGGCTTCCTTTGCCTTTTCCACCAAATAATAAAGCTATCAAAAAATAAAAAACAAATAAAATAAGCTAAAATACCTAATGCCCCTGTCCAGATTTGAATACTGTTTCTCTAATGGGTAGCAAACAGTAGAACAAGTATTTTCCTTAAACATAAACATAGTATTTTACATAATGTTAAACATAAAAACTCAATTTAAAAAAAGCTCCTTTGTACGGCAGTCTATTTGCTTTTCTTAATACGTGAAAAAGTAAAATTAAATGTTCTCCCTAAAAGGAAGTTTTCTAAATAAATTTAAAATATACCAACACATCTTATTTAGCTTCTTCTCTTGACTTGCAGATACTTACAGTGCTGATTGAGTAACATTCTAATTGAAATGCGACTCATGTAGAAACGATCCAAAAAGTACTGAACGTTCTGGCTGGTGACAGGATCCACCCCGAAGCTCTCCTTGTATTCAATCACACCCTGAGCCATCGTGGGAATCACGTCATTGTGTCGGTTCCTGATCCGTATCACAGTATCTGTAAAGCTAAACAAACCCGTCTGTTAAAACAGCCAAATATTTTGGCAAGTGAATGGGATACTAAAATCTAAGTTTACTCAATAATACTAGGCAAGGAAGCCCTAATTCAGTAAAAGAAGCATCGGTGCATGTTTTCTTACACTTATTTAAATATGTTTCAGATGATAAAATATACCACGTCTATGGAGATGTTAAGAAATTCCAAAATAGAACTTGTGAGATGTAATTATTTTCTTGGAACTCCTAAAAGTAACACGGCCACAAAACACAATCCTACAAATGTGAAGGGTTTTCTTTAACCATTATTAACTAAGATTATCTGAGCACTTGCTATGAGGATGGATCCAGGGACATTCAGCATAAGGGAAGACAGAGCACTTGCTTCTAGGGAACACATGCTCTGTAAGGAATGAAGATGAATGAGCCAATAAAGGCTGTCTGTTTTGGAACTATTCCCCAGGTTCAAAAAGAGAAAGGGCCACTTAGAAAAGTAGAAAAGAATTCTAAGTCCATTCATCCAATGAGTTTAAAAAAAAATGGGAGAAGAAAAGGTAAATGTTGTGTTCAAAGAAAAATCATCAAGCCATCCAGTCTTCCCATTTCTATCATTCGGAAGACATTATTGCATGGTTAATTTAAAGAACTAAATAAAAGAGGAAAGAAGTCTTAGTTATGAAGTAACAAAATCCATCTTGTAATATACCCGTAAGAATTTACACTTCCGAATGAGTGCTTTCTCATTCAAAGTCATCATCTTGAATGCTATTAACCTATTCCAATGATGCTCTCACTACTCAAAACATTTTTGGAATTCCTAGCTTGTAATTAGTTTCGAAACCAAACTGTTAATCCAAAATACAAACAACAAAACTCCTCAAAAACAACAATCAACTCATCATTTCTAGTCACTCCTTAATCATTTATTTCACGTCTCTCTATCTTGTCAAAACCAAAACCTGCAGTATTCTGCCTGGCTGCTCACCTTAGTTTTTAAAATTCAGCTCTGAATAACTTTTCCCAGAAGGTTCTACAGCATAATGTTTACTTTTAAGTAAGACTGAGTGGGTCCAAATCCATTTGCTATCTCTGTGACCTTAATGCTATCTTATGTTACTTAACCTCTTTGTGCACAGATAGTATTACCTCAGTAGAGTTATTTTAAAGATTAAATGACATCATCTGTGTAAACTATGCTGCATACCTAGACACAGAGTAAATTCCTGATGTTATTTTCAGACCAAAATCAGGTTTAAAAAGTGAAATGTTGCTATCACCTTTAAAGACAGTAAATAAAAAATGTGTAATGCACTCGAAGGACAACAAAAGAGGTAGTCTTTAAGTTCTGAGCAACATTCACTGGAATAAGCAGGTAACTTGCCTTAGGGGACTATGGGGCTTATTAGTCCTGGTATGTTGATTATTAAACAGGTCACATTACTTACACTGTCTCACAGACCACTGGTCATAAACTAGAGACCCACAGACAAGTTTTTGTAGGCCTTCAGTGTCTGTTAAAAATTTAATTAGTTTCCAATCTTTCAAAATTAAGAGATTTTACTTTAAAAAAAACTAGACTTGCAGTTTTTCTTACACACACACACACACAGATCAGATGATCTGGGCAGTGTTTCTGCTCAGCAATGATCAGCGGAGCTGAGATGGCTGTCCTTTAGAAGCATACACTCTCCAGGTCAAGAGTCCTCACCAGCCCCCTATCATCCAAGTGGTACTGAGGCCACATCTACATTTCCATATTGGTCATCCCATTTGAATTGTATCTTTCTTTACACTAGAGTTAAGAGGAACATGAAGATTTTCTTATGCCCAGCCCAATTTACGAACTTATGTTACCTTATTGGCCTGTATGGGCTGCTACAGACACATATACCACCATATGTTCTAGAGTAGTGGGAAACTAAAAGTTAATCAATTTTCCTAAAGTGACCCAACAGCAGGTATAAGCTCAATACCTTTACATTTTTTATATGATGTCCAAACAGTATAAAAATTGTGTTCAGAATAGGGTCAAAACTGTGTACTTACTCATAAATAGTTTTAGCATCTTCAGCACTTTTGTCCTTAAAATCAAGAAGCTCCTGAAGACTCTGGATATACCTAAAATGCAAATCAACCCCTAGTAAAGCTGTTCTTTTACATTTTGAAACTTTAATATTGTGAAAATGTTCAAAAGGCATTTTTAACATTTCTTAATTTTTAATTAATTTTTAACAAATTATGGTTGAAGTAGGATTTTTATACCCATTCACATTCAAGCAAAGTGCCTGACAATAATTAGAAGAAGGTACATGTTTTCTCCTAAAAGCTTACGTTAAATTTGATTTAAGAATTTTAAGATTTCCTACTTTTTTTTTAAAGTTCTATACTCTAAGATAGTTTTTAAATTTCTTAAAATTACCACTGTACCTTACAGTATAAATACTGACTTATGAGAACTGAGTCTGTCACCAATAGCCATATGATACTGGGCAAATGACTTAACTTGTCTTAGTCTCAGTAAAATGTGGATGCCAGCCTACCTTGGTCTAAGAGTCTAACTTAAATGCCTCTGCTTTAAAAACTTAATTTTAGATGTTTGTGTCCAGTCAACAGATGTTTATTGAAAGTTTACAATCTAACACGTGGTTCTTTTAAACAACTGAACAAAAACACAAAAGTCATGAAAATGCAGGTTTTTAATTTACCAAACAATTCAAGGGAGCAAATCACCTGGTAAAGGAGCAAAATGAGGGAAGCCAAATGACTCTCTGAAGGTCATGCTGAGGAGCACAGTGGTAGTGCAGCGCCAGAGCCAAAACACCTACCATTCAATGACCATCAGTAGTGTAAGGTCTGCTTTGGCTGGATCTAAAACTGCCATAACTTAGCAGGCACCCAGGGGCAATGAAAGTGTTTTAAAAATCTGTAAATCCACATGTTGGTTTGGAAAGTTGTTTCTGACAAGCAATATGCCTTACTGCATGCCAACACATTCCAAAGTCAAGTGATTCTGATGTCTACTGTTATGACTTAACACTTACTTTTCTCTTTATTGGCAAGAACAATTACGCTCTTTATTCAAGAGATACTGAAACCAAGCAGGACCCTGTGGGGCTCCTGGGCATGGAAGCCTTTCCATGTCCCCTGTTTCTTGTTTGTAGGGAATAGACTCCAGCCTCCACAACCTTCCCTGAGTTCCAAAGGGCAGGTCCAAACAGTTGGTAATCAGGGAAGGGAGGGGATGCAGAGACAAGGCAGGAGCAGCCAAGAAACAACAGTGCAGCCTTGGGGCAGGTCCTGGTTCCACCTCAAGAGAGATACATAACAATATCTTTGAGCTTTTTTACAGAACTAAAACCCCCAACAAATGGAATATGTTAGCATTCTTTAATCCAGAGAAGGTCACAGTTTGATAACCTCAGGAAGCTCATCAGGAGACCACCTGAGGCCAGATGAAAGGACTGCAGGCCCTGCACACCCTCATCCTTATCAGCAAACCCTGCCCTTGAACCACTGCTATAATCACCAAATCTCCCTGTGTTGGGACACAGTTTTTCAGGGCATGAGCCCGCTGTGTCCCGCTTTGCCTGGCAAAGCAATAAGCTATTCTTTCCTACTTCTCCCAAAACTCTTGTCTTCAAGATTTGATTCGGCACCAGTGCACAGAGGCCGAGTTTTTGGCATCAAATTTACAACACTTACAATGTGTTAGGCACAGATAAGATTTCAAAATGCAGCATATTCTATTTTTAACGAATTCAAAACAAAACAAAACAAAACAGGAATAAGCCTCCATAGAAAATTGTATGTCCCCCTTCCATCAGAGTTCCTCTTACTTAAACCACATTTCTAACTGTTACATTCTTGGACTACATGGCATCTAATTATCGTTTATGTAGCAGTCATACTTCTTTCACTTATTTTAAAAAAGTGACATTAGATCAGCTTCTCCCAAAACTATAATGCCTACAACAGGAAAGCTAGGATCTCCACAAATCATAATTGGGAAATGTCTTGCAGCTCAATTTTTTCCATTTAAGACTGAAATCTGGCAAACTCTTTTGTTTGAAATCTATAGTGCTTAAGAGAATAACACTTGTAATAGCATTAACAAGAAAGGCTGTACACAGGTGGCCACATATGTGTGCACACTTTTAATACCTCTACTGTCATTTTTTAAAGGAGAGATCATAGTTTCTACACAATTCTAATAACTTCTAATTGTCTTTAAATGGTAGAATAAAGATTTTAACTTTTGTGATTTATAAAAATATACTTCACTAAAATAAATTCAGTTTATAAAAAATATTTACACACTTTAATACATTTTATTAATCTGACCACAGCATGGGGCAGTAGAAACAAACAAATCTGAGTTTGACTCCCAGCTCCACCACGACTGGTGCTGCCTTGGGCAAAGGACTTAATCTGTAGGTGCCTCAGTTTTCTCATCTATAAAATGGAGGTAATCATGCCTACTGGGCAGGGTTATTGAAGGGATTAAAGGTAATGTACATAAATCCCTAACTATCAACATACAGTAGATATTTTTATTACATTATAAAATAACATCCCTGCAGATTTAATAACACAAATCTGAAATATAGTGTTTGTATTTCTGTGCAGTTCTGATTGTTTTTTTCAAAACCAAAAAGTAGTACAGTCCAGGATTCAGGGGATAAACCCAGATACATCCAAACAAAGGAGGAGGAATGCTGCCACTACCTTAAGATTCCACTGAAGAGTAAAAAAGTATTTGCTTTAACTTCGGGTAAAGTCTACAACTCTATGGAAATTGCAGACTCAAGACAGGCAATCTTACCAGCTTTGCACCAATTGAACTGATGGTGTCCTGAGAAGATTATCTGGAAGAAGACTTATTTCTTTCATTATATTTGCCAATCTCACAGGCAACTCTTGCCGCAGAAACATAAATGAGGTCTTTTCACAAGCATTCACAGATCCTGAAACCAAACAGTGGGAACAGCAGTGAGTGAAGGCCATAAGGCAGGGAGAAACATGTGGGACTCGAGGGACATTGTTCCAGCTAATGATTAAGAACTCTCCAGACAATAGGGGCTTCTTAGACAATGGGTGAATTTCCAGGATGTCCGGCCCCCTTCCGAGAAGGAGGGAGATAACAAAATGTAAAAAAGGTGTCTGTCAAAGACCAATCAGGCAGCTGGGGACAAGTTCCCTCTCTGGTCCGAGCCTAAGCCGGGACCAATCAGCAGGAGAACACAACCAAATCTATAATTTACATACGGGGAAGTGGGAAAACTGACATATTCGCGCCCAAAAGGGTTCCTTCTTCGACCTCCTACGTGAGGACCAAGGAACCCCGGTGCACCGGCCTTCAATAAACCTCTTGCGTTTTGCATCGGCTTCCAACTCTTGTTTCCTGGGCGAGTCGAAACTCCTAGGAGACCGCGCAGGTCTAACATTTGGGGGCTCGTCCGGGATTCCACTCGCCCCGAACCACAAGAACATCGGGAGTTGGAGGTACCAGGTAAGCTCGAGCTTGATTGTCTGTTTGTCCCTTGTTCTTTGTGGGCCATTATCGGAGGAAAGCCGTAAGAATCGGCTTATTATGGAATCTGTATCGGACCTCTGGCTAGGCAGACGTGCTAATAGCCGGCGTCCATGAGCCCTAGGGGACGCCCTGGTGGCTCATCTGGAAGGAGAGGCAAACTCTGTCTCCCCTTCACTCGGTTTCGGCAGTTCCCTTGGTGATAACTGCCATCTGAAGAGGTTTCGGTTTTGAAGCGAGCTCGCGGTGGCCCATGCGTATATGTGTTTCGTGGAGTTTTTAACTGTTTCTGTATTGTGGTCTATTCTTCTTCTCTGACGGACGACAGTGGGACAAACTATGACGACTCCTCTTTCCCTTACCCTAAGCCATTGGACCGAAGTTCGGGCCAGAGCCCGTAATTTTTCGGTAGAGGTAAAGAAAGGAAAGTGGCAGACTTTGTGTGCCTCTGAATGGCCAACATTTCAGATAGGATGGCCCCCCGAAGGATCCTTTTTATTAGACAAGATTAAGCTGCTGAAGTCTAAGATATTTAATATAGATCCCCACGGACATCCAGACCAAGTACCATATGTCTTGGTCTGGGAAGATTTAATTCTCTCCCCACCTCCGTGGGTCCGGCCCTTTGTTTCCTCAACAGGTACGTCCGCGCACACATCAGCAGCGTCGGAGATATTAGCCTTAAAGAAAAACCCCAACACGGAGAAGCTACCCGACGCCCTGGATCCACCGAAGGCGATTTATCCTGACCCGCAGTCCGATTTGCTTCTTTTGGATTCCCCACCCCCTTATCCTCCGGCCCCAAATCCCCTACCACCTAGAGGACCCCCAGCTCCACTGCCCTCGGCACCAAAGGAACCATCCATGATGGAAGAAGAAAAGGGTCCCTCAGCGGGCACTAGGAGCCGGAGGGCTATCTCCCCGGACTCCACTGCCCTACCTCTTAGAGAATATGGCCCCCCCGCCGGCCAAGGGAATAGACCTCTCCAATATTGGCCCTTTTCCTCTGCAGATCTTTATAATTGGAAAATGCATAACCCAACTTTTTCCGAAAATCCACAGGCCCTTACCGCTTTAATAGAATCTCTTGTTTTCTCCCACCAGCCCACATGGGATGATTGTCAGCAGCTGCTTCAGACTCTCCTAACGACTGAGGAGAGGCAACGGGTTCTTTTAGAAGCCAGAAAAAAAATGTATTAGGCGCCAATGGGCAACCTACCCAGCTGCCTAACGAGATTGATGCTGGTTTCCCACTCGTCAGGCCAAACTGGGATTTCAATGCCCCGGAAGGTAGGGAGCGCCTGAAAATGTATCGCCAGGCTCTGGTGGCGGGTCTCCATGGAGCGGCCAGACGGCCCACTAATTTGGCTAAGGTAAGGGAAGTAACTCAGGGGCCCTAGGAATCGCCAACTGTGTTCCTGGAACGTTTAATGGAAGCCTTTAGACGCTTTACCCCTTATGATCGAACTTCGGAGGGACATAGGGCTACTATAGCAATGCCTTTCATAGATCAAGCGGCCCCTGATATTAAGAAGAAATTACAGAGGCTAGATGGCTTGCAGGGATTTTCGCTTCAGGAGTTAGTAAAAGAGGCAGATAAAGTATATAACAAAAGAGAAACAGAGGAAGAGAAGGAAAAAAGAAAGCAGAAAGAGCAGGAAGCCCGTGAAATAAGACGAGATAAGAGACAGGAGAGGAATTTAAGTAAGATACTGGCCACTGTGGTTGGAGGAAGAAATACAGGGGATAGGAATAGGCAGAAAGGGCGAACGGCAGACAGAAGGCGGCCATTAGACAAGGACCAATGTGCCTACTGTAAAGAAAAAGGACATTGGGCGAAAGAATGCCCTAAGAAAAAGAGTGGAGGAAGGCCAACCAGAAACAAAATCTTAACATTGGAAGAAGAAGACTAGAAAAGTCAGGGCTCGAACCCTCTCCCCGAGCCCCGGGTAACTCTTAAAGTGGAGGGGGAACCTGTTCAATTTTTGGTGGATACCGGAGCCCAGCACTCCGTCCTTCTCCACTCAAAAGGTCCTATCTCAGCTAAAAGGTCATGGGTACAAGGAACCACTGGGAATAAACAATATTCATGGACCACACGAAGGACAGTAGATCTTGGGATTGGACGAGTAACCCATTCATTTTTTATTATTCCGGAATGCCCCTATCCTTTGCTGGGAAGAGATTTACTCTCCAAAGTAGGGGCTCAAATCCACTTTCAGCCAGAAGGTCCCACCATAACTGATAATAAAGGAAGGTTACTTCAAATATTGACTATGAAATTAGAAGATGAATATAAATTATACGAGCAGCCTTCATCCTCACGAGTTAATGTTACAGATTGGGTAACTCGGTTCCCTCAAGCCTGGGCAGAAACTGCCGGTATGGGGATGGCCAAAAATCGGCCCCCGGTGCTAGTGGAACTCAAGGCAACTGCCACCCCAATAACGGTCCGTCAATACCCCATGAGTAGAGAAGCCAAAGACGGTATCCGTCCCCATATACAGAGGCTACTAGACTTGGGCATCTTAATAAGATGTCAATCAGCATGGAACACCCCTCTCCTGCCGATAAAGAAACCAGGAACAAATGATTATCGGCCGGTGCAGGATCTACGAGAGGTAAACAAACGGGTGGCAGACCTCCACCCCACAGTTCCAAACCCTTACAACCTCCTGAGCACTCTTCCACCTCAATATACGTGGTATACTGTTTTGGACCTTAAAGATGCTTTTTTCTGTTTAAGACTCTCTCCCCTGAGCCAACCCTACTTTGCCTTCGAATGGAAAGATCCAACATCGGGAATGTCTGGTCAGCTGACATGGACACGGCTACCTCAGGGATTTAAGAACTCCCCGACCATCTTTGATGAAGCCCTCCATCAGGATTTGGCATTATATAGAGAATCAAATCCCCAGGTAACATTACTCCAATACGTTGATGATATTTTATTAGCTGCTGAGACCCAAGAAGATTGCATCAAGGGTACTGAAAAACTGTTAACGGAACTTGGAACCCTGGGATATAGAGCCTCAGCCAAGAAAGCACAAATATGCCAACAACAGGTCAGTTACCTGGGGTATCTATTAAAAGGGGGACAAAGATGGCTCACGGAGAGCAGAAAGGATACGATGGCCCAAATTCCGGCTCCCAAAAGCGCCAGGCAGGTTAGAGAATTTTTGGGGACGGCCAGATTCTGTAGACTATGGATTCCAGGGTTTGCTGAGCTGGCGGCCCCATTGTACCCCCTAACCAAAAACAGCACTCCTTTCGTTTGGGGCGATAAGGAACAACGGGCTTTTGACCAAATCAAACGAGCTTTACTTTCAGCTCCAGCCCTAGGACTGCCAGATGTAACCAAACCTTTTCATTTATATGTGGCCGAAAATAAGGGCATTGCAAAAGGAGTATTGACTCAGAAATTGGGTCCCTGGAATCGCCCAGTTGCTTATTTGTCAAAAAAATTGGACCCTATGGCATCAGGATGGCCCACCTGTTTAAAGATAATCGCTGCAGTGGCCGTTCTAGTCAAAGATGCTAACAAACTAACTTTAGGACAAAATCTAATGATAACAGCTCCTCATGCCCTGGAAAATGTAGTCCGTCAACCACCGGATAGGTGGCTAACTAATGCCAGGATGACCCATTACCAAACCCTGTTGCTAAACTCAAATCGCATCAAGTTTGCTCCAGCCACAGGACTCAATCCAGCCACCTTGCTACCTGATCCTGACTTGGAAGGCTCCACCATCATACATGATTGTCAGGAAGTACTGGCCGCAGCACACGGCAGTAGGCCAGATCTGATGGACCTTCCCCTCCCTGATGCTGATTTCACCTGGTTCACGGATGGGAGCAATTTCCTGGAGGAAGGTAAGCGTCGAACTGGGGCAGCCATGGTAGACGGAAAACAAGTCATATGGGCAGCGGCGCTACCACAAGGGACCTCAGCCCAACGAGCTGAATTAATTGCCCTGACGAGGGCATTAGAGATGGCAGAGAATAAAAAAGTAAACATCTACACAGACAGTAGATAGGCGTTTGCTACCGCTCATATCCACGGTGCCATTTACCAACAGAGAGGGCTACTAACTTCAGGTGGCAAAGAAATTAAAAACAAAGACGAAATCATGGCTTTGTTGACTGCACTCATGCTTCCTACTAAAGTCAGTATCATCCACTGCCCTGGACATCAAAAAGGAAATACCCCAATAATTAGGGGAAATAATATGGCTGACCAAGTGGCCCGAGAAATAGCATCGGGAGAAGTCATTCTAGGACTGTCAGATAAAGTTCCTGAAAAACCAGGCCGCGATGAAGAAATCAGCCCGGCCACAACAAAAAGAACTTTGTCCCCTCAGCAAGCAGAATCCATGTTACAACAGATGCACAGATGGACACATTTGGGGACTAAAAAGATGGTAGCCTTGTTACAAAAAGCCGGGTACGAAACCCCTGGAATGACAAAATTAGCTGGACAAATTGTGCAGGAATGCGTCCCATGTCAACAGGTAAATACTCACAAAGGGAAACTTGAAACTGGAAAGAGACTCAGGGGGGACCGCCCAGGAACTTACTGGGAGGTGGACTTTACCGAAGTGCGTCCTGGAAGGTACGGTAATAAATACCTTTTAGTTTTTGTAGACACTTTTTCAGGATGAATAGAGGCTTTCCCAACAAAGAAAGAAACAGCTGCTGTAGTAGCCAAGAAGATTTTAGAAGAAATTTTTCCTCGATTTGGAGCACCAAAGGTAATAGGGTCTGATAATGGTCCAGCCTTCGTCGCCCAGGTAAGTCAGGATGTGGCCAGATATTTGGGGACTGATTGGAAATAACATTGTGCCTATAGACCCCAAAGTTCAGGTCAGGTAGAAAGAATGAATAGGACTCTAAAAGAGACCCTAACTAAATTGTCCTTGGAGACTGGCGGTACCGATTGGACGGTGCTCCTTCCTTTGGCCCTATTCCGGGTTAGAAATACACCTTCCCGATACCATCTTACTCCTTTTGAAATATTATATGGTGCCCCGCCTCCCCTCCTCACTTTAGGAAAAGAAATAAAACCTGATTGTCAAAATAACACTGACTTATATGCTAGGCTACTGGGACTCCAATTGGTCCAGAAAGAAATATGGTCCCAACTCGCCGAGGCCTACCAACTGGGAACACCGGGAGAAACTCATCCTTTCCAAGTCGGAGACTCCGTATACGTCCGTCGGCATCGAACCCAGACGTTGGAACCTCGATGGAAAGGACCATACACCGTCCTCCTCACCACCCCAACGGCCATAAAAGTGGACGGCATCGCTGCCTGGATCCATGCTTCACATGTGAAGGCTGCACCAACGACGACATCATCAGGATGGCGGGCCCAAAGGACTGACAACCCGCTCAAACTCAAGCTTCTACGAACCTAAGACTTATAATTTTGGTTTTACTACCTTTACTGACTGTAAGTGGTTTTAGCCCTCACCTCCCCCAACGTTTAACTTGGCAGGTAATTTCTCAGACTGGAGATGTAACCTGGTCCATTAGTCATACTGCACCCCCCTGGACCTGGTGGCCAGATCTTTCTCCTGATGTTTGTAAATTGGCAATAGGAGCACCTTATTGGGGTACAGAAGATTCTCATGATATGAACACTGCCCCTTCCAAAGTTTCGGAAACATTGGTTTGGGCCGGGTTGCAAAAATGCGGGCAAAAGAATGATGCTTGGTATCCTCACTTTCTACGTATGCCCCGGGTTCCACCGCCCTCGATCTCTGAATTATAAATGTGGTGGAACTGAAAACTTTTATTGCAAAAGCTGGGGATGTGAAACTACCGGGGATACTAATTGGAAACCCACCTCAACTTGGGATTTTATTACTGTAACGGCTAATTATTCTCATAATGAGGATACCGGACACCGGAGTAAATGTTCAGGATGTTGTCATCCCCTTAAAATTTCCTTTAGTAATCCCAGAAAAAGAGATAAAAAATGGATAAATGGTCATTCTTGGGGCGTTAGATTTTACATGAGGGGATATGATTTAAGAATATTAATGACCCTTAAGCTAAAGATTGAGACTTCTGCTCCTATATCAATAGGCCCAAATCCCGTACTTGGCCCCCCTTTGCTTCCCCCGGCCCCTTCAGCTACGTCAACAAAGAATGAGACTAATGAAACCTCTGGATCCAAAGAACCCACAGTTAAGCCTGGGACTCCTCAGGATAGGATGCTTTCTTTGGTGCAGGCAGCCTTTACGGTTCTCAATGCTACAAACCCAGAGGCTACAAAATCATGTTGGCTTTGCTATGCTGCCCCTCCCCCTTATTATGATGCTATAGGATATAGCTCCAACTATACTAATTCTACCTCCTCCGACCAATGTCGATGGAAGCAAGAAGGGACCAGTAAATTAACCCTGTCCTCGGTTTCTGGAAATGGTACTTGTATAGGAACACCTCCCCAGTCCCATAGACACCTTTGTCATGATTTCAGCCTCCCTTCAGGCTCAGGATATCTTGTACCTCCTCAAGATGGATGGTGGGCATGTAACACGGGGCTCACCCCTTGTGTCTCTTTAGAGGTTCTTAATACTTCAGCTGACTTTTGTGTGTTAGTGCAATTAGTCCCTAGACTTATCTACCATTCAGACTCATCCTTTTTAGATGAATATGTAGAAAAAACAAAAGAGAACCTGTAACCCTCACATTGGCTGTCCTTCTAGGACTAGGAATATCTGCCGGGATAGGAACAGGAACCACAGCCCTCATACAACAACCCCAGTATTATGCAAGTTTAAGACAGGCTGTAGACATCGACCTTCGAGCATTAGAAAGTTCCATAACTCAACTAAAGGAATCACTCACCTCACTTTCAGAAATGGTGTTGCAGAATAGAAGAGGCCTAGATTTGCTGTTTCTTAAAGAAGGGGGATTATGCGCCGCTCTAAAAGAAGAATGTTGCTTTTATATTGATCATTCAGGAACCATTACCAAAACCATGGATAAACTAAGGGAACGCTTAGATAAAAGGCAAAGGGAGAGAGAAAACGAAAAAGGATGGTTTCAATCATGGTTTGATAAGTCCCCCTGGTTTACCACCTTAATCTCTACTCTGTTGGGACCTCTTATTGTTTTATTGTTGATTTTAACTTTTGGACCATGTGTTCTAAATCGCTTGATAGCATTTATTAGAGAACGTATCAGTACTGTACAAGTTCTAATGTTAAGACAACAGTACCAAAGTTTACGAACAGAAGGTTGAGATTCCATGATTGGAATCAATAGTCACAAGAAAAAGGGGGGAATGTGGGACTCGAGGGACATTGTTCCAGCTAATGATTAAGAACTCTCCAGACAATAGGGGCTTCTTAGACAATGGGTGAATTTCCAGGATGTCCGGCCCCCTTCCTAGAAGGAGGGAGATAACAAAATGTAAAAAAGGTGTCTGTCAAAGACCAATCAGGCAGCTGGGGACAAGTTCCCTCTCTGGTCCGAGCCTAAGCCGGGACCAATCAGCAGGAGAACACAACCAAATCTATAATTTACATACGGGGAAGTGGGAAAACTGACATATTCGCGCCCAAAAGGGTTCCTTCTTCGACCTCCTACGTGAGGACCAAGGAACCCCGGTGCACCGGCCTTCAATAAACCTCTTGCGTTTTGCATCGGCTTCCGACTCTTGTTGTTTCCTGGGCGAGTCGAAACTCCTAGGAGACCGCGCAGGTCTAACAAACACAGAGGGAGTTATTTGGCAAGTGGTAGCATCACCATATGACAGGGCAAGGAAGAGGAGGCAAGGGACAAGATAGCCTGAATGACCTTCCAACTCCCACCCTTCCAACCACACTGTACAGCAGCAATGAGGATACTTTCTTATCTCCATTACTCACATCTCCCATCTTAGAACTAAGACGACCTAAGCAAGCCTAAGCAAGTCACAGGGTCTAATTAACGTAGGACCTGCAAAAACCTATCCTATATAACCTGTTGTTGCTATCATTAAAAAAATCTGTTTCTTAACTCTAGGTTTATGAGAAGAACCTCTCTAAGAAACAGTGGAAATTCTGACATGTTCACAGGAAGATGCATTGATTCCACGCAGAACTACTATACTAATTGCGATAAGCAAAGTAAATGTAGAAGAGTCTTTCAGGCAACAGAAAGCAAAAAATAGCAATGCCTGTTCAGCAACCATCTTCAAGCTTCTCCCCCAGCAGGTCCTATTCAATTGTTTGATTCCTGGAAAGCAACCTGCTTCCTCCTCCACTCCTATCTCCTTTGCTAAGCAGAACAGCTGTAGAATCTCCTTTGGCAAGCAGTTTCATTTAAAGTTAAACTAAAAAGCCCTGTTATTTCAGTAATGCATTTTAAACTCACTGATTTAATCTTGCTGTTTTAGCAAGAGACATCCTTAGCAAAAACTAGATCGTCAATAGCAGGAATTATTGTATTAAAACATTTTCCTGTGAAAGTTTAATGGCATACTTGGGAACAAGGCCAAATTCACCCCTTAATCACTCTAGAGTCATTTTAAAGTAAAAACAAAAACCAAGAGCTCCGAGCCAAACAAAATTGCCACTGTAAACCACAAGTTCAAGATACCAAAAGATACCATGGTGGTATCTTTCAAGCCACTAGTGATCCGTTAGTGACCAAACAGCACTCAAAATGCAGAAGATAACTTTGCCTACTCAAAGTTTTGACTTTATTAGTTTCCCCCGTTTCCCCTTAGCGCCCCCATATGAGAAGGCAAAGTTAAATGCCTGACTTTTAAATTCCTCTGCAGCCTTTCTAGAGAAAACCAGGAAGCACCCATCCGAGAAAGGCGAAAGTCGATAGTCACTTTGGTAAACAAACCCCACATCATATTGTACTCACGCACTTTACACGTGCTCCAGAGTTTGTTGTTGACGAAATGAATGTGACATTGGTGGAAACTCCTAAGCCAGTGGCAAGGAAAACATTCTCTGAAACACTGGGCCAGTTATAACCTGCTTCTCCTATCAGCACGCCACTTTTATGCAATCATCATATGCAAAACTAAGCATTTATCAGCACTCTGCAGAATCCCAACGCGACTCCCGGAGGTGTCAGCACACTCGCTTCCCACCGGAGCTGCGCTCTTCCGAAACGGCCAGGCTGCGAGCGCGGAGGTGCACACGGGCGCTGAAAAGCGACGGGTCATTCCGCCCTCGGCCCCGGGTTTGTTTTTCAACAATACACGGCAAAAAAAAAAACCCACACGCTTCCAGTTATCTCGCCTGCCCCTGCACCTGAGCAGAAAGATCCATCCGCGAGAAAGGAAGGAGGCACCTAAGGCGCCCGGGGAGAGACGTTGAGTGGGGCGCTCAGAAAACAAGAGGGCGTCCGCGCGGGCCGGGCCCGGCCGGGGTCAGCGGCCGCAGCTCCCGTCTGGGGCTGCGCAGGAAGGCCCGAGGTCTGGGCCGCACTCACCGAAGTCCAGGAACTGCTTCATGGAGAGCGGGGACGGTGAGAAGCGCGCGTAGAAGTCCACTTGGCCCGGAACGCCGCGTTCGGGCGCCGGGCCGGAGCCCGAGTCCGAGGTGAGGCTGCGGCTCACGTTGGGGCGGGCGGCGCGCAGCCCGGGGCCCGGACCGGCCGAGGCGGCTCCGCGCAGCAGCCGCGCCAGCCTCATGCTGAGCCCCGCCGGAGGAGCCGGAGCCCCCGGCGCCAGGTCGCCGCTCCGCGGCTCGTCCGGGTGGTACGTGAGGGACGTGGCGGCCTCGGGGGCGGGGAGCCGCTGTCACCGCCGCGGCCACCGCCCCCTTCGCCGGAGCCCGGCCCCTCCCGCGCCGCTGGGCGGGGCCCTGGGGGGGAGGAGGCGGGGAGCGCGCGCCGGGCCGCCCCCGGGTCAGAGTCCGGCCCCACGCGCTGCGGGGCGGAGCCCGGAGAGCGGCAGGGCGGGCGCGTGCGCCTGGAGGCCCGGCGCTGTTTAGTGCGCCCTCCCACGCCCTTTGGGAACAAAACCCACCTTCCTGCTTCCCCCGCCCTTCCAGCCTCAGACGAAAGGCTCAAGGGCGGGGCCTGGCTCAAGGGCTCCGCTTCCAGGCGCCACGGTGTCCTGCTGTGAGCGTGTTCCAGAAACCCTCCTCTGTGATGCAAGCCCAATATTTTACAGGGGAGGAAACTGAAACCCAACGAGTTTCAGGAGCAGACCGTTGCCAAACAGTGGGACAAAAGTACGAATGGTGATCACTGCAGAGTGTGGCCCTAAATAATAGCACAACGACCGCCGTCCCAGGAGAAGAGAATTGGCAGCCCAACTTGAAGCGTTATCTACAGGCATTCTCGGCCTGGGCAGCAGTGTATTAAAAAAGGCTCCCTCCACTCCGATTGCCCTTCTCTCTGTCCTCTTAGCGTCACAGTTTGGTTGCCCCATCCTTTCCAGGTTTCTAAATATAAGACTAAATGTAATATAAGACTAGAGAATTTCTAATTTTGATTCAATCCCTTAGAGTTGCAAAGGCTGAGTCACAGTGAAAAAATTACCACTGTCCCTTCTCTCCACTGCTACTTCCCCATATTATCGAACCACAGTGCTTTATAATGTCCTAGATGCAACAAAAGTACTTTTCCATGGGTGTGTAGTTTATCAATTTTATTGTATAATTTATTATACAATAAAAAGTTTATATGTATAGATACACATATATACGTATATATGTGTATATATATCCAGCAGTTACTGGTATAGAATAATTCATTTCTCCATATGGTCAGTTCTTGAGTTGTATAAAAGTATATGTATAAAGAATGAGATGAGGACTTCCCTGGTGGCACAGTGGTTAAGAATCCCCCTGCCAATGCAGGGGTCACGGGTTCAATCCCTGGTCCGGGAAGATCCCACATGCCGCGGAGCAACTAAGCCCGTGCGCCACAACTACTGAGTCTGTGCTCTAGAGCCCACGAGCCACAACTACCGAAGCCAGTGCGCCTAGAGCCCATGCTGTGCATCGAGAAAAGCCACCGCAACGAGCCCATGCACCGCAACGAAGAATAGCCCCCACTCTCCACAACTAGAGAAAGCCCGTACGCAGTAACAAAGACCCAACGCAGCCATAAATAAATAAATAAATTTATTTTTAAAAAAAGAATGGGGCTTCCCTGGTGGTGCAGTGGTTGACAGTCCGCCTGCCGATGCAGGGGACACGAGTTCGTGCCTCGGTCCGGGAAGATCCCACATGCCGCGGAGTGGCTGGGCCCGTGAGCCATGGCCGCTGAGCCTGCGCGTGCGGAGCCTGTGCTCCGCAACGGGAGAGGCCACAGCGGTGAGAGGTCCACGTACCGCAAAAAAAAAAAAAAAATAAGTAGGGTGGTCTGAGGCCTGGGGAAAGATGAATGGAGGTAAGGCGGTGAAGTAACCCGTGTTCTGCGCATGCGCAACTGAGCTACGTGCTTTTTCATGGGATGCTTGTTCAGAAAATGGAGGGGTTAGTGTGATCTGAGGGTGGAGTGTTTTGGCCTTCTGATGTCAAAAGGTCATCTATCCAACACTGCAGAAGGCCCAGTTGAATAGCTGGCAGTCTCGACCAATATGAACTGGGCAAGACTAGCTCCATGTTCCTGAAAAACAGCTTTTGAAACCGTTACTATAGTGATCCATACGTCAGAGGTGTTACCTATAGGGGGCGGTTAAAGGAGTCTTGTGATAGTATTGTCTAAGCTATGTGAAGCTTGAAGGGTGTGCAATTTGTAGGAACAGTTAAGGCAGGTTTGATCAGTGAAGGCAGGTTACATATGATTAAGCAAGTTATAGTTTAAGGGATCTGTTGACTGCCCTTGCTTTCATTATCCCACAGGTTTAGCTTGAGGGAGAACACTGACCACCTGGAAACAAGTGTAGGCAGTTGAGGGGATGGGGTGGAAGCAGGAAACATAGTTTCCCAAAGTGGTGCCTCTAATAATTCTTTCAGGTATCTGTTAAAATGGTGGTTGTTATGATTTTGGTGACAATATCTTAGAGGAAGCAGTATGAACATGAGTATGAGATATGTAGAGAAAGTAATCAGAGGGTGGTATCTCTTTCATATGTTTGCTGCCCCATCAGCCATACTCTGTACCCTCCAAATGTGGCCTTCCTTCATCCATTCTATGAATATTTGTTGAATGCCTAGGTACCAGGTCATGTTCTAGGTGGCTGGGAATAAAGCCATGTGCAATTCAGATAGGATCCCTTTCACATATGCCTGCTTTTACAAAGCATATAATGCGAAGTCCAACATGGTAGAAGAATTTTACACGTTGTCTTCAAATATTAGCCTGCTCCGTAAAAGAAAGATTAGGTTTGTTCTGAGTGGCCCAGGAAGCAGATGGAAGACTTGTGGGTGGAAACTGTAGGGAGACAGATCTGACTCACACATGGAAAAACTTTGGTTACAGCCCTTTGACTGTGAAATGGGCAACCTTAGAGGAGGAGGGGGTTCTTGTCAATGACTGTTAGAGTCTGGAGGACAGCTTTCTAAGGACACTGTGGGGAGGATGATTAGGAAGCAATGTGGTGCTATGAAAAGAGACTGGATTCTGGTGTCAAATCCTGGCTCTTTCGTGAACTGGCTATGTGGCCTTGGGTGAGTTACTTAACCTCTCTGAGCCTCAGCCTCCTTACCTAAAAAGGGGGTATAATATCTGTCTCACTGGGGGTGACTGTAACATAGATAGTTTAGCCATCTGTGTTAGCACAATGCCCAGGACATACTAAACACTCAAATGCCCTCTATTTTTTTTTTTTTTTATCATTACTGGTGGTTTTTTAAAGTTATTTCCTTATTACGGTTTGATCAGAACCACTCACATACATGTTTTGCATGAAGCCAACTTTACCAAAGATTTGGTAGAAAACAATTTACAATGGAATATTAGCCATCCTTAAAATAGTCCCTCAACTACTCTGTGATTCTGCTGCAGCCTCCAGTCGTTTTGCCGTCCTCCTTCTCCCCTTCCTTCCAGATCACTCCTTGAGCTCTAAATTCTTCTCACACTATCATGCACAGTTTTATTCAGCTTCCTCAGCCCTGATTTGCAACTGTGCTGTTTTCCACCCGAGCATGTCGAGGTGCTCAGCTGAACATTAACTGTGTGAAAGCACAAAGGCCGGGCAGAAAGCTTGAGATTTATCATATCAAGGTTCTTTCACCCAGAAACCAATCCAGCTTTTCTTTTCTCCAAAGTATATTCACCAAGCTTCCACCCAATATACAGAGAATGAGTATATAAAAATAGATTTAAAATTACATCAACTTTTCACTTCTTGGTCAGAGGCTTAGGGTCCAGAAACTGGAGAGAACGTTAGATTTTTTTCAGGTATCTGTTAACATGACAGTTGTTAAGACTATAGTAAAAATATTTTAGAGGGAGCAATATAAGCATAAGACTGTAAGATACGGGATCAAAGGTAGAAAGTGATCAAAGGATGGTATCTCTTTTACGAACTTTTACCAAAGGGCTATGTTATTTAACTATGTACATATAAAGTGTAACTGTAATGTAAGGCTCTATAAAAACCTTTATAGCAGACTTGGGCGGGATTCTCTAAATTCACTGAGATTTTATGATTCTTGTTGGACTGATTTGACTGAAAATCATGGAAACAAGCTGGACTATGTTCACCCTGTCTCCTTTATCCTCTGGCTTCATGGGGCTCAGAGGACAAGAGGAAAGTTATGACTATTTATTCTCCTGCCCCTTCCTGCTGGGCCATTATTTGCATCCCTCTTAAGTGTGGCCACAGCTCCCTCCCCATGCCCAGTGAGCCCTAGAGGTGGTACCAGTTTCCTTCTCCTGTTAATTGGGGGTGCTTCACGATCCCTGTCTCTTTACTCTGCCCACACCTCTGTAAAGAGTCCCTTCACACACTCTTCTGTTTCCCCTTTGGGTACACTACCATTTCCTGTCCCAGAACCCTGATGCTTTACAAAGGTAACTTGCAAACAAAAGATAAAAAGCATGACTTTCATGCAACTACAAAATGAACAAATCATCACATTGTGTACGTTTAACATCTTATGATTTTATCAATTATACTTCAATAAAGCTGAAAAAATAAAATGAACACACCCAAATTTTAATTAACACATTCATTAAATGAGGGAATCAGAAAAAGTATTACAACCAGTTCAAAGGAGAAGCCAAAAAATAAGATTACAGAAACGAATTTGTAGAGGGCTGTAAAACTGGCTTTTCCCCTTAGGAGTCCGGAACCCTCCACCTCCACCTCCACCAGACAGAACGTATTTGCATGGATATAGGCAAGAATTATTTGCATTATCAGTTACCTACAATTTACATAGTTATAAATAGCTCAAAGGCAGTGAGTCAGAATCAGACACCCTAAGAAGTTGTGCTTTGATTAATGCATGGTATTTCACTGAGGCATGATTTTTCCCTACCTATATTTGCCTTCTTTCTTTAAGAAGGACCGTCATTCAAGTGATTACCTGTGCAGTGATGTGGAGGCCATCCTGTTCACCAGGACTTGTTTTAGAGAAATCCCCGTATTTATCTGGCGTAGGTATTTGATATGCTGCTGGAGTTGAGAGGGAGATCCCCAGGGAACGAGTAACAGAACAGCCCTGCAGGAAGCTAGGAGAGGAATCCACTCTGCAGAGCTCAGGAGGAGGAGAGGTGGCATTTGCAAAGGCTGTTTCACAATGAGAGCGCTCCCTGAACCCTCAGTAAAGCTCACTAGAAAAAGAAAAAGATGGTTGAGACTGGGTCTTTTGTGCCTTTGTGCAAATTGGTGAAAGGGGTGAATTTTGCATGAGAATTGGGGGCAGCATTTGCACTTGAGGAGCCTAGGCAGTAGTCGGGTTGAAGGGGACTCTGAGGTCGAAAACCCCTAAGAGTTTACAGACCTGACAGAACTCTGGACCTGGACAAACTGGAATTTGCCATTTGAGCTAATTCTGGGGGCAAGAAGCCTGCTGATGTCTGAATTATATATGCCATCAGCACAGTTCAAGTTGTTCTCTTTAAAATTTTGTTGGGGGGGGAGGGCATCCAAATTTCTAGTTTCACCACCAATTTCCCTTTATTTCTTTCATTTCTTTCCTTCTTAGGTTTCTAGCTGCCTAGTTCTGGGGTTCACTCATTCTGTAAATGTTTCTTTAGACATGCTGTGTCCTGGGCAGGAGCTAGTTTAAGTTCTGGGATACAGCATTGTACAAGACATCCAGGTCCCTGCTGTCATGGGGCTTCCATGATAAGGGGAAGAGACAGAGAATAAATATATAAGATTATCTCAGAGAGTGCTACAGGCTAGAACAATAATAAGCTAGTGTGTGTGTGTGTGTTGTATGCAGGCTGAGATTAGGACCTTCAGAGGCCCTAAAAAAAAAAAGATGTTAATGTGACTCCTCCCACCATGAGCCTTAAAAAAACCAATCATTGCTACTGCAAGAAACAAAACAGAAAATCCCTAAGCTTGTTGGCTTCATTCATTCATAATTCAGTGAAAAAGTCATTAGGTGAGACTTGGGATTATGATTGCTATGATTCCCTCAAAACACATAGCTGGCTACGGTCATCACCTCAACTTGCAAATAACCGCGGGCAAGGCACAGAGTTAAGGCCGAGGCACGAGTCTTTTGCTTCCTGGACACTGTCCTGTCCAGCCCCCTCCTCCACTCTCAGGAGATCAACTGAAAGGCTTTTTCAAAAGGTCCTTTTCCATTTGTTCTGCCTGTGGAGGTGCCCCCACTGTCTGTCAGGAAACTATAACTTAAGATTCTGTAAAAAGCCTGGACCTACAGCCATGTCCCTCTTCAGAACAATGTGAGTTGCCATATTTCACTGATACTTAGAATTTTTTTTTTTCACATTTTAACACTTCACAAATCAATAAGGTCTTACAATTCCCATCAGAACAGGTGTTGACATTGCCTATGTTTTTGATCATCAAAACTTGCAGACTGGGTATCAGCTGTCTGGAAGAAAATCCTGAAGAGTGAAGCGTTCTCTTAAGAAATGCTGCAGGGCTTCCCTGGTGGCGCAGTGGTTGAGAGTCCACCTGCCGATGCAGGGGACGCGGGTTCGTGCCCCGGTCCGGGAAGATCCCACATGCCGCGGAGCGGCTGGGCCCGTGAGCCATGGCCGCTGAGCCTGCGCCTCCGGAGCCTGTGCTCCACAACGGGAGAGGCCACAACAGTGAGAGGCCCACGTACCGCAAAAAAAAAACCAAAAACAAATGCTGCATCACAATACTATTTTTTGGAAAAGACATTATTCTGAGCTAAAGGTTAATATAAAGAAGGTTATATTTTAAAGGTTATATTATAATAAAGGTTATATTATAAAGAAGGTTATATAAAGAAGTTCTTGGAGAATCTTAATTTATTTCACTTTTTCCTATTATTATATGTACAAGGAATATGATTAAAATCTGTCTAAATGTATCTAGAGCTGTTACTAAGATAAAATTTTAAGGGATAAGAAAGCATTGTCATTGGCGACCTTTTAAAATTCTTACTAGGAGGAATATCAGGAGACAAACTGTCTCTAATGCAACTGGTAATTGGAATTGAGATAACCTGGGGAGGGTACAGGAAGCCAGAGACAATCCCTCACAGCAAAAATATTTAAGGCGTGACAATAGTGGAAGCCAAAGAAAAAGTGCTTTCAAAAATAAGGGAGCATTCGATATTGTTAAATATTCTCCAGCAGTCAAGTAAAATGAGAACTGAGAAGTATGCTTTAGACTTAATAACCAAAAAGCTGGTGGTGGCTTTGGAACAAGTGGCTTCGTAAGAACAGTGATGAGGAAGTAGAGATGATAACTCTACTTATAAATAATAACTCTACTTGTAAATAAATACAGTCATTGGGAAGGACCACCGTGGAGTTGGTTTATTTATATATTTTACAATGGGAAAGTCTTGAGTATGTCTAACTGCTGGAGGTGAGGAACTTATGAAGCAAGCTGGATATAAAGAAGAGGGAGAGCTTAAGTGCCTGAATAGGGTCCTGGAGGACTGGAAGCGTTGCCTTAGATGGGAGGAGGGACACATCTTTAATTGGGATGTGTTATCAGTATCTTTAAGAAATGTGTGGAATTGATATGGGCAGACCTGGGCTGGAATCAAGGCTCCACCACTTTCTAATGTGTAACCTTGGCTAAGTTGCTCACTCTTACTAATGATTACAGCCATTTCTCTTTCTGTGGCATAGGAACTAACCAATGAAGCAGTTATTTTAACAGAGAATGCTGAGGCCGTATAGCCTAGTGGAGAGAACACTGTGTGTTTAATCAGACCAGGGCTCAAATCTAGTCAGGAAATTGAGAAAATCCTTATACAATAATTTGCATTTTGTGTGTGCGTGAAGCAGGAGGTATAGTGTGCTTGAAGCTAAAGGGAAAGGTGGGAGAAGCTCACCGGATAAACCATCTAAGGAAAG
Organism: Grampus griseus; assembly: GCF_964374135.1. NCBI lineage: Eukaryota > Metazoa > Chordata > Mammalia > Artiodactyla > Delphinidae > Grampus > Grampus griseus. The sequence goes on from NC_139001.1 coordinate 59,878,352, forward strand.
GAAATTCAGAATAACCGCGTCTTCTTTTGATAATCCTTCTAGAGATGCGTTAGGGTTGACGGATTTTACTTTGTATTAAGCAGGACTCTTGCAGACTCAAGTACAGAAAACCTAGTTCAAACTTCCTTAAATAAAAGACCATTTTTTTCTCAAGTCACTGAAAAACTCTTCGAGTGGTACATCCAAAGCATCAGTGTGTCCTGCCCTTCTCCTCCTCTTTCTTCCTCCCATATTTCAGCTCTGCTATTCTTGGTGTTGGGTTTCTTGTGAAGCTTCCCAAGGCTGACTCCCTGCATTATTTTAGAGATGGACAGAGTAGCAGCAGGCTTTAGTCCCTGATGGGCAAAAGCTCAGTAGTGAGCACCCCTCATTGCTCTAGAAAAACACTAGGATTGACTCTGGCCAGGCTGGGGCCATGTTTCCAGCCCTGGAAACTGGAAGTAGGTGTGGAGAGGTGGTGGTACACACACACCTATACCTATCCAACATCAGGGACTGAATTAGAAGAAAGAGAAACAGCAGATTCTTTCATCTGAAGGGATGCTGGGCAGGTAAAGAAACAACACATTATTTCCATGTTCTGCAGACTGGTATTGTGTTTTCTTATGAAACACTGCGATTTAATGGAGACATTCAATCCATGAAATGTGACATTCTCTCACAGAATAATGATTCTTTTCTCTATTTTTATTCCCTTCATTTCCAGATTATTTAGGTCAGATAATGTGCATACACATTTCTACCCTCTTTTAGAGGAGATTTAGAAAAAAGAAACAAGATTCACCTTGATGTGACGTATATCTTGGAGAATCAGGTTGATCTTAAAAGCAATAAAGTATTTTGAATCCAGCATTAGCTAGAAGAAGGCAGTTACATCCCCTCTATGTATTTTCTTTTAATTTCCTAGATCTTTTACCATTTTCTTTGGGTGAGTGACCATATCAGTCGGAATTCAGGGCATAAAAATAGAAATCATTCTAGATATTGCTGGCATGAAGGGAATTAATTCAGGAAATTACATGTATACAAAATAGACTAAAGTAGGCTCTAGCCTGGGCCTCTGAGGATAATTTCTAGAACAGTGACCCATCTGGGGATTTCTGGAAATTGAGGAGAAGACAAATACTTGTAGCTGCAATCCACGGTCAAAAACAGCAGAAAAGAGACCACCACCAGTCAATCCTTTCTGATACTTAAAGCTAGAAGACACTCAACACTGAACCTCCACAACCGTGTCTGCCGGTAGAAACACCCACTGAGTCCACCTTGCAGATCTCAAATGAAGGAGTATAATTTCATAGACTCTAATTCACGTGCAAAATCCCTAGCTGTAAGGGAGTCTGGAAAAGTATTTTTAGCTTTCCAGCCCTTCTAACCAGAAGAAGGGTGGAATAGAGGTTGGGCAAGCCAATCCACAGGTATCTACCACGATGGTCTTAGGCATCTTATTCATTTGTTTTCTGGCAGGAGTAGTTGGGTTGTTTGTGGTGGCAACAGGCAAAGGGAAACTGAAGAATTGTTGCTGCTTGAGAAAGGAAATGTCAAATTCAAAAACTTAACTCTTAGAGTTAGCCTGACCCTTACTTCAGTCTTTTTGTTTTGTTACTGATTTAGAGAAGTCACTATAACCAGACCAACATATCACTGCTTCTGTGGGTCAGCCACCAGAACTGGCGGATTGCTCCCCATTCCGTTGTAATGGGATTCACTGTAATGGGATTTTGCTTCTAGCAGGGCAGGTGTCTTGAAGGCATGACCCATAAGAGTAGCCTGAAACGAATGTTATCTATCCTGTCAAGACAGTGAAAGCTATAGACTCACATATAACAAATACTAAAATGTGCCCTGATTGCTCTTTATCCACAAGTCTGAGGATGTTAGGGGATTGGAAATTGTATAAAGTGAGTAGATTGGTGTCTATTTCCTAGAGGCCTCCTAGGTTATAATACTGTGTACTCCATATACCGTTTTATAGATGAGGAAATTAAACCATTAGGGGTAAGTAAACTTGCCCAAAGTCACACAAGTAGGAAGTGGCAGAGAAGTAACCTGAACCTTGAATGAAGGTCGACTCCATAGACCCTTGCTGCCCAAGGTGTAATCCGTGGACCAACAGCATTGCAGCACCTGGAGCTCGTTAGAAATGTTGACTCTCAGGCTCTTTTCCAGGCTGTCTGAAGCAGCACCTGCATCTTAAGATCCCTAGGTGATTCTCAGGCATGTGAAAGTGTGATGAGGACGGCTCTTAACCACTTTGTTGATTTAAGACTTCCTAACCAGGGTGGCTTTCTCAGTTTGGTAAAGCGCCCTAGAAGTTGTTCCATCAGCAATTTGATGACACCATAGAATCAAACAGACCCCCAGTTTTCCTAGGGAAAAGTGCCTTGTTTTTTTTTTTGGACTTTAACAAGGTCTTTCAGTCGATGCATTGTGACATGTGTGAGGGAGAAATGGGAGTTGTTCCAACTGTCCTTCCAATGACAGACTTGGTCTAATGTAACTGATGTAACTCAAGCACGAGATGGGCTCTGTGAGCACATCCTCTTCTGCATAGCAGTAAAGGTATAAGCAACAAAGCTACAACATGCCTTCCCATTACAGGAAACCAAAGAATCAATAGTGTGGGTGAAGAACTGAGGAAGGGTTCAAAAAAAAAATAATCCTTTCTTATTACACTCTTCCACTTCAGAAAAAATCAAGAAGAATCAGTACATAGCAATTTCAAGATGCCTACAGACTGACTTTGTGCGCATGCTCCCACCCCAACCCGCATTCTGGTCATTGTATTAAGGGCCTGAAACAATTGAACACAGAAGTAAGGTCACTCTCGTTGTACAAAATGACCTATGTTGATAAGCAGTTTAAGAGTTAGGCTCCCAGTATTTTTTAGTTACGGGTACTTGGACTTGCAGATTATAGCTGTAACAGGTAAATCACAGGGTATGATAGACCTTGAAGAGTGAGGAAACGAAAGGTCAGCGACAGTTAAACTATGTTTCCCCATCTGTAAAATGAGGAAGTAGAACTAGATTTCCGTGCTTCCTTCCTATTTTAACATTTTATGAATCTACGTAACAAGTGTGATTATAAAAATAGCTAACATTTGGGCTTCTCTGGTGGCGCAGTGGTTGAGAGTCCGCCTGCCGATGCAGGGGACACGGGTTCGTGCCTCGGTCCGGGAAGATTCCACATGCCGCAGAGCGGCTGGGCCCGTGAACCATGGCCTCTGAGCCCGCGCGTCCGGAGCCTGTGCTCCGCAACGGGAGAGGCCACAACAGTGAGAGGCCCGCGTACCACACACACACAAAAAAGCTAACATTTAGTGAGCACTTTCTGATCATCTCATTTATTCCTTATAAAAATCCACGAGATAGGTACTAAAATCAATCTTACTTTACAAATGGAGAAACTGGGGCACAGACAGGTCAGTCACTCACCGGGGTTATATTTCTAAGAGGGGAAGCTAATTCATACCCTGGCAGTCTGACTGCAACCTCACTCTTGTTCAATCACCTCCTACTTTATGGCAAATATGCCTCTAGCTTCCAAGCTCTCATTACTTGGAAGCACCACACACAGAGATAAGGCATTTCCACACAGAGGGCGGACCCCTTGCCGTAAATATTCAGGCCGTCCAACGACCTCTATAGCAGCTCTCAACCTGAGCTACACTTTGTGTCACCTGGGGAGCCTTAAATAGCACTAATGCCTGGGGTCCCACCCTCAGAGATAAAGTCAGTCTAACATGAGGTCTGGGCACTGGGACTTTTAAAAAATGTTTCTTAGGAATTCAAATAGGCAGCCCAGATTGAGAATGACTACTTCCAATTTTCCAGGAATGGGGTTTGTTCTGGAGGCAAGTTCTACCCACGCAGGACCAGGTACTGACCTTATGTGTCAACCGTTCATACCTTGATGCAAGATTTTTAATCTGCTACTTATGTAAATTTACCTGTGTTCGTCAGTACCATCTGTTATTTTAGATGAGCTTCCAATAAAAGGTCAGAGCCCATGTCTTATTTGTATGTGTATCCCCAGAGCCTAGTACCATCCTAGAAATTTTATTTCTAATTGGGAAAAAAATGATGAAACCACGCCTAACCATCTCCATATTACAATCACAGGATCTGTTACAGTGACAATAACAGAATCTTAAATCTCACTTAAATCTATCTACTGGTTATTGTTGAACTGAATACTTATCTGCTAGGCTTCGAGATAGTAAAAGAAGCACACTGTGTCCCTGTAGTTTGAGATTTCTTGGGGATGTTCTCGAAGGATGAATAGTGTGTGAGAAATATTATCTAATCTCTGCTAATACGATATGTCTCTGCTTATTTCCATGACCCCGGCACAGGCAGCCTGACAGAGAGATGGTTCCAGGGTCAAGGCAAAGAGATTGAGTCACTTAAGCTTTGCTGACTGCTACAAAAATCGCACTTGTTTTCCTTCATACCAGTATAGCCATCGACCATTACCTGGTTAGCTTTTCCCTCTGTGGTGCCTGGTCTACCTTGCACTGTGCTAGACAAGTTTTCTCCCTCTGACTTGTGTTTTACAGTTCACTTACCCATAGAGGATTTAACCAGGAATCCCTTTATAACACTTCCCTCCTAGATGGGTCTGTTGGTGACACCTCTGCAGACCTGGCCTCAGCCACTAGCACACAGCACTCTCACAATCTAACAGCTGGGTCAGAGTCAGCAAAACCTGTTTTTTAAGGTACAAGAGAAAGAAAACTGTTACTTGCCATTTGACCATAATCAGGAACTAGTGGAGGAACAGATGCCCACTAGCTTCTCTGCAATAGCCACTCTTCTGAAATCGTTCTTCAGTTCATTTTCTCCATCTCTTTGAAGCTCAGTGCACGTGGTTGGACCACGGAAGTCCAACCAAAGGATGGACCACCCATCCTTTGGTCTCGAGGAACTGCCTTTAATCATTTACTTCATGCTACCCAAGCTGATCAAACAACCCTTCCACATTCCTGTTTTCTCAGCTCTAGGGATGTACTTATGTGGAAGCCAGCCACCTACAGCATTCCACTCCTTCCTCCTTTAAAACAAAACAGTCCGTCAGTCCCAGCCTGTCTTCCCACATTGTCCTTCTGTGGGCTAGGGTACTAGAGATGAGCTTCTTATTAAGATGTTTTCATTTAGGGTAGAAGGCTAGAACTTATCCTTACTTCCCTGGTCTGGACAACTTAAAGCATTCCCCACCGACATCTACCCCACATTCTAGAATATTCTGAACCACAAGGGCATAACATAAGCCATGACTGTGTGTGACGCACTGCGAGGTTGTGGCAATGACACGTCGGTGTTTGCAGACGGGTCCAAGGATCCCCTGTAATAATACCACTATCACTCCTAGGCGTCCCTGTATTTTATGAGAGGGGGAGAAGCGAATAGAATCACAGGAGTCATATAAAGCACTGCCAGTGACCTCCAGCCAAGAGCATGTATGCCACAGCCCTAGCCAGACCACAGTCACTGACACTCTTAACAGTTATGTTGATTATACATTATTGCAGTGATTTAAACCGGGTACACCCATAGGACTGTGGCTAATCAAGGGTCACAGCCACTGGCCTATCATTAAAAAGTGCCAATCACTCATTTCTTTGGGTGATAACATCTGTCTGATCTTCCAAGAACTAAGAAAGCTAAGACTTAACACGTTACACCAGGTACAATGGAAAACTATTACCTAAGAGCCTGGGCATATAATACATTTTAGATTGGAAATGTATTCAGGCCAGGGCATGCTGTATTGTCTGGGCGCTCTATACATACCTTATATTTATTAAATTGTGATAATCCAGCTAGAGAAGTTTCATAAAATTGTTTAAATTTAAACGAAATCCATTGGTGAAGAAAATATTTTCTGACCTGTCAATTCTGCCAAATCAGTCCTTGGTGACCAGTACGATGAGTCATGTCACAGCTGGCCTGCTCTCACATCCAAAGTGTGTTCTAAGAAGAAAGCAACTTAGCCATAAGAACTTTTCGCTTCATGCCATGGTATCATTGCTAAATGACGCATCATAAGCCTTTGAAGCAAATGAATCAACACATACAGACATCTCCCAATTTGTAGGTATCTTGAACAAACCACCTTTAAGATCATTTTCTTTTGAAAATATCCTCAACTGAACAGTAGAGCCAAAAGGGGGGGAAAAACCCCCATCAATCACATTTACATTGCATTTTGGGGGGGGCACTAATATCTTTGGCTGATGTGAGATTATTCTTAGTGTCCCATATAAATAAAAACACGAAAAACTTTACAGTTTAGTTTGATGAAATAAAAAGAAAGGCAATTCACATTATTTATAATTTCACATATACAATGCTGTGTTACTAAGCAATGAACACTTTCATAAAAAAATTTATTTCACACTTTTATACAAATATCCACAGGTATTTTTCTAATCATGAAATAATTTCACAATGCTAGTTAGTATAAAAATGTATCAAATGCAAACAGACCAGTGACTTGACTTGAGATGACATTTTTAACAACTATAAATTTAAACACCACTACATTCTTGCTGCTTTTGTTGTTGAACCACCCTTGTACCCCCCCCCCACCTTTTAGGACATTCATTTTTATAACAAAGGTCTATAAACACTTTCAAAATATCAGCTTCTGAGCAACCTATACGCCAGTGCACTAGGTTGCAAGTTACCTAAGCAAGAAACTGAGATTTTAAACACTGTTATGACCTGTTTTAGAGAAATCTTTGTAAACAAAATATCACTTATATAACTATTTTTGTTTTGAAAATTCCAAAGTACAACTAGTATCTTAAGGGCATAACATTTCTGAAAAGAAAAAAAAAATTAAAACTACAAAGCAAATGGCACACGTAGCTGTATTTTGTTCTTTTAAAAGATTCTGAGATGCTGCTTACACTATAGCCAAACAAATTAGCACCTGTTTGCTGTTGCGCCCCATATAACTTAACATTTTGAAGTACAGTGATTTTTTAAAATTTAGTTTTCATATCTATTCAATCTCTATTGAATGTATTATATAATAATATCTTCCTCCTCCCTCCCCTTCATCTTTAAAATTAAACAATTTTAAGTTCTTTTTTAGAGTAGTCAAAGTCTTTTGGGGGATGCAGACAGGAGAGGAAACAAAGCAAAAAACAGAACATCAACTCACTGATTAAATGCTTCCAATAACATTTAAAAATGTCAAAGCCACAATGTTCTGACTTTTGGTATCAAGTATTCAGTAGTCTTACGCTGGATCGGTTTGGGTCTACCCTAGGTACTCACCGCTTCTTTCAAGTCCTGAATATACAGTATTTTCAGCAGTGACTAAACTGCACTAAAGTCCAACAAACAATCCCATCATTTCCAAGAGTTCCTGAAAGTTATAGCATGAAATTCAGAAATATCACACAGAGCTCTAAACTAAAAAATATCTGCTGTCTTTAAGAATTAAACATCTTACAGTTAAATCCTATTTCTTAAATGTTTTGGGTCTGGAGGGAGGGGGTAAGGGCTGCCATGAAGGGAGATGTTTTAATAACTTAAACTTATCTGTAAAGTATAACAACTCTGATACATTTATAAAGAATTACTGTTTTCTTTAGGCAGTCAATAATTTAGGTCCAACCAACGACCTCTCGTGTTCTAATTCTGATTGCTTAATCCAACCTGAAGGGTAAACTGGAGAATCTTTGGCCTGTTAGTCAATAACAAAATGGTTTGTAAAAAAGAAAAATAAATACCATATACAAATAAGTATAACTAGCATTCAAATCTGTTATGCCTGTGTGTTTTAGTGAAAGGGGAATTAAACCTCTGTGTATTTGGTGTGAGCAGGTATTCACACATCTAGGAAATGGAAAAACATGACAGGATGGCAGCATCACCTTCTATTGCACACTTAATTTATGGGAGCACTTTAAACTGAACCCAGCTACCCTGACGGCATAGTCTTGTAACACAGGACAGTTGACTTGCAGGTTCTCTGGTCCTGCGAGAAGCACGTTTGCAGAGGTGGTGCCGAGGTCAGGACAGTCACTCTGTTGGTGCAGTGGTTGTGGTGGCTTCTTCCAGCTATACCATCAAGAGGATGTGGCAGGTCCTTCCCCAGCACAGGTAAGTCAGTCACACCAAAAACAAAGGCAACCCGGAACATTAAATTAAGGCAGTTAAAGAAAAATCCATTCCAACAGCCTTCAAATTGGCCGTGCAAAACAGGAGCCTCAGGCTACATAACAGTGTCCACAGTTAAAACTGTAGGCTTGTACTGTGTGTAGTCTGTCTGAAATCTGTTTTCAGGTATTGAACAGGCTTTTCAATCCATCTGAATTTCTGGGTTGGGGAAAACAAAAAGCAGTTTGGGTACTGTGAAGCTTTTTTGGCCCCCCTAGGAGTAGCTTTCATTTTCATTCCACCTTGTGATCCACTGTTTTTTTTCAAGGTTATCATTATACTTTTCATCTTGGATCTCTCGCTCCTCTTTCCGGATCCTTACAGCATGGTATCGGGGAACACTATCGTCGTACCTAGAGCGTTTAAAGAATCCACACTGGAGGCAGGGGAGAAAGGCACAGAAACAAATTAAATAATTCCAACAAGAGCAAGTCCACTAGATGGCAATGTCTAAGCTTTCTGTTCACCTATGCCTAACTTTGGACTTGGACAAAGAATAAAACACATGGTTTTCTTTTAAGAAGGAACCAATAGGTCAAAAAGAAATGATAACAGCCGGTGGGGATAAACGGAAGAGAACAGCTGTAAAATTGGAAGAAAAGTCCCTTTTTCCATCTTGTCCTTCCATCTTACAACAATGTTAGTTGCCTCTAACAGTTGAAGAGCTTATGAAACAGTGCTTCCGTTTTTTATAATCGCAATACTGTACGTAAAAGATCTAATTTTCAGATTATTAGAACATCATGTTAGTTTCAAGAACACATTTTTTTCCCAAGGCCGTACACCAAAGATTATTTCATGCCCTCTTCCACTAACAAAATGGAAATCAGGTCACAAATATTTTATAAATTACTACTTGAAGTGGGTCAGTTTAAGAAATCTCTCCTCCAAGGCTCCAGTACTTATCTCTCAATAGCTAGAAGGTAATTTATACTGCCTGGATTTCCAAACAAAGCTTCCAAACTAAGCTGTTTCATTAATAAATCATGTAGTAACTGTGTCCTGCAATAAAAGCATTTATGTACTGCAAGGAATTTGAGGAAACTATCACTTGACTGAATTTCAGAGCATCCCCTAATTTCTTTTTTTTTGGCGAAAAGACAACCTTTACATTTAAATTATTAATGAATATATATTTTATTGATCTTTAAAAAATATTCAATCTGATCCAAAGTAGATTTTTATTGAGAACATATCTGGAAATTTAAAAATCAGATTGAATTTTTTAAGTGAATAAAATATATATGTATTTTTTAAAAAGATGTGTTTTTAATTTAAAAATGCAGATAAAAGGTGGATGAGGAAGATACTTAGAATGGTTGGTTAATGTGTTTACTATGTGACATCAACAGGAACAGAACATTTGTTTTGAATGATGTTAAGTTATAAGAATGGCATGGGACAAAATGAAATTATGTACGAAGTTATCACTGAGTCAATGGGAAAAATGGACCAAGAAGTTTTGTTCTAAGGCCTTTTCTATTTTCTGCAAAAAAGCCAAAACAACTATCTGTTGCAGTATGTGGCTCTTCCCCATTTAAACAAAGAAGAAATCAAGGGTGATACAGAAAACTGAAATGGAATTGGGATTCATCGTTGACAGTGCCATGGAAAGGGATTATAGGGGTAATTCTACCCTCTCATGCCCACAGAAATGGAAAAAGGAATCTCTGCCATTCCCATTTCCGTGGATTTACAAATAAGAAAAGCCAAATACAAACTTAAAATCAACTGAGACCCAAGGTTGAAAAAAATCTCTAGGAACAAGGAACAAGGTCAAACTCCATTACAACGTTCTGAAATAAACTGTCCAGAGCATTTTTATATTAGAATTTTGTATATTGAAGGCCATGTGGCAAAGAATCATCTTCTGAAGTTGACCATAATGTCCATCACGCCAATAGTTAGAGTTTGTTGCAATGGTCTTTGACCCATGGTAGATATGCAGGGAAAGGAAGTTGCATGCTTAGCTCGCATAAAACAATTTCTGAGCAACAATAAAAGCATTCCAAGCCTTCCCCCATCACTTCATAGCAAGGAGATCAAAAAGATGACAGTGAGAAAGGCTTCTCTTCAAGAGAAACGCAATGTTTCCAACATGCAATAGGTTAATGAGGCAGTCAACACAAGCTTCTATCTGTGGGAAATTCCAAAATGGACAAGAAATCTGGGATGATTTCTTATACATCTTTGAAATTCCAAGTGAGATGCTACATACTGGATTAACAACACATGGCAAACTGGGCTACTGTGGAGGTCTAAAGCCTCCTTTTTTGTGTACATAGGTTGCCGTTTTCTTCATTGCTGTGGGTAATGTTTAATAACAACAACACCACCACAAAATTACTCACCTGCAATGAAAGATGCTTTGTGCATTTTTTAAAAACTGTAAGTTTTCAAGTGAAATAAATGAAATAAATCCAAGCAAGGCAAGCCAGTGTGGACATTTGGAAACATCTGTTAATGGGACACACACAGCAAGCTGTTGCTTTTAAAGTTAGCCACCACAACCATAGCGGGTCCCACAACTAGCGATTAAAAAACATTGATCAATTACCAATTACAGAAGTAGATCAATACTACGCATCAGAAGTAAGCCTCTCTTTATCAGACGGCTGAGCATGGATCTCAGCCTTGTGATATGTGGCATCATAATGAGCTTTCTTATTTCTCTTGAAGAAACCACACTATAAGGAAGCAAGGTATTTAGTCAGTGTTAACAGTTTTGTGTATAAAAGCTAAACAAAAGAAAATCTCAGATTTTAACCTGTTTTCTACTTACAGCTTGTTTACAGAGAGACCACTATGCATCAACCAAAAGGGATCAGCCCCTGCGCTATACTGCATGGTGACAGCAATTAACCCAACTCTATTGCCATGGGTCTCTGGTCAAACATTTACATGGATGACATTAGCTGATTGATTTTTCTATTTGTAACCAATCCTAAGGACCAAAATCATCCTAAAATGGAAAATATATACACATCTGATTACAGCTTTGGGTGGTTTCTTCTTGCAGGGAATACGGAGTCTAAAAATAGGCAAAAGATTGACATCTACAGTTTACTGATTCAAAGTGTAAAGAATAAATTCTCTAAGGCTTAGCACAAATCCAAATAAAATAGATTCTGTGAATATTTTTCTGCCCTTCGCAGTGAATTTTATGGAATAAATGCCATTTGCTTGGGGGCCTTGGTGGAGGTAAATCACAAAATAAATTCAAATACACTGTCATGAAACAACGACAGCTGTCATTTTCCCAAATTCTGAACCACCATGTAACACTTAAGTGGTAGGAACCTGTGCTCCTCAGGTTAGGTCACTCTAAATGAGTATAAAGGTATAATTCCACTTTCTACTATAATTTCCTCATTCAACCGTGGAGAACTTTTTCTACTTACTTTTATCTCGTTCATAAGGCCATGGAACTGCCCTGTGATATATAACTTGATTGAACAATTTCTGACCTCCTGGAAAATTCTGCAGCCTAGCCTGGCAACTCACGAAGTACAAATCTTGATCTGCTTTGTACAATGTGGTAGCTACTAACCACGTGAGGCTATTCAGATTTAAATTAAATTTAAAAGTCAATACCTCCGTTGCACTGGCCATATTCCACGTGCTCAACAGCCACATGTGACCAGTGATTACCATAATGGACAGTGCAGCTTCAGAACATCTCCATTATTACAGAAAGTTTTACTGTGCAGCGTTGATCCAGGCTGTTGATCTAGGCTATTCATTTGGATATTTATTTCTGACATTTATTATACAGTGAGCACACCCAGCCAACTTTCAGTAACACGTGCTAGTAAATATCGTGAGAAAAGGAATGAACCACAAACCAGGAGTCCTTGTTATGCCTCTAACTTGGCAACATTCTTAACATCCATGGGCGTGAGCATCTTTGTTTACAAAATGAAGGGGACTGGACCAGGCTGGAGGACTTTTCTCTTATACCCTCAAACAAAACCCTATGCAGAATCCCTATGTTCAAAGCAGATAAAGTCACAACGGCTCTGGTTGAAGTGGGGATACTGCCCCTAGCCCCACCTGCGTAGCTTCGTCTTGGCACCTACGTGGATGTGCAAAACTCAATTTAATGGCCAGTGAACCAGAGTCCTCTCTGGTCCTCAAAGTCTATTATTTTAGCACATAAAAGCAAATAGTTCAGTTTCAGAAAGAAAAGCATAAAGTAATAAAAATGATTTTCATGGGGGGGTTGTTGTAGAAGTTGTCTAATTACTTTAGAGTTCACTTGTGAGTCCGGATACTTTAGAACATAAAAAAAAGGAGAGAGAGATTATCTAGTCCAACCCACTTACTAAGCAGCTAAGGCAAACCAGTGCCCCAGGGAGGTGAAATGATTTGTCCAAGATTATATAGCTTGGGTTTCTTAACTCTCAACTTACCCTCATTAGAGACTGCCAATAAGATCTGCTTTGAAAAAGATTGTTCTTGTGACCTCTTCTGGAGAGCAGAAGGCCATCCTCAAATATCAAAACTTGCATTCAGTTTTTGATATCAAAATAATTTCCAAAGCATCTCCTATATTGGCTGGCTGTGCTCATCAGACAAACCTACTACCTGAAGTAAACATCAGAGGTAGGACTGGCTAACATCCCATGGGAGGATGGGTCTTGGCATGAGCAGATACCAAGCTTCAATCACACAACTGGAGGACACAGGAAAATTATCTCAGAAAATTATCTTGGCAAGAGGAAGTTACTTGAAAAAATAAAGTGAAAAAGAGATGCCCAATATTTGAAAGTGAGAATCTCCTGAGCCCTGTCCATTATACTCTTGGATCCAAGGAAAAGATAAGGATAGTCTGATCCTAGATATTGTCGGTGGAGTTTCATAATCTGTTAACCTCTCGACCAGACGTGTTTGGAAACCTAGAATTTTTGGCATTTTAGAAAAGTAACACACTGCATACATAATGTCACAGTAATCAAAACATTAGTATTTCTGCAGTGAGACTAATGAGTAAAGGATAAAGACCATAAAGAGCCTCTTTTCACATCATGTCAAGTTGTGCTGCTGAATAAGTCATTACAAACTGAGTTTTTTTTTTTTTACAAGTTGTGATTGTTGACAAAGGTTGATAAAGGTCTGTGAACCTCCATTACTCACTGAGAATAATCCAAAATCTATAGGTCATAATCTCTGGCAACAAAAGTATGCAACATCTCATACATTTTTTGTAATGTAGACTATTTACTGGTAGAAAGCAGGCGGAAGATACTACATTATATTTGCAGGACCAAATTCTAATGAAGAACATTATATTAAACACGGATCTTCCTTATGTTTGATATAGGCTATGAAAACTACTCTGGGATTCATTAATTTCATGCTTTCCTATTCCTAATCTAGCTGCAACTGTAACAAGCCCCAACTGCTGCCATGAACATTTCTTTACGAAAGTTGAAATTAACCGGGATACAGATTCTGATTAATGTGATACCCAACAATTTGGCTTAGACTCAGAATTTGATCTTAGATGAAGAAAAGGTCATAGTGGTAAGATTTTTTTAAATTGTTATTTGCCAAACGTGCTAAATTATATGTGAAAAACACCAAATTTACACACTTAAGAAGCTCCTTATAATGTACAAATACTATATACCTTTAAATACAAAATGTTAGATAGATATTCAGATGTTCATTGTGTAATTCTCAAGTTTGCTGTATATTGGAAAAGTTTCATAGTAAAATGTTGGGAAAAGGCAGCAATGAAAAAAATATACTATCAGTGTTAATTTACTTTTTAAAAAACCTGAAATAAAGTTTGTATCACAAAACTCAAGTGCCAGATATGACTTACCTTCCATAGTAAAAATACTAATAGAGCAAGCATCAAAATCCCAGCAAGAATAGCCACTAGGATGATCCACCAAGGTACTCCTGAATATTGAGCTACAGTCTTTGAGGGAAACACAGTCACACGAACCTATGGGGCATAAAAGAAAGCAATATCATTATAAACTGAGGCGAGAATTAAACCATGAGTTTATATTACTAATTCTGCTTCCAGACACATTTTGGTCAATGTAGCCTATGGACAGGTGAGATGTCTTTTTGATGTGAGATCCTTTCCTTTAGTAACGGAATACTGCTTTAAGAGACGTTTCTTGGAGATCTTTTCCCAGAACCTGGAAAATGCTGGATTGTGGGGTTTTTTTTAAATAAAGTTATTTATTTTTATTTATGTGTTGTGTCTTCGTTGCTACGTGTGGACTTTCTCTAGTTGCATCGAGTGGGGGCTCCTCTTCATTTCGGTGCACGGGCTTCTCATTGTGGTGGCTTCTCTCGTTGTGGAGCACAGGCTCTAGGCATGTGGACTTCAGTAGTTGTGGCTCACGGGCTCGGTACTTGTGGCTCGTGGCTCTAGAGCGCAGGCTCAGTAGTTGTGTGCACGGGCTTAGCTGCTCCGTGGCATGTGGGATCTTCCCGGACCAGGGCTCGAACCCGTGTCCCCTGCATTTGCAGATGGATTCTTAACCACTGCGCCACCAGGGAAGTCCTGGATTGTGTTTTGACAAAGTAATTATTTCTTTGCTAACTTATGTTTTTAAAATTTTTGTAATCAACAAAAGTAGAGAAAATTGTATAATGAACCATCATTTATTCATCACCAAGTTTCAACAATTATCAATAGGGACACAACCCCAATCTTGTTACATCTATATAACCTGGTATCTTTTTGAGAATGGTCACCTCTCTTAATTAAGCATCCAACAATGGCAACAAAAGGGTCGGTTTATGCACAATAAGCCTACATTCCTTCCTCAGATTTTAAAGACGTTATGAAATATAAAAATAGGGATGGAGCTATTAGATGGTATTAGAGGCATTAGATGGATACCATTCTAATTCTTCCTTAGGGTTGAAACCGAGCAGGACCCTACAGGGCGCCCCCAGCTGACAGCTACTTGGAACCACAGGACTGAGACGGTCATCTCCGAACATAGAAGATTACCTCCTCTCCAGCACGTAGCCCCTCTTTTCCCTACATAATCTCTGAGCAAAACCTGGGGAGTTGGTTCTTTGGGATATGAGTCCACCCTCTCACCAGGATTGCCAGCTTCCTCGACAAAGCTATCTTTTCTTTTACCTAACACTTCTCTCTCACAACTGGATTCTTGAGCGACAAGAAGCCAAACCTGAGTTCAGTAACAGGATAGCAAACTAAAGATCCTCATAAGAATAAAATTTCCTGAAATGGCTTGGTGTCATCTTCTACAAAATGTGTTTAGACAAACTAGACTCTGGCTTCATTCAGAGGCAGCTTAGAGCTTTAAGTGGCAGCTGATGAGAAGCTTAAGTTCTAAACACTTGATAGCTGGCAAATACCAATTAAATAGAAATAGTGTTTATTTAGAAATCTAAAAAGTTGCTTATGGCAATTTGCTACAACTTGGTTACACGGGTTTAGAAATTCAAGTGGAGTTTTGTAACGCCAGGAGACTTTTTGTTCCCAGGAGATGATCTTTCAAAGCACATAAAAGACCTGGTGAAAGCTACAAATATGATTTTGTAAACTATACTGATTAGAGATCTACCAGTTTGAAGTTTCTGATATTTTTGAATTTAGAGAATATAAAGTGAAGGGTAAAGAAAACGTAGAGGGAAAAATTTAATTTCTGAGAAATGTTTCTATTCACGTATTCTAAATTAATATTGAATTCTGGATGCTGCCTAAAAATGCTTCTGTGTCTACACTGTGATTCAATACTACTATACTAGAACTCTTTCTTTAAAAATCTCTTAAAGTACTTCCCTTCCTACTTATCCTAGAAAACAGCTTCTCAACCTCCTTTGGCTTATGGAATATACTTAAAAGTAAGAAATGCTTTCCTTTAAACATTTAATAGGAAAGAATTCACTTTTAGAGTTTTTAGCATAAACACCTTTCTCAGCTACTATGTTTCCTGTTATGCTCTCAATGAGGTTTCACTCAAGCTCCCAGCCCCAGGGAGGGCCTCATGGCTCACTTCTGTTGCCTCCCATCCCCCAACAGGTGTCCTAGCTTTAAGCTAAAACAACCCTTTCTTGAGATTACTGGTTCAAGCAGAGGGGTACCCACGAAGTGGGGAAGAAAGAATGGTGAGAGACTGGTGAAGAAATAATATAGTTGATGTGACTGCTAAGACAGACTATTCTAAAATAAAAAGATTATTTCAATTAGCCTATGCTTTATCTCATTTAACTTTGCTTCCCTAGTATGTAGCACAGGGAAGCCACACAGTGTGTCCCTGGGGCAAGGTGATGGCTTGGAAGGGCCATCCTCATGTTTAAGAATAAGCTCTGATGAAACCTTGAAGTGGAGAGTGGAAACTGGTCCACGGCAAGGGCAAGCAGCCTTATAAGTCACACCGCATACCAGAGCCTTTTAAATGGCTGATCATAGGGGGAAACCATGCCCATAAAAGGCTGCAATCCAACAGCATAAGGGCTGAACAAGGTAGTTTATTTTGCGGGTTGGGGCTGGGGTGGTGTGTGGTTTTAAAAACTAAAACAACTCACTGTGCATCAAAGACTGAGGACTGATGCTAGGGGCTGGGCCACACATTTAAAGGCCAGATGTGCTCTGCAAACCCAGTGTGTGCAAGGCCACAGTGCGGTCCAGGAAGGCGAGAGAGGCCAGTCAGCAAGATTTTATTGTTTGTTTCCTTAAATTGTCAACTGTGTGTGTGTGTGTGTGTGTGTGTGTGTGTGTGTGTGTGTGTGTGTGTGTGTGTGTGTGTATGACAGTCATTCTCCAGCTGGGACTGAGAATGGGGGTTGCGTGGAGCTGGCCTTAGAATCAGGTGAGGGGAGACCAACTGTGAGCTGCGACTCCCAGAGCTCGGGAAGCCTTGTCTCATCTTGTCACAGCAACTGTTACTGATGGACAATGACAGGTTCAGGCCAGTAGAAATTACTCCAACTCCAAAATCAAAAAAAATTTTTTTGGTTTCATTAAAATCTAGGCATTTCCATAGGGATGACCTGTGCATGTGAACCTCATCCATCATGTGTCCGTAAGGGGAAAAAGGGCTTAACTCTGCTGATGCATTAAATTCCATCACCAGTGAGCAGTGCTGAGACCACATTAGCTTGCCCCCAGCCAAACCGTTTCCCTACATCACTCTGTCATGTAATAGCCTACGCTCTTATTGAACATCAGTATAAGAAACCCCCCAATGAAGGGATTTTCCTATCTTTTACAAAACTCTCTATTAAAGACACCATCCCCTTAGTGAGTGTTCTTCATATCAGAAATCCATCTTATAAAAGGATCCATATCTCAAGTCCTTCTCTGAATTTAGAACCAAAAAAAGAAAAGCTCCTCCCCCCGAAAAATGATGTGCCTACTCTCACCTATCACATTCTTTCTCATCTTTGGCAACCAGGAAGCTTAGACACTCTCTTCCTACTTCCTTAGGAATGAAATGGGGGTATATAAGTACAACCCATAGGTAATCTCCTTCCTCCTTGGCTGACTTCAACAGTTCTCTCCCAGTTCGCGATCTCCTAGACCGTGAAATTCTTCACAATTGACACTATCTTGTTCAACTTTGCTTCTCTAGCATTTTTGCAGGGAAGGCACGCAGTGTGTCCATGGCTAACTGGATTGTTAATTGGATCAATTTAATTGATACTAAAGTTTTAGTAACCATCTTAGCTGTTTCAGTTAGGTGACCAGCTCTCTCTGACTTTGTTGTAACAATATCTTGAAAGTGTTTTATTAAGAAATGAACACAAAACTCTTGAAATTAGTTGGGTTATAAGGAAACAAAGGCTTTTTTTTCATCTTTTTAAAGCCAGGATTAGAGTAAAAGCAATGGGAAGATGTTTCAATATTAACACCAAAAGACAAGACTAAATTACTCAACCTCCTTTGCTTCTGTCTCCAAAGAAAAATGATCTAGACACTGGAAAAGAGAGAGGAACCAAGATATAAATGAAATTGAAACCCTCAGTAAGTGAGGGAATAAAAATGAAGGCATCCTGACACTTGAATTAAGTTTGAATCTTTAGGCCTCCCAAAACTGCACCTTAAAATCTAAAGAAACGTGTAGATATGATATCTGAGCTACTATTTTATCTCAGAAATCAGTTAATAGAAGAGGTAACAGAAGACTAGAGATTACAAAAAAAGTCTCGGTTTTCAAAAGAAATGGGTTCTAGACATGAGACTAATAACCCGTTTTCAAATCTACCAATTATTAAACAAATCAAGTAGGATTACAGCAAAGATTCCAATTCCCGTTGGTAGGCATGGGCTCTCAAAGCCCGAAGAACATGAAATACCCAAGAGAACCTCATCTGCATTTGTGGCCCAGCCATGAGACTGGGTAAGAGGGGACTTAGTTCCATTATCTTCGAGAAAACAAGAGCACCTGATGAGGGGCTCTGAGCCCGAGGTCTGGTCTTAACTCCACATGCTGGTCCTGTGACCCTGAGGGAGAGACAACCTTCCTTTTTGGACTCAAGTTTTCTCATCTAAACTTGAGATTTGGGGACTTAATGGGGAACAAGTGTCACAGAGCCAAAGAACAGGAGCCCTGAGGTCAGACAGGTACAGATTTCAATCCAGGACCCCAAATGACATCCCGTCTCTGTGCCTGCTTCCTTTTTTGTAAAGTGGGTACAATGTCTACCTTGGCATTCTTCTGCAGTCTAAATGACAGCATATCGGTAAAGCAGCTAGTAGATGGCAGACACTTAATTAACATTTTATTAATGTTAGTTAGTCCCTTCCCCCTAAGGTGTTCTTTCTCTTGGCAGCTCTAAAAACTCAGCGGTTCTCAGGGTTGCTGATTAAAAGTCACAGGAAGTTTCAGCAACTGCCTTCAGTCAGAGAGGGAGTTAAAGGATTCTCAGGGAGGGTGTAGTTTAGTTGACAGTCCTCATGATGCCTTATTAATAAGAGGTAGAAAGCTGGGCTGGAGTAACCTGCAAAGTTAATGTAAGGCCAGGGTGAGGGTACGTCCTGGTGAGCCTGGGGCAGTCCTGGCTTGCACCAGGTGACCCAGCATCCTGCCCAGATAAACATGTCCTGGTTTGGATGATAAATTTTAACAGCTAAGGGCCACTATATCCCAGAAACCAAGGTGATCGGGAAGACTCACTGGATTTTCAGCTGGTGAGAGGACTGAAGCCAGGACACTGTCATAAATACATCAGTAGATCAGCTTCAGGACAGTAATTCACAATGCTTCCTTCTCCATTCATTCTCTTTTGCAAAACATTCCCAACTGTAACCTGCAGGCATTTACTTTGCGAGCTTGATACAAGCCCCTGTGGGTGTCAGACCCCGACAAGGAACCTCTGACTAGTGGTACACAAGCTCCTACTCTTGTTCAATAGTTTTCTTAATTACCTGGAGGAAGACACAGTAGGCATGCCTCTTGGTTTTAAAAAAGATAAAGCTTGCAGGGATAGAAAGTTAACAAAGAGCAAATGACCGAGACTCAAAAGTATGCCGTAAACCCAAACCACGGACCAAAAGTAAATCACATAAAATGCAAGGATACACTTAAAGGCATGCATTTAGATTTTGTAAATTTGCTCATGGGTGGGATATGGGAAATACCGCTTGACAGCACATTCTGATGAAAACACCTGGAAGTTTCAGCAGAACGCAAACGTAAAAACGGTAGCCGCTAGAAATGCAAACCATCCTCAGCAACCGTTTCAAAACCAAATTTTAGGCTGAACTAACAGACGCTTGGGTCTGAGACACCGGGAGGCAGGTTCGGGTAAGCTGAAGGAGGCAGCTCAGCCCTGCCTGGGGCCGGCCCAGGAAGGGCAGAGACCCGGAACCAGTTCAGCTGCGCCAGGGCAGGACAGAAAACTGAAGAGCAGGGTGCTTAGCTCTGAAGAGACCTGTCCGAGGAGGCATGACAGTTTCCTTCAATTATTTCAAAGGATAACCAGAGACTGATTTTACAAGATTCAACTCTGGATTCCTATATAGAGATCGTTTCTAGTAACTGCTGCTGGCCACACATGCCACGAGCTACCCCATAATGCAGTGAGGCTACCGTCACTGGGGACACGCTGACAACGGTGACAAGCATCAGGGGCGGTACAAGACGTGGGAGGTGCACCCATTCTCTCCTTGAGCCAAGAGCTCTCAAATCTACCCCATGCACCACAGATCGAGATGACCCGGGAATCACTTCTTTCCGCAATGATTCCGTTGAAACGCTGCTTGGGGTGGGCCGCACCTTAAGATACCATCTGCTTTCTCCTTAAAGGGGGTGACAGTGCCGTGAGGGAAATGAGTTGCAGAGCAGCACATCCTCAGGCCACGGGCATGGGGTGGAGGAGAGAGATCTGCTCTGAGCTGAGTGAAGCCCGGGGACCCCTCACCTGAGTGCCCGCATTGGGCAGCTTAATATTCTCGGTGGCAGCAGTTACATCAATGGAAGCCCGCACGAGGATGTCCAGGTAGTTCATCTTGGAGTACTCCTGTCGGAGACAAAGTTAGTGAAAGCATTAGTGAAGAGGGAAATGTCCTGGGAGGTGGCAGACAACTTGAGGGGCACAGCCCGGCGGCGGAGCCCACCTCCAGAAACGTGCTGTTCCAGAGCCTCGAGCGCAGAACCACGGAGGCCTTGCTGTCCAGCCCTCGGATCGGACACTTGATATTCACACAGTTCACGTTCACACTGCAGTTCTGGGGAGAAAAGGAAGAGCAGGGGTTACGGCGCAGGGGTCTGGGGAAGGCCTTCCCGCCACCTCCTGTCAAACATTCACAGCTCTTGAAAAATACTTACGAGGGTCTGGTATTTTCTTTCGGCAAATAAAGAAAGTTTTCTACCATCGTCTGTCTGTCTTTCAGCAATTTCTCGTTTCTTTCTTGAGTTGTGAGCCTCCTGAAAGAATTACATCCAAAAATAGTTCCACCTAAGGTAATTTTTTGGTACTACTGCACAAACCTCTTGAGCTCTCCCTCCCCAAACAGTGCCAAATTCACATGATTGACAATTCATCTTCACCCTTCTCCCATCACCAAAGGCGCAGAAATAATTTAAGTGTAAAATCCACCAGCCTACCTTCAGTTTCAGGAAGTTTATTTCATTTTGTGGCTGACAAGCTATCTTTTCCAATCCTTTGGATTCTACTTTCACCAAATAAAGCAACCATTTGCCATTGCTAATTTCTTTTGGCCACTGGATATTCAAGGTTGCTGTGCCGAGGTTTTTAAGAGGCTTGCCCAAGTTAATCACCTGTTAGAAAATAATACGTTATTATCTCAGTGTAATTCCCTCAACATAAAATTAAGTAAGCAGTTCCTGTTGCCAAGAGAAAAAAAGCCAAAGTATCTGGCATAATACTACAATAAAAGCACAGTTTCCAAAAATGGAGTATGGATAGGGCATTCAAAATAGAGACTTGTGCTTAAAGATTCCTGTCAATAAAAACAGAAAGAAAAGAGAGATCAAAGAGAAATAATCGTTCATTCAATCCAGGAACAACTTTTGTTGTAACAGAATCTGCAGTGTAGATATGCCAGGCTCCAACAGACCCAGGAAAAAGCCACATGTGTGTTTGTGTATCGCTCTGTAACCACACTGCCTGGCAGATGACCAAGCCTGTGCGGTGGCAGTGCACCCACAACCTGCTTCTGGGAAGCCCCACCTGCTGCAAAAATGAAGCTGTCCCCGTCCTTACTATGCGGGGGAGGCTTGGGATTACAACTGACAGACCCGGAGTAGGACCCTTCTGGCAGCCAGGAACCCACGAGTGCAAGCTGGGGGCAGGCAGGGAGCAACTCCTGCAGCAGAAATCGAAAGAGTTTCTGTGGAGGACTGCTCCGGAACCCACAGACCTCTCCTTCAGCCACATCTGCCTAGGTGCCATGACCACCACCCACTACCTGTCCCATCCATGTCTGCAGAGCTAAGAGGTGCTTTCAGAGGAGAATTCTGCCTCTTCACCTTGTTGCAGTCCCCGGTGGGCCCATTCTTGCTACTTCAGACTTTCACACCTCAACAACGGTCACTGTGTTTTCTGGAGCATGACTGGAGACACACAGACCTCAACCTGCCTGTGACTTAGAAGCCACCTCTGTACCATGAGAATATGTTCATTCAACGGGACCAAGAGCCACTGGGATTGCCTACTTTGAAATGGGTCAGAGCAACCACTCGTCTTCCTTACTGGCATATGCCAAACCCACATTCACCATCACAAAACTGGGCTCGGGAAAGGTCGTGAACATTAACCACAAGCAACAAGACAGAGGACTTTATAATAGAGAAAGAAAGAAATCATAACACATTCTAAAGCCAGATAGAAATTACTTTGAGATTTTTGTTTTACAGACAGACTCTGGAGGGGAAAAAATCGATTCTTCCTTTCTCTCTACACCAAACTCCAACTCTCTAGGACCAAACTGAACTGGATTCTGAACAGAATCTTATGTTGAATGACAGTTGTGGTTCTCCATTCTGGAAAATATGACCTCTACACTAAGCCAGTATGGTGTTGAAAAGCTGGCAAACTCACTTTATCATGTGTATTTATTGTTATTTATTAAAATTACATATTCAAGACCATATACAGCACATGTTAGCTTTCAGTACCTAGAACAGAAGGGCCAACTGCGGCCACTTACCCTGAACTCATACTCAATTAAACTTCCCACCTCCTCTTCAGATTTCATAGCTTGCTCACCAATGACTGTACCTCCAAAATACACCTGGGAAGGTTTAGCAACTCTGTTAAATTAAAAAACACCAGTTTTAGTGAGGATTGTAAATGGTTCTTTCAAACACTGATTTGTTGTGCTAAACACAAACACTTACCCGGAGACCGATAAAAGCAGTTCAATAACCACTCTTGCTGTAGCCGTAATTGAAGCCAAATTATCCTGATTGCTTGTTCTGAAAATGAAAAGGAAACAATAGGGTTTTATTTTAACAGTCAGTTTTCTCATTAAATTACACTTCTTTTATGCTTTAGATAAAGGCCAATTCATTGACTGGCTGTGTTTTCATGAAACAATTCTGAATGGAAGGTTGAAAGAACTCTTACGTTTCCAACTTCAGATTAATATCCAGGTCTGTGGTGTCAAAGGTGATCTCGGTTGTACTTAAAATTAAATAAAAAGTAACCTAAAAAACAGAAATAGCTGTTAACACAGACTGAGCATATTGACACTGTAATGTTATTTGAAACATTAAAATACAGTATGTAAAGGCATCACCCACACTGGAATTTCTTTTAAAAGGATTCCCAAGCTCGCAGTCTGCTTGTGAGCCGTTCTGGTTTGCAACACAACTCAACTGTTTCTCCTGTAACAGAAGAACATACCAGATCACAACACATTCACCTGCCACACAATGTTTTTTCCGGCCAACATGGTCTCCAGAAATACTTACAGGGAAAGCCCTCAGTTCTCTATATGCAGAATAAGTCAAAGTGTCCGGAAAAGTGGCGACGAGTTTAGCTTCATGAGCGTCATCACCATCTTTGGTGGGATTCTTTGGGTTGGAAGGGCTGTTTGTCACTGTTATTTCTAAAGCAATGTCCTTCTGATCTTTTAGAACTAGTTCTGGTACACCTTTTTGACTATTGAAAAACAAAAGGAAAATGACAAAGCTCTCAATACATTTTCAATAACCCTTCACAAAAAGTCACTGCAAAGCCAGAGTCATTTTTGCTAGTGCTATGGAGCAGTTCTTACATTGGTAAATAAGAAAATTTGTCTTGATTTCCTTCTCGGGTACAAAATTTATATTCTAGCTTAAGGTTGCTGTTACATACGTTGTCGTCTCCACATCCCTCTTTTAAGAAGTGCACCTGTAGGAAAACAAAATCGTTGTAATTTACATCACTTAGGACTCTACATAGGTGACTGTTTCCATACAGTTCATTTCCCTGTGTGACAATTACAACAGCAGAATCCAAGCTACAAACATACTTTGCATCAAACGCCCACTCTGTCCTTTAATGAAACTGTGTTTTCAGAACACTCTGGCCAGGGCACTGAGGTGCTGTAGGAGAGTAAAGAGTAAACCTGGCTCTGCTGCTCACTCAGTTGTATGGCTTTGGGCGAGTCACTTAACCTTTCAGAGTCTAAGTTTCATCACAGGTGACATGGGATACCACCTCCCTACTATACAGGGTTACTGTAAGAATTACCAATAATAATGACAGTGCTACCTAACACATGATTACATATTTTAACTCATGTAATCCTCACAAGGGACCTATGAAGCATATACTATTCAGAGCCCCATTGCACAGATGGGGAAACAGAGTTCAAGGTCAGGAAAGCAAAGGGCAGAGTATCTTGCACTGTGCTAAGGGGTGCTCAATAATCACACTGATAAATAATGAGGAAAACGGTCTCCTTGCTTGTCACGTTTAACGTGACTATGGAGCTGGCAATATACACAAGAAATATTAATGTGATTATGACATTGAGAGTATATTGAAAAGTATACAAGGAACTATGCTTGATGACAATCAACTACAATGTGCAGATTTAGGCATCAGCCCCCAAGCCTAACTCACTCGTGAAAACCTTCGTCCGTGAGCCATTAGAACCAGGTGCCTCAGAGTGGACACTCCAGTATGAACTAGATTTTGACAACAAGTACAAAACGCCAAATCAAGATGTCACCACTCCCCAGCCTAATCTGGCATCTCAGCCATCCTAAACCCTAGCAAACAGACCGCACCTCATAAGTGGTATACAGCAAGCCATCCGATATAAATTTTTCTTCCTTAGATTACAGAGGCTACATTAGGCACTAAATGACTATCTTACTGTTAATACATTTTTGCCTTGCTGAATTTTGATACTCCTTGATTTTCACGTTCAGACTAACAACAGTTTCTTTTCTACATTTTAATGCTCTCAGTGATAAAATACAATGCATTTTTCTTCCTCCATACAGCTACAGGAGAAACTTGATGTGAGAATAGTAAGTTCTGTCAATTATAGCCTCAGTAAGTTGCAGTGGCCAAAAATTATTAAGAAAAATACTCTCTGGCTCCAATTGTACCCTGTATGTTCACTGCTAATTTGGGAAACATTTTCTGCAACAAACCTTGCATATGTTAAAAAGCTTCTTTACTGCCAAGGAATGGCCTTTAGAGCAAATCAATCACTGGTTCTATTGCCTTCAGAGATGTCTGATTTAGCACAATAACAGGGCAAACAATTGGCAAAATGAAAGTCAGAAAGACTTACATCTGTATGAACAGACTTGGGTTCGTTTGCATTCAGAATTGGAAGAACTTCTGGAAGTGAATTCACTCGCCTCCGAGTGCTCGGCTCTTGGATCTCTACTGAAGCTGTTATGGGGATGGGACGCAGTTTATCTCTGATATTTTCCTGGAAAGTATGCAGAGGTACAGTTAAGCATGCTATACTTGCTACTGGGGAACTCCGAAACAATGCTTTCCTTTGTGCTGGAAAATGGGTGGCTGGTATAAATGTCAGAAATCTCCACGTCACCCTTTAAAGAACTGATCTGTCTGCAGCCCTCACCTGGAGCCACAGGGTTTCCTCCATGCACACCTTCTGCTTCTGCCGGCTCAGAGTGAGCGCCTGCGTATACTTGGGCTCAGAACCTTGGTTTCGAAACTGAACTCTTGATGACAGCCCAGATTTTCTTCTTTCCTTTTCAGCCTCCAGTGTGCCGGCAATGGCTAGGTGAAATCAACAAAATCATGGCAACTCAGAAGTGCATTCATACACAAGGCAGCTGTAAGTATGGTGAGTCCCTTTTTGATATATTTTAATCCCTCCTAGAACACTTGTTCCCACTGCCATTGTTTTCCTTCATATTCCCTGGTAATGTACATTCTGACTGAATTATGATGTTTCAAATCAAGCTGTTCTCTCCTACCCATTGCTGTGAATAATGTTTTAAAGCTACAGTTCCATTGGGCCACGTGGGGGAGCTCGAGAGTAAGTCAAAACCTCAGAGCAGCATCTAAGAATCAGTGTCTGACTGTGTTTCTAGAACTCAAGAGTACCTCAGACAACAGGAGGGCAGCCAACACTCCCTAAGCGCCTAAACTGACTCCCCCTTCAACAGTTCGATGCTTAAATTCAAAAATGTTCTCTAGATCAGCAGCAGGGGCTTCTCCTGAGTTGTGTCAGGAATGCAGAACCTTGGGCCCCAGCCAGACCTACTTAACCCGAATCTGCATTTTAACAAGATCATCAGGTGGTTCTTACACACATTCAAGTTTAAGAAGCTTTGATAAAGGAGAGTTGTCTAAAAGAGGAACAATATATATGTTAGAGATGGAGATGTCTTTTGACAACAGGATGAGACTTTTCACTTAAAAAAGAAAAAGAATTAAAAGGTAAAAATATACTTCCTTTCAGGGACTAGAGGGCCCGTTTGTTAGCTAATAAAGCTCCGACAACCAAAGTTTCCACTTCCAAAGCCCCAGAAGGCACATCCTGCTTGCGATTACCGACACTAACAGAGCCTGCAGACAAGCTAGGGTTTGGATGATCAAAATCTCACTTCTTGACTTCAGAATGCATTCGTTGCCAGTTCGCTATATGTAACTGCTAACTCTAACTGTGTTTCTTTATGGGCCAACACTTAAATGACTTACATTTATTAATCACTCACTAACCATCAGAAGAGGAAGTGAACCAGTGTGTACAGGGCCAGGGCAGGTAGCTTCAAGGAGAAAAAATCTGCTCCAGAAAATGAATAACCCATGTTCTAATATTCACATTAGAGTTTGGAAGAGACCTTTTTAAGAGCATCTATTTTAATTCCCTCTTCTTCCACATGAAGAACTGGAGGCCCACAGAGCTAGGTGGCTGGCCCAGGGACCTACAGTGAGGGATGGAGGCAACTCCTAAAGTCTCTGTCACAAACACAAAAGAAGACTGCCTTACAAAGCCTCTTAGACATGCAGGTCCCCACTTCCCCTAGGCCTCTGCGCAAGTCACTCTCCCCTTCTGCCGGCTGGACCACCCCCTACTTTTTGACTCCCCGTCACTGGCTGACTAATCCTACTCCTCCTTCAGATCTCAGCGTGGACATCGCTTCCTCTAGGAAGCCTCTCCTCGCTCCTCCTGGGGGTCCGACAGTATTCCTCCCATAACCACACTTAGCCGGCTGACCTGTGACTGCCTGACCAATCTTCCCAGGCAAAGCCGTGCCAGGGACCACCTCGGTCGGTTCACCACTGTACTCCCCGGCAACAGCAGAACCTGACATAAATATAAGTGGTAGAATAGATGAACAGAAGCATACACGCCAACATACGGCCAATGCACATTTGCGCGCACACAATGTGACGTCATCCTTGTGCTGAAACAATAGCTGTTCCAATATGGAAGGCCAAAATTTAGAAATGACAGTTTCAATAGCAATTTCTGTGTCCATCTAAAGAATTCCTAAATGTCACGGCTGCCAAATGGAACGGGCCTCCATTTTAGGCCCTCTGTGAACCTTGACATCATCCATTTATCAGTGACCTGCTAACTTCACAATGAACCAGACGAAGGCTCACGTGCTGAGTGCGCCTCACAGCAAAAGCAGGGGAGGGTGTGGGTGCATTAAAACCGTTTATCTACCAAACCCACTCTAACCTTTTCTGACCCTCCAGACAGTTCACATCATCTTAAAATCCTTGCCGGCCACCTTTGCTGACCTTTTGAGGGGCAAGCCAAGTAGAATAGTCATTAAGGCTCAATTATAAATATCTGTACGTATGGAACACCACATCTGAGGACTGCCGAGTTAAAACAGCCTAGTCAGACAATAAGCTCACACTCTCTGACACTGGGAACACAGATTTTAGAGGTATTAACTTCTGCAGCTTTGTGCAAGTTCTGCTTTATTTGATTCAGAATTTCCCAATACCGTGGAAGCAAAGGCAATGAAAACTGGTTTTCTCTCAATGTCTTCAGAAAAAAAAGTTCTATCTATAGTAGGCCATCCATAAACACTTGGTTAATGGAGTAGTTACAGAATATAAAATTCATTTACATGGCACCAAGCGCAGCATTAAAGCTAGAAGGAAGTTTGTAATTTATTTTGTAGAAATGATTGATCTGGGGGAAGACACGGAGTGTTCCGGTGAGATTTCACATCTACAGGCAAACAGAGTGGTTTGAGAACATGACCAATAGAATAAAAAACGTGTCTCTGTTTCCTCTCCTTGCCCAGTCAAAGAATCACTGTTTCTCCTGGTCTCTCTAGGCTACTTCCAAACACAATGGTACAAGGCCCGTCACCCAAGCCAGCAAGTGTAAGGCACTGTATTTGGGTAAAAACAACACAAACTACACTGAGAGGATGACAGATTGTGAGAAATCATAAAATATGTCGTCACTGAAAGCCACACAAAAAACGATTCTCTGTACTCAATAAAATGCCGGCTACATCAAAAGTAAAGTGAAAGGCCACAGCTCCTCCGGTGTAGAAAGTCCTAATACACGCACACCGTGCACACTCCATGCAAGGTCCACAGATCCTGTGGGGAGACCGTACAGCAGGAGGTGGCCCAGAAGAAGGGGCCTAAAAAGGTCAAAGAGATGAAGAAACCACCTGAGGACAGTTTAAAATCCGGTAAGATGAAGGCCAAGTGGGCCTATGACAGCATGGATTGGGTGAAGGCCGACTTAGCTGTCAAATTCTGGGGTGTTATAAAGGGACATTTTTTTAATAAAGAAAAGAAAGTAATACTTTAGGTAACACGGACAAACCCTAAGAGAACTCACTCCATCTCAAGGTAGAGTAAAAACTGAAAGCCATGAGAATAGACCACCCTGTCCTGCATTTTTTTTTTTTTAAACTGATAGGAAAATAAAAACTCAAACGTTAAGGGACTTGCTCTGTGTTGAAGGGTCAGTCAGCATCGGTGCTGGAACCAGGAGCAGGGCCCAAGTCTCTGAGTTCTCAAGGCCGGCCTTCACGTCCCCCCAGGGCCCACCCTCGGGGACACAGCTTGGGTGTTCTGGGCCATGGAGGCCTCTGGGAGGGGACCGGGCAGCAAAGAGACTATAAACTGGTAATTATTAGAGCAGGACGCAGGCTCCTGCGGTCACTCTTCTACAGCTACCACCCGCCACCTCACAAGTACAAAACCAATTTTCCACACTGCTTTTCAAAGACAGAAATGGAGGAAACGGTTGTGGAAGCAAATGAGTACTTTTCCAAGGCATTCATTCCGTCCTACATCATCTGCTCTGGAAACTTCAAATGGGGACCAAATGCAGTTTTCCCCTTGGGCTTCACCCTCCTGATTAAAGAGGAGACAACAGATAGACTTAGTTCTTTAAACCAGAATTTATGGACCCATTCTGGCCATTACAGTTTTTTATTCTTCTATTATTTATGCAACTTTCAACCTGGCAGACAGAAAAGATATAATTTTAAAAGTAGCAGGTACTTACTTATTGAAGGATTGTAACCAGTGGGTTTGGCAGTATATTCAAAACAGGCCTTGACCTTCAGGCTGTATAAAATCAAACACATATTTCTTAAGAGATGCATTATTGCCCTAGAAAAATATCCCAACACGTTCCCCAGCCCTGAAATCCCCCCAGTGACGACTGATGAGTAAAATGTTATATATTCACTTGACAGATTCCTCTTCCCTTTGACCATTTCTCTTAATCTTCCCTGTGGCTCCTCAGGGTAACAGGGCCATCATCAAGCAGAGACGTGACACTGGGGGAAGAGTGGACACAGCGCAAACGCTCACCATATCCCGCTAGGCGCCCCGCAGGGCATTTTCTGATGGAGATCAATTCTGTTAGGTGTAACTGTGATGGTTTGCTGAATATTAATCACAGGCCGGGATCTGAAGACAAAGGAGTGAAAAAACAAGCTCAGCCCTTTGCTACTTGGAGGTAAAATGAACTCACATAATAGATAGGCATCCTCAGATGTGGCATCTTAAAAACCACAGGAAAAAAAAATGTTCCCCAATGTGACTGCTGCTCCCACACTGCTAAAGAAAACAACTGTTAACAGAGATAATTTAAAACCTGTTTACACGATATTTATAAAAATGTTTAAATATGATTTATTTAAAATTATAGATTGTTTTAATGATTTTAATATTAGAGTTTTTTAAACTGAAAGAATAATATGGGCAACATGTAAAAGTTCCAGAGTTTTCAGGCAAATATGTCTCGTCCCCACCTAAACCCCTAAGGAGACTTGCATGTCCTTCCAGACGTTATCAGTCAGTTTCAGTTAAAAATATTATCTAAAATTAAATATAATAACATGCATCTATTTTTTAAGTGGGAGCTTTTCATGCTTATCGCTCTGCATGTTACTTTTTTTCATGCACTAACATTTCAGAGGTCTTCTCATATCTATACACACAACCTAGTTGTTCTTCACAGCTGGTGGTGTTGCATGTGTCAACATAACATCATTTATTTAACCAGTCCTTAATCAGTAGACATCGATAATTTTTTTAAGTCTTTCTGCTCTGACAGACATCCTTGCATATACATCCATGCACATGTATGCGTCCTAAATACATACATCTATTTATCTGTAGGATTAAACTCCTAGGCAGAATTTCTGAGTCAAAGAACACATGCATTTTTAATTCTGAGTAATCTTGCCAAAAAAAGATTACACCAACATACACCTAACACCTGGGGTGCTCGCTGTCAGGATTTCTACATGCATCATGTGAATTTTAGTAATCCAGGCAAATCCTGAACTTACGGGTCCCCATCTTACAAACATGTGCCCTTCCTATCCTCCCTCGGAATCTCCCACCCCCAACCTTAAGCCTTTGTCCACCTGCTGCCAGTACTGACTACAGCTTTTCTACCCGCACAATATCTCTACAAGCAAAACCTTGAATCCTTTATCCTTTCCCCTCTCTGCTCTGCCTAACCCAACCTCACAAGCACACAAGAAGCTGAGTCCCACAACTTTAGCCCTTCTCACCATGTAGAAACATCATCTTTCTCCCTTACGTATTCTTCCCTACTTCCCACAGCCAAGGGGTCACCAAGGGCCTACGGCTTAACCCCTGCCCCAGAGGCAGGGAAGTACAAGTGTATGGTGGCTGGGGAGACAGCACACCTCTCTGCTCCTTCGCTCTCCAGCATGGACTCAGAGCAGGTTCTATTGCTCCACTACCACAGGGATTCAGTCACCCTGACTTTAGTGGGTTTGTGGTAAACCCAGCCATTCTGGAGAACAGTGTTTCGACAAGAAAATGTATCCAAGTTCCAAACAGCTACTTTGAACTTCTGGAATCCATCTATCAGTAGGCCAGAGAGGTTTTGAGTACCTTCCTGGGGAAGCCAGGAGCCAATTAAAGGGCAAATGCTGCCTACATTTTGTTTCTTCATTTCCCTTTATCTTAACTGTCTACCTTTCTATTGTTATTTTACATTTAGACAGCTACTAATTTCTAAGATCCTAACTACAAGCATACTTCGGAGATACTACAGGTTTGGTTCCAGACCACGGCAACAAAGCAAAAGGATTGCAATGAAGGAGTCACTTGAATTTTTTGGTTTCCTAGTGCATATAAAAGTTATGTTTACACTATACTGTAGTCTATTAAGTTGCAATGGCATGATGTCTTAAAAAAACAATGTACATGCCTTAATTAAAAAATACTTTATTAGCAGAGCAGCTCCCTCGCTGCGATCTATTCAAAGTCAGCCCTCGACACAAGGGTTTGTAGAAAAAGAAAGAAGAGAAAAGAAAGAAGAAAAAAAAAACCTTTATTGCTAAAAAAAAAAAAAAAAAATGCTAACCAGCATCTGGGTCTTCAGGAAGTCGTAGCAATAATATCAAAGATCAACCATAATGAAAATAATAATAATAATGAAAAAGTTTAAAATGTTGCAAGAACTACCAAAATGTGACACAGAGACATGAAGTGAACAAATGATATTAGAAAAATGGCACCTCACCACAAACCTTCAATTTGTTAAAAAAAAAAAAACCAAGAACACAGTATCTGTGAAGCGCAATAAAGCAAAGTACAATAAAATGAAGTACGCCTGTAGATATGTTCTTAAAGTCTTGAGAGCATATTTAGAAGGCAAAAATTCACAAATATTTTAAAGCCAGTTGCTACAGATGCTAGAGTGTTTTACATACAATAGTATTAAGGCTTCAGTGCGGCATAAATTTCAAAAGGAAATATTTTAACACATACTTCTACCTAAATCCTATTTTTATTTCTGTTTTTAAACACACAACATACACACACAATTTTGGGTGCACATTATATATGAATCATAAAAAATGTCTTAACACATAAAGCAAATCTTATGGCTCAGCTGTCTCATGTTTAATTAGCATTTATTTATTAAGTACCCTGAAGTACTAGTATAATTTAGTGGGGAGAAATGCCCAGGGACTGAAGTTGGGAGGATTTAGGTACCACGCCCTGTTCTCACAGGATCCAGCCTTTAAAGTTCAAGCAAGTCCTGGGCCTCCATTTTCCTTGTTTGTAAAATAAGGGAGTTACCTTATTTCTTATTATCTTATTATCAAAGGCTTTTGAAATTTATTTTCATACTATCTATGAGGAATGAAGGAACACATTTACAGGGTTCAGTCAACCTACTTATGAGGACGGGAAAGTAAGGATATTAAAATATCAATTACATACAGAGGCAAATATTTAATTGGCTAAAGTCAGGTTATCTGCTGGGAAAGACATCGTAACCAAATTTTGTTACAGGAATTCAAGTCTTCTTGACACCTGAGGTCTATACCTCAAACTAGAACTAGAAGTTCAAATTGCTTTCTGATGGAAACTTGCTAAAATACTTGAATGTTATGCTATACTCTTCCACCTTTTTAAAATGTTGACTATTTTAAGGTTAATGCCTAACACTTATATGTACAGAGAGAAACAGGCATATAAAGGTAGTAACACACATTCATTCAGTTAACTAAATTTTTTTTTTTTTTACTTCTTCCTTTGGCCTCATATCCCAGATACATTTTTCTCCACTGATTTTCACATCTCCTACTTTTGTCATCTGTAACGTCTCTTGTGGTTCTTAGTTTTCATATAAAATGGCTTTCATAGATCTTGCCATTTAACTAGAAAACCATTTTTCTATAGTATTCTATACTGCATTATATAAACGTACAGTATATTCTAGTTTTTTTAAATAGCGTGCTCTTCAGAAGTGTCCTGGTGTCATTTTCCTACCCCCAGGGGTCTTGCTTAGGATTCTATTTAGACATAGAGGCCACATCTACACTTGCACCTTCTGGAAGAACAAAGGGCAACGATGGCACCAAGTGTACATACGGCACAGATTTTCTTCTTTTAGGGTTTCATTGTACATCACTGCCTATTTCTTTAAAGACATTCTTTAGATAAAAATGACTATAGAGGGCTTCCCTGGTGGCGCAGTGGTTGAGAGTCCGCCTGCCGATGCAGGGGACACGGGTTCGTGCCCCGGTCCGGGGGGATCCCACATGCCGCGGAGCGGCTGGGCCCGTGAGCCATGGCCACTGAGCCTGCGCGTCCGGAGCCTGTGTTCCACAACGGGAGAGGCCACAACAGTGAGAGGCCTGCGTACCGCAAAAAAAAAAAAAAAAAAAAAGACTATAGAGCCAAATAGTTTAAAAATCAAACCCCAATGGTTCACTCACACCAATGAGCAAAGAAATGCAAATTCACTCAAAAGATGAGATCACATATATCACACTGGCAAAAATTAAATAGATTCATCCTGTTCAATGTTGGTAAGGGTGTGAGAAAATGGGCCCTCTAGCAGGTTGTTTTGGTGAGCATAAATCGCTAGCACTTTTCTGTGGGTATATGTATCAATACAAAAATGTGCTAACCTCATCCCAGCAATTCTATTTCTAGGAATTTTTCTTTAAAAAAATCCATTACATAGAGATACACACAATATACTGTATAGCACACTGTTTATAATAGCTAAAAGTCAAAGACTGTCTAAAAATTCCATCAACTGAGGATTCATTAAATGCATATTATGGAATAATATTAAGTTGTTAGAAAGAGTAAGACTGATGTATCTGCATTAACAAGGAGAGATAACTGAAGAGATTAATTTTTAAAAGCCAGAATAGAGAACAGCAGTTATAGTTATGCCTTTTGATGATACCCTAGAACTGGAGAGAGACTCAAAACTATTAAAAGCTGTTTCGTGGAAGAAGAGAATATTGGGGAACTTGCGCTTAACTGAAATTCTGTATTAACCTTTTTTTTTTTTTTTTTTTAAAGAATGTGCTTTTTAAATAATAAAAAAAAACTTCTTTAACAATTTTTCCTGGTGATTTCCAGCAGTGATGGAATTGCTGGGATAAGGGGACTCAGACACAGCTGATGGGCACACTGTTGCAGCCTTTCTGGAGGTCATTTCACTTGTGAACCTGAATCACAAGTCCTAAAACACACATGACCCTTCAACTTAGCAAGTCACTTTTAGGAATTTACCATAAGGAAATAATCCAGGACACAAAGAAAATTAAGGATGTTGACCACAGCTTTGTGTATCATAATAGGAGCAAACAACCAAACCGGGAAAGCAACATAAATGTGTCCAATGACAGTATGGCAGCGGTTAAGTAAACTATGATCCGGCCATGGGATATCTCAGACAACCATTAACTTCATTTCAGAAAAGTACTCAATGACAGGGAGATAGTCCACTATGCATTATAAACTCACTCATGGAAAAAGGCCACTATACGTTACAAACCAACAAAAGCAGGTTACAAAACGATATGTACGTTATGATCTCAATTTTGTTAAACATATGTGTATATTCACAGAAAATTAAAAACTAGAAGGATATAAACCAAAATTTTGGAGTTTCATAATGGATGGTGAAATATTGGACATTTATTTCCTTCTTTATATTCTTTATACTGTCAAATTTTCTGTTTCAGTTTTTATGAAAATAAAGGTTTTTGAAATATATCCAAAAGTAAAAATTTTCCACCAATTCTGACCTTTTTAAAAAAACTAGTTCAAAATTACAGCAAGACTTTACAAAATAGGTTTTTATTACATCATTACACTACTCTGAAGAGAAAAAGAATATTCAAAACTCATACAAGCCTTTGCCTTTGAAGTATAGTTGTTAACAAATTTCAATTCAAAAGGTAAAAAAATTCTAGTGTAAGCGGATTACCAAACATGCTTTAAGTCAGAGATTACACACCTGAAAATAGTTACTGAATCTGAGAGGGAACCAACAGCAACATCGGGGTAGGAATTTCTATCAAGGTCCATGTTTCCGGCAATTGAATATCCGAAAAAAGGTGATTTACCCTCGAGAATCTGAAAGGAACAGGGCATCAGAATGGACACTGGGTCACTAAATAGAGCCTCTTATCCATGCTTTGAAAAAGGCACATAAGTCTCTTTTGAACTGAACTTATAAATTACATTAAATCAAAACTAAATCATAAATAAGTATACATACGGTCCAACACTTCATACATTTTATTTCATAAAAGTTATCTGATTTATGTTGTACCTCAAAAGACAAAAGAGACAATTTTTGATGAGCTTGTGTACTATATCAAGTCGATCAGTGTATTTCAAACCAAACCTCTCTACCTGCTCTCCAAATGTCTTGTTTTTCTCAAAAGCAATTTTTAGTTTTTGGTATCTGAATTCTATGCAATTACAATCATCTCTTATGGTCGTCCAGTTTCATCTCTATTTAGTATGCTACTAAAAGGAATATATCACATTTCCATCTATTTATGCTGTCAGGGTAGAATAGTCTTTTCCTTTGGCTTACTTTGATTCCTAATTCACCAAAGAAATTTTACAATTTAAAACAACCAGGTCATTGCATTTATATCTATTTAACAAGCTATCTTCTAATAATACATTTTTTATAAAAACAAAATTCATACTATTGTAGACTTGTAAATAAAATATGATTAGTGTGAAAATTCACATAAACCTAAACATTCCATTAGAAAGCAAACTGTTGAGACCTTTGTTGTAGAAATCCAGGTTATCTGGTTACCTGTGTTGGTTTGGTATTTATTCCGTTCGCAGATCCGTGATAGATAAAAACCTTCCCCTTACCATCGTAGGGTGCTCCAACTGCAATATCTGTTGACAACGCCACATTTTAACAAACATTAAATTTTAAAAGCATTCCAATACAATGTTTTAAAATAAGATGCCATGAGCACTCACTATTTTAGACAATCAAATAATCTATAAATCATGACCAATTCATAATCTATTGTCTACCTGGGTAGCCATCTTGATTAATATCACCGATATTTTTGACCGCAATGCCAAACATAGAATCTTTGGTTCCATTAAGACGAATTGGCTTGACATTATTCCATCTGCCTTGCTGGTTAATGTAGACATACGCTGCACCTCCGACTTCTCCACTTCTATCAAAATACTGTGGGGCTCCAATAACTATATCTTGCCACCTGAAAACATAATGAGGGGAAGAACTGTGAACCATTGGCTAAAATACCAGCGAGCTTAGGGAGAATCCCACATGCCCAGGTATTAAGGACACAAAGAGATATGATAAAAGGACCTCAAATCTGGAATTTATATATCATCAATTAAAGTATTTTTTAAAAACCAAGGTAGCCTCTAATAAACACCCAAAGAAAAATATCAAGAGTAAGAACTTGAAGCCAGTTCCCAAGTTACATCTATAGTGCGCAGACTCCCAGTAAAGATTCCACTCCCCTCCACCTTCATCTCTCTACGAGACCCAAACTGGCACCACCAGCCACAGAGACCTTTGTATTGACTTTGTCACCAATCCCTACTTTCAACAGGACATTCTGGATGCTCCAACAGCCCCTCAAGAAACCAGAGAACAGAACCTCGTAGGTGGTTTTTTTTTTTTTTTTTTTTTTTTTTTTTGAGTTAAAGTTTAATTCTCACGGACCCATGATCCCAGCACATAGTAAAACTGAAAACTGAAAATGTAATCCTACCCGCTGGGGAGGGTAACGGATGCCTACTGCCAAAATATAAGTGAGGAAGAGTGATGGAATGGTAAAGACCTGGCAGCAGAAATATTTTTTCCATCAACTAACCTGAAAGGATATTTCTTCTCAAGACCTACAGAAGCCAGAGCAGCAATGAATTCTTTGCACATAAAAAATAACCTAAGAGGTTCTTACCCATCTTTGTTAAGGTCCACCACTGCCACGTCATAGCCAAAAGAAGAAGCCAGCCCTTCCCCGTCAAATATGTGCTCAGGGAGAAGGTGCGCAGACTTCAGGTCTCTTTTAAGCAAAACCACAGCTCCGCTGTGATTGGCTCTAGGAGCACCAGATACAAAAGTGATCTCATCTTTGGAAACAATACCCTTCCCTGAGTCCAAAGAAAACCCTAGAAAAACAAAACAGTACATATCAACTCTGTTTTTCAGGAGGTATGTAACACTGGTTACTCCCACCACTCTCCTCTGACCCTCCCCACCAGCTATCACATCTACGATAAGAGTCACAGAGCCAAGAGATGTGACACAAGTACAAAGTAGTAGGCTACTGCATTGCTTTCTATGGGAATGTATTAAGACTTTTAAAGAAAAGCACCTATACTATTTGGCATCTGTGTAACTTGAATCATGAAGCATTCATGCAACTTAAGAATCAGTTTGAACCCCATTTTAATACTGAAACTGCTGTAAAAGGAGATCAAGCTAGATACTAAATTATCATGGGAAAGTTACATACTATATACTGGGATACAACCTGACATAGTGTAATTGAGTGCATGTTATAGGGTTTTGCTCTAATGTAGTAGTTAGTAACTTCTGTACTCAATCTCCTTGGTCGTCAGGCAAGAATAAGAATGCGAACAACATTAATATACCACTGACAGCGTTTCACTATTTGGGGTCAACTCAGTTCTCAGACACAAACATGCAAACAAAACCATGATTGATGAGCTCGAGTGTTTGAGAACCTGGTATAAACAATAGAGGTGAGCAAGTTGTCATCTGTATCAATTACATACTTGTTCAGAGGGCAGAAAAACGGTAGAACACCTCACCATAAAGCATCAGGTAGGATGTCAGATTACCAATATTGAGGTTAAATGGCAAGCAAACACAAACGCCCATATCAAAGTCATTCAAATTAAGCCAATCTTCCTATGTAAAGGCGAGGCAGATGCAGAATACTATAAGCTCACCCTTTTTATTGGGTTTTATTTACAAAAAGCTTCACCACTACTGTTGCAGTTCTCAAATTGTGAAGTGAGTCAAAAAATAGGATGAGCTACAAGTTTAGAAGAGGGCGATACAATTGAATCCAGCTCTGGAAGCCATCTGTCTGCAGCGCCTCAACCACGACATGCTTTTCATGTGTGCTTCACTTGAAATGAAATAGAAAATAAAAAGATTTATGCTCTGTATGGATCAAAAAAAAAATTCTTAAATGACCATGACCAAGACAATTTATTTGTCATCTCAGAGGTCACAAACCTAGGTAGCTATTCATCATCACATCAGGGGATGTGTCGGGCTGCTCCCTGGGAGGCTGTGTTTTATAAACAAACTGATCGGGATCTGTATAGGAAATGCTGGTCAAAAACAGCAGGCCTGTACACATGCACGGGACGGAAGAGATTGAAGAAAAAGCAATTATACTCGGTAAGAGGCACGCCAGCTACGGCCGTGCTCGCCGGATGATGAGGCCACCACTGCATCCGGCAAGCCACCCTCTTTGCCAGCTTCCAAACCTCATGCAGATCATTTTATTCCTAAAACCTACTGCTTTTTTTGAAATGACAGATGCACAGACAGCATGGACAACCAAAATGTAACAGTACAAACTTGACACTCTTTCCCCCCCCAGGCAACCACGTTTGAGGAAATTCATTCCAAAAGTGGCAAATGCGTTCAATAAAAAATGTTTAATATTTTCAAATGTTCCAACAAACTAAGTTTATAAAATCCATGGGCATCTATCTTACAGACCAAAGTGTTGGTTTCTTGACCAAAGCCATTAACTTGAAATACCATAAACTTAATTCCTAAATAACCCATTTGAAGAGAGGTTGTCTGTCAAAATTTATTCAAATAAAATATTGGTTTGTTGATAATATTTACCTTGGAAAGGATTTTACCCTGAAAAAGCCTATTTAATAATTGACACTCCAAACCACTTGGCCTTGTGTTCCCTTCCTGTTCTGCAAAGCCACTAACAACATTCACACTCCCAGCTGCTTCCCACCCTGCCCCAGTCATTTTCATAAGAGTTTCTTCCCTTGGCTAGGGGATTACTAATTGTGTGACCTTGAACTAGGAAATTAATGTCCCTAAGGCACAAGTTTTTTTTCTCCCCATCAGCAACAGAGGGACAATGATACTTATTTTATATTGTTGGGAAGATCAAATAAGACCTATAAAGTAGTAAGTATAGTGTGTGATTTATAGCACATAGTAGGTGCTTAACAAGCGATAAGTATAACTTTTGTCCCTTCTTGCCTTCACACCAAGTTTTTAATTTGGGGGTGGGGAAGTTTCTGAAGAGTTTTTTTTTTTTTTAATTAACAGTATTGTTCATACATATCTATATAATTACAAAAATTTTTGAAGAATACATTTACTAATACCTTGTTTAGAATTATTTTTAGATCTACA
Organism: Grampus griseus; assembly: GCF_964374135.1. Lineage (NCBI taxonomy): Eukaryota > Metazoa > Chordata > Mammalia > Artiodactyla > Delphinidae > Grampus > Grampus griseus. The sequence goes on from NC_139001.1 coordinate 59,918,117, forward strand.
CCTATTTTTTCTCTTTTTTTAACCTTCCATTGTTCTAGTAATATCTCTAGCATATGGGTATGTCTCTATTTTTGAAAAAGAATAGGTTACTATTTAGGTTTAGGAGATTTTTTACATTTTTTCCAAGAATTGCACAGTAATTATTCTTTATGTCAACTCATACCAAGAATTAAAGCTTTTAAAAGCCTTTGTGTAATTACCATAATGCACATGAATAATTTAGGACACCCATTAGTAATGCAAACAAGCCTTAGGAGTTAAGGAATTGGCACTTAGACACAATCCGGGTGTCCTCAAGAGCTGCCTTAGCACTCCTGCTTAGGCTCAGCTGTAAAGCCCCCGTGCCACCCGCCAGGGGCTTTGTGACAAGAGGGCCCCAATCCAGGAGCAAGGCCAACCCGTGGAGAACAGCAATCACAGAGGATGGACCTGGAGGTCTTGACCTGCCACTTAAGAGTAACTTCATAAATGCAGCTCTTAAAGAGTCTCTCTCCAAAAAGAGGCACTGAAGGGAGAGGGAAGGCATTTCAGCCTCCTGCTAACATCCATGCATGAACAGCCTGCCTCAGGTTACAGAGGCCGACACTAGCTCAGGAAACAGACCTCCACACAGGAGGACAGAAGATTTTAGGAGACAGTAGTAGGTTTCCTCCTGCTTTGAGCAAGCTCAGGTGAGACGGGAAGGATCCCAAGCTTCAGTCAGGTTACCTTGGGATCACCAAGGCTTAAATTCCAGTAAATGCAGCCACAGTCCCCTGGCTCCAACCTGGCCTCTTCTCAGCCTAGCAGTCCAGGGTCCTGTGACAGCGGTGTCACACAGAGGCATCTGAAGAGGCAGGCATGCCGTCTACTCTCGTTCCTACCTAAATAACTGTTAGCAGGAACAGGAACTAAACTTTCATCATGGTCAGTCTCTCCACCAACTTCATAAGGCCCATCTTCAAAGATGTTCATGTCAAAAAAAGTGTTATTCTTTTGCTCTACGCGAACAATCCCTAAAAGAATGAAATGGTTAAAAAAAAAATGAAGATGAAACAAAATAAAATAGATGGTTCCTAATAAACATTCCTCGTGTTATCATTAAGCACAGAAAGAAAAGTCTGAAGGAAGAAAAGGAGAAGAAAGATGACTTTTGAGGTTATTAAAGTTAAAAAATCATGTTCGTGTAGATTTTTACATCAAACAAATTTGTTCTAGTAATAAAAAAAAATGCCCATGCATTTTCATGAATTATCTTTATAATGCCATGACACTAGATGGAAAATGGAATGTTTACTTAGTTAACTAAACCTACAAAAAACTTTTAAATTATATGAACCTGATATATTTTACATTTTCTATAATCCTAAATCAATTTATCTTTTTACTGTACTGTGAAAGTAAGATTAGTAGTTTGATCTTTTCTTCCAATCACTTTAACCAAAGATTTAAAAGCTTTAAAAAATTTTCACAGCTAATAATTGAAAAGAGAAGATCTCACATAGTCCACTATAAATGGTAACATTTTAAGTCAGAATTTATAAAGCAGATAAAACATGTTTCCCGTAAATTAAACCGTACATAATTGATGGGTGTTTTTATTGTTTTGTTTTACTATGTATGGCCTCTATTCTTGCTAAAATAAAAAAATTTCTAAATTCATGTGTTATTTCGATTAGGTCAAGATAACCTGACAAATGCTGTTACGTGGAAGTTTTGGTTGGGGCCGGGGAGCCCAAAGGAAATTCCTCCCAAAGGTTGCTATCGAGCAAGGTGTTCTCAAGGCTCATTTCTAATAGGAAATTTCTGAATGGAAAAAGGGAAAATTTTCCTAAGTTTTTCCTGACTAGTGAAAATGTTATAACACAGGATTTATTTTAATAAATTTCTCAAAAAAAAGTCTTATTTCCAAATCAGATGCACTTCTCTTCACTACGGATTACAGTAAGGTTAATTGTCCTTTATAACACAGTGTTTTTTCTACACCTGCTTAATTTCTTCAGAGAAGTTGAACTTTTACTACAGGAGCACTGACCATATTCATCCAGGCAAAAAATGCAGGCCATTCTTCTCCCTCCCTCCCTCCCTCCCGGTGTCTCCTTTTACCTATATCACGAAATTATTTAAACAATACCATTAAACAATCTTTCCAGAAGTTATCCAAAATCATCTCAAAATTCCCTAATTTGACATCTATGCTTCTAACTATACTGCTTTATTAGCAAAACACAGCCTTTTAAGATAATACATAATGAAAAAATGTCTAGGGCGTCCCTGGTGGCGCAGTGGTTGAGAGTCCGCCTGCAGATGCAGGGGACACGGGTTCGTGCCCCGGTCCGGGAAGGTCCCACATGCCTCGGAGCGGCTGGGCCCGTGAGCCGTGGCCGTTGAGCCTGCACGTCCGGAGCCTGTGCTCTGCGGCAGGAGGGGCCACAACAGTGAGAGGCCCACGTACCGCAAAAAAAAAAAAAGTCTGTATTAATACAATGTTATTTGTACATGACACCACTCAATTATTTTCAGTTTTCCGATCCCTACCTTAAAATTAAAACTTTCAGCTTCATGAAACAGGCAAATACAAAACAGCAAAAACTAATGTTAATTATATTCTTACAGAAGAAAGTTAATTACTTATATTAATGTAAACTGCTGGCAAAGGGGGAAAAATCTCTTAAAACATACATTTTGAACATTATTTGTTTTTAAAAATCAGAATTTAGATATTTTGCTATCCTACCCTACTTCTACAACATAAAAGTGCCTTATAACACATTTTGTTTTCATTTAAAATGTACTAAATCATGGTGCATATAATAGCAATCATGTAATAATTCTAATCTCTATTTCTATAAATGCACACGTCATACCTTTCCAGTTGTAAGTGCCTGGGGCTCCAAACGCAATGTAATGAAAGTCTTTAGTGAAAGTAGCTGCCACACCTTGTTGGCAAGAACCAAATTTTTCATGACCTCTTAATCGGCCATCGCAAAAACTCCAGTCTCCTCCATCCATATCATCTTCAATCCTGAGATTCTGACTTAGGACGTAACACCTTCCAAAAATGTCTCGGGATTCCTGTTTTGTATTAACATGCTGCCTTTTTTCATATCGATGAGCACATGTCTGCAAACAGATGGAATAAAGTAGCCCATACACGTCGGCAAACCCTACGTCTTTCATTACAGGTTGATGAAGTTGTCAATAATCAAGAGGTTAATTCTAAGTGGGATGTTAAATGTGGCCTCCTCCTGAGATTGGATCTGAAAACCAGCAAATCTTCCTCCCCACAGTTGCAAGGAGACCATTCTCTAGCACAGGGCTTCTGTCTTGCCCTCAGCCTGAGAATACTGCTCCAATCTAAATACTGAATGCCCATCTGTAATCCACAGGCAAATTTATTTATAAATTTACTTGTCACATAAACAGTGGGAAACACCCTATTTCATCTTCTCAGTTTAATTGGTTTTTAGTGGCTATATAAACCTTCACATCAGTATGTTTGTGAAAACAAGTACTCATATTCCAGAGGAGAGAAATCATGGACATATTTTCACAGGGATCAGGCTAACACTGCTAAAACAAAGACATTTTCCTTTTACCTATACTATTTCCTTATAATCAATACTAAGTAACTTATCCTCTGAACTCTTGAGATTAAGTTTATTTTAAAAGGCAGAGACAATTACACTGCTGGGAGAGATGAAATAATCTCTAATTTTACAGGGTATTCATGGCCACCCTCCATATAACAGGCTGAAAACACTTTACAATGTCCAAGTCAATTTCCCATGATGCATCCCCTTAGATATAAAAATTCAGTGTTTGGTAAAATTTTCACTTTTCTCAAAATTCTACATAAATTTGTTACAGCAACCAGATTTTGAAAGAGACAGAAAGATCATCATAATCCAGCCTGGCACCTCCAAGGCCACCTCGCACACTCCATCTAACAGACCCTTTTTTCTTCGTTACCACTTCTATTTGAAGAAGCTCAGAATATATAATAAAAGAGTTTAAAATTATCTGATCCTTACTTTCCATGACCATTCCCATATTTTTTTTTCATAACTCATCTATAATAGCTACATAGTTCCTGAGACAAAAAGCATGCCTAGTTTTTTTGTTTGTTTTTAACATCTTTATTGGAGTATAATTGCTTTGCAATGTTGTGTTAGTTTCTGCTGTATAACAAAGTGAAGCATGTCTCGTTTTGCTTTGCTTCTTGTTTTAAGACCACCTAGAGTTTTAGGGACATTGGTAACGGTTTTTAAATAAGTTCTTTGAATCTGAAAGTTCTAAAGAAAAGCAGATCGTAGAGCTATTTCAAAATAGATCAGAAGTCACAGGAAAAATAATGCTTTCATTTTTTCTTGACATCAATTCTTGCTTTAAAGCAGTCAGTTTTCTAGAATGTATACTCTATGCAGGCAGAAGCTCTACCTGTTTTGTTCAATACTGTAAGCCCAGCAGTGGCACACAACAGGCACTCAGACACTGTGGAATGGACACACTTCTCTACACTTACCACAACTTTGCCCCCTGGACCTTGGCTCTGGACGGTGACCCCCATCCACTGATCTTCCTTGCTTTCCGATGAAGGGTCAGCTGTGGAGAAAGCAGCACAGGTTACACACACAGAGTTAGGACTTCAAAGCCATTGCAACAGGAAATGAACCAATAAATGAACAAAAATATAAGAAACAGCTTCTAAATTGCCTTGACTCCAAGTCTAAACACTTAGGAAATTTAGTTACTCAATCCAGAAAAATTACTTCTCATCTTAAGAAAACGGGTGAGTGATTATTGGTATGAATGATTCATCAAATTCTTTATATAAAATACATACCTTTACCTGGTAGCCCTTCACTTTCTCTGACATCCAGGGTCCCAAGTACAGAAACTACCATCCAAACTAACAAAAAGTGGGTACTTCTCTACATACTCCCAAATTTGTTACATAATAGCATGAACTCTTCTTTACTGCAGATGGGAAGACAAGGCCTCAGACTCACTTTATATCTTCCTATCAATGCAGAAAAGGAAAGTGATATATTTATTTTTACCTCCTTCCTCCAAAAAGAAGAGAGAGAGGGAAACCATAAATCTCACCATGTGCTCATTTCAGTATCAATCTGAGCCTACTGTTTGACCCTACATCCGAATTTTTGCCTTCCCCAATGAGAAGGCAGGCATGATTTCCAATCTTGAATCATTACAAAACTATGAAACCTGGGGCTTCCCTGGTGGCGCAGTGGTTGAGAGTCCGCCTGCCGATGCAGGGGACGTGGGTTCGTGCCCCGGTCCGGGAAGATCCCACATGCCGCGGAGCGGCTGGGCCCGTGAGCCATGGCCGCTGGGCCTGCGCGTCCGGAGCCTGTGCTCCACAGTGGGAGAGGCCACAACAGTGGGAGGCCCATGTACCAAAAAAAAAAAAACAACAAACTATGAAACCTAACAACTTTAGGTAGACAGAAGGAAAAAATGCCAAAATGTTAAGTAAAGAGCAATTATGCCTACATTATCAGTGGGTCTGGGTTTTTTCCTTACAGTTCAAAGTCATTTACAAGTTTCCCACAATTAACATGTATTATTTTCTAATCAGTAAAAAAAAAAAAAAAACCCAAAAACAAATGCTGTTGCTAAAAAGATGAAAAAGCAAGAGAAGAACATAAACATGAATCTGCAAATCTGCTTAGACCAAGAATGTCAAACTAGGTTTTGTTGCAGCTTCTCAGGACCCTAATTGCTCTGCCTACCACACAGAATCTGTGCAAAACAAGCCTCTAACTGAGATAGTAGCGCAAAATTTATCCATGTTGGCCAGCTTTCATTTTAGAGAGATCTGATGTTTAAACAGTCTTTCTCCCAAATATTTTAACAGCAAATGAGAACTTTTGGCCGCTGAGTACAAAATACACATTCAATTTTCTTCGCGGCTGTGAATAGTTTCTCTCCCGTAGAACCTCAACACATCACTAGGTGGCGACATCGATACACCATATCAGTTTAGAAAGCAGAGTTGGGTAGGGGGGCGGGCAGGAACTACGCTGCAGCCCAGTGACTTAAAACGTAAATGTGCTCAGGGCAAGCAAGAAACAGACGAGGCTGATGCAATTAACAGAGGCCCCCTCTCCAGGAATAAATGCTTGTCCCCCCCTTTCCTTCCGCCTGGAAAGGGCAAGTGGGATACAAGGCAAGTTGGTCAAGGGAACCCTGAGCGAGTGCAGAAGAACTCACCGTCGTTATCAAATTCAATCCGTGGGCACGGCCCCCGGGAGGTGATGTCGCAGCTGTACAAGCCTCCTGTTCTGTTGGCCTTCTGCAGCGGAAGGGCCACTGCCCGTGGGGCCCCCACGAGCAACCTGTTGATGAAGCAGAGAATTTGCAGATTTGAGTTGAATACGCATGTAAAGTTTCAATCAGTCAGAACCAGGAGATACTGGGGTTATTCTTTATCAAGGAGTCCCCTAATTCTCTGCCAGTTTAGGTGGTGAGGGAGAACAAAAGCAGAGCCCTGTGACACACACACACACACACACACACACACAACGATGCAAGTCAAGCACAAGAAGAAGGGTTGTTGAAACAAGGTGAAGGATACGCGCGTCTCTCATCGAATCAGCAGCTCTCCGTGGAGCACGATTCTGGTGTTTCAGAAGCCACGCTTTGCACAGAGCTTGCCCCCTGCACCTATGCCAAGGACATTATAAGGAACCCAGACACAACAAACACTCCCACACTGGAGAAGAAAAATGGTCCCATTAAACTCAACAAGCGATGATACACGCCCCTTTCCAACATTGTGCCTTCCTGGGGGTGGTTTTCAAAGGTAATTTTGAATGTCCCCCAGATTTCCAGTTTTTACACTGTCATTAATTAAACCGGGAGGCCATCAGACTGAGGTGGCTCTAACGCTGCGGCAGCCTACGGAAGCGAACCAAAATCTCAGCCTGTAAACGCCTCACTGTTGCAAAACCAAACCCTAAGGGCAACCAATCACAAACTGTGTCCGTCCCATCAAATCATTTCCTTGCTTTGCTTCCTTACTTTCCCTGTGTCTTTCCCTGCTCCTGTCAGTGGAGCACCGCTAACCACTTCCGCTTGACGCTGCCAGGTTCGCACTGATTTCTGCTCAAACTCGTCCAGTTTTTAATATGCCTCAGTTTACCTTTTAACAACACAGATTTGGAACCAAACCTGTGCCCAAGATACAACTCAACTGAATTACTCTTTTGCGGCCTCTTTCTGCATCAATTCTTACTTCCTGGCATTTTGGTCATCTCCACAAGCTCCTCCTTTATCGTCCAATTAATCCCCACCAAGGATTCAGGGATACCACTTACGTACTAGGCATCCTAATATTCCCTCTCCCCTCCCACCTCAGGGTTCTTGCCATCTCCAGTAAGAGGGGCTCCTAAGTCAAACCCACAATCCTGAAAATCTGCTTCCCAACCAGAGGGATCTTTGGAGACCCACTACCTTTCTGCTGTGTTCTTTTTAATTAATGCCCTTTACTCACCATCAGTTTTACAATCTTTGAGGTCTGGCTGACTGACAAGAGGAGAAGAAACAAAGAGAAAGAACATACACCTGACTGGACAGAGAAACAGAGCTGAAAGGGAAACCAGGCTGGAGTTGGGGAAAAGGGCTGGGAACACGAATGTGAACCAACAACCAACTCCCAAAACAGAAAAGCCACTCCTGGCCTTCAAGAAACTCACAAATCTCAGATGCCAAAAACAAAAGAACAAAGAAACAAATAAACAACCCCACACACAGGACAGTCCTTACCACTTTTGTCTTTGCTGTGATCCCAATAAAGGATTAAAAAAAAATTTTTTTTTTAAACCAATGCAACGCAGTGGGTACAATGCAAAGAAAATGCACTCAGAAAACAGAGACGGGAGCCAGACTCTGCCCAGGGAGAACCAGTGAGGCGGGTCTTACAGAACGATGGCTGGCTTGTGTGGGAACATGCATCCCTTGCACCATCCTTCCTCCCAGACCCTTGGGTGGAAGCACCATCAGCCTCCACCTCCAATTCGTCCAACATTTAAGGGATGAAACAAAAACACACCAAAGTACGGAACTGCAGGACCAAGCTGGGGTCCTTGGTGCCTGGAACTTCTGTGCAGAGGCAAGGCCAAGGGCTGTCCCACACCTATTCCGCTAATGTCATTCTTAATCCCAGGAGCACTGACAAAGAGCTGAGAGGTGAACTAGGCTACACTGTGAGTGAACAAGCTCAATTATCCAGCAGGGGTGGAGATGGAACCCTGTCTAAGTACTTCAAGGGATAAGCAAAGTGCTAGGGTCAGAAGCACAAAATCACAGGATGTGGGCACTGGAAGTGCCGGAAAATGCATCCAGCCCTCTAACTTCACAGACGAGGAAACAGGGGCTTTGGGGAGGAGGGTAAGTACCCTGTCCCTAAGACCTCACAGCTAGTTGGGAGCCAGGAAAAAAAACTACCTTGGAGTAATGTTTTCTCCATTGCTCTAAATTGCTCGCTCCTAGGAAAATAAAACCCAGGATTTTAAGGTGTTTACAATTTAAATGAAAGGGCAAAACCTACACAAATGAAACATTGAAACAAGAACTGTTCCATTTACTAAGATTAATTCAGAAAGGGTGAGGGAAGGCGGAGGCGAAGCATTATTGCAGCTGGGTGGGGTGAAGGTCACGAGGAGATTTCCTGTAAAGGTAACGGCTCCAACAGGCAAGGCTATAAAGAGCAGAGCAGGCCAGGAGTTCCAAGGTTCTTACTGTGTGCCTTCTCTGACCACTTCCTCTCCTCATCCCCGCCCAAGGAGCCTGGCAAGCTACCATAGGCAGGTACTGGGGCTTGTTATTTCCCGTTGACCGTCCTCGCTCATTTGTTCACTTATTCATTCCACAAACATTCAAGAGCCTCCTAGGGTGAGTAAGAATTGTCCCCCTCCCTGCCAAACCCTGGCCCTGTGAGAGCCAGATCCATAATCGGGTCTTTAAACCACAGGGAGGTAGAAGCAATGGGAGGCCGGGGCAGAGTGCCACGCCGGTCCAGAGGGCGCTAAACCTGCCCTGGAGCGTGTGTCACCTAGAGATGACAGGAGCTGGAGGTGGCCCAGTGAGGGGCACAGCATGTGCACAGGCTGAGAGGGAAGGGGCCGGAGGAAATGGAAGAGTAGGAATCGGCGATGCAACAAGACGGGATTGGGGATGGGCAGCCTGATCTGCGGAGCTCCGCGTTCCGGTGCAAAAGGCCACAGATGCGCACCTGCGCAGCGCCTCAGAGCCCTTGGCTTCCGCTGACCGTTTGTCCCCAGCAGGGGACAGGTGCTTCCGGGTTTCCTGTTGTTGAAAAAGCTGTGGAGATTGTTCCATTTACATGGACAGTCCTTCAGAGCAAGCGGCTCCCTCCAGCCTCTTTTCCCCTGGCTGCGTGGGAGGGCTTCTCCCTCTTCGGTACCTGCAGATTCCACTGCTTCCCAGGCCCTCAAAGGGCGGGCCTCTACCACGCAGGAACCCTTTCACTCCAGTTGGCTGGCTAGTTATAGGGCTGTGGCGACAAAATTTCCCGGATGCTACGAATGCCAAGCTCTTGCAGAAGTTCCCCCGCATTCTTTGGGGTAGCTACTGCATCTGAAAGCTGACCAGAGAAGGATGGAAGCAGCTGGAAGATTGGGGGGCGTGGGAGAGGGGACAACACATAGGAAAAGGGAACTTGACAAAATAAGAGAAATGTACCTCTGGAGAATAATGTTAGCTGCCTTGTGTTCCCAGCACTATCCTTCCTCCCAGGTCCCTGGACAGTTGGCACAATGAGCCCCGCTTCGGAATCTGTCCTAGCTCAGACGGAGGAGGCGGGGTGCTCTGCGGCCTCAGGCCACAGGCAGCCAGAGGGGGAAAACCAGACACCCATCAGTGGGGGGTGCCCCTGCTCTAGCCGCACCCCATTCCCTGGGACCACACTTACAGGAAGACAGTGATGGGGAGAGCAGGTAGAGCTATAAGTCAGACAAAATCAGTCATAGAAAAGGTGAGGAAGCACCTTGATGGAGGAACACGGTACCCCCAACCAAAGTCAACAACTGGCAGGTGTCTTAATCCTCAAGGGAAAGTCACCGTCTCTTGTTCAGGAAATAAGCAAACTCTGATTTCTGCTTAGAACCAGCCTTAATCACAGGAGGTCACAGCCCATTAGCTGAGGCTATGTCTGGCAAGGATAAAGAACTGAAAATAGAGCTGTAACCAGTCGATGACACCATCCCCGGTGCAACCCATCTACTTCCTCATTAAGTCCTTTAGGACCTGGGCACTGGCCTAAGCCATTCAGAACCCAGCCAGCTCCTGGGATAGCACAGCGAGTGCAGCTCTAGGGGGGACAGTCTGCATCTGGGGGGAAGACTCAGGCCACACCAACATCCAGTTTCTGCTCAAATCCCACTTTTTTCCCTTTGAGGCTGGGTTTAATGTGAGCGCCAGGAGCTCTGGGCACTGCAGGGATGGATGTCCACAGCAGCTCCTAGGGCCCAGGGAAGCATCTGCCAGGCTGTTCATTTTCTTTTAAGCAGCTGCTGCTTTTTACTGACCCACCCAGTACCACTGGAGGAATTCAGAGCTACAGTCACACCTCACATTCAGAGTGACAGGGACCAAGGAACATGAAGTTACGGCTTTTGAAGGGAAGTGGTGGAAATGAACAGAACAGGGTCTTAGAAACCTATTCCCATATATCAGGTCAAAAGAAAAACTGTAATCAAGGAAGGGCAAGAATCTGGATTTGAACTAAGATCGTTTTAGACACCAAAAGGAACAGGAAAAATTACTTCCCAAATTGCTCTCCACGGGGCCATTGGACAATCACCTCCACTGTTTCAATCTGTACTGACATAAACACTGCCTTGGGATTCCAACATATTGGAAACTTACCTTTAAAATACAAAACTCAAAATGTGTAAAACCACATCATCTTTAAAGATGAGAAATGAAATTTGAAATAGAATACAATGTAAAAGGCAAACTGCACAAGTGTGGCAGTGACCGAGGACATGATATAAATTCAGGCCTTTGGAGTCTAGATCAAAATTCTTGGCACAAAGATGCAGGACCCTTACCATGCTATTAACCACAAGGTTATTTCAAACTTCAAGCAAGCCATACTCCTATTTCCTATAGTCAAGTTCTCCCCCAAGCGGAGCCAGTATACTTTTGCATAACTACATCAACCAAAAGTTCTAAACACTGGGGTACTTTTAAAACTCTAAGGACAGTAGCAGCTTTGCTTCATTGTTTTTGGCAATAATTCATTTCCTCAAGGATTAAAGATTCTGCCTCTAGCTATGCAACTTTGTCCCAGGAAATGTGAAATATTGCTTCATTAGAACAAGGACACTATTATTGCTTAATTTAAAACAGCCTTCTTAGTTTGTCCAAATTAAACCTTAATTAGAAGATGGCATTAATAATTCAACTGTGTCACCTCTACATTTAATCCATCTTTGAGCTCAGTCTTTAACAGTAATAAATACGGATGGCAAGAAATCAAAAACAACTTACAGTGGAAAGCAACAGATTCTACACTCATCCCGTGTCCCACTCTCTGGGCAGAACTCCTTTTAAATTCTGGATTTACTTCTCTAGAATGCTCGATATTGATATTATGCTAATACATTTATTTCTTGACTTACCAGCTTTAGGCAATTAACTGTTGACACCACAATATGAAAAGGGGAGAGCTTAAACTACTTGCTACTTTGCCTCCTATGTTTAATAACTATATTACTTTAGTCCGTCTATTTGCTACGCTTTAAGTTTTAAGTAATATATTTAAATTTCTACTTTCTCTTCATCAATTTCTGACAAAATCTCTCCATTCCCCAGCTGGGGAGATGATGCTATCAGCACTGTCTCCCCAACTTTTCTCTTGGTGCCTCCAAGTCCTACCATCCATTGGCTATACTTTTACACTATTACCAGAGCTATTACCATTTACAATTTGTCTTGTAACCACATTTTGGTCACCTGTCCTTTTGTACAACCAGGTAAACATTATTCACTGCTGAACCAAACAGCACTGAAATTATCCTCTATCTGGGACCAGTATCAGAAGCTCTTGTCCTCTAAGGATACTGTTCCTAGCATCAAGGTCAAACAGACTTGCTTTCCTTCCATTCTATCAATTGTTTGGTGTACGTCACATTTGGACCATGACTTCAGCTTTTCTTGGCGTTTCTCATTACCATTTTTTCTCGCTTACGTTGTTTGCTTTTATTCCAGCCCCAATTGTTTCTAAGCTTCCAATTGTACCTAGTATGAAATCAGGATCTCTTCTTTGCTCAGATGTCCTCCTCAGAGCCCTTGGACCTCCTAGTACCACACAGACTGACTGTTCTTCTAGGTCTGCTGTACAGAGTCAGGGTCACCTGGGTCTGCTGTATGTGGTCATCCTAGCACTTCCCTTTACTGCCCCCTCCTGGATTGGTCTCCTTTGACCTAGGACCTCATGTTTTCCTCTTATTTGGTTTTCTTAAATGTCATCCTAAAGAACAGTACATGATAGGTAAACTGAGTCCCTGCATATACAAAAATGTCATTCTGCTCTCACTCTTGACTGATAGTTTGGGTGTAGCATCTAGGTTGAAAAACACTTTCTTCAGAACTGCTCTAATTTATTCCAGTGTCCAGTGCTGCCAATGAAAATTCTGACGTTAAGTCCTATTTTCGTTTCTTTAAAGGTGACTTTTAGGCTCTGCACGTTAACCCAGGCGTTCTGAACAGCAAGACAGTACCTGTGCGTGAGCCTTTTCTCGCCCACTGTGCACTGCGTGGCCTCTTTCAATCTAGAGACTTAGGACATCAACTTCCAGGAAACTCTTATGGCGCATTGGTCATTTTACTCATTCCATTTTCTGTTCTTTCTGGAATCTCTGTTAGCTAGTCTGTTAGCTAGTGGGACCTCCTGGGTTAATCTTCTCACTTTTTCCTTCCCTCTCTCTGGTTCCAGACTTGACTTAATTTTCTAGTATTTCTAATGAAATTTAAGTTTCAGCAATTATATTTGTAATCTCCAAAAGCTCTGTGTTTGGATGGCGCCTTTCACATAACAATGCACCGTATTCTTATTTTGTGGATTCACATATTCTCAAATTCTCATATTCTAAGCATTTTACCTAGAAGGTTTTTTGGTTTTGTTTTTCCTTTGTTCTCCTTCTGTTCCTGGATTTTCTGTTCCTTCCGATTTTTCTTCTGGTTTACTTCAACCATTCCCTTTCATGCTGCTAGCTCTCATCATATGCCTGATAATCCTTGGTTCTCTTGTTTTGCTGTTGCCTAAAAAGGTCCATTTTTGGCTTGGTCTCACCCCGATCAGGAATGCTGAAAGGGAGTCCTGGGTGGGGCCTGCTGACAGAGGAATCACTTTAGGCTGAGTGAGTAGGGAGCTGCTGTCAAGACCGAAAACCAGTCTTCAAATGCTAGAGGAGGAAGGCTTAATTCTTGGGCTGCCAGCATTCACACTAGAAGCCCCAGCTTTGCCTAGCTGTTTTTTAAATACTATAACTGCCTTGCTTTACCTCTGCATGAATCCATTCTTGAGCTGTCACCATTTAAGCTTTGTAAAACATGCACCTGTCAACATCCCCACCCCTTTCCCCCCAAAAAGAAAGCACTATGGTTTTTTTGTTTTTGCCAGAGTGTTAAATTCCAGCGTCCTATACTCTGTACAGAGAGATGGGGAATGAAGGTGTCATCTGGCATCTGTGGTCCAGCATATAGGCCTTTACTTCCAGATCCACGCCTGATTCCCAGAGCCTGCCTCACCTGACGATTCTCAGGATGGGCACAAGGCAGACCACCTGCCCCCTTTTTCTCAGTCCCTGCACGATATACCCCTGAGTGTGGCTCCCTCCCTTGTTAAGGCCATAAGCCAGATCTCATCTGCTTTCTGCCTTTTAGCAATAATCTCTCAGCCATCACAGAGCCCTGAGGAGCCTGCAGGGAAACCTGTATATCTAGTCAGCCATCTGGAACCTGTAAGTCAAAATCCAATCATTTCTTGAAGGAATCCAATTTTCACCCCCAGCCTGGATTCCTTGCAGTTTGAAGGTGAATGTCCTTTTCCCAGCTGTTACCACAACATCTCTATCATTCCAATCACCCCTCATATACCAGGGATTCCTCATAAAGCTCCGTGAATGGGGAAAAAAAAATCCAAAAAAGGGGTTTTTGGCCAATTTGTATATGTAAGCCATTATGAATGTAGATGAAAGAGTCCACTGACATTTGATTATTTATGCAAACATTTTGAATAACATCTTATTAAAAATTTATCTAATAGTTTTACGCTTATTTTACAAAGCAATTGTATTCAAACTCCATATGCTGCTTTGACATTACTTTCTGAAAAGCAATGTCTAACCCAGTTTTCCAGGGCATTTCTAGGACATTTTAAAGTTTATAACCACACCTAAGACTTGCAATTATCGTGTCAAATCCTGAGGAATTATTACTAAATGTGAGCTCAATTTCTTTGCTTCCTTTTTGAAATCATTTTATTTAAAATATTTTAAAACAAATTTAACCTCTATCAGCACCCACAGTTATAACTGATTGAGGTCCCTTTAGGCTAATGTGTTTATAGCGAACAAAATTTTGTTGCTCGAGTAAAGTAATCACGAGGGCAGCTCTCCGAGGAAAATGACTGTATAAGGGCTCAAATATAAGGTGGGATAATTTGGGGATAAAAAATAGATCTTGCCTTATATTTAAAGGTGTATGGAAAACAGCTCTAAAGCCTCCAAGTTGGAAAGCTCTCTGTGCTGTGAACAGGAATCTTAAGAAAGGGCCCTGGGTCACGCCTTCTCCTCCTCTGGAAGGTCTAGGCCCTTCCACACAAAGGCCACGTTGTGCTGAGTCATTTTTGGTCAGGCTGTCCACAAAGTGGTTAAAGCTTCCAACACTTCACTGGGCTGACCATAGGTCCAGGTTTCCCCAGGACACGCCTGATTCACTCCTATTGTCCCAGGCCCCCTTTCATTCTCAAAAATGTCCCAGTTTGGTAGATAAACTATACAGTCGTCCCAGCCTCAGGTACAAAGCTAGCAATGTAACCTGACTGAGGCAACAACTTGAATTTAATAATGCTATCCTTACAGTCCAACTGTGTGCTTGGATACGGCACAGTTTCCCAGGTACCGGGGAGTTACTTCGGCCCGGGAGGCCCTGCAGTCAATTTCCACATGACCAGGCTCGCCGAGGGCAGCCTGTCTGGTCATCGAAGCTCCAATGGCCCTCTGAGAGCCCCTCTCCACCGCAGCCAGGCTGACTCTCCAGGTGTCCGCCGGCAGAAGCACTGTCCCTCCTCTGGCTGGAGGGGGAGGTGCCTGCTTTCCAAGGACCAGCGGTCAACGGGGAATGTCCACACCCCACCTACCACCCCCAGCCACCATGAGCAAACCTGGTAACCTGCCAGGTTTTTGCTAAGGATTGGTAAGGAGTTTTGTCCTTTCCTCCCCTTCCTTCTTTACCTGCTGTAGAGAACAGGCATTACAGCTCGCTTGTGCTTTAACCTAAACCCCGCATCTCTGCCTCTGAGTCAAATGGCTTCAGAGGAAGGGCCTGCTTCTCTCTCCTTTGGAACCAGAAAATCTGTCAATCATCAGACTAACTCCCATGTTAGACTTTCCAAAGTACATACGTTATTAAAGTTATGAAACTTAAAAAGACTATTCTTATTTTGATGACTGGTTATTTGAAGATTTAAAAATATACGAGGGAACTCTGCCCTCAAGAACTGATATCCAGGGGCTTCCCTGGTGGCGCAGTGGGTAAGAATCCACCTGCCAGTGCAGGGGACATGGGTTTGAGCCCTGGTCCGGGAAGATTCCACATGCCGCGGAGCAACTGAGCCTGTGTGCCACAACTACTGAGCCTGAGCTCTAGAGCCCATGAGCCACAACTACCGAGCCCACGTGCCACAACTACTGAGCCTGTGCCCTACAGCCTGTGCGCCACAACTACGGAAACCCGTGCGCCTAGAGCCCGTGCTCCGCAACAAAAGAAGCCACCGCAATGAGAAGCCTGTGCACCGCAACGAAGAATAGCCCCAGCTCGCCGCAACTAGAGAAACCCTCTGCGCAGCAACGAAGACCCAATGCAGCCAAAAAATAAATAAATTTATTAAGAAAACACTGATATCCAGCAGCAGTGAGCTGTGCATTAGCAAATATTATTGTATTTAATGTGTGCTGTTAGTCCTGAAGAATCATTTCCAAACAACCCAAAAACTAAGTATAGGTATGTTGGATAAAACTCTAGTTTTCCTATAAGTAGTAGAAACAGACTCGTCTTTTTCAGGGAAAGTCACTGCTATTCACAACCACGTAGCAGTGCCCGGATGCCTGGCTGAGTGTCTGGACATGAACTCTCTGCCCCCGCCGGCCCTCTGCATAGGTCAGGGCTATGAGGCATCTAGAATGTAGTTCCATGAAGGCACACATCTTGCTGTTTTTAACCCACGAACCTATCCCAAGCTCCTGCAGCTGGTGCCAGCACATGGCGATGCCCAAGTATTCACTGAAGAATGACCACAGCCCAAGCACCTCGAGGTAGGGTGTGTAAGAGCCATTCTCCACTGCCCTGAAAAGCAAAGCAAGTAGCAGAGGTCGTTACTACCAAGTGACTTGGTGGCAACAGCCATCTACGCAATGAGACCTTGAGTTGGGCAGGTGTGTTAGTTTTCTGTGGCTGCTATAACAAGTTACCACCAACTTAGTGGCTTGAAACACAGATTTCTTATCTTACAGTTCCTGTGGTTCAGGAGTCTAGAATGGTCTCACTAGACTGAAAAACCAAGGTGTCGGCAGCTCCCTTCTGAAGGTTAGAGGAGAGTGTTTCCTTGCCCCTGCCAGCTTCTAAAGGTGCCTGCATTCCTTGACTCGCAGCCCCTTCTTCCATCTGAACCAGCAGCAAATTATGTTCAGACCTCTCTTTTGCCTCCCTCTTCCACATTTATAAGGATCCCTGTGACCACACGGGGCCCACCCAGATAATCTAGGACAATCTCGCTAACCTTAAAGTCAGCTGATTAGCAACCTAATCCATCTGCAACTTTAATTCCCCTTTGCCGCTTCACCTAATACAGTCACAGGTTTGGGGGGTTAGGACATAGACTCTTTGTAAGCATTATTCTGCCAACTACAGCAGGAAATCTAAACAGTCTCTTTCTTATTGAATTGTACACAGACACCAAGAACTTCGATTTGGAATGATAACCTAAAATGCTTTTGCTGAAGCTAAGTATATGTCAAGAGCACATTCTGGGTTTACCTTCTCCCTCACTTTCGACACTTTGGACTGGGCTGCTTTCAAACCCCTCAACTACCATGCTCTCTCCTGGCTCAGAACCTCTGCACACACTCTTCTCTCCCCCCGGAATCCTCCTACTCTCCCTCTTCAGGCCTCTGCTTAAAACCCTTCATGTACCTTCCAAGCTAGGCCGGGCCCCACCTCTTATAAGTCCTCATCTACCTTCCCTTCCTAGCACGACCACGGTCAGTAATCATGACATGTGAGAGGAACTGCATACTGGCCACCTCCCTCACCAGAAGGTCAGCTCCATGGGGGCAGGGCCATGTCTGTTCTGTTCACTGCTGTATCCCTCAGTGTCCAGCTCAGGGCGAGCACTTAACTCAACAGGTTTTTTTGTTTTTTTTTTTGCGGTACGTGGGCCTCTCACTGTTGTGGCCTCTCCCGTTGCGGAGCACAGGCTCCGGACGCACAGGCTCAGCGGCCATAGCTCACAGGCCCAGCCGCTCCGCGGTATGTGGGATCTTCCCGGACCGGGGCACGAACCCGTGTCCCCCGCATCGGCAGGCGGACTCTCAACCACTGCGCCACCAGGGAAGCCCTCGACAGGTATTTTTAATGAACCAAATTCATCATAGTAATTTACACAGCTAAAAAGTGAAGTTCACTTTTAATGATTTCAGCACAGCAGATTTAAACTAAACTGAGAAACCTTCCACTATTTCTACAAGCGGCCCTGTAGAGGAAAAAGGGGGACAGCACTGCCTGCTGCACCCCCCCATCCCTTGGCCTATTTCCAACAAGTCAGACTTTCCTTTGAGGGCTCCAGTTGGTCTTCAAAATATGTCGGTATTCTGTTTTGTACGGTGATTTTTAAACCGTATGTAAAAGCTAGATTATACTGTAGCATTGTTTCAGAACAGTTATGCCAACAAATCTGAGCAAATGATGGTGAAATGCTGGCGCCAGTCTGAGAGCGCAACCTTTCAATCATCCCCCTGTTCACTCCTTCATTCCTTCAGCAAATATCTCCCAAGCTCCCTGCTGCAGGAAGCGCTCTGCCCATGCTGTGCCTCCCCGCCTCAGCTGGATCTGTTGGAGCAGTCAGTGGTTCCGACTTCCAGGATTCCTACCAATTAATGCCTTCCCAAGAGACACAAAGGAAACTGGTCTTAGCAACACCTTACACAGACAGCAGTTTGCCTCCGTGGCCCACACTGCATCTGGGAACCACAGGAGGGGCTGGGAGGTTTCAAAGGTAGCTTTAACATCGGTGCTCTTACCCATGACCCAGCTGCAACGACACACACCAAAATGAGCCCATAGGATGGGTTCTGGAGAAAGCTTTAAAACATCAACTTGTCAAATGAAGCTTGAACTTTGTTTCTGGGTTTAAACATGCAGAACCCATAAACTCTAATGTTTTTGAATGTCTTTACTCAACCCACTTGAATTTTCCACAGGGTTACTTACAGATGAGAAAATACAGGAGAACTGCCCTGTTCCTGTATGTGGGGTCACCATGTGGCTCTGGTCCTATGACACTGCTACCTCGTTACCACCATCACTTCCCCTCCCCGCCCCACCGAGATTCCAACCGGACCGACCACCTGAATTCATCCTTTCCACCAGGCTCTTCGTTCACGCTTCCACACTGCGCAGATGCTGTCCATTCCCCGCAGAACGTCTGCCCCAACACCAACTCTTCCCTAGACCTCCACTCAACTCCAGCATCACCTCCATGAGTGAATCCCAGCCCTCTCTGCCTCCTCAGGTGTTGGTTGCCACGTGGACCGTAGCTGAGAATGCCCACCGACCCCCACCAGGCCCTGGTTTCCTGGAGGAGCTCGTGGAGCCCAGCTTGATCTCATCTGAGCCCCTGATTTTAGGGAGACAAGAATAAAGGTTCAAAGAGGACCTGCCCAGGTCCTGTGGTCAGTTACGCAGCCTGCATGTAAGACCTTAATAGTCAAAACAATTAACCACCTGGAAAGAAGAGCTAGAAGATCGAGGGAAACTGGACAAGGAAACCGACTACATTCCACCTCTTTCTGAATCAAATTCTAAAGCCGTATTTCATTCACTGTTTGAGAGGAATCCCCAGAATGTCAAACTCCTCCACAATCTTAGCAGTAAGATTAAGCACCAGGGGCTCAGCTCCTCTTCACTGTTCGAACCTGACATGATAATCCTAGGAGGGCACCATGCGGAGAGCTTTGAACTGTGGGCTCACGTCCCTATGTAAGAGGAGAGGGACCCAAGAGTCTCTGTGACTTCCCACGTCTAGTTTCGTGTTGATCTTCTAGTCCCGTCCAATTAGGAACTAGACTGGGCAGCTGGAGGAAAAGGCAGCAAGGCCTATGATACGAGCCCATCAATGCTTGCCAGATTCATCCTCCCCCTCGCCGGCGGCTCCCCTTCCAATAGATCTTGGAGGCTTTCCTTGTCTCTGGCTATACTCTTGTCCTGGGGCTGGAAACACCTTTATTTAACAGGTGACTCTCAGAACATCTTTTCAGCCCAGACTTCTCCGCTACTCTCCACACTCCGACACCCAGCTGTCTACTAGACGTCGGCCCTTAGCATCTCACATTTAACGTGTTCAACACAGAACTCAGCATTCCCCCAGCCACGCTCCCCACAAGCCTTCCCTCTCTCGGTAAATGTACACTATCCACCCACGCGTCTGTTCAGGCTAGAAACCTAGGAGTCATCCTTGATTCCTCGCCTTCCCTCACCTTCCACATCCGAGGCATCAGTACCTTCTCTCGGCCCTGCCTCCAAATTTCAGTCTGACCCATTTCTCGGTGGCTCCTTTGCTGTAAGGATGGTCCAAGCCTCCATCTGGTCACATCTGGACAACTGGAATATCCTTCTGACCGTTCCACCTGCTTCCGCTCTTGTCCCGCCCCAGCCCATCTCCGCAGAGCAACCACTGCTCTTTCTACGTCTTAAGTCACATCACAACACCCCTCTGCTTACAGCCCTCACTGGGTTCCCATGGCCAGTGGCATGAAATGCAACCTCCCGCCATGCTGCACAAGGCCCTACGTGAACTGCCCTTTACCTGCCGCTCTAGCCTCACTCACCTCGGGTGTGCACTCCTGCCACACTGGCCTGGCTTCTGGCATTTGAACGCACCAACCTGTTTTCCATTTCAGGGTCTCTGCAGTCACTTCCTTCGGCTGAGACCATTCCTGCCTCAGATCTTTGTGGGATGCGCCCTTCACATCCCTCAACTCACAAGTCACCTCCTCAGAGAGGCCCTCCCTACTCATCCTACCTAGAGCTCTCCCTAAGGCACTGTCTACAGAGTCTCCCTATGTAAGGATCTTCACAGCCCTCATCCGCACCTGGAATGACGATGTTCGGCACTTTGGGTCAACTGCCCATCTTCCCTGCGCTAGAATGCTACTGGCTCCAAGGGTGCGGGGGCTCTTCTTTTGCTTCCTGAACACACACCTAGAGCAGTACCTGGCAGGTAGATACTGCTCGTGCATCCCAGGCTCTGCCTTAGCAAAGGAGATTGCTCCCTACTCAGGTGTGCTAATACTCACATTTGTATAGCACTCTATAATTACAGAGTCCTTAACATACACTTTTATTCAGCTATGCCTCAGCAACTGGGAGGTAGGTATCTGCCTCTCAGAGATGAAGAAACCGAGGCTCAGACGCCACCTGGCATGGGTAGGGCTTCCCACGTGCCACACTCTTCCCACTGCAATGGCAGCCACCTCCTGCCGTCTGTCCCCACACTAGCCATCCATCCTAGCTGCCCCTATGCCCCTCGCCTGCCAAGCACACAAAGGCCTTGGTGCCTTGGCTCACGTCATCCTGCCCCCGTTCCACCAAATCCTCCTCAACAGCAACTTCCAAACTCCAGCTCTAGGCTTTATATATCAAGACCCTGTCTCAAGTTTCACCTCTCCAAAGTAAACTTCCCTGGACCAGGATTTCTCCCAACTTCACTTAATTAGACTACAAACGCCTTGAGGGCAGGAATCTGGTCCCTTTTTTTTTTTTAAATAACCTCAAGGGGTGTTTGGCCAAGAAAAACCAAAACCCTATTTAACTATACTAACTGGCTGATCCAGTAGGGCAAGCCTGAGCAAAAATTCACAGTGGAACAAATCTGTTCACTTCCTAGCCTTGGGTTTTCACATTTACACAGAAAGGTAAATTTTCTCTATGAACTACAATCTCACTTTCAGAAGACTAGATTTCTAATAAACTTCCAAGAAATCACATGAGAAATACATACCTTAACCTGCAAATCAGGGCAAATAAGCAATTATTATTAATACACCGGAGCTATCATCTCCCATGCTCTTACAATGTATTAGGCACTCTGCTATGAGTTCTTTAAGAAGTAGACACTGTTACTACCACCTATTTTACAAATGTGGATGCAGGTTCAGAGAGGACAAGTAACTTGTCCAATGTCACACAGCTGGTAATTGATGAAATAGGGGTTCTGCCCAACACTCCCTAATCTTGCTCTACATCACTACACCCAAATTCTTCTTTCTGCTTCATTGGAAAACATCACTAAAGTACTTTAATCTATCCACCTTTTTTAAAAAGTATTTATTTTACAGGAGTTATAATTAAAGTCCATAAAGCACTTTAAGATCCACGCCACAGGGGCCCAAAGGATACTTGTGGTCTTTATGTGGATCACAAAACCAGTCATCTTGTCCTGGCCTTCCCAACATTTCTTGAGACTGTTTTCCTGTCTCCTTGGAGAAACATGCTGGAACTAAATTCAATCTCCAGTGACTATGAAACTCCTGTGACATCTGAGCCTGAGGGTTCTGTTTCTTACTTGACTCAGTACATTTTACTACAGGTGTGTCTCTGACTAAGAACAAGGGAGCTCATACAATAAAAGAACACCCAAAGCAGAACTTTTTTTTTTTTTTTTTTTTTTGCATTACACGGGCCTCTCACTGCTGTGGCCTCTCCCGTTGAGGAGCACAGGCTCCGGATGCGCAGGCTCAGCGGCCATGGCTCACGGGCCTAGCCGCTCCGCGGCATGTGGGATCTTCCCGGACCGGGGCATGAACCCGTGTCCCCTGCATCGGCAGGCGGACTCTCAACCACTGCGCCACCAGGGAAGCCCCAGAACATGTTTTTATTATCCACAACATGCAACTCCTCTTCCAGCTCAGAATCTCAACCATCAACTGGGGGGAAAAATGTGAAATCATGGCATCAATTTCAACTATTTAACTGGAATGCCAACAAGGGCAGTCAGATCAGCAACATGGAGAAGCGGGTGGGGAAGGAATTCTGGTTCCAGCCCTAGCATCAATTTTTGGAATGACCTTGGTTCAACACTTGCTTCTAACCTCCCAACAATAGAGATTTAAATAATCTCAAGGAAAAAGAATATAGTTAGCACCCAACAAGATAAAATCACGATACTGGCCTAGATTCAGAATGGCCAAGAATTCCACTTCAATTCAACAAAAAATGATAAAGTATAAATATATAACCAGGGACTTCCCTGGCAGTCCAGTGATTAAGACTCTGTGCTTCCAGTGCAGGGGAGGCAGGTTTGATTCCTCGTCGAGGAATTAAGGTCCCACATGCCGCGCAGCCCAAAAAAATTAATTAATTAATTAATTAAATATATAACTAGCTCATTTAAAAAAATAAAATCATGAGCTGAAAAGAGCTTTTCAGCTGACCAAGCAACTGATTACCAGTAAGACATCACTCAAGGAGTTATAATAAAAATACTTTTATCCCATAATTCAAAAAGACACATGCACCCCAGTGGTCACTGCAGTACTATTTACAATAGCCAGGTCATGGAAGCAACCTAAATGCCCATCAACAGACACATGGATAAAGAAGATGTAGTACATATATACAATGGAATAGTACTCAGCCATAAAAAGGAACGAAACTGGGTCATTTGTAGAGACATGGATGGATCTAGAGACTGTCATACAGAGTGAAGTAAGCCAGAAAGAGAAAAACAAATATCGTATATTAACGCATGTCTGTGGAACCTAGAAAAATGGTACTGATGAACTGGTTTGCAGGGCAGAAATAGAAACACAGATGTAGAGAACAAATGTATGGACACCAAGGGGGGAAAGCGGGGTGGGGGTGGGGGTGTGATGAATTGGGAGATTGGGATTGACGTGCATACACTAATGTGTATAAAATGGATAACTAATAAGAACCTGCTGTATAAAAAATAAATAAAATTCAAAAACCAAAATGCTTTTATCTACTGCAGTAAGAAAGGGAAGAATGAAAATCTCCAAGCAACCCTGTTCTTTCAGTTTTACAAAGCGGCTGCTTGTCCAATGTGGCACTGGATCGCTTCCTGTGCTTCTGAATTATCAGATACCTGACTTTCCAGTTGCCAAATCAAATCACATTTGTCCTTCTAGTGAGCTGTCCTTTTAAGAAACCTGTCTGAACTGGACTGTGAGCCCACCCTCCCATCCTTGACCTTCACACAGTGCTTGGTACACAGGCATTTAGCAAATTTCTGGTAAATAAAATTTTATAATTATCATTGCATTTCATAATTTTAAATTCAAGTATGTTGTTACCATATGGTTTTTCTATGCCAAGTGGACTGAGCATATCGTCAGTGCTAACTCAAAAAAAAAAAAAAGACTCATTTCTTAAAGGCTGTTATCAAATAAGCTCATTTGCAAAGGAAAAAGTGACTTTTCAATTTCCATCATGTTTCAATCAAATACTTTTAATAAAAGCCAAGAGAAAAGGTATATCTAAAAAGCACATACCTGGTAGGTCACTGTATCCATTTGACTATTCCAACAGCTTAGGAAATTCAGATTTTTCAATGTTTTGAAAAGGAAATTAGTATGATCACATAGTTTATTTTCTAAATGAGATAACTGAAGCAACGGGCTTAGTAGCTGGGCCAGAGACTGCTGGCTGGCACCCAGTGCCGGTTTCCCCCTTTTTCCATAGTAAAAGAACTTTTAGCTGGGCATAGGGCCATAGAAAGCCCGCGCACAGCAACGAAGACCCAATGCAGCCAAATTAATTAATGAATTTTTAAAAACTATTGAGCAATCAATATGACTTGGAAACCAGTTAATCAGCACAGATGGTGGTGTAGTATTGGAGCTACAGCCCAGAGCGCCCTGTTGTATTAGGACATTTCCCCATTAGTTGCTGGATTGTGGCAAAATATGGGAGCGGGGGGGTGTCCTATAGGAAGAGTGGCCAGGGCAGTGTCGAAGGACACTCGGAAGACGGGGGAAAGCTCTTACCAACCAGAAGTATTTTGAAAGTTTAACAACTAGCACTACTTTATTGGTATACACTGGCTAAGCATCCGTCCTACTTGGGCCTGTCATTATTGGGCTAATACGGTACATGCTTATCACAGCTACCACCTCCGGCTAGTCCACGCCTTCTTACCTGCCTGGTAACACACTGGTAAGTCAAAACCATAGTGAGAAATGTGAGGGAGTTCCACGAAGACCTGGTGGGTTCAAGTCCTGTCTGGACCACCTATTAGCTGGGTGTCATCTGCATGATTATCTGTGAAATGCTCCTATCTAAGTTTTCTCATAGGGCGTTGCAAGGATCAAATGAAACGTCAAATAACCCTGTTAACTCCAATGCAGGGATGAAGCACTACATGTGCTCTTATCAGTATCTGGTGAACACACATTCCAACAAGCCATTCTAATTTTAACAAGTACATTTTAACAAGCATAGGTCCAGGTGGGGCACAAATGCTGCAGCCATGAGGAATCCCAACAGCTTGGGCTTAACACGGTCAACTCTAGCTGTTGAAAAGATTCCAGCAACTCTGCCAGCTGAGGAGCCTATAATAATATCAGATGGTAGGATATAGTTTGTGATAGAAAGTCATGAAGAGCAGCCAGACACACCTCCGGAATCAGCCGTGATCATTAAAACAATGCTGGGCACGCCACTGCACCAGGAAGTGATCCTCTACCTAAGGTGAAAGGAGGAAGGTATAAAATTCTTCACTGCAGCACTGCTTTTAACGGCAAAAGATTCGAAAATACCTGAATATCCAGATTGGTTCAGTGAATCATGGTTCATCCTTAAAAATGAACACTATGCAAACATTAATAATACTAAAGAAGCTCTTTATTTACAGCAAACAAGCTCTAAAATATGCCGAGAAAAAAAAAAAGCAAGGTTCAGAAGAATACACGTGGCATGCTATCATGTGTAAAAAAAAAAAATGTAAATCCTTTCACAGCTGTCTGCAAATTTATAAGCAAATATAAACATATACAACCAACTAGTAAAACAACTGCTGTCTCCAGGAAGAATAGGATGACTAGAGACCAGAAGTGCAAGGGCAATCTTTTTTCAGTTTTTATATTTGTACCATGTGAGTATATTACCTATTCAAAGGTAAATTTAAAATGTAATTTTAAAAATAATGTTGGTTGATGGACACTGGCTTATTAAAAGCCTTGCAAAGAAAATGACAGAGATAGATGGTCATGGAGGTTAAAAATCAGTGCCCAAATTCCACTCCCGGGCATATACCCTGAGAAAACCATAATTCAAAAAGTCATGTACCACAATGTTCATTGCAGCTCTATTTACATTAGCCAGGACATGGAAGCAACCTCAGTGTCCACTGACAGATGAATAAAGAAGATGTGGCACATATATACAATGGAATATTACTAAGTCATAAAAAAGGAACGAAATTGAGTTATTTATAGTGAGGTGGACGGACCTAGAGTCTGTCATACAGAATGAAGTAAGTCAGAAAGAGAAAAACAAATACCATATGCTAACACATATATATGGAATCTTAAAAAAAAATGGTTCTGGTGAATCTAGGGGGCAGGACGGGAATAAAGATAGAGATGTAAAGAATGGACTTGAGGACATGGGGAGGGGGAAGAGTAAGCTGGGATGAAGTGAGAGAGTGGCAAATGTTAAATAGATAGCTAGTGGGAAGCAGCTGCATAGCACAAGGAGATCAGCTCGGTGCTTTGTGACCACCTACAGGGGTGGGATAGGGAGGGTGGGAGGGAGACACAGAGGGAGGAGATATGGGGATATATGTATATGTATAGCTGATTCACTTTGTAATAAAGCAGAAACTAACACACCATTGTAAAGCAATTATACTCCAATAAAGATGTTAAAAAAAAAAATCAGTGCCCAGAAATCATGAAAAGGCAAACCTCATAACTGCATAGGACAAGCTCACACGTGCTTTCTGTAGGCAGCTGCAGGCAGGCAAGAGTTAGAGACTGAGTTTCACAGCCCATTCCAGACGTGTGACGACACACCATAAAGAGGCACATAAACCCGTACCTACTGTGTACCAGGCACTGTGCTGGCCGGCCATCTGGGCGTTACAATCGAGTGCAAATGTATTGTAATGGACAGAGGCTGTGAGACATACTGAGGAGGGACACATAGTTTTTCAAGGCTGGAGCCCGCTGTGTCCCCCTTTGCCTGGCAAACTAATAAAGCTACTCCTTTCTACTCTTCCAAAAAAAAATTTTTATACACACACACACACACACACACACACACACACACATACACACACACAGTGAGGAGAGGAAATCCAACCAGCTGAGAGGGTGGACAAGCTTCCACCACAGTCAAGTGAGGTGCAGAATAAAATGCAATGACATCAGAAAGAGGAACCGTCACCTGGCTATAAAAGTCCAGGAAACTGACAGCATTCAGGGGAACATCTCAGCTATGGAGAAACAACACAAAATGCTCACCCCTCACCTCTTCCTTTAGAAGGGAATGAATGTGCCCAGTTCAGGAGCATCTCGATATGCAGGGTTTAAGTGCGGTAAGTACCTTTGACAAATAGCTGCAGGGTTCAATAAATGCCTTTGCCTTAGATGCTGTGGACACTGTCCCGACCCAGCCCGCAGCAGCCACCTGCCACAGGGAAGAGCGGGAGTGAGTCACTGCCTGAGGCAGTACCTCACCTTACATCTAATCTAAAGCATGAATGAGAGGTGTGGAGGGAGCCTGGGTGGCTTGTTCAGAAACAGAGGGGGTAGGGATTCCCCATGGGGAACACACAACCGCTTCTGCGTGCTCAACCGCAATCCCAGGCCCGGTTCCTCATGGAGAAACGGTTATCTCAGAAACTCAGGATGGCAACTCTTTTTTTTTTTTTTAATTTATGTAATTAATTTATTTTTTGACTGCATTGGGTCTTCGTTGCTGCGCACGGGCTTTCTCTAGTTGCGGTGAGCGGGGACTACTCTTCGTTGAGGTGCGCGGGCTTCTCATTGTGGTGGCTTCTCTTGTAGAGGACAGGGTTCTAGGCGTGCGGGCTTCAGCAGCTGTGGTTCGCGGGCTCTAGAACACAGGCTCAGTAGTTGTGGTGCATGGGCTTAGTTGCTCCGCAGCATGTGGGAATCTCCCCGGGCCAGGGCTCGAACCCGTGTCCCCTGCATTGGCAGGTGGATTCTTAACCACTGTGCCACCAGGGAAGCCCAGCAACTCTTTTTGATGAGTACAGATTTTCAAAGAAACTTGGTGGAACTTGAACAGATCTGCTTAAGCTTCCGGTGACATTTTATAAAAACAGACACATTGGCTAGACTGATCCCTGCAAGGGTGGGCAGTGGAGGTCGAAGACAGGGAGGGGCTCAAGTGTGGAGAGACCTCTGGACACTAGGGGGAGGAAGGATGGAGGGGCAGCTCTGCCAGTAGCTGGCTGCATGACCGACAACAAATCCTAGGCCTCCAGTTCTTTACCTATAACATGAGAGAGACGGACTACCTTTCTAGATCATTCCCTGGGTTCCTTCCTAACTTCTGCAGGGGGTAAGTAGTTTTGGTAGTAAAGCAATCCACAAAAGCAGTATTGGGTAATATGACTACTCTTTGTGCATGTGTGGGGGTCAGATTTCTTTTAAAGCACGTTTCTGTTTTATTTGTGAAGAATGACGCACGTCAGCCTCCACGTTAAAGCAAACACAGATAAATCAGTCCCAACCTCTTGCCTTCAGAGGGCCCACAATTCAGAACCACCAGTAAGCTTTATTTTGACAGCTCCCAAATAGCTTACTAGAAATTTCATAATGAAAACATCGATAAGAACAAAGAAAGCCTATTAAACTCAACAGATTCTGGGCAATACAGAAATTAGTCATTAGAAATCCGAAGAGACAAGGAACAGAGGAAAAAGATAATCGAATACCTGGGAGCATCTTTAACAGGGCTCTAAAGAAAGCAGGGGGTGGGTGGGTAGGGAGGGTGGTATGAACAAAGTATTTGCAAGACAAGCTAAAGCCAGCCTTGCCACCAGGGACAGCTGTCAGTCTAATCTGATGTTCCCGAACACACGCTTCCTCCTGAACATCAACCCATGAATGTGCCACTGTCACATCAAACCTCAGCTGCACCTGCACTCAGTGTGCCACTGAAATAGGTCTCATTTCAAAGCTACTAAGAGGTAAGTAGGAAGAGTAGCAAGATAAAAGAAACAAACGGCCAGTTTTGTTGAATCTGTTGCCATTTCCTCATAACTTAGCAAAAAACTTAAAACAACTTACTTCGGTTTTTCAAAGAATATGCAGTGAGGAGCCCTAGGGTTCCACAAACGGAGCCAGGGGCACAGCTGCTGAAATCAACCAGGAGCCGTCCTTTACGAGATTGGAAAGACATACTAAGCTAGGAGACGGAATTTTTTGTTTTTTAACATCTTTATTGGAGTATAATTGCTTTACAATGGTGTGTTAGTTTCTGCTGTATAAAAAAGTGCATCAGTTATATGTATACATATATCCCCATATCCCCTCCCTCTTGCATCTCCCTATCCCATCCCTCTAGGGGGACACAAAGCACAGAGCTGATTGAGGAGATGGAATTTTTAACATCATAAATTTATTAAAATGTTAATTCCATTGCCACTAATCTTCTGTTAGAATATCATATCAGATGATATGATTTAGCACAATTCTATGTTTAGGTATTTAAGTTTGGTTTATCAATATTTTATGCCCTCATAATAGGGCCATCCTGAAGGGTAAGTTGTGACAAAGTGAGAGAGTGGCATGGACATATATACACTACCAAACGTAAAACAGATAGCTAGTGGGAAGCAGCCGCATAGCACAGGGAGATCAGCTCGGTGCTTTGTGTCCACCTAGAGGGGTGGGATAGGGAGGGTGGGAGGGAGACGCAAGAGGGAAGAGATATGGGAACATATGTATATGTATAACTGATTCACTTTGTTATAAAGCAGAAACTAACACACCATTGTAAAGCAATTATACTCCAATAAAGATGTAAAAAATAAATAAATAAAATAATAGGGCCATCCTGATTACGGGGCACTCCAGAAGAAGTTTAAGGAGTACAGGGGTGTTCACAACCATGTGGGTGTTTAACACTACTGAATTGTATACTTTAAAATGGTTAAGATGATAAATCTTATGTGTATTTCACCAGTTTTTTTTTTTAAAGTAGTAGTACTAATATCAGGGCATAAAGGATCATTCTAAAGAAATGGTCATCCCACTTCCTATTTTCTACAAGACTTCAGTGTATTTGGGAAATTAACTCAAAGGGCTTAACAAATGCCTTTTGGGTACTCATTTCTGTCTATCAGATTGGAACCAAAAGTGGACAAGCCATCGGCCTCGCTCTTAAGAAGCTCACAAACCGGCAGGAATAATGTCCAGCAGGGAGACATTTAGAGAGTGCCTTCCATATGCAGGGGATTTGGCCAGGCCAAGAGGGCAAACAGGTGCGTGTCTTACGTGCAAGCACCTATACATACATCAGCAGAGGCTAACTAACGCTGACCTGGAGAATTCTGAGACTCAGCTGGAAGAAGTGCTACGGTCATCTGGAGTGCCCCCAGTTGGCAGGGGGGAAAGGGCAACAGTGGCTGTGTATTTGCTATCGCTATACCAGGCCATTATGGGGGAAAGACATTTAAAAATGTGAGATACTGTTCTATTAAGAGCAAGACCACAGGGTACAGGTTCAATTACAGGAATCGCCTACCAAGATGTAGATGTGTATGGCATAGCTCCTGGTGGACTGGGCATCGGGCAGCTGGGTTCCAGGGCTCACGCCGCTGCTACCTAGCTGTCGCTCGACGTTCCTGGGTGTCAGTCACCCCTCTGCAGAGAAAGGGTTGTGCCGGTCAGCGGTTCAACCATTTTCTCAGAAGCCCTGACTGACAGGGGAGATGAACAAGTATGGGGGCATAGCCCAAGATGACCGCCAAAAGCTTGAACTGCCTTTAAAGCCTTGGGTTTTATATTAAAAACTTACTCATATTTCATTCTGCACTATACTGAGATAACTTTTTTTTTTAATAACTCACCACCATGCCACCTCCGAAAGACATTTCCTAATGAATCTGTGGTACACCCCAGGGTGAGGGTGGTAAGGTCCTGAAGAGCCACACTTGCGTAACTGCAGAGATATTCTATATCCTTTTGGATTCAGATTTACCTCAAGCTACCTCTTTAGCCAATAACACTCATCTTGAAAGAAGAGACTGAAAACTGCCAGTATTTTAGGAGCCACAGTGCCATTTAGTCTCGTTTTCTACCTCCCTGACAACTCAACAAGTCCATACGTCATTTTTGTTCAACGCACGCAGTGAAATGCTGCATACGTTGACCGTGATCGCCAAGACAATCGGGCCAGGGAACAGGAAGCCGGGCCCCGGCACCCCTGCGTGTTGCCCACTCACTCTCACCCAGCATGGTACCCACCCACCTGCCAATGCCCCACCCCCACCATGTCCACCCAGCCTGCAGGACACACGGATGCTGTGCTGTCTGAGACAAAACCAGATTCTGGAGCTGCAGATACTCCTACATGGGAAACATCCACCCAACACATAAGAATTTAACAAAATAAGAAGCTGTGCTTCTCTGTAGCTCAAATATGGCATAAGAAACTGGAAATCCTTAAAGGTTTTGCCTTGTTTCCATCTTCTCTTCCTTCCTCCAAGTCCCGTGTTTCCCCTTCCTCTCTTCAAGGCAATGGAATAGTTCCCATCTATCTGTGAACCTCCCCCCGGACTCTGGGGGCAACTTCACCTTTGATCTGACTCCCAAAGGGTAACCTCTGCTGTCTGCCAGACAGTAAAGATAAGATAGCTACAAAACTCTCCCACGTGAGGGGATTATAGTACGACTTTACTCTAAGGCAGCCAACAACAGGAAAGGCTAGTGTTACTGGACGTGATGGGCATGATGCTAAGGGCTTCACACTCACTACATTCCATCTTCACAACTCCACGGGGTAGTTATCATTAGTGCCTCCATTTTACTGATAAGCACAAGCAACTCGCCCAAGGTCAAGTCCACAGAATGGGAAGCAGCTGGGATTCAAACCCCACACTCCTTTGCCTCTAGAATGGAGTTCTTACTCCTACAAGGCAAACTTCTATGCAGGTATTGAGTAAATGAGGGTTAATGATCTATTACTATTCACTGAGAAATTAAAAGCAACCAGAAAAACCTCACAGTCTCCCACCAAGATCACTACCCACCGACCTGCATCTGGGCCCCTTTATTCTGTGGTGTGATGAGCTACCTGTGCTCCAGTAACCACTGGTGTATCCCTCTCACCTACTCACAGACATCACACCAGCCATTCTCCCCACTCCTGCCTTCACTTTTCCCTTTCTACTGAATTATCCTCATCAGTAGACCAGCTCACTGTCACCTCCTCCCCTCTTAAAAAAAATAAGATTCCCTCTTAACCCCAGTTTCCCCTCCAGCTCTTGCTCTGCTCCCCTCTCCAGCTGGGTCCCTATTCTTCGCCTCCAATTCCTCTTCTAATCTCTCACCAACCCAGTCCAAACAGGCATTGCTTCCACTCCACTCCACAAGGCTTCTGATAAGGCCGCCAATGGCCTCCCTATCGCTAGGCCAGGGGTCAATT
The DNA here is from genome assembly GCF_964374135.1 of Grampus griseus. Classification (NCBI taxonomy): domain Eukaryota; kingdom Metazoa; phylum Chordata; class Mammalia; order Artiodactyla; family Delphinidae; genus Grampus; species Grampus griseus. The sequence continues at coordinate 59,950,289 of NC_139001.1, forward strand.
CTCAGCGTCATCTGACACGACTGACTGATCACTCCTCTCTGAAACACCTGCAGCATGAGGCTTCCAGGATAGCACATCACCTAGCTCCCCATCTTACTGGCCATCCCTCTCCGTGCCTGGCGCTGGTCCCCCCATCTCCCTAACCTCTACGTGGGGAGTGCCTTGCATCTGTGTCCTTAGTCTCTATCTTCACCTCCTTGGTGAACTCATTCATTCAGCCCACCATTCTAAATACAACCCAGGAGCCCGGGGCTCCACTATTTGTATCTCCAATCCAAACCCTTCCACCTAAACTTCAGACTCGTATTCTTCGACTGCCTTCCCAACAGCTCCACTTGATGTCCAGACATCTCAAGCCTAGGATCTCCAAAATTAAACTCAGCATGAAGGCTCTTCACCCTAATCCATTTCTTCTATAGTCCACCCTAAACCATTGAATGACAATGGTTTTCTCTTCCAACTTTTCCTCTCTCTTATGTCTAGTCCATAGGAAATCCTGCTGACTGTACTTTCAAAATATATCCAAAATCCAACCACTTCTCACTATCATCACTGCTGCTATCCACTATCAACTCTTACCTATTATTAAAAGGACCCTCCTCATTAAGATCATTACATCTATATACTTGAGTCTATTCTTAATAATGTAGCAGCTAGAGAAATCCATTTAAAATCTAAGTCAGAATATGTCATACTCTTCTCAGAATCCTCCAATGGCTCCCCATCTCATTCGAGAGTAAAAACCAGTCTTTCAAAGTCCTATAAGGCTCTACACAATTTGGCTCCAAGGAGACTATACAGGCTTCCTTGCTGTTCCTGAACATGCTAGGCATGCTTCTGCCTCAGGGCCTTTGCGCTTGCTGTTCTCACCACCAGGGATACTTTCCCCCCCAATATTGACGTGGCTTGCACCTTCTCAGTGAAGTCTTCCCTGCCCGATGGCCAATCACTCCCTACCCCACTCCCACTCTTTGGTCCTTCTCTCCACTTCATTTTCCCCTGTATCACTATTACCATCTAACATAATACCCCTATTTATCTTGTCTCTTCCATCAGAACCTAAGTAGGAATTTTATCTATTTTGTTTGCTGCTGTATCTCTAGCCCTAGACGGTGCCCAAGCATTTATTAGCAACTTTTATATGGGAAAAAGAAGAAGCTGGTTATGGTTTTTCTAGCTAGTCCAGAGCATACTCCCCTCCAAGTTTTTACTTGGTCCTCAT